>NW_026442062.1:665000-3065000 GCF_026898425.1 Galleria mellonella
ATGGCTGGCCATTAATTTTAAATGGCTATCTCTCTCCATTAAAACGAGGAAAGACACGGTGTGTACAAAATAATTAATTATAACTGAGAGATTACAAATTTTGTAATATTTTAAAGGTTATTGTCGATTTTAAATTGCGCGGCGGCCATAAAGTTTATTAAAGTTGTTATAATTTTACAAGTTTCATAATAATAAAGTGTTTTTGCGTACTTTTAAACGAATAATTTGGCCGGCAGCACACCTTTTTTTATACAACTTAGAATGGCAAACAAGCAGACGGCCCACCTGATGGAAAATGGTAACCGTCGCCTATAGACATAAGCAGTACCATGGACATAACAGAGAATACTGTTTCGCCTATGATAACCCCCATGCGTTGCTATTCCTGAGGACTCAGGTGTTATTCCTCTGTACCCTGTAAATTCACGCCATATCGCACCCTTCAAACCGAAACAGCTATGCAAACACAACTGCTTCACGCTAGAAACACGAATGGGACAGAGGTACCCAAGCAATCGACTTTTGTACAAAGTCTCCCTCTGGTATAATTTTTATCCGATATCTTTGTAATCTATATATTTGTGTAACGAGATATTAATTAACTCACTGCAATGCGAGACGTTGTGACTCAAAGCGCCGTACGCCCCTGAAGAAGACTTCTGAATGAAGTCGAAACAATTGTCGGAAACGACAAACATACAATGAGTTCATTTATTTCCTATTACATATGTATATGTTATACATATGTATATGTACATATACATATGTATATATGTTATGTACTTTCAAATTTATGTTTTTTTTAATGGGTAATAATGAAAATCTACCAGAGGGAGACTTTGTACAAAAGTCGATTGCTTGGGTACCTCTGTTCCATTCGTGTTTCTACCGTGAAGCAGTTGTGTTTGCATGGCTGTGTTTCGGTTTGAAGGGTGGGATATGGCGTGAATTTACAGGGTACAGAGAAATAACATCAGAGTCCTCAGGAATGGCAACGCATGGGGGGTATCATGGGCGAAACAGTATACTCTGTTATGTCCATGGTACTGCTCATGTCTATAGGTGACGGTTACTACTTTCCATTAGATGGGCCGTCAGCTTTTTTGCTATTCTAAGTTGTATAAAAAAAAATGGTCTGCGCTTGCGCTATCGGTACATGATGGTGGAGTACTAGTAAGGGATGATAGGTGAGGATGAAAAGGTCAGTTAGCCTATCGTGATGATTATATCTAAAATTCAGCACGGTGACTTCCAGGGAGGACCACGTGAAGGTCAACCTGACATGATATATTGCTAGCAATGGGACTGGTACTGGTAAACGACTCTTTTTGCATGTTAGTTTTTCAACCTGTCTTGTGAAATAAAATCTTAAATGTTTAAAAATGCATTTTTGCATTTATGATTTAATTTATAAAAAATGAAACTATTAAACTTTTAGACCCTTTTGTATTTAATATTCAGTTAGTGGATGCCATATTTGGGTTGTTATAGTTAGAGAAGTTATTATCTACGAGTAGTTGGTATTATCAAGTTTCCGGATAGTTATAAACTCGGTCCGGACAAATGAGAGACTCGGGTTCGAATCAAGTTAGAGTTAATCGATCATATTCTTCTAGATGGAACATCAAGTGTAAAAAACGTCACAAAAACAATCAAACAATTATACATTTTTTGATGTTTCAAGTAAAAATTTTAATATTTTAATACTAAGGTGAATGTTTTTGTTATTCATTTATCATTATTTCGGCCGGTAACTGTCCACTGCTGGACATAAGTCTTCCCCATAAGGGAAGTTTTGCTAGTAGTTGCCACGCTTGGCAGGCGAGTTGGCAACCGCAGTTAGGCTTTGTTATTCATATTCATGCTTTATTTGGACGAACAGTCTTGATCAAAAGGTGATCTATGAGAGAAATTCACTTATCTGCTTACGAAACAAAAAATTGGACTGTTTTTTGTATAGTATTTATAGACGTAACATATATGTTTATTAAAATATAAGAAATTCCAATTAAGTTCGGTTAAAACTTTAATATAAAATTATAAATTTAATGTAATTTTTTTTTAGAGAATCTAAAATAAACATAATTATTATAAATACCTAAATGACGTTCTTGTTTCTGATCTGAGATCTACAATTCACAGCGATATCTATTAAATTGAATAGAGGAACTAGATTTAATTAAAACGTTGATTCGTTGACACCAATATTGTAATGACTAAAACAATTATGAAATGTCAATGAAAAACGCTGAGTGGGATCAGTTTTGTAGTACTAAACAAATTTGGAAAGTTGAATTTTCGCTGCGACATCGTCTCCATCTACGAACACCAATATCTTTGGTTTCTCTATATACAATTATTTATCAAATGAGTATAGGCATATATATTTTACTTACATTTTTCTATTTTTATCCGCTATTTCGTACTCACAGATTTCAAAAATAGGAAAGCCATGATTTTTTTTTGATGGATGAAAATGGAATGGTAACTCCGCTTGCGCTAACGGGATACGCTGGCGGAGCACCAGCGAGGGGTGATAGATGAGAATGAAAACAGGCCAGTTAGCCCATCGTGATGAATTTATTAGGAATTAACCATGACAGTTTCCAGGGGGAATCGCGTGGAGGTCGATCTGGTTGATTGCTAGCAATGGGATTCTCAGTTTCCATTACTAACCCTTTCCCCCCTAAGCCAATGAATAAGATTACTTCTAGATGATATATCAAGTTAAAACATAGGTAGATTTTAAGTTAAACCTTGAGGAATATTTTTTTATACAGCTTAGAATGGCAAAAAAGCTGACGGCCTACCTGATGGAAAATGGTAACTGTCACCTATAGACATGAGCAGTACCATGGACATAACAGAGCATACTGTTTCGCCCATGATATCTCCCATGCGTTGCCATTCCTAAAGACTCAGGTGTTATTTCTCTGTACACTGTAAATTCACGTCTTTCTCTCACCCTCCAAACCGAAACACAGCCATGCAAACACAACTACTTCACGGTTGAAACACGAACGAGACAGAGGTGCCCAGGCAAACGACTTTTGTACAAAGTCTCCCTCTTGTAAAACCTAAGATTTACCAATGTACAGACTTGTACAGTAACATATATGTATTATATATACATCAATATAATTGCCAACTCGTGTGTAAACAGACCGTAAAAAGCTTAAAGGCTGTCTGCCTCATTTTAACAGTATGACATACCGAGCCCTTAAGATGAATAGACTGCCAGAGTGCTTTTTATTTGAAGGGGCTGTGGGGGGAGGGAAGGGGGGGGGAGCGTGAAAACAAGCCGGTGTTTCTTGCGACCGCAAACGATAAAATATGACGCGGCAAAAACTAAATTAATGGAATCGTCGCCGACGCCTCATATTTAATTTCAATGGTTCGCATTTGCGATTGTTTTAAAAAGTCCATTAGCAAATTGTCAAGTGAAATGGGAGACGCGGAATGAGATGATATTAAAAATATTTCTCAATAGTTGCGCGGTGGCACAGTGGTATGTTTTATGTGTTATAATTTAGGAACGTATCACTTGTGGTAGTAATTAAGAGGTATATTCTCTGTATCCTTTTTAATTCTTAGTCTTTTACATCGTCTTCATATCAGCTGTTAACTGAAAATAGGCCTCCATATAAGGGGGTTTGGCTAGTAGTTGCTACGCTTGGAAGGCAGGCTTTTTTCATGTAACCTAGAATGGCAAACCAGCTAACGGCCACCTGATGGATAGTGGTAACCGTCGCCTATAGACATGAGCAGTACCATGGACATAACAGAGTATACTGTTTCGTCCATGATACCCCCCATGCGTTTCCATTCCTCAGGTGTTATTCCTCTGTACTCTTTCTCCTTCTGGTAATATAATATACTTGTAAATAATATAGGTGAAAGAATTTTTATAATCAGTTGAATAGTTTTTGAGTTCACCCATTTCAAATTAACAAACGGATAGTCAACTTTTTCCTCATTATATTATTAGTATATATATAAATATATTTTATATTAAATTGCTGTTATTTAATTCACATTATAAATATCGATTACCAGGAACTTTTACAAATATTGTAACCATGTAATTACCCGCATAATGGAATAAATCCACCATGAGTGGGGATTATTAATTCTCACAGTTAATAGAAAACTGTCAAAAACTGGAGGGCATTAATTTTACACGCCATTAGGCGAGCTCGGCTCGAATCGAACGAACGATATCTTATACGATATTATTTCTGACGCTATTCCGTTAATTACTTGTGTCGAAAAAAGGCCGAGGGAACTGTTCGAGTTATTATTAGAACGATGCTAATAAAGCTATTACAGGTTTATTCCTTTGCTCATCGATCATTTGTCGGTGAGGGCGTGATTGTGTTGGTTGGTGTAAGATATTTGTTGTGGACTTATTATTTTGCAATGCATTTCCATGGCCGCGAGCATTGCTTGGGTACCTCTGTCCAATTCGAGTTTCAACCGTGGAGCAGTTGTGTTTGCATGGCTGTGTTTCGGTTCGGAAGGTGGGATATGGCAATGAATTTACAGGGTACAGAGGAATAACACCTGAGCTCTCAGGAATGGCAACGCATGGGGAGTATCATAGGTAAAAAGATATACTCTATTACGTTCACGGTACTACTCATGTCTATATGCGCCGGTTACCACTTTCCATCATGTGGGTCGTCAGCTTGTTTGCATTGTATGCATTCTAAGTTGCATAAATAAAGTAGAATATTATAGTTGCAGAATTCTAAGATTATTAAAAACTACATAATGTGTTATAATGCCTTACGTATTTAGATTTATTTGAATGAATTTACATGTAATTGTTAAGTCATCAGGTTTATTAGATTTCTTCAAAGCCTTTCTGTGCTTCGTTGTTCATCTTGTAAAATAAGTCCCAAAATGCAACTCTGTCATTGAGTGGTCTAGATTTTAGGGACAGTTCCGAATCTATACTCAAGTAATAGTAATTATCTTTTGTCAGTGGAGTCCACGTGACTGGCAGTAGATCTGATGTCTCCGGTGTGGGGTCACTGAAAAATAAAAGAAAAATATAGTTGATTCTTACAGACAATTAATATTTTCACTTAAAATTATGTTTCTGAATATAGAATTGAAATAGTGTTAGACGTATATAAATTTTTTTGTTATTTAATTAAATATAATAAAACAATAGTGTTATATAAAAAGAAATATAATTGTAATATATTTTTCCTTAAAGTCCGTTTTAGAAAGCAATTAACTAATAAGAACTTAAGTGATATTTCTTGACTTGAAAATTAAGACAAAGTATTTCTGAGCCGTATTGATCAAATTGTGTTTACAAAACATGAATATAATTAGATTAATAAAATTAATGTCACTAGATAGATATAAATATTAAAAAAAAAATGTGATGTTCGCGGAGCAGTTCATGTTTTTAGTTAATGGTCATATCTACCTACTAGTTGCACCAATTGGGAATTCTTTACAAATCATCATCTATGATGATTCACAGATATATTTGTTGCTGATCAATTTTACTGACTTACCCGTATTTAGCAAAATTGGCCCACATAGTAGTCATTCGGTTTAATACAAGTACATCTTGTGGATTTTCTTCAGTAAGGAATGGCATATCGAACAAATATCCCAACTCATCAGCATGCAGCGCACCTTCTACAGTAGAGTTGAGACTTATTTTATTGTAATTTCTTCCACCACTATATGAAAACATGTAGTAATATATGTTCCCAGAGGAGCTTTCCATATATTTTCTAATACTCCTTTGAATTGGTTGAGAATAAGTAAAATCAGTATCAAATTTTGCAATCTCTTCTATTAAGTTTATACTAATTTTTTCATCACCCATATAGAAATGATGAATAATATTCTCTAATTCTGCAAGTTCATTTTCGTCAAAAGTAAACATACTTTTTAGTTTGTCACGTATCAAAGTGAAACCTTCAAAATATTCTGGTCCCTCGTTTACATATTCATACAATCTTTCTTTATTATTAAATCCTATGAGTATTGGTAATCCCCTCGCTTTTGGTATTTTTGCGCTGATCCAATGTTTTGTTAAAAATGGTTCGACATTATCGAATTCCTGTTCCACGCATGGCTTAAAAATCATATTTAAAGCTCTTGCAGCAGAAATTACTGAATTAGAATCTGTCTGAGCAAGATAATTTAAAGCATCAGTTACAGAGTCAGTTTCAAAACCAAGGAATTCTGCTATTTTTATAGGAGCAAATTTATCTGGTTCATCTGGTGTTTGCATAATTCTAGTAGCCAAAGATGTTCCACTCTCCATAATAACACGATTGAAAAGATTTTCAGAGTCAGACAACAGGTGAAAATCTACTGATATAGAACCAGCACTCTCTCCAAATAATGTTATTTTACTAATATCACCACCAAATGCTCCTATATTATCTCTGATCCATCTCAAAGCTAGTAATTGATCTCTTAATCCTTGGTTACCTGGTACTTCTGGTATATCTAGACACATAAAACCGTAGGGTCCAAGACGATAATTAATTGTTACTAAAATTATGTCTTGTTTCAATAAATATTTAGGCCCGAATTCTATTTTTCTTCCACTACCGGTTGCAAATGAACCGCCATGAATCCAAGCCATTACAGGTACTCGATTTTGGGTACTAGCTGAATTCGGTACATAGATATTCAAATATAGGCAATTAATGTTGCCCACATTACCTTCAGAAGACCCGTATTGAGGACATAACATCAAAGAATCGTCGTAAGCTTCATATACACCTTCAAATTTTTCATAAGGAACTGAAATCTGGAAATTAAGTATTTTATTAAGTTTGTTAACATTTGTATTATTTTGTACTATAATTGAAAATAAACTGGAAACGTCAGGACAATAATTCATAACAATATTACAAAATTAAACTATTAATGATTTATACAGTTTATTAACAAAGAAACACAGATACGAGTATATTCCAACTGTATAGATATAAAGACTGAGGAATAACTACATGGAACAGATAAAAGAAAGACTAGGTGTCATGTCGTATAGGGAAGTCAAGGATATGGCCTGGAATAAAACTGGCTGGAAGAAGATGCATCAATTAATTGCACCGACAAGAGGAAACTCTTAAACGTTTATCCGATTTTTTCTGTCTTGCCAAAAAAATTTGATAAACATATATCAATATAATAGACTATGTTTCCGCAGTCCCTCTTACGATATTTGGAGAACAAAAGACGAAAGATTGTATTGTCACTCGATCGCTACACAGATTAATGGCATTTGTTCTTGATATCAATCTGTTTTTCGTATCAGCTTTTAATTGTTAACTGCTGAACATAGGCCTTCTTCAGAAGGAGGGTTGCCCGTAGTTGCAACGATTGGCAGGCAGGTTGACAACCGTAGATAAATTTTTGTTGATGTTTTAAGAGAGACGCTGCTGTTCATCTCTCGACCATTATGTTACCTTGATCGCTTCTTACGATACCCACGAGAAAGGAAAAAGTTTGCCGTCTAGTCTCCAGACGGTAAACTATACAAATATTACTACAGAAACTTATATTAATAAACTTACCCCAAAAGGATTATTCTCGTTGACTTTGGCAAACGGTACGCCAAGGAACATGGAATAATCACCGTCAGAAGCTCGTAGACCTCTTATTAAGCCAGCATTAGAATCAACTAAAGGATCTAATCGTAAATTATTACTTCGAACATGTCGTATAACAAAAATTGAAATTAAAAAGAGAAACTTCATTGTCACATACATCTTTCAGTTAAGATTTCTTGTCACTGACTACATGAGATTATTGATAAATATGTTGTGGAACTATTTATTGCGTAAGATCAGTATGTCAAATATCTGCCAGATCAATTTGAGATATGATTTCGCCGAACTACTCATATTATTTCATATGTGATATGATAGCTATCTAGTTACGTAAATATTGTCCATTTTTTTGATAAGGTTGAATTTGATTTTATTTATTTTTCAATAATCAAACGATTTTTGGGCTTAAGGACTTAAGATATTAACGTCAAAATATTAAACCCCATTTATTTGAATATCATACTTAGATTATTCCCTTTATTTGTGTTTTACGATGTTGCCTTTTGCCAAATTTCATGCTTCTAAGTATTCTACTTGAGTTATCATCAACATCATATCAGCCTTTAACTGTCCATTGCTGAACATAAATCTCCCCAGTGGCGGGTATTGCCAGTAGTTGCCATATTTGCCCGGTGGATTAGCAACTGCAGTTAGGGTTTGAAGATGTTTTAATAGGGACGCTGCTGCCTATCCCTCGTTCTCAATTAGTCGTCTCTTACGATACGTAAAGGAAAGGAAGAGTTGACCTATTCTATACCGGGACTACTACTTGAATATTTAATATTAATTTCAGTTTGATATCTCCACGCGTTTCTGAGAAAAAGGGTCTTAACAGATGGACTGATAGCTAGACAATAAAGTGTTCTATAAGGTTTCCATTTTTCCTTTAGAGGTACTGAATTCTAGAAATGAATGTGAGATAAATGTTTGTCTTTGTATGGGGAGAGAAATCATATATTTTAATAAAAATTAAATATTAAACAATATAATTATCAATATTTTATTTTTATAAGTTTTCTTCATAGCCTTTCTGTTCCTTTTTATTTGTTTCGTAAAATAAGTCCCAGAATGCCATTCTCTCGTTGAGTGGTCTAGATCCCATGGCCAGTTTTGAATCTATATTTAAATAATACCACTTATCTTTTGTTAGGGGAGTCCATTTGACTGGCAATAGTTCTGATGTGGCGGGTGTGGGGTCACTGAAAACAAAATTTATATAAAAGATACATATTATACAGCGCTAGCGTACAGTTTATACAAAAGTCGTGTGCAAGTGCCACTTATATTTTTCCTTCCACTAAGTAGTAGTCCTCTTTTTATACTACCAACTGGGTAGAAAGATCTTTATTCACTAATCGCTATCCATACGCCCAATGTGACTTAACATTGGTCAACTTCTAATCTACGTCTTTAACGTCAGTTTGGAAGCTAAATATGATGTTGGATCCATCCTCCTTACCTCTGAAATGATTCCTTTGTTTTTTGGCAAATTTTGACAAGTACATTCTAAATAGTAGTAATTATACTGGCACTGTTTTACTGACTGCCTATCATTACTAATACAAACAGACTATTAGTAATGGAGTCTAACATTTTTCCTTGGAAGTAATATAGGATTTAAGGTCGACCTGCGCGCGGTTCTCCATGGAAACCAGCGAAATAAAAAAAAGTATTGCGAAATTAATCATCATGGACTAATTGACCTGCTATCATCATCACCTATTATCTCGCTCTGCCAATACATACTGATAGCACAGATGGTATCACCATTTCAGTTATACTCATTAAAAATATCAATAACATTACTACTAATGTCTAAGAAAAGTTCACGAAGATTATGACTAAGGAAAGATACATACTACACAGACGTTATTTTCATTTTGCTATTTCATATTGTAACTTACCTATACTTAGCAAAATTTGCCCACATTGTTGTCATTTGTTCTACGATAACCAAGTCTTCTGGATTATCTTCAGGAAGAAATGATAAATCGAATAAATATCCAATTTCATCAGCATGAAATGCACCTTCTTCGGTTACATTCAGGGTCACTTTGTTATAATTTCTTTTACCACTATATGAAAACATATAATAGAATATATTTTCAGGTACATTTTCTATATATTGTCGAATACTTCTTTGAATAGGATGTATATACGTATAATCAGAATCAAAATCACCAATCTTATCTCTTAGTTCTATACTCATTTTACTATCTCCCATATAAAAGTGATGAATAATATTTTCCATTTCTGTAAGTTTGCTCTCATTAAATGCAAAAGTTTGTACTAATTTATCATGTATCACATTTAAATTGTCGAAATATTCAGATTGTTTTGTTGCATATTCAAACCATCGTTCTTTATTATTAAATCCCAAAAGTATTGGCATCCCTCTAACTTTTCTCGTATTCTCATTGATCCAAGGTTTAAGTATAAATGGTTCAACGTTACTAAACTCTGTTTCCACGCAAGGTTTAAAAATCATATTAAGATTAGTTGACGCGGCAATTATTAAGGTAGAGTCAGTTAAGGTCAGAAAATTCAGCGCTTCAAGTACAGATTCTGTCTTAAAACCCAGAAATTCTGCTATTTTTATGGGAGCCATTTTATCTGGTGTTTCTAGAACAGTTGCAGCTAATGCTGTACCACTCTGCATTATTACTTTATTAAAAAGATTATCATGCACAGATAAAAGATGTAAATCTACGGATATCGCACCAGCACTCTCTCCAAATAATGTTATTTTATTAACATCACCTCCGAATGCTTCGATATTATTTTTGACCCACCTCAAGGCTAATAATTGGTCCTTCATTCCTTGATTACCTGGTACCTCCGGTATATCGAGACACATAAAACCGTATGGCCCAAGACGATAATTAATTGTTACTAAAATTATATTTTGCTTTACTAAAAACTTGGGGCCAAATGCCGATTTCTTTCCACTGCCAGTCATAAATGCTCCACCATGAACCCAAATCATTACTGGTAAGCGGTTTTGGGAACTGGCTGAGTTCGGTACATAAACATTTAAGTATAAACAATTTATATTTCCCACTATTCCCATTTCTGATGAGTGAGGGCATAACATTAATGAGTCATTGTATGCTTCATAGACTTTATCGAATTTTTCTTGTGGAATTGACACCTAAAAAAGTGATATTTGTGAAAATACAAGAGAATTTAAACAGGCAGATTGAATTGTTATAACGTTGAGATGTATCCAGAGAGAGACTTTGTACAAAAGTCGATTGCTTGGGTACCTCTGTCCCATCCGTGTTTCTACCGTGAAGCAGTTGTGTTTACATGGCTGTGTTTCGGTTTGAAGGATGAGATATGGCGTGAATTTACAGGGTAAAGAGGAATAACACCTGAGTCCTCAGGAATAGCAACGCATGTGGGGGGTATCATGGGCGGAACAGAATACTCTGTTATGTCCATGGTACTGCTCATGTCTATAGGCGACGGTTACCACTTTCAATCAGGTGGGCCTTAGCTTGTTTGTCATTCTAAGTTGTATAAAAAAAAAATAATAATCTTTGACATTCAGTTCTCTCTACTCATCTCCAAGGTGATGTGAAAATAGATAAATATGGAATTATTCAAATTTACTTACCCCGAAAGGATTACTCTCGTTGACCTTAGCGTATGGTATGCCAAGGAACATAGAATAATCACCGTCAGAAGCTCGTAGACCTTTTATTAGGCCAGCATTAGAATCAACTAAAGGATCTATCCGTAAATTGTTACTTCGAACATATCTTAATACAAATATTAAAACTACAATTAGCAACTTTATTGTCACATACATGTTTCGGTTTGGATCTCTTGTTACCGACTGTTTATTGATAAATATATCTTGACACTTTGTTGCGTAACAACAATAAGGTAAGTGTACCAATTCATGAGCAGATAATGTGTTTGTAGATTTTATATAATAATTTTTAATGTTTGTAGATTGATTTATGATTATTCAATCGATTTAAAAAAGAAATAGTTTCTCAATTCTGTTGTATTTATTTTTTTTAATATTTGTAACCTCATAACTTATTTAGTTTTAAATCGATTTGGAAAATTATTATTTTTTTATCTGAACCGATATATTTACAGACTAGTTTCATAAAAAAAATATTATCAAAATCGGTGCAATAGTTCAGTTTTTAAATCAATATTTTTATCAAAAGTGAAGTAGATTTTTTTGTGAAACACCATTTTAATTTAGAAAAGTCATTGTAATATTATTTATTGTAAATTAGGTATTTATCATAAATTTAATATCTTTGTAATTATTACTTTTTAAAGACGGGTATCTTCGAAAATAACTATTTTTTATAGCTCTTGAACGCTTATATACTAGTTTGTGTTAAACATTTTGTCATTTCTCTATTACAAAAAATTAGATAAAGAAATGTCGAGACACATATAATAGCTATAAAATAAAATAAATAACATACCTGTCAATTCAATCTGATACCAATCAGATCTATCAAAATTACATTTACAATTCACTAAACAATTAACTAATCACAGTTAATATATATATATATATATATATATATATATATATATATATATATATATATATATATATATATATATATATACATATCTCTATCTATATATATATATATATACATATCTCTATCTATATATATATATAATCCCTATGGACACATTCTCCTTTCAAATTCTCAAGGAGGAGGAGGATAAGTCCTATGTATACTTTTGCTATAATCTAATGTCTATACTATAAGACGTATACAGTATTTGATACACTTGTGGAGCTGTTGTAAATAAAGGTCCCCCTTATCAATTATGTATTACAATAAGTGATAAAAAAAAAAAAAACGTGTAATGCGGTTACGTAACAACACATAAACATATAGATAAAAACACATGTGAATAATAAAATGTATTATTTAGTATAGAAACAACTATTAGAACTGTTTATTAAATGTACATTGATGAAGTGAATGTATGAAATTATGTATTTTTTTTTAATACAGGTCATGATTTTAAATACATTATCGGGACTTAATGCGATGTAAAACTTTTTGCAGGTAAATAGTACCTACGTACCTGCTTCTTTATTGTGGACGTTTTGACGTCTTTTTGCGATGACGACGTGGTGCAATCCACGTCGAATACTGAATAAATAAATACTGTTTACCTCCAAAAATTTCTCATCGCGTTAAGCTTCTTATGCAACTTAGAATAGCAAACAAGCTAACGACCCACTTGATGGAAAGTGATAACCGTTGCCTATAGATATGAACAGTACCATGGACATAATAGACTATACTATTTCGCCCATGATACCCCCCATGCGTTGTCATTCCTGAGGACTCAGGTGTTATTCCTCTGTACCCTGTAAATTCACTGCCATTCCACCCTTCAAACCGAAACACAACTGCTTTACGGTAGAAACACGAATAGGGCAAAGGTGCCCAAGCAAACGACTTTTGTACAAAGTCTTCCTCTGGTAAAAGTAAAGTCTGGTAAAGTCCCAATAGTGTATTTAAAATATGTGTAAACAACACGAAAATTTAAAATAACAGGTCAAGATTATTTACTAAGAACAATGTTTTACCCGTGACTTAGTCCGTGTGACCGGAATACTGTCTTATGTCTTTCTTATTCCCAAGCATATTTTCCCAATATATTCCCAAATATGAGTTGAGTATACCAAATTTCGTGAGAAACCAGCGAAATCGTTCAAAATTTAGAACTAACAAACAAATAAAAAAAAAAACAATTTTGATTTCTATAATATTATCGGTAATAAAGTAGTAATTTTATTAGTAAAGACAAGAATAACTTTAATGGATATAAAATGAAACTGATTTGAATGGAATTGTGTACACAGATAAATTATATTCTAATTTTACAAGTAGGATAATTATATATATTCTTTTTTATACCACTGAGGTGGCAAATAAGCATACGGCCCACCTGATGGTAAGCGGTTACCGTAGCCTATGAACGCCTGCAATATCAAAGGTATTACGCGCGCGTTGCCGACCCTGAAGAAACCTCTTTACTCCTCTTTTGAAGAACCCTGTGCTGTAGTCTCTTGGGAAAACCTCGGCAGGGAGCTCATTCCATAACCTGAGTGTTCGTGGTAGAAAACATATATATATATATATATATATATATATATATATATATATATATATATATATATATATATATATATATATATATATATATATATATATATATATAATATATTTCATTAAATATTATATTACTGATTCATACATAGTTCAAGGAATTATTTACTAAACTAAAAAAGGCAAATGATATACAATTTTATTGAGTAAAATATAAAAAAATAATAATGCTTATTGTAATTTTAAGACATCAAAAACAAACAAAATATGAATATGAAAAAGTACTATTTATATTGTGTAACTATATTTAAAAAAATAAAAGTAATAGAGATAGTAAAGGTATATGAGATACTAAATTTAGTATAATTATTTTGCATTTTCCGGATGCAAAACATACGGGATATAGCATATGATATTATATTTCTCTGAAGGAAGAATTCCGAAAAAAAAATAAGTAAACATATCCTTTTTATTAAGATTATTTTATATTTCTGAGTTTCGATCATAGCCTTTCTGTTCCTTTTTATTTGTTTCGTAAAATAAGTCCCAAAATGCCATTCTCTCGTTGAGTGGTCTAGATCCCATGGCCAGTTCCGAATCTATATTCAAATAATACCACTTGTTTTTTGTTAGGGGAGTCCATTTAACTGGTAGCGGTTCTGATGTGGCGGGTGTGGGGTCACTGAAAATAAAATTTAAGTAAAGAAATAACTCCAAAGATACCACAGACCATCGTCTAAATTGAGCTTGAATTAAAGTAGAGAAAAGGTGATATACATACTAAAATATTTTTTGTGTAAATACATGCAATAACAATACTTTTAAAATAGATCCAGACGCATTAATGAAAACATATGTTTGTATTATATTATGTGTGGATTAAATTCATAATAATCTAAAGACAACCTTTAAATTGATACAATAAAATGCAAATTGTATTGTAAAACCGCTGCACTACGTTTTGATACAATGTTACAACAATTGCCTTAAATTAATCAAATTTACAAAATACTATCATCATTAACTTCCTATCCTTATCCCAATAATTGTTTGGGGTCGGCGTAATATGTTTTTATACTTATCCATATTACAAAAAGATTTGGCTTATAGTTTTCAAACCGGCCTGTCTGTCTAACGTAAACTCTTCTTAGGAATGCATTTGTTGGTGGTTTTTGTCACCTACGGTATGGAAAATATTGAGGAAAAAGGAAGATTACGTTGCAAATGCGTAAAGAAAATTGGTAAATAAGAGGAATAAAGGACTTACGTGGGAAAGGAAAAGGGTGGGAACAATGCAGTTGCAGAAGACTGGGATACTGCAGCGGCTAGGGAGGTCGGGGTCGCATACCCGTATGCCCTTATTCTATAATCGGACAGATTTCTAAAGAAGGACATTCCTGACACCAAAAATATATAATGACGCAAATTTACAAAATGCTATATAACGAGGAAAACTCTTAACACGTGTAAGCGAGGAACGAATGCAAAATTTGGTTTTTAGAAATTACAAAGCATCTATGGAACTGTAGAGATTACTCTCAATTAAAAATTTCATATTGTTACTTACCCATATTTAGCAAAGTTTGTCCACATTGTTGTCATTTGTTCTACAATAACCAAGTCTTCTTGATTATCTTCAGGAAGAAATGACGCGTCGAATAAATATCCAATTTCATCACCATGAAAAGCACCTCCTTCGGTTACGTTGAGAGTTACTTTGTTAAAATTTCTTTTACCACTATATGAAAACATATAATAGAATATATTTTTAGGCGAATTTTTTATGTAGTGTCGAATACTTTTTTGAATTGGATGTATATATGTATAATCAGAATCAAAATCACCAATCTCGTCTCTTACTTTTATGCTTATTTTCCTATCTCCCATATAAAAGTGATGAATAATATTTTCCATTTTTGTAAGTTTGCTCTCATTAAAAGTGAAAGTTTGTACTAATTTATCATGTATTACATGTAAATTATCGAAATATTCAGCTGGTTTTGTTACATATTCATACAATCGTTCTTTATTATTAAATCCCAAAAGTATTGGCATTCCTCTGACTCTTTTCGGATTTGCATTAATCCAAGATTTAAGTATAAATGGTTCAACATTACTAAACTTAGTTTCAACGCACGGTTTGAAAAGCATATCAAGACTATTTACGGCGGCAATAATTAGATTAGGGTCAGTTGTAACCAGGAAATTCAACGCTTCAGGTACAGATTCAGTTTTAAAACCAAGAAATTTTGCTATTTTAATAGGAGCCAATTTATCTGGCTTTACTAAAATAGTGGATGCTAAGGCTGTACCACTCTGCATTATTACTTTATTAAAAATAATGTCATGTACAGATAAAATATGTAAATCTACTGACATCGCACCAGCACTCTCTCCAAATGCAGTTATTTTATTAACATCACCTCCGAATGCTTCGATATTATTTTTAACCCACCTCAGGGCTAATAATTGGTCCTTCATTCCTTGGTTACCTGGTACCTCCGGTATATCGAGACACATAAAACCGTATGGTCCAAGACGATAATTGATTGTCACTAGAATGATATTTTGTTTTACTAAAAACTTGGGGCCGTATGTCAATTTTCTTCCACTGCCAGTCATAAATGCTCCACCATGAATCCAAATCATCACTGGTAGACGGTTTTGTAAACTAGCTACATTTGGTACATATACATTCAAATATAAGCAATTTATATTTCCTACAGTGGTGTTTGATGATTTTTTATATTGTGGACATAGCATTAATGAATCATTATTCGCCTCATATATTTCTTCAAATCTTTCTTGTGGGATTGAAACCTGAAAGGTGATGCTTGTGAAAATATTGTATTTTGAGGTACTTGCAACAGTAGAAAAATGGAAAACATTTTTTCTAAAACAAGATCGTTTTTAAGTGTTTTCTATGAATACACATCGATCAGTTACGCTATGTATGTATGTATGATAAATTAACCTTAATTACATAAATAAATTTATGGTATTGCACTTGAATATGTTTACTTCTAAATCCTTATAATGTAATATCTAGATTGGTTGTTCTATTTTAGAATCTAGAGCACCTCTTTTGAACGAAAATACATTATATTGGAGAGTAAAGAAAATAAATCAAACGCCACTTTCTGTCTGGTGGACCGTCTATTTGTTTTCCATTCTAAGTACTATAAAACAAATGATATTTACAATAACTTCTTTCATAATATGTGTAGATCAATAAATTCTAAATTTATTCCGAAGTTTATAATCGATAACTTTAGGAGTTGGTGTGATATGCAACACTGTGCCTGACGAACGGATGAACAAAATTGCAAGGATTCTGAACTGGGCATTTTGAATTAAACCCAAAAATATCACAAAAAGTAATGTAAGCAAAAATATTTTGTACGGTAAAATTATGCTAAAGTTTTATAAGAAAATATGCAATTATTACAAAATGGTAATACGATTTCAATCCACTTACCCCAAAAGGATTACTCTCGTTGACTTTAGCATACGGTATGCCCAGGAACATGGAATAATCACCGTCAGAAGCTTGCAGGCCTCTTATTAATCCAGCATTTGAATTAACTAAAGGACCTTTTAGTAAATCGCTGCATTGTATACATTGAATTGTAGTGAGCAAAATTAGAAACCGTAACTGCAGTTCAACATACATTTTAGTCTTTTATTAAAATATCTCTTATGATGACGTTACTTGGGACAATTTCAGCTTATAGCAGAAATACGAGTAGATTTAATGCCGTCTCATGGCGAGACATCGAACTAAGCAATTAAAAAATAAGTAATAAATTTCAATTTTACAATGTATACAGTTTGCGATACAGTTCTATACGGCGCTAATGAATCCGATGCATCGGCGTTGACTATTTCTTTCTGAGCAAGGTTGCGACATATAGTGGCTCAAAGTAGTGATGTACTTTTCAAGTAGTGATGCGCCGTGTGCTCGATACCAAAATCGATAATTATTAAAAAAGAATAGAATCGCGTTTCGAGCTTGAGAATTCGGACGAGCAAATAAGTATACGGGCATTCGAGTACTTCATCGAACTCAGTAATTTTTCAAATGATTTCTAAAATTTATTTTAATAAAAACAACAAATGCTCAGTAACTTAAATAATTTTGGCTAATTAAAGAAAAAAAAAAAACAAAGAAACTTTGAAAAAAAACAAGATTTTATGATAAAAATTAAATTAGTATTCGAGTACTGCAAGTACTCGAAACCTGCATTCGAACTCTGTATCCGACTCGAGTACCTTATAGTCGCTTAGGATAAATCATTATAGATATAACTGGCTTTGCCTATGTACATATAGACAAATAATTAAATATGTTTATTGCTACACAGATGACATAAACATAGAAAGTAAGAAAATATATAATTATCACAAACAAACATGTAATGCTATGAAAAGGTAAGTAATTTAATAATACAGTTCTATAGAAGGTATTGATAATGAAAAAAGAATGGAAAAGGTAACAATAGATAAAAAAAAAATATAAATTAGGAAGGAGGACGAAAACCGGGCGATTGATTTAGAAACAATAGCAAGGAAAATGTATGAGAGAAGAAACATCACGGTCGAATCTATGTAGCCAGATTGATTAAAAGAGATGAAGTAACTATGTACAATTTGTAATTATTTATCTCGGCTTTAAAGAAAGAATGGTTGAATATAAACTATTGTTCCTTTCAAAAAATGATACAGATTACAAAGATTAACAATATGTATACAAACAATATGAATAATTAATGACATAAACTTAATTACATAAAAGCAAGATAAAGAGGCAATAATGGGTGGCTTTATTGCTAAATAGCCACCTCTTCCAGGCAACCTTAGGACGTTAATTACGTTTTAAATTTCGGAATGGCCTAGTGGGCCAATGTTGTGTGTTGTCATTGTAACCTTAGGACGTCAATTACGTTTTAAATTCCGGAATGGCCTAGTGGGCCAATGTTGTGTGTTGTCATTGTAACCTTAGGACGTCAATTACGTTTTAAATTCCGGAATGGCCTAGTGGGCCAATGTTGTGTGTTGTCATTGTAACCTTAGGACGTCAATTACGTTTTAAATTTTGGAATGGCCTAGTGGGCCAAAGTTGTGTGTTGTCATTGTAACCTTAGGACGTTAATTACGTTTTAAATTCTGGAATGGCCTAGTGGGCTAATGTTGTGTGTTGTCATTGTAACCTTAGGACGTTAATTACGTTTTAAATTCCGGAGTGATCCACTAGTTTTCAAATTGATAGGAGTTATTCATTAGTTCGGTTTAGTTCTGTATCGCTCAGTTTGCTCCCACTTATCAGGCTATTTCTCTGTTCAATTCTCTGATTGCTCAGTAGCCAGATATTGATATATTTAATGACAAATTTGATATATTTTATAAATGTTGTTTAAAATTTTTAAGTTTGTAAAATAAACCTATGGCTCACTACACGTTTTGGTGTACTGTAAGTGTGGTAAGTAATTTATAAATTAATAAATTAATGCGTTCCATGACATAAATAAATATAATATGACTCATGATAGTTATTATGTACAATTGAATAACCTACTGATTGGAAAAGGAAGTTATAATGTATATTTATTTACAAATGCCACAGCCCGAGGACCTAACAGATAATGCACATTCTAATAATGGACTGATAATGAATGCCTATAGTATTAAGTTTGCCTTTTGTAACACGTTTTATTGGTCAATAAAGTTTAAATAAATATTTATTTATTTGACACTTTATTGCACCAGTAATACAGGACATGTTGAAGAATGTTCAATAAGTATAGTATAGTACAAAAGGCGGTCTTATTGCTAAATAATCGATCTCTTCCGGACAACCTTTGGATAGAAGGAATTAAAGAATAAATTAGTAGGTAGCGTATTAAAGAAAATTATACATTATATGTATATCAAGAGGTGGAAAGACTCGCAGAAAATCGTAGTGAGTGGCAAGAGTTCCACCGATAAGAGCGCACCTCATAAATAGGGTAGATAGAAAGATATTAAATTCAATTCAATTCAATTTATTTATTGCATTCTACAATATTATTATAAAAGATGTTATATATATATGTATATATATATATATATATATATATATATATATATATATATATATATATATATATATATAACACACATAATTTATGGTCGCAAATATGGAGCACTAAGTGATTATAAATATATTTAAGTACTCGAATCTACCTAACTTGGTACGTCATTAGCTACACGCTGTTCCAAAATAAACCTATCGTATTGACGCACATACATGTTTGCCGTTTTCCCTTTTGTATATAAATATTTTGGTTTTTCTCTATATGATGTTACGAATATTAATTAAATTAATTAACAATACCATCTGTTGACGTTAATATCATATTTTATTATTATTCAATTATTTTAATTCTATATCCATGTAGGTTAATTCTAATCAACTTTATTAAGCCTCATTAGATTGATATCATTTAATCCTCAAACAAAAAGAGATCTATTGTATAAATGAATGATTAATTTTCTCTTCCCAAAAGAAAGTAAAAAATAAAGGCTTGAGTAAAATTGAATATGTGAGACCAATTTTGTGAGAAACTGGTGTCAACAGTAGGTTTTGAAAAGACCTGTGTTACAAATCACCAGTGCTCCATCGTCATGGACTATACACTGTGTGTGTATGTGTAAGAGAGAGAAAGAGTGAGTGTGTGTCTATTTATCTATAAGTACTAGAGGGTGCAACTGATTTATAGAGTCAAAAGTGTGGGTATTCTAAGAAATATTAAAGTGTAGAATCGTTCAAGTAAATAACGTTTCCTAGATTGATATCTTCTTTATATTGATGGAGACAAGAGATTTCCTGTTTGATGGTAATAAAAAATTTTAGGTTTTTTTTTATGCAATATAAAATGGCAAACAAGCTGACGGGGCCACCTGATGGAAAGTGGTAGCCGTCGCCTATAAACATGAGTTGTATCAAGTATATAACAGAGTATACTGTTTCAGGTTTTATTCCTCTGTATCCTGTAAATTCGCTGTCATATCCCACACTTCAAATCGAAACACAGCCATTTAAACAAGGTATTTAATTATCTATATTTAGCAACTTGATCTGTGTAAGGGATATATATTTAACAAGCAATCCAATTGGTTATAAATGTGGGGGCCAAGAAAACAGAAGAAGTTTTGGGAGAAATTAGTGCGGAAAGCGAACGACACACTGAAATTTCTGTGTTTACAGCTACTTAGATTTGAATCGTAGTGTAATTGGGAGTGATTCAACCGTTAAGCTTTCACGTCTATATAAAGATATTTGTTTGTATTACTTATAGCACACAAATAACATCATATATCGGTAAATACTTAAAAAAAGAGGGGGAAAGGGATTGTTAGTAATGGAGACTGAGAATCCTATTGCTAGCAATATACCCAACCAGGTCGACCTCCTCGCGGTTCTCCCTGGAAACTATCATGGTTAATTCCTGATTAATTCATCATGATGGGCTAACTGGCCTGTTTTCATTCTCATCTATCACCCTTCACTGGTGCTCCGCCAGCGTATCCCGTTAGCGCAGGCGGGGTTACCATACCATATTAACCCATTAAAAATTATTACTTAAAAAATAAAATAAAAGAATACATATAAAAAAAAATTGTATATGTATTAAAAATAAACAATAATATAAAAACCAATTTCAAAAGTTTTAGAAAATTGTAGAATACCAGTAATAATATATCTAGTTTAAATAAGAAAATAAAAAGACAAATACACATTTCTTTCTAAAAGGCCGGCAGCATATTTGTAATTTATCCGGTGTTGTGGTTATTCATGCGCGGCGGTAGTCACCGTCAGGCGAAACGCATATTCGTTTGCCCCCTGTTATATAAAAAAAAATACCAATAATAAATATTTAAATCTAGTATACATATATTTACATGGTTATTATCCTTCAAACTGTCTTTGCGCATCTTCATTCAACTTGTAGAATAAATCCCAAAAAGCCATCCTTTCTTTAAGTGGTCTTGATTTAATTGATAATTCCGAATCTATATTTAAATAATTCCACTTGTCTTCTGTTAGAGGTGTCCATTTGACTGGTAATAGTTCTGATGTAGCTGGTGTAGGATCTCTGAAAGTACATGGACAAAATTTTATAAAAACTATTGATGTAACTACTATTGCTATTATAAAGATACTTAAATCATTTTTTTTTCTAAAATATCTCTATTGTGCAATGTTAAAATTATTATATTAGTAAAATTTAAAAAATTATGTACACAAAGCAATGTACACGATGTTGATGTTTCGAACTATCTTTATGAAATAGAGACAACTTTAATATCTGAAAGTGGTAAGGTTTTTAACACTTCTTTACTTTCTGCTTACACTGTAATAAACATCGTATTCGTATGAGAATAGATAGAAGTTTTAAATAATTGTATTTGCTATGCAAATAAGAACTTACTCGTATTTAGCAAAGTTAGTCCACATTGTTGTCATTTGTTCTAATATGAGCATATCTTTTTCATTGTCTTCAGAAAGAAATGATACATCAAACAAATATCCTATTTCATCAGTATGAAAAGCACCTTCTCCAGTGACATTATTTCGTGCTCTGTAGAAATTCCTTCCACCGCTATATGAAAACATGTAATAAAATATATTTTCGGCAGAATTTTCTATATATTGTTTAATACTTCTTTGAATTGGGTGAATATATGTACAATCAGAATCAAAATCACCAATCTCATCTTTTACAGTTACATTTATTTTTTCATCACCAAGATAAAAGTGATGAACAATATTTTCCATTTCCGCTAGTTCATTGTCATCAAAATTGAAAGACTGGTCCAATTTTTCATGTATGATATTCAAATTTTCGAAATATTCTGGTTTTTTTGTAACATACTGAGACGATCTTTCTTTGTTATTAAATCCTATAAGTATTGGCATTCCTTTTACTTTCGGAATTTCTGTGTTAATCCAAGGTTTTGTTAAAAACGGTTTTATATCATTGAATTCTGTCTCTATACATGGTTTAAATACCATATTTAGCGTATTGGCAGTTGTAATGACTAAATGAGAATCAATCTGAGCAATAAAATTCAAAGCTTCGGATACAGAGTCAGTTTCAAAACCCAAAAAATTAGCTATCTTTACAGGAGCTACTGTATCTGGTTTACCAGGTGTTTGTAATACCTTTGAAGCTAAAGATGTTCCACTCTGCATTATAACACGATTGAAAAGATTGTCGTGTTCAGCTAATAGATGTAAATCTATTGATATACCACCTGAACTTCGTCCAAATAAAGTTATTCTATTAACATCACCTCCAAATGCTTCGATATTATCTTTAACCCACCTAAAAGCTAATACCTGATCTTTCAGGCCTTGATTGCCCGGTACGTCTGGCGTGTGAAGGCACATAAAGCCATATGGGCCAAGACGATAATTGATTGATACTAAAATTATGCCTTTATTCACCAAATATTTTGGACCATATTCGGATATTCTTCCACTGCCGGAAGTGAATGATCCACCGTGAATATAAATCATAACAGGTAAGCGGTTTTGGGAATTAGCTGAGTTTGGCACGTAAACGTTTAAAAATAAGCAATTTATATCTCCTATTTTTATTCCAGAAGATTGATATTGTGGGCATAACATAAGGGAGTCATCATATGCTTCAAATACATTTCTAAACTTTTCCTGTGGTGTAGCAATCTGGAATGTAATTAATTATTGTATTAGGACTAATGTTAAATAATTATTTAACATTTTGATATTTATATTTTTTTATGCAACTTGGAATGGCAAATAAGCTGACGGTCCATCTGAAAGAAAGTGGTAACCGTCGCATATGGACATGAACACTATCATGGACATAACCGAGTTTACTGTTTCGTCAATGATACTCCCCATGCGTTGCTATTCTTGAGGGCTAAGGTGTTATACCTCTGTACCTAGTAAAGTCACTGCCATACTCCACCCTACCGAAATACAGCCATGCAAAGACAACTGATTTACAGTAGAAACACGAATGCGACAGAGGTACCCAAGCAAATGACTTTTGTACAAAATCTCACTTGGGTAAATTATATTATTCTGTTTTTCAAATTGAAATATAGTAAATTAATAATTAATATTAATTCATATTTAATTTGTAATATAATCTTTTAATTTTATTGTATATTAATTTTTATACATTTTGTGATATTTTTTTCGGTATTTTGCTTTATACATTTATAATCAACCAAGTGGATGATATGAAGTTAAACGAAAAAGGAAGGACCTTGATATTAAAATTAAAATTATTCGTAGTAATGTTACAGAGTAGGAAATGGTAATGCGAGGCAAGACGCTGTGACAAAAAGCGAAGAAACCCCTGAAGAAGACTTCCGGATGAAGTTGAAACAATTCTTGGGAACGACAAAACGCAGTGAGTTCATTAATTCCCCGTATGTATAAAGACATCGAATAAAAAATGTTTTAAAATAATAGAGTAGGAAATGTAGTATTTTTTCTAATTAATTTTACTAATAATATAAATATGAAAGTTTGTAAAGATATTTGGATGGTTGTATGTTTGTTACTTAGTCACACATAAACGGCTGAATGGATTTAAGTGAATTTTGGTATAGCAGACTATATCCTAATTTAAGACATTAGATACTTAATGTATCGTTTGCCTGCCTAACAATAAAAAATACCGATTCACGCGAATAGCACCGCGGGAAATGACAAGTAATATATACAATTGAATTTAAAAGACCTTTTACGTATCGGTTTACGTTATTTATATCGTTCACAATATTATAATTCTAAACAAAGTTCATAACAATTTTTGGCATACTTGGCTCATGGATAATTGTACTTTTGCTAATACATACATAAATATAAATCACGCCTATTTCTCGTTGAGGTAGGCAGGATATATAAATTATTTCAAGTAACTTACCCCATATATTATCGCATATTTAAATTATTTCAAGTAACTTACCCCAAATGGATTACTCTGGTTAACATTAGCAAACGGTATGCCTAGAAACATGGAATAATCGCCATCAGAAGCATGTAAGCCTCTAATTAATCCAGCGTTCGAATCTACTAAAGGGTCTAATCTTAAATTAATATTTTCCACACTGGTAATACAATGAATTAAAAACGTTACTAAAAATAACAACCGCTGTGTAGTCTCCATCTTTCAGTGAAGATGTTTCATCACAAACTGATACGGTATCATGCGAAGATTTATTATTTTTATCTAATAATGAGATTACAACGTTCAATTTATTCATTGGTTATAAAAATGTCTCGTCATCATCATATCAGCCGTTAACTATTCAATGCTGACCATAAGCCTGGTAAGAGGGAGAATTTGTACAAAAGTCGATTGCTTGGGTACCTCTGTCTCTTTCGTATTTCAACCGTAAAGCAGTTGTGTTTGCATGGCTGTGTTTCGGTTTGAAGGGTGGGATATGGCGTGAATTTACAGGGTACAGAGGAATAACATCTGAGTCCTCAGGAATTGCAACGTATAGGGGGTATCATGGGCGAAACAGTATACTCTGTTATGTCCATGGTACTGCTCATATCTATAGGCGATAGTTACCACTTTCCATCAGGTGAGCCATCAGCTTGTTTGTCATTCTAAGTTGTATATAAAAAAAAAAAGAAAAAACAAGCCTCTTCTATAAAGGGATTTTGCCAGTAGTTGCTACCTCTGGCAAGCGGATTTGATCTTTTAACAGAAACGCTGCTGTCTATTCTTCGACCATTAAGTTTTCTTAGTCGCCTCTTACGACAACTACGGGAAAGAAAGGGGCGGCCCATACTAGGCCAGGATCATACGACGAAATACAAATATTTACAGTATTGAAAAATTTAATTTTTATTTCAGCCTTTTACTGTCCACTTTTGGACATAAGCCTTCCCCATAAGGGGAGTTTTGCCAGTAGTTGTCACACTTGGCAAGCGGGTTGGCAACCGCAGTTAGGCTTTTAGAGATGTTTTAAGAGAGACGCTGCTGCTCAACCCTCGTCCCCCCTTAGTCGCCTCTTACGACACCCACAGAAAAGGAGGGGGTTGCCCACAGTATTGAAAAATATATTATTTTAATTCACTTAACAAATTTATTTCCAACAATTTTTCATTTATTAAACTACATAGCATAAATTTAGAAATCTAATTAAAATATTAAAATAATGTTCTCAGTTGTTTAGTATTCGATGTTTCTCTTTGTAACAAAATTTCCAATATTTCTCATGAGAGATAATGGGTTTGCATTCTGGTTGTGTAGCGGTTCAATACACTGCTTTGCTATCCGACTATTGTAGGTTCTATCTTCGTACCATACAAAAATTTTAAATCATGATTATAAATGTTTGTATTGATCTGGGTGTTTTGTATATAAATGATGTTGTGTGAGTGTTTCGCAAAAAGTATAATGATAATAAAATTAAATGAAACGAAACGAAACGAAATATTTATTTACTTTAGACAGACGTTTATTATAATAAAGGTCATGTGACATAACTTTTTGGCATCTGTTTAAATACCTCAAAATTGTAGGCATGCAAATTCAATATACTAATTAAGTTAGGATATAGTTAGATTATAGTAAGGAGTTTAACATTTCGTTCGTCATACATCCTATCATAAAAGTCCAAAGGAACAATATTTTAACATTTTTAATATTTCCAAATGACATGTATTATGTAATTTTATAATATATATATATATATATATATATATATATATATATATATATATATATATATATTATATACTTAGTATATATTATATATATATTTTATATTTATATTAACTTTAATTTATTGTTGTATTGTTTTTATACAATAAGAGCTATTTGAAATATATAAATTTAGTTGAAAAAAAAAAAAAAATAAAAATAAAAACTAAAATTATAATCAAATTTCTGTTTCGTTTGGCTCCGAAATTTCGGAAAACATTTCATGGTAAGCCCTCAGTTTAGCACTACACATTTTATTTTTATATTAAGCTAGGACTCTGCCTTCTAATTTATCGCTTAATATATTCATGTCCTTCAATTTTATCAGGTAACTCATAATCATTTGTATGATCTTTAGAGATACAATAATTTACCTTTCCGTATCCCAATTCAAGTGAATCCGAAGTTACGCGATTTCCAAATCTCGTTGATTCGTTCAAACGCCATACAACTCTCGATTACTCACTCCCTCCATACTATTGTTTAGCTAATATGCATGTTTGGACATGTTGTGTGAAATTGACGCATTGCTAGGAATTAGAAGCTCACAGAGATACGTGAGCATGTACCCCGGCTCACGCGGATTTGACTAACGCCGTATCGCATTACTTTTGACAAAGGTTCGGAGTATAACTGTATGTAGTCCATCAATACAAGTACATACAGGGGTCAATCTGTTACACCGCTGACAGTGTCGCAGCATGATTTATCTGCGCCCCGTCGCGCGTCGCCCCGGGATGGTCCGGGCTTGTGAATAATGAAAACTAATTATTTTCCCCGGCATTATGAATATGAATCGCCGACGGCTGCCAACTCTCTTATTTTTCTTCACGATGAACGGCTCTCTCCCGGCAAAGTGATCTTCAACAATATTGTACTTTCAAATAATGAAAATAGATATACTTTCATCGTGTTTCCTATTTATTTATATTATATATTAATGTTCGCGCTCGAATTTACTTCGGCACAATCGATCTCCATTTTGTTTTCTTAATTTAAATATATGCGTTATAAAGTTTTAGGAGAAATAATAATTGGATACGACTTGACTATTGTCTTACGTGAAACCACATTTAGATAAAATATACCAATTACAGTTTCAAATTAAAAAAAAAAAAAGTACAGTAGAGTAAAATAAATTGAACATTAAAAAATAAGAAAATTATAAAAATATTACGCCTTTTAATTTTATATTCATTTATTATTTTCATTCTGTCAAATACCACCAAAAACTCGAATGTCTACATAGGTATTGTTTTGTTTTGTTTTATACAACTTAGAATGGCAAACAAGCTGACGGCCCACCTCATGGAAAGTGGTAACCGTCGCCTATAGACATGAGCAGTACAATGGACATAACAGAGTATACTGTTTCGCCCATGATACCCCCCATGCGTTGCCATTCCTGAGGACTCAGGTGTTATTCCTCTGTACTCAGTAAATTCACGCCATATTCCACCCTTCAAACCAAAACACAGTCATGCAAACACAACTGCTTCACGATTGAAACACGAATGGGACAGAGGTACCCAAGCAATCGATTTTTGTACAAAGTCTCCCTCTGGTTGATCGAAAATTTCTTAAACAATCAAGTAAGTGGTGAGATTACGGCTGACTATCTAGTCTAGTATCTGACTATCTCGAGTTACTAACGTACTATCCACCGATGTATGGGCTATTATTACCTATATATTCTAGATATTATAAGTATAGTAAGTATAAGCAATAGTATTTTTGGCCTTAGTTTCGTCATTATTTTATTATGTAATTTGAGAACGGTTATACCAACTCGACAAATTTTTTATTTAAACATTCATTATAGTTTGAAAAAGTTCCTATAAAGAGAAAAAAAAAATGTCTGAATATACATAAATAGCTTTTTCAAAATGACCGTCTCGAGTTATTGATAAATAAATATACTTAGTGGTCACCAAGTGGTCGAAATTTGACCATAACATGTATTGTAATAAATGAATTTATTATGGTTAACTTTGACATTCAGTACTACAGACTATAGACAAATAATATAAAAAAACAAACAATATTAATCTATCCACAATATGATCACAGTTTTTAAAGATAAACAAAAGAGTATATATGCGTGTGTGTATGTGTATGTTTTAAACGCATGATAGTGTGTGTAATGTTTCTTTAATGCATAATTTTAAAAAAAATAGCATTCCGCACTCCTTCTCTATATAAACTATAAGTGTGTGAAATTTCATACTATATCCGCGTAATTGTCATAAAAAGGGGTACAAAAAAGTTTTTGCTTCACGTAATACAGATAATACTATATATATATATATACGTATATATATACGTCGACAATTACGTCATAACACGAATTGTCACCATTTGTCAGATGCACTCAGAGCGCGGACTGGCCGGCTCTCGATTGAATTAATACCCCGATATTAAAGTGGCCACACGATTTACGGTCTTAATATAGCCGACGTTATACTGGAATAATTGCATTTGATGTACCATCCATAATTTATTAATAAATGCTTGAGCGGAGCCAGCTAGCAATGTAAATTGCGTTATGTTTAGATGGGAAAGAGACATTACATATTGGGTCAAAGATGAAAGGAGGACGGATATTAAAAAAAAATTATACTAAAATTATGTGTCAACGTTTCCCGTCATCGCTAGATCAATCTCATGCTTTAGTATCCAATTAAAGGGGCTACCATTGAAATGTTTTCCGGAATTTTGAGGTCGAACGAAACACAAATTGGATGTAAAACTTACATAATACATACCGTTTAAAAATTTTAAATATGTTAAAATATCGTTCTTTTGGATTTTTGTAGGTAGTATGGTAAGATTCATAATGAGCAAAATTTTTTTTGATGGGTGAAAATGAAATGGTAACCCCGCCTGCGCTAATGGGATACGCTGGCGGAGCTCCAATGAAGGGTGATAGATGAGAATGAAATCAGACCAGTTAGCCCATCATGATGAATTCATCAAGATTTAACCATGTAGTTTCCGGGGGAAACCGCGAGGAGGTCGACCTGGTTGGGTATATTGCTAGCAATGGAATTCTCAGTCTCCATTACTAACAATCCCTTTCTCCCTAACGAACAAAGTTTGAAACTCCATTTACTGTGTCGATTTCGGTATGAACGGAAATACGAAATAGATTCCGAAATTTTGTCATTTCATTTCATGGTATATATATATATATATATATATATATATATATATATATATATTATAATATAAACAGCAGCTTGAAGCAAATTTTTAAGTGTAAACTTGAGTTATGTTGCTTAAAACATTCTAGTTTAATAACACGATAGTGAATCTACTTTCAACCGATTTAAAAAAGAAGAAGGTTTACAATTTGATTGTATTTTTGTTGTTAATGTTTGTTACCTCATAACTGCGTCAATTATAACTTTTAAAACCTTTTTTTTATCTGAAAGGATATACTTACAGATTGGTTTTACAGAAATTTTATTAAAACCGATTAAGTAGTTTACTTTTCGGATCAAAACAACTTTTTTTGTGGGACACAGTCTTTATTTAATAAACTACCTAGAAAAAAACAAAACACACAAACGCCTAATATACCCAAATTACTTGTATTTGTTTAATAGAAATGTACCATTATTTATGAATATAAAAAAATCAAGAATAAAAATATTATCTTTCCTAATAATTATATCAATGTATTATGTTGCAGCACTAGATGGAGTGACGACCTCGAATGCATTGCAACTTATCGCTGGATGCAGGTGACTCGGGTCAATCCTGATGATGGCCTGCAGTAGAAGCTTGAGTTTAACAGTGATTATACAGTACTATCATACCTACTAGTATAATAATTAGTCCATTACCTTAAGGTTGTCTTGAAAAGATTGCTCTCAGCAATAAGACCGCCTCACTGTACTTATACAATTGTATCGTTGTGTTTGTAAATTGCCTTGCTTATTTCCTATATTGTATAATGCAAATAAAGTATACTCATTCATTCATTCATTCATAAAACATCTGATTTGCAAATGATAGTGTTTGTTTGTGTCCTATTGTACAAAAAACAATTTTTCGAAATTCCAATAGAAACGTGAAATATTGGATTTGGCGGGGAAAAGTCAGAAACCAGTTTGTTTAATATAGAATTGGTGTTAAAACGTGCTACAAATAAAGAAAGTTAATAATATTATAACTTGAACGGAATGGGCAGGGTTCAGGTGTTCAAAGAGAGGAACTTTCTCAACAGTCATCAATTAGGTGGGATTGTAGGCTTATTGTCTCCCTGCAAATTAATAACTGACTCCACTTTTTGTTTGTTTCTTATTAGCTGCGAAACTCAGATTTATGTAGCATTCATTCGTGCGGATTTAAATTATTTATTTGTCTGCATTAGCATTAATTTTGTTACATATTTCTGTTGGGCCTGTACTGAATTATAATTGTCGAGGGGCTGCTGAGGGGGGGGGGGGGGGGGGGGGGTTAGTAAAACACTTGCGGTTAATTCTTGACTGGTAACCTTGCTTGTATGAATAGACTGATAAATGTGGAGGAAGCGAAAGAGGTCTGTTCTAATCAGACTTTTTTTTATATTTTATTTTATTTGACAAAAAACACAAAGTTACAAAAACAAGATACAGTACGTCAGTCAATTGACGTTTTATTTTGTTTGTATCCACGACATATCAAAATATGTATTTATCTAGGCAGGTTATTAGGTTAGGTACTTAAGGATTTGCGGTCTTGAGAAAAAATATCGATCTTTTGAATTGGTTCTAATTGTGAGGTCTGAGATCGATTTACAAAAAAAAATAGACGACTTCAGAAAAGGTCGACTCACGAAAATATAGAAAAGATCGATCGATGAAACCTAGTCTTATTTTTTTATCAAATCGGATAAAAATCGGAAATCTTGCTCTAAAATTTCCTTAAACAAAATCAAGATAAAAATTTTAAATTAAGAATTCACCTCCCTAAAATAACGTGTGGTCCCAGCATAGAATGGACCACTCCTTCCCTTCTAGTAGGTGTCGTAAGAGGTGAGTAAAGGAACTTAATAGCCGTGGGATAGGTAGCAGCGTCCCTCTTCAAACATTACCAAAAGCCTAACTGTAATTACCGACCTGTCAGCCAAGCGTGGAAACAACTGGCATAACGTCCTTATAAGTGATAGCTATGTCCAACAGTGGGCAGATAACAGCTGGGACGATGACATAATAATATATTTTATACTACCGTCATGTGGCCTACACGAGTATGATAATATAAGTCACGTATATAATATTTATTTATATATAGCAAGGCAATAGATTACAAATTAATACATTAATATAATAAATTTTTACATAATGCGACATCAAATTTGCACTCCAATTACTATTATGCATAACATTCGATATTAATAAACATTAAAAAAATAAAGGTTATAAATTTAAAGTAATAAATTGACAGCCTTTATGTAACATTGCAAGGATTGTTGGAAGACCAGAGGGAGGCCTTGTACAAAAGTCGTTTGTTTGGATACCTCTATCGCATTCTTGTTTCAACCGTAAAGCAGTTGTGTTTGCATGGCTGTGTTTCGGTTTGAAGGGTCCCACCCTTCAAACCGATAGGGCATGAATTTACAGGGTACAGAGGAATAACATTTTATTTATTTATTTATTTATTCTTTATTGTACACAGAAAAAATTACAACATATTATATATATAAAATAAAGATGTACAACAGGCGATGCTTAACTCTGTAATAGTATATATATATATATATATATATATATATATATATATATATATATATATATATATATATATATAGCGGGCAGTGTGTATTTTAACTAAATGATAAAATAAAGGAAACATTATAGATGTTTCACTGCGTATATATATATATATATATATATATATATATATATATATATATATATATATATATATATATATTGACATATATACAAAGTAACTCATACAATTAATTTCAAAACAAATACATATCTGTACACTATAATACATATACATATATACATAGTCATAAAATATCTCTTTACATACAAAATAGGTACATATACATACATAGACATAATAAGTTTATGGGGACAGAAGATGCTCTTTTAATCTGCTCTTGAATATATTCAGCGATTGACTTTCACGAATATGCAGTGGAAGAGAGTTCCATAGTCTAGTCGCATGAACCGTAAATGATTCACTATAGCATGAAGATTTTTTATGAGGACTCTTGGGATTTTAATAATAAGGGATTTCACTCGACCTACTGGACATGCTATTGGGGTCATTGTAAAGTGAAACGTTCACAAAGATAAGATGGGGAGGAAGAATTAAACAATACAGAATACAGGAAAGATAAAAGATCAAAAATCACGACGTTGACGAATCGGGAGCCATTTTAATATGCTTCTGTAAGAGGAGACATGATCGTATTTTCTAAGTCCATAAATAAAACGTATGCATAAATTTTGTAGCCGTTCCAACTTATTTAATTGTTCCTCTGTGACATCCAGATAACATCTGAGTTCTCAGGAATGGCAACGCATAAAATATACGCATAAACCTGTCAGGTCGACCTCCACGTGGTCCCCCCTGGAAATCATCGTGCTGAATTCCAGACGTGTTCATCACGATGGGATTTAAGGTTATATATATATAACCTAGCCTACCTAAACGGTATACACAACGGTATACACTGGTAGTCTGTATTACTAACAATCCCTCCCCCCCCCCGTAAGTCAGCTTGTCTGTATTGCCACATTTAAGAGGATGTAATTATCATGTGCTTACTCAGTTACAAGGGCTATAATTCTTAGCTATAACTCGGGTTAACGCTCGTAAAACTGTTTCCCTGTCTCTGATTATACGCACTGGTTTTTTCTTATAGCATTAGTCTGTTTTTTTTTTTTAATTTCAACACACTTAAAAAAGAAAGAGGTTCTTAATTAGATTGTAATTGTTTTTAAGTTTACCTCCTTAGGTTACCTCATAATACCAGCAGTTGTAAACTGGTTTAAAAAGTTCTTGTTTTTTCTCTTTATAAGGATATACTTACTATACTTAGATTGATTTCGGTATTTACTCGCGGCCATTGCGCAGTGGCGGTTTCAGGGGCCGTAGTTCCAGACATTGCGACATTATTCTAGATTATTAATCATTTTTTTTGGTTTCAGATTACTAGGATGGTTGAATTCATGGATGTGGTCACGTGCAAATTTTTAGAGACCCCCCCCCCCCACTTCGTCAGCTGATAAATTTAGAATTTTTTTACTTTTTTTATTTTTTTTCTGTACTCTTGTAATGTTAATAAATAATAGCCTAGCCCATTTCAATCTGTATTTATGTTACTGTATTTCACTTGAATTATTCACTTGTCATTGTATATTTTTATTTATGGTGCAATAAAGAGTTAAATAAATAAATAAATAACTAATAAAAAATGGATAGTAAAAATATTAATTGCTTTTTTTACAACACTTCAAAAATTACCTGAAATCCATGTTTCTAGACCAGAATACACCCTTAAGGGCGAGCGTTACACACTTATATAAAGCGCATAGTCAACGTTACAACGCCACGGTTTCCTCGCTCAGTGTGTATTAATGCAAAGATCCGCTATACGTGACCCATAACAATGCCGATAAAACTAATTATCTTGATTAATACTGTTTTGTATTCCTCTTACAGATGTTAATCCAATGAATGACAAGTCCCACGCAGTCACCCACGCACCTTGGTAATGTATTAATTAGGATCCTAAAAGATAACAAGTAGCGATATTTCGCTACGCACAATAAACACTGACAAGAAATTGGTATTGATTAGTAATTTTTTTTTATATCACTGAGGTGGCAAACAAGCATACGGCCCACCTGATGGCAAGTGGTTACCGTAGCCTATGAACACCTGCAATACCAGAGGCATTACGCGTGCGCTGCCGACCCTGAAGAAATCTCTTTACCCCCCTTTTGAAGAACCCCATGCTGTAGTCTCTTGGGAAAACCTCGGCAGGGAGTTCATTCCACAACCTGAGTGTTCGTGGGAGGAAACATCTCTGAAACCGCGCAGTACGCGACCATTGAGGCTGTAGGACATGAGGATGAACTCCCTGTCGATGGCGAGCCGTACGATGGTAGAAAGTGGCTGTGGGCATCATATTGAACAATTCCTCTGAGCACAATCCATTGTACAGGCGGTAGAACATGTAGATTAGATTTAATAAGAAAGTATTTTTATTTAAATCACGGAATCGTTTATAAGTCTCATCTATAAGTATATTTTGTTAAATAGAAAAACATTACCATCTCTTTGGTAAGGTGTTGAAGCAGACAGTTTTTATACAAAGTTGGAACACTTGTACAAAAATTGTCTGCTTGGGTAATTCTGTCCCATTCTTGTTTCTGCATTGTATTGTGTATGCGTGACTGTCTTTCGGTTTGGTAGATGGTTTAAGGTTGGGATATAATAGTGAAACTATAGGGTATAGAGGAGACTTTGTATAAAAGTCAATTGCTTGGGTACCTCTGTCCCAATCGTCTTGAAGCTGACGGTTCACCTGATGGAAAGTGGTAACCGTCGCCTATAGACATGAGCAGTACCATGGACATAACAGAGAGTACTGTTTCGCCCACGATATCCCTCATGCGTTGCCATTCCTGAGGACTCAGATGTTATTATTCTGTACCTAGTAAATTCACGCCATATCCCACCCTTCAAACCTAAACACAGCCATGCAAACACAACTGCTTCACGGTAGAAACACGAATGGGACAGTTAATATACTTATAAACCTTTTCCTCGAATCACTTTATCTGTTAATAAAAACCGCATTAAAATCCATTGCGTAGTTTAAACATCTACAAAAGCGTACAGACAGCGAGAAGCGACTTTGTTTAGCGTTAAATAATGTACTACACGATAAAAACTTAAGAAAATCAATACGACGTTGAATATATCTTGTTAGGTCGTTGGTGAATAATTTTTTTTGTTTTTCTCTTGCGTGATTAGTAGAATTATAAATCGCAAATTGTTTCACTGAAAATATGTTTATTGTCATATCAGCTGTTAACTGTAACACTGCTAAACATAAGTCTATCTTCCTATTGGGGAAGTTTTGCCAGTTGTTGTCAAGCTTGGCAAGCGGGTTGGCAACCGTATAACTACGGTTAAAAGCCTAACAGCTTTGATGATATTTGAAGATTTTAAGGGTGGGATATGGCAGTGAATTTACAGGGAACAGAGGAATAACACCTGAGTCCTCAGGAATGGCAACGCATGGGGGGTATCATGGGCGAAACAGTATAATCTGTTATATCTATGGTACTGCTCATGTCTATAGGTGACGGTTACCACTTTCCATCAGGTGGGCCGTCAGCTTGATTGTCATTCTAAGTTGCATAAAATAAGAGGGACGCTGCTGCCCATCCTCCGACCATTAGATTCCCTAAGTCACCTCTTACAACACCCACACGAAAGGAAGAGGTGGCCCATTCTATGCCGGGACCATACGGTAATCGGCATTAGTAAAATTATAAATCTCAAAATGCGTCATTAAAAATATCTTCCATCATACAAAATAAATCACTCACAATTTATTGACTATAGCTCATTTCTTCGGGTCGTTTGTTTAATTATTTTAGGCCAAGAAATCTCTCCAGTAATAATTTATATAGAAAAGAAACATTTATTACAGTTTCCCGGCGTAATTTATTAATGGCAGTGTATTAAAGTTAATTAATATTAGATGTCAGTTTAGATTATATTTGATTATGGTGAAATGAGATAGGTAAGACTTCCAGGTACATATATTTTTTACCAGAGGCAGACTTTGTACAAAAGTCGTTTGCTTGGGCACCTCTATCCTATTCGTGTTTCTACTGTGAAGCAGTTATATTCGTGTTTTTGGGATATGGTAGTGAATTTACAGGGTATGAAGTAACAGTCCTCAGGAATGGCAACGCATTTCATGGGCTAAATAGTATATTCTGTTATGTGCATGGTACTGCTCATGTCTATAGGCGACGGTTACCACTTTCCATCAGATGAGTCGTCAGCTTGTTGGCCATTCTAAGTTGCATAAAAAAACATTATCATGAGATGTCAACGATTTTGGTCATATGGGACTTTGTAAGTACTTCATATTTCTATCTAGATGACACCATCTAGGGCGAAAGGGATTGTTGGTAATGGGGTATAATTGTTCCATTGCTAGCAATGTACTTTATGAGGTCGACCTCAACGCGGTTCCCCCTGGAAACCATTGTGGTTAATTATTGTTGAATTCGTCTTGATGGGCCAACTAAGTTGCTTCATTCTCACCTATCTGTTATTTATATATATTTATTTATATATATTTATTTATATTTATCTATAAATTATCTATCATCTTTCACTGGTGTATACCGATAGCACGGGCGGAGTTACTATTACATTATCATCCTTTAAAAAAAAACTATATCATCTATAAAAACCACTTATTAAATTGACTATCCAAATATGAATGGCCTCTTTATTTTTTTTTTAATGTGAAGGATTCTTTAAAAGACCGTCTCAACTGCTCGACGGAACCTCTATCTACATTCTACGCTATTTTGTACGACGGAAATATCTAAATACACTTGATTATTTATTCTACCGTTTCTTCGTCAACTTTATGTGACATTTGTTTATTTTTTTTTATACAACTTAGAATGGCAAACAAGCTGACGACTCATCTGATGGAAAGTGGTAACCGTCGCCTATAGACATGAGCAGTACCATGGACATAACAGAATATACTATTTCGCCCATGATACCCCCCATGCGTTGCCATTCCTGAGGATTCACCGATGTTATTCCTCTATACCCTGTAAATTCACGCCATATCCCACCCTTCAAACCGAAACACAGCCATGCAAACACAACTGCTTCACGGTTGAAACACGAATGGGGTATATGGAATATTTATCAAGGCACTCTAACACAAACTTAGATCTGATACATATACCTATTAAAGGCGAGCACAATATTTGAAATTTAACTGATATACTTTAATTGTTAATAATAACCAAGACAAAAGTAGACATCCAATAAATGTGAATTATATAAAAATATATAGCTTGGAATAAAAATAAGAAGAAAAACATAATTTAGGAATTAATATTTTGCTCCTGAAATTAGCAGAAAATTAAATTTTTGTTTACATATGAACATAGATAGAACATAACATAGAGTATGAGTATGGGGGAGATCTATGGTATGTATGGAAAAATACAGGATGGAGGAGTCTCCATTCTGTTATTTTTCCGATTAGAAAACATATTCTGGCCATGTGAATGAAGTCGTGACAAAAAGTTAGTATAAAAAAAAATTAAAAAACAACAATTTCTCTAGATCAATAATTATATTGATAATCGCCAATTTGCCCTGAAACTAGCGGTCCGGAATATTATGACTACATAATCCTCTATTGACTGGATACTATTAGGGAGGCCTTTATCATTCGGCTATTGGGCACCGCATCCCTGATCTAGCGAAATTCACGTATAATAGGACAAATGGGCGTAGTATAAAAGTAGGCACAATGTTACGTGGAGCTTGAATAGGTCTCTTGTGGACCGACGGTCTAGAAAAGGTTTGTACGTGAGTAAGGCTTTATATATATATATATATATATATTTTTTTTTTTGTTTGTATATCTTATTCATTGGATTGCGAAACAGTATACTGTTTGTGTCATAGCGCGGGTGTGCCTACCGTTCCTTGTTGATAAAACGGGACGTCTTTATAAATGGATTTGTTTATTTTCCTTTTGTTAAAGTGCCGCTTTCTTTTATTATAAATAATAAGTTGTGGATCCCAAATAAACTGGGATAACAGCCAGGAGAAAGAAGAAGAAGATTTGTCGCTTAAAGAAGATGACAGCTTAATCAGACAACGCTTGGATGCGATTTGTAAATATTAAGGCCCGATACCAGCTTAAAAATCTGTATTCTCAAATTTAGGTTTGTATGCAAAAATTGATTATTTTTATAAAGTATATATATATATATATATATATATATATATATATATATATATATATAAAAGATTATTTAAGAATGAGTTTCATAAAAATGTATAAATTACAATTATAACCTGTTTTTTTTTTTTAAATCACTGTTATAAATCGATTTGAAAGCTTTTTTTAAGGATAAACTAAAAGTTTACTATTAGTTGTTTAACTAATTTTTTTTCGAGTGCAATATATATATATATATAGATTTATAACAGTGATTAAAAAAAAACAGGTTATAATTGTAATTTATACATTTTTTATGAAACTCATTCTTAAATGATCTTTTACAATAAAACTAAAAGGCGAGCACGTGACACCCCTAGTGCTGCAGGCGTTCATAGACTACAGTGACCGTTTACCATCAGACGGGCTGTATGCTTGTTCACCATTTACGTGCTAAAAAAAAAAAGACGAAATGATATAAGTCATTAATATTACTCAGTTACCCAGAAACGAATCCATGAGTCGCATCAGCGCCATTCGACCTCACATATGTATCTCGGCATATATTTTTCATGAGATGCGTACTTATATGGGACTACGGGAGTAGTACAATAAAATTACAATTTACTGTTATTACAGGACCATAGAGCTCTAAATTGGCACTGCTTTGTGTTCGGATACCTTGGGTTATTGTTTTTATTATGGTTTGTTTATATAACCTCACCCAGGTAATATGAGAGTGGATTTACGAACTATTTTGCCGGGTAGCAAATATAATGCGTCTTGTTTTATAGCTTGAAAGGTAATATATCTTTTTGAAGGGCGATAAATAAGTAATGTAGGCGCATTACAATATTTATGATTCGTAGTTGAGACTGTTTATCCGTTTGACGTTAAGATGAAAGTGTTGCCAGTTATCGGTATACCTTTATTTAATATTATAAATTTGAAAGTTTGTTTGTTTATTTTATAGCGCCTTAATGGTAGAACTGATCACTGTGACATTTGGTATACATGTACTGTATGTGATGAAGAAAGCTATAGGGTACTTTTTGTCCTGGTCAGCGAACATATATTGGTACACGGGTAGGTTAGCTAACTTAGCAACTAGGGTACTTTATATACTCGCGTCGGGCTCCTATCGTCTTTAACTCGGGAGCCCGGGGACCCGACATACGCGTCTCGAGGTACGTCGTGAGGTTTTAGTGGGTAAAAATCCCACACACCTCCTCTGTCCTCCGGCAGTTAGGAAGGTCTTTGGAAGATTTCCTCACGTTAAAAAAAAAAGTGTACTTTATATACAAATTCAGGCGAGTACAACCACGGTATATGGCTAGGAAATAAATACACTACTTGACTGTAAGTTAATTGAACTTGTATTATGAATAATCAGGCAAATAGAACATCAGAGCACAAGCAACTTTTTATGTACAGCACAACTCATAGATACTTACATAGACTCGAGCCAATTAGAAAAGTTCTCTTCAGTTCATCTGATTGAGCATTGAATCTAGGACCTTTTTTATACAAAGGAATGTTGTCATCACTCGAACTTGCCACTTTTATTTTATGAATCATCAAAATCAATTTATAATTGGTAAACTTTATGTAATACAAAACTCAGGCACAAAAAAATTAAGGTTAAGTTTCACAAAAAAAATCAATTTCAATTGTGGCAACACCAGTTACATTGATTTCACAACTTTTAGTAGTTTATACTAAAGGGATTTTAATAAAAAATTATATGGAACTAATCTGTAAATATATTTTTTAAATTTACCAGAGGGAGACTTTGTACAAAAGTCGTTTGTTTAGGTACATCTGTCCCATTTGTGTTTCAACCGTGAAGCAGTTGTGTTTGCATGGCTGTGTTTCGGTTTGAAGGGTGGGATATGGCGTGAATTTACAGGGTACAGAGGAATAACACCTGAGTCCTCAGGAATGGCAACACATGGGGGTATCATGGGTGAAACAGTATACTCTGTTATGTCCATGGTTATAGGCGATGGTTATCACTTTCTATCAGGTGGGCCGTCAGCTTGTTTGCCATTCCAAGTTGTATAAAAAAAATCCAAATCGGTTTCCAACTGACTGAGTTATGAGACAATAAAAACATTAAAAAAAAAAGAAAATAAATATAACCAAATTAAGAATCTTCTACTTTTTCAAATCGCTTGAAAATACAGTAAAATTTATAATCTTTTTTTTTTTATTATTTATTTATGTATTAATGTTTTAAGTATGCGAGGTATTTTATAAAATTAGGGTACGATGAGGCTGACATATCCTTATAGGATAAAAGCCTCTAAATAAAAAAGATTAAAAAAAAACTTTTTTATCCAAATTCAATTGAAATACATAAAAAATATTGTTAAAATATAGTCATTTAATTTATATGCATGCCAATATACGCATAAATCATATAATATAGAAATTGTAAAGGAATTACAAAACGAACAAACTGTTTAACAATTCTATAAATAGACACAAAGGAATGGGTATTTTAGCGAACAATTGTTCAGCGTTTACAGCCAGCAATTAATATGAGTATCATCGATTCGCCGTAGGGATAGCGTGATATTTGCCCAAATTTATATTAAAGGCACTAAAATATGGATAATGATTTTATATTATCACATTTATAATTAGAGATACAGTTAATATATTTGTTTTCCTTTAACTTAAATTAGCTTTTCACCCGTTACTTTGTACGCGTGGATTTCAGAAGAGAGAATACTAATGAATGAACTAGATTACTTCTAGATCGGATATTTCTTTATAAAAACATTATTGACCAAAAAAGAAAAAGGTACAAAATGCGGACATTAAGTCCGTCTAGTTTTTTTTATTTTTTTGATGGATGAAAATGGTATGGTAACCACGCCTGCGCTAACGGGATACACTGGCGGAGCACCAGTGAAGGGTGAAAGATGAGAATGAAAACAGGCCAGTTAGCCCATCATAATAAATTCATTAAGAATTAACCACGATAGTTTCCAGGGAGAACCGCGAGGAGGTCGACCTGGTTGGGTATATTGCTAGCAATGCGATTCTCAGTCTCCATTACTAACAATCCCTTTCCCCCCAATGCTAGTCGAGTAGCATTCTCTACCAGTCAACCTTTGTGTCGAACAGTGAATCACGAACGCGGTACTTCATTATTGGAATAGGTAAAGAAAATAACAACTAATAATGTATACCAATACACAATATATAATACATACATAAATATAATTTTCACCCATTAAAAAAAATATTAAGTACCATTAAGTAGTAAGTCGAATTTAACGACAGTAATAAAAAATATAATTAATAAATGATCTTTTAATAGATGTTGTAAATTTACTGGGTACAGAGGAATAACATCTGAGTCCTCAGGAATGGCAACGCATGGAGGGTACAAACATCATAGGCGAAACAGTATACTCTGTTATGTCCATGGTACTGCTCATGTCTATAGGCGACGGTTACCAATTTCCATCAGGTGGGCCGTCAGCTTGTTTGCCATTCTAAGTTGTATAAAAAAAAAATATATAAAAAAATGTTATTAGTCTTATAATAGTGTTAGGGTAGTGACTCCTGTGTGACTTTATGTCTGCACAAACATTTATCTTGCTTATTATAAACTTGTCAAAGTTGTTTAGCCACTTGATAAGTTTCGCCTCTGGAGCTTGAAACTCTTCGGTCTAGCCTTTATCCTAGCTATGGACAGACTTATCCCGCCTTATTCAAATAAACAAGCAACAAACACAAATATAAAGTACACAAAAATAAAACTCAAATATGAATAAGGAGATGTTCTATTATTAGATTGAATAAATTTGAATTTAGAATAAAACGCTTATTTACTAGTAGAATTTTGTAACAAACAGTTGTTTGCTTCGTACAGAAGGAACAAGTTAAATCGTCATAAAAAATTAGGATTTTGTTGCACCAAAACAAAACCGACAATAATTTTGGCAATCCAGTTATTTCGATTGAAAAATTAAACTGCTGCTTAAAAATTTTACTGATTTCGATAAATTTATGTACGACCAATATGTAAGTATACCTTTACATGTAATACAATATATTTATAAATAGGTCTCATAGAAATTTTGTCTATATCGATCGTTTTTTTTTTGATGGGTGAAAATGATATGGTAACCCCGCCTAACGGGATACGCTGGCGGAGCACCAGTGAAGGGTGATAGATGAGAATGAAAACAGGCCAGTTAGCCCATCATGATGAATTCATCAGTAATTAACCATGATAGTTTCCAGGGAGAACCGCGAGGAGGTCGACCTGGTTGGGTATATTGCTAGCAATGAGATTCTCACTCTCCATTACTAATAATCCCATTCCCCCCAATCGATCTAGTTTAGCTTTTTAATGAAAATTAACTAGTTTTATCAAAATTGAAGTCAGTTTTTTTTTGTGGGCCACTATCTTTAAGTATCTATTATTAAAATGGCATTTCTTTATTTTCCACGTCTAGGATTTCTCTTGTCTTAATCCTTTTTTTTCATTTCATACAATACTCAAAGAGCCCTCATAAAGTAGTCATCAAAACTGACATGAGTGACGTGCAACAAAAACGTAAAATGTCAATCTTCATACACGTATCCGATTGACTTGGACATTTCTTATCAACCTTTATCATTGTGGAAAGCTGATGTTCATTTTCAGCGGATTTTGGTCAAAGTATTTTAACTCGTATCTGCAGAACCGTCAGGCCCAACTCAACGACAGTATATATTTCATCTAAGGCGAACACAAACAAAACACCTCTGCGAACCGCAGGAATTTCTAGCCCATTTACGTCGAGGTACTATTCTGTTACATTATTTATTGTTAAAGTTTCATTAATTTTACATTATATTTAAAAAAAAGTGAATTAAGCTATTTTCATAATTAAAATATTAATAATAATTTATTTATTATTAATATATTTTGGCTTTTGGCTACAACAGAATATCAGTGTTTTGCTCTTTTGAGGGCAAAGCAATAAGCTGAGTGGTGACCATTTTGTGTTATTGTGGCGCACTCACGAGAAATTGTGTTACCTTTTTTATGTACTTTTAACCAAAGGTTGTCTGTAAGAGATTGCCACAGCGATAAGACCGCCTTTTGTACCTTTATATGTATATTTTAAACTGTACTTCATGCTACTGTATTTCAGTTAAATTGTTTATATGTCATTGTTTGTTTTTTTATGTTTTTGGTACAATAAAGAGTTAAATAAATAAATATAATATATACTTTTTTTTGTTTTATTACTTTTAAAGTATGTACCAATAATTAATGTTATTTGTGTGCTGTAAGTGATGCAAATAAATTATCTATCTATCTATTTATTTATTTGATTAACTGAGTGAGTTTAACAAACTCCCAATAGGCGCACCCAGGAAAGCATCAGTACAAGAACACATTATTTACAATTATAATTAAAAGAAATAATGTTAATATGATTAAAATAATCATCATCATCATCATATCCAGCCTTAACCGTCCACTGCTGAACATGAGCCTTCCCCGTGAGGAGTTTTATTAGTAGTTGCCACGTTTGGCAGGCGAATTGGCAACCGCAGTTAGGATTTACATATGTTTTAAGAGGGACGCTGCTGGACAGTACGGCTGACATCATCATCATTATTCACAATGGAATAAATTCTCTTAAAAAAAACAAATAAATATTAATCTTTAATTTTTATATTGAAAAAAATCTAAACTAGGAAGTTTTTAATCGAATTACTAGCAACACTGCAAAATGGCGGGAATTGTTCCGTTTTAAAAAATATATCTCAGCCGTCGATTGTCATTTTGGCTTACCTTTTAGTTCTTTCGTTAACTTTTGGAATTCCATATAGATGTGTATATTATTTAAAAAGTATGATTTAAAATATCGATATCTCATGGATATCGTATGAATATTCCAGAATTTTCCCGTGTCGAGGCCGCTCTGGCCGTTGCGTCGTTCAGCTAGGTGTGCGACCCATGTCACTCTAGCCGCCAATCAATATTCGCGGCTCGTTCACATAGCATATATTCAGTTCTTAACCAACATACTATATTATGCTTGAGAATTGAAGATTTCTCCTTGATTTTTATTTCAATGGGAAAACAAGGGGATTTATGGAATTTATTTTTCATCTAACTTAGAATGTCAAACAAGCTGACGGCCCAACTGATGGAAAGTGGTAACTGTCGCCTATAGACTAGAGCAGTACCATGGACATAATCGAAAATACTGTTTCACCCATGATACCCCTCATGCGTTGCTATTCCTGAACATTCAGGTGTAATTCCTATGTACCCTGTAAATTTACTGCCATATCCCACCCTTCAAACCGAAACATAGCCATGCAAACACAACTGCTTCTCGATAGAAACACGAACGGGACAGAGGTGCCCAAGCAAACGTCTTTTGTACAAAGTCTCCCTCTGGTAAAATACAAATAATCCTGCAAATAAAGACAATAATTGAAAATGAAACAGAAATCCAAATGGCTACAGAAAACGAATTGGGTTAATCTAGTAACAAAATATGTATTTTATTATTAATATTTTTTTTTTTTTTTATGCAACTTAGAATGACAAACAAGCTGACGGCCCACCTGATGGAAAGTGGTAACCGTCGCCTATAGACATGAGCAGTACCATGGACATAGCAGACTATACTGTTTCACCCATGATACCCCCCATGCGTTGCCATTCCTGAGGACTCAGGTGTTATTCCTCTGTACCCAGTAATTATATTATAATTTGCTAGTGATCCAACCCGGCTTCGCATGAGTAGGTAAAAGTTTGAAAAATAATATATAGCCTATGTTATTCGGTGATAATGTTGCTCTCTATAGGTGAAAGATTGCTGATTTCTAAAATCGGTTGAGTAGTTTTTGAGTTTATCCGTTACAAACAATCAATGGCCGTGTGGTCCTGGCATAGAAAAAACTACCCGTTCCTTTCCCATGGGCGTCGTAAGAGACGACTAAGGGAGGGCGAGGGATGGGCAGCAGCGTCGCGTGTACAGCGTGATAACTACTGGCAAAACCTTCTAAGGGACGATATCATGCAATTCTATTTAACACCAAATATTCTGTGAAAGATTGTGAGTGCACAGTTTTTTTGCAAACCATTGGCTTCTCTCTCTGCAATACGACTTAAATCTGATTACGATACTAATCTAAATTTATTAAGAAGCACTCTATTTCAATATTAGATTAGAGCGTGCATACCTATCAGTATCTGTGATCAAGCCACATACCTGTGTAAAGGGTGCGTCGAACAAGGTTAGTGCATTTGTGTAGAGTTACCACCACGGCCGCATAGCAGTACGTAGAGAACATATAGTTGCACGAAGATGCAGTAATTCTAGAAGGAATTGTTTTCTTCCATCATCTTTCTACCTTTATACCAGGGATAATAATAAACATATTTATTGTATCCAAAAATACATGTTACAATTTTACATTTGTTCCCAAGACTTCACACTTGGTTTATTTTCAAATATACTCGCAGAACCACATTCCGGAATGGCAAAATCTTTAATTACTATATTTTCTTATCAATAATTCCCTTTATCAAAATAGACTACTACAATATTATGTATTATTTATTTATGTATTAATGTTTTAAGTATGTGAGGTATTTTTTTAAATTAGGGTATGATGAGGCTGACATATCCTTATAGGATAAAAGCCTCTAAATAAAAAAAGATAAAAAAAAAGACTTCACACTAGGATTCCCTGTGTTGGGAAGTCGAGGGCCCTTGACTCTGCTTACAAAGCTTAATAACTAATATATAAACTTTACATACATAATCAATTTAGACATATGTATATACACTTTACACACATATTTTGGGTGGTATAGGGGTGATGGGATTATTAGTAATGGGGACTACTAGTCCCATTGCTAGCAATATACTCTGTCAGGTTTACCTTCACGTTTTTCCTTATGAAAATCATTATGCAGAATTCTAGGTGTATTCATTACCATGGGCTAACTGTTCTGTCTTTTCATACTCACGTATCAACTCTCATTGGTGTGTGTGGGGGGAAAGGGATTGTTAGTAATGGAGACTGAGAATCCCATTAGTAGCAATATACCCAACTAGGTCGACCTCCTCGCGGTTTCTCCTGGAAAACTATCATGGTTAATTCCTGATAAATTCATCACGATGGGCTAACTAGCCTGTTTTCATTTCCATCGATCACCCTTCACTGGTGCCCCGCCAGCGTATACCGTTAGCGCAGGTGGGGTTACCATTCCATTTTCACCTATAAAAAAAAAAACCCTCATTGGTGAGGGGCGAAGGGATTGTTATTAATGCAGACTATCAGTATCATTACTTGCTATATAGCCTGTCAGGTCGACCTCCACGTGGTCCCCCCTGGAAACTATCGTGCTGAATCCCAGATTTATTCATCACGATGATTTACATTTTTCATACTCACTTATCATCCCTCACTGGTGCCCTGCCAGTGTATACCGTTAACGCGAACAGGGTTGCCATTTAATTATCATAAAGTAAAAAAAAAAACATGTAAATTAAAAAAGATTGTCAATACACTAGCATTACAATTGAGCTTCAATTTAGCCTTTGTCTGTTTATTAACCTGCTGAATAGCAAAATGTACAATAGGTCGAACAATGACAGTACGATGGGGGCATTGTAAAACATATTGCCTTAATTAGGTAGTAGAGCATTAAAATGTCGAATAGCAGTTGTGTTTGCATGGCTGTGTTTCGGTTTGAAGGGTGGGATATGGCGTGAATTTACTGGGTACAGAGGAATAACACCTGAGTCTTCAGGCATGGCAACGCATGGGGGTATCATGGGCGAAACAGTATACTCTGTTATGTCTGTACTGCTCATGTCTATAGGCAACGGTTACCACTTTCCATCAGGTAAGTAGTATAAAAAAAATGACCAAATATTGAAATTTATATTCTATTTGAAGTTCATTTAACATTAATTAATTAAATAAATCAGCAGCATCCCTCTTAAAATATTATCAAAATTCTTTTTTTTTTTTGTACAACTTAGAATGGCAAACAAGCTGACGACCCACCTGATGGAAAGTGACTACCCCATGCGTTGCCATTCCTGAGGACTCGGGTGTTATTCCTTTGCACCCAGTAAATTCACGCCATATCCCACCCTTCAAACCGAAACACAGCAATGCAAACACAACTGCTTCACGGTTGAAACACGAATGGGATAGAGGTGCCCAAATCAAATTGCGGTTGCCAACCCACCTACCAAGCGTGGCAATTACTGGCGAAACGCCCCTTATGGGGAAGGCTAGGTTCAACAGTAAGCAGGCTGATACAAGAATGTAATAAACAGTAGATCTACCCGATGAAAATAAGATGTTAAATCCATATTTTGCATCGATTAGTGTTGCAGTCACCAAGTGCATATGTTTCTATAGCTAGCCATTTCTTTCTCTCTTATGTAATTTGTAGTTGTGGACATCTAGTTCCTGTATATCTTTCAACATTACTGCATATAATTGGATCTGAACGGGCGATGGACGGCATCAGGTAGAATTGCTTACACTTAGTGGACTTAGCAAATGGAAGCGAATCGACAACGACGCGGCATACGACCTACAACCTTCACTTTGTGCTTTGAGAATTTTGAACGTCGCCGTCTAAGTAAATGGATGCGGTCTGCGTTAGTGAACTCAAGGGGCATGGACGCGGAAACCAGTGGCATGAATTAAATAGATGACTCCTCTTTATTAAGTATGTAAATTTTTATTCCAAATTATGGGCTATAAACACATTGAGAGTTTAATAAATATATTTTAAAAAGATTTATTATAACCCCCACTAATATTAGAAATGTGAAAGTAAACATGTTTGTTTACGTCTTGACACTTTAACGACCCAACCAATTGCCACAGAAATAAGATTAATTTATTACAATAATAGTCTTTACCCCCGCTTTCGATTGGTTGACCGGAACATATTAATTGATCACCATGTATATAGTAGTTCTTCTACATTAATAATTAAATGTTATTCCATAGAAAAAAAAAAACATAAAATGTGCCGAAACTAGTTATTATAATTTAAAAGTACCTTTTTTTATACCACTGAGGTGGCAAACAAGCATACGGCCCACCTGATGGTAAGTGGTTACCATAGCTTATGAACACCTGCAATACCAGAGGTATTACGCGTACGTTGCTGACCCCGAAGAAACCTCTTCCCCCCCTTTTGAAGAACCCCATGCTGTAGTCTCTTGCGAAAACCTCGGCAGGGAGCTCATTCCACAACCTGAGTGTTCGTGGGAGGAAACATCTCTGAAACCGCGCAGTACGCGACCATTGAGGCTGTAGGACATGAGGATGAACTCCCTGTCGATGGCGAGCCGTACGATGGTAGAAAGTGGCTGTGGGCATCATATTGAACAATTTCTCTGAGCACAATCCATTGTACAGGCGGTAGAACACGCAGAGTGAGGCAAGTACCTACTGAAGTACCGATTTTGATAAAATTTATACGAGACCAATCTGTAAGGTTTGTAAGTATCTTATCATATATATTTTTTTAATTTATTTAATTAAAATCTTTAAAAAAGCAACAGTTACGTTTTCTGTTCGTTCTTCTTGGCGTTTTAAATGGACTATAAAATAAAATTGTTACTGCATAATCTATAGTTGCTGCAACGATCGTGAAGTGTGGAGCAAGCTGAGACAACCTACCAATCAGCAGCTACATTCACGTCATTGGTCATATTTTACTGGATTGTATACCGTCACCTCTTCTTTTCATACTTATATACAAAACATATTGTAAATTCATATATTTCATTGCTTGAGTATTAAAATCATATTCGTGTCAAGAAAAAATTGGTATTATTGCAAACTCAGTAAACTTGGAATGATGGGGGGAAAGGGGTTGTTAGCAATGGAGTTTGACAACCCCATTGCTAGCAATATGTCCTAGCAGGTCGACCTCCACGTGGTTCCCCCTGGAAACCATCGTGAACAATTCTCGATGAATTCGTCACGATGGGCTAACTGGCCTGCTTCATCCGCACCTATCATCTTTCACTGGTGCTCCGCCAGCGTATCCCGTTAGCGCAGGCGGGGTTACCATACCATTTTCACACATAAAGAAAAAACTTGGAATTATCCAATCTGCAACGGCAAGCTAACCATGCACAGACAAAGATAAAATAACGAAAAAATGAGTATTCAAAAATGGTTAAATCTAAGTTTCATCATAATAGACATTAACTGTCCGCTACTGAACTGCTGGTTTTGCCAGTAGTTGCCATGCTTGGCAGGCGGATTGGCAACCGCAGCCATCCTTCACCGTCCCTTACTCGCCTCTTATGACACCCACAGGAAAGAAAATCTGAGTTTACTTGTATAAAAATATTTCCTTCTTTCATTGAATAAAGCTATGAGATACCTACGTCATTTTTATCGGTAAAGCAGATCAATATTATATAAATGATGGCCGCTGCGCTAATAGCCATTCAGTCCATACTAAATGCCGTTCAGGCATTAACTGTAGCCGGTGTCTGTCTGTAATGGACTCCTGCAATCTAGTGCCACTCGCCGAAGTAGTGCAACCTTCTTGTGCTGCCTTCACTACTACTTGATCGAAACATGTATCTAATATTGTATTATAAATAAATGTTGATTACTTATTTATTAGCTTATATATTATTTAACTCTTTATTGCAACGGAAACATAAAAGAATACAATGACAGTTGAACAATTCGAGTGAAATACAATAACGTAAATTACAGATTAAATAATAAAGGTACAAAAGGTGGTCCTTATCACTAGAACAAACTCTCAGAGCTATTTAATATAAAACAAACTTTAAAGTCAAGGTTCACAATAGTTACAGAGAAGACGTTACCATATATGAAAATGACACAGATGGGAAACTCCTTTTGATGTGTTTCCAAAGTGTAGTGGACGTCACAAGAAAATTAAATAAATTAAACAAAAATATATTATATTTTATATTAACCAAATTAAGTTTTACCTTTTTCTCATCCAACATTTGGTTGATAGGAGAACAGATAGAAGTATATTACTTATTTCGTCACAGTCGTAGAATACTGACGGATCTTTATATGTAATATTTGTCAGATCCGTCAGTATTCTACGACTATGACGATTTATTCAATTATTTATTACTAGTTTTTTTACCTGCGAATTTGTTCGAGTTAGTATTGGTTTTGTTCAACAATTCAAATTGTTGGTACGGGTAAAGATAAAATAGTTACAGAAAGGAACTAGTCCTCTTTATGAATTGTTTTTTGTTTTAGAAAGAAATATACCTATATATTTAAATTATGAATTATAAACAATAATTTTGCAATGTATGCAGCAAATCATACGTGTATGAAGTTATGTATGATTATAATGTATGATATGTATGTAAAAACAGAAATTACCTTTCCCTCAACCAATACCTATGTTTTTCGCGAGAAAAGGTATAGGCTGCCTTTTACCGTCGCTAGGTTCACATCTATCTCTCTTCTAAAATTTATTTTATTCTATTCAGCGGTTTAGGCTTTAAAGCGTAACAAACAAACAAACAAATTTGCTTTCGCATTTATAATATTAGTTAGGATATTTATTAAATGCTAACTTTTACCCGTGACTTTGCCTGCGTGACCGAGGTTTATACAATGACTACGATAAACAGTAACGTATATCTTTCTCCATTAAATATACTTCATCTATACCAGAGGGAGACTTTGAAGGGTGGGATATGGCGTGAATTTACTGGGTACAGAGGAATAACACCTGAGTCCTCAGGAATGGCAACGCATGGGGGGTATCATAGGCGAAACAGTATACTCTGTTATGTCTATCGTGTTACTCATGTCTATAGGTGACGGTTACCACTGTCCATCAGGTGGGCCGTCAGCTTATTTGCCATTCTAAGTTGTATAAAAAAAAAACTGATTTATAGGTATTATTATGAATCTTTTCATGGGAGTATAGAAAAGTGTTGTTTTTAGACTTTTTTAGGCATTTTTTTTTAATTTTCTCACCGTAAGAACCATCCTCATACTTCAAGGAATACTCTAAAAAAAGAATTAGCGAAATCGGTTCAGCTGTTCTCGAGATTTGCGCTTAGCAACATAATCAGCGATACATTTTTATATTATAAATCAGCCAACTGTCAACTGGTGAACATAGGCTTTCCCCTAAAGAGTTTTGGCTTTAGTTGCCACGCTTTTGAATTTTACTAATAGAATTTAACATAAATTCCATATCTATTGGAGATATGGAATTTAAACGAAGCACCAAATATAACGTATTGCGGACATTGAATAGTAAATGCTAAATAATTGGATTCGAATACACGAACGGGAAGCGATTGCAATTAAATCTGAACACTTTTAGAAATCGATTCAATTCCAACGATTCAATGTGATACTCGTAATCGAATTAAAATCGGATTCCGTCCGTGTCGTGTATTTTGTTTTGTCAATGATTGTAGCTCTCTCAATGTGGCTTTTGAGTTTTTGGATTTAATTGCAGCGGAAACGATTTGCGCTTAATAATATTTGAATTCAATTGCACACACACACACACATACACATCTGTTAAGCCTGTCTCCCATTTAATTCCATCCTTCCATATTCAATTTTTGAAACATTTAAAGAAGATTCTTAATTTAAATTTAGTTTTTATACATCGATGAAGAAATCGCTGATTCTAAACTATTAAACAAATGTTGCTTTCATTAAAAAGTTTATTTTCAGTTTTTTTTTCGCAAAATAATAACGCTGGCGAGACACCAGTGAAGGATGATAGATGAGAATGAAAAAGCAGGTCAGTTAGCCCATCGTGATGAATACATCTGGAATTCAGCGCGATGGTTTCCAGGGACTACGTGGAGGTTGACCTTATAGAATATATTGCTAGCAATTTAGATATTGTTAGTAATGGGATCTTACAGTCCTATTGCTGGCAATATTCCTATCAGGCTGACCTTCACGAGATTCGTCCTGAAAACCATCGTAGTTTTTTTTAATTTGCGGTTTATTATTTAAGGTAATTCATCCTCGCTATTGTGTACGGATGACGGGATATTATTAATAGTGGATACATGGTGTGTTAATTAGTAATTTAAGGGCGATATTAGAGGAGCTGTCTATGGTACTGCTCATGTCTATAGGCGACGGTTACCACTTTCCATCAGGTGGGCCGTCAGCTTGTTTGCTTCTGAGTTGTATAAAAAAGCTGAAGAAGATGGATAGACAGCCGAAAATGAGTAAGAAGTCGGCCTTCGAACTGGTGATTTTCGCCGTCTACTGGTCCTCAATTCGAGGGACGATCGATAGGCAGTCCTAAGCAATGACTCAGAGCACCTATGAAGTCACGATCTGTTAACTGACCTGCTTTCATCCTCACCTATTATCTATCACTGGTATACCGTTCAGCGTATACCGATAGCAGGGGTGGAGTTATCATTTAAATTTAATCTGTTAAAAAGCACTTTTATCTTAATTAACGCAAACAAAGCCGAAGGTTGAACCATTTTTTTTATTCATGCTACGCAACTAACACACAAAAGTAATTATAATTAAAAAAAATAATGTTATTATATTTTGTTCTGTGAAATTCGTTCCTTTTAGTGTTGTTATAACAAAGCCGACGGTCAATGTAACTGCTCGGTATTGAATTATTTATCACATTTATCACATACCCGCTTTTTTTCATGTCGTGCGTTTACATTTAAAATTCAATTATTTTCACAATTTGCTCGTTTCGTTGCGTATCAGCGATTCTCGTTATGAAAATAGTATGAGAATACCGACACATATTATATATATATATATATATATATATATATATATATATATATATATATATATATATATATACATACATACGTGTAGGTAGAAACAAATACAGAACAAAGGAAAATTGGCATGAATTTACAGGGTACAGAGAAATAACATCTGAGTCCTCAGAAATGGCAACGCATGGGGGGTATCATGGGCCAAACAGTATACTCTGTTATGTCCATGGTACTGCTCATGTCTATAGGCGATGGTTACCACTTTCCATCAGGTGGGCCGTCAGCTTGTTTGCCATTCTAAGTTTTTAGTATTAAAATTCTAGAATGTTCGTGTTTATATTTGAAATATAGATAAATGTCTGAACTGGATAAATGTCGAACAGAACCCGGAACACGTTTAAATTGAAACAAGAGTGCTAAGCAAATATTCGCTGAATCAGAAAACAATTATTTTAGGAAAACACACCGCGCTTCATTTTGTTCTTTTTTTTTATACAACTTAGAATGACAAACAAGCCGACGGCCCACATGATGGAAAGTGGTAACCGTCGCCTATAGACATGAGCAGTACCATGGACATAACAGAATATATTGTTTCGCCCATAATACCTCACATGCTTTGCCATTCCAGAGGACTCAGATGTTATTCCTCTGTACCATGTAAATTCACGCCATATTCCACCCTTCAAACCGAAACAGCCATGCAAACACAACTGCTTCACGATAGAAACACGAATGGGACAGAGGTATCCAAGCAATCGACTTTTGTACAAAAGTCTCTCTCTGCGTCGATTCAGAAGAATCGTAGTGGATAGATATATTTTTTATAAGGATAAGAGTGTTAACATCTATAATTATAATACACTTAGAAATATCTAATATCAAAAAACGCCCCACAACGAATCCTTTAACACAAACGAATTCGTAAATTTGTAAAAAAGTACCCAAAATTCTGCAATACAATTTTTTTTTTTATTAAACGACGATGGAAATGATAAATCTTGTTTCTCAGTAAGGTGATCATACTTTACGCAGTGTCAATAAGACTCAAATTTACTCATTCTTCTTTTTTATTCTAGATCCTTTACTGTTCAGGCAGTTCGTCTATGGAACTCACTACCTACCTCTATTTGGTGCGCTCAAACTCTTACTAGCTTCAAAACCTCTGTTAAATCCTATTACCTCTCACTTTAGTACTATTTTCCTGTGTTCTCTCTTCGTTTTCCTTCGTATTTTTTTTTTCTGTTGTATGTGTTGTTAATATATTATGTTATGTATATATTATATATATATGTAAATATATATGTTTGTACAATATAATATTTATATAATAGTTAGACCACCGTAATACTTTGTCTTTTTCTCAATGTCCTCTACCCAAAGGTTGTCTGGAAGAGATATGTGCAATGATACATGCCATGCTGTTTGTATCACTTGAATAAATTTAATATTTACTGGATTTGAATCACTCTTTTTACTTGATGCAATATTATTAAACGACAATAAATGATAAATCCGTCTATGTATCGATATACGCTGACAAGGCACCAGTGAGAGATGATAGGTGACGATGAAAGCAGGTCAGTAAGTTCATCTTGACGAATTCCATATGAATTAACTACAGTGGTTTCCAAGAAGGAACGCGTGGAGGTCGACCTGGTAAAGTATATTATTACCAATGAGGACTAACCTCCTCATTACTAACAATCCCTTTTTACTCTCTACAAAATATCAGCTGGTCTTCTCTTAAATCTAATATCAATCCAATCTATTGTTAATGACAATTTTATACTGCACTGGAATTAGGTTATAACTGGGATCCGTTTACAATAGTTTTCATTGACAAGTTGCACTAATATGCATCTATCAGAACAATATAGAACTATTATGTCACTAATACTGCAATTCGAGAGTGCGAAATTTCACAATTTCAATATCGATAGATCGGAATTTATTTCAAGAGTAACCCACCAGGTTATTTACCACGCCGTTATAAATCCCAATATAAAAACAATTGAAACAAGTAACTTTAAAAATATAAATACACAGCTCCTACCTGTATCTTATGTCAATAAAAAATTATAGTAAACTAAAAATTTACATAAAAACAAAAATTAAGTATGTGTTTTTTTATGTAACTTAGAATGACAAACAAGCTAACGACCCACCTGATGGAAAGTGGTAACCGTCGCCTATAGACTTAAGTAGTACTATGGACATAATGGAGAATAAATACTGTTTCGCCCATAATACCCCCCATGCGTTGCCATTCCTGAGGACTCAGGTGTTATTCCTCTGTACCCTGTAAATTCACGCCAAATCTCACCCTTCAAACCGAAACACAGGCATGCAAACAAAACTGCTTCACCGTAGAAACACGAATGAGACAGAGGTGCTCAAGCAAATGACTTTTGTACAAAGTTTACCGCTGGTAGTATATTAAAATAGCTTCTAATTAATTAAGCCTATTATTCCATTGACGAATTTCTAAAGGATAAATTAATATGTCTGCCTCCCTCCCTACGTTGCTATGCCCAACGAGGTATTAAAAGGCCGGCAGCATACCTGCAATGTCTCTGGTGTTGTGGGTGATCATGGGCAGCGGTAGTCACTTACCATCAGGTGAGCCGCATGCTGGTTTGCCCCCTGTGTTGTAAAAAAAAAATATGTTATGTACTCATAACCGACTTCAAAAAGAACAAGGTTCTTAATTCGGTTACGTTTTTATGTTTGTTATCTTATAACACCGTCAGTTTTAAACTGATTTAATAAATTCTTTTTTTTATTAGAAAGAATTCAGTAACCAAAGACAATAGAAGATAGATTGGAATAATTTAAAATGCATGTATTTGTATGTATGAATGGTTTTATTAGACATAACTATATTTTATTTGTTGGAACGCACTAACATGTGTTAATTTATACGTATTATGTATAAGAAATGTATGATTTACTTATAAATATGTTTCTTTAATATATTTATATATATATAGCTGTAAGTTTACAATATTAACTGTGTCAAACAATGCTGCATTATTTCTCTCATACTATTTCATAACAAAACTTTTTCGTTACGCTTTATTCCAATGGGCAACCTCCGTCGGAGCCAGAGATAGCGCTGGCTGGTACGTCGAAGCCACAAAGCGCTCGCGTTCCAAAATCAAACACGCTCAGTGCAATCGCGACTCCGCCCTGTAAATACGTCACATTTGTCAAATAAATATGCCGGGCAAATGTGACAGGTCGAAATGGCGTCGCAAAAAATGGTCAAAGACCGCCGACGACGATAACGACTGCGCGAGCCTGGCCTGGCTCCTGAACTTTCGTCTGGACGAGTTCGTCAACGTTAAAGTGCCTGATGAGGAACCGGCCGCGAAGAAGGAGCCGACGGTGATGATTCCTGACACTCCGCCCGCGCCACGGAAACCTCCGTACACGTACCCTGAGCTGATAGAACGAGCGCTGCGGGAGAAAGGGGAACTGACTGTCTCCGCTATATATCAATGGATATCGTAAGTTCTTCACAGTCAGGTTGGTCATGCTTAGTGATTTTGTTTTTTTTTTTTTATAATAGTTTTCTAATACCTATTTTATGTTTTAGCTACGAAATTATTACCATAATATTTTTTAAAAAGAATAACTGTAGTAAAGTATATATATATATATATATATATATATATATATATATATATATATATATATATATATATATATATATATATATATATATATTTCATCGTAGGAAAAAAATAGGTACTGGCTTTAAATTCTTATGTTTAATTAACTCAGGATTTCTCGAGTATTGAAATATATGATCACCTATAAATAAAAAAAAAATAAAATTATGCTATATTATGTTAAAAGATATCATAAAGAGATAGATAAAGTTTTACTCAAAGCACTCTTCAATTAAAAGCGACAAAGAAAAATAAAGCTCACAATAATATTTCTTAAAGGGGTAGCCAGAGGCATCAGTACTTTACAATCACATAACAAACGATGTGTTCACATTCATTTATTTATTTTACACTTTATTGCACCATTTATTAAATGATAAATACAGTTAATTTTAATGAGCAATACAAAATTTTAAAAATGATACAAAATGAGCCTAAACATTTAGTTTAGTCTATTAAAATGTGAGAGAAAACCTGATTCTTCCGCCATCATCTTAATGTCATCGGTGTTTTCCGTCACCAGAGAGTTAGTTGGTAATTTAATCATAACCCAACATATTCCTTTTTTAAAAGGCCGGCAGTACATCTGCAATGCCTCTAATGTTGCGCGTGCTCATGGGCGGTGACAGTCACTTATCTTATTTTCAACGTCGGCCGGATTCGAAGTTTGTAAGCCGAAATAATATACGACTTAGTCATTTGACATATTTTTTTTTATAATATACAGTAGTAAAGTAGCAACCGCTGCCCGTATACACCAGAACAGCACCATGGACAGCCTAGAATGAATTGTCTGTGGTAACTCTACTGTTACCAATCCTGAGGACTATATACTTACAAGCACCGCTGTGTTTGAGCAGATACACAAGTACAAAGTCTTCCTCTGGTAAATAAAAAACTAAACAAAGTAACAGTGCTCTCCCTTTAGTACTATTTTCCTTTGTTCTCCCTTAATTTCCCTTCATCATTCTCTTCTGTTTATATATATATATATATATATATATATATATATATATATATATATATATATATATATATATATATATATATATATATATATATATATATATATATATATATATATATATATATATATATATATATATATATTTTTTTTACTTGGTGCAATAAAGTGTAAAATAAATAAATAAATAATACTTAATTATTAAAGCAGGACATTCAAACATTATATGTGCAATTTAATAACAATAGAATACAAATAACAAAAAGCATATTTAGCATTCATATCAAATTATGCGTACAAAGGGAAATCGACTTTGTTACTTTAGTGTCATTTCTAAAATAGGGTTGTTGCTTTGTTCCCAAACACACAATTGCCGAGTACTGAAAGTTAATTTTGTGAATACAAAAGATGGGCGCCTTCTTTCGAGTGGTAACCCTAATATCTTGTATAAGTAACATATTAAGATTTGACATTCCTATGTGATATTTTATTTATTATTATTTATTTATTCATTAGTATAAATATGTGTAAAGCGGACTTAATTAAAAGCATTCTCTCCCAGTCAATTAGGGAAGTGTCAGAATACTCGAATGCGGTACTACTAATTATTGATATACATACATACTAAAATTAAATATATAAACGAATAAATATATATAAATAACAAATATACTTACACATATACACACTATATTATACACGAAATTGAGAATAATATAAAGTTTTTACTGCTCGGATAAAAATAAAAAGTGTGCGTTAACGCTTTTTTTGAAAGATGGTTTAGTCGGTAGTCTCTTAATGGCATCAGGAAGCGCGTTCCAGAGTCGTGAAGAATGTAGGAGAAAAGAGTTTGAAGCGTAACCAGTACGGTGAGAGGGGAAAGATAATTGGAGAGTATTTTAGATATATAAGATTAATATCTTACGAAATTGCGAAATTATGAACACAAGCTAATGCTTGTGTTCGTAATTTCGCGTGGAATTTGAATGTGGATAATCATTTCTAAAGAGGGGGAAAGGGATTGTTAGCAATGGAGTTTGACAGCCCATTGCTAGCAATGGCCTATTAAGGCAACCTCCACGTGATTTCCCCTGGAAACCATCGTGAACAACTCTTGTTGAATTCGGCACGATGGGCTAACTGACCTGCTTCATACTCACCTATCATCCTTCACTGGAGCCCCGCCGGTGTATACCGATAGCGCGGGTGGGGTTACCATTCCATTATCACCCATTAAAAAAAATTGTATCAAGACAAAATGTACATAAGATTTTAAATTAGATCTTTGAAAATACAATTGTGAAAACCGCATTCAATTTGGTGCAGTAGTTATTGCGTGATGCCGGAACAAATATACAGACAGAAAGACAGACAGATAAAATTATAAAAATGTCTGTTTTAGCTCTGATTGTTCCTCTTATTAAGTTGCTGATATATTTTTTCCTTTAATTTCTCTCGTGTACTAGGCTAGTTACAATCTAATATATACAATTCTCGTGTCGCGATGTTTGTTACCAAACTCCTCCTAGACGCCTTTACCGATATTTATGAAATTTTGTGTGCATATTGGGTAGGTCTGAGAATCGGCCAACATCTATTTTTCATACCTTCAATAATAAGGGTGACCTAACCCTAAATATGTATTTTTATTTTTTTGACAATTTTTTTTTATTTTTATTTTATTATGATTTAGCATTGAAAAATACATACAAATTCAAATTTTCACGCTTTTACGATAAATTTTCATGTATAATTCTCAAAATAACGTATATGGTGAAACAACGTTTGCCGAGTCAGCTAGTTTTATTATAATAATGAGAATTAAGATAGTAAGATATGATTTTTATTTAAAAAAAAAACTGTATGTAGTAATGACCTAAAATGTATTGCAGGGAATCAGTGTATCCAGGTGGCTCAGGACCATTATAAAGTATGGTAGTCTATGGGGGAGGCTTATGTTCAGCAGTGGACGGATAATGATTGAAATGATGACGATAATGATGATTAAGGCGAGGCTATGCTTTATGATAATTTAAAAATAAAAAATTGAATTATAACAAACTCGAACAAAGTCACAGCACACGCTAGTCAAAACTAATACTCATAATCTAATCACAACAGGTAAAATTCATTATCAGAACTATCTGGTCAAGTGGGGAATCCACCTCGTAATAAGGTAACTCTGTAAACAGATTACGTTATCATAGATCATGTTCGCCGGCACCACTCCGTGTACCTACTGGATTCGGGGGCTTATCGTTCAGTAAATATTGAACTACTGTTATTAATTCATTACAACTGTTATACACTGTTGCACCTTTAGTTAAAGTTTTGATTATGGCAGTATGTGTGCATGTAACACTTGTAGAACGAGACAACAATTTTCTTCTGTTTTTTTTCATACGTGCGAGAGAGAGAGAGTTTCGTGTGTGATATCGAAAACGTGTCTATTGATAAACTAGTTAAAAACTTGTCTACGGAAAGAGTTGTTTGATCGATTTTCCAATTATTTTCTCAAAGAATCAACTTAAGTCTTGAAAAATATAGCTGGAAGTAAATCTTTATTATTCGATAGTAATCAAACTAATATTGTTTCTATTATTTTACAGTATTCAGGCGGCTTGGTATAGAATTTTGGGTTTGCCTTCTCTTGCATTATTTTGTTTAGTTCCCTTAGCAGCCTCTTACAATATTCTGGTAATGAAACTATTCATAGGCCGTTTCGACTTTTTTTTAATTAAATTTACACCAAACATAACACCGCCATTCAATCTTTTACATCAGGTGCCAACAGGTGTAAAAGCTAAACGCCCCACGATCGCTTTATCGAAAGCATTTGACACAGGATGTTTTGATAATCACTCAAATTAGGGGGCGTGATCGCAAGTCTCGTGCTGTTTGGTCGCGGTCGGACGCACAATCGATCACCCGTGCCACTCGGCGACGGGACGCTTGCCCTAGCTACCGAAAAAGGGTATGGCACAACATCTTCGTAAATATTATTGTTGGGAGTACCGCAAGGACGCGTTTTGGGACCTTTAGTATAATATACGATTGGAATACTAAATATAATCGTTTTTGTATGTAACACCTTACTAACGTCTACTTTGTGCCTATCTTATAGGTATCATTACATATCTCTTGACTATATATTTGATTTACTTAATAACACAAAATTACTTTTAAATTTTGTGTTCGTTATTTCTCTTGTGAAAACTATATTGATCTATGTGTAAAAAATTATGTATTATCTGTATTGTATTATAAAAAGAGCTATTTGTTTTTCTTATTTATTAATAAATAGTATTTGGAGTTTTAGGCTATCCTCATTATAGTCAGGTACAAAGTTCTGGTTTATTCCATGATGGCTAGATGTTTAGGAATTTAATACTCGCAAGTAACAATATTTTTTAATATAATGTATACTGTACTAGATTAAAAATAAGACCTATCAAATTATAAATATATAATAAGTATCTCTGAGTATGTTGGTGCTCGTCATTGTTTGTGAAAATTGAATTAATTTATATAAAAGTAGCTTGTAGTCTTTCATAGATTTATTTCATTGTTATTAATTTTACGTAACTTAACTAATTGAACGTATTATTGCTTTACTAAAGATTATCTATACTTACAAATTTGTTTATGTAACTAGGACCAAAGTGTATGTTCTTTTTCATGCTAAATTATATGAATGCCATAAAGACTGAACTGTCTTATGGCGAGAAGGTATTTTGAAAACAAAAATTTTATATATCAATATGCACATGTAAAGTACTAGCTCAAACAGAGGCTTAAATACACAAAGTTTATACACAAAGAAGCAAAGACTGACAACAGAAAGGCTTTACAGAGAGCTATTCGTAGCTGGAAAAACAATAAAAGGAGAAAGTTCAGTAATTAGCAGACTATTGTTAGCAGTTTTCTAATCCAGTTCACGTTTTTAGGTTTCACAGCGATCTTTTTAATTCTTGCTTTATTTTTCGTCTGAAGCTTGTTGAAATGCAGCAGTTGTAACATGCCAGCTAAATTAGAAAATAGATTGTAAAAAGAATATGATTGCAAAACTTTGCTCTTTTGAATTGAGCCTGCATTCATTGTCTAGATTAACTGCAATGGAGGAAAAATAATTTTAAATTATACTGTTATTACTAAAATATTGCATTTATAAAAGTAGGATATATATATCCAATTTATGATGAATTATCTAGATGTATTTGTAAAAAAAAGTTGTATTACGTTTTGTATATGTACTTTTAACACAAACCAAATAAGCTTGCTATATTAAAATTTAATTTCGGCTTATATATGAAAAGTATTAAGCAATTAAATAATTAAGTTAAAATAAATAATAAATAAACTTCTTATGTAATGTAATCATATTAAGTATGTATGTAAGAATGTATCCAAGAAATAATTTATTTCTCTTTCTTTCTTATTTTTTATAGGCTCTAACAAAAATCTGATTTGTGTGATCAGTAAAATATTTGATGATAACGTAGGTGAAGCGTGAAAATTACGACTGACGTTGTCGATAGATAAATTGGGGTCAATACATAAATATTTAATGGTAAAATTCTTTAAGTGACAGTTTTTGTAGATTTATAAACCAATAATCATATTATTCTTCTCTGTGTAAAATGTACTTTGTTTTATTTCTCTTTTATTTTATATTTTACATTGACTTTATTTAATAATATATTATTTAATTTAAAGATATGAGTATATATATATATATATATATATATATATATATATATATATATATATATATATATATATATATATATATATATATATATATATATGTCTGAATAAATTATATGGCTAAAATTCATAAATTAGTTACTAAAATTTGTAAGCAGAAAAGGGCCCATGACTTCACGACACAGGGAATCCTAGTGTGAAGTCTTGTAAATAAATGTATAATTGTTACATATCTTTTTTATATTAATAAATACTATTATTATTATTAAAAAAGGTATTAAAAATTATACATATTAAGATTTGTTTAAATAATGATTTAAATGTAATATATTACATTAATTTTTAGAATTTATTTTAATATATTATCGTTTGCTTTCAATTGATTAATTTTAAAGACATTGATAGGTAGCTATTGTATTAATATATTATGAAGCTGTTCCTACTATGGAAAACAAAGCAACCCTTTGGATATAGGGCTCGATTTATTTAGATGAGTAATTGACTAAGAGATATTTATTAGGGTCTAATTTTGCAGCCTACGCTTCAACCGAAATAGGTAACTTTATATTGTACTTGGGCTTTTAGTAATTCTGACTACGAATACTAATTCAATTTCTTTTTCTATGTATATTCCACTAATTTTTATTTTTTATTTCCTGATCATTTCATTCTTTTCCGTTTATATTTTTTCTTAATTTTTCTCTTATATTCGCTGCGTCAAAGTTGCAGATCGATGAAAAGATACTGTTACAATTCTAGCATATAGACATATTTTTACTGACTAGCAATACTGTATGGATGTGAGACGTGGACATTAACTCGGAAGGAAATGGATACACTTGGAGCCTTTGAAATGTGGTGCTGGAGAAGGATGGAGAAAATTAGCTGGAGGGATCGAATTAGCAATGAGGAAGTCCTGCTTAGGGTTAAGGAAAAAAGACAAATTATTAGAACTATTGAGGACAAAAGGGGAAAAATGTTGGGACACTTGATACGACACGACGAACTTATGAACATTATAATAGAGGGAAAGAGGGGGAGATGGAGATCGAGATATAGTTACATCAGGCAGATCAAGGAAGGAGTTGGTGTCGTGTTGTATCAAGAGGTGAAGAGACTCGCTGAAAATCGTAGTGAGTGGTAAGAGCTCCACCGACAAGAGCGCAGCTCTTAAATAGATAGAGCAATATAATTTATTTCCATTTAAATCACCAGCATTATACCTGTATAAACACATAGGAACTAAATCAACAGTCCTAATTTAGCTAGCCAAATTACTGCCCAGCTACGTACCTGGTTTCTTCCCGCCTGTATGGCCAGTAACGCTAACTAGTTAGTTTCATCCAGGCTCAGTAAAACCCTGAACCAAGGGTCTCGCACGTCTCGAGTCAAAGTGAACCTTCAAATTAGTGAAAGTGTACTATTAACTGTGTAAAGAAAATATTAAATAAATAACTTCGGTGTGTGGGAAAAGGTTTTTTTTTTTATATTAAACAAGTGCCCCACACTAATAATACAATTACACATTCTCAGATTAACAAATATGTCTGGGGTTGCTAAAAGCTTAGATACAACTAGTTAGGTGCGTTTTTTGTCTGTACGCCACTACTGCCTTCATTCGCTTTCCATTTTGATGGTTAGAGCAGAGGTTCTCAGGCTTTTTTTCTTATAAATCACTTTCAAAATTTAGCTTGTTCCGGTGGATACCCTGCAGCTACATTTCTAATATATTCCCAAAACTCAACAATAAATGTGAAGGTTTGCGGTAACTGTGGAAGTTTGCGTTGCGGCTAAGTTTCAACCACGAATTAATAGTTTTCGAATAACAAAATAGTTTTCGAATAAAAAAGTACAAATTGATTGGTTTAATAACTAATTGATTGTTCTGTGAGTGGATATCAAAAAAGTAAAGTTGGTCTTTTAAAAAAGTGATTCCATACAGCTTAAGTTTTTTTTTTTGACAAATTTAATATAAACCAATCAATTCTCACTTGTTTAATTCGAAATTCCGAGTGGTAAAAATATTTTATTTTTTATGTTGTATTTATTCATATATGTAATTATTTCACTATTGATTATTATTACTATCTTAATGTTATATTTTTGTGGACCCCGCTTACCATTTTTTTGTCACGCCAACGTAGACCTCTGTCTCCTTTGGATCTCAGGGGTCCATCTAGACCACTTTGGAAAATAAGGGGTTAAAGGGTAAAGAATGCCATATGGCATTAAGTTAGCTATTTGTACTATATGTACCTATTGTGTAATTTTTTTTTATACAAATTAGAACGGCAAACAAGCTGACGGCTCACCTAATGAGAAGTGGTAACCGTCGCCTATAGACATGAGCAGTACCATGGACATAACAGAATATACTGTTTCGCCCATGATACCCCCCATGCGTTGCCATTCCTGAGCACTCAGGTGTTATTCCTCCGAACCCAGTAAATTCACGCCATATCCCACCCTTCAAACCGAAACACAGCCATGCAAACACAACTGCTTTACGATTGAAACACGAATGGGACAGAGGTACCCAAGCAATCGACTTTTGTACAAAGTCTCCCTCCGGACATATATTTTACATTTGGCACCAGTGAAGGGTGACAAATGTAAAATATATGTCACGCAACACCATATAGTTCTAAATCAGAGCTTGCGTAACTATAGAGAGACATACTTATTTTTTTTTAATTACATACTTGCACACAGAAAATTTATAAAGTACATACAATTTGTTTGTTTCAGAGATCGTTTTCCATACTACAAAGCGAACGATGAACGCTGGAAGAATTCAGTGCGACATAATTTATCAATTAACCCGCATTTCCGTAAAGGCGCCAGGGCACCGCAGGGCGCTGGTCACCTGTGGTCCTTAGCAGCCAACGCTATAGATTTACTGCCGTTGAGAAATCAACCAGATGAGGATCGGACGAAGGTGACGCTGCCGCCGATGCATGAGGCGGTGATGACGTGCCCAAAGGTAATATATAATACTGGAGGGAAAGGGATTGTTAGTAATAGGGTCAAATAGCCCTATTACTAGCAATATACCCTGTCAGGTCGACCTCCACGTGGTTCCCCCTGGAGACCATCGTGACTAATTCTAGTTTAATTCGTCAGGATGGGCTAACTGACCTACTTTCATCTTCATCTGTCATCCCTCGCTGGTGCCCCGCCAGTGTATACCAATAGCGCAGACGGGGTTACCATACCATTGTCACCCATTAAAAAAATATATATATTACTTTAACTCATCACAATGTGTCAAATATCTATTTGGATATTGCAAATAGTTATCGTTATCAAATAAGCTGTTAACTGTCCACTGCTGAATATGGGACTCCTTCATTAAGGGGGTTTTTCCAATAGTTGCCACGCTTGGCAAGCGGGTTGGCAACCGTAATTAGGATTTTGATGATATTTAAAGTGGAACGCTGATGCCTATCCCTCGACTATTAAATTACGATACCCACGGGAAATGAAGGGGTTGGTCAATGGATGAAAATGGAATGGTAAGCCTGCCAGCGCTATCGGTATACACTGACGGGGCACCAGTGAGGGGTGACAGATGAGGATGAAGCAGATCAGTTTGCCCATCGTAATGAATTCATCTTAAATTAACCTAGATGATTTTCAGGGGGAACCACGTGGAGGTCGAACTGTTAGGGTACATTGTCAGTAATGAGCTTGTTAAATCTCATGCTGACCATCTCTTTCCCCCAGAAAATGAAAGGGTGCCCATTCTATGCTGGGACCACACGGTAATATTTCAATATTTGCTCTGGAAATTACGGAAATATTAAGTGTAATGAACGAAGTTAGTAGCGTCCCTCTTTAAAATTCATCAAAGCCTAACTGCGGTTGCCAACCTGCTTGCCAAGCATGGCGATTACTAGCAAATCCTTCCAATATAGGGAGGCCTATATTGGAACAGGGCAGTTAACGACTAATATGAATGTATTAAATATATATATATATATATATATATATATATATATATATATATTGCATGTAATAAACAAATTAAATAATAAACAAAACAGCGGTGAAATTAATGAATCTTTATTTTATTGTTATATTATCTAGAATGTTGATTCTAAGAGTAGGAAGACGATGATGATGATCTGGAATCAACAACTTATATTAATAATTAAAATATATTTACACTATACATTAGCCAATTATAGATTCCCAATTTGTATACCAAAAATTTATTTATTATTTTTTTGAGGGTAGATTTAATATCATTGTAGATAGAACAACCATATAAGTGAACCAATGATTTGATTGAGAAAGAAAATTTTTATCTGTTTTCAATAGACTTAAAAAGAAGCCAGTTCTCAGATCGGTTGTATTTTGTTTTTTTTTTAGGTCATAGTTCTAGATGAAGCAGCCATTGCAGCCGCTAGCATCATAACCGATCAAGATTTGTTCTCTGGTGGTACACGTATGTATTGACTTATATTTTATTGCAATAATATAAGAAATTTCTAATTTTTATATCCCGATTGTTTATAGCTCTCTCATTCATTTTACTTAATATAATATAATTGTATCTAGACGACTTTTGTACTTTAATCACTTAGAAAAAAATAATATCAGGGACCTTAATTAGACTAATAGTTGTTGCTTTTTTTTTATTTTCATTCTTTTATCTCTTTTACTGTGTATTTTTTTTTAACTTTGCTTTTGTATCTTTTGCTGTTTGTGTGCTGTAAGTGATGCAAATAAATTATCTATCTATCTATTATGTGTATGTTTTTTTTTATTGTAATTTGTGTACTGTAATTAATGTAAATAAATTACCTATCTATCTATCCATTACAATTTGTAGAAATTTTGTCTGTCAGTCTGTCTGTATGTTTGCTCCGACCTTACACAATTAATGTTGAACTAAATTTGATGCAATTTTCACAGTTGTATTATTGAAGGTCTAAGTCTAAGTAACGGGCAGAAAGCTAGTAAAAATGTTTTTAGTTGATTTCAAAGTAGTTCTCATTTCGTCGTAGTCGTAGAATACTGACGGATCTTTATATGTAATATTTGTCAGATCCGTCAGTATTCTACGACTATGACGATTTGTTCGTTTGGTAAGTTATATCAGAGGTCTTGGTACTCAACAAAGGTCACTTAGAAGTAAGAAATCAGAGAGTGCTTTATTTAATAGATGATACTGGAATAGTAACCCTGCTTTTGTTGACGGTATCTGCTGGCGGGCACCAGTGAGGGATGATAGGTGATAATGAAAAGGCAGATCAGATACTCCATTGTGATATCCGCTTGGAACTGTGCATGACGGTTTCACTACTAGTGCATTTATGGGTGAAGGAACTGTCGGTAATGGGATCTAACTGTCCTATTACTAGTGTTATATATCTTATCAAGTCGACCTCCACGCGGTTTCCCCTGGAAACAATTGTTTTTTTTTTATAGGTGAAAATGGTAACCCCGCCCGCGCTAACGGGATACGCTGGCCGAGCACCAGTGAAGGGTGATAGATGAGAATGAAAACAGGCCAGTTAGCCCATCATGATGAATTCATCAGGAATTAACCATGATAGTTTCAAGAGGGAACCACGAGGAGGTCGACCTGGTTAGATATATTGCTAACAATGGGATTCTCAGTGTCCATTACTAACAATCCCTTTCGCCCAAACAATTGTGGTTATTTTTTATGAAAATTGTAATAATTGGCTAACTAATCTGCTTTTATTCTCATCTATCATCTCTCATTGCTGTCCCACAAGCATATATTGACAGCGCAGAAACCAGAGGGAGACTTTGTACAAAAGTCGATTGCTTGAGTACCTCTGTCCCATTCGTGTTTCTACCGTGAAGCAGTTTTGTTTGCATGGCTGTGTTTCAGTTTGAAGGGTGGGATATGGCGTGAATTTGCAGAGTACAGAGGAATAATACCTGAGTCCTCAGGAATGGCAACGCATGGGGGGTATCATGGGCGAAATAGTACATTCTGTTATGTCCATGGTACTGCTCATGTCTATAGGCGACGGTTACCACTTCCCATCAGGTGGGCGGTCAACTTGTTTGCCACTCTAAGTTGCATAAAAAAAATCTCATCCATTTAAAAAAACTAGTGTACATAGAAATCTAAAACTAAGTCTAAATCAGATAGTACGTACTATATCCTTTAATCTTAACGTGCTCGAGTGAAACCTATTTACACCCTATAAGAATGAATACAGACAAAAGGTTTAGCGTTGTGAAAACAAAACAATAGCTTCAAATCGGGACTCCTTTTGTACTCGGTAATTCACTAGTATTGTCCCATTAGAGCCTGCTGTATTTGATTAGCGGTGGTGTGAACGTATAAATAATATTAACATTGTATAAGAGAATTATACGCCATGTCTCTCTCTCTCTCATTGTGATGGATAGAATCTATAGAATCACAAACATTAGAGCATCTATAGGTCTTCATCTAGATTCTGAGGGTCTACCACGAAATGTTTCCCGAATTTTTGGGGACGAAACCCAAATTGGATGAAAAATATTAAAATATCACTCTTTTCTACTAGCTCAGTCTACTGCATCGATTACGGTATGAACAAAAACACGAAATTGTATTTAAAAATTGGAATTTCTTTTCATGGTAGATATCCTGTTTCAAAAAACATATTTTTCCTTGCTATATATAAGTGGCAAATGTACCTAATCAATAGAATTGTTGTCACTGCTGAGTTCAGGAGATAGAAAGAGATAGCAATGTCAGTCAGTCGTCGTAAAAAATCATTTTACTTAATCTAAATATGAACTACATTAGATCAAAATGTGATGAAAAAAGTATTATTTAAAAATAATAGCCTGAAACCTTTTTGCATAAATTTAAAATTTCAAAATAAAGAGTCGTCTAGGTTTTTCATCTGAGACTGGTTTCTGAAAACGTGTAGGTAATAGTAGGTAATAATAATATAACCATCGTATTTTCAACCATAACTGGTAAAATGAAATTGTATAATATAACAGTTTAACATACATATAGTTATGTTAAACTGTTATTTACAAGAGCAGTTTGCTCGTACATGAATAAAAATTAAGTTAAAACATGAATAAAAATCAAGTAAAAACATCGAATTTCTTTCTTCTGCACTATTTCATTGTCTTATTCTCGTACCTCTTACGACATTTCTTGTAGATCTAAACGAGTACTGGCATGTTATATTACTACTACGTTACAATGGTCATTTAAATTCTATTACCGAGAATTAAGCGTTTTGTCACATGTAGGCTTTGTATAAAAGTCGCTGCTTGAGTATTTCTGTCCTATTCGCGTTTCTGCCGTGAAACAGTTGTTTGCATGGCTGTGTCTCGGTTTTAAAAGTAGCATATGGTATTAAAATTACAGGGTACAAATGCTTAATATCTTAGTCCTCAAGAACAGCAACATATGAAGGGTTTTTTTATGCAACTTAGAATGGCAAACAAAATGAGGGCCCACCTGATGGAAAGTGGTATCCGTTGCCTATAGACATGAATAGTACTATGGATATAACAGAGTACACTGTTTTGCCCATGATACCCCCCATGCGTTGCCACTCCTGAGGACTCAGATGTTATTCCTCTGTACCTTGTAAATTCACTGCCGTATCCCACCCTTCAAACCGAAACACAACTGCTTTACGGTAGAAACACGAATGGGATAGCGGTACACAAGCAAACGACTTTTGTAAAAAGTCTCCCTCTGCTAGCATGTATATGTATTATGGGTATCATGGACGATACAGCATACCCCTTTTATAGCCATGGTCCATGAATAGTTCACGTCTATAGGCGACGATTGCCACTTTCCATCTGTCGATTCTGTCAGCTTCATTCTAAATTGCAAACAAAAGTAAGGTGTTAAGTCTCTTGTAATTATAGTTCAATATCTCATTATTCAAACCGAAATATAACCATGTAAATAGATCTTCGCGGAGGAAAATGACAAGACATGTTCAAGCACGACGACTTGCACATGAAAGTTTGACCCTGATTACTACAGTGTATTTTAATTTATATTGTTTACTTTTCAGTGTTCCTAAATCCCGTGTCGACGGAGCAAGTTGTTCGCGAGTGCGGGCTCATCACAGTCGACTAGTGCCTTCGTTTGTGTCAAGTCACAACAAAAATTGCTAAAACGGTTACATTTAGTGTATTCTGCGTCTGAAAGAAAAAAAAAAAATAAAAGACTGGTAATGTCGCAAACTCGCATTCGGATCTGGAAGGCGAAACTGATCCTTGAAACATGGGTTTTTTATATTTGCCTCAGATGTTAGGGACTCCATAGATATGTGTGCAGTTGAATGAAAAATATCATTATTATATTAGCCTTTAACTGTCCACTGCTGAACATAAACCTTTTCGGGATGGGGAGGGGGGAAGTTGCCAATAGTTGCCACCCTTGGCAGGCGGATTGGCAACCGCAGTTAGGCTTTGAAGATGTTTTAAGAGGCTGCTGCCTAACACTCCATCATAAGCTTCCTTAGTCGCCTCCTACGACACCCACGGGAAAAGAGGGAAGTGGCCTATTCCATGCGTGGGCTACACGGTGAATGAGAAATATAAAGATGTATTATTACAGATTTTGTAGTTTTTCACAGTATTTATGAAACCAATATTAAATATATTTGCTATTGGACCAATATGCATACTGACTGAATGATAATCGGAGATTGATAGCTAATATGGAAAGTTATACAAGTTCTGGTAATAACAATAGTAGTTTTACGCAAGATAACACCTACTTCAGTAAAATATTCACAATAATTAGATATTGCTTTATTGAGGTTTTGTGCAAAAGTCGATTGCTTGGGTACCTCTGTCCCATTCGTGTTTCAACCGTGAAGCAGCTGCGTTTGCATGGCTGTGTTTCGGTTTGAAGGGTGGGACATGGCGTGAATTTGCTGGGTACAGAGGGATAACATCTGATTAATAACACCTGAGTCCACAGGAATGGCAACGCATGGAGGGTATCATGAGGGAATCAGTATACTCTGTTATGTCCATGGTACTGCTCATGTCTATAGGCGACGGTTACCACTTTTCATCAGGTGGACCGTCAGCTTGATTGCCATTCTGAGTTGTATAAAATTTTTTTAATAAATATTTACTTTGAATCTGTACGCAGAGTATACTTTATTTTCGTATCTTATTGTCGTTTGAAATGATATCGCATTTCGGGTAGATTTATATAAAGAATGTCTTGACCTAGGTATCACTATTACATAGATAGAGGAAGTTCATTCTGTTTTCGACTGGTCATTTCTGAGAAGGCCCCATCCCTTCTCAGAAAGACATATCGTCAGAGGGACAGGATATATCCATAGTGTTTAGAAAGTACTATTACGTATTAATATATATTTGGATATTATCATTATATATATAATTAGAAAAAAGAGAAAGAGATAGAGAGCGAGAGAGAGAGAGAGAATGAGAGAGAGGGAGAAAGAGAGCGAGAAAATTGTTTTTTTTTTCTACTACACATATGTTTGGATAATTATAATTTCACATCAAGGTTTTATTTACATTGTCAGCTTGACATTTTGTTTTTATACAACTTAGAATGGCAAACAAGCTGACGGCCCACCTGATGGAAAGTGGCCGTCGCATATAGACATGAGCAGTACCATGTCTTAAGTCTTAAGTATTTTTTATATATTTTACCTAATCAGTGGTCAGATTTTATCAGTGACCTCAACTTTGACGGTGTGAGCGGGATTGAAAGAGTAGTCTATCCTTCTTTATCTCAAATATAATGGTTTTGGTAAATAAAGCACCAAAAAGTAACGATCAAGAAATTAACTTTTAAATTTTTAATATAACTAGCGGCCCATCCCGGCATCGCACGGGTGAACATTTTTAACATTTCCCTTCACTGCTCTGCTCCTATTGATCATAGCGTGATGAAAAGTATACTATAACCTACCTAGCAGTATGAAGAATAATTGTACCAAGTTTTGTTAAAATCTGTCGAGTAGTTTTTGTTTCTATAACGAATATACAGACAGACAGACAAAAATTTTACTGATTGCATTTTTGGCATCAGTATCGATCACTAATCACCGCCTGATAGTTATTTTGGAAATATATTTCATGTACAGAATAGACCTCTCTATAGATTTATTATAAGTATACATATTAATATCACCAAAATTGTATATAATTTTATCTTTCAATAATTTGTAATATGAAAATTAATCAGACTTTAATGTAATGTATTGTAGAATCTTTATTATACTTACTTTACATTGGATACATTAAGAAGGTTTAATTATACAATGGGGAACTTATCCCGTAGCGAGCTCTCTTACAGTCAACCTTTGAAAAGCTGAAAGAATGTTCGAATTTGATTTAAGTTCATGTTTTATTTTATGAAGATAATTTTATTTATTTATTTAAGGGCAACCATCAAAGCAGAATCATTAAGTTATACATATGTGCAAAGTCATTTATATTAAGCACATCTAATATGGATACCGATCTGATATCTATATATTGGGTTTCTCTGTACTCTGATGGAGGAATGAAGGTCATCAGCCAACTCAATATCGTTCACATTGGTCGGATATCAACGATATTTTCGAATATGTTAAAAGTCCGCTATCCAATATTATTTTTTGGACAACAGACTTTGCCATATTCATTATAGGACCAATACATAGATATTGTAACTAAAATATACAGGTATTGCTAGATATTACTCGCCCCTAATTTATATGCATGATTTATAATAGATCCGGCCATGTTAATATAAAATGTAATAAAAACGTGCAACTGCTACAGTGCTCGACGGCGGTGGAACTTATATTTAAATGTTATTGTAACACAGAACACCTCATGAATACAGTTCTTTTATTGCCACCGAGAATAATATAGGTCTAGAATAGTTTTAGAAATACGAAGTGCCGAGCGCGGAGTTTCCAAAGGCTAATGCAGAATAAATAATTAAATATTCAGTGGATCTGAGTGCACTGCGATAACTTTGACTGTGAGATACACTTATTTTATTTAATAAATAATATAATAATGCACAGAATCGAGAAATGAAAATAGTATTGTATGCCATTTAGCGTATTGCAACTAAATATGTATATAATGTGAAAGAAAAATGTACCTGTACTGTTCCTGCACTAGATTACCCGCAAATCAATTATTTTCTGACTACACTGGGTTGGCTGGAAGAGATCTCTTTTAGAGATAAGCCCTCTCTTGCTAACAAGTTGTTAAACTAATCGCTGTATATATTGTTCAAGTGCAATAAAGAAAATATAAAATTATGAATTTGACGATATTACTCGAATAAAAAGACAGTTCTTTAATAACTTTATCGGATATACTCGTACGTGCATTCTGCGGAACACAATCTGCTTCGCGGGCAATCCAAGTAAAAGTCGGTTACGCACAAATAGAAAAATTGTGTTACATCTTTTATTTTCCTTTTTTTGGTATATATATTATTTTATCTCTTTTTTTTTTTTATTGTGTACTATAAAGCCATATCTATGTTCATGCGTGCAGTGCAATAAAGTTGTTGGTTTACTAAGAAATTTAATAATTGTTAATTTAGCACTGCACGCACTAGGTCAATATATCGCCCCACCAGTTTTGTATGTCCTATATTTGTATTTAGTACATAAGATAGTTTTTATTTCTTAATTTTGTCAGTTATAACCGAGCTATTGGAAATATACATTTCAGCAGACCTCGTCGTCTCAATACAACATCGCAACATAAATCTATGTCTGTTCTTAATTTTGTGGTCTATGTAATGCAAATAAATTATATATTTATCTATAAATCTATCTACATGCCTATTTTGTAAAGTGTCGCCGACGCTGTCATTCTGCTGCATTTGTGAAGCAGCTGTGTTTGCATGGCTGCGTTTCGATTTGAAGGGTGGGATATGGCGTGAATTTACAAGGTACAGAGGAATAACATCTAAGTCCTGAATAACACCTGAGTCCTCAGGAATGGCAACGCATGGGGGGTATCATGGGTGAAACAGCATACTCTGTTATGTTCATGGTACTGCTCATGTCTATAGGCGACGGTTACCACTTTCCATCAGGTGGACCGTCAGCTTGTCTGCCGTTCTAAGTTGTATAATATATATATATATATATATATATATATATATATATATATATATATATATATATATATATATATATATATATATATATATATATATATATATATATATATATATATATATATATATATATATATATATATATATATTTTCTCTTTTCATTTAAGAGTTTCCTCTTGTCGGTGCAACTAATTCATACATTCTCTTCCAGCCAGCTCTATTCCAGGCCATATCTTTGATCTCCCTATACGACATGACGCCTAGTGTTTCCTTTATTTGTCCCCTGTAGTTATTCGTGGGTCTTCCCCTTCCTCCTTTGCCCTCTACTTTACTTTCTCCTTAAAGAATCATCATGTCGTATAAGGTGGTCCAACTTTTGTTTCTTCTAAATAAAAAAAATCTTAATCATTTAAGTAATTATTCATATCCAATAAAAATAATAGTTTTTTAACCAATTCTATCTTGGATATAAGAAAGACATATCAGTAATTTTTTTTTAATCAATGTGATATCCGTAGAAATTTATATAAAAAGAAAAACCTGTACCTATACCAATATGCTAATACCTAACGTCGAGATAGCATCCTGTTAGTAGCATCCAGTCGATACCAATGTTTTCTATTTCCATTCAGTTGACGGTTTCGACTCGGTGCAGTTTATTTTAGAGCCACGAATCGGTTTCAAAGTCGCCTGCACTCACGAGCATTAAAAATTAAAATCTTTTAGTACTTTGCTAAGTTTTAGTCTTGTCCGTATTTGCGTATGACGTGGCTATTATTAGGTTTCAAATGTTATTTCTCAAACTAGTCTTTTACCCGGACTTTGGTCGTGTGATAGACGAAGTTTTTGTATTCAACATCATCCTCATTATTTTACCCTTTATCCGTCCACTTCTGGACATCCTGAGCCACTTGCATCCACTGACTCGAACCAAAAGACAGTCATGCAAACACAACTGCTTCACAGTAGAAACACGAATGAGACAGAGGTGTCCAAGCAAACGACTTTTGTACAAAGTCTCCCTCTGGTGAGTAATAATACAATGTAAATACTTATAAGATTTTAAAACATAAATTCGTGGGATAACAAAGTAGGAATGTCATCATTTATTTTTAACAATAGTATAAGTAAGGAAGCAAAATCCAATAAACCAATAGAAGTAAAATTTGAAATGACACATTATACCTAGCCGCCGGACCTGCAAGGAGCCTGTATCTTCTTCTTGTTTCTTACTATGCTTGTCCTTCTCTTAAGCTCCATGCCCACGAGTGGGACATAAAGAGATGTTGGAAAAAACCGTTTTAGCAATTTTTGTTAAATAATAGAGTAATTATTAGATTAATATTTAGCGATCTCATTATACAGTTGTCATTTATTATTGTAATGGTAAGTTTGGTGTATTTGATAATAAAATGTACGTAAAATGTTTTATTTTTTCATTTAATTAAAATCTATATTATTGTTATAATATTATTTATACTTTATTGTACTCAAAAATTACTTTGTTTGAATTTATTTTAAATAGAAATATACAACAGGCGAGCTTAACTCTGTAAGAGTTCTCTTCCAACAAACCCTGAGTGGAAAGGAGCATTATTTACCAGCGGGTAGTGTGCGTACAATAAGAAGAGGAAATTGTATGGTTGTTTGTATTAAGAAATAATAAATATACTTGTCTAAATACAAACTAACTTATATACTTACGTTCAAAATACACACATATATAAAATGTTATTTTTACATATACATATATGTAAATATATATATATATATATGATAACTATGTATCTATAAATTGAAATTTAGTTCTCATATTTTAATAATTCCGTGTGTAACACACACCACCAAAGCCTAACTGCTGTTACTAATCCGCCTTACAAGCGAAGCAACTACTGGCGAAACCCCTCAATTGGTAGAGACTATATTTCATTTACATCATTATTTCAGCCATTATCCGTCCACTGCTGGACATAGGCCTCCTCCATAGACTGCCATAAGGAACGATCTTTAACCACTTGCATTCACTGACGCCCTGCATTGCATTTGAAGTGAGAGAAAGGGATTGTTAGTAATGGGGTCTAACTGACCCATTGCTGGGGGAAAGGGATTGTTAGCAATGGAGTTTGACAGCCCCATTGCTAGCAATATGCCCTTTTAGGTCTACCTCCACGTGGTGCCCCCTGGAAACCATTATGAACAATTCCTGTTGAATTCGTCACGATGGGCTAACTGACCTGCTTCATCCTCATCTATCATCTCTCACTGGTACCCCGCCAGTGTTTACCAATAGCGCGAGAGGAGTTACCATTCCATTATCACCCATTAAAAAAACTGACCTATTGCTAGCAATATACTCTATCAGATCGACCTCCACGCGACTGCCCCTGGAAACCATAGTGATTAATTCTAGTGGAATTCGTCACGATGGGCTGACTTACCTGCTTTCATCATCACCTATCATCCCTCACTGGTGCCCCGTCAGCGCATACCGATAGCGCAGGCGGAGTTACCAATCTATTATCACCCATTAAAAAAGGTAAGATAGTAATAAGTGGATACAATCAATAAACATAACGTATAAAAAAATAACGCAAACTAGCAGTTAGTGTCAATGCCAATATCATTAGTACAGGGGGGAAGGGATTGTTAGCAATGGAGTTTGACAGCCCCATTGCTAGCAATATGCCCTATCAGGTCAACCTCCGCGTGGTTCCCCCTGGAAACCATCGTGAACAATTCTCGTTGAATTCCTCACGATGGGCTAACTGACCTGTTTCATCCTCGTCTATTTATTTATTTAACACTTTATTGCACCAACATAACATAAGGTCTATCATTCTTCACTGGTGCCCTATCAGCGTATACCGATAGCGCGGGTGGGGTTACTATTTCATTATCACCTATAAAAAAAATATCTTTATGAATGAATGAATGATTAAACTTTATTTGCATTATACAATATAGGAAATAAACAAGACAATTTACAAACATAACGATACAATTGTATAAGTACAGTAAGGCACATCTTTAGTACAGGCTCATTGCATGAAGCCGTTATGATATAAATCTACTTAACTTTCATGTAAATTGAAGAAATAACTAATTCAATCCAAGAGCAGTCTAGAATTTTAATAGTACTTTTTCCTATCGGCTTTCAAATGAAACCTAATATGGCAAAGATTTCCTTTCACTAATATCTACGCTTGGTCTTTGTATACTAAAACTAGATATGCCCTCGACTTCGTCTATATGCCCGGGATTTATCATTTGCTACCTGGGACAGAAAGTAGCATATGTCCTTTTCCATTCCAATTCTGCGTACCTAAGCAGTAGTATAGAGCTACTGAGATGCCAAGAGGTAAAAGTTTCTGATAATTTTATCAATTTAAATTTAAAAGACATACTACAGCGCTGCCAAATGAAACCACTGTGGAATTAACAACGTATATCGGGCTGTATGTGCAAATAAATGTTCATCATTCATTTATAATTCATTCATCATTTATTAATAAATTATTCATAAATCATTTATAGTTCATTCAAATTCATTCATAATTAATTTATTTAAAATTCATTCATCATTCACTCGTCATTCATTTATCTTTCAGTGACAGATTTTTGACACAGACTGATGCCTCACCAGTATATATCGATAGCCCAGACGAGCTCACTATTTCATTACCATCCATTAAAAAAATCTATATTCAAATTTTTTTTTATACAACTTAGATGGCAAACAAGCTGACGGCCCACCTGATGGAAAGTGGTAACCGTCGCCTATACACATGAGCAGTACCATGGACATAACAGAATATACTGTTTCGCCCATGATACTCCCCATGCGTTGCCATTCCTGAGGACTCAGATATTATTCCTCTGTACCTTGTAAAATCTTAGAAACATAACAATATTTGTTTGTAGTGAGCTGCAGGTTAAATGTCTCGGACATGTTCAGATACCGTGCATTGTTCGTGGTATCAATTATATTGCGTAAGATACACTCAGTGTATACATTGGATATTTTACGGTTCATACCGATCATAATGGTTTGTGGGTTATTGAGTTAAAAGCTTGCCTTTATCTGTATTTTTGATACAGAATAGGGTCATTCTTGAAATAGTTAACACTGGAAATAAACTAAAATCCACACTGGGAGTACCATAGACGTAGAGGGGATGGGATTATTAGTAATAGGAAGATTAATCCCCTATCGGGTCGATCTACACGCGGTTCCTCCTTGAAATCATCGTGACTAATTTATCGTTGAATTCGTCACGATGGGCTAACTGACCTGCCTTTTCATCTTCATCAATCATCCCTCACTGGTGCCCCGCCAGTGTATACCGATGGCGCAGGCGGGTTCTTCATTCCATTATCATCCAGTAAAAAAAACATAGACGTAATATATTGTACTGATAGATTAGCAATGCAATTATAAAAACGAGACAAGAAAACAGTTACGTTGGTGTGCGTGTTTTGTAAATGTGTGCATGTGACAGGTCGTCATTTATATGGGAATTGAAGTTGCAAGAATAGCAAAAATTCACTTTTTTATTTTCAATTTCAGTTTAGTGCACATGCAGAAATTCTTATTTTTGTTGTTACTGTAATGTGCAATTTTGAGGGTATTTTTTACTAATTTATGTTATATTCAAAAATAGTACACTGCATTGGTTCATTCAAATTCAATTCAAAATTCAAAAAGTTAAGTGTGAACCTTTACTAAATACTTTTATTTAAAACTAATTACATTTCAAAATAAAAAAAGTAATTTATTTTGTTTATACTTTCGTAAAATCGGCTTTGAGCTTATATTCTGTAGGTCTCTATCTCGCTTTAACGCGTGTATAGTGAGAGATGGTAGGTGAGGATAAAATCAGATTAGTTGATTATTCCTGATGTATTTACAAGGAATTAACTACGATAGTTTCGTGGAAAAACTGCGTGAACTACAGTATATATTGTGTGAGGGTCGAAAACATCATGTCACGTCACATCCCTGGTCTTCCAAGCATACATAGACTATGGTGGCTGTTTAACAACAATGGCATTGCAATAGGATTTCATTTTGCGTGTTTTTTCACGTATATGTATATTAAACTACTATAGTATAAATTATTTTCACGCTTTTTCCGCAGTACTTATAACTTCATACATTTTCATAGGTTACAGACTTTTGGGGGGAAACACGCAGTGCAGATAGGGTTTAAATTACTCTGTGTTATGACTACTAGGCAATGAATATCCGTTGCGCACGAATCAGGTGGTCTACCATGCAATGGAATTCCGAATTTTCGGACTCAATTTAGTGTTTTTGTTCATACCGAAATCGACCCAGTAAGTGGAGCTTAACATTTCGTTCATCATAAATCCTATCGTAATAGTCCAGAGGAACGATATTTTAACATTTTTATAATTTTAAACGACATGTATTATGTAATTTTAACATCAAGTTTCTGTTTCGTTCGTCCCCGAAATTTTGGAAATCATTTCATGGTAGGCCTTCAGATTACTAGATTAATTTAGAAAAAAATTTTTAAATTAAACAAATTTAAATTATTCTATAAGATTTATTCATCTTATACAACATATTGTCTTTTATTCTATTTATTTATTTATTTGCACTTCGCGTTACGTCTTCAATTGTATTTACTAATTCCTGTTTACAATCAACTAATAGATAACGCCATATGGTGTTAAGTCCAACATTTATATTAATTATTAATAAATAAAAAAAATATCTACCTATACTATAATAGTATGAAGTCAAAACATTTTATTGTTCCTTTGTAATAGATAAACTTGAAAACTACTCGACCAATTTTAAAAATTCGTCCATCTTTAGTAAGCACCATTATCAGCATGTAACATTGGATACTACATATTTTCAAAATTTCTGTCTACTCCTTTGAAACGAGGGCCTATTTTTACAGACTATATATATATATATATATATATATATATATATATATATATATATATATATATATATATATATATATATATATATATTCTTTATTGCACTAAAATATACAGTAAATTTTTAGTTACCAATAAAATATTTTTTTTTATCTTTTTTATTTAGAGGTTTTTATCCTACAAACATATGTCAAATTCAAATTCAAATTCAAATTCAAATTCAAATTCAAAAATCATTTATTCATGTAGGACATTTTAGCCGCTTATGAACGTCAAATTTTTACATATAATTTTAATTTTTTCCCTACCGTCCAGTTCGGTATATAGATCCAATTGAGAAGAACTGGCAAGAAACTCAATTGAATTACTTTTTTTTTTTTTTTTTTTTTTTTATTTATTTTTTTTTAAAGCCAGTTTAGCCTCATCATACCCTGATCTTAAAAACTATTTCACATACTTAATAATCAAATAAAATAATAGTTTCCAATGATTTTTTTTTTTATTAATTTCCAATTATTATATTTTTTATTTTCTTGTTTTAATATCTCTTAATAAAAAGTCTTAAATTAAAAAAATATTATTTTACTTGAATATTGTTGGTATCTAAATAGTCTTTATTGAATTAGGCTTTCCTTCGCAGAAGTTGAATTCGTTGGCTGCTTGATTAGAATTACTTTGTTTTTCTCAAAATCCAATCGAATTATAATGGAACTAAGTCGCAATTATACTAAAATAACTGACAGGTAGGTTTATAAATATATAAATTACGTGCCTGCTTATACAATTTGAATAAGAAATTAATTAGCAGATGTAAGCATGGCTAATTTTGTTTATTTTGTTTATTTACGTTTTTTGAGGCTAATTTTGTTTGTTTTGATTATTTATGATTTTTTTTATGGCTGTCAATAGAACAGTTGTCATTATAAAGTATTCTACTTTTTTACCCCATCGGTTGTCGGTTCATCAAGCTATATGAACAGCCCATCACCACTTCAGCTTTTTTTTTTTTTTTTTACAACACAGGGGGCAAACGAGCATGCGGCTCACCTGATGGTAAGTGACTACCGCCGCCCATGATCACCCACAACACCAGCGGCATTGCAGGTATGCTGCCGGCCTTTTAAAAAGGAATATACTCTTTAGCTTATATCTTTTATCTTATAGCTTGCTTATCCTTCGGGCTATGTGGGTTATATTTGTTTCTTTGCGGGTATCCTCGTTTCAGATTCTGTCACACAAAGAAACTCCAAGTATAGCTTTTTCCATAGCCGGCTAATTGAAAGCTTTTGCATACGGGCAATCGTGTAGGACCATGTTTCGGTTCCATATGTCGTCACTGGCAACAAGCACTGGTTAAAGAGCTTCGTCTTCAATGAATCGTATAATTATTCTTATTTATTATATTAGTACAGGCCACATATATTCCGAGGTTTTCCCAAGAGACTATAGAATGGGGTTCTTCAAAAGGGGGCTAAAGAGGTTTCTTCAGGGTCGGCAACGCGCGCGTAATACCTCTGGTATTGCAGACGTTCATAGGCTACGGTAACCGCTTACCATCAAGTGGGCCGTATGCTTGTTTGCCACCTCAGTGGTATAAAAAAAATTATAGTTTTTATATTAATATTTACTAAATTCCAAATTGGCACGCATCTCCATTGTTTCCTTTTGGCTTCCTTTCACTGCCCTAATCTTTTAAGTTCCTTTCGTCAATATACACATATTTCCAATTTTCATTCCTGGTTTCCTTTGTCGTCCACAATTATTTTTATTTTAGAACCATGACTGCTTACAATATTTATAAAATTATTTATTTAAATTGTTCTTAGTACATTTTGATAATTGTTCAATATGATGCCTTTGGCCACTTTCTACCATTGTACGGCACGCCATCGACAGGGAGTTCACCCTCATATCCTACAGCCTTAATGGTCGCGCACAACGCGATTTCAGAGATGTTTCCTCCCACGTACACTCAGGTTACAGAATGAGCTCCCTGCCGAGGTTTCTCCAAGAGACTACAGCATGGGGTTCTTCAAAAGAAGGGTTAAGAGGTTTCTTCAGGGTTGGCAAAGCGCGCGTAATACCTCTGGTATTGCAGGTGTTCATAGGTTAAGGTAACCACTTACCATCAGGTGGGCCGTACGCTTATTTGCCACCTCAGTGGTATAAAAAAAAATTCAGATACTTTTGAATCGTGAAATCCTGAAAGCGAAATAGCAATAGACGATTTAATGTTGATTAATCTTGTTTATCTATTTGTTAAGTTTGGTCACGTACCGACCAAGAAATTTATATATTTTTTTAGGGTCCAAGGGATGTAATTACAAGGTTGGCAGAACATTTTAACTCACCAGCTGAATTCTAAACGTTTAATGAGAGGATTACAATACTAATATTGTTTTTGTTTGCATTTGTCGTTAGTAGGTCTAAAGAGGCTACATTGTTATGTTTGTTTTTTTTTATCAAATAATTAAAAATTAAGATTGTTTTAACAAAAAAATCGACAATTCTTTTACAACACAGAGGGCAAACGAGCATGCGGCTCACCTGACGGTAAGTGACTACCGCCGCCCATGATCACCCATAACACCAAAGGCGTTGCAGATGTACTGCCGACCTTTTAAAAAGGAATATGCTCTTTTCTTGAAGATTATGTTGTCGTATCGGTTCGGAAAGACTGCTGCTGGAAGTTGTTTCCAAAGAGTGGTTATGCGTGGTAGAAAGTGTGGCAAAAATAGTTATTTTGTTTTAGAAAATAAACTAATGAACAGATTTTGTTAAAATTTCTATAAGACCAGTTTGTAAGTACATCCTTTAAGATAAAAAAAAAAAAAAACTCAAATCAGTTTGCAACTGACTCCGTCGGTGAGGTAACACACATAAAAAATACAAACGAATTAAGAACTCCTTCTTTTTAAAGTTGGTTAAAAAATAAATAATAATAATAATAAGAAAACATATAAATGTATGAGATTATGTTTTGCAACTGGCAGGTTTTTGTTTCGCAAAGAAAACTAGCAATTCTGTCTAATGTTCATTCTTCCATCTAATCAACGTAAACTTAATATGGGATAATGAGGTCAATTCGAAGGCGCCGAGATTTTCATATTCTTGTTTCCCTAATGGGAGATGAGCGTATACAGATATGTAAGTATGTATGTCTATATTATTTTCTATACAACCTTTCTTGTCCATTCTATCTTAGTGAGCTATATATATATATATATATATATATATATATATATATATATATATATATATATATATATATATATATATATATATATATATATATATATATATATATATATATATATATATATATCTTACATCTGATGCATCACAAAGATTCATTTTCGTACCTCTGAAATCCATGCGTACGGTATTTTTTTAATAGGTGATAATGGTATGGTAACCCCGTCTGCGCTATCGGTATACAATGGCGGGGCACCAGTGATGGATTACTAATGATGATGAAAGCAGGTCAGTTAGACCATCCTGAAGAATTCAAATAGAATTAGCCACGATGGTTTTCAGGGGGAACCACGTGGTCGACCTGACAGGGTATATTGCTAGTAATGGGGCTATTTTTTTTTTAATGATTGATAATGGAATGGTAACCCCTCCCGCGCTTTCGGTATACAGCGGCGGGGCACCAGTGAAGGATGATAGGTGAGCATGAAGTAGGTCAGTTAGCCCATCGTGACGAATTCAACAAGAATTGTTCACGATGGTTTCCAGGGGGAACCATGTGGAGGTCAACCTAATAGGGCATATTGCTAGCAATGGGGCTGTCAAACACCGTTGCTAACAATCCCATTCCCCCAAGTAATGCGGTTATTTGACCCCATTACTAACAATCCCTTTCCCCCCTGCGTATGGTGTTATATTATGGTGTCCTACACAACAGTCATAAAAATCTCTGTATAATCCAATAGCTAGAACGTGGTATCTGCTAATGGGTATAGGCGTGGCTCACGCCATCTATTACCGGTTGGGTGACCTCTGTAATTTACTGCGGTACCCTGAGGGACTGGGCAATATACGTCCATGCAGTAATTGTGGACCTTTGATTCACATCTCACTACCCAATACTAACTGGTCACTAAAGAAATGTTTATAGTTCTGAAAGTATTCTAAATTGTGTATTGACTTCAAAAAGAAGGGCATTCTTAATTCGTTTTTTTTTTTATGCTAGTAACACCGTCTGTTGTGAACCGAATTGGAAAATTCTTTTTTATCAATAAGGACAGATTTTTTTTTATACAACTTAGAATGGCAAGCAAGCTGACGGCCCACCTGATGAAATGGTAACCGTCGCCTATAGACATGAGCAGTACCATTGACATAACAGAGTATACTGTTTCGCCCATGATACCCCCCATGCGTTTCCATTCCTGAGGACTCAGGTGTTATTCCTCTGTACCCTGTAAATTCACGCCATATCCCACCCTTCAGACAGATAATCAGTTCAGTGGTTTAATTTGAAATCAAAATAACAGATTCGGTTTACAATTAAAGCCAGTTTTTTTTAATCCAATCTTTGTATGGAAATCCGTATAATTGGTTAGTTGATTGAAACATTTTTGTTTAAGTTGATTTTCGGCTTGTTTACACATATTTCGATACGTTCGCAATAAAGAAGCAGGTAGGTACTATTTACCTGTAAAAGCTTTTACAAGGTCGCAAATTGTGTCTCGCGTATCTCTGACCATTTATACATTTACACTCATAATTATTGCAACGAAGAATAAGCAAACTGATGTAGCAATGGGCTGGTCACAAAGTTAGAAGAACTGACGATGGGGAAGAAAGGATCTTAAGTGGGGACCCCATATAAGTAAATGCAGTGAAGGACGACCATACACTAGATAGAGTGATGACCTCAAATGTATTGCAGCATGTCAATGCAGGATGCAGGTGAATCAAGACTGTTCCTTATGTCGGTCTATGGAAGAGACCTATGTTCAGCAGTGGACAGATGGCTGATGAGATTTAGAATGACTGATCTGATAATAAGATAGACAGATAAATATTACCAGTATTAGGAAAAGAAAAAATTAAAACAACAAAAAGTAAAAAAAAAACAATTAGTGTTGTTGGTAATAGGAGCCGCCTCAGTTGTTGCTATATATGTACAGCTCCAGCGAGATGTACCTATATAGCGCTGATTTTCAGGCGGCCCCTTAACTCTTTTACCTTTAGCATGCGCGCGGGTCGCCAACACCTATTTTTCGGATGGGAGACTCAACACGCTTAACAATAAATACATAAAACATTACAACAAAAACACAAAACATTACAACAAATACATAAAACATTACAACCAAAACTGAAAAGAACTAACTCTGAACAAATTATCGCTCCTCAGAATGACAGCATCATAAAAAAATTAAAAAAAAAAGAACATGAAGCGTCAGTTTCTCAACTGTTTTGAATTTGATGAATGGTTTAAATAAAACCAGTAGATCAGCAATAATTAGCTAGATTATTGACATCTTAGGTATATGATATTTCTTGTTTTATATTGCTACAATATGTTAGTTTCCAATTTACGGTAAGTTATGAAATTGAGTTTATATTATAGTATATAGATAGTATTCTTGATCTGATTTATTCACCTGAACCTGAAGATATCGAATTTGAGATCTTCAAAGAAACATCCAATATTGTTTAATATTCCGTGCAGCACTAAAAATTCATGTTGAACTACAAAGAGAACACGCAAGTAAAATTTAAGGGCGTCCCTTCTTTGGCACTTACAAGTCCTTTGAACCAAACCGCATATTGTCGGCAATAAAAACTTTTTTCATTATCTCCGGTATGGGAGCTTATTGAAAATAACAATGTCGCGGGTTGCTTTTGTTTTATTGTAAATTACTTGCCCGGAACGCTCCAGTACGAAGGGAGAGATGCTTTCGTACGTTTCCGTAGTTTGTAACCGCCCTGAGACTTGGAACGGGATGCCTAAACACAAAGGAAAGTATAATGGATACTTCTATAAACTTTTCTCATTGGGCTTTTCATAAATAGCTAATAGTATCTTCAACACGCGTGATGGGTATATAATCCTTGTTTAGTGGATTGGTATATATTACATCATTGACGACGCGTATGATACAGGAAAACTAATAGAAGAGTACAAATTAATGAAATTTAGTAAGGGTTGTGATTACAGTTAGGGCAATCTAGTTGAAATATCGAATAATTCGTGTTAATACCTATTAAATGATATCTATAATAATGACTATTTAAAAATTTTATTGACTTTCGTAAATCATTATTAGTTGTTATTTTCTTTACCTATTCCAATAATACAGTTAGAAGTAAGTTCGTGATTCACTGTTCATCCCAAAAGTTGACTGGTAAAGAACGTTACTAGCACTAAGTCTGCTTTTGTACCTCATTTTGGTCAATAAAATTATTTAAATAAACAAATAAATGACAATAGATATTAAAGTCTGAATATCTTTATTGCAATACATTACGTTACGTAAAATAATCACATTATTATTGCTCGGCTAAAGAATGATTACTTTGAGTGTTACTACTTTCTACATGGGCTGTTTTTCGATGGAGCGTCTTTGAGTCTTCTAAAGATGATGGCAACTCAGCATGCTTAGTTTCAGGTAAAGGGTAACATAATAGGGCACCGAATATAGCCATTATGCCAAATATGATTCCAGACTGTAGCTCGGGCAGAGAATTTACAAATGGAGCTACAATTTGCCCCAATCTTGATAATACCGATAGAAATCCTAATACAGAATTTCTTACGGATGTTGGAAATAACTCTACTCCGTAAAGAAATACAATAATGAAAGATATGAAGAAGAAACAGTTGCCAATACAAGCAAATACCACCCTAACCCATGCTAAATGATTTGGAATACAAATTACGATAATCATGAAGAAACCTGATAGAAAATTTGTAGACATCAAAAAAGTACGTCTCTTTAATATTTTTAAAAGAAAAATAGCAGATATTGTTCCTGGCAACAACAAAGCGCCAGATATAGCAACGTTTGCGTGTATGTCACCGCTCATTTTTCCAATATATTGAGATACACCGTAATAACCCATTCCACATACGAAATAAATGAGTGACATACATCCAAGATTTTGCAGTAACCTCCTATGTTTGAAAATTTGCCAAAACTTTATCTTTCTTCGATTTCTGTTTGCTTCGGTTGCATGGAATGCTTCTATTTCTTCTTTTATAATTTCAAATGATGTTCTATTGCTAAAAATTAAAAGCACATTTTTATTTAGATTTAGTGCAAGTTTTATGTAAATTATGTATATATTCAATTCAAGATTAATATTTTTAATGCTAACAATTTTGAAAGTCTTTCCATGACCATGGCAGCTTCTTCGATACGATCGTTATCCATCAACCATTTAGGAGATTCCATTATCAGCCATCTTAAACCCACAAAAAGGAATATAGGTATTGAAAGCGCTAATTGGAACTCATCGCAATCTCTTAGTAGATACGAAACTCCAGGCAAAGTTATATGGCCTAAATTTACAGGAATATGGAAAAGGGCAGTGATCATTTCTCTGTATCTAACACCAAAATATTCTACACATAAGACATAGGATGTGACTATAGCTCCACCAACTCCAATGCCCTCTATACATCTCATGATGATGAAAGAACCTGCAGTGGGCATGGTACTGACGAGGCATCCAGATATTGCTAATATCAAGCAACACATTGAAAATACAGAAAGGCGTCCATATCTGAAATAGATGTTTTTAAAGTATCAATTTTTTTTTATATATTACCTAAAATGGTAAACAAACTGAGATTTCAACTAATAAATAGTGATAACCTTCGCATATAGACATGAATTAATTGTGATATTCATAGTATTCCTCATTGCCTAACTCAGGACTCTGCACCATTTTTAGGGTATTATAGTTTCTCATTTGCTTGTAGTCAAATATTTTTAATTCATTCTTATCTTTGTTGTCTATTGATAAATTATATATTTTTGATTTATGTACCTATTTTAATGCATTAGAAACGTGTATTTATTGTTACGAACTGAATTAAATAGCAGATTGTTTAATCATTTATTATTTGTTAATTTACTTATTTAACTTCATGTACAAAAGTACACATGGTAGACATAACACCTAAAAGCGTTCTCTACTAGTCAACCATGAGACCTTAGATTATATAGAGTATCTCCATAGAAATGCTTCGAGAAAAATGGAGAAAAATTTCATAATTAGCTGACAAAAAGTTGAGCCGTTTTTAACACACAATTTACCATTAATGAAATTTTGTCAGTAGCTGCCATTTTTGGCAGGTAGGAAGCCATATTTATAAATATGTGCAATTACAACTATTTTCTGAATTAGCCAGTAGAATCAAAAAGAAAAAAACAAAGCGCTTAAAATTAAGTTTGTGATATTTCTATTTCATTGTATATAGTTAAAATATTACTTACTTATCAGATAAAAACCCGAAAACTAAAGATCCAAACAATGTGCCCACATACAGCATGCTCTCTGAAAAGCTAATTAACCATGTACTATCGCAAATAAGCGCAAATTTTGTTTGCACAGTTTCAGTAAACACGTTTCTATTCCACCAAGGTTCGTTGCATGGACACACATTTTTCAAATCAATGGAATCATTATTAGTATTCGTTTCTGTTGCATTACAATAGTACTCCATAGGAGGTGACAAAAATATAAGGTTCAATACGTGCCAGAAGATTGGTAGTTTGCTTAGAAACAGAAGAAAAAATAAATAATAATGATATGGAGAAATAACATCCAAACGTTTTTCTATTGGATTGTTTAGTTTGATATTCTTTACTCTTGGCATTTTGGTAAAAAATATAAATAACTATAAAATAATATACTAATCCAATATCTCATGACTGTGTCATGATTATTACTTTAATCTAGTTGGTTTCGATATTGTAAGTACATATATGAAAGTAAATAGATGCCTGTGATCTTTGTCAACCCGAAATGAATTGTCGTTTGTAAGTATAGACAAATATAATTCTATAAAAAGAAGAATTTATTCTTATAGATATATGTATCTTATATTAAATATATTATTAATATTTTTAATTTCCTACTAGTCCACATTTTATTATATTTTTATGTTTGTTACCTCATAACGCCATCAGTTATACGAGTAGATACTTGAAAGAATATTCCTTACAGATTGGTCCTTATTGGTATTAAACTTGATTGATAGCATTTCAATTATTAAATCAAAATAACTGGGTTTTCCATCACTGAAAGTGGTTTTTTTTTTTAACTTAAATTGATAATTCTAAAAGTGATTTTTTTTAAACAACTTAGAATGGCAAACAAGCTGACGGCCCACCTGATGGAAAGTGGTAACCGTCGCCTATAGACATGAGCAGTACTACAGACATAACATTTCGTCCATGAACGCATCAGGGGTACCCCTTGCGTTGCCATTCCTGAGGACTCAGGTGTTATTCCTCTGTACCCAGTAAATCACGCAACTTGTTTTGTTTTTGTTACCTCTTAGGACATTAATGACTCAAATTATATTGATGATATCACCATCATCATATCAGCCTTTAATTGTCTACTGCTTAACGTAGACTTCCACCGTAAGGTGGGGGGGGGGGGGGTTAAATCATCTCAATAAAATATTTATATTTAATTATTTGCATCACCCACGATTACATTGGTGTGACTGGAAAATGTGGACTAATCGTTATCAAAATTAGTATGTATATGCCATCCATTTATACCAAATTTAAAAATGCCAAATTACCAAAAAAGTAATAAACAAATTCATTTTTCAAATGTTTTACTGAACTATGTGTTACTTTGCTGTTATGGACTTCCATATCCCTGGTTGTTTGATTCGAATTTGTTTTGTTTATTTACACTACCATTAATATGTGTGTGACTGCCAACATTCGAAGATTGAATACCACTATTACTACCAAAAGTTCCACAATCTTCCATATTAGCTATCAATCTTCGACTGTCATTTTGTTCACGGACATTTTGCGACACGTGTCTCATCTCTAAACGTGGTACATTCAGGCAAATTATTAGATCACTGCTCGGAGTCTAGTGTTAACCATTCTGCGTCCAAATTGCGAAGCTCATTTTCACATTTAGATTAATAAATAATTTATTTTTACTATTTATCATTATCATATTGATATGTTTAATTATCCACTGCTGAAAATAAGCCCTTGGGGGGCTTTGCCAGTAGTCGTCAAGCTTGACAACCGCAATTAGGCTTTATTAAAACATCTTTAAGAGGGACACTGCTGCCAATCCCTTGCTCTCCTTAGTCGTCTCTTACGACTCTAACGGGATAGGAAGGTATGATCTATTCTATGCTGGGACCACATGACCAATTATATATGATGATATTAGATATGTCATTTGTTAATTCCCTTCGCTGATGCCCCGCCAGCTTATACCATTAGCGTAACCGGGGTTACCATTCCATTATCATCCATTTAAAAAAAAATATTTCGCTCTAAAACAGCATCTACAACATTATGCTTGAAAAGATTTTAAAGTTTGCCACCTACTCGGTCGAACAACAAAACCGCTTATGGAATGTTACTTAGAATACATATGAGAGTATGATGAATCGTTCCCAGTCCATCCATCATCTTCAGATTGTGACTCAATTCAGTAAAAATTATATAAACTTGGTGTTTGCGGTCTGTCCCTTGTCATTTTATGGACTGAGGTTGATAGAAAATAACCTCACTCTAATCGATGTAATTCTATAAATACAGGGAATAGATTATTTTTTAGGTATTCACTGAAGTACTATGCGAAATAGTTAATAATTGTTTATTTTATCCTTTTTTGTATTTTAATTTAAAATGCCGAGAGGATGTATTTTCTATTCTATTATATTATTTATAGATTTATATAGGGAGTTTTTATACTTTAGCTTATTTTAAAGAGTCGTTATCAGAAATAGGTAAGATAAAAATAATATCAAAATTAAGGGCATAACAAATAAACATTGTAGTAGTAGATATTTCAATTTATATGAAACTATACATATTATTACTAACCTAAGTAGTTACATGTTATCACAATTAATATAAAACAAAGTCGTTGTCTGCGTTTGACTGTTTCTTTGTTTACTTCTAAACCTCGCCACGAGGAAGAGAGTGTGGGATTATTATTAATGAGGTTTAGCAGCCCCACTACTTACAATATATCCCATCGTGAAAACTTCCACGCAATCTTTTTTGCCACTAAACCATAATGGTTAATTTCAGGACAGTTCGATTACCATTCCGTTATTATTCATTATACTGTGTCATTTGGATATTTTTTGCAAAGCGTTCAGATCGAATGATCATCGCAATATTAATACGTAAAAAAGTCACATTGAAAATCACTTTTATTTCGGAGCCGGTTAAAAGATAAACCCTATAATAAACCGGGAGCACAAATGCACCGTAAATATCGGTGCAAAATTTCCGCCACGCACACGCCGAGGCGGTTAATCCGCCGCGTCTCCGCTGATTCTTGCACGTCAAATAAATCACTGAATTTTCATTCAAGACGTGCTCCAGGATATTAATCTCGTTCGTCAGTCAATGTTGAGAGTGCGTATTTTAGGTTTCCATGAATATGTGGCTTTGAACATTACTTGCTTTTCGGTGATTGATATACGTTCAGCCATTTGATTGATATACATACGACTTTATACTTTCAAAAGGTAGGTGCGTACTTCATGTGGCCACGATACGTGATTACGTAGACAATTTTAAAACGATTCTTTTTATTTTTTATTCTACACAGGTGGCAAACAAGCATACAGTGGGAGACTTTGTACAAAAGTCGATTGCTTGTGTACCTCTGTCCCATTCGTGTTTCTATCGTAAAGCAGTTGTGTTTGCATGGCTGTGTTTCGGTTTGAAGGGTGGGATATGGCGTGAATTTACAGGGTACAGAGGAGTAACACCTAAGTCCTCAGGAATGGCAACGCATGGGGGTATCATGGGTGAAACAGTTATGTCCATGGTACTGCTCATGTTTATAGGTGACGGTTACCACTTTCCATCAGGTGGGCCGTTAGCTTGTTTGCCATTATAAGTTGTATAAAAAAAAATAGTATAGTATTATATAGTATATTAGATTAAGCAGGAATTAGCACAGTACTGGTGATCGACTTCGCGCAGGCATACCCTTGTCAACTACCTAGTTACCCATATTTTTCTCTCGTCAAACGCTGTCGAGTTATCACGTAACCGCAAAGAGCGCAGCGGTACGCTGCACCAGCTACGGAGTTGCATGCTTATTGCGGTTTATAAGGTGATTAAAGTATTTTGATATTATCATAATAATAAAAAGGCATTAATAAAAATAAATAATTTATTAGAATAGTTGATAAATTTATAAATAAATTAATAAATTTATAAATAAATTAATAAATTTATAAATAAATTAATAAATTTATAAATAAATTAATAAATTTATAAATAAATTAATAAATTTATTTCTAATAAATTAACGAACAAAAATAATTGATATATGTAAAAAGGCCGGCAACGCAAAAGCTAATCTTCATGTCTTGCAAATATTTATGGGCGACGGTAGCCGCTTCTCATCAGGTGGACTGTCTGTTTGATTGTCTCTCTATTTATAATTACTAGTAATTCTTTATTCTAATTAACAGCAATTGCGGTTTACGATAGGTGAAAGAATTTTTGAAATAACTCTAGTAATTATTAAGTTTATCCATTGCAAATAAACAATCAAATCTTTCTTCTTTATAATATTTTTTTTTATCTCGCAATGGTAAATGCCATAAAGAACGGTTGTGTTCCTTATGACAGTCTATGGGAGAGACCTATGTTCATCAGTGGACAGATAATGGCTGATATGATAACCAAAATAAAAAGGATTGTGTAAAATATAAAAAACTAATTGTCGTACGATCCAGCATATATGCATGTACATCTGACAACTGGTTGATCTATTAAAATGCAAAATATAATAAACTTTTACTTTTATACCACTGAGGTGACAAACAAGCATACGGCCCACCTGATGGTAAGCGGTTACCGTAGCCTATGAACGACTGCAATACTAAGAGCATTACGTGCTCTTTGCCGACCCTGTAGAAACCTCTTTATCACCTGTTTGAAGAACCTCATGCTATAAAAGCGTCTTTTGGTAAAACTTCGACAAGAAACTCACTCTAAAATCTGGGCGTTCGTATTTTAGTATGTGCGTATAGACAATACATTTTATCATAAAAATTGTCTTTGTTTGTATTAAAATAATTTTTTATTCAAGCATCAATTTCAATTTCAGCACATACGGCATTCTACCGCACTGTACCGAATGCAATCAAGTTGAGTGTTTTAAAAAATTGCAGTTTTATTATACACTTACAAATGGGAGTTGCGTTAAATAATTTTAAAGCCTCACTTTTAGCATTGCGCAAATATTTTTTCTCAAATTTGATCAGTTCGGTTCGTGGCTCATATTTTTTACAATACGATCAAGTACAAGTATGGTTTATTAGAGCTCTTCAACTTATTATATTATATATTTATTAAAAGTGACAGTTTAATTAAAAAACCTTATTACGAATCTTAATAAATGAATTTAAATTATTTTTGAATGAGTTCTATAAATTTTGTGTGTATTAATTCTTAGTTTAAGTTAATTAAAAGTTTGTTTTAATATTATTGTAATATTTTAAAGGCTTTGAGTTAATTTACCAGAGGGCTTGGCTACCTCTGTTCCATTCGTGTTTCAATCGTGAAGCAGTTGTGTTTGCATGCCTGTGTTTCGGTTTAAAGGGTGGGATATGGCGTGAATTTACTGGGTACAGAGGAATAACACCTGAGTCCTCAGAAATAGCAACGCATGGGGGGTATCATGGGCGAAACAGTATACTCTGTTATGTCCATGATACTGCTCATGTCTATAGGCGACGGTTATCACTTTCCATCAGGTGGGCCGTCAGCTTGTTTGCCATTCTATGTTGTATAAAAAAAAATTGATTTTGTTTTAAATTTACCTAGTATTGATATCATACAATTCTACCTTTACAATTAATTTATTTACAAATAAGTAATTAAATTAATATATATGTTATATACTTTCTTTTATTTACAAATTGTTAAAGTCACAAATGGATAAACGTATTAAAAATTAATAAATAACTAGTATGCATGCAACTTCATGGAGTTGCTTTTAATTTACCGCAACAATATCATCGATATACACGGTATAATACGTTATGAATATGCATGTAAATTGAAAAGCATTTCTGAATATTAATAATAATAATAATTCTTTCTTCTTTCTTGTCTATATATGTATAAACGGGAATTTTAAGAATATACTTGAATATATCTGTTGTTTCCGACTTTCTTTCTTTAATTCTTTTTAAATTAATGTAAATTAGAAAGAAAGAAAGCTCAGTTGTATTGTACCGTGACGATACAATTATATGATATTACTATATTATACGATTCATATAATCTTCTGTGTTACGTTTTATTGTGCTACAATCATCATATCAGCCTTTATTCGTCCACTGCTGGATGTAGGCCTCCCCTATAGACTATAAATATATTGCTATAAAAAATGGTCCTGATCCACTTGCATCCACTGACTCTCTACAATGCATTTCAGGCCGTCACTCCATCTAATGGTGGGTCGTCCTACACTGCGTTTGCATGTACGGGGTCGCCACTCAAGATTCTTACTTCCTCATCGGTTATTGGTTCTTCAAGCTATGTGACCAGTCCATTGTCACTTCAGCTTGCTGTGCTACAATAAATTACAAAAGTGCACAATTACTCTTCAGAATCGAACCTGATGACGAAAAGTTACAAAAGCATAACAGACATTTTACATTTATACTTAAATATTTTGTGTGAATTACATTCCTAAGTGACTGCCCTACTATATTTTAATGTGTGTGTAAAGCTTTATATAGGCACATGTCGTTATCAATGTATGTGCAAGTAATTTACGCAGTGAGGACACTGTAGGTGTGAGGGTGTTACGTTACTCTTAACAAAGTGTCTGTGTGGACAGAGTACATAATTAATATCGACAATAATTACCAAAATTTTTTTATAATACTTAGAATGGAAAACAAGCCGACGGCTCGTGTGTTAATGTGTACGTAAAGCTTTATACACATGTCGTTATCAATGTGTGTGCAAGTGATTTACGCAGTGAGGACACTGTAGGTGTGAGGGTGTTACGTTACTCTTAACAAAGTGTCTGTGTGGACAGAGTACATAATTAATATCGACAGTAATTACCTAAATGTTTTTATAATACTTAGAATGGAAAACAAGCCGACGGCTCGTGTGTTAATGTGTACGTAAAGCTTTATACACATGTCGTTATCAATGTGTGTGCAAGTGATATACGCAGTGAGGGTGTTACGTTACTCCCAACAATGTGTCTGTGTGGACAGAGTACATAATTAATATCCATAGTAATTACCTACATTTTTTTATAATACTTAGAATGGAAAACAAGCCGACGGCTCGTGTGTTAATGTGTACGTAAAGCTTTATACACATGTCGTTATCAATGTGCGTGCAAGTGATTTACATAGTGAGGACACTGGGTGTAAGGGTGTTACGATACTCTCAACAAAGTGTCTGTGTGGACAGAGTACATTATTAATATAAATAGTAATTACTTAGTTTTTTCTTATGATATTTACAATAAACCTGTATTACACATACTCCGGGGTAAACCATTTGGGACAGTTGGAATTTCTAATTTTTGTGAATAATTTTCCGGAGGTAGTCAGTACAGCCTATTGTCTGTTGTTTGCTGATGACTTGAAGTTATTTCTTAAAATTACCAGTTTCTCAGACATTGAACTCTTTCAACGAGATATTGCAAATATTCTTAATTGGAGTGAAAAGAATCATTTGATATTCAATAACACCAAATGCTCCATTATTTCTTTAGTGGAAATGCTAACAAGATTACGTATTATCAATTGGGTAGCTCATTGATAAGTAGGGTAAGTTCGTTGGGAGATTAGGGGGTTTTGATGTGTGAAGAGCTTACTTTTAGAACGCATATTGTCGAACTGTGCACTCAAGCATTCAGAACTCTCGGATTTGTATTGCGACAAGCGCAACAATTGGATTGCATACAAGCTATTAAATTGCTATATAATGCTTTTGTTCGTAGTAAATTAGAAAGTAACGCAATTATTTGGAAACCACATGAGTCTAAATATATACTTATGGTGGAAAAAATTCAAAAGAAATTTGTAAGGTGGCTGTACCGAAAACAGTTTGGTTTCAAGGTCTCTTATCCCCATATATACCCGAGTATATTTTTGTTAGGTATGGTGGGCTATAATACACTTGAAGTGAGACGGAAACTAAATTAAATTGAATATGTGTTAAAATTAGTACGGAGGGAAAATATAATCAAACCTGTAACTATATGCGAGCACGTAGACTTATTTGATGTTCCGTTAAGAAGAACAGAGTTGGCCAAGCAAACTCCCCTACTTCTTGCATTGAAACTACTCTAAACTAAATCATTTTTTACTAATATACTGATAACTTATCATAATACTTATCCTGGGTGGGCGTATTGGGAGACTGTAAGGCTCACCCAGTGGATGTAATAAATAAATAAATAAATAATTTTTCTCTTTATTTTCTTGTATTGTACAACTTTAGGTTGATTGGAAGAAATCTCTTTTAGAGATAAGTTCGCCTTTACTAACTTTGTTATTAATTTGTTATTATTACTGCATGTTTTAGTGTTATAAATAATATAACTTTGTAAAAAAACACATACTAGCGAAAAACATTGCGGTTGTGTGGATTATATGTAATTAATTCAAGAAAAGATCCCGTAATATCTGATACTTCACATTCATACATAATAATAAAGAAAATTGAGAAATTTTAAATTATCTTATATTATTTTTATTAAATTAACTTAAATTACAAAAGAATTAACAAAAATTACAAGTTTTGATTCCAGCGCCATCTTCTTTCCAGCGCCATTTCTTGTCTTCTTTTGTTTAGTGACTTTAAAGAAAATAATTTGAATAGAATTACGGTATTTTCTATAATTGTGACTGTATCTGGTATACATAGATCATGTTATGTTGATCGCGGTTATATTTCATGTATATAGGAATATCAAACTTCAAATCCGGCTAACGTGCGAAATATGACGTGAATTTTAAGTCACAAGAGTTTAGCGAATTTTAATTTGGATTTAAAATATAATAAACATGAAATGCATCTGTGATTTGTGTATAAATGAATGAATGAGTATATTTTATTTGCATTATACTATTGTATAATGCAAATAAAGGAAATAAGCAAGGCAATTTACAAACACAACGATACAATTGTACAAGTACAGTAAGGCGGTCTTATTGCTGAGAGCTATCTTTTCAAGACAACCTTAGGGTAATGGGGGAAAGGGATTGTTAGTAATGGAGACTGAGAATCCCATTGCTAGCAATATACCCAACCAGGTCGACCTCCTCGCGGTTCTCCCTGGAAACTATCATGGTTAATTCCTGATGAATTTATCTTGATGGGCTAACTGGCTTGTTTTCATTCTCATCTAACACACTTCACTGGTGCTCCGCCAGCGTATCCCGTTAGCGTAGGCGGAGTTACCATACTATTTTCACTCATAAAAAAAAACCTTAGGGTAATGGACTAATTGTTGTACAAGTAGGTATGATAGTACTGTATAATAAAAAAAAAGTATCTTTTGCAAATTAAAAATATATATAATTTCTTTTTATATTAAATAAATGTATTTTAAATATAATAGAAATTTATATAGTCGTGTTATTTGTTATTAGAAACAGTAGGCTAAACTTAATTCATAACTTTGTCTTATTAAAAATATCAGTACCCACAAGTGTAACAGTATTTTAAATATTAATAATAGTAATTTAAGATTTTGTTCCACAAAAAATATCAATTTCAATCGAGGTAAAATTAGTTACTGTGACTTAAAAACTAAATTATTGAAATAATTTTGATAAAATTTCTATGCAGCCAAACTAAAAATATATTTCAAATAAAAAAAAATCCAGATCAGTTTATAAATGACGGAGTTATGACGTTTTTTTTTACCTTCTAAAAAAAGTAGTAAGTAAGACCCTCTTTTTTTTAAGTCAGTTGATAAATAACATACAATAACACTAGTCGCTTAGTCCTCAAGCTAGGATATTTCTCCACAACGATCAACTGGAGGCACAACCTGGAATACCAAGACCTGGCCTCATTTAGGAAATTTGTTTCCTAAACTAGCCAATCCAGGAATCGAACACGGGACAACCACAAGACAATTTGTGATAAATAAAAAACGTTGTCCTCTTATATGAATATTTTTAATGAGAATAATCTTTTTTTCTGTTATTTTTCGGTCACCATAGCAACGCGTGCCTTTCTCAGATGCCAGTATTATTATGTACTTATTTATCTAAATAATTGAACTAAACAATGCTATATATATATACATAATAGATGACAACATGTTTGTATGTACACAATGGACATATTACAGTGGAATATTTAACAATGTATGACTACAGTCATATATAAATACGTATATCGCTTAACTCCTATGCCTTAGCTCACTTCATACGTCTGTATTGATGTCGTCGGAAGTGTGAGGCACAAAGCTCTTACGACCGCAGACAATGGTTACGATCTGGCCACTCCGACCTTGCCTACACGTCCACGATTAATATCATCGGCTTTATCAATTTCGGCTTAGTATTGCCACTGAATAATGACAATAGTGAACGGTACTATTGGCGTGTGTATCTGAATTCTACTATAGTATATTTCATTCATTAATATCCTATTGAAATAGATTGTTTCAATCAATTAATTTGCAATAGTTGATATATGCAGATATGTGTATACATATTTTACAAGATTTGAATATAAATTTATTTTAAAAGAGTTTATATAATTAGCTAAAAAAAAAACAAGTTTTATGATATAAAAGATTTCCTTGGCTAAAGTTTCTGACTTTTTTTATTTAACTTAGAATGGTAAACAAGCTGACGGCCCACTTGATGGAAAGTGGTAATCGTCGCCTATAGACATGAGCATAACAGAAATGTACCATCAACATAACAGAGTATACTGTTTCGCCCATGATGCCTCTCATGCGTTGCCATTCCTTAGGACTCAGGTGTTATTCCTTTGTACCTTGTAAATTCTCTGTCATATAGCACCTTTCTAACCGAAACACAGCCATGCAAACACAACTGCTTCACGGTAGAAACACGAATGGGACAGAAGTAGCCAAGCAAACGATTTTTATACAAATTCTCCCTCTGGTATTTAGTATATAATTTTTTTTTATTTATTGTAATTATTACTGAGAGTAAGAGCGACTGAATTTGTATGCTATATGACTTTAGCAAGATATGTGCACTAATAAATATATTTAAAATATGATTAGATACCATATTTTAATTAGTAATAATTTATTATTACTATCTAGTAATATATAATCTATGAATATTATACATATATTCTAGTCAATTGTAGATTTGACAACAGCTTCGTGGAGAGCTTGTCTAGTTAAGAGCTGGAGCAGAACTATTGCTTCCTTTAAACTGTAAAGTTCCTCGAAAATATCTTCTACAATTAAAACTTATAATTTTAACTTCATATTTGAATTTTAAACATAAAAACTCCATTTGCTTTCGTCAAAAAGCACACGAATTTAATTGCGAAGACGAGTGATGTATGTACGTTACTTTTCGGTTCCATAGTTCCTGTTATAAATATCTGCTGGAAGAGTTATTTAATGTTATATTTAATTATATTAACATTATAATATATTAGTGTATTTTCTATATTACGCTTAACAAAAAGGCTGAGTATTAAATGGATGATAATGAAATGGTAACCCCGCCTGCGCTATCGGTATACGCTGGTGCAGCACCAGTGAGGGGTGATAGGTGAGAAAGAAAGCAGGTTCGTTAGCCCATTGTGATGAATTACACTAGAATTGATCATAATAGTTTTCAGGGGGAACCGTATGGAGGTCGACCTGATAGCGTGTATTGCTAGTTATGGATAAATTAGACCCCATTACTAACAATCCTCGTTCCCCTAAGTTATTAGAGTATTAGGATGATTAAGATTGTCTTCAACGAAAAAAAAATCGGTTTGTAGTAAAACCAGTTATTTTATATATAAACTAAACTACACAACCGAACTAACTTAGAATTAGAAGACTAGTTAAAAAGTATTATTTTTTAAGTAGCCTATATACTTTCTAGCTTTCTCCATCCTATAACCTGATCAGTAAACATATATCGGTCATGTGAACGAATTTGCAGGTAAAACTTAGTATGTGAACGTGCAAAAAAATATAAGTTTAAAAAATAAAGTTAATATAGGACTAAAATGGGAGTAACTACTACCTACCTAATTATTTATCAAAATTAAAGTAACACGTAAAAAAAAGTAGAAATAAATTGAAAATCTCACTTTTAAAATCTTACATAAGAAACTTTTAAATACGAATAGTATATAATGTGTAAGTGGTAGGTGGCAACCCTACATACACAGAGTAACAATGCCATCTATTATACGAGACATCAGTACTGTGAGCTCTAATTGAACTGGTCGAGATTTGAATGCACTTGATCCCAGCCCCTCGACTAAGCTGCAATATCAGGGCTTGACAATGCCTCGATCAGGATATTAAGTTTCCGTTTATAATGATGAGATATGATTCTCGTGACATAATGATATTGAGGTGCCTATAGTTAATAAAGTATGTTTAAAAAAAAGAAAACGTTATTGAACACAACGCCATCTAGTTCCAAATATAATAAGGCAGAGCCTCCATGGGTTAATTGACAATAATTATTTTTAGTTAAATTGTTAATTGACATAGACTATTGGTGGATATACTTATATACTTATTTTTTGTAAATACATATACAGTATATATAGAAAACACCCAGAACAATACAAATCATATTAAATATATATATTATTTATAGTGTCCGACCGAAATATATATATATATATATATATATATATATATATATATATATATATATATATATATATATATATATATTATATAACTATCTGTGTGTTTGTGTAAAAAATACACTAGATTTCAGTGTAAAAGAGAAATTTTATTTCATTAAGTTTCGGTTTCGGTTAAGACCGAAACTGAGATCAATGCCGAAAGTTCGGCTGTAAAATCTGTTTCGGTAGGATACATTAGTGTCCATAAATAATTATATTTATTTAAACTTGAAATGTTGCGTTAGTTAATTTGATGTTGATGAAAGAAGAAGAGATCTATCGAGCAAGAATGAATAGAGATGTCGGTAGGGGCTGCTCTATACAGACGTACCTATGTCGACCAAATAGGCGATGTACGGAAGAAGGGCCAAAAATGAAAGTACCCGTTAACGGCAAGCGTGTATGAAAAGATCAATGAGTGTGGAAGAAGCGAAAGAGATTGATTTGAATCGAAGTATTTAGCGTTCTATCTATTCTAATGGTAGACAGGCATGACAGATAAATATGTTATTTAAACTTTAATGCACAAAACGAGAAATAAGTAGGTGGTGCATTATATATATATATATATATATATATATATATATATATATATATAAAAAGAAAATTTAGGAACTTATTATGTTTGTCGTTTCCGACAAGAACCTATCAAAACATTATGTATATATAAAAATATCGTTAAAAAATTAACATAAGTTTAAAAAATAATATTGCAAAAGTTAACACTCGACCTCTCAACTTTCTGCAAGACTTTTTTTTTAATGAAATAAACCATAAATAAATAAGTTTTTTAAACATTTTATCGGTCTGGTAACACCACAATTCCACTACGTTCCGTTACACGTAAGATTTAAGGTAACAACTTTTGTAATATCGACTTTTGAAATAACATTGGACTTGTAACAAAACTCGCTAATCACCACAAAACACCCAACGAGACCCAAACGAAGCTGTAAAGAGACCATAACTCGTTACAGTAACAGGAGTGCTAAGCCGCCGCTGTACAAAACAATAAAACAGAAGCGACAGTTCAACACTTGAGAGTGGGCCATGAAATTTGCTGTTTAGAAGCCAGATCGTAATCGTTTGTACTTCGTAATTGAAATAGACTTTTATCTTTTTAAGAAACAAATAAAATTATGCACCTATTTATATTGTACTAGTACCGCCGCCCATGATCACCCACAACACCAGCGGCATTGCAAGTGTGCTGCCGGCCAAATTTATATTGTACTAGCGACCCGTCCCGGTTTCGCACGGGTTGACATTTTTATTACATAAAAAAGTGGTTATTGTGACATAACGATAATAGTTGGATATATAGTATCGCAAATTTTTTTGTATTTATTGATATTCTCTTCAATATTGTAGAACGTACTTTTGTTCTATCACTAATAGTTTCCGCAGCGCACGCGACAAAAGATATTTTATAGCATTTTTTTACACCTTGAGTTACGTTACTAAAGTTTTATTAAGGATCCCTAATCTTTTCTAGCAATAAATATAGCCTATGTTACGCAGGGTGAATGTAGTTTTCTAATAGTGAAAGAATTTTCGAAATCGCCAAAGTAGTTTTTGAGTTTATTCATTACAAACATACACACAAAAATACAAATCTTTCCTCTTTATAATATTAGTGTAGATGTAGAAATGTCGATTTAACTACGTATAAAATATTAAACAATTCAAATATTTCACATAAAATATTGTATGGATGTTAATAAGTAATAGGAAATATATACCGCATCTGGTCCCAAGGGTGTCGTAAGAGGTGACTAGGGGAACCTAATGGTAGACGGATGGGCAGCAACGACACTAAAACCCTAACTGCCATTGCCAGGGGGGGAGGGATTGTTAGTAACGCGTACTATCAGTTCCATTGCTAGCAATATACCCTATCAGGTTGACCTCCACGTGGTCCCCCCTGGAAACTATCGTAATAAATTTCAAGTTTATTCATGACGATTGGCTAACTGACCTGCCCTTTCATCCCTATTTATCACCCCTCACTGGTGCCCCGCCAGCGTATACCGTTAGCGCAGCCAGGGTTGCCAGTCCATTATCATTCACTGAAAAAAAAAACTGCGCTTGCCAACCTGTCTGCCAAGCGTGGCAAATACGGACAAAACTCACAAACACTAGAGGGAGACTTTGTACAAAAGTCGATTGCATGGGTACCTCTGTTTCATTCGTGTTTCTATCGTGAAGCAGTTGTGTTTGCATGGCTGTGTTTCGATTCGAAGGGTGGGATATGGCGTGAATTTACAGGGTACAGAGGCATAACACCTGAGTCCTCAGGAATGGCAACGCATGGGGGGTATCATGGGCGAAACAGTATACTCTGTTATGTCCATGGTACTGCTCATGTCTATAGGCGACGGTTACCACTTTCCATCAGGTGGGCCGTCAGCTTGTTTGCCATTCTAAGTTGTATAAAAAAAAAATTGATTTTTAGATATTGTAAAGTTTGACATTTACTCGTTCACATCTGTAAAATTGGCTCGATGTCTCATGTCTTAATTGTTTCTGGATCTTTCGGTATTACGATTTAATTTAATCTATTTGGATTTTAATAAAATGTACTAAATGATATTGCATTTGTACCGCTTTTCTGTTATTCCACTATGCAAGAAAGGTTCTTTGTAAAATCTAATTTGAAAGGTTTGTGAAATGCTCAGACGACTTTCGATGTCCGAGACAGCGGACTTTAAAGTTTGCTCTTTAAAGCGCAGACATCGCTTTTGACATGGGTGTCCTATGTCAGAAATGATATCAAATCCTTGCTAAATCACAAGATGTACTTGTAGTTTGACATTTCCATAGATTTGCTTTTAATAATAGCAGCGGTTTTATTAGCTTTTTATAGTATGTTTCATTCTTAGATTATATACCATAGATAGAGCATCGAACCTCAAAAACTGACTTGTTTTTATATCAGTATTCTATATATTTACACATAAACTGTATCTTTACATATATTGACATTTCTATATTAACTAAATAAAATGAGTGCTTGCGCATTTTTTTTTTTTTATACAACTTAGAATGGCAAACAAGCTGACGGCCCACCTGATGGAAAGTGATAACCGTCGCCTATAGACATGAGCAGTACCATGGACATAACAGAGTATACTGTTTCGCCTATGATACCCCCCATGCATTAAAAAGATGCAAAATTTATAAGACAAAATAAATATAGAAGTTATAAAGGAATCACTCATGTCTATTTATCATGCACAATTGTATGAAAAAGTTGACCCGCTTTTCTCGAAATATTTCTGTGAAGAAACTCTATGTGTATAATCTAAGATTCTATCCTATATACAACTCATTCAATTATAATAATTGAGTAAAAATATCCAAATACCTTTACCAGAGGGAGACTTTGTACAAAAGTCGTTTGTTTGGGCACATCTGTCCCATTCGTGTGTCTACCGTGAACACAGCCATGCAAATGGCTGTGTTTCGGTTTGAAGGGTGGGATATGGCAGTGAATTTACAAGGTACAGAGGCATAACACCTGTGTCCTCAAGAGTGGCAACGCATGGAAGATATAATGGGCAAAACAGTATACTCAGTCGCCCATTGTTTTCTCATTGTAATTATTTCTTGTAATTGTTTATATTTATAATAAGTTTACTATTGTATTCTTTTGGAGGAAACAATAAAGAGTATCTGACTATCTATCTATCTCTGTTATGTCCATTGTACTTTTAATGTCTATAGGCGACGGCTCCCACTTTCCATCAGGTGGGCCGTCAGCTTGTTTGCCATTCTGAGTTGCATGAAAAAACCATAAAAATTACTTTATGGTTACTACATTCTATCACATAGTATGTGAGTTTACTTACCATTAATTGAGTTTATCGTTTTATAGATAGAGAAGAGGTAATCGTGTCGCCTTTGATAGGGAATTTATCTTCACACGCTCGAATCTAAATGGTCACGTACAGTGCGGTGTCAAAGGAACTTTCTCCCGCGAACATGGACTGTGGAATGAGCTCCAAGCCGAAGTTTTCCCTAGAGACTACAGTACGAGCTTCTTCAAAAAGAGAATATTAAGGGTTCTTCAGGTCCTTGGTGTTGCAGGCGTCCATAGGTTACAGTTAATGTTTACTATCAGACGGGCTGTACGATCATTTGCTACTTTCGTGGTAAAAAAAAACAATAGTAACAATGGCTCTTCGTCTTCATACGAAAGAGTCCACTAAAGAACGAGATACTTGCTCACGTGCGCTATCGCTACAAGAAACACGGTAGAAATCGAAATAAATCTGTAGTTTTTGCATTATAATGCAAAAGACTAACATTTTTTCCATTTATTTAATACTTTTTTGTACAGACTAATTATACATAAACATATGTCAAAGGTAAGTAAATGTACAAAGGCGAGCTTAACTCTAAGAGAGTTCTCTTCCAGCAACACCCAAAGTGGAAAGGAGCATTAATGACTACAATATGGGGTATTTAAAAAATGGCGAATTAAGATTTCTCGAGGCTAGTAAATACTCATTTTATTTATTAAATACTGAAATATGGATACGTCAAGATACATTATGTCTGTAAGAATATAGAACACTGATAAAAAATTGAGTCAGCTGATTTGACAATAAGCTGACTAAAAGTTGATCCATTTTTGAAGCTCGAGGCTCTATCTATTATATTTATTTATTTATTAATTGCTTATTGCATTCCATAATATAATTAGTAGATAACATTTCAACTTCAATTATGGACTCTGTTGGGCACAGCAAGTAGGAGAGATCTAATTTAAGTAAAGGTCTATGTAATTTATCTATCTATAAGTTTTACTTAAAAAACATAGATACTATGTAAGTTAAGTAAAGGCTTATATTTTCTAAAAAAAAAAAAGAAATATAAATACTGTGAGTCCGCTTGTTTACTGACCCCTTTGATGTTGCGTAGATAATGAAAAAGTAGTATCGTTTCAAGCGACGACAATACTGTGGTCGATATACAACTATCTTGACTGGGGGAAAGGGATTGGAATTGTAATTACAGGTTCATGTTATAAAAAAATGTGTATCTATATCTGATACTAGAGGCCCGTCCCGGCTTCGCACGGGTGGACATTTTTACAATATTTTAAAAAGTGGTTATTGTGACATAACGATAATAGTTGGACATATAGTATCGCGAAGTTTTATGTACTTACGAGTATTGATATTTTCTTCAATATTGTAGAACATACTTTTGTTCTATCACCAATACTTTCCGCAGCGCACGCGACCAAAGATATTTTATAGCATTTTTTTCACACCTTGAGTTACGTTACTAAAGTTTTATATCCCTAATCTTTTCTAGCAATAAATATAGCCTATGTTACTCAGGGTGAACGTAGCTTCCTAATGGTGAAAGAATTTTTGAAATCGGCAAAGTAGTTTTTGAGTTTATTCATTACAAACATATGTACACACTAAAATACAAATCTTTCCTCTTTATAATATTAGTGTAGATGTAGACGTAGACTAGTATTAGAAGACAACACGCGTTTCCAAATCGTTGAATATTTTATTTTCTTATTTAGGACAGTAGCGGCTCCTTCGGTTTATTGCTTAGCATGATGTACGGCGTACGTTTATTGGTTCGCCCTTGGGCCGTTTAGCGCTGTTTTCCGCAATTACGTGGAAAGTTGTGTTTTGTGGGAATAAATCGGCTGGTTATTGTATTAAGCTGGTGTTTTATGAATCACCGTATTGCCATAGTGGGGTAAGTGATGCCTTTAAATATAAAGTTATGGGTAACATTATAGATTACTTACTTAATATAAGCTCTATTCGATAACTTGATACTGACACTTTGGTAATATTTTGTTGTAGTTTATTTTCCTGTTATTATCTCCAATGCAAATAAGGGGGTATTATAAGTTTGACGTGTTTGTGTGTCTATCTGTGGCATCGTAGCTTCAATCGTAGCTTTAAATGAATGGAACGATTATGATGCCGTATTTGTTTAAAGGCTACAGTTTATGAAGATCGGTTCAGGCGTTCCTGGGGTTAATATAATACAATAGTGTAAGTATGTCAATTATAAAAATTATGTGTGTGCGTGCGTGCCTGCGTGCGTGCGTGCGTGCGTGTGTTCGTGTGTGTATGTGTACACACACACATATGCATACACATATCCATATTTATAAAAAAACTTTTATATTTTTTTTGTAATATTTTTAAATCGTACTTACATTAAGAACTATCTTTGTAAATTCATTCAATATATATATATATATATATATATATATATATATGAACTATAATAACATAAGTTTTACAATAACTCGAAAATAACAACCCGTCAGAAAGACAAGTTATTATTTTCGAACGAGGAAAAGAAATCTGATGAATATGCAATAAAATATTTCAAAGCATTCACAACTAGTCCCGTTTCCACAGTTTCAGTATATACCGTAGCGATTCCACTGCGGATGAAATGTAAACTTCAATTGTTTTGTTTTATATAAATATCTATGAATAAAATGCTTCCTTTGTTTGGCGGGAAACAGAGGCAGGAGTCCGGTTTTAATTAGTACAAGCATACCTACAATGATGCTTAAATTAGAAATCTGTATGAATGTATTTCATGTGGTAAATAATTGCTTGATAGTCCATATAATATGCAATAGATAAGCGATGAATTTGTTTTATATAAGTTTACCTTTTTATATTTCATATATATTTTTATTTTAAACATGTCTTTTTGTAACTTTTTGTTTTTAATTTATTGACTTAAACGTCTTTGTGAAAGGAATAAAATCTGGTAAATTTTTAATTATATTTATTAACTGATACTGCTCTTCTCTCCTTTCTTTATGCAACTTAGAGTGGCAAACAAGCTGACGACCCAGTTGATGGAAAGTGGTAACCGTCGCCTATAGACATGAGCAGTACCATGGACATAACAGAGTATACTGTTTCGCCCATGATACCCCCCATGCGTTGCCATTCCTGAGGACTCAGGTGTTATTCCTTTGTACCCTGTTTTACGCCATATCCCACCCTTCAAACCGAAACACAGCATGCATTGCATGGGGGGCATCATGGGCGAAACAGTATACTCTGTTACGTCCATGGCTTATGTCTATAGGCGACGGTTACCACTTTCCATGCGGGGGGCCGTCAGCTTGTTTGGCATTCTAAGTTGTATAAAAAAAAAGCAATATATGTATAATATCAATATACTTAATTCTTATTTCTCTCACTGAACGTCACATAGTTGAATATTTTATTAAATGTAATCTTCTAGTTAAACTTCTTTTTTCATCATGTTTATTGTTTATATTGTAACCCAATATTGTTAATTCTGCATATACAAATACATAATATTAGTTCTCGTGAGTAGGAAGTAACTGGTTTACAAGACACAGGTTACGATAATTATGAAATAATATGAAAAAATGTTCAAGGGTAAAAACTGTACAACTAAAAATAAATCTCAGTAGTACCTAGTTTAAATATTTAAGTTTCAATAACAAATTGGTGAAATACAACTTAAATATAGGTATTGTATTTTGAAAACGATAAAAAAATGAGAAACAAATGTTACATCAGCGACGAATAATTTGGTGCTCGTTTTCTTGCTTGCTTCTCAATTATTTAATACAACAAGTCCAACAGGGCCTAGTATAGATATAATAAATTATAAAGAACATAAAATAAAAGACTCTTGTAGGAAACAGAGTTCAAAATTAACTTACGTGTTCCGACAACACAATTCGCTCGGATGGCTCAGTACAAAACATCTAACAATACGTTTAAAGTATATAAATTGTTGTTAAAAGTACTAAAGTTTACAACTTTTATTTCCAACTGGCTGCCGAGTAAAATACCGTTCAATTTATTTTTAGCCGACTGCGCGGAAATGGAGGGTGATGTTTTCATGTTCGCGTCAGACACACATGATCTTTGGGCTGCTGCCGAATCGAGATATGATGAATTTTGAATAAGTTTCCAAAAGAAAGAAATTCTTATTTCTTCTATGTTTTGTTTTTTGTAGTTACGTTTCATGAGTATGTTGGCATAATATTTGCTGTGAATCTTCAGTGTCAATCTCTTCTTTTGACATGTTTTGTTTTACGTTAATGCGATTGGTAGGTATATTTTGCTTACCTAGAAGCACCTATATTTTTTGGCAGAATCTGTAGGGTTAAATATAACTAGTAATATTTTACGGTTATCTTGCACCGTTTCATATACCGTTTCACCAATTCATATCACCGTTTATTTAATAAGATTTGATACTAGGCGTTAAGAAATTTCATAGCGTTAATTTACTTATATTTCTATCTTGCTTTAATGTGTGATACACAACTTCTGGACTTGTAAAGATTGTGGTTACACTCAAACTAGTAAAATAATAATACAACTCTTCACTTCTGCTTTCCTACTTAGAAAATAGAATTTAATTTTGGAATTATAATTTAAAAATTAATGTAATTTCTTTTTATTTTATAGGATACACATTCTAATCTGTACGAACTGAAAATCAGAGAGGAATTATCGTCAACTGTTCAAATACGAATTCTCAAGTACTTCGGTCATATCATCCGAAATATAAACTGTATAGGGGGGAAAGGGATTGTTAGTAATGGAGACTGAGAATCCTGTTGCTAGCAATATACCCAACCAGGTCGACCTCCTCGCGGTTCCCCCTGGCAACTATCATGGTTAATTCCTGATGAATTCATCATGATGGGCTAACTGGCCTGTTTTCATTCTCGTCTATCACCCTTCACTGGTGCTCTGCTAGCGTATCCTGTTAGCGTAGGCGGGTTTACGATACCATTGTCACCCATCAAAAAAAAAATAGAAACTGTTCCGAACGTCTAATTGTCCAAGTGTCAGGACAAGGCAAAAATTCTCGGGGTAGATTACCAATGCGATGGACTGACATCATCAAAACGACCACACAGCAGTTTATTGTGGAATGCTCTTGCTCGGCTGTGAGCAGAGGATGGAGACGCATTGCGACGACCTAATCACGAAGAAAAGTCTCATCGATGATCCACTATAATCATGAAGACTACGACCACTCTGTCAAGAGTGTACGATTGAAGACAGAGATAGTCTACGTCTTCACCTTACGGCGATCCGGGTAGAAGAGGCTGGTTGTGGCAGGTACAGTGCTATTCTTCCATTAGTTATGTTTTTATGCATAGAGTAAGCTAAAAGCAGGTTTATGTATTTTATGCACGAAAAATTATTAATTCACTCTTGGGCCACCTACCCACTTCTATCTATTCTCCTTTAACCAAAGGTTGTCTGTAAGAGACTGCCCTAGCGATAAGACTGCCTTTTATACCTTTATGTGTATATTTCAATCTGTATTTATGTTACTGTATTTCACTTGAATTATTCACTGGTCATTGTTTATTTTTGTTTATGGTGCAATAAAGAGATAAATAAATAAATAAATAAATAAACATTACTCTGTGCATAAAATGTGCAAAACTTATAACCGTTTTAATTTTTATAAATACGCCTAAACATAAAGTTTCGAAATGGGTCACGTGATCCTTACTAATAATATAAAGTTAAAAATGAGTTAGTTTATTGTTTTTTTTTTTTATAGTGCCTTAACGACTTAATCAATCACTTTGTAATTTTGGTATACTCGGACTATATGGAATGGAGAAGAATTTTTTTAACATAACAGTGTATACTGTTTCGTCCATGATACCCCCCATGCGTTGCCATTCCTGAGGACTCAGGTGTTATGCCTCTGTACCCAGTAAATTCACGCCATATCCCACCCATCAAACCGAAACACAGCCATGCAAACACAACTGCTTTACGGTTGAAACACGAATGGGACAGAGGTACCCAAACAATCGATTTTTGTACAAAGTCTCCCTCTGGTAAACTACTTTTTATCCTGGTTAGTTATTATTATTATATCTCGGTCACGAGAACAAAGTCGCGGGTAAGTCGTAAAAGCCAGTAAATAATAAAAAAAAATTAAAGACAATGGAAAATGGTATTTAAAATAATGTTATGTACTTAATAAACAATAGATGTTATTTATTATGTCCGTTCAAATTATAAAAAGGTATTCTTTATTTCGACTGCAGGCACCCAAGTGTTCTTATTACGTACCTACCTACTAGTTCCATCAACTTTTCGTCTTGCAACTGAACTGAAACGACGCCCTATTCTGTTTTCTCGGTCTCATTTCACTTTATACGATTTTTCTTTATGATTTTCTATAAAATAATCGGATTTTACTATTTGCTTCTTGCCGAAATTTTTTAAATAGACTGCAGTATGGAGTTTTAAAAAAAAGGGATAAAGAGGTTTCTTTACAGTCGGTAATGCGCGTGTAATGCCTCTATTGTTGCAGGCTACGGTAACTGCTTACCATCAGATGGGCCGTATGCTTGTTTGCCACCTCAGTGGTATAAAAAAGATTCCTATAAATGTACTTACCAGAGGGAGCCTTTGTACAAAAGTCGATTGCTTGGGTACCTCTGTCCCATTCGTGTTTCAACCGTGAAGCAGTTGTGTTTGCATGCCTGTGTTTCGGTTTTAAGGGTGGGATATGGCGTGAATTTACTGGGTACAGAGGAATAACACCTGAGTCCTCAGGAATGGCAACGCATTTATCATGGGCGAAACAGTATACTCTGTTATGTCCATGGTACTGCTCATGTGTATAGGCGACGGTTACCACTTTTCATCAGATGGGCCGTCAGCTTGTTTGCCATTCTAAGTTGTATAAAAAAATACTATTTCTATATTATGGCCTTTCATTAATTTTTTTTCTATTGAAATAGGATTATTTAAAAGTAAAAATAATTATATTGATTCAGAATTTTAGACTGTACATAGTTTTGGTGCTACGACTTTTTATTAAAGTCATTCCAGACAGCTTTTAGTGGTATAAACAATAAATGTGTGATACACATTGACGTTTTTATAATTTTTAACAGTACACATGTCTTGCTAAAGTCATATAGCATGTAAATTCGGTATATATGTACTAGATTTTTAGTCGCGTTAGTATTTTTATTATGTTTATTACCTTATCACTCATTCAGTTATAAACAAATTTGGAAAATTTCTTTTTATCTATATACATATATATATATATATTTAAATATCTATATTTTATATATAAAGAATACTAACCTTCAGATTGGTTTCATAAAAAAAATTATATAAAACTAATTCAGTAATTTAGTTTTAAAATCAAAATATCTGGTTTTGCCACGAATGATGTTTGTTTTTTTTTTCTTTTTGTAAAAATAATTTAATAGACAGAAATAGACATTTTTAATAATATTTATATTATAATTTATATAATATTTATACAAATTACAGTAATGTAATTTTTACTAAAATAAAATAAAATATTATTATCTTCTTTATTTCGTAATTGCAGTTACGTTGTCAATAAAGCTTTATTTTTTTTTTTCTTTCTAAAAAGCTAAATTCAGAATACGTCCTCGTAGGGAACATCTCTAAAGTGCATTCTCACAGTACTCATCTTTTGTCTTAAGCGAGAGTGCGACTAACCGTTGGCGTTAGTTCGTTTCTGTAGAACACAAAGGACCGTTTTAGGTCTTAGTCGTTGGAAACTGGAGTATTTGTACTGCTATAAATACCAATTTCTATTTTTGCCATCTCTATTTGTACCAGTATTTATTATTATTATTATCAAAAAGGTCGCTTTAAAGAAAAGGTCGCCCATTGTTTTCTCATTGTGATTATCTCTTGTAATTGTTTATATTTATAATAAGTTTACTATTGTAATCTTCTGGAGGAAACAATAAAGAGTATCTATCTATCTATTATAAATTTAATTACTGACAACTTGCACATATCCTCATAGTCGTAGAATACTGACGGATCTGACAAATATTACTAATATAGATCCGTCAATATTCTACGACTATGACGATATTATATCTAATCTACAATATTAACCTTAATAACTGACTGATTGTAGGAAAATTTCCCATTACCTTGATAGTTCTGTGCATTCTAGGGAGACTGTACAAAAGTTGTTTGCTTGGGCACCTCTTTCACATTCGAGTTTCTACCGTGAATCAGTTGTGTTTGCATGGCTGTGTTTCGGTTTGAAGGGTGGGATATGGCAGTGAATTTACAGGGTATACATATCCATAGTAAGATAACCAGTTTTTGAACAGTTAGCCTGGCACTGGCATCGCTTACAGACTTCCGAGCGCATACTAGGAAACTTGTAATATACAATCGTTGAAAATTTTCAATCTGTGATTTCAAAGCTCAATATAATATGAAAGATAAAACAAAAAGGATTCCTACTACGACATACATCTCAATAATATACAAAAGGATAACTAGAATTTGATATGTTTTTGTTTTCAATGTAAATGGCTTTGATATTCGATTTGTTTTGTATAAGGAATGGACCCCAATGCCTTCCACACAAAGAAAACATTCCTTGTTTGCTTTCAAAGCGCGCGTACCTACTATTGTATCGACAGCAAATATTTCTCTAAAGTTAACAATGTATCATGTTTGTCCTATCGAATAGGATCTATTCATGTACATTGAGAACAACTGCCACGGAAAATTTATACCTAATATTTTTGTTATGCAACTTACAATGCCAAACAAGCTAACGACTCACTTGATGGAAAGTGGTAATCGTCGCCTATAGACATGAGCAGTACCATGGATATAATAGAGTATACTGTTTCGTCCATGATACCCCCCATGCGTTGACATTCCTGAGGACTCAGGTGTTATTTCTCTGTACCATGTAAATTCACTGCCATATCTCACCCTTCAAACCGAAACATAGCCATGCAAACACAACTGTTTCACGGTAGAAACACGAATGTGACAGATTCTCCAAGCAAACGACTTTTGTACAAAGTCTTGTATTAATAATACTAATATAATTATATAATAATATTATAATTGCGAACAACTACATGCGAACATCAATATATAGGTATATTACAAAAACAAGCAGCTATGCATTCCTCGACCATAATATGTAAAGTACTAGGAAATACAATAATTACTCTAAACTTACAAGATGCACCACATCACACTACAGACACGCATACACACGTATAGAGCTGTGAAGCACAAAAATAATATATGTCTAGTAATATATATGTGTATGCATATTTGCATACACATACACGCAATAAAAGGGGTTAGGGTCTCAGCTTTCTTTTTTCCAAAGGTATTTGGGACGGTTTTTGGGATTTTTGTCTGAGAAAACCGGCAAATTAGCTGAGAATGAAGTTTATAATACCTATATATAATAATATAATACCTGACTAAAATTGTCAAAAATATAACTTAACCATTTTCTATATAGGAGTAGGTACATATGTTTAATTAATTTTAAATTTTTGGCCTTGTTTGCCCACATTTTGAATACGCTATCAGAACTTAACGTGATTAAAAAGTTTTTGCAGGTAAATACATACATACCTTCTTTTTTGCCTTCTTTTTCTTTCGTGGCCGTGACAGGTGGCACTATTTATTTATTTATTATGCGAAATTTTTTATCGCGTTAAATCCCGATAGTGTATTTAAAATAGATATTAAATTATATATATTTGCATCTGATTCATTCAAAAAATTGTCAAGATTAACTTTAATTAAAATGTATGTTTTCTGAAACTATCGACGGAGTGTACAATATTAATCCTGTACTGTATGGCAATCGAATATAATAAGTGTAGTACGATAAATTTTCATGTATGGTTCTCGAAATAATGTATATGGTAAAACAACGTTTGCCAAGCCAGCTAGTTACTTATAAAAAATATTTAAGACAAAGTAATATTGTTGTAAATAAATAAATTAAAAATTTAAATTGAAAATAGCGCGGTTGTCGCATGATCGTCCCTATTTACGTGCCATTGTAGTGTAAATTACAATTACAACATCTAACAGCTCGCACAATAATTCCACGCGTGACTCCGAATCAGAGAGAATATATAATACCCCAAATGGCCGTATATCACCACTTTAAACAGGAGAACGCAGCATATTTCCATACGCTACTACCGCGCGTTACAATTTAAAAATCACATTGCACCAAAGGTTAAAATTTCCATATAATATTTTACAATTTTGCGTGAAACATTAATGGTGAAACGTCGTCGGTGATAAACGACGGTCGACTGTTACAGAAATATGCCGAGTGGCCGATGCAAATGGATTCGGATGCGCTCCTAAAAACCGCGATGTGGAAACAACGGAAGTGAACTTAATTAACGGAACTTTAATTTTAAATTAATTTATTTTCGTAAATTGCCTTGCTCATTTCCTATATTGTATAATACAAATAAAGTATACTCATTCATTTCAAATAATTTTTCATTAAATCTCAAAATTTTTATCCACAATTACATTGTTATGCCCGTTTTTTAAGCAAAAATTGAGCACTGAACTAAGAATCTAAATATTTGAATGGTACCTGAGAAATAAAAAATTATAAACATTTTAAAATATGAATAAATGAAATAAATTCGATTAATAATAATTAATTGATGTAGCCCGAAGGATAAGCAAGCTGAAGTGGCAATGGGCTGGTCACATAGCTCGAAGAACCTACAACTGATGGAGAAATGTTCTTGAGTGGCGACTGCGTACGGTTAAACGCATTGTAGGACGATCCCCCACTAGATGGAGTGACGACCTGAAATGCATTGCAGGGAGTTAGTGGATGCAGGTGGCTCAGGACCGTTATTTATGGCAGTCTATAGGGAAAGCTTATGTCCAGCAGTGGACGAATAATGCCTGAAATGATGATGATGAATCTGATGATTTAGTTTTTAAAATCTTTGAATCGATACACTCTTGAACCTAACATCAATATCAATCTAATCTATTATCAATGATAATTTTATACTGTATTTATGAAACAACAATTGAGTTATAATTGGTATCGATTTGCAATAGTTTGCATTGACAATTTACACTAATATGCATTTATCAGAACAATATGGAATCATTATATCGAGAGTGTAAATCGTCTCAATTTGAATATTGATTTATCGTAATTTATTTCAATAGTAATCCCACAGATCCAGAACATGTCGTTTTTTTTTTTTTAATTTGTATTGGGATTTTTTTGTCATATAAATATGCACATATTGCATATATGTTTCCTTTCCTGTAGGTGTAATATAAGGCGACTAAGGAACGACGAGGGATAAGCAACGACCCTCTTAAAACATCTCCAAAGCTTAACTGCAGTTGCCAATCCATTTGCCAAGCGTGGCAAGTACTGGCAAGACCACATAAGGAGAGGCTTACGTTCAGCAGTGGACAGTTAAAGGCTGATATAATGATGATAATGGCATATAAATAATAAAGTTGAGCTACTTTCGGCCCGTCCCGGCTTCGTACGGTTGGACATTTTTACAACATTTTAAAAAGTGGCTATTGTAACATAACGATAATAGTTAGACATATAGTATCGCGAAGTTTTTTGTAATTGTTGATATTTTCTTCAATATTGTAGAACATATTTTTATTCTATCACCAATAGTTTCCGCAGCGCACGCGACGTAAGATATTTTATAGCATTTTTTACCTTGAGTTACGTTACTAAAGTTTTAGTAAGGACCCCTAATCTTTTCTAGCAATAAATATAGCCTATAATAAATAGATAAATGTAGCTTTGTAATCGTGAAAGAATTTTTAAAATCGACAAAGTAGTTTTTGAGTTTATTCATTACAAACGTACGTACACACAAAAATACAAATCTTTCCTCTTTATAATAATAATAATATAATCTAAGTGTGGAAACTAAGAAATTGGATAATAGAAAATATTAAAATAATAAATTATTTAATTCATAAGGTGAAGCACATAAATTATTTATGTATGTTAACTATTTATTTGAAATAATATAATAATCCAAAGGTTGCCTGGAAGGGATCGTTTTTAGCGATAAGCTCGCCCATTGTTTTCTCACAGTGATTATTTCTTGTAATTGTTCATATCTATAATAAGTTTACTGTTGTAATCTTTTGGAGAAAACAATAAAGAGTATCTATCTATCTATCTAACAAAGTTTTGTTCCAATAAAATGTAATACTTTCTAGATATTTTATATTCTTGTTTCGGATATGCAACTAAATTTATTGCCACTCATAATAGCTCTATTAAAGTCTGCAAAAGCAGTTTTCAAAATTTCCAGTCCATATCAATACTCGGCGGAAATGATTAACAAAATATATTGAAATGTTTATACGATTTCATATTTCTAATAGTACATTGCTTTGTGGTCCCGGAAAGAAATGAGAGAAAAAAAAAAACCTATTCCATTCTCGTGGGTGTCGTAAGAGGCGACTAAGGGAACTAAAAGGTCGCGGGATAGGTAGCAGCGTCCCTATTAAAACACCACTAAACTGCGGTTACTAATCCGCCTGCCAAACATGGTAACTACGGGGGGAAAGGGATTGTTAGCAATGGAGTTTTACAGCCCCATTGCCAGCAATATGCCCTATTAGGTCGACCTCCACGTGGTTCCCCCTGGAAACCATCGTGAACAATTCCTGTTGAATTCGTCACGATGGGCTAACTGACCTGCTTCATTCTCACCTATCATCCTTCACTGGTGCCCCGCCGGTGTATACCGATAGCGCGGGCGGGGATACCATTCCATTATCACTCATTAAAAAAAAACGTGGTAATTACTGGTAAAACACTATGAGGGATGCTCATGTTCAGCAGTGGAGAGTTAAAGGCTGATATGACGATCAGATTAAAAACAATAATAAAGGACATCTTAAAATAGCCGAAGATTATACAAAGAATACCAGCAAAATGTGAAAATTTTATATTAAAATGAATATTCAATTAAAATTTATATACTGCCCATAACCTTAAGGTTATGGGCTGTCTATTATCTAGGAAATATATTTTTGCGCTAACATCAAAATGTGTATGAATACTTTCTCACACGTGCTTGGAAATGTGAGCATTATTTTAACAATCTTCTTCGAGATAAATCAAAATTGCCGTACCGGCCAGATACATGCGGGCGGCAGCCGGCAAAAGTTGTATGAAAATCCATATCTGTCGTGTTTTGCGGCCAGATAAATTACTATGTAAACTCATATCTGTCTTGTAATTTAAAAATGGAATGACCTTTTACTTCGAAACATGGCTACCAAGGAGGTAACTAATAAAAGGGTTTATTTATAACGGGCTTGCAAGTAGAAAGCTGTTTACTGAAAAAAAAAACAAAGGAACATCATGGCGCGTGAAAAATTATTATTGTTCGTTATTCGTCATTGAACTTAAAAAGTGAAATTGTGTTTTTGATTTCCGCGCATTGTTTGAGAAATGTATTATACAAGCCTTGGCCACAACTAGGCATTGATGGACGAACGTGCAAATGTGGGCCGAAGCGTAGCCGAGGCTCACATACGTGAGTGTACGTGATACGTCAGTTACTGGCCGCTACAGTAATGTACTATTAATGTTCCTTAGTAATTTTTTTAAAGCCTAAGTCATTTTTGTAAGGAAATGCAACGAAGTGTATACTTCGTTTTGTCAAGAAAAATATTTGAATTTGGAATGTCAAATACAATTTGACATTCTAAAAACAAATATTTTAAATGAATTCTTTTCGTGACATCTCACCTGTATAGATACGTTTTATTCGTTTTAAATTTAGAATAGTCAGATTATTAATTTATATTGATATTAATATCATCATTCGAAAGTAATAAAAGATATATATTCAGTCACACTATATCACATCCGCTCAATAAAAGATTCGATTCGAATTATCAGGGACTCCTTTCATTCCCTATTCACCATGCCGTCCCAATTCGATTCACCCCAAGTCCTGTCAAATCTCGAATATTATCATATGCAAAAATAATGCTATTCGTCAGCGCACGAAGCACAATATTGTGTTTTTTCCCCCCATTCGTGTACCGCTTGACCTGCCAGATGAATAAAACATCGGTTGCCCTCGATAACATCGGATAGATCTCGCGCGGAATATTGAAATTGCTAAAAGTAATACAGATACTGAAAAAAAAAAAATGAGTGACTCGCATTTTTTGCGGTGCTATTGGGTAGTAATTTCGCCGCGAGCGGCACATGATACCATTTTGTTTTTAATTAAATTTTTAACGAAAATGACAACGTCATGATCTGGTGGTACTTCAGATTACGGAGGAGAAGGGATTGTTAGTAATTGCTAACAATATATACATGCTCTGGTAGATTGACCTCCATATGGTACCGCCGTGGTTAATTCCTAGTAATTCGTTAAAATGGACTAACTGACCCGATTTCGTTTTCATCTATCATCTCTCACCGGTACATCCTCAGTATAAACTAATAGCGCAGGTGAAATTATCATACACTTGTTAATTTATTAAAATATATATATAAAATATATATATATATATATATATATATATATATATATAAGACACTCGGACACTCAGACACTAGACACTAGAGACTCGGACACTCAGACTTTAGACACTAGACACTCGGACACTAGACACTCGGACACTAGACACTCGGACGCTAGACACTCAAACACTAGACACTCGGACACTAGACACTCGGACACTAGACACTCAGACACTAGACACTAGACACTCGGACACTAGACACTAGACACTCGGACACTCAGACACTAGACACTAGACACTTGGACACTCAAACTTTAGACACTAGACACTAGACTCTAGACACTCGGACACTAGACACTCGGACACTAGACACTCGGACACTAGACACTCAGACACTAGACACTCAGACAGTGTCTAGACACTCGGACACTCAGACACTAGACTCTAAGACACTAGACACTCAGACACTAGACACTAGACACTCGGACACTCGGACACTAGACACTCGGACACTCAGACACTAGACACTCAGACACTAGACTCTCAGACATTAGACACTCAGACACTAGACACTCGGACACTCAGACACTAGACACTCGGGCACTCAGACTATAGACACTAGACACTAGACACTCGGACACTAGACACTCGGACACTAGACACTCGGACACTAGACACTCGGACACTAGACACTCGGACACTAGACACTCGGACACTAGACACTCGGACACTCAGACACTAGACTCTAAGACACTAGACACTCAGACACTAGACACTAGACACTCGGACACTCAGACACTAGACACTCGGACACTCAGACACTCGACACTCGGACACTCAGACACTAGACACTAGACACTCGGACACTAGACACTCGGACACTAGACACTCGGATACTCAGACACTAGACACTTAGACACTAGACTCTCAGACACTAGACTTTCAGACACTAGACACTCAGACACTAGACACTAGACACTCGGACACTCAGACACTAGACACTAGAGACTCGGACACTCAGACTTTAGACACTAGACACTAGACACTCGGACACTAGACACTCGGACACTAGACACTCGGACACTAGACACTCGGACGCTAGACACTCAAACACTAGACACTCGGACACTAGACACTCGGACACTAGACACTCGGATACTAGACACTCAGACACTAGACACTAGACACTCGGACACTCAGACACTAGACACTAGACACTAGACACTTGGACACTCAGACTTTAGACACTAGACACTAGACTCTAGACACTCGGACACTAGACACTCGGACACTAGACACTCGGACACTAGACACTCGGACACTAGACACTCAGACACTAGACACTCGGACACTCAGACACTAGACTCTAAGACACTAGACACTCAGACACTAGACACTAGACACTCGGACACTCGGACACTAGACATTAGGACACTCAGACACTAGACACTCAGACACTAGACTCTCAGACATTAGACACTCAGACACTAGACACTAGACACTCGGACACTCAGACACTAGACACTCAGGCACTCAGACTATAGACACTAGACACTCGACACTAGACACTCGGACACTAGACACTCGGACACTAGACACTCAGACACTAGACACTCGGACACTCAGACACTCAGACACTAGACTCTCAGACACTAGACACTCAGACACTAGACACTAGACACTACAGACTCGGACACTCAGACTTTAGACACTAGACACTAGACACTCGGACACTAGACACTCGGACACTTGACACTCAGACACTAGACACTCAGACACTAGACACTCAGACACTAGACACTAGACACTCGGACACTCAGACTAGACACTAGACACTAGGACACTAGACACTCGGACACTAGACACTCGGACACTAGACACTCGGACACTAGACACTCGGACACTAGACACTCGGACACTAGACACTCGGGCACTCAGACTATAGACACTAGACACTCGACACTGGACACTCGGACACTAGACACTCGGACACTAGACACTCAGACACTAGACACTCGGACACTCAGACTATAGACACTAGACACTCCACACTAGACACTCGGACACTAGACACTCGGACACTAGACACTCAGACACTAGACACTCGGACACTCAGACACTCAGACACTAGACTCTCAGACACTAGACACTCAGACACTAGACACTAGACACTCGGACACTCAGACACTAGACACTAGACACTCGGACACTAGACACTCGGACACTAGACACTCGGACACTAGACACTCGGACACTAGACACGACACTCAGACACTAAACACTTAGACACTAGACACCATACACTCGGACACTAGTCACTCAGACATTCAGACGCTAGACACTCAGACACTAGACACTCGGATACTAGACACTCAGACACTAGACACTTAGACACTAGACACTAGACACTCAGATACTAAACACTTAGACACTAGACTCTCAGAAACTAGACACTCGGACACTAGACACTCGGACACTAAACACTCAGACACTAGACACTCAGACACTAGACACTAGACACAAGACACTAGACACTAGACTCTAGACACTCGGACACTAGACACTCGGACACTAGACACTTGGACACTAGGCACTCGGACACTCAGACACTAGACGAGTGTCCGAGTGTTTTGTGTCTGAGTGTGTAGTGTCCGAGTGTCTAGTGTCTGAATATCTAGATTCTAACTGTCTAATGTCTGAGTGTCTTTTTTTTTTTTTTTTTTTTTTTTTATACAACTTAGAATGGCAAACAAGCTGACGGCCCACCTGATGGAAAGTGGTAACCGTCGCCTATAGACATGAGCAGTACCATGGACATAACAGATTATACTGTTTCGCCCATGATACCCCCATGCGCTGCCATTCCTGAGGACTCAGGTGTTATTCCTCTGTACCCAGTAAATTCACGCCATATCCCACTCTTCAAACCGAAACACAGCCATGCAAACACAACTGCTTCACGGTTGAAACACGAATGGGACAGAGGTACCCAAGCAATCGACTTTTGTACAAAGTCTCCCTCTGGTAAAATGACCTTTTTTTTTGGAGGCCGCCGCCGTGTGAGCCAAAATCCGCGCAACCCAACTAGTAACTCTCCATCCTATATAGTATATGTATATATACCAAATTTCATAGTGATTGGTTAAGCCGTTAAGGCGCTATCATATAATAAACAAACACACTTTCATATTACCAAGGATTCTTTAAAAGAAATAAATAATTATTTCTTACCTACAATATCTAAATGAAATAGAAACAATTGAAGTCAAATAGAGCACCTCTAGAGATTGGTAAATGGACTGATACTTCAATAGTTACTGCGGGCTGTTTACAAAGTCTGTTAGCCAATATGGAGGCTGTATCTGTTAGTTTGAACAGTTAACTGTCTGTCTCTATTAACCTTTATGTTGGTTAGACTAAAAACTGTATAAATAGAATTTAATATATAATAAGTTAATACATATGTAATAATAATTACAACGCCATCTAGCGGCAAACTAAATTTGTTTGATGGGTACTAAACAATTGGTAATTTTTTCATAAATATATTACTACATACTTAATCACATTACTGATGCTTTCCTGTATGAGTGTATCGAGTGACTGTAAAGTCAACCAGTTTATGTAATAAATAAATAAATTATTGAAAATAGTACACAGAAAACTCTCTGATCAATGCAAACATACACATACATACAATTATTTGTATTGTGCGGGAATCGAACCTGCGTATCAGAATTTGTGGCATTATTTTAAGTCGCTATATCACTAAGACCTCATATCGTATGTAAATAATAAATATTACGTTTTTTCTTACTTAATTATATTTAAATGGGTTTCCATGAAGTTTAGTGCACAGAAAAAATCTTAGATTATTTAATGGATCATCCAGTTTAAATAACAAGTCAAAATTTTGTTAGCAAAATGTTGCTTTTATTGTTTCAGCCCTTAACTGTTCACTGTTGAACATAAGCATACCCCATAAGGGAGATTTGCCAGTAGTTGCCACGCTTGGCAGGCGGTTTGGCAACCGCAGTTAGGCTTTTACAGACGTTTTAAGAGGGACGCTTCTGCCCATCCCTCCACCATAAGCTTCCTAAGTCACCTCTTACAACACCCATGAGACAGGAAGGCGTGGCCCTTTTTATGCCGGGTCCAACATGGCGACGGAAATGTCGCTTTAGCCGACTGAAATGGATAAAATAATTATCTAAAAAAAACTCAAATCGCGTCTTTATTAGTGTTAAAGTTATTAATTTTTTTAAATTTGATTACTACTAACTATTTCTTTCTGATAAAACATTAATATGCATTATTGGTACTAAAATAAACACAGACGGCCTTTTATGTCGAGGCTGTTCTGACGTCGAAGAAACGGCTGTTCACGTAATCCTGGAATGTGTAGCTGTAGCCCCTCAACGATTACAAACCCTCGGAATATTCAGGTCGCACCGTGAGACCTGTAGAGACCTGGTATCCCAGGAGGCATGTGCTCCTGGGCAAAGCTTAGAACTAGCCACGACTCATACATATAACGAGCCAAATTGATATGCCTAATGCGAAAATGAGAGTCCAATTTACATTATATTAAGCGACCGTTACCACTTTCCATCAGGAAGACCGTCGGCTTGTTTGCCATTCTATGTTGCATAAAAGAATTATCTAAAAATTGCGGCTCAAAAATTCATTTCCCAAACATTAAGCAAAATAACCGAAATACAAAGGGGATGACCCCGTCCTTATTGCCGTGTTGGCTCGAGACAAAGGCAGGCTTAATTTTGTTTGTGACAAATAGATCTCATTCGGAGTCCGCGCTACATTTTTATTCAAAATAAACGTGTGCCCCGTCTTGGGGAGCGAATACCCAAATGTATTATACGCTCAACGGCACAGAACGTTAAAAGCCTCGCGCTCCTACTATCGCAACTCGATTGTACTCCGAGATTATAATGTGGATTCGATAAAATATGTATATATATGCGTACGTGCGTGCATGTGTGTGCGTGTATGTGTATATATATATTTAATAGTTTTTTGCTCGCTACTTAGTACGTATGGATTTATGAAGTACGATAACCAATGGATCATACCTATACGGCGTATAAAAATAAAAGATACATCAGTTTTTAAGATAAACTTCCAATAACAGAACAATATAAACCGCATTTAATTTGTTGAGGTGGTAGTATTTAGTTATTAAGTAGGTAGAGGGCTGGAGTTGAGATCCTTGCGGGGGGGTTGTTATAAAGGGAATCGCAGTCTGTTAAAAAATAATAAAACCTCGAAAGATTAGTTTAATCAAGGAATTAAATTTAGTATAGTAAATTCAAATTATTTGATATTAATGGGAACTCTCAATTCCTAAAGAATGCCAACGCGGCATTGAGAGGTACCATAGGTATCAAAGAGAATTCTGTGACGTCCGTAGTACTAGTTCATGTCTATAGGCGATAGTTACCACTTTCCATCAGATAGGCCATCACATTGTTCGCTATTATAAGTAGAATAAAAAAATAAATAATGGAATAGTACCTTTGTCTAAGCTATCTGTATACGCTGGTGGGGCACCAGGGTATATCGTTACTTAAGGATAGGCGAGAATGAAAAGGTAGGTCAATTAGCCCATCGTGATAAATGCACCCGGATTTCAGCATGAGGACTTCCAGGTGGCACTACATGGAAGTCAACTTCAATGAGACTTTACCAGAGGGAGACTTTGTACAAAAGTCGTTTGCTTGGGTACCTCTATCCCATTCGTGTTTCAACCGCAAAGCAGTTGTATTTGCATGGCTGTGTTTCAGTTGAAGGGTGGGATATAACGTGAATTTACAGGGTACAGAGGAATAACACCTGAGTCCTCAGGAATGGCAACGCATGGGGGGTATCATGGGCGAAACAGTATACTCTGTACGTATGTCCATGGTTCTACTCATGTCTATAGGGGACGGTTGCCACTTTCCATCAGGTGGGCCGTCAGCCTGTTTGCCATTCTAAGTTGTATAAAAAAAAGACTGGTACGTCACACTACTAACAATCTCTTCCTTCTTTGCTTGTCATCTTATGTACACGAACAAATTCAATATAGACTTCTCGATAGAAACCCGATGCAAAATTGATACCAATGGTAACACAGCGGCTTAATACCCGTTCATTTGGTCCCGTCATTTGTCAGGGCAGCATTAAGACACCGTCTGAAAGGGCACAAATGACGCACGCCGCATATTTTATATACGGCCGACAGTATGCCGACTTGTGATGCACGCTGAGTTTGCAGAATTTATAATGTTACATTTATCTAGAACCTGATTGAAGCAGATTGTACCCAAATGTTCTTACACTGCTAGTCCTAAGATGAAGCTCTAAATTGCGCGCGAAGCTAAGCTTTATTTTTCACAGCTATAAAGTTTAGTCATGTTTGTAATAAGCAATTACTGATAATGGTCGCCATATCAATCCCGGCATAGAATAGGCCACCCCTAGGTCCTTTTCCGTGGGTGTCGTAAGAGGCGACTAAAGGAGGGCGAGGGATGGGCAGTATGCTTCTCTCTTAAAAAACCTCCAAAGCCTAACTACGGTTGCCAATCCGCCTGCCACGCGTGGTAAGTACTAGCAAAACTCCCCAAGGGGGAGGCTACAGTTAAAGGCTGATATGATGATGATGATAATCAATTTAAAATGGCAAAAACAAACTGACGGACCATATGATGGTAAGTAGTACACGTGGTCTTCTATAGATATGAGCAGCACTATAGACATTATAGGATATACTGTGACGTCCGTGATAAATGAGGGACACTATATAAAAGTCACCTTCATGGATACCTTTGTACTATTTATGTTTCTACCATAAAATAATTGTAGTTGCATGACTGTATTTCGGTATCAACTCAGAACTGTATAATTTATTTATTGCACCAGTTAAAGAATTATATAAGCCATAGAATGGGCTACCCCTTCCTTTCCCGTGGATGTCGTAAGAGGCAACTAAGTGAGGGCGAAGGATGGACAGCAGCGTCCCTCTTAAAACATCTCTAAAAGCCTAATTGCGGCTGAAAATTCGTCTGTTAAGCGTGGCAACTAATGGAAAAACTCCCTCTTATAGAGAAGGCTTATGTCCAACAGTGGACAGTTAATGTCTGAAATAATAATAAATGTAAATTACGACAAGTAAACCGCCACTCTAATTAGTCTCTCCTAAAACATATCTGTTTTTGACATATTAATAAGGTACAATACAGGTATAATACTGTATATCCATTTCTAATAAAACTACGTTAAAACTTCACGAAACGATCAATCTTTCTTTACCTTTCTTTTATAAATTGCTTTTATTCATAATATGTATGTACAATATTTATTTTGTACTAAACATTTTTATTGTTGCCCGTTCACTTAGCCGCAATTTCGAGTCCATTAGAGGCCCGCTTAGTGCTAAATGGTTTAACAATAGGCCTTCTCTGATGATATGGTATTAGTGGGATAAAACACATGTATTTTAGAGTTCCGTGATTAAGTTAAAAGAACTAAAATTTTATACAATATGGATGGATCAGTGCGTTTTGTTGTTATTTTTTTTATTTCAGCCATATTGTACCCTGAACTGATTTCTCAAATAAAGTTTTATCCGCTTTGCTTAATCATGGAAAGAAAGAGAATTAATGGGCATCAATAATTTACAGAGTTGTTCGATTTTACTATAAAGAGGGAAGATTAGATTTTTCTAATAGATAAATTAGAATCCTTAACAGATTTTAAAACTTCTTTCAGCTATTGAAAGCTACATTATCTTGTCATTAATCATTTTCTCTCTCACTGCATTGCGTTGGCTGGAAGAGATCTCTGAAAGAGATAAGTTTAACCTTGCTAACAGGTTGTTAATCGCTATATATATATATATATATATATATATATATATATATATATATATATATATATATATATATATATATATATATATATAGGACAGTGGTATCCGAAGAAGCGATTTTTGTACAATATTTTATTGGTATATTAAATCTTTTCCCCTAATTTTTCGAAAATGAGGGAAAGGTTAGATATATTCAATTTAATAAAACTACAATAATATTTATGTATATACAAATTATAATGTTCGCACTTAGCCAGTTTTTTGTTGGTAAGTGGCAGTGTAATTTTAGGGGCAGCTCAGCCATTGTTTTCTCATTAACGAAAATAAGGTCTGCCACAGACGTTAGATGCTAAGCTATAGTGTTTTTACTAATATTATAAATACATTTTTTTTATACAACTTAGAATGGCAAACAAGCTGACGGCCCACCTGATGGAAAGTGGTAACCGTCGCCTATAGACATGAGCAGTACCATGGACATAACAGATTATACTGTTTCGCCCATGATACCCCCCATGCGCTGCCATTCCTGAGGACTCAGGTGTTATTCCTCTGTACCCAGTAAATTCACTGTCATATCTCACCTTTCAAACTGAAACACAGCCATGAAAATACAACTGCTTCACGGTTGAAACACGAATGGGACAGAGGTACCCAAGCAATCGACTTTTGTACAAAGTCTCCCTCTGGTAAAATGACCTTTTTTTTTGGAGGCCGCCGCCGTGTGAGCCAAAATCCGCGCAACCCAACTAGTAACTCTCCATCCTATATAGTATATGTATATATACCAAATTTCATAGTGATTGGTTAAGCCGTTAAGGCGCTATCATATAATAAACAAACACACTTTCATATTACCAAGGATTCTTTAAAAGAAATAAATAATTATTTCTTACCTACAATATCTAAATGAAATAGAAACAATTGAAGTCAAATAGAGCACCTCTAGAGATTGGTAAATGGACTGATACTTCAATAGTTACTGCGGGCTGTTTACAAAGTCTGTTAGCCAATATGGAGGCTGTATCTGTTAGTTTGAACAGTTAACTGTCTGTCTCTATTAACCTTTATGTTGGTTAGACTAAAAACTGTATAAATAGAATTTAATATATAATAAGTTAATACATATGTAATAATAATTACAACGCCATCTAGCGGCAAACTAAATTTGTTTGATGGGTACTAAACAATTGGTAATTTTTTCATAAATATATTACTACATACTTAATCACATTACTGATGCTTTCCTGTATGAGTGTATCGAGTGACTGTAAAGTCAACCAGTTTATGTAATAAATAAATAAATTATTGAAAATAGTACACAGAAAACTCTCTGATCAATGCAAACATACACATACATACAATTATTTGTATTGTGCGGGAATCGAACCTGCGTATCAGAATTTGTGGCATTATTTTAAGTCGCTATATCACTAAGACCTCATATCGTATGTAAATAATAAATATTACGTTTTTTCTTACTTAATTATATTTAAATGGGTTTCCATGAAGTTTAGTGCACAGAAAAAAAAATCTTAGATTATTTAATGGATCATCCAGTTTAAATAACAAGTCAAAATTTTGTTAGCAAAATGTTGCTTTTATTGTTTCAGCCCTTAACTGTTCACTGTTGAACATAAGCATACCCCATAAGGGAGATTTGCCAGTAGTTGCCACGCTTGGCAGGCGGTTTGGCAACCGCAGTTAGGCTTTTACAGACGTTTTAAGAGGGACGCTTCTGCCCATCCCTCCACCATAAGCTTCCTAAGTCACCTCTTACAACACCCATGAGACAGGAAGGCGTGGCCCTTTTTATGCCGGGTCCAACATGGCGACGGAAATGTCGCTTTAGCCGACTGAAATGGATAAAATAATTATCTAAAAAAAAACTCAAATCGCGTCTTTATTAGTGTTAAAGTTATTAATTTTTTTAAATTTGATTACTACTAACTATTTCTTTCTGATAAAACATTAATATGCATTATTGGTACTAAAATAAACACAGACGGCCTTTTATGTCGAGGCTGTTCTGACGTCGAAGAAACGGCTGTTCACGTAATCCTGGAATGTGTAGCTGTAGCCCCTCAACGATTACAAACCCTCGGAATATTCAGGTCGCACCGTGAGACCTGTAGAGACCTGGTATCCCAGGAGGCATGTGCTCCTGGGCAAAGCTTAGAACTAGCCACGACTCATACATATAACGAGCCAAATTGATATGCCTAATGCGAAAATGAGAGTCCAATTTACATTATATTAAGCGACCGTTACCACTTTCCATCAGGAAGACCGTCGGCTTGTTTGCCATTCTATGTTGCATAAAAGAATTATCTAAAAATTGCGGCTCAAAAATTCATTTCCCAAACATTAAGCAAAATAACCGAAATACAAAGGGGATGACCCCGTCCTTATTGCCGTGTTGGCTCGAGACAAAGGCAGGCTTAATTTTGTTTGTGACAAATAGATCTCATTCGGAGTCCGCGCTACATTTTTATTCAAAATAAACGTGTGCCCCGTCTTGGGGAGCGAATACCCAAATGTATTATACGCTCAACGGCACAGAACGTTAAAAGCCTCGCGCTCCTACTATCGCAACTCGATTGTACTCCGAGATTATAATGTGGATTCGATAAAATATGTATATATATGCGTACGTGCGTGCATGTGTGTGCGTGTATGTGTATATATATATTTAATAGTTTTTTGCTCGCTACTTAGTACGTATGGATTTATGAAGTACGATAACCAATGGATCATACCTATACGGCGTATAAAAATAAAAGATACATCAGTTTTTAAGATAAACTTCCAATAACAGAACAATATAAACCGCATTTAATTTGTTGAGGTGGTAGTATTTAGTTATTAAGTAGGTAGAGGGCTGGAGTTGAGATCCTTGCGGGGGGGTTGTTATAAAGGGAATCGCAGTCTGTTAAAAAATAATAAAACCTCGAAAGATTAGTTTAATCAAGGAATTAAATTTAGTATAGTAAATTCAAATTATTTGATATTAATGGGAACTCTCAATTCCTAAAGAATGCCAACGCGGCATTGAGAGGTACCATAGGTATCAAAGAGAATTCTGTGACGTCCGTAGTACTAGTTCATGTCTATAGGCGATAGTTACCACTTTCCATCAGATAGGCCATCACATTGTTCGCTATTATAAGTAGAATAAAAAAAATAAATAATGGAATAGTACCTTTGTCTAAGCTATCTGTATACGCTGGTGGGGCACCAGGGTATATCGTTACTTAAGGATAGGCGAGAATGAAAAGGTAGGTCAATTAGCCCATCGTGATAAATGCACCCGGATTTCAGCATGAGGACTTCCAGGTGGCACTACATGGAAGTCAACTTCAATGAGACTTTACCAGAGGGAGACTTTGTACAAAAGTCGTTTGCTTGGGTACCTCTATCCCATTCGTGTTTCAACCGCAAAGCAGTTGTATTTGCATGGCTGTGTTTCAGTTGAAGGGTGGGATATAACGTGAATTTACAGGGTACAGAGGAATAACACCTGAGTCCTCAGGAATGGCAACGCATGGGGGGTATCATGGGCGAAACAGTATACTCTGTACGTATGTCCATGGTTCTACTCATGTCTATAGGGGACGGTTGCCACTTTCCATCAGGTGGGCCGTCAGCCTGTTTGCCATTCTAAGTTGTATAAAAAAAAGACTGGTACGTCACACTACTAACAATCTCTTCCTTCTTTGCTTGTCATCTTATGTACACGAACAAATTCAATATAGACTTCTCGATAGAAACCCGATGCAAAATTGATACCAATGGTAACACAGCGGCTTAATACCCGTTCATTTGGTCCCGTCATTTGTCAGGGCAGCATTAAGACACCGTCTGAAAGGGCACAAATGACGCACGCCGCATATTTTATATACGGCCGACAGTATGCCGACTTGTGATGCACGCTGAGTTTGCAGAATTTATAATGTTACATTTATCTAGAACCTGATTGAAGCAGATTGTACCCAAATGTTCTTACACTGCTAGTCCTAAGATGAAGCTCTAAATTGCGCGCGAAGCTAAGCTTTATTTTTCACAGCTATAAAGTTTAGTCATGTTTGTAATAAGCAATTACTGATAATGGTCGCCATATCAATCCCGGCATAGAATAGGCCACCCCTAGGTCCTTTTCCGTGGGTGTCGTAAGAGGCGACTAAAGGAGGGCGAGGGATGGGCAGTATGCTTCTCTCTTAAAAAACCTCCAAAGCCTAACTACGGTTGCCAATCCGCCTGCCACGCGTGGTAAGTACTAGCAAAACTCCCCAAGGGGGAGGCTACAGTTAAAGGCTGATATGATGATGATGATAATCAATTTAAAATGGCAAAAACAAACTGACGGACCATATGATGGTAAGTAGTACACGTGGTCTTCTATAGATATGAGCAGCACTATAGACATTATAGGATATACTGTGACGTCCGTGATAAATGAGGGACACTATATAAAAGTCACCTTCATGGATACCTTTGTACTATTTATGTTTCTACCATAAAATAATTGTAGTTGCATGACTGTATTTCGGTATCAACTCAGAACTGTATAATTTATTTATTGCACCAGTTAAAGAATTATATAAGCCATAGAATGGGCTACCCCTTCCTTTCCCGTGGATGTCGTAAGAGGCAACTAAGTGAGGGCGAAGGATGGACAGCAGCGTCCCTCTTAAAACATCTCTAAAAGCCTAATTGCGGCTGAAAATTCGTCTGTTAAGCGTGGCAACTAATGGAAAAACTCCCTCTTATAGAGAAGGCTTATGTCCAACAGTGGACAGTTAATGTCTGAAATAATAATAAATGTAAATTACGACAAGTAAACCGCCACTCTAATTAGTCTCTCCTAAAACATATCTGTTTTTGACATATTAATAAGGTACAATACAGGTATAATACTGTATATCCATTTCTAATAAAACTACGTTAAAACTTCACGAAACGATCAATCTTTCTTTACCTTTCTTTTATAAATTGCTTTTATTCATAATATGTATGTACAATATTTATTTTGTACTAAACATTTTTATTGTTGCCCGTTCACTTAGCCGCAATTTCGAGTCCATTAGAGGCCCGCTTAGTGCTAAATGGTTTAACAATAGGCCTTCTCTGATGATATGGTATTAGTGGGATAAAACACATGTATTTTAGAGTTCCGTGATTAAGTTAAAAGAACTAAAATTTTATACAATATGGATGGATCAGTGCGTTTTGTTGTTATTTTTTTTATTTCAGCCATATTGTACCCTGAACTGATTTCTCAAATAAAGTTTTATCCGCTTTGCTTAATCATGGAAAGAAAGAGAATTAATGGGCATCAATAATTTACAGAGTTGTTCGATTTTACTATAAAGAGGGAAGATTAGATTTTTCTAATAGATAAATTAGAATCCTTAACAGATTTTAAAACTTCTTTCAGCTATTGAAAGCTACATTATCTTGTCATTAATCATTTTCTCTCTCACTGCATTGCGTTGGCTGGAAGAGATCTCTGAAAGAGATAAGTTTAACCTTGCTAACAGGTTGTTAATCGCTATATATATATATATATATATATATATATATATATATATATATATATATATATATATATATATATATATATATATATATAGGACAGTGGTATCCGAAGAAGCGATTTTTGTACAATATTTTATTGGTATATTAAATCTTTTCCCCTAATTTTTCGAAAATGAGGGAAAGGTTAGATATATTCAATTTAATAAAACTACAATAATATTTATGTATATACAAATTATAATGTTCGCACTTAGCCAGTTTTTTGTTGGTAAGTGGCAGTGTAATTTTAGGGGCAGCTCAGCCATTGTTTTCTCATTAACGAAAATAAGGTCTGCCACAGACGTTAGATGCTAAGCTATAGTGTTTTTACTAATATTATAAATACATTTTTTTTATACAACTTAGAATGGCAAACAAGCTGACGGCCCACCTGATGGAAAGTAACCGTCGCCTATAGACATGACCAGTCCCTTGGACATAACAGAGTATATTGTTTCGCCCATGATACACCCCATGCGTTGCCATTCCTGAGGACTCAGATGTTATTCCTCTGTACCCTGTAAATTCACGCCATATCCCACCCTTCAAACCGAAACACAGCCGTGCAAACACAACTGCTTCACGGTAGAAACACGAATGGGATAAAAACATCACCCTTTCACAAACAGTTGGGCAAAAGTGGTGGTCGCGTTCAGTACTATTACCTACATACACGTATCCGCTATAATATTTCTGTATAAATTCAACGAAGCCCCGAGCGGAGGGCTTAGCATCCAATTTATTATAAATTCATATGCCCTCAGACCCTTTTGTGCGGGTGTAATTCGGACCATCGGGAAATGACATATTTGTCGGGAAGCCGTAGTGTTCATTCGATTGATACGGTGATTATAACTATAGTATTGATTTATTTCGCGGTTTTTTGTTCACTATTCAAATAATATAATAAAATTAATATAATTAAATTATAATTAATTATCTTTTCCTATAAATTATATTTATTACATTGAATTCAATTATTATATTACAAGTACTTAGTAAGTAACCCTGCGGAGTGAGGCCCTGGTGACCTGTAAAACGAACATACAGATAGACAGACAAAAATTATACTGATTGCATTATTGGCATCAGTATCGATCACTAATCACCGCCTGATAGTTATTTTGGAAATATATTTCATGTACAGAATTGACCTCTCTACAGATTTATTATAAGTATAGATTATTACTTATATTTTAATTACTCTATCGATTTTAAATTATTGGAAAATGTGGTAAAATGAAACTAATATTTATAAATTAAATAAAATTAATATAATTTTTGATTATTTTCTGATTGAACAATTTATCTCCAATAAAAATGTAAGACGTATTATAAAATATTTTTTTAAAATAACAGTCAGTTAAAAGATACGCTAAAAAATTAAGTCTTCCGTACTAATTACTGTTTCAGGTAGCAATGTTTTAATCTCTTGCTATCGTAAAGCAAAAACATATTTTTTTATATTAATATTAGTCAGTACAATTTCTGATATAAAAGTCTTCAAGAGTGGTAGGTACTTTTTGATGAGTCACAGTATATATACTGTGTCTATCGTATTATCCATATCTTCAGAGCCGGTTACCACTTCCCAACAAGTGGATAGTAGACGTGCCTTCCGAAATACAGAAACGCTCGAGTTAACAATGTCAAGTAGTTCAGGACTAGGGGATGTCCGCATTCAAAGTACCAATGAATGGGACCCATTAAACTCTATTCATCGGCGCCAAACAACTATTACGATTGAGCTGTGATCATTTGCGTAAGTTTCGTAATTAAGTAAACATTATGACCCTTTCGAGCACCCATTTCCAATTTTCATCATGTATTATTTCAGTAAATCTCAATTCAATTTGTTCCCAACTGTCCTGTATTAGGCACACATGTTTTTCGGCATACCACGATAAATATTCTATACAGAAGGGCCTGCGAACACGCCTTCCCACATCCGAAATCCACCCGAAAGTTAGAGCCGATTAATAAATTATTAACTCGAATTAACCAGATTAAATTGAACTCTCGTGTGTATACATTACCCCGGTCTTGAAGTGATAGTGAGAGGTCAAAACTTGTTGACGGTTGAGAACGCAACAGATAAATTGCAAATTGGCGCTAAACGCCCACCGACATAAGATATATGTTTGTTTTTTCGGTAAACGGTGACAATGAGGTACGTGGAATGACCGTTCAAAACCCTTTTGTGTACTGCGTAGAAGGGCAGGAATAAACTTAGCGTGTTAGATAGTCTTGTTTATTATTATCTTACGTAGCTTGAATATATTATATGTTTTTTTTTTCTTTTAATGATGTTAGTTTCTCTAACGCTTTAGTGCATATTGTTTTCTTTTTTGTTTAAGAGTTTCCTCTTATCGGTGCAACTAATTCATGCATCTTCTTTCAGCCAGCTCTATTCCAGGCCATACCCTTGATCTTCCTATACATATTATATTCAGAGTAAAATAAACTCTTAATGCAATCTCCTTCCTTTCTTGATATATTAAAATTAATTTTGTGAATAATATATTTATTTATATATATATAATAAGTCACCAGAGGGAGACGTTGTACAAAAATCGATTGTTTGGGTACCTCTGTCCCATTCGTGTTTCAACCGTGAAGCAGTTGTATTTGCATTGCTGTGTTTCGGTTTGAAAAGTGGGATATGGTGTGAACTTACTGGGTACAGTCCTCTGTACCCAGTAAGTAACACCTGAGTCCTCAGAAAATGGCAAGGCATGGGAGGTATCATGGGCGAAACAGTATACTCTATTATGGCCATGGTACTGCTCATGTCTATAAGCGACGGTTGCCACTTTCCATCAGGTGATCTGTCAACTTGTTTGCCATTCTAAAATGCATAAAAAAAGAAAAGTAATAATCGTTCTCTGATTGTGAGAAATTTATACCCAATATTGGCACGTTTATAGGTTATGGAAGTTGGGAGTTTTGGGTATTAGATACTTTGTAGTTAAACTGGTTAACTTCCTATGCACGTCTGTAATTATTTAACCAAACTAATAAATATGGCACGTAAACTTATTACAAATTAAACTGTTTAGCGAGATGTTGAGATCATTAAAATACAAATTATAAACCCATTATGCGAAATAGTACTCAATTTGTGACTCCAATAACTATAATAGTTATAGCTATACGCCGTGTAGGGTGACCATCTTTTATGGATTTGAGATTATTTCCAATTATTTTTTCTAAATTTTTAGCTTCAACTATTTAAATTTATTCCATTAGAAACATTTATTTAGATAGGTATCATGTATAAATATCATTTCCTCAAAAAGAGATATTAAAGATTTTCCAAAAAAATAAATATGTCTTTAACTAGGCAATAATGAACAAACCAGATACTGTTGTTGAACTGTACCAGATAAGATTTTTTTGTTATTTTACTCAATGTATTCCTAACCTTATATGGACACTTTAGAAAATCTTAACATCGTGTTGTAGCACTCACATATATATACTAAAATAACAACTCCATCTAGTGGTCAAACTGAGGAGTGTTTCTGTTGTTTCTATGGTTACAAAATTTTACTCAATACGTATTATACACATATGAATATAATTTTTATCTCTTAATAGTATTGTTATAATAATTTCCAATTCATAATTTCCAAAAAAATTTAATTAGTATTAGGTTAAGTCAATTTATAACTAACAAAATGGACCTTATGTAGTCTGATTAAATAAATATTATTATTATCATTATTAAAAAAAAACCAACCAAGTGATAAAATTATTGCTTAGCGAGCAAGTTATTCAAAAGAAAAAAAAATATATAAATAGCAAATTTCAAAGTTTTCTTTTTCTTTATAATGAACTCCAGGAAATAAAAATCTTAGATTTTAGTTGAATTGTAAGGTCAGAGGGATATTCGTTTATATGACAAACGATCTACATGTATGTATGTATATACATATATTTACCAGAGGGAGACTTTGTACAAAAGTCGATTGCTTGGGTATCTCGGTCCCATTCGTGATTTTAGCGTGAAGCAGTTGTGTTTGCATGGCTGTGTTTCGGTTTGAAGGGTGGGATATGGCGTGAATTTACAGGGTACAGAGGAATAACACTTGAATCCTCAGGAATGACAATGGATGGGAGGTATTATGTGCATATCCATGGTACTGCTCATGTCTATAGGCGACGGTTACCACTTTCCATCAGGTGGGCTGTCAGCTTGTTTGCCATTCTAAATTGTATAAAAAAAAAAAAGAAAATCGAGAAGCAAATATGTAGGTACTATTTACCTGCAAAGTATTTTCATCGCGTTAAGTCCCGATTGTGTATTTAAAATATATGGTACCTATTTAGTTTCAAATATCCGCCATTGTACACGCGATATGGTGGCCATACACTCAATTCGTTTGGTCGAGTGATCTGCCGTCGTTGAAGAGCCCTTATAGTGAAGAACATACCTAGTTATTTATTTAAGCACCGTTGATGTTAACAGTCATCATTATAATAAACTTCACTGATATATTAATATCAAGATTCGAATTACAAAGGCTTTTATTGGGGGGAAGGGATTGTTAGTAATGGAGTTTGACAGCCCCGTTGCTAGTAATATGCCCTATCAGGTCAACCTCCACGTGGTTCCCCCTGGAAACCATCGTGAACAATTCTCGTTGAATTCATCACGATGGGCTAACTGAGCTGTTTCGTCCTCGTCTATCATCCTTCACTGGTGCCCTATCAGCGTATACCGATAGCGCGGGTGGGGATACTATTTCATTATCACCTATAAAAAAAAAAGCTTTTATTTAAAATTGTTCTAAATTGAAATTAAAAAAAAAATTATAGTTACTATAGAGAAAAATACTAATGGACGAATACTTTTTTATGCGACTTAGAATGGCAAACAAGCTGACGGCCCACCTGATGGAAAATGGTAGCCGTCGCCTGTAGACATGAATAGTACCATAAACAAATTATATGTTGAGTTAAAATATGTGGCCTTAATTTTTATATGATTGCCGCCATTCGTGGGATACTCAGAAAGTTTTGCGACATTAAAAAAAAAATTTTCTATAGGTAAATTTTTATTACATCTTTTCAAAGTACTCTCCACCAGCCTCTATACAAAGTTTCATGCGTGACCTTCTGTTTACATCCACACAGATGGTCAGCAAGTATAGAGACCTTTACCTATTGTTTATAGATATCAGCTAAGTAGGTAGGGAAGCGTGTACGTTTCGGAATTGAACTTATGGTTCAGGTACAAAGTGATATTCTGAGTAGTAACTGAGTTTACTAAACTTTTGAATAAGTATGAATGCCTCGACGCACATTAACTGTTAAAGAAATTGCGGAAATCATTTCAAAATTTAAAAACGGTGAAATCAATACTGATTTGTGCGAAGAAAAAACTATACATGTGTACGTGTCTGTATCTCTTTACGTTTGCCTGTAACGACTTCCGGATATAACGACGAAAATAGAGTGGTCCCTTCATCGTCGTTATACCCGAAATCCACTGTACATTATATTTTAACCAATATTTTAAGGTTTACATTTATATCACTCTAGTAATACGATTCATATGAAATTATTCCGCTTCTACAGTAGAAATTTATGAACGCAAGCTAAATGCAATGGTTAAATTTTTGTATATCCGCATTTTTCGAACCGACCGTCTCTTGAATTTTTGAGATGCATTCCATTTGTAACAGAATCCTTTTGAGGATATTCCAACGTTCTCTTCTATATTATAAGAATAAATGCTTTATTGGTACTTGTGTCTCGAAATGCAACGCTCTTTTATTGCTATTCGAAAGAAGATTAATATATTAAGTTTAAATTTTAAAGCAGACGGAAAGATAAATTTATTTGCATTGCTTACTTCATGGTGGTTTAAAAAAATAAAATTATTTATATTTTAGTATAAGATGATAATTCTAGAGGGATACTGTACACAAGTCCTTTCCTTGTGTACCTCTGTCACATTCGCGTTGCTACCGCGAAGCAGCGGGTCTACCATGAATGAAATTCCGAAATTTCGGACTCAATTTCGTGTTTTTGTTTCTACCAAAATTGGACCAATAAATGGAGTTTAACATTTCGTTCGTCATACATAAAAATACAAAGGAACAATATTTTAACATTTTTAATATTTCCAAACGGCATGTATTATGCAATTTTAGCATCAAATTTGTGTTTCGTTTAGCTCCGAAATTTCGGGACACATTTCATGGTAGGCCCTCTGTTGTGTTTGCATGGCTGTGTTTCGGTTTGAAGGGTGGAATATAGCAGTGAATTTACAGGGTACAAAGAAATAATGCTTAAGTCCTTAGGAATGGCAACGAATAGGGAGGTATTATGGGCTAAACATTATACTCTGTTATGTCCATGCTATCTATAGGCGACGGTTACTACTTTCCATCATGTGGGCCGTCAGCTTGTTTGCCATTCTAATTTGCATAAAAATACATATATACAAACATTCAAAAAATAAACATACATACCAATATAGTATATAAATACATATTGGTATACACCGACGAGGCACCAGTGGAAGATGATAGGTGAGAATGAATGCAGGTTAGTTGGCCTACCATGATGAATTCGACAAGAATTAAACATGATGGTTTCCAGGGGGAACCGCGTGGAGGTTGACCTGAGGGGCTATTAGACCCCATTACTAACAATCCCTTCTCCCCAAGTATTTATATATTAATACCTACATATATGTACACATTTATACAATGAACTACTGCCTACTTGATTAATTGTTTTCATTTAGAGGATTCAATAGGTGAGACTGTTTTTTTATTTTTCTGTTTTTATAATGAAAATTTAAGCAAATATTGTCCATTTATCGCGGTGCATCAAACTTGCACGTTAACGAGTATGCAACCGCCAAGTTCAGGATTCAATTTCCGTGCAGAGAACATTCTGGTAACATTAGCCTTGTAACTTCGTTCGGATGCAGGTTGGGAGGTTCGATGCTGGAAACTTTGTAGTGGCTATTTGAATATTAGTTTAGTACCTCTTATTTTGTTCACTTTACTGCAGTACTTTGTGTTTATAGTATTAACTTTACTTTTTCTTATATTATAAATGTAAAAGCATTTGTTTGTTTTATATCTTTTAGCGCCTTAACTACTTAATCAAAGGCTACGAAATTTGCCACACATAAAAAATGAGATTATATATATATATATATATATATATATATATATATATATATATATATATATATATATATATGGATATAGTTGTGATTATTTACACATGTTTAGATTTATTTTTTTTTAACGTCCCACCTACCAATTCATTTTTTAATTACTTCTACCTAAAGGTTGTCTGGAAGAGATTCATTGCTTAGCAATAAGACTGCCTTTTGTACTACATTTTACTTATCGAAAATTGTTCAACAAGTCCTGTCATATTGGTGCAATAAAGTGTTAAATAAATTAAATAAATAAATAAAAGCGTAGAGAAAGACATAAGCTACTTTTAATACCGATCAATGAATATTGCGATCAAACAGATGAAGTCGAGGAAAAAAATTAGTATTATTATAAATTGGAGCATAGAACAATGTTAAATACTATTGTTAATTTTTTTCTAATTTTAAACTCAGTCTAGCTATATGAAAGATACATAGATACTCTTTATTGTTTCCTACAAAAGATTACAATATTAAACTTATTATAAATATAAATAATTACAAGAAATAATCACAACAAGAAAGAATTAAGGAGCCTTCATTCGGAAAACAAATAATTACAACACAATATTTTTAGCCTTATAGGTCCCGGTATAGAATAGGCCATCCCATCCTTTCTCGTGGGGCTCATAAAAGGCGACTAAGTGAGAGCGAGAGATAGGCAGCAGCGTCCCTCTTAAAACATCTCTAAAGCCTAACTGCGGTTTCCAATCCGGCTGCCAAGCGTGGCAACTTCCGACAAAACCCCCCAAGGGGAGGCTTATGTCCAGCAGTGGACAGTTAAAGATTGATATGATGACCCGCGTTATCACTCGCGTGACCAGGATATGTTTACTCACCATATAAAAAGTAATCTATATCTTTCTCCACTCTATATGGCCCTATATCAGATTTTACAGTAATTCGTTAAGCTGTTAAAGCTCTATAAAGTAACAAACGAACTTACGTTTAATATATTAGGATAGTATAAACATTGTGACAGTTGAACTCACCATCCTTGTCCATATCCTCTTTTAGACATATGACTCCGATTCCTAATACAAATGTTTTTAATCTAATCTTTCTATGACACATCTGGTATTTTATTGGCGCTTTGGTGAAATTGAAAGCTGGTGCTTTTTGTGGCACTGTATGTACTTATTCTTAAACAAAACCTGTGTTAATTCTTGTTATGTGTTATTTAATAAAATTTAGTCATACCACGAAAATCTGATATTAAGAGGTCGCCATATCATAGAAATATTACTGCTTATTTAAAAAAAAAGTAGAGAAAACTTTTACACCGAATTTATAATATTAAATTGCTAAGAAATAAAAAAAGGAATCATGTAAATGGTTCTCCTTAGAAGAGCCGCATTAAAAATAATTAAATAAAATAGTGGAAGGTGTTCTATAGGAAACTTCAAGCGGCCGTGCGTATAGAAAATTCTCTCGTCCATTACTTTACTTTGCTGGCAAAACATTTTTAATTACAGTGAAAAACACGGCCATTAGAGAAGTACCTAGAAGCCTGGTGAAATGTACCGACTATTTAAGCATAGACCAGTGAATGAAAGCTCCTGTGTATAGGTGCACCACATGTGAATGCAAAAGAAATAAATTAAAAATTGTGCACACTTAAACCAAAAGAGTACGCTCAGAATTCTAATGAACGCTGGTTATTTGATTAAATTTTTTTTTTATACCACTTAGGTGGCAAACAAGCATACGGCCCACCTGATGGTTAGCGGTTACCGTAGCCTATGAACGCCTGCAATACCAGAGGTATTACGCGCGCGTTGTCGACCCTGAAGCAACCTCTTTACCCCCCTTTTGAAGAACTCCATGCTGTAGTCTCTTGGGAAAACCTCGGCAGGGAGCTCATTCCATAACCTGTTCGTGGGAGAAAACATTTGAAAACTGTTGAAAAGAATTCTTTTCATCAGTTTTCAAAACAAAGGAGTTTTTCAATTCGGTTATATTTTTTTTTTATGTTTGTTACCTCATAACTCCATCAATTCTAAAGTGATTTGGAAAAATCTTTTTTTTTCTTAAAATAATTACTTACAGATTTGTCTCATAGAAATTTTACCAAAATAAGTTTAGTTTTTAAATCAAAATAACTGGTTTACTCATAACTGAAGTCGGTTTCCCTTTTTGTGAGACACAATCTTTTATATTTAAAGTTATTATGCGAATAACTTTAAATATAAAAGATTGTGTCTCATGACAATTACTGATGTAATAATCAGAGGTATAAATAGTACAATATTATTTTTCTATATTTTAATAAAATTGTATGAATTTGTAACAGAAAGAGAGTTGCTATGTCCAGTAACGCGAAATTGTTTTTCCATCCATCCAGTAAGTTAGTCTTATTAAATTTTGGGGTCGCCCAAATTCAAACTCATGATCTACGAATTGTTTATAAATTAAGAAAATATCTCTATATATATATAAAATCTGTACGTCTGTAATGTATAAAACTTCTCTATAACTTGTTAAACATTTTTTTTATAATGTAAAAGTTAATAAAACTTAATAGTCGAAGAATAGGCAGTATCGTCCGTCTTTAAACAACACCAACGCCTAACTGCGGTTGCCAATCTGCAAACTACTGGACCCCCCCTCCACCCTTATGAGGGAGGCCTATGTTCAGTACAGTAAACGGTTGATATAACGATGAATGTAAAAGTAATTTTGTGTAATTTTCGAAGCTAATCTTCTAGATTTAGGAGCAAAAGTTGTAATCATTGTTAAAAATTATAATCGGCTTTGTCAGTTATTTTCCTTACCTTAGTTGTATTTCTTTATACATTTCCCACTTTATTATCTTCTTACCTCATCATTAACAGTAACTCCGACGTCTTCAACAAAGTGTTTTTTTATTTATTCTTTATTGACCACGTTACAGAAAAAGTCTGCTACAAAAGGCCTACTTAGTACTATAGCAGCATTCTCTCCCAGTCAACATTTGGCAAAACAGAAATGTAAATATGCGGTGAAAAAATTCAAAATTGTTGCGTCTATTGTTGAAGTATCTATAAATAGATGTAATATTTCGTGTTTGTTCCCATAATCATGTAAATTATAGCTGGAGAGAGACATAATTCACACATTTTCTGTACAGTAAACGGTTCCACATGCCAATTTTCCAATCGTTTATGCAAAAACAAATAAATATCAAACACGAATTGCATTTGCGAGAAGCGTAATATTTCAAAAGACATCTAACGGTCCGTACGTCTACAACGAAACCCAAATAAAATAATGACCCGAAAACTTCTAACTTAGGCAAACACATAAATTGTTTCAAGAGAGAAATCCTTTAGCCGGAACAAGCTGATAACTTTTATCTACTACCCATATAATTCTTATTACAGTTGTATAGAGTTGAGAATCCATTGTTTTTCTATGGTAATAATGTCTTTGCTCCACTTCGAAAGGATGCAAAGTTAACTTTGCGGTTTTTGTGCACCCTATTACAAATGTCTAAGGTTGATTTTTAAATGGAAAGTCTTCGTTGATTACTGGCATAGTGAGTATCTCGTAAGGAACGATGAGATAATTTATTAAAGGTCCCTGACCACTTTTTCGCACCCTTTGACTATTTGTTCCTAACTTGTTCTGCCTGGTGATTTCTTGGGTTCTATTGAGATAAAGCAATATTCAATTTGTTAACTATCATAATTCATAAGCATATTTGTAATAATTATTCGTATATTTTTAAGCCTTTGTAAGCCTTTTTACTTTTACACTCAAAGCCCTGAGGATCAATCGAGTTTTTATAAATTCGATGCCAATTTAAACTCTTCCTTCTTCCTATAGATATAAGACTGCATTTACGTCTTACTGTACGTTTGGTATTAGTACAGTGTCGTATATTTAAAACTACATTTCCAGTAGGAGAAATTTAGTTTTATCATCAGTAAGATGAAGACTTTGTACAAAAGTCGTGTATCTGCAAGTACCTTTAGTTGTATAGCTCTGATTTGAAAGGTAAAATAATGACCAAGTATGGTATTTCTAGACCTCAAGAATGGTAATCTATAAGGAATACCATAATCACGGTGATGTCATTGATACTATTTATGTCTATAGCTACCAGTTATTACATATTCTTCATCATATCAAACTAAAAAGGTCATTAAATTCACTTATAAACGTAACTTAGAATGAAAAACAAGATGATCCACCAAATGAAAAGTGGCAATTATGGAAGTGGTCGGCTATAGACATGAACAGTACCATGGACATAACAGTGCATATTGTGTCGTCCATGACATCCTTCATGCGTTACCATTCCTGAGGACTAAAGTGTTTTTTTGATAGATGAAAATGGTATGGTAACCCCGACTGCACTAACGGGATACGCTGGCGGAGCACCAGTGAAGGGTGATAGATGAGAATGAAAACAGGCCAGTTAGTCCATCATGATGAATTCATCAGGAATTAACCATGATAGTTTCCAGGGGGAACCGCGAGCAGGTCGACCTGGTTGCGTATATTGCTAGCAATGGGATTCTCAGTCTCCATTACTAACTACTACTTCCTAACTGATTTCTGAAACATTTAAAAATTTCGTCGAATTTCCTTTCTCGTCGATCAAATTCAGTAGTAAATAAAATAGTTCGTAATACATTTCACCTATATACAGAATACTTCTATCAACGTAGGTAATTTTAACTTACCCTCAATATCTCAGCCACGAAGTGCCGAACTTGGAAACTTTTAGGGTGTATCAAGTTAGCAGGCTGCTAGGTTACCAACTGTCTCGACTAGATTAAGTATTTAAGTTGAATAGTAGTTGTACAGTTCAGCTCTTCACGTGGGATGTGGGTACTTCAAATGTAGACGTAGACAAAGGCGATACAAGGCTTTGGTATCTTTGCAATAAGGTTTCTAAACGTGATTCGATTATTCAAAGATCAATGGCTTTACAGGAGTCCATAGATTATTATTGTTAACTGTTTACCATCAAGCGAGTCCTTTGCTTACTTGATACCATTATGATACAGAAACTCTAAATCTTGGTATAAATATTGTGACCGTTATGTTAAATTACTTTATTATGTAGCTTTGACGTAGTTAAGTTATTTGAGTAAATTATGCTCACTGAAATATCTAGACAGATGGCGTGGTAAAATATGGCCGAGTGCAATGCTGGTTGTCCGTCATACTCGTAAACGGACACTGCCTGTAGAGACTTTTTTTTTATTCAACTTAGAATGGCAAACAAGCTGACGGCCCACCTCATGGAAAGTGGTAACCGTCGCCTATAGACATGAGCAGTACCGTGGACATAACAAAGTATACTGTTTCGCCCATGATACCCCCATGCGTTGCCATTCCTGAGGACTCAGGTGTTATTCCTCTACACTCTGTAAATTCACTACCATATCCCACCCTTCAAACCGAAACACAGCCATGCAAACACAACTGCTTCACGGTTGAAACAGACTGGTCTGATTTGGTCACTTTGTTTGAAATCCAATGCGTGTTTAAATTATTGAATTATATCTAATAAGAGAATGGAGCTTAGGAGTTGTTAGTAATGAGAACTTATGGCTGGCAACACTCATCGTCAACCTTCACGAGACTGATGGTAACCATTGTGGTTAATTTCCATTTAATTTGCCATGTTAAACTAATTTAACTTCATTCTCACCTAAAGATCATACCATACTATACCATCATCATCATTTCAGCTATTATTCGTCTACTGCTGAACACAAGCCTCCCCCATAAGGGGGATTTGCCAGTAGTTGCTACGCTTGGCAGGCGCGTTGGCAACAGCAGTTACACTTTGGTGATGTTTAAAAGGGACACTGTTGCCTATCTCTTGACTATTAAGTTCTCTTAGTCCTTTTTTACAGCTCCCATGGGAAGGGAAGAAGTGATCCATTCTATGCCGGAATCACATGACAAATAAACAAACCAAATGTAAATTAATACGAATAAAAATAGAATTACTATTCTATTTTTATTCGTACAAAAAAAGGATGGATTTAGCGTGAAGATAAAAGCAGCCTGCGATTGCCTGTTCTCAAAAAAGTAATCAACCGAACACGTTTTTCAAATAAACTACTGGTATTACCATAGCTGAAATTCTAGCTTGAATTAGTTGGCTGCCGTCCAGCGGCTTGCAATTAGCCCTTGCACTTGAGCAAGCGCTGCATACAGAATTTGATACCCGGCCTTAAACTGTAGCGAAAAATGTTTGCAACTTCGCTTCGTGTTTGTAGTTAGGGGGCTAGCGACTAATGTTATATGACTTGATTTTTTTTTATAATTATGATGTTTGAATGTTTGTTACTTGATTACGCTTAAACGAATGAAGGGTTTGTATACAGGTACATTATATTCGGAATTAATACAAAGAATAGAATAAAATATTAATTATAATATTAAAATTATTTATTATAAAAAAAATTATGTTACTGAGTTATGTGACCATTTTGTGCTGGTAATACTTACGAAATAAAAAAATTATGTTACTTCTTTTATGTTTTCCTCTTGTTTTTTTTGTATATTTTTTTTATACAACTTAGAATGGCAAGCAAGCTGACAGCCCACCTAATGGAAAGTGGTAACCGTCGCCTATAGGCATGAGCAGTACCATGGAAATAACAGAGTATACTGTTTTGCCCATGATACCCCCCATTCCTGAGGACTCAGGTGTTATTCCTCTGTACCCAGTAAATTCAAGCCATATCCCATATAATTTTTGTATTGTATTTTTGTATGTTATTTTATTTCTTTTTTTGCATATTGTTGTTATTTGTGCACTGTAAGTAATGCAAATAAATTATATATCTATTTATCTATGTAGTCAGAAAGTAGATAGTCAGAAATCTAATAATCAACTTTAGTAATTGTGATTAAGTAACAGACATTCAAATCATCATCATCATCATATCAGCCTTCGACTGTCCACTGTTGAACATAAGTTTCAGAACATAAGTTAAATACACAATCGGGACTTAACGCGAAAGCTTTTGCAGATAAATAGTACCTACAAGTATAATTACAATTTAAAATAAATGTAGATAAATATATGCCGCCAGCTCTCGGCCTAGAGGTGTTAGGTGGCATTTGTATCGTAATTACGGAGAGATTGTTTTCTTGTAACAGCTCGTTTGGTACCGACTCAAATGGCCGCATCATCCTCAGGAGGATCTTGAGTGCTTTTTAAAACAATAGCTTGTTTTAAAGCTACTAATAGCATTTCTGTTAATAATCATCTCGTTTTACATAAACTTACTAATGTTATAAATATGAAAGTATGTTTGTTATTTCGTTATACAATATGTTAATTATTGACTTTTATTGTAAGACAATTTATGCAATATGTAATAGTTAGAGGATTGCTTTAGTATCCTGAAATGGTTTAATAATAATAATAAGGCTCACGAGGTGACCGAAATGTGGGGGGTGACGTCCACCGAAATCATTCCAATCGTTATGTCGGTGAACGGTCTTATCCCAACCAGTCTGGAGCAACATCTCAGACGGTTGGGATTCCGAGGCGGCTCACTCCCGGGAAAGATGCAGAAAGCGGTGCTCTTAGATTCTGCCCGCATTGTACGCCGGTTTCTCTCCCTGGGGCCCTGAACCCCGGCCGACTGTGCTTCTGCTGGGGGTTAGTTGCCTGAGAATTTTTGTAAAGTTTGAAAAATAATAATATTATAAACAAATTCTTTAATCAAGGCAACCAGGGCCCACAAAATTTTAAAAATCTTAGTTTGTACCAGGTATAAATTATTAAATAAAATTTTGACACTTATAATAAATAACATTAACTTAACCTACTTTTTTTTGTATGTTAACAAGCATGTGAATCATTCTGCAACGATTCAAATACTGGCAGTCTGGACATTATGATTTGTATCAAAAAAGATACATTTTATTTCAAGAAACGGTGACTTCAATTGAAACAGAGCACGTCTTAGAACAATATGATATTAGGTAGACATATTAGATTTAAAATATTGAATTTTAAAATACGCAATCAGGAATCTATAATTAAAAATTCCTTCACTACAAGTTTTTTGGTTACAAAATTAAAAATGGAAACTACACGGAAATAAACTTATCTAAATATAAAAATTTTCACGACAACAAAATAATAGACTTAATTGTTTAATTAATATTGTCGTTAAAAATAATAATAATAAACACGAGTGGGTATTGTTTATTTTTGGAAGACGCTTAAAAACAATACCTATTGTTGGGTACAAACAAAATTTGGCCCACGCGCAAAATATTTGTCAAATAAATAACGGAGCCCTTTAAGAAAAATAGGATATAATCACGATCTTTCGCTTCTTAAGATTTTTCCCTTTTATATTTTCCTTTATGCCCCTCTTATTGTCCACGTTTTTCATCCGACAGACTTGCTTCATCTTTCATAATTAAGTAATTATGCGACTGTCGAGATTATTCTTAGTCCTATCTTTTATTGGACACTTGCCAGAAACATATTCCTACATTTTGTTTTCGATGATAAGTTATGAAGTACCTTAATACCGTTTACTGAGGGGAAAAGAATTGTTAGTATTGGGACTAAGGGTAGATAGATAGATAGATAGGTATTCTTTATTGTTTCCTCCAAAAGATTACAATAGTAAACTTATTATAAATATAAATAATTACAAGAAATAATCACAATGAGAAGACAATGGGCGACCTTATCGCTAAGAGCGATCTCTTGCAGGCAACCTTTGGATGGAGAGGAGTAATTATAAACAACAGATCGACTTCCATGTGGTCCTATCTGGAAGTTATCGTGCTGAATTCCAGGTGGGCTAACTGACCTGCCTTTTCATTCTTACTTATCCATCAATGGTGCTATGCCAGCGTATACCGTTAGCGCGAGCAGGGTTACCATTACATTATCCTCCATTAAAAAAAATACCTTGTACTTACGCCATAGTTAGGACTGAGTGGTAACAGTGTAACCAGAGGCACAAAAAAAGTACAAAAGTCGATTGCTTGGGTACCTCTGTCCCATTCGTGTTTCAACCGTGAAGCAGTTGTGTTTGCATAGCTGTGTTTCGGTTTGAAGGGTGGGATATGGCGTGAATTTACTGGGTACAGAGGAATAACACCTGAGTCCTCAGGAATGGCAACGCATGGGGGGTATCATGGGCGAAACAGTACACTCTGTTATGTGCACGGTACTGCTCATGTCTATAGGCGACGGTTACCACTTTCCATCAGGTGGGCCGTTAGGTTGTTTGCCATTGTAAGTTGTATAAACAAAAAGAAAAAGAAAAAAAAAAGTTAGGGTATAATTTTGCATTTAAATATATTTAAATTATTTTTAATCGGGACTGAAAATAATATGCTAATGATTTTATGAGTTATGATCATATCAGCTTTTAACTGTCCACTGCTGTACATAAGCCACCCCCTAGGGTTTTGGCAGTTACCACGCTTGGCAGGCGGATTGGCAACCGCTTTTATACTTTGGCGAAGTTTAAGAAAGGACGCTGTTGTACATCCCCCGCCATCCATTAGTCGGTTCTTACGATACCCACGGGATAGGATAGCCTGGTCTATTCTATGGCAAGACCACACGGCCTAACTTTTTTCTTTTGGATCCCTTATATATAGATTTACGCAGGTGATGTCCCTCATGTATTACCATTTCTGGGGATAATACTGTTATCCTTCCATGCTCTTATATACTATATATTTTGAACTGTATGATCTGATACTGCCTAGTAGTTTGTATTCACACAAATTTTTAATATAGATAATTAAATTAAAAAAAAAGCAACAGCTGAGTTGCCCGTTTTCTTGACTAAAATTGAGTTCCAATTGGGCAATAAAATAAGATAGAATAACGAGTAATGAGTATTCAAAACTGCTTAAATCTAAGTTTAATGAAATAAGCCGAGGTTTTCCCAAGAGACTACAGCATGGGGTTCTTCAAAAAGGGGATAAAGAGGTTTCTTCAGGGTCGGCAACGCGCGCGTAATACCTCTGGTATTGCAGGCGTTCATAGGCTACGGTAACCGTTTACCATCAGGTGGGCTATATACTTGTTTGCCACCTCAGTGGTATAAAAAAAATAAACAATTTTCTTAATTTCTTCCTTTTTTTCTCTGTAATTACACAAACAAGCACAGCTGTCTCTTTAAATAAATAATAAATATCGATTCACAATCTGCGAAAATATAACGAAACCTCCAGAATATTCAAACTGCGAGCGTCCTTTTCAAAAGTAGGTTAAAAAATAAATCAACCTTCTTAGTTTTCTAAAAAAGCGAACAAATCGCTTCGAACGCGTAATGAAACAAAGAGAATCGATGACTAAATTTAATACAGTCTGCACCACCCGACACGAATACAAACAAGAGTGAGCACTCTGATGGAGTTACCTGTTTGTAGCTTTAACAAAACATTGCTATAAGAATTAAATAAACTCGGTAGAAGTGACTTCGATGAATATTTTGCATAAAAAATAACCAAATTAATAATTTCTCTTCATCCTAAGATTGACTGAATGCTATAAGAATAAAACAAACTCGGTAGAAGCGACTTTCATAAATATCTGAAATAAATAACTAGATTAATAATTCTTCTCCTTCCTAAGGTTGCCTGGAAGAGATCGCTATTTAGTGATAAGGTTGTCCATTGTTGCCTCTTTATCTTGCTTTTTTATTTATTTTGTTTGTACACATATTATTAATTTTTATAATCTGTATCATTCTTTGAAGGGATCAACAGAGTTTTCATGCGTTCAAATTAGTCCAAATATTCTCAAGATCTGCATTCAGCAACATATTTAGGGATTTATTTTTTATACCACGACGGCAAACAAGCATACAGCTATTACAGCTTATAAAAAAAAGTTCGTCTGATGGCAAATAGACACTTTAGATGCCTGCAACACCAGAGGCATTACGAGCGTGTTGCTTGTCCTGTAGTCTCTGGGAGAAACCTCGACTCTTTTTATATAGATTTTCAAATAATTTTACGATATGATTTGATGAAATGCCTCTGGTGTTGCGGGTGATCACGGATGATAGTAGTTACTTATCATCAGGTAAGCCACTTGCTTGTTTTGCCCCCTGTGTTAAAAAAATATAAACTCCCACTGCGCTGTCTGTTGCTTGCCAGCTCTGACTGATAGAAAGCGCTAACGTATTTACTATTATTGAATCAAGGAAGTGTCTATTCTACCTGAATACTAATTCTTATGACACGAATATATAAACATATTTCCAACTGTTTGGAGATTTTCTGTGAATCATTAGTGACTTTTTTTTTTAATAGTAAAAGGATTGTTTTGCCTAATATTGTTAGGGTTCCGTATCCAACATACATAAAAGTACTTTTATGGTGTGATTTTGTCCCTTTGTAGGTACTTATTAATTGATTATATAAAGGTTTATTTTTCAAATGTTATTTTATAAATATATGTGTAAATTTACACATTTGTGTATGGACCACATGTATATCTTCTTCCTATCCTTATCCCAATTATTATATGAGGTCGGTGTAATGTTTTTTATATATATAATAAAAAGATTTGGCTTGGTTTTACGACCGGCCGTCTGCCTGACGCCAACCCTCTTTGAGTAAGAAAAAAAATAAATAAAAAATGACGTTTCTAACTGGCATTGCTTTTGGAGAATTTATCAAAAACTTACAAACTTAGTTATGCAGTCCAGTCTTTAACCATAATATGGCTCAAATAAGAAATTACGATCTGTAATGTCAATGATAACTATTTGTTCTCTATTTTGTATAAGAAATGCAATGAAGGTAATTATATCACATATTTATATATTTGTGTACGGAACCCACGACGTACGAGCGCAACTCGTACATGACCGATTAGATTTTTATTTATTTTTATACAAAATGTGTATTTTCTAGTCGTTTGCGGCTCGTTATACGTTGTCAAAGGCAGTTTAATCTATAAAAAAAAAAAAAAAAAAACAAAAAAACAGCACACATTATGAAATAAAATATTTAACTTCATGTTTTTTCGCTAATACGTGCTTTGTTCTCCTTTCTGTTCTTTATTTTATTTCATACTATTTCTAACTTGACAATTACACCGGCTACTCAGTTTTTCTGAATAGCCAGTATATTTGTCAAGTATTTTTATTTTATTATATATTAATCTAATAAAGATATTTTTATTTTATTTTTTCTATAAGCTTTTCTAAAATAACTTTCAATTCGGATATCAGATTACAACGGAAACGTACACAGGCGAATTTTTTTTTTCGGATTTATTTCGTATTTCTAAAAATGTGCAACAATAGTGTTGTTACGTATTGTTCAAACACAAGGGACAGATGGGACAAGCGAACAAAATGGACAGCCACGAAAAAGCAGCGATTTCTGACGCAGATCGCTCGCATTTTTTAGTTCATCAAAAATGCTAAACTCCATGGTAATGTATACAGTTGCATTGCATGGTTTGAAAGAAGATTTAAAAAAGACCTCGTTTAATAAATTTAACATAAAATATATTGAGGTATTGAGGTTTTCTCTAAAGACTAAAGTAAAGGGTGTAAGGAAAAACAGCAAAAGGAATGGAGGACTTCGAAAGGCCTTAAGCATTCTAAAAAGTTCTTAAAGCTGGGGGTGGGATAAACTCATCCATAGCGGTGGCAGACGACAATCGGCTCTTACGACACTCACGGGAAAGGAAGCGATGACCCATTCTATACCAGGACCGCACGGCGTGATCTTATCTTTACATAGTTATCCTTAATTTATAAACCATTATAATAAAATTTATTACTTTAAGTACCTTTTATACCAGACTTTTTTACTTAGACCTAAACATATGACAGACGCCCTCTATAGTAAGGCGTATCACAAATATTTAAAATCTTTTTATTTATCGCAAGTTTAACTTTTTAAGTCGTAAAGCAGTTGTGTTTGCATGGCTGTGTTTCGGTTTGAGGGGTGGGATATGGCGTGAATTTACAGGGTATAGAGGAATAATACCTGAGTCCTTAGGAATGGCAACGCATGGGGGGTATCATGGGCGAAACAGTATACTCTGTTATGGCCATGGTACTGCTCATGTCTATAGGCGACGGTTACCACTTTCCATCAGGTGGGCCGTCAGCTTATTTGCCATTCTGAGTAGTATAAAAAAAAAGATTGAAGAGTCTATGAAAGTACAATAAAAAATAATTTTAATTGAAATTTAGTTTTTTTTTTATTAAAATTAGATTTTATTTTAATTTAGTTTAGTTTTAAATTTCTTTTAGTTTTTTAAAACTGACTAAAAATTCCTATACCGTGGTCTGTTCTATTTATTTTTAGTGTTTGTCTAGCCGCGGAATTTCGCGGACTCGACGGAAAAATTTCGAGATCGTTTGCGATTCAGATGAGGTACGAATGTAACTTCGTAACGCGTACATTTTAATAACATTTTTGATATTTTAAAATTGTATTCAGCGTTGACTTTTGCATTTACAAATATTTCTGAACTCTGACTGACTTCAAAAAGGAAAAGTTTGTCAAGTCTACTTGTTTTTGTGTATAATGTTGTTAGACGGTAACATTTTTTTAATTGATAAAAAAGAATCATCGAAATACTAAATGGATTTATTACATATATTTATATGTTGTAACAAAATAGTTATACAAATTTTTACCTTTGTTGAAAAACGTTCGCCTTGTGGTACCGATATAGAATGGGCCACCCCATCCTTTTCCGTGGGTGTCATAAGAGGTGACTAAGGGAGGGCGAGAGAACAGCGTCCCTCTTAAAACATCTTAAAATCCTAACTGCGGTTGCCAATCTACTTGCCAAGCGTGGCAATTGTTGGCAACACGTTAGAGGTGACTAAGGAATGACGAGAGAACAGCGTCCCTCTTAAAACATCTTAAAAACCTAATTGCGTTTACCAATCCGCCTGCCAAGAGTAGCAACTATGGCAACACCCCTCCCAAGGAAAAGGTTTACGTTCAGCAATGGACAGTTAAAGGCTGATATATTTATAATGATGATCATGATATCATGGATTAGTTTATCTACTAATAAAGTTTTTTTTTTTCTTAACTCATCTAGTTCTCAGTTAATATTTTTTTTTTTGCAATGAACACGAATGCTCTAAAAGCATACGGGAATATTCTAGAAAATCCGAAAGCCCTGTCGACCCTCTGGTTACGATTTATGTAATCAAAAATGTAAATGCTCCCGCTAAAATTATGCTGATTCCCACAGTCCGCTTTTCCGTTGACTAAACAGATTTTTATTTTACAAACTTCGTTGTTACGTTCATAAGCGGCTGGCTTGTGTAATTCGATTGCTAACAATGGTCGTTTGAAACAGTTGGAAACTAATTTTTTTTTTTTTAATACTTTAACCGTTGAACTCGTTTTAATGCCTATTTCACGTCACGATTCTACGAACATTGCCGCGTGGGTTTAATCAACTCGTGCGGCAGATCCACGCTGGTACTCACGAAATGGTAACGCTACATGAATCGAAAAATATTGCTGAAACAAAACACTAAACTTGTCAAGTGATTTCTCAACAGTTACGGATTTTTTTTTATACAACTTAGAATGGCAAACAAGCTGACGGCCCAGCTGATGGAAAGTGGTAACCGTTGCCTATAGACATGAGCAGTACCATGGACATAGCAGAGTATACTATTTCGCCCATGATACCCCCCATGCGTTGCCATTCCTGAGGACTCAGGTGTTATTCCTCTGTACCCAGTAAATTCACGCCATATTCCACCCTTCAAACCGAAACGCAGCCATGCAAACAACTGCTTCACGATTGAAACACGAATGGGACAGAGGTGCCTAAGCAATCGACTTTTGTACAAAGTCTCCCTCTGATAGAATCATTGAAATAATGTTCCAAAATTATTGTATCCATTCAAAATTTTTTAATTCGCGCTTTTACTTGTTATAAAATAATTTTCATATTTTAACATATGAGATACTACGCCTACACAGATATTATTCATCTATATGTACCTATCTACGTCTAAATAAATTCAAAATCCCTCGCGTGACGGGTTAAAGCCGAACACATTTGTCATCTCACGAGCGGTACACTTTTCGTGAGTAATAAATAGACTTTACTTAGAAAACATTTCATATTAAAACTTTAAAATTTGTCTAAATATGTATAGGTATATATTTTAAAACTTAATTAATTTTGTATAAGTACAGTGAGGCGGCCTTATTGCTGAGAGCAATCTTTTCAAGACAACTACAGGGTAACGGACAAATTATTGTACAAGTAGGTTTGATATTATATTTTGTGATGTTTAAGTCATATTTTAGTCACTTATTACGAGTATCCCGCAATTAAGATAAATGTAGTAAACGAATTAATCGATAGGCACATTTTCGCTACCGTATTCTGCTGCTTGAGATAAAGCGGCGTCTTATTCTTTCGCATAATAATGAAAATCTAAACTAACAAATTTATTTGCAAACAAATATATTTGTCGTTCTGTCTCATCTACTATAGATATCTGGGGGAAAGGATTGTTAGTAAAGGGGTCTAACAGCCCCATTGCTAACCATATACTCTATCAGGTTGACCTCCACGCGGTTCTCCTGGAAATGCGTCGTAGGTAATCCTTGTAAAATTATATACGATGGGCTAACTGACCTGCTTTATCACATATATTTATTTTATTTATTTAAACTTTAATGCACAGTAAAATTCCATGTACATTTGGCAGACTTAACACCGGACGGTATTCTCTACCAGTCAACCATTAGTCAAACCGAGAAATACGTAGGCGGTGCATTTTTGAATACATAAATAATAAAGCAATACTTGATAAATTAATATTATATAAACATGCACATAATAATATTTTTTTTTTTTTATTCAACTTAGAATGGCAAACAAGCTGGCGGTCCACCTGATGGAAAGTGGTAACCGTCGCCTATAGACATGAGCAGTACCATGGACGTAACAGAGTATACTGTTTCGCCCATGATACCCACCCACGCGTTGCCATTCCTGAGGACTCAGATGTTATTCCTCTGTAAAATTAATAATATAATTAAAAAAAAAAATATATACATACAATAAATACATATATAAATAAATACATACATAAAATATTACTATATAAAACAAATAAAACAATAAAACAACTGCAATAGAAGAGTAAATAGTAATCTATGACTCAAACAGAATAACCAGCAGGAGAAGCTTAAAGGGAATGTGATTTTTCTAAGAAAGAGGTGCGCAATTTGTGTTTAATAGCTAGCTTGCTTATGTATATAATAATATATATATTTTATACAACTTAGAATGGCAAACAAGCTGACGGCCCATCTGATGGAAAGTGGTAACCGTCGCCTATAGACATGAGCAATACCATGAACATAACAGAGTATACTGTTTCGCCCCTGATACCCCCCATGCGTTGCCATTCCTGAGGTCTCAGATGTTATTCCTCTGTACCCAGTAAATTCACTGCCATATCCCACCCTTCAAACCGAAACACAGCCATGCAAATACAACTGCTTCACGGTAGAAGATGGAGACAGACGTAAGCTACTTTTAATGCCGGTCGCTGAGCATATCTCGGTCAGTAAACAATGTCACGTGTAAAAACTAGTAAATAAATATCATCATCATGCCATATCACCGATCGTTTTTATCTAGTAATAGTTTTTTATATATTGCACGCAACGTTTGCATAAGTCGTCACAGTATAATCGACGTGGCCGCCGAATGTGCATTTATTATCCGGCTTCATTATGCACTGGCGCACGGGAAAATTGGATTTATAAATTGCAAATTTATTATTTAAATGTATGTGTAAATTGCTTTTATGTTTAGTTTTGAACTATCCAAATCAACTGCCAAATTTATATATATAATAACTGCTAATTAACCTTAGCTTTAAATACTAAAAATTATTATTATTATTTAAAAGAGGGAGACTTTGTACAAAAGTCATTTGCTTGGGCGCCTCTGTCCCATTCGTGTTTGCATTGCTAACAATCCCTTTCCCTCCCTATTAACATAGGCTTTCTAGTAGTACAGATAATTGTTTGCTTACTAGGATATATATAATATATAAAGCAGTTATTTTTATATGATATTTCACCACACAGGGTAGGCAAAGAAAAACTACCCATACCCCTCCCCAATTGAGGAATACCAATGGTCAGCGGGTGGACAGTTAACATGTGACATCAAGATGATAATGAAACACCTAAAAATAATAACAAAAATATTGAGAAAAAACGTTTATGATAGAGACATAACTTTTACGACATCAACGCTATAAATCAACAACATCGTTCGCAAATGGCGAACAAATAAACTACTAGAAAGAATAAAATTTGTTTCTTTCCCACTGTAAATCATGTCAGGTTTGGGGAATCGTAAAACGCACGCGACTACCTAACGAGTAGAACGTACGAAAAACGGTCAGTACTGGTTATAAAATTTATAATCACATTCGCCCTTCCCCCTTCTTAGTTACTTGTTACATGTAACTAAAGGATTTATTTTCTCTAAAAGAAAAACATCAAAAAAATAATAAACTCTTTATTGCGCACAATAGATATGTATATAAGGAGTATACAAGGAGAGAGATGTATACAGAATGTGCATATACAAAAGGTGACCTTATTGCTAAAAGCAATCTCTTACAGACAATCTGGCATTCATAGTAGATAAGTACAGAGAGAAATACACAAAGTAATCTATTAAAAATGCAAATTATTCTAAATATCCTTTGTGTAAAAATTTAATTACATAAACATACATATATAATATAAATAATAGTACATAAATAATATATTAAATATATCAAGGCAAATTAGAGAGATAGGTAATGAGATTTTACCTGCCTCTTTAACGAGGCAAGAGAGAATAAATTATGAAGTATCACAATCACTTATTTATTTACACATTACATACTAATATTACATAAAAAATATAACAGAGAAGAATGTAAGAAAATGTACAAAGGCGAGCTTAAATCTACAAGAGACTACATCTTTTCCAGCAAACTCAAAGTGGAAAGGAGCATCAATGTCAGCGGGTGGAGCGGTGTACCATATTGTGACAATTTTCAAACAAAAGAACTAGACAGACTTAAGTTTATACATAACTAATTATATCGTATTTTATATATAATAATAATGATATTAAGAGAAAATATTTGTATTTTTTTTTACAAAAAATAATAAATTGCCATTTTATCACTGCATAGAATGGGCCAGCTCTTCCTTTCCCGTGGGTGTCGTAAAAGGCGACTAAGGGAGGGCGATAAATGGGCAGCAGCGTCCCTCTTAAAAGATCTCTGAAAGCCAAACTGCGATTGCCAATCTGCCTGCCAAATGTGGCTACTACTAGCAAAACTTCCCTTTTGGGAAAGGCTTGTATTCAGCAATGGACAGTTAGTGGCTAAAATGATGGAATGATACCTCGCTTGGCAGGCAATTGGCAACCGCAGTTAGTCTTTGGTGATGTTTTAAGAGAGACACTGCTGAATATCCCTTAATCGTTTAGTTTTCTTAGTCGCCTCTTACTACACCCATGGTAAAGAAAGGGATGGCTCATTCTATGCGGGGAACATACGGTATTTATATGGGGTATTAATTATGTAACAAAACGAATGCTATTCACGTTATATAACCGAGTTAGCAAAGAGTATTTTATATATATGAATCAGTTATTTGATTCACTGTGTTACAGCACAAGAAACAATGGGATTTTAATAATATATATTCCAATAAAACATTATTTAGTGCAAGATGGACATTTCCGAGTAGTCTATTGGCCTCGCCCGCGGCGAGGAATTTTTATATATTATTTTTCGAAAATATCATGAAATAATACGAATATGTTAGGCATGACTGATTATTTGTATATGTGCATCTTAAATGTATAAGAAACTAGCTTTTGACCGCGACTTCATCCGCGTGTCCGGGATATACTCGTATCTACTGACCGGGATAAAAAGGAACCTATATCCTTTTCCAACCCATATATATTAACCATAGAGATAATAATGTAATAACTACCGGTTTAACTTACCTATAAATAGATCTAAAAAAATCATAAATATTGGTTAAATCATATAAGGTAACAAACAAATTCACCTTCACGTTTATAATATTAGTAAGAATCTAATCCTATTCAAAAATAAATTTAAATTGATTAAATTAGATTTATCATTATTACTTCAGTTTCCCCCAAAAACTGATAGAAGGAACGGTTCCGGGACACTGGCATCCATTGACTTTCTGCAGCTCTTTATTAATATATTTTTATTCGACTGTGTGGTCAAGGTATGGAATAGGCCACCCTTGCCTCTTCCCTGGGTGTCGTAAGCAGCAGCAGCGTTCCTCTTAAAACATCTTCAAAGGCTAAATGCAGTTGTCAATCCGCTTGCCAAGCTTGGCAACTACTAGAAGCGTAGGGGAAGGTTTATACTCAGCAGTGGTTAGTTTAAAACCGATACGATGGTGATGATACTTTTATTCTAATAAATTTAAATTTTAATCACTTTTAATTATAAAATTTGAAACATAAATATTTAGCTCTTATGCCAAGAAGAGAGCAAGAAAATCGACAACTTGCTTCATTTCAAAGTAGCGGTTTATTTCGGTCAAGATCAGTGGAAACCATAAATAGTACCTACGTATTTGGATCCACTGATCAATAGAAAAAACAAACTACAGTTGTCTTCGATGTTCTATAAAGCTCCATACAGAGCGACTCAAAGAGTCTGCATAGCACTTCATAAAAGGTTAAACAGTCGATTAGAATTCGAGGCAAGCGGATAGAACTCAAACACTCAGAAACGCATCATTAAGTGTTACACCGCTGGATTTAAAAGAGATCTCAGATGCACGCTCTATGGGGAAATGGAAATGCACTTAATGCATACGTAATCAAATAACCTTGCCGGCCGCGTTTGCCCGCAGATGGATTATGTTACACCGCATCTATCTAGCAAGTTATAAAGGGATATTATAATTTTATTAGTGTCTAATTCTTAATAGTACTTTTTTAAAACATGAAAATAGAATACTGCATCTGCTTATGCTAACAATGATGTTACGTCACTTGGCCCATCGCGGCTAACTGACCTAGGACCCAGTGGAGGTTGACCTTATAAGGTCTAATTACCCCACTACTAATAATTCCCTTGTCCTTGTGGTCCTAGCATAGAATAGGCCATCCCTGTGTTTCCCATGGGTGCCGTAAGAGGCGACTAAGGAAGGGCGAGGGATAGGCAGCAGCGCCCTTTTTAAAACATCTTTAAAGACTAACTGCGGTTATTAATCCGTCTGCCAAGCGTAGCAACTACTGGTATCCCCCCTCCCCCAGGAGGAGCCTTTTGTCCAGCAGTGAACAATTAAAGTCTGGTATGATGATGATGAATAATTCCTTCTTCATTTCTTGGTCATATCATCACCTGCACTGATGTTTGTAAGTATATTTTTTAAACACTAATAATAAATGCTCTAAAAAAAGGCAAACTACGAATTGTTCACCTTGTCACTGGCTCAGTCATGCATACGCACTTCGCATAACAACGTCTGTCCTCGCCCGTGGCTGCCGCGATACTGACAGTTACAGATATTTCGGATGTAAATACCCTCATGTGTGTACACTAAAAAAAGTGTACGTATTGTCATTTTCTACAATATGTAACTATCACTGCTCATGAGTACCTGCAATACGGGAAGGAAAAATATTATCTTTTTTTTTAAGGGTTTTAATATCGTAGGTGTTCGAAAATACTGCTACCGGGAATTTTTTTCATAGTGTAATAAAGTAACAAATTCACAGATATTACAATTGTAACCTGTTTTACAGCGAACAGCGAATTTTATTTTGAAGATTAATTTAAAATGAAACATAATTCTCTTCAGTCGTACACTCTTGACAGAGTGGTTTTTATGATGACAGTGCATCGTCGATGAGGCCCTTCTTCGCGATTGCGGTCCTCGCAATGCTCCTCTTTCCTCCTCTCTATCTACTTCTGTTCACAGCCGAGCGAGAGCATTCCACAATAGACTGCTGTGTGGCCGTTTTGATGAGGTCAGTCCATCGCGTTGGTGATCCACCCCGAGAACGTTTGCCTTGTACCGCCCTTGGACAATTAGACGTTCCATACAATTTACGTTCCGGATGATATGGCCGAAGTATGTGAGAGTAAATAGTTGAGAATTCGTATTTGAACTGTCGAAACATAATTATAGAAAGAAATAAATAGTTATCCATTATTATATTTTCCACTTCCTTTTTTTCTATTGCAAAATACAAGGCCTTTCTTAGTATTATATCTTTAATAGTGTAACATAAATATTGCTTTCAAAAGGAAAAAAAAACTGAAAAGTCGTTAAAAAACTCTTTACTCTTTGAATATAGAAAAAATGAAAAAAAAAACCTATATTTTATTTCCTATATTTTCTTTTTTATATGTGCTTGCTTTACACGATTCACTCAAGCTGTGCACATAATGTAATTGGATTGTAACCTACCTGTATCACAAATGTAACTATTACTTAAGTTTTTTTTATATTTATGATCTGTTTTATGTGTTTAATAAATAAATAAATAAATTGACAATGAAATGGAAATCTTTTGGCGTTAAAATTTAACTTCAATACGAAGTAGGTACTTAAAGTCCTCAACAGCGATACTTTAACCCAATCATGCGAAGCTATCATAATATTTGCTCGATTTCTACAAGCACTTTAAAGATGAATACAGCCCATTAGCTCCATTGTAATGTTTGTTGTGCTTGTAACAAACACTCACTTGCGATTGCCCTGGCTGCTGGCAACGTGACAACGGGGCTACGGTGCGCTCGAGTGCTAACAGACAATGAGTTATAGGCACACTTCGCACAAGACTCCAATTTATACCACTGCATGGATCGTATTGCTTAAAGAATGATGTAACTGCAAGAAGATTTGTGAATTTGTAGATCCATGGAGTATTATTGTAGCGGTATTAACATAGATATAAAAAAAAAATAGTTTGGTTGCATGGCTGTGTTTCGGTTTGAAGGGTATAATATGTCAGTGAATTAACAGGGCACAGAGGAATAACACCTGAGTCCTCAGGAATGGCAACGCATGGGGGGTATCATGGATGAAATAGTATATAGTATTATATATAGTATATATATATATATATATATATATATATATAGTATATATATGTTATGTCCATGGTACTGCTCATGTCTATAGGCGACGGTTACCACTTTCCATCATGTGTGCAAATTTATAAATAGATACATAAATGTTTATACTCAAGTTATTGAAGTCGCTGGCGGAAGACCCAAAAAAAACCAATTTTATAAAATAACTAAATTTAATCATAAAATTAATTGTTACAATAATAGGTGCCTTCAGATCGATGTGTGATCTGTAAGTGAAGTCATATCGAATCAAATACAAAGGAACTGGGTAATTTTGCTGTGGGAATTGAAGTGCTGACTCGACGCAGGTGTCTTTCTCGGTAGCGCCTTCTTGCGTCAAGCTAGGTGGTCCGATCCGTCGCCGTTGAAGGTGTGTCGTAATACTTTACTATAACACCTCCCCGTTCAGATTAGCAATTATTTTTGAAGCTTCAGCTGAGAGAATATTGCGGACTGTGGCCTCTGGGTACTGGTACCGGTTTCAATTTCAGGTGGCAGTTTTTCGGGTGTACCTTGATTAGTCCTATTATTCCATACTACAATTATTGTAAGACAGCTTAATATAATGATGTAAAGTGGAATCGTAGTATGAAATAGGAACGATTTTGAGGTATACTCGTGTGTAGGATGCTGCAAGATCACCTTGTGCTGAATTTCATGAAGTCTTGTAAGATCTATCGATTTAAGATTTACACGAGTTATTTTATAGTCATGGAATTGCATATTCTGAGAGAATTGCAGTATCTTCATGGGTTGTCCTTCCACTTTATTATTAATGTTAGTTATGGTGAATTCCGGGGTATACAGAAAGCAGTTTACTGGGATTGTTGCGAGATAACTTCCATTCAGAATACTGTAAGTTTCTTTTCCACATAATGTATGAATTGTAGTAGCATTGGGGAATGATATTATATAGTGTCTCTCATCTAGCTCTTCCATAGCCCCTTTAGATAGGTTAACTGTTGCTACTTCGCAGACTGGGTCGATAGATTGCTTGAATATAAGATTCTGTATGCAGTCAGGATGCTGTCGAAGTTGATGATCCATCTTATCTCTCCACACATACCAATTTTCATACTTCGAGCATTCTGCCTCTATATACACATAACCTTTCCTGTTAGTTGCAATCAATGAGTAAGGAGGAATGAGGACCTGCTTATATTTATTTGGAGCTACGGACAGTTTGTATAAATCGTAACTATCTGAGGAAAATATTTATTAGGTAGGTAATATTTAGGAGGTATTTTAAAACTAATAACTGATTATCTGAATAATAGAAACCTGGCTTAATTATATCATAGTATACCCTAAGTTCTAAGTTTAATATTCTATCCTTACCATAAATCTTAACTAACCTCTGGACCATTTGGTTTAAAGTATCGATTTTAATCATAATGCTATTACTTTGGATAATTTTGATAGCATTGTCATACTTAATTAAATATTTTTTAATGCTATCCCAATTCTCAGATAATCCGTTAGAATTTACTATGCGCGCGGCTGGTCCAGTTATTTTATTTAAAATAGCATTTACTATACGTAAATTAACAAACTCGTTGCCAGGATTTTCCTTAATACAATACTAATTAACAAATTGGTCACAGAGACGGATAAATCTAGGTAGGACGTGAGGATTACCATCAAATTCTGGTACTAGGCGCATGGCCTTCAGAATAGTATCTACGTCACCCATGTTACTATATTCCGACTCCTCGGAGACTAATTCTAAAGTAAAATCTCCATTTCTATCTAAATCGAGCCTACGGGACAGTTTATCGCGCGCAGGCCCTCTAGCGGTGGTTTTCCTAGGGTGGAAAATGTTTGCAACTAAACTATACTATTCAAAAATCAAAGAACTTCCAAATTGATGTTATAATATTTTAAAAATTAAAATATATTTACCAGCAATAAATAAGTAAATACAATATTGACAACAAAATATCATTCCTCCACCTCAAGTAGACCACCGATAAGTCTCCCGAATGCACCAACACGTTCATGAATAAATTTCATTAATGTCAAAGTTCTATATCTATTCCTCTATCTTAACCCACATAATAACACCCGTAATCTAAATAAACATTAGGAATATTCCCACGCTCGACTCAAACATTAGTTAATAAGTGAAACGGCCCGCTGAAGTTCAGAATGGGTATTTAAAACGGGGATTATTATAATAAATCGCATCCGTTTACAGCGAAGACAGTGGTACGCTTATGGTTGCTCAACATGCAACGATGTCATTTTAACTTCGGTGCCGATTCTGGTAGTGTACGAAATTTAATATATTCGTTCACAACGTTCGTGACTTCGATATTTTTTGTTTTTTGCAACATAAGAATTTTTATTTAGGAAAAAAGCAGCAAAATCTGTATCATCATTTCAGTTGTCGACTGTCCACTGCTGAATAGCCTTTCCCATAAGGGGAGTTTTGCCAATAGTTGCCACGCCCTGCAGTCGGATTGGCAAAAAGAAATACTATGTTAATTAACACATATCTTAAAACTGCATTCATTCTATACCAGTCCAGAATGAGCCACCCAATTCTTTCCCGTGGGTGTCGTAACGAAACATAATGAATGATAGATGGGCATCAGCGTTCCTCTAAATAGATCATCAAAAAAACTACAATAAGGCTAATTGCGGTTCTTTTTAATGGGTGAAAATCGAATAGTAGCCCCGTATGCGCTATCGGCGTACGCTGACGAAGTACCAGTGACGAATGATAGATGGGAATGAAGGCAGGTCACTTGGCCCATTGTGAAGAATTCGACAAGAATTAACCACGATGGTTTCCAGGGGAAACCATGTGGAGGTCAACCTGATAGGGTACGTTGCTAGCAATAGGGCTGTTATGAGAGCCCATTACTAACAATCCCTTTCCCTCTACCTAACTGCGGTTGCCAATCCCTCCTGCTAAACGTGGCAACTACAGGTGAAACCCTTCCAAAGAGGAGGCCTATGTTCAGCAGTGAACAATTGACGGCTGATATGATGATGATGATTTCTTAAAATTAGTATTAGTATTTATATTTAGGGTTTCAAAAAAGGTTTATTTCTTAAAAAAAATATTTTATATTCTCAAAAACTAAAAGAATAATTTAAAATTCTCTTAAAAAGGAATGACCTGTTTATATGTCAACGGCACTACATAGTACATGGCTATTATTAAATACAAAAAATGTGGAGAAACGTAACAAAATTAATAATAGCTTTCTTTTCTTTGATAGTCAGATAAAAACGAAAAGTAAGGTAAAGAGGAATTGTCAGTATTGGGACGTTAGTCCCCATTGTTAGAAATATACTGTTTGATTGTTTAGTCGCCTTCCATGAATTCCACTTTGAAAACGACTGTGGATCTAGCAAATTGATACTACCGACTAATTTATTTTGACATCATAATTTTATCCTTCACTGGTGTCCCTTCGTCCTATTTCATCTATAAACAAGAAATGTGTACCATAAAACATAAAACGCAAACATCTATTGTGGCAAAACCAGTTACTTTAACTTAAAAACTAATCTACTAATACGATTTTGTTAAAATTTCCATGAGACCAATCTGAAAGTACATTCTATCAAATAAAAACAAATTTACAAATCTGTTTATTAGTAACGAAGTAATGATATGAATACAAACATAAAAAAACACAACCGAATTGAGACATTCCTTATTTTTTCTGAAGTGTATTTAAAAAATTAAAAGTAGGTAAAAAATTTAAAAGTAGTTAAAAAATTTAAAAGTATTCGAATCTTATCGTCAAATATGAGAATAGCGCCCCCCGCTGTTAATTTCTAACGTTGCCGAGGCGCGGTGGCGTGACGTCTGCGATTTACTTAGCACTCGGCTCGTTAAACCATTCGCCGGCTCCGGTTTACAGCGGTCCCCTTGATTTTGATAACTGCGCTTCACAAATAGCAACGTTTACATCATCTTCACTATTCGTTTTCAAAATATTTAGATAGATAAATAGATAATCTTTATTACCAGTAATAATATTTAAAAAATCAAGAATAAAAATTAAAAAAAATATATATATTTTGTTGGTACTATTACCATGATACCGGCTCCTATGAGTCGCCTCAGCTGTTGCTTCATCGAGATGTACTTATGTAGCGCTGATTTACAGGCGGCCCCTTAACTCCTTTACCTTTACAGCTGCACATGCACGATTTCTATAAAAAAAAAAATAGAAATGAAGTTTTATGTGAATTAACTTTCAGCAGCAAAATTTCCGAACTGATACGACATAACCTTCAAGAAAAGAGCGTATTCCTTTTATAAAAGGCTTGCAGCACACCTGCAATGCCGTTGGTGTTGTGGATGATCATGGGCGGCGATAGTCGCTTACTATCAGGTAAGCTACATGCTTGTTTGCCCCCTATGTTATAAGAAAAAAGTTTTACCAAGCAATTTCTCCAATTTTTCTTTCCTTAAGAATCTTCCTCAAACTTCAATTAATATTTGAAAAAAATAATTTCGCCGAATCAATCCAGCTGTATTCGAATTTTATACTTTGCAATGCATTTAGCGATTCATTTTATTTATATAGATTATACATATATAAATCATCTGTTTTTGTATCTGTGTGTGTTTAGCTAAGTAGCTTTCATTTTGAAGACAGTGAATTTACAGGATATGTAGACATAGTATCTCAGTTCTCAAGATGGTAATACACGAGTGGTAGCATGAATATATTTAAATAATAATTTATATAAAATATAATAGGATTTTTGTTTTTTAATAAAATACAACTTATGTTACTTGCTAATAATATAGCTTTCTATAGGTGAAACAATTTTGAAAATTGGTTTAGTATTTTTTTATTTAATCCACTACAAACAAAGAAATAAATCTGACCCCTTTATGATTTTAGTATAGATATAAATGCAATTTGAAAATACAATTTAAAAATGGTTCATATTTTATATTGTATTCATATTACCCTAACTTTAAACATATTAATAAAAATGTATTGCATTCTATAATAATTTAAAATAAGGTTTCTTAATATTTCTATATATTTTTGTTTACCTCCAGACATTAACTCGGGAAGCAGAATGGTCTCTTTGTGATTCACAAGACACAGTAGAATGTGGCAAATGGAAATCGCTCGCGAAGTATCTAGCTTCAACAACAAGATTGATATTGTAAAATAAACAAAAATCCGTATCTAGAAATAATTGAGGAAGCAAAAGAAAAGAAAATTCAGAATATTGTCTGCTTGTAGTAATTATACAGCACCCTAGACAAAGTACAAACGAATCTATTGATGGAATCGTTATCTTTAACAAGTCTATGAGATGAAATGAGATGGCAATTAGCGCTGTCCTATTCTTTCTCATGTGAACGCTGACCGAAGCTATTCTATCGGACGATTTACCAGAAGGAGACATCGTACAAAAATCGTTTGCTTGGACACCTCGTACCCATTCGTGTTTCTACCGTTATATGACATTATATATTGAATAATCTACGTTAAATATATACCAATATATAGATACTGTAATTATATACTGTACACATCATCCATCACTACTTCATTATACTAATCCTATTAGTAACACTACTTATTTGCCGAAGAGAATCCGAAAGAAAGTCGTCAATTTTCACAAATAATTTACAAAGTAATACAGAAATAAGGTCGTGACCTGCAACATGCTTAGTTCCATCTATCTCCTAGGAGAATTCAATTAAGTTAAAAAGTATCCGATGCACGTCCAACGGACGCGTATACAGTTGCAACATTCAACAAACACATTTGCATCCAATTCAACGCCAAGCTCACTCATCGCTCGGAACGCGGAATAAAACGGGAACTGTTTGCGTAAGGCGATTGTTGGCGGATCCTTTGTGTGCCGTCCCGCTGGGCCGCATTGCTTCCATTCCTCAAGGAATTAGTTCTACGGCGCACACCAGCGGAGATGTGGGAAGATAGCACTATTAGTAAGGAGGTTTTATTGTTAGATACCGCCCATTCTTTTACGTTTTTGGCATGTTTATCTTTAATTGAATATGGGCTTAGTGTGTTATCCAATTTTATTTGTCTATTAATGGTGTTATTTATTACTTTACCTTATTAGAATTATATTTAAAAATTTGCTTTTTACCCGTTACTTTGTATGGATGGATTTGAGAAGTAGAAAAAAAAATGATATGGCGACTTCTAGATGGCGAATCAAGATTTTTTTTATACAACTTAGAATGGCAAACAAGCTGACGGCCCACCTGATAGAAAGTGGTAACCGTCGCCTATAGATGATATGAGCAGTATCATGGACATAACAAAGTATACTGTTTCGAATACACCAGTTTTTAAGTTACACCGTAAAGAGTATAACTTTAAAAATCGCATCCAAATTCTTACAATAGTTTTTGTGTGATGGCGGAACAAACATATATACAAACAGACAGACATCTTCTACTCTTATTAAGATCATTCAATATCAATTATTCTTAAAAATCTTCTATATACAGATATCGTTTAGTTACAATTTTATTATGCAAATGAGTCCGTTTAGTTAGGTTTGATCCAACATTATATCGCCGTGTGGTTCCGTCATAGAATGGGCCATCCCTTCCCTTCCCTGTAACTGTAATAATAGACAGTTGTATAAAAAAAAAAATTGATACAAATAAAGTTGGATATTATGATGGGAACTCAAAAAGATGTTGTTATAATTTGTTACCAAAATTTAATTAAATTGAATTTCAGTATCGTTTTCCGCTTGTTACGTGTACAATTTCCTTCAAAACAATTAGTATTGCATATTATCTTATTATAATATGAGATAGTGAGTCTATTTCACGAATTATAATAAATATGAAAAAAAAAATACACCTTTTTTATTGTTACTGTTAATGCAATAACAATATGTAACGAATCGCTCACGAGTGTAATGAAGCGTTTTCACCGGGACAGCCAATGGACGACAGCTGAGCTATTCATGAACAATAATTCGCAACATCAATCATTTACATATGTGTGTTTGTCTGTATGTATGTATGTGTGTGTGTATATATATAATAATGAGTAGGGATTATATATATATTATTATTATATGTATCACATCTCCCATATTTAGAAACAGAATTTTTCATCGTGCCTCCGATCAAATTGTTTATAATTACTCCTCTCCGTCCAAAGGTTGCTTAGAAGAGATCGCTCTTAGCGATAAGGCCGGCCATTGTTTTCTTTCATTGTGATTATTTCTTGTAATTATTTATATTCATAATAAGTTTACTATTATATACTTTAAAAAAAAACAATATTTATTGGTTAATTAGGTATTATAATTACATGTATTTTTTCTGAATATTATCGCCTTCTTGCACAAAAAGTCTAGCTTCAATACATTACTGTATTGTATCTTCCATACACGAGCATTTTCTAGTTATACTTTTATTATATTAATGAGTTTATAGTGTCACTTTTGTAACTTCACATTATACTATTCTCAAATCTACGAATACATATCAACCAGATGCTTCCAAGTCGGAACGTGTCCCCGCGAGCGCTGGTACATTGCCGCTGAAGAGAACGCATGGCCGCCTGCATTCTCATTTATTCCACACTTTAAAGTATCCCACGAAATTAGACTATAAACGCTGGAGCGTTTATGTCCTCACCTACTATCGGTCTTTGCAGCTGCACTTTCATTAATGGAGGCGACTTCCTACATAGTATGTTATGGTAAAAATTTTACGACACGCTATGAACACTTGCATCTAGTGCAACGAGCTGTATATAAAAAAATTTGACGACACAAAAAGGACTTGTTTGTTTGTTTGTTTGTAACACTTTATTGTATGGTAAAGTCTTAAATTACAGGATACAGAAGTAGTGTTTGCATGGCTGTGCTTCGGTTTGAAGGGTGGGATATGGCGTGAATTTACAGGGTACAGAGGAATAACATCTGAGTCCTCAGGAATGACAACGCATGGGGGGTATCATGGGCGAAACAGTATACTCTGTTATGTCCATGATACTGCTCATGTCTATAGGCGACGGTTACCACTTTCCATCAGGTGGGCCGTCAGCTTGTTTGCCATTCTGAGTGGCATAAAAAAACCGACATATAGAAATATACATGTAAATAATTAGGTGGGGGTACTGGAGTTATGTAGATTAACCTATATTGATTAGACATCCAACTGACGTGGCGGGGGGGAAGGGATTGTTAGTAATGGGGCTACCAGTCTCATTGCTATTAGTATACACTATCAGGTTGACCTCCACGTGGACACCATCGTATTAAATTCAAGTAGTATTTATTACGATGGTCTAACTGAGCTGCCTTTTCATTTTTACCTGTCATCTCTCACTGGTGCTCTGCCAGCGTATATCGTTAACGCAAGAAGACTTACCTTACATTATCACCTATTATAAAACAAAATTTACGTGGCTCTTCTCATGTATATGAGAAGATTTATAAAGTGTTTACTAAGTATCCTTGGTACTCGGTTCTGTTTGTTTACCCCATAAAACTCTTGGCGTGTTGATAGATGCAATAGAATATTTTTTATGCAACTTAAAATGGCAAACAAGCTGACGGCCCACCTGATGTTTCCATCAGTAACCGTCGCCTATAGACATAAACAGTACCATGCACATAACTGAATATACTGTATCGCCCATGGTACCCTTCATGCGTTGCCATTCCTAAAGACTATAATAATACAGAGATATAAAACAATCTGTATTCAGGCCAATAAACTTGGGAGTCTGCGAGATAAGTAATTCGTACCGGCATGTGTATAAATGTTCAAACATGCTCAACTATTCAGCTTCATTTAAACTTTGATTCAAAGCCCTTTCGAGAAGACCTTTGCGACTGTATTATTTATGTAAATGCTGTATTTAGTCGTACTTTTTACATTACACTCGACGACTGTATTAAGTTTTTTTAAAGACACTTACCAGCTTGATAAATATAGTATTTGGAATTTTTAAATGTACATTTTTGTACAACTCTCGTGATGGTTTCTTCGTTTAATAGTAATTTTACTCATAATTACAGTGACACAAGCCGTGTGGTCCTGACATAGAATAGGCCACCCCTTCCTCTCCCGTGAATGTCGTAAAAGGCGGCTAAGGGAACTTAGTGATCGGGGGATGAGAAACAGCGTCTGTCTTAAAACGTGCTCTGTTAAACTCTTTCATTTGACTTTCAAATATCTAGACCACGATAGGATTCCCTACATTAATTCTACTAGAAAATTATAGTAGTACGAGTAGTAGAATAATTATTTAAATCATCTTTGTTTGATTTGTTTACAAATCTATAGGCGACAGTTACCACTTTTTAACAGGTAAGCTGTTAAAGTTTTAAAAAAAAGTTTTAAAAAAAGTTTTAAATCGATATCATTTAACATTCTACTCCTGGGTTTGGAATGTTGTTATCTGCTGTGAAGAACCCACAAGAAACTTAACAATTACCCTTTTAAGTAAGATAGATAAATAAATAGATATTCTTTATTTTTTCCTCTAAAAGATTACAATAGTAAACTTATTATAAATATATTCAATTACAAAAAATAATCACAATGAGAAAACAATGGTGACCTTATCGCTAAAAGCGATCTCTTCCAGGCAACCTTTGGATGGGGAGGAGTACTTATAAACAGTTTGATCAGAGGCGCGATGAAAATTCTATTGTGAGTATAATTATAATATTAACAGAGCATAATGTGTTTTATATAAATATACTATGTATATTTAAAATAACATGATTATTTAATAGCTCGTGAATTAGTAATTAATTAATTCTTACAACACACTTATTAGCCACTACTGTACACAAAATTCCCTTGTATTCTACTAAGTACCTAATTATAAGTATAAAAAGTATTGGTGTCACAATAAATTAAAGATAAAATACCAAAAAGTATGATTCAGAGCCATTTACATTCATTTATAAATATAACACTTTTACTTTTGAAATTTAACAAATTATTACTGGAGTCAACTTTAATATTTGATAGTCTTAAAATGTTTCTTTCTAGTTGTATCCTGCAGGTTTGATTGTTTAAAATAGAATAAAAATAACCTACTAGTATAGGTGAATTTACTATATTTTCTTTGACACTTAAACGTGAGTATTGTTAAATTCTTACACACTTTAAATTCACTCTCATTCACAACTGTCCACATTTTTATAAAAGCTACTTGATTCCCAATTCTCCTGTTGTTTTTTTTTGTATAATATATCATAATATACACAAAAATATAATTATGAGCATCATTTTTACCATCATATCAACCATTATATGTCCACTACTAAACAGAGACCCCATAGACTGCCATAAGTATCGGCCCCGAGCCACCTGCATCCAGTCATGAACATATTTTTAAATAATTTATATGATTTACCTACATCTCGGTGTTGAATATTAAATTTAGAAATCTAATATTGCTGTCAATGTTATTACTTCAAACAGGAAGATCAGCCTGTAATTTTTTTTATACTACCAAGGTGGAAATCAAGCATACGGTCCACCCGATAGTAACAGGTCACGGTAGCCTATGAACACCTGCAATACCAGGGACTATACTGGCACGATGTCGACAAAACACTCTTTACCTTTTTTATGAAGGACCCCATGCTCTAGTCTCTTAGGAAAACCTTGATGACTATGGCTTAACTCCTATGTGTTGCGGGTTAGATTGAGACGACAAGGTTAGTAGAGATGATGATGATGATGAGAGATATGTATTTCCAGCGACTTGTGACTGACTCTCAACTGAGTTGTAACTGACAATATTAAAACAAATAAAAATGATCTTAAATACTGAATAAGCCGCTTTCTGTATCGTTTCTCATTAAAATTAACTGTATTCACTATTTTATAAATGATGCATTAAAGTGTAAAATAAATAAATAAATAAAAATAAATAAATAAATACAAATATGAAGATAAAAATGGTGGGGCGACACATTAACCTAATTCGTGCAGTGCTAAATTGCTAAACAATAATTAAAGTTTTTAAAAAACAATTTCCTTATTGCACTGCATGCTTAAACATAGATATAGAGGAGAAAGGGATTGTTAGTAATGAAGACTGAAAATCCCATTGCTAGCAATATACCCAACCAGGTCGACCTCCTCGCGGTTCTCCCTGGAAACTATCATGGTTAATTCCTGATGAATTCATCATGATGGGCTAACTGGCCTGTTTTCATTCTTATCTATCACCCTTCACTGGTGCTCCGCCAGCGTATCCCGTTAGCGCAAGCGGCGTTACCATACCATTTTTATCCATAAAAAAAACATAGATATAAATCCATATATTGGCCGTTTCATTGCGAATAAATTTATGCTACTACTTTTACTTCAAAAATGTTGCCAGACTGTCGCAAATTCAGGCGAATTTCACTACATTTCCTCCAACCGACATAAACGGTGCTTTAACACTTTATGGCACTCGAACATAAAACCCTTTTACTCCGTAAACAGACTTACTGAAGTAATCACACACACTAACTTGACCACTATGTAGTTACGGCTCGAAGCCACCACGGTTAACTTTTAATTCCCTCACATATAACTAACTTGTAGCAAATTTACTTGGCACCACCTGTCTCGAAACAAATTTATGTTCCAGTAAAAAGCTTTGTTTTATAACAAACAAGGTTTTATTGGGGCGTAAATTGTTTGCCTCGCTCGGCCATCAGCGGTTTAAATTCATAGTGAAAATGAATAAAAATGTATTACAATTATATAGGAATTAAGTAATAAGATCCAAAATCAACGTTTGATGGGGTTGACCTATGAAAATTTTTATTCGTTTAATAATTTCCAAAAATAAACCGTCATAACCTTCAAGAAAAGAGCATATTCTTTATTAAATTATGGCTTAGGCCGGCAGTACACCTACAATGCTTCTGGTGTTGCGGGTGATTATGAACAGCGGTAGTCACTTACCATCAGGTGAGCTGCATGCTCTTTTGCCCTCTGTAATATAAAAAAAACAAAACCTAGATTTTTTTTATAGAACTTAGAATGGCAAACAAGCTGACGGCCCAGTAAATTCACGCCATATCCCACCCTTCAAACCGAAACATAGCCATGCAAACACAAATGCTTCACGGTTGAAACACGAATGGGCCAGAGGTACCCAAGCAATCTCCCTGTGGTATATCAATACGAAACAATATTAATAATATTAAATACAACGTTTGTACTTATGTATTTTTATTAGAATTTATTTATGTGTTTTAAAAAATTACCTCTGTTTATTACTGCTTACGAATGCATCATTAGTTATGATCCGCATTCAAAGTCGTATAAAAGAATTATAAAATCTGAAGTTATTTGTCTATAAAAATATCATGCTACTATATATTTTGTATATGAACAAGCTGTAATGGAAAGAGTATAGTTTACATTGAATAATTTACCAGAGGGAGACTTTGTACAAAAGTCGATTGCTTGGGTACCTCTCCCTTTCGTGTTTCTACCGTGAAGCAGTTGTGTTTGCATGGCTGTGTTTCGGTTTGAAGGGTGGGATATGGCGTGAATTTACTGGGTACTGAGGAATAACAACTGAGTCCTCAGGAATGTCAACGCATGGGGGGTATCATGGGCGAAACAGTATACTCTGTTATGTCCATGGTACTGCTCATGTCTATAGGCGACGGTTACCACTTTCCATCAGGTGGGCCGTCAGCTTGTTTGCCAATCTAAATTGTATAAAAAAAAAAACGAAAACCACGCAGTAACGTTATCATATTTCAATCAATTAAAATTACTTTTGAAATATTCACAGAAAGAAAGCGAGTTAGAGTGAGAAGTGAGTCTTGAGAGTTCACAGTCTTGAAATTTGGCATACACATAGTTTTTAGTAAAAAAAATAGATTTCTATTTTGGTTTTAGGAAACGAAGCTGTGACTTTCATTGGTACCATATACCTGTTTACTTTTCATATTTTTGTTATTGCTTTTTTGCAAAATCATTTAATTCATTCGTAGTTTCAAATCATTTACATTACCTGTACCCTGATCTTGAGTTAATACGCTAACTATTACAATAATACAAAATATAATTCCACATTGAAGCAGTGAATTTAGCCACGACAAAATTAATATGAGACGAACACCGTAGAGCACTGTCCTGTCGAATGAAAAAAATAAATGCTTCAAATTTCACTTAACATATGAGGCAAATACAGAACTCCGTCCTTATTGGAGCGGCTTAATAAACTTGCATTAATTACATCTGTTACATAAACTTTATAAGTAAATTACAAGATCTAATTTTGTTTGTCTCCTGTAAGACTTGAATATTTACGAGGAAGGTAAAGCTCAGGTGTAAGATATTCTTTATAGGCAATACATTAGGTCGAATCAACTACAAAGTGTTTTGTACAACCACTTGCTACTCCTTTTGTTACGCGAACCGAGCTGCTGATAGTTTAGAAACCTATTATAGGTGGCGAGGTGATCGAAACATAACCTCTACAATAGAGTTAGTTGCTCGATTAATAACGTGAACAATGCAGTTAGGTTCAGTGCAAGGTATATTACAGTTAACTAATAATACGTTATGAGAAACCGGTAGATGTTACACTAACATCGTTTGTAACAAAATACGGCCGGGGATATGTTCAAGGGAAGCAAATAGGTTGTAGTGGTAATCAATGGTGATCAACATTGTTAATTTTGATAAACAATATTGACTGTCCTGTGGTCCTAGCATAGAATGGCCAACTTCATTCTTTCACGTAGGTATCATAAGAGACGACTAAGGGGACTTAATAATGGAGGAACAGACAGCAGTATCCCTCTGAAAACATCACCTAAACCTAACTGCGGTTATCAACCAGCTTGCCAAGCGTGACAACTACTGGAAAACTCCCAAAGGGGAAGCCTATATTTAGCAGCAGACAGACGGCTAATATGAAGTGCTGTATGGGATGAAAATGGATCTAGGATACTTTTTATCGCGGTCAGTGAATATACGCGGACGAAATTTCGAGTAAAAGCTAGTTAAAATATTAGTTTAGTTATAACTATGGAGAAATGCTCGGTTTGGATTCTACTTACTTCCTTATCTTCCCGGAACGGATTGTTTTCTGTTATGTAGTTTTTTTATACAAATACAGATACTCGTTTGTATCGTTAAAAACAAGTCCAAATTCTTTAGCCTGGATAAAGCAGAGCATCGAGACGTTCTGACGACAATTAGTTCCGGAACGTACCGGATATATGCAAGAAACGCAAGAGAATTAATTTGCCTGAACAATGTCTCCGCACTCGAACACTCAGGTTGTGGAATTAATTTTTTAATGCTGTTTCCCCTAGAGACTACAACATGGGATTCTTCAACAAGGGTCTTCAAATAGGGTTCCTTGAGGGTCGGCAACGTACGCGTGATACCTTCAGCGTTGCTCGCGTCCATCAGTCACGATAACTGTTTACCATCAGGTCTACTGGTTACCAAAGATCGAATTCTTGTTCTCCACCATAGTAGTATAATAAAAACTATACATATAAGAAGGAATTTTATCAAGAGCCATTTTTTTATCAGTCCTAGATTTTCTGGATACAACTTTTCCAAGAATAAGATATTGTGTGATTCGGTCAAAAAATGGGCCATCGCACAATCTTATAATATTACTTAATCACCTTTTAATGTACCTATCATAGAGCATATTCTTATTTAAAAGGCCGGCAGAACACTTGCAATACCGTTGGTGTTGTGGGTGATCATGGGTGGCGGTAGTCACTTACCATCAGGTGAACCGCATGTAATTTACCCCCTGTGTTATAAAAAAAAATTGTTTTGTATTTAATGTGGTATAAAACTAGCGTCTATATTAAAAAACAAATATTTAATGATGTAACATTCCTACGATATATGTGTAGGAGTCACTCGGAACCCATTTTAAGAGTCACTTGCGTAGATATTATTTCAAACCCATTTGTAATAACGAAAAAATGTTTTATATAAGTTTTTTTTTTTTGATGGGTGAAAATGGTATGGTAACTCCGCCTGCGCTAACGGAATACGCTGGCGGAGCACCAGTGAAGGGTGATAGATGAGAATGAAAACAGGCCAGTTAGCCCATCATGATGAATTCATCAGGAATTAACCATGATAGTTTCCAGGGAGAACCGCAAGGAGGTTGACCTGGTTGGGTATATTGCTAGCAATGGGATTCTCAGTCTCCATTACTAATAATCCCTTTCCCCCTAAATATAAAGGTTGTTACTTCGAATTTGTTGACACAGGGTTTTACTAATTAGAATGATCAATAATTTAATATAAAAGCTCTTTGATTTAAATGCTATTTAATCTTGTAAGAATTATTAACTGGATTTTCCCGTAATTTTCTAATTACAGGAGAACAGTACCACGAAAAGGACATGTACTATGTTTTAATAAATAAATAACAAAATTCCATAACTGTGTGTAATCATAACCAGTGGATCTTGCCCATACAGAATATTTACGTAGTTTATTTAAATAAAATATTGGCATGTTATTGGCTAATTAATATTATTATTTCAACCGTTAAGTGCCCACTGCTGGGCTTATGTAGAATAGGTTTTTTCTCTTTTTTTATACAACGTAGAATGGCAAACAAGCTGACGGCCCACCTGATGGAAAGTGGTAACCGTCGCCTATAGACATGAGCAGTACCATGGACATAACAGAGTATACTGTTTCGCCCATGATACCCCCCATGCGTTGCCATTCCTGAGGACTCTGGTGGTTTTCCTCTGTACCCAATAAATTCACATTACAAACATCACAAACGGCCATTAAGGCCACTTTTTAAAATGTAAAAATGTCCACCCGTGCGACGCCGGGACGGGCCGCCAGTGATAAAATAAAACTACAACTTGTATAATTCCAATTGTTTTATTCTCAGTACATTCAAAGCAATGCCGTGTGCCTTTAGTCTATTCTTAACAATATTATATACATCTTATTGTATAGTATTGAGTTTTGTTTAAACACCGTTTCAAATGCAATATGAAACTCGGACAATATGAACTGTACAAAAATTTTCGATCTACAATTTCGTATGCACCAAGCACTCGTGATGTTGCCGCCAATTTAGACTTATAAAGGCAAGCGGTTACTGTAAGCTAGATGTGGCACATTCCTTAATACTCACAAACGACTCTTTGAACGGTTTATTTTTTTTATTTATTAACTAAGAACCACTAACAATATCACAATCTCGACTGTCAATCTGTCTGTTGTAGCATATAATTACATTAATATACCTTATATTTATGATATATAATAAATATTATAATTAAAATGTAAATAAAAAAAAAATATTGCTGATATCGTACAAAATAATTAGCGAATCAAACTTGTTTTATAAAAACTGTATAATAGTACATTACTGCAGCGGAGGCATTGATGGACGAACGTACAAATGTGGGCCGAAGCGTAGCCGAGGCACACATACGTGAGCCCATCAATGCCTAGTTGTGGCCAAGGCTTGTATAGTACTTTTCTCAAACAATGCGCGGAAATCAAAAACACAATTTTACTTTTTAAGTTCAATGACGAATAACGAACAATAATAATTTTTCACGCGCCATAATGTTCCTTTGTTGTTTTTTTTTTTTCAATAAACAGGTTTCTATTTGCAAGCCAGTTCGAAATTTAAATAAAATCTTTTATTAGTTACCTTCTCACTAGCCATGTTTCGAAATAAAACGTCACTCCATTTTTAAATTACAGGACAGATATGAGTTTACATAGTAATTTACTCGTATTTGGTCGCAAAACACGACAGATATGGATTTTCATACAACTTTTGCCGGCCGCCGCCCACATGTATCTGGCCAGTACGGCAATTTTGATTTATCTCGAAGAAGATTGTCAAAATAATGCTCACATTTCTAAGCATGTTTGGGAAAAAAATGTTTTCCCAACAAAGTTTTTTTTTTTTTTTACAACACATTGGGAATGGCAAACGAGCATGCGGCTCACCTGATGGTAAGTGACTATCGTAATAGAGCCGCCCATGGTCACCCACAACAACTCACAACAACAACAACAACACAACACAACAACATGGTTACTCGCTGCTCCCAACAAAGTCCATAATGCTCATTGTAATAATAATAATACATTAGCAGATACCAATTGTAATCTTATGGAATGCAAATAAACAAATAATATTATTGTAATCCCAACACTGATACCCACAGTACGGGATATATTAATAATTAACTTCGTGATATCTGTCGTGTAATAACTATCGTAATAGAGTCCACAAAAACATTATACAGTATTGTTATTAATTTAGTTAACAAAGACATAGCAGTATAATGTGTATGAATTTGATAATTTTGGAAAATTATACAATAAAGAAAACAGCAACCACTACGGTTTATATTTTTTTTTTATGGAATTTAGAATGGCGGACAAGCTGACGGGCCACCTGAGGGAAAATGGTAACCGTCGCCTATAGACATTAGCAGTACCATGGATATAACAGAGTATACTTTTTCGCCCATGATACCTCCCATACGTTGCCATTCCTGAGAACTCAGGTGTTATTCTTCTGTATTTACTACTAAGGGAGGATGATATATATATATATATATATATATATATATGTAATATTGATAATGAAACAAAAGCTAAAACTAAACAAAATAAGCTGACGGCTAAACTGTAATCTCTAAGAGGTAGTTAGAGACATTAATTAACTGTAGATAGTTAAGTAAAACTATACAGGAAAATTGTGAAATATCCCAAAAATTTGTCAAAACGCACATAAGCTAGTACAATGGCCTTTATGGAGATTTGCGTAATACCAGAAGCTGATGCAGTTTATCTGGATCCAATTAAAATTTGATTGAAATTGGTCCAGTTATTTTTTTCATTTGGTACGAATATAAATTCTTACTAATATTATAAAAGTGTAAGTTTGTAGTTTTTATACCACTGTTGTAGCAAACAAGCATACGGCCCACCTAATAATAAGCGGCACAGATGGTATACACATACTATATGGGATTGAAAAGGATCTATATATAGACTACGATCTATTCCGGCCAATTTTATTCTAGTCACGCAAACGAAGTCACGAGTTAAAGATAGTATTATCTACTAGCTATATAAAGATCAACATCTTTATCATTTTACCCATTCATTGTCTGCTACTGAACATAAATCTTCCTTAAGGACTACCACGATAAACGATCTTGAGCTTTTTATATACAAATATAAAAGCTCTCAAATATTTCTCATCATTTCTTTTTAATATTCATTGACGATAATGTCTTACTCCCTTTAGCGTTACGAGAATTTCGTTATTTCATAATTTATGATTTTATTCCGCAAAAAAATCGATCGTGACAAAAGTAATATTTAACTTACAGGGAATTAAAAGTTTCACCCTCGCCTATCATCTCTAACTGGTGCCCCGCCAGCGTATATCGTTAGTGCAGGCGGGGTTACCATTCTATTATCAACCATTGAAAAAAAAAACACGGAACTAAACATTTCGTGTGGGCGTAGTATACAATGGACCAACTCATCTTCTCCTAAACTGAAACTGTGTGACTAAAGGTTGAGGAATAGGTAGCAGCGTCCCTCTTTAGACATCACCAAAGTCTCTAACAGCGGTAGCCAACTCGCCTACCAAGCATGGCACTTTTGGCAAAACCCCCCAGTAGGGAGAGGCCTATGTTTAGCAGTGGACGGTTAATGGCTAATATAATATATGATTAATTGCAAAAAGAATTATAAAAATCGGTTGAAAATCAGCGTTAATAATGTTTAACATTCCTTTACACCATTTTACTAAAAATTACCAAGTACTTTTTACATGTACAAAAAGTATATGATAATTAAAAATCTCTTTTTGAAGCTACTGAGTTTACTATTGATATAGGAGGATAGTTTTTTAAAATCCAATCCGTCTATAAAGCATCAATTTTATTTGCAACATCAGTTAAAAAAAAAACAATTGTAACTGTAATACTGCAACGGAATAGACAAATATTGAAACTAGACAGACAAATAACGAAAATAGACGAAATAGTAAATAATATTTCATATGACAACACAAAGTCATGTATTCAATAAATATTTAATTTATAGCTCTCACGTTACAACCACTTGCACTGCAAATGTTGCACTTTGAAAATAAAACGAAACTTGTCACATTTTTATTTGCGTCCAACGAGCCGTTTGTACGTATCGTATAAATTCTAATGCTAGCGTAAAAACTTTGTGCATGTCCTTTAAAAATCACCTAACCTTTAACCATTGACAAAAATATATTTTTCATTTCAATTCTCTACAAATGTTTAAAATTAGTTATCTATCTAATGATGTCGATGTAAAAAATTCTATTAGTCTGCAAAACTGTTAACTGTTATGAATGAATTATATATAATATATTTATATTTAATCGGATATCTAATAATTTTCTCTCCAATGTGTATATAATTTTAGAAAAATTCCAATGAATTTGATTTCAAATTAGATTTTCATATTTGATTAGTAATAACAAGATTTACAGTCACCGTCCAAAAAGTGAAATAAAATATCATCCAAACAGGATGCTATCTTCCCTATCAATGATCTTTAACACATTATTTTAATAAGTATACTTTGTTTAAATGATGCAATGTAGAAAATTAAAGTACAAAAAATTAATATATACACATTGGTATAAATGAAATATGATTGTATTATTGCTGCAACCTCAATTTTCAATATTAAACAAATTAGCATACAAGCAATACAAAACAAAATAATCCTTACTAATGTTATAAATGTAAATGTTTGTTTCTTACGTCTTGGCACCTTAATACTTGATCTAATCGCTATGAAATTTAGTACTTAGGTACTATATATGATGGAGAACACAGGCTAATTTATTTATCCTGATCAGTGAATATATCGCAATCACGCGAACAAAGTAACAGGTAAAAGCTTGTAATTCAATTATTTATAAGAAAAATGTAAATCTGGTAATTACTGATCGATGATTCCAACTTATAAAATATTTCTAATAGAATTTTTGACATCAACTATTTCCTTATCTACGTCCAACTTTGCGATATTGTCAGCATTACACCTAACGTTATTGAGTTCCTTTATGGAAATAAAATCAATTTTCGCAAGCACAAACTTTACTACGTCATCAAATTAAATAGTCACACTCAAAATATCACACTTTATATGATCATTATTATCAACTTAAAATGTCTTCATAAGAATATGTTCAGACAACCCACCTATGTTCGGTATGACTCCACTGTTTTTCACTGTTTTGTCTTTTCTATGCAAACTACATTTCTTCTCCTTATGTCCAATTTCTGATTTATTATGGGTTGTTTTGATTTGAGACGATATAGATACGTTACGTTTTTTGGTCCCGCACTTTTTACATTCGCACGCACTATTACTGTCACTATCAGCACTTAGAACTTTTTTGTCGTCACGCTTTAAATTTGCTAGTTGATTTTTATTTTCTTCGTACTTTTTTGTTTTATCTTCTGTTGCTTTTTTGACTTCACCCGATAGTTGCGAGTGATCGAAACAGGTAGTAGTTTTCTGTAACAAAACATGTTCTATTATTATAATGGTTAAATAATCAATTGACCAAACTACAATATTCAAATTGAATTGTAAATTTGTAAATGCAAAATCAGCATGTCCACCCAGCACGTTGGGTTGTTTGTGGATTTAGCATAAAATGCGTATAGCATAAAAAACTTAACAACAAAGAAGGTAAAGGTAAAGAGAAACGTACAGTGGGATTAACAGCCTTGGAATATATTTGCACCCGTCCCTCGAGCTCCATTTTGAGTCGCCAGTCGCGTAGATACATGTGCGCCGCTGCTGCACTCGGCCAGCCGCGTCGCCACGTGTGCCACCTAGCGATGAGATTGTTATTCATTTACGTATTTATTCTTTGTTGCATTAGTAACAGAAATAAAAAAATACGGTAAATAAATGAATGAGGTATAAAAGGCTGCTTTATTGTTAAGCAATCTCTTCCAGAAAATCTTCAGATAGGAAACATTGAGAAAAGAGACAAGAGATATAAGACGCAGTCTTTGATTATATAGATAGTGTCTCCATACAAATGCTTGGAGAAAAGCGAGTCAACTTTTTTATATAATTTTGCGTAATAAATGAATGTTTGTTGTAACTTTTATATTTATTTTATTTGATAATTTTCGCGCCTTTTTAATATGTAAAAACCAAATTTTAATTATTAAATATAGATACGTCAAGATACATTATGTGCATAAATATGTAGAGAACTGATAAAAAATTTGTCAAATAATTTGACTATTAGCTGACGAAAAGTTGACCCGTTCTTGAGGCTTAAGGTTCGAGCCTTAAGGCTACAATCGAACGATACAATCGAAGGGTGCGTTATATACAAAATATATATTCATATGTCTATTTATATACTTACCTTGTTAATAGCTGTAGAATTCTGGACTTCTGTCCTAACGATCTGTACATTAAGACTGTATATCTGAACGCAATTAGGTCACCTCTAATTGGTTTATCTATATTTCGATTTTTAAAGTTCAGTTTTAAAGCTTCTAAGTAGTATTTTGAGGCTGGACTTTGTAGACCTGTAACATAGAGAGATATATAATTTATTTGCATTACTTACAACACACAAACCACAACAGATATACCATAGATACTATAGGAAGACTTTGTACAAAAGTCGTGTGCTTGGGTACCTTTCTCTCTTAAAAATAATATTGGATAAGAAACTTTTAGCATATTCTAAAATAGATATCCGACCGAAATAGACGATATGGAAATGGGTGATGACCTTTTTTCCGTTATTAATGTCTAGAATAACCCAATATCTATATATCGGATCGGTATTCATATTACCCGCTTAGTAACCAGCATACACGTTATTCATAATACGAGTATCGAAAACTTTATACAACTTTAATAACCCTGTTATATATGTTGTAGAGTTTGTAATCACTTTAAAATGGCTACTGTAAAACAAGCATATAAAAGCCGTCATTATACGAAATATAATTACAGCTAGTTAGGAAATAATTTATAATATAGAAACATAATTATCTTTTTTATTTTTAAAACTTATGCTTAATTTTTAATATGATGTCTGTATAATGTAATATTCATAATACCATAGTAACTCCACGTGATTCCCTCTAAAAACTGTCTCGATTAATTCTTGTTGAATCCCTCACTTGGATCTGCTTTCGTCCTCTCCTATCATCTCTTACTAGTGTCTCGCTAGTGTAAACCGATAGCGTGGACTGGCTTACCATTCCATTTTCATCAATTAAAAGATATCATAGTATTTTTGTTAATGCAAAAGGAAAAATAAATGTAGTATTGGAATATTGCGCACAGAGATTTAACAAAAAATTAAAAAGGAGAAATGTTTTCAAAATTTATTTTGGAGATTTATTTGAAAATTTGGATTTTACTGGAAACTTGATAAAAAATAAGACCTCCGTAGTAAACACTACGTGTAAATGTGATTACAGGTTCGCTTCTTTGTCGATTTCAATTTATGAAACAAATTTTTTGTAGTACTGGTACCGTTTTAAATGATGAATCCTTATATTTTTGCTACCTAGTGTCTCATATTATCATTATTTTCCTATCCTTATCCCAATCATTTGTGGTCGGCGTAATATGATTTTATCCATATTACAAAAAGATTTGGTTTTTAGTTTTACTACCGGCCACCTGCCTGACGTCAACCCTCTTTGGGAACCTAGTGTCTCATAATACAATTAATATTCTAATTGGACTATATTAATTTTGAATCATTTATTAATTTCTCATAATACACTTACTATATCTATATCTTATTTAATTTTGAGTATCGTATTTATTTATTCAGTAAATACCTTTCATCCTCAACCAGTCTCCGTAAAGCACGAAATGTTCCCAATTATTTGGTTCCAACTCCACCAACTTCGTCAGTATACTCTTCTTCTCTGACTCTGGTTTAAGGGCCAATAGTTCCACGTGCGCTTGTACAAATCTTGGCTGCAGCCATATGCATTTTTCTAGCATTTTGATAGCTTGAATTGTTTGGCCGCTCTTTCTAAAGCGAGAAGTTTATTGTTATGATTAGGTACAAATTCGTTTTTATTCTAATGTAGATAAATAAATTTCTAGTATTGGCAAAGAAAGATGTATGTAAGTTTTTGGTAATCAGTTCTCTCTGTCTATCATGCAAGGAATAAAACAAGTTCCTTGTATGGTAGCTTCTTGTATACCTACTATAAAAATTAATACGAAGTTTCGAAGACAAACTAAATTTAGGTTCATATCAAAAGAAATATCAAAAATAAATTTATTAGCTCAAATATTTTATGGTAGGTAAAGATTATGGTCTTACTCGCAATTTCGAATGGTATATAATTAATGTGTATTATAATTTATAATTTCCGGCATAGAATGGACCACCCTTTCCTCTTCCGTGGGTATTGTAAGAGGTGACTAAGAGAGGGCGAGGGATGTGCAGCAGCACCTTAAAACAAATCCAAAGCCTAAGACCTCCAAGACACAACCTGAAGGGCCAACCACCAGCGAGTATTCATGTAACAATAACATCAAATTTATGCCCAAAATGCATGTGCCCTTTCATAAATAAAATAAGGTATGCGAGGTATAATATGAGGGCCCATGCTCGTTTACAGAGTCTTTGAAGTGGTCAACTTGACCAAAACGATTAGGATATATCTACTCACATATATATATTCATATATATAAAATCGCGAGATACAGCTATAGGGTCATAATGAAGAAGGATGATGTCAAAAATTTTATATGTATATTTTGTTTTATATTTTATTATTATATCTATGAAAATATATATCAAAAACATTACGAAACAAAGATTAATTCATAACTGAAAATACTCAATTGAAACGAAAATCCAAACGCTAGTGATAGCGAGGCTATTTGTTATATTCGGAGCTTACGAACTTTTCTCTTTGTTTCAGCCAATTTGTGGAAAAGTTACGTTGAAAATTCTGGATTCGGCGAATTTTAATATTTGCTTTTACGTATAATACTATACTACTAAAATAAAAATAAAATTTGATTTTATTTTGTGCATCATTTATATATTTATTTGAAGCACATAATACAAGTTTACAAATACAAACTTAAAACATAACTTGCAACTATGTACAAAAATTTATTGTTCAAGTTCAGTTCAAACTAGCCACCTAGCATGATCCAATAATAATTATGGCTGTAACAAAGCCATTTAAAAATATGGTGGTAAAAATAAGTTTCATTAAAAATTAGTTTTCGGCTTCATCATTGTCATATCAGCCGTTAACTGCCCACTGCTTAACATGGACCTTCCCCATAACGGGAGTTTTGCCAGTAGTTGCCATGCTTGGCAAGTAGGTTGGCAATCTGAATTAGACTTTTGTTGATGTTTTAAGAAAGATGCTGCTGATCATATCTCGACCATTATCCTTAGTCGCTTCTTACGACATCCACAGTAAGAAAAGAATCTTCGAAGAAATTTCGGCTTCACTCTATCTAAAAGATTTAATACACGCTCATTGAAATACAAAGAAAGTATTGTTCCCACTTACTTGTAAAGCTTGCCCAAGTTGTAATGCGCGTTTACGTGGTGCCTGTTGTATTTTATGGCCTGCAAGAAGTGGTGCTCAGCATTATCCATCCCCGAAACTAGCGTGCCGATATTGTTGTGGGCGCTCGCGTAGCTTGGCCACAGTCTGGGTAAAATACGATGTTATCACTAACAGACCTGGTGATTATTTGAACATGACTGTTGTTTTAAAATGTAATAGTTAGAGCTAGTGTTGCCAGAAATAAAAAAAAAAAAAACAAAATATGTAATGCATATAAATGAATACTGTAACTTGTTAATTTAAATGAAACAATCACTAATATGTATTGTGATAAAGTAGAAGACTTTCTACATTTGCTAGTGAAATGTGGCTGGAATTGTAACCTGAAACAGCGGATTCTGGGCGATACGCCATTATATAATGGTAATATCAATCTAATACTGAGTCAACCTGACAGTCGCAATGCATAACGGCTATATCTGTGGGTAAAGGTGTCCCTGACGGACTGACAGACTGACGTTCAGACATTGGCTATAAGGTTGGCATAGTCACTCAGGTGTACTAAAGCCTCATCAAAAATTTGATTAAAAAAAAAACTTGTTAATTTAAAACATAAAGTTCTCCTTATGGCCGGATTAGAATTTACGATCTTTATAGTCGAGGTTACGATATTTCCTCTAAATATTATTTCAACTAAGAGCGGGCAATGTTTTATTATTTTTAAAAACTGTTTATTACAAAGCAAAATATAATAAATCTAAATATAAATATATTATAATCATTTTAACTATCCACTGCTTAACATAAGCCTCCCTCTTGGGGGGTTTTGCCGATAGATTCAATGCTTGGCAGGCGGATTGCAAACCGCAGTTAGGCTTTAGAGATGTTTTAAGAGGGACGATGCTGTACATCCCACGCCCAATCTTAGTCGCCTCTTACGACCCCACGGGAAAGGAAGGAGTGGCCTATTCTATGCCGGGACCACACGGCAAATATTTATATGCTTTGTAATAAACAATTTTTTTGTTTCGCAATAAAAGCAATTTCCATCAAAAAGAGCCACCCAACCAAAATTGGCAATATAATTACGTAACATGGCTTCAAATAATAATCAAGAATTAAGAACCTCTTTCTTTAGGAATTCCTTTGCAAAATAAAAAATTCTAATTAAGAAAAAGTATTAAAAAAAAAAAATAACGAAAAATTTCGTACTCAGAAAAAGCTTAATCACTTAACACATCATTTTAAAAAGATACTTTTTATATACGAGTATATCTTTAAAATTTTTAAGAGACGGCACGAAATTAAAGGAAACATCATAATTTTTTTGTTCTTTTTTAATTTTATATTCTTTATTTATATATAAATATGTTGTGTGCAGTTTAGTTATTATAATTCTTAATATTTTTTTTTAACTCCTGTGTGGGTATAGTCGCATATTTCTGTAAAACAAAGTTTCTTTCTTTCTTCTTTCTAAATCATTAAACATTGCTCTATCAGCCGTGTAACCGTGGGCGTCGCGTTTACCTTAAAGCCTCTTTGTAATGTCTGATAGCGCTGTCTTGCTGCTCGCTCTCCCTCAAGAAGTTGCCCAAGTTGTAATGCAGTTTAGCATTCTGGGGCAAAGTCACTAAATCCGCTCTGGAACAAACAAAACACATTCGGCGGTAATTTACGCTCAAATGCGGCGACCGTGAAGCGAATATTGCGCTAGGTGTAAATCGCTGAAAGCGCTTTATGTCATATTTAAAACATTTCCCGGGTTATGAATGTTGGCAAACTTTTTAATTTGCTACCTGTTTGCGGTTGTTTTTATTAGCGGACCGACATTTGATCTTGTTATATGTGATATACGAGAATTATGCGCTCATTTTATTGTACAGGTCTATTAGGAACACCGCTTACGGTCTATTAATGAAACTTTGTTCGCTTTTAAAGGAAAATTGATATTTAAATAGGTAAATGGAATTTAACTGGAATTGTTATGTGGAAACTGTGACAAATTATGAAAATGGATAGAGGAAGAAATGTATGTAAGAATAGGGTTACTTGATTTAGTATTTTCTACGAGATAAATACAGCCCTAGACGGACGTATGTCGACCAAATAGGCGACGTGCTGAAGAAGAGCCAAATTAAAAGTACCCGTAACCGGTGAGAAGCGATGAGTTTGGAAAAAGCAAAAGAGGTTTGTTTGAATCGAAGCATTTGGCGTTCTATTGTTTCTGCCTACCCTAATTACAGATATGTATGTATGTATATCTATTTTTATTACAAGAATCAGTTATTTTTGTACCCTATAAACCTTCATAGTTTCTGTTAGCACTGCACAGATAACCTATAATGTCATTTTTTATACAACTTAGAATGGCAAACAAGCTGACAGTCCACCTGATGAAAAGTGGTAACCGTCGCCTATAGACATGAGCAATAGCATAGACAAAACAGAGTATATAATATACTATTTCACTCATGATACCCCCCATGCGTTGTCATTCCTGTGGACTCACGTGTTTTTCCTCTGTAACCTGTAAATTCACTGCCATATTCCACTCTTCAAACCGAAACAGTCATGCAAACAACAGCTTCATGGCAAGAAACACGAATGGGACAGAAATGCCCAAGCAGACGACTTTAGTACAATGTCTCCCTCTAGTACAAAATTTCGCATGTCAGTAATTTAATTTCCATGGTCAGTATAAATATTTTCACCATTATTTATGATCAGAGCACAATTTACGAAACATCAAGCAGCTTAATAGAAAATATCAACAAAATGGCTCCATATTGCTAAACTAACAGTACTTTACCGCTGTACTATCGAAAACTGATGAAAGTACCCTCATAAAAGACCGCAGTATTTAATATGATTACCCATATTTCATTTTTTTTTTGATCGTGAAAATTCTTGATAACCCCGCCTGCACTAATGGATACGCTGGCTGAGCACCTGAATATCATCCTTGAGGATGAAGACAGGCCAGTTAGCCCATCATGATGGATTCATTCCATTAACCATGATAAAATCCAAAAAAAACCGCAGTACTGGTTAAAACTGATGAATAGGATTCTAAAAGATTGCAGTATTTAATATGATTACCCCATATTTCATTAGTGTGAACCAGTATCGAATGTTGTGAAGTTTAAACCTAAATGAGATCAGTTTACGGCGCGTTAAATTATTTCATTAAATTTCCTCGTAAAACTACGTGTAGTAGAAAATAAAGTGTGCATTTTGCAGATGGATTATGATTTAATATAACAATTTTGTTTCAGTTTCCTTCATAAAATTCAGATATAACGATGAGCATTAACCTTCTGACCGGGCGTGCCGCGATATCCGCGTGCAGTATCTACTAGTTAAATTTTACGCATCCCGCGATTTCGACGTGCTCACATTTTTTTTATATTTATTGAAGTTGTTATCCCGCGATTCTTGTTCTGGTAGATCGATATTGTTTCTTAGGATCTCGCTAGATGGCTAAATACTGTTATTTGTTAATACGTACTGCTATTTGTTGTCAAATTGATGTGCGAAAATGTAGCGAAAAAAATAACACGGTCAGAGGGTTAAAGAGTTACCACAATAAAAAAAAGACTTCAAATATGGCAAATCAGTTATTTTGACTTAAAAATTGCATTACTGAACCAATTTTGATACAATTTCTATAGGACTAATTTGTAAGTATATTATTTCAGTTAAAAAATAATTTTCTTATATGGAAGACTGGTTGATGTTCAGCAGTGGATGATGAACGGCTGGTATCATAATAATGATGATGATGAGACTGTCTGTTTATGATCTATTACGATAGATCAATAAATTATAAACTGTCACCGTCATGAAAAATATTGATAATGTTATGAGAATCGTTCAAACGTTGCAGGAAATAGTTGAAGCTGTCTCTTAGGTATTAACAAGAGATTGTATATAAGCTATGTATAAGAATAGGTGTCAGCGATAAAGGCAGCCATCTCGAGTGCACATAACAGGCAGCTTACAGGGAAATATAAGATTTTATAGTGTCACCGGTGACTATAAAACTTTGCATTGTGTTAGAGCTGCCACAGCGATTGACTCTTAAATAATATATCGACTTCTCGAACAATTCGCAAAGTATCCGACGATTTATGGGGGAATGTAAAGAAATAAATCATTTTTTGTCAATCACTTATGGGAAAATAAGAGAAAAAACAATTTGATGTGTCGAATGCGTAACTATTTGTCGTAGTTTAGTGCTGGTATGGTTATAGGAAATAGTTTATTATTATTTTTTTTACCTTTTAAAATGATAAAGAAGCTTAAGGTTCACTTTATGGAAATAATATTTGTCATTATATTAAAATTATCGGCGATTTACGTTTTTATTCAATATTTATTTCATATAAGTCGTTATGTTAACATAATGTCTTAATAAGGAATATTTTATAAATTGTAAATCCATAAATAGTAAGTACTTGCATTTAAAAATAACATTAAAATATTATAGATTTTAAAAGCCGTAGATTTTGTAATAATAAATAAATAAATAAACGACGAAATCTTAGAAATAATTGAACAAGTACAAGTTCAAATTTAGTACGTAATAGAATCCTCATAGACTAGGACTAGGCACTTCTCAAAATTTCCACGAAATCACCTATTTAAAACAAGACATATTAAGGTTGAGAAATAGAATTCTTTCCAAGGGCTAAATTTGTCTTTGTAAATCTAATTAGAATAGAAATAATATTTAAAATCTGTTATTTTTTATGATTTACTACTGAGTTCGGAATCATCATCTTCATCATCTTCTTACCCTTATCCCAATAATTTGGGGTCGGCGTAATATAATTTTGTTCATATTACAAAAAGACTTGGTTTTTAGTTTTACGACCGGCCACCTGCCTGACGTCAACCCTCTTTGGGAATATTATTATAAATTTTACAAACTCACCTCAATAGTGTAGCTCGATCTCTCCAATCCGCGTTCCTTTTATATGTTCTAGCAACTCCACTAGCAGCGAGTAGCGCCAGCCCGATGACAAGGAAGCCTTTTGTCCACGGCTTGGAGTACCACATCAGTTGCACCCCGTATGCCGTTATGATGACACTACCCACACTAGCAATAAAAAAAAATGCAGCTTAAAATAGCAAATAAAAAAGTATAAAAGTAACCTAAGATCGCCTTAACATATGAAAGTTAAACCTACGTAAGATACTTTACTTATTTAACTTAAAATACTATCGCAAAATTAATAAAACGTGATTAAAACTTATGTAAAATTAGCTTTAATGTAACAGATATAGGTATGGGGCTCTTTAGAAAGAGCGTATTAAGGTTTCTTTAGGATCGACAATGCGCACGTGACACCCCTAGTGTTGCAGTCATCCACAGGCTGCAGTGACCGTTTATCATCAGACGGGCTGTATGCTTGATTGCCACCTTCGTGGTATATAAAAAAAGGGTTTGAGTGACTATACATCGTGTATACGAATACACTGTCAGAGTGTACTAAACAAATTATAAGTTTATATCTGTACAGAGTGAGCTGTCACTCAGAATCTACATTAAGAACAGCTAAAGATAGAAAACAAATACATTAAATATTTTATGATATTGTTCGATAAAAAACAATATTAATAGCGCCAAAAAGCTACCGCCTATTTTTTTCTTCTGTACCCAAATGTTGCCTTGAAGAGATTGCTGTAGTGATAAGACCGCCTTTTGTTCGTTATATGTGCATATGTTACTATAAAAACTTGTGGATTTAAAAATGATCTTGTTTTTATAAAATTCTCACATTTACCAATTCACATTGATAAATCCTAACATGAGAGTTACTAATGTATTATGTTTATAAAAATCTATTTGGATTTTGTAAAGACATTGCGAAACGTACGTACGTAGACAACAAAGTTATAGGAAATTTGAAAATTTTCTCTCTTTGTAAAATGCTTAAAATTACATAAATACATTGGTTTATTTAAATTTAAATGTAAGTAAATACAATTTCAAATTGAAAGTTAACGCGACACGGTTACAAATAAATAGTACCTACATACCATATACTCATATGTATCAACGTGAAAATTTAGAATTAACTATACTAGTTTATCCACGTAAATGATTTTAAGATATTTTTCAACAATGTTTTTACTTTTATATACATCTATTTTTTTTATACCACTGAGGTGGCAAACAAGCATACGGCCCACCTGATGGTAAGTGGTTACCGTAGCCTATGAACACCTGCAATACCAGAGGTATTACGCGTGCGTTGTCGACCCTGAAGAAACCTCTTTACCCCCCTTTTGAAGAACCCCATGCTGTAGTCTCTTGGGAAAACCTCGGCAGGGAGCTCATTGCACAACCTGAGTGTTCGTGGGAGGAAACATCTCTGAAACCGCGCAGTACGCGACCATTGGGGCTGTAGGACATGAGGATGAACTCCCTGTCGATGGCGAGCCGTACGATGGTAGAAAGTGGCTGTGGGCATCATATTGAAGATTATATATATGTACTTGTGTATATAGTCTACTATGTAACAAATTTCAACATAATTAATTAATTATTTAGCTACTATTAGCAAAATTAATTGGCTATCGATTAAACTGCGCCTTAATTATTGTACGAAAAATAATATCCTATTTCGGGCAATCTCCTGATCAATTAAAGCCTTGTTTACGCAGAGTTCAAATGAGCGATATTCGATATAGTGATCAACAGGTGGGCTACAATTTAGGGGGAATCAATCTAACACCGCTTAGTGTAAATTAAACGACCTCTGATATGCATTTTTAACGAACTTTGAAAAAGACCCTTCCATACACTGGTTATATTATTTTGTATTGTTTACAAGATATCACTAATTATGAAGTTTTATTGTTAAAAGTTTTGTAAACACACATTATGTTTTAAAGTAATAACTACCGGTTTAACTTACAAATAATTATATCGAAAAATCACGACTAGTTTCGGAATCAATTCGTGATCTTTAGTCTTGAGTGAATGTGACTAATGACTAACTAAAATTAAAATATTTAATAAATAAAATTAAAGATATTTATTGCATGATATTTTTTTTATACAAAAAATTAGCGTACAAGCATACTGCCCGTCTGATGGTAAACGAGTGCCTTCCTTGTAACGGACGTTTTCAACACCAGGGGTATTACGTGCGCGTTCCAAACATCGAAGAAACCTTAATATGCCTATATATAAAGTAATAAATTACCATCATCAATTAAAAGAAGTTCTAAAATATATCTACAAATCTGTATTTAAACATTTTTATAAATAAAAATGATTACTGTTGAAGTAAACTTTAATAGTTTAATAGTTTTTTTTTTCTTTTTACTATAAAAAATTTATATAATTTATTGAATTTAGTGCCCATTTTCAATGCAACTTTATATGAGAAGAACTAGCAAGAAACTTAAGTGCTGTTTTTTTTTAAAACAAAATTAATTTTCGAATTAAAAATTTGTATCAATCATTATCAGATCATCAAACAGTATGTTATTTAATGAGTTTATTAGGATCATTTTCATAGTATATTGTGGAATATAAGCCACATGTACAATATTACTTATAGTTTTTATATATTTTTTTTATGCAGTTTAGAATGGCAAACAAGCTGACGGCCCACCTGTTGAAAAGTGGTTACCGTCGCCTATAAACATGAACAGTACTATAGACATGGAGTATAATGATTCGCCCATGATACCTCCCATGCGTCGCCATTCCTGAGGACTCAGGTGTTATTTCTCTATACCCTGTAAAGTCACTGCCATATCCCATCCTTCAAACCGAAACACAGCCATACAAATGCAACTGCTTGACGGTAGAAACACGAATGAGACAGAGGTACCCAAGCAAACGACTTTTGTACAAAGTCTCCCTCTGGTATAATTATTGTTAAATTTTAAATATACACAATAGAGATGTTTCCTTTTAGCTTCCCTTCACAGCCCTAATCTTTTAAGTTCCTTCTGCTAATATACGTACGTTTCTAACATCCTTTCCTGGTTTCCTCTGTCGTCCACTTTTATTCAGATAAATCATTATATTTACCTGGGTATATAAAGGACCCGCTCGGCGATAACGAAGCCGACGGTAACTAGTAAATTGCTAGCAGGCACGAAGGGTATCACCAACAGTAAGAGGCCGATTACAGCCGGAGTGTGTCTCTGTACCTGGTAGATAAAATTATAATTGTTTATATTTATAATAAGTTTACTACTGTAATCTTTTGGACGAAATAATAAAAAATATCTATCTATATTAATTATAAATACAATACACCAACTGTTAGTAAGTATTTGTACATTACACATGCTATTAGTAAGAACAATACATAAATTGTTAGTACAATACACTAATTATAAGTTAGACAAATACACAAACCTCTAAGTCGGCTATAAATCGGTAACACAACAGCAGTAAGGCCCCGAATGCTGCACAGGTGAGCAGGTTCCTGGGATCCCAGCCGCTGGTGATGAGCGGCACCGACCCCATCTGCCAGTCGTGGCTGAGTGACCACGGGCACAACATCAGCCACCAGTTAAACGCTGCCAGGTAGCAGAATGTCATCAGCCTGTTGAATAATTTGTAATTATAATACATATGTGAAACATAAGAATAATAATAGAATACATATATAATTTTAAAAATATGTAATTACACAACAACGCAACAACAACAAATTCTGATTACGTCGACGAAGTTGTTGGTAAAAGCTAATATCATCATCATCATCAAATCAGTCTTTAACTGTCCACTGCTGAACATAAGCCTCCCACTTGGATGATTTGCCGGTAGTTGCCACGCTTGGCAGGCGGGTTTTAGAGATGAACAGGGACGCTTCTACTCATCCCTCGCTCCATTTAGTCGATTCTTACGACACCCACGAGAAAGGAAGGGGTGACCTTTCCTATGCGGCGACCACACGGCAAACTAGTATATAATTCATAAATTCATTTTCCAGTTAACTGTAAATCAAATTATTAAAATCCTATTAAACCAAGTATCATGCACACTTATCCGTATTTTTCAATTTACTATTATATTCTTGTCAAATGTAACTAAAGGTTGGCAATCTGTAATTTAGTTCAGTGAAAAAAATATCAGATATTTATTTTAACCTGCAATTTTCATGTTACGTCCAACCATAACGTAGAAATTACGGGTCGTATAAGAACACTTTTACGGCGGCAGCATGAAACTCCATGTGTATTTAAGAAATAAAGTGTACTCATAATATTTTCATTTTTACACAACTTAGAATGGCCAACAAGCTGACGTCCCACCTGATGGAAAGTGGTGACCGTCGCCTATAGACATGAGCAGTACCATGGACATAATAGAGGTAGATAGATAGATAGATAGATAGATACTCTTTATTGTTTCCTCCAAAAGATTAGAATAGTAAACTTATCATAAATATAAATAATTACAAGAAATAATCACAATGAGAAAACAATGGGCGACTGAGTATACTGTTTCGCCCATGATACCCCCCATGCGTTGCCATTCCTGAGGACTCAGGTGTTATTCTTCTGTAGCCTGTAAATTCACTGCCATATCTCACCCTTCAAACCGAAACACAGCCATGCAAACACAACTGCTTCACGGTAGAAACACGAATGGGACAGAGGTACCAAAGCAATCGACTTTTGTACAAAGTCTCCCTCTGGTAATAATATAATACTTATAATATTTACATTTAAACGGTTCGTGTCACATTGCTTTTTAAATCCTTCAACGAAAATACCCATTACACGGACACTACTTAATAAACATTCTATGCTGTGTGGTCCCGGCATAGAATGGGCCATCCCTTTCATGTGGGTGTCATAAGAGGTGACTAAAGGAACTTAAGGGTCGATGTTTGGGCAGCATTATACTTCTTAAAATATCACCAAAAGCCTAACTGCGGTTATCAATCCGCCTGCCAAACGTGGCAATTACAGGAAGCGGCAACTACTTTGCTTGTGTAACTCTGTGGTTGTATTTGCATGGCTTTCGGTATGGAGGGTGCGATATAGCTAAGAATTTACAGGGTAGAGAGGTATAACACCTTACTCCTCAGGAATGAAACGAATGGAGGTACGTATCACGGGCGAAAAAATATACTCTGTTATTTCCATGGTACTGCTCATGTCTACAGGTGACGGTTACAGCTTTCCATCAGGTGGGTCATCAGCTTGATTTTTTAGCCATTTTAAAGTGCATAATAATAAAAAAAACACATTTATTTCCTGATAAACAGCATTAATTGAAGCCTTACTCTTTAAACAGCTAAAAAGCTATTACCATCATAAGCTTTTAAATGCAATTATTTACTTGAATGCTGATTTCACGGATTTCTAAGAACAAGCAACGTTTTCTCATTCCCAGTAGAGAAGTCGTAACATCAGCTCATTTTACGTCTCAAGTTTACATTAGAGTTATTTTTAATAGTAAAACGACTTGATGGCTTATAAAAAGGCCGGCAGCACACCTGCAATGCCGCTGGTGTTGTGGGTGATCATGGGCGGCGGTAGTCACTTACCATCAGGTGAGCCGCATGCTCGTTTGCCCCTGTGTTGTAAAAAAAAAAAAAATAATAATAATACTTTTTACCCGCTACTTCGTCCTTTGTCTGCGTGGCCAGGATATGTTAACTGACTTTGCTGAACATAACCCCCCCCCACCCTCTTGAATGGTCTTACTAGTAGTTGCCATGCTTGGCAGGCGAATTGATAACCGTAGTTAGGCTTTCGAGATGTTTTAAGAGGGGCGCTGCTGCCCATCCCTGGCCCTCTCTAAGTCGCCTCTTACGACACCCATAGGAAAGGAAGGGGCGGCCTATTCTACGTCGGGACCACACATATCATAATAACAATACTATTTTGACCATTTCCAAAACAGAAGTAAAATAAACAATACATTTTCTGTTGCTGCTACAATGTAACGAACCCAATAAATAAAATTACTCTCGTCTTTTACGTTTGTAACAAAATACAACTGCTCCAAATCAATTCTTTGGTCAGAATAAAATGGATTGTTGGTCAAATATAAAACTGTGTTTCGCCAAGAGAGCAACGTAGAAATGGAACCACATAATTCTTATTTCTTATTATGACTTCATTTTGTCTAGTGTAGTAGTAAGACATCATAAATCAATTTATCTTCAGAGAGCGCTACAAGTATGTTATTACCAGCTGTCTGGAACGTTACTAGCTGTCAACGTATATATCTTACGAACCTCTTGTCTAATGTGTTGCCAGTTATTTATTCATTTTTAAGAAAGGGAATTTAAAAATAATATACGGGTGAAGAAAACATTTAGAAGGTAATAGAAAATATTGCTCCTTCCTTTCCCGTGGGTGTCGTAAGAGACGATTAAGAGAACTTAATCGATCGAAGGATAAGCAGTAGCGTCCCTCTCTCTCAAAACATCACCAAAAGCCAAACTGCAGTTGCCATTCCGCCTGCCAAGCGTGGTAACTACTATATGAAAATCCTTCCAATAATAAATTGCTATAAGGAATGATCCTATTCCTTATGGCAGTGCTGATGATGATGATAAAAAATATTATAACTACTTTCATAAACACGGTAATACTTGTAAAGATCGCTTTATTATAATTTAGTGCTTGACCAAGTTGTAGCGTGTCTAATAAAATTAAATTTGGAATAAAATTTTTTACGCTTTTATGAGGATGATGGCATTTGTTGGTGTAATCTTTAAATTTAGTCGATAATGAAAATAATAACTACTACAAATATAATAATATTTTCATTTCCTAATTCAATAAAATTATAATGTATTCTCTTTTTAATTTCCAGACCCAGGATGTGAATATGAAAAAGCGAAATATAAAGAGAGAGAAAAACTTGAAGTACTCTATATCGAGCTGCCTGACCAACATAACATTTGGCTTAATTTTCCCTTCTTACGAGGATTTACCCGAGTCTTGTAGTAGAACGTTAATGTTGTTATAGTGATGATAAATTGACCTTTTTAAATGGTTCCACTTAATCTTTTTATTTCTATATTTAATAATAAACAGTAAAATATAATGTTACACAAAAAATATGGTAAACAAATCAGTCTTTATAGTATAATTAAATTAAATCCAATTCATGGAGCTTCAATAATGTAGACAAGCGAAATGTAAGATAAAAATTTTGTTATTCAAACATATTGACATCTCTGGTAGAGTAAATTTTTTTACTAAATAACTCGTCACTCGACTAAATCACTAAGACAGTGTAAACTAGGCTTTGTGACGCCACTAAATACTCTATCACGTGAATCGAGATGAGTTCGTTTCTAATATATTACTTTCAATCTTTCATTCCGTCTTTATTATCCAGTGATCTACGGGGTTTGATGTTGAGGTGGAAATTGTTAGAACGGAAACACACAGACCGCATTACGCGTTTATTTCCAGTATTGGTTTTGGATATTGCGTTCCAATGTACGTATACAACATATCCTTACTAATATTATAAAATGTGAAAATCAATTTATTTGTTACATTTACCAGAGTTTAGCAGAGGGAGACTATGTACAGAAGACGTTTGCTTGGGCACCTCTATCCCATTCGTGTTTCTACCGTGAAGCAGTTGCATTTGCATGGCTGTGTGTTTCTTTTGTATATATATATATATATATATATATATATATATATATATATATATATATATATATATATATATATATATATATATATATATATATGTATATTTATTAATATCTTACCTAACAAAAAAACTAGGATGAAAGGCAGCTGGGTTGTCCTGTGGTGAGAACGTTGGCCACGTACCCTGCAGTAGTGCCAACCTCAGGCAAATGAGCAAGGCGAGGGACAATATTACTTTGATGCTTCTTATAGACAGTCCAGTGCACTTTTTCTCTATTTTCAGTGAACATATAGATCTGGAAAAGAATAGAATAGAAATAATTTTTATTAAATAAAAAAGCTTAAATTTAGGCATTTTTTGTTTGTCGAATGTTTTAAGGAGTTTGAATGTTTGTTCCGAATGAAGCCGAACAGGGAGGAGGGGGGGTTGTTAGTAATGAGATGTAATAGGTCCATATACCGTGGCAGGTCGACCTTCACGTGATTCCCCTGTAAACCATCGTGGTTAATTTATTGTTGTATTGTCATGATGGGCCAACAGACCTGCTTCATCCTCATCTATCATCCTTCACTAGTGCTCCGCCAGCGTGTACTGATAGCGCAGACGGGGTTACCATTCCATTATCATGAATAAAAAATAATAGCCGCCCAGACTTGAATGTATAAATAGTTCATATACCCAAGGCCAACCCATTTTATATATAAAAAATAGATTTTTTATACATAACATGGGTTGGGCTTGGATTTTTTATTTTAATCCATGTGGACAAAGCCGCAAAATATATAATTAGTCGACTGTAATTTAATTCAGTTCTGTTTTTTATGTTTGTTATTGTCGTTTATAAACCAATTTGAAAAATTATTATTTTTTTTTTATATAAAAGGACATATTTCAGAAACGGTTTCATAATTTTTTTTTATCAAATTTGGATTTTTTATCAAAAATAGTTTAATTTTTAAATCTAGCTAACTGGTTTTACCAAAATTGAGGTCGGTATTTTTTTAGTGAAACAAAATGTAACAGCCTATTATAGTCACGCTGAATGGACGACTTAGTAAAATATTTTATTCGAGTTTTGTTTGCACTAGTATATTCGGCTTTTTCCCTTTAGTTGCTTCTTTTAGCGTAAAATAATATTGGACGATACGTGGTGTTATACCAGTTTTTTTGTGTCAAATTTGTGTTGAATTCTTAAAAAGTATGATAAAATTAATATACTCACGACCGCAATACTTAATGAGGATAGTCAGAGGCATTTGTCGTCGTAGCGAAAGAAACACTTGATATTAGACATGGGCAATATGAATATCGATTCGATATCTATATATTCGTTTCTTCTGAGCATTATTATCAGAAAAAAGGTCATCACCTGTTTCGATATCGCCCATATCGGTATCTATTTTCTAATATGTCAAAAGTTTGTTACCCACAATTTTTTTTTGGATAACAGACTTTTAACATATTTGTTATGGGATCAGTATATATGTAGATATTGTAACTAAAATATATAGATGTTACTATATGTCACCCATCCCTACTCGATATGCCCATATTTCGCCGAGCATATTAAATACCTACGTGACAGGGAGCGAGCCTACCGCCGTCATTCAATTTAATTTGATTTATTATTGGTGTTTTCCGTCACTGAAGAGTTAGTCTAAAATTAATTAATTCCAGTATTTAGTACTTCTTATTTTCATTTAAGAGGTTCCTCTTGTCCATGCAACTAATTCATGCATTCTCTTCCAGCCAGCTCTATTCCAGACCATATCTTTGACCTCCCTATACGACATGACACCTAGTGTTTCCTTTATCTGTCCTATGTAGTTATTCCTCGGTCTTCCCCTTTCTCTTTTGCCCTCTATTTGTCCTTCTAGTATGCTCTTTAAAAAATCGTCATGTTCCATAGGTTAACACAGCATATTGCCTCTTCTATTCTCTATTGTTTGTATTAATGTTTATTAGTGATATACTTATACTAAATGTTATATTAATAATAAATTTTACCTTTTTACATAGGGCCAACATCTATAAAAGTCGAATGCTAAATTAAGCATGAGTATAGTGACTCCAGTCTCCTTGGCGAGCATGCTCAGTGCACCGAGCACTATACTCAACCACACACACTTCTTGTTGCTAGTAGGTCTACAACAAAATACAAAGGCTATTTAATATAGATGTATTAATAATATTATTAAAGAAAATATATTATTATAATATAAAAATAATATTCCAATATTTATTGAGTAATTAAAATTTTAGGTCGGGATTTGAACCCGCATCTTCTGTGTCGTGTCGAAGCCAGTGCTCTTATCAATTGAGCAAGAGATTCGCTGCACTGATTTTCAAATATTATGAATTTTTATTCATGAAGAATTTACAAATTTAAAGAAATAATACCAAACATTTAAAGTAGTATATTTTTTTTTTTTTGAAATTTTTAATGTCGTATCAGTTTCGAAATACTACTGCGGGAAGTTAGTTCCATAATGTTAAAAAATTATGTTAAGGTATAATGTTATTTTTTTTTTCAATTTTGCATAACGTTTTAGATTCAGCTGTATTTCAATTTGAAGAATAATTACATGCAGCTATTATTAGACACTTAAGGTCTTTATGTTACAAGGGTTAGCACGTACGAGAACTGCCATTAATTTTAATGTGGTAACAACACAATTGTTTGCTTGAGCACAACCCTTACTGGATTGTGAAAAAAAATACCGTTCTTATAAAGTTATCATTGAAATTTATCAACATAAAAAGAACTTGTCGAGTCTGACGTCATCTCAAAACAAAAATAGGTGTAATACATATCATATTACCTGTGGTATACTAAAAGTGAAGACAGGAAAAATATACACGCTAGAACATCAGCTCTGCCTACTACGCCGGCCACCTGTTGATATAAAAAAGTGTACTTAAATCAGAGAAGATGCAGCCGCATATCTTTTTGGTTAATTTTATGGAATATAATTATTTAAATTACTTTTTTTAGTACTTAATTTGCTGTGTATATTAAATTTGATAAACAATGTATTCTAAATAAAAAAAAATATATTAAAAATGGACGTACTGTGTGAAATAAGAAATTATTGTTGATAGAAGATCCTCACTCTGCGTGTTCTACCGCTTGTACAACGGCTTGTGCTCAGAGGAATTATTCAATATGATATCTGCGGCCACTTTCTATCATCGTACGGCTCGCCATCGACAGCGAGTTCACCCTCATACCTTACAGCCTAAATGGTCGCGTACAACGCGGTTTCAGAGATGTTTTCTCCCACGAACACTCAGGTTATGGAATGAACTCCCTGCTGAGGTTTTCCCAAGAGACTACAGCATGGGGTTCTTCAAAAGGGGGGTAAAGAGGTTTCTTCAGGGTCGGCAACGCGCGCGTAATACCTTTGGTATTGCAGGTGTTCATAAGCTACGGTAACCACTTACCATCAGGTGGGCCGTATGCTTGTTTGCCACCTCAGTGGTATAAAAAAAAAGAAGAAAATTTGGTAGAATTAATCAAGAAAAAATATGCTGTATCATTCTAAATAATCTGCATGGGTATTTTTATCTATTTATTTATATATTCTTTACTGACCACATTTGTTAGGTACAAAAGACGGAATATAATGCTATACAATAATTTTTCCCAGTCGATCTTTGTAAAAACAGGAGTTATATCCCACATATATCTCTGCAAGCTAAACAGTTGTACTTAAATAATTCTGTTGCGATTTGAAGGTGAGATATGGTAGTAAAGCTACGAATTATATGTTACGAAGCTATAATACTTAAATCCTCAGGAATGGCATTACATGAAGGGTATCATTGCTGTCACAGCGTATTCTATACTTCCAGGATGCTTTTCAGGAGCAAAACTAATAGCCTACCGTTTACTTGTCATTCCAAGTTGTTTAACCGTTTGAGTGCTGACGAGCGTGATGGCGCTCGTGCGTATTGTAACTAAAAGTACCACGTGAAATCAGTTACTGTTTAGCTCGCTGTAGAAAATTATTAAAATTGGATATTTTTTTGAGGAGATACAGTTTTTTTAGAGACAAGGGTAAATGGCATCAACAAGACAAAGATTTCTTTAACATTTTTAAATAGATATGAGTAAAAATCAATAGCACTAAAACAGTTAAAAATATATTTACCGCCTCTGTATGTACAGGGTGTACAGCAAACAGCAACGCCGCAAGCGCTGCAAAAGGTCGCTGCAAACGCGCTATCGTAACGCAGGCGCGTGCAACAAGCACGCAACACGCAGCGTGCAACGCAACGTTGCATGCATGCCACCACCACGGCCGGAGGCCGGCTAACGCGTGGTTCAATCTGAAACAATCGAGATTTGCTTTAGTCTTTTAAAGTTTAAAAATAATAACAAAGAAACCAAATCTTTATTTTTACCGTTACTGACATTTGTTTTGTTTTTTTTTTTTTTTGTATTATTGTCGTTTTAAATACTAATTTCAACGAAAAAAAGAAACAAACTTCATTTTTTATTATAGTTTTACAAATACACGTCGCCGAATTGTCACGTAGCTCCGTCATAAAATGGGCCACCCTTTCCTTTTACATGGGTGTTGTAAGAGAAGACTAAGAAAACTAAAGACTAAGAAAGGGATTGTTAGTAATGGAGACTGAGAATCCCATTGCTAGCAATATACCCAACCAGGTCAACCTCCTCGCGGTTCCCCCTGGAAACTATCATGGTTAATTCCTGATGAATTCATCATGATGGGCTAACTGGCCTGTTTTCATTCTCATCTATCACCCCTAACTGGTGCTCCGCCGGCATATCTCATTGGCGCAGGCGAAGTTACCATTCCATTTTCACCCCTCAAAAAAAAACCCCCTTATGGGGTAGGACATTTTCAGCAATGCATAGTTAATGACTGATACAATTTCGAATACAGTTTTGGGTGTGCATATACTAACTTGTAACAAATATAGTTTTTAACATTATATGAAGATATAGTTTCCCTAATATCTAATTTACTAATACCTAATTTCATACTAATTAGTTCAACCGTTAAGACGCTAAGAGGTAACAAACAGAAACTCGCTTTCACATCTATAATATTATTATTTATAATCTGTGGATATCTATTATTACAGTTATACTTTACTAGTAATGTACCAATATAAACCTTTTAAGCAATCTAAAAGTTGGATAGCTGAAACCTTTCTGTGAATATCAATTTATCCATTCCAAAACATATAATAATACCTACGTGCACATATACATACATAATTGTTATGTGTTTACGTTACTTTGTCAAACGAAAATGGATCATAAATCCCAGAGACGGAACTCGCTCATAATATACGAAGTAATACAGTCAGCGAAAACATATCCATAGTGATGTGCCGAGCCGACCTTTTATTGATATACGATTCTTTTCGTAAGAATAAATAAATGAATCGATTCCTGACTCGAATCAGAGGACTCGAACAAGAACTCAAATTCTTGTTTGGGTATTTGAATACTTCATTAGACTCGATTAATGTTTAAAATTTCTAATAGCGATCTCTAAAGCTTAGTTTTAATAAACATAATAAATATTTAGTAATTTAAGCATTTTTAGTTTACTATTTATAAAGAAAAAATAACTGAAACGATGAAACTAATATAAAAACTCACTTGTATATAGTGTCGCCAGTAACATTAAAATACTGTAAGCGTCTAAAATCTGTATACGAAATCTGTACATATCGAATACTGGAGTACTTGAGCAATAATATCATATGGTAGTACAAATTTTTACCCACGAGTTCATCTGCGTGACCGAGATATCTTCACTGACTGGAACAACAAGTAGCCTATGTCGTCCTCCATCCCATATTATATATATTCATAATAATTGATTAAGACGTTAAGATGCAAAAAGGCAACAAACAAACAAAATCAATTTCACATTTATAATATTAATTAGGATTTAATTTAGTATTCGAGTCGACCAGATGCGGTCCATCACTAAATAACCATGCCTTGGTAAAACATTTGGGACAAAATGTCTTTTAATAGCTCATGTCCCGCCATGTCATTAAAGTTTCAAAGTAGGTTTATAATTAGCTTCATGGTTACGTTATATACATTATTTACATATAGGTACATTAATTTTTTTTTATACGAGTACAAAGGTAATAAAGGGCGATTATTGTTACTGTACTTACTTTTAAAGTGTATTCTAAAATAAGGGTCTCAACTTGTCGGCATTTTTAACAGTTTTTCTTTATACTACTATAATAGAAAAGATGTATATGACCCGTCTGATGATAAACGGAAGTACCGTAGCCTGTAACACCAGAGATATCACGCGCGTGTTAAATATTTATTTTAAATTATATTAATTTTCTTAAACATCTTGTCTCAAAATGTGTACCTACATTTATTAATAGAAATCAAAGTAACTACTTTATATATAATAAAGTATTAAATTTGTTATTATACCGAATTTGGTAATAAATTAGAATAGAACACTAATTTATATTTTAATTAATTTTATAATTATTTATTGTCATGATACTTGAATAAAAAGTAATGAAATTGTAAGAACACGTGGTCTCGCTGATTTGTTTACTCGAATTCGGTCCTGTATACATAAAAGATTGTTATTTGGGTAGGGAGACACTTCTTGTCCAACCGTTGAACAGAGCGTATCTCCCTGCCGTATCAAGAGTGAACAAGTGTAATAAACCACGTGGTCATTATATAAAATATATCACAATTATTGTCGATGGAAGTCCTAAAGAAGCTGTAGTTAAATAAGAGTGAATGGATTAACAGAAGTTGGGTATTTATGTTATATTATTTGTTATATATCAAATACAAAGTAAAATAAGTAAATAGTTTTATAGTATGATATCTAAAATAAATGAACTAAGTGAACTTGTGCTTCATTTCTATTTATTACTAAGAGGCTTACCTTTATATTGCTAAAGAATATATCATATACTTGTAAAGTTAGTATTACGTAGTACCCCACACATCATATTATATATTAAATATTATTAATAATATTAACAATATTAACCTATTTTGATACGCGCATTGCCAATCCTTAAGAAACCTTAATACGCCCTTTTGAAAACCCCCATGCTGTGTCTAGGGAAAATTTCGGCAAGAAAACCATCCCACAATCTGAGTGTTCGCAGGAGGAAGCTCCTCTTAAACTGCACTGCACTATATAATAGTGCGCCACCTACTCTTTGTCTTTTTCTCAATGTCCTCTAGCCAAAGGTTGTCTGGAAGAGATTGCTTAGCGATAAGGCCGCCTTTTGTATCACTTCTCATTAATATTTACTGTATTTGTTATTTCTCTTTTTACTTGGTGCAATAAAGTGTAAATAAATAAAAATAAAAATAAAACACTGTGCGTGTCATTCCAGCTCTATGGTGTGAGGATGGATGACGATGGCGAACGGTACGATGGTAAAAAGTAGTTGTAGGTATCATATCGAAGACTTCTTTAAAACAGAATCCGTTATACAGACGGTGGAAAATGCAGAGAGAAGCAAAGAATCGTCTTAAATTAAGGGTAGGTACGACCAATTAGCCTGGGATCGTCGACAATCCCCCTAGCACGCCTCTGAATCAAATCAATAACATATGCGTGTTACGCAATATCTTTGGCAATACTGAACTGATTTTATTAACTTATTTTGCAATGGTATTGATCTATATATTTTTATCTTTCAGCCAGAATAAGTTATTTTACAAGCGACCCGCCTCTGCCTCGTACCATATATTCTTTTTGATTGACAAATATTTAATGTCAGTAAGGCCAGAGTAACCCTTGAAAATTTATTTTTTAGCATTTGATTATAAAATAAACAATTTATCTACTTAGGTAAAAAATATATCCTATATTTATAAATACAATATCTTCTGTATAAAATATCTAAATGACAATGAAATTTACAACGAAGACTGATGCATGGTTTACGAGAACTAAGCGCCGAAGCAGCACTTGAATGCAGATGGCTCAAAATCGTTCTTTATGGCAGTCTATGGTGGACAATACAGGCAATAGCTAATATAATGATTATGAAGCGAAGAAGTTGATAAATGTAGACAACGTCTTTGTTATTGTAATGATTAAAAATCCAATCAATACGGAAGGTAGCAAAAACCGAATTCAATTTTAAACTAGTGAAAATATATTTTCAAATAGCAATATTTGAAGAACATTGACAAAAGAAATAGAGTAGAATTGAGAAATTCATTTTGAATATCCATTTTGAAGTTTGTTAAAAAAAAATTAGCTTATTTCCCTATCAAAATCACGTACGTCCAATACTGAGAGTACAAGTTGTCCCTTTTTACACGGACGCCCTTGTTTATAACTTTGTTTTTGTCACAGTTTCTACTTAATAATTAAGTACACAAAACAGCTAGCCATGATTAATGTGCGTTGTTTGTTTGTCGCCCAAAGCCGAGACCATTCACAACTCATTAAATTGAACTTGCCTCTTGGGCTTTCAGTTCATAAGCTCAAACCTTGAGAATTGTTCGTGACAATGTCCAACAACTTGGGGTTTGTTTTTATTTCAGTTTATAAGAAATAGACGTAGACAATAAGATGAGAGTATATTTATTTGCCAGTAAATAATTATGATTGATTACGAGAAGTGAAAAATGTCAAGAACTGGTGGGTGTATGTAATGAGTAATGATGATGATGAAAAATGATGCAAGAAATATGTATAATTTGTTTCAATAGATCCTAATGAAAATATAAAGAAACGAATAGTTGATGCGATCATCAGATAATCTGCTAATGTCCAGTAGTATTATAAATCAAAAATAAGTGATTTAACTAAGTAAAGGATTCGAATCGGCTAATTTCATTTACAATGTATTTGTGATAAATTTATTTTTTTATTAAGTTTACCAGAAGAAGACTTCTTGCAAAAGTCTTTAATTCTCTTGGTTAACTCTGTTCTATTCGTATTTCTGTCGTGAAGCAATTGTATTTGTATGGCTGTATTTCAGTTTTAAAGGTCAGATATGACAATAAAATTACAAAGCATAGAGGTATTTGGCACATATCATTTTAATAGACAAATTATAAGAATAAGAAAAAACAAAGTACTTCATATAACCTAATTAAAACTCAACCAAAGATTTAGTGTTTGTGTTTCCGAGGAATATTCGTTTCTTGTCATTTTTGTAAACATCATATAAATAAAATGGAAATGCAACATTTTGATGTCCAAGAACTAATCTTGCAATGAATATGGACAATGACCACTACCACTCCAAAATTATGGTCTAGTACATAGTTGAGGTATCAACTTTGAATTCATATTCTCAATGGGTAATATATCCTTCTAGCCAATGATCAGTGTCTAATCACCGAGCATAATATGAAAGCATGATTTTTTTAAATTGTAACTACCTATTCTAATTGTAAGTACGCTTTTATGATTGTTATTCACAATTTGGATACCGAACGGTTAACACTAAGCTCCTAGCAATGATCTATTAATTTGCTTAAAGATACCTTGTTTAAAGTAAAACATCTGTCGCGAAACGTGCCTGGACGAAATAACAATCGGAGATTGATGGCTAATATGAAAGCTTGCAGAACTTCTGGTAATAAATTATTATTACCAGAAGTTAATTAGAAGTCACCATTAAGTTCTACTATTAAATAGACAATCTTCGAGTGTTGCTAGTCGTACACATGGTAGCAGAATTAAACAAAATAATTCTAACCAAATAACCTTTAAAAGTTAAACAGATATAATAGTATCCTAATAAAATGTATTTTATGATATCAGGCAATCTAGAATTAATTAAAAAAAAAATAGTAGCGGAATTAAACAAAATAATTTTAATCAAAAACGAGTGAATTGGAATTCCGCAAAATAACACCTGTTTCACTAAAACATTTATGGTTGTTATCCAATATTGAATAGAAACAGACATTTTTTTTAGGAAATGCTGTCAATCCGTCTAGCTTTGACGATAGCTAAGTTGTTCTAATTAAGGTCTAAAGTTATAGTTTAAGATCACGAACCTCTCATTTTGATATTATCAAACTATGTTTCAATTAATTTTATCCTGTATGCAAAGTTTCTAGGTGATATATCAATTATAGTCATATATTACCTAAGGGAACAATGCCCTTACAACACGTAGCGCTAAAGACCGTCTGAGAAATCGCCTAACAACAAGGCACGTCGCTATTGGACTTAACTTGACCTTCTACATTGTCTCTTCAGAAGACGTTCACATTATTGCTGTTTATATAAATAATATTTTATATTAAAATGGTAATTTGATTATATCTATACTAATTCAATTATCTGTCCTGACTAACTATGAACGCATAGTTAAAAGTACTAAGTATAGAAAGCTGAAATTGGAAAGGATTTTAGAAAATTTTAATTTAAAGAGGAAATATAAGCATATTAAATCACTGGCATCAAATATATAAGGACGTATTATCATTATTGTACAAAATAATATTAGACGAATAAGTCGCCAAGTATATATTCTAGAACATGCCATGCATCAGAGCATCGGAAGACTTCGTCTGGAATACGTCATATAAGGCGTATAAAATCAAAGACAGCTAAGTCCAAGTTTGTCAAATGTTCAGAAATCTACAAAAACTAATATTTAAAAAAGACTATAGAACGATACTCTATATTTTAAACGAGATTGAAAAAAAAAAATTAGAAAATTAGTAATTATTTGAATTTTAATTAATAGAAATCTATCTATATTTGAGTACAGAGTGAAAATGAAATCGATTTTATGGTATATAGCTGCCTTTGATTTTATAGGCCTCATATATAAACATGACTTATTACGTGTTGGTGTCTTTTATAGTAACGATTCGTGTACTCTTTAGGAGTTATATGTATCATCAAAACATGTACATGAAACATGATAACGCAGAATTATCGAACACTTCAAAGAAAGTAATCGCCTTTTTCGATACCAATAGCTATTGGAGACGATTGCAGAGTATTATCAGATATATCACAAGAAAGAGAACTATAAACAGAAATGATTGGAGGGAAAATCAAACGTGACTCTTTATTAGTTTTATTACCATTACAAAGGGCACACAATCTGGTTTTATGCGTGTTAGATAATAGTGTTCCGCGCGTGATGTTGACACAATGGCCGTTTGTTCAACGATATGTCAGTAAACAAAGATTACATATAAAAAATACGATATTAATTTTGGGCTTTTCTTGTGATAGGATAGGAAAGATTCACAATTATTCTTTTCTCGCCAATAAAACTGCGAGGGAACCAATACACTTCTTCGGGATTTATAAATAATAATATTACTTTATTTATAGGAACACCAACAGCATATTTTTTTTGATGGGTGAAAATGGAATGGTAACTCCGCCTGCGCTGACGGGATACGCCGGCGGAGCACCAGTGAAGGATGATTGGTGAAGATGAAAGCAGGCCAGTTAGCCCATCACGACGAATTCACAAGGAATTTACCATGATAGTTTCCAGGGAGGTCGACCTGGTTGGGTGTATTGCTAGCAATGGGATTCTCAGTCTCCATTACTAACAATCCCTTCCCCCCCCCCCCCCCCCACCAACAGCATATTGCATTATAGCATATATCGAAACTTCATCATCATATCAGCTTTTAAATGTACACTGCTGAACATAAGCCTCCCTCTTGGGGGGTTTTGTCAATAGCTACCACGCTTGGCAGGCGAATTGGCAACCGTAGTTAGACTTTGGAGATGTTTTAAGAAGGACGTTGCTGCCCATACCTTTGCCCTCCTTTAGTCGTCTCTTACGACAACGGAAAAGGAAGGGGTGTCCATTCTATGCCGTAACCACACGGAATAATATACATAACAAACATTAAATACGATTCGATATTAAATGCATTGTATTATTAATTGTATCAGTCTTTAACAGACCACTGCTGAACGAAGAGAGGGGCGGGGGGGAGTTTCCAGTAGTTGCCACGCTTGGCAGATGAGTTGATAACCGCAATTTGGTTTTAGACGAAATTTTAGAAGGAACGCTGCTGCCTTCCTTCCACCATAAGCTCCCTTAGTGAGGGGAAGGGATTGTTAGTAATGGTGAGATTAGTCCCCATTGATATAAAATAATAACCCTATCAGATCGACCTGGAGGTCGATTACGGAATTAGAATCAGGGAGAATTACGTGGACGTAATTCTCCCTGGAAATCATCGTGGCTAATTCTAGTTGAATTCATCGATAGTCGATCGACTTATGGACGAACTTGTAGATAATTATTACTATTTTATATATTAATTTGATTCATTAATACCAGAACCGACGCACGAGGTCTATTTCTGACTAATGATAGTTGGAAAATAATTAATACTAATTACTTTTTAATTTGTTCCTCGTATAATTGATACAAAACTTTTTCACTATGAAATGTTTGAAGCATGCAACAACATAGTGTTCATGCAACTGATAAGAGATAACCTATTTCCTGTAACCGTGTCACTAATTATAAGTTAATGAATAAATGATATGTGGGATGTAATATTATGTAATGTGTATCTACGTGGTATAACATTAAAAGGCTGATTATCCTATTCTCTTTGGCCGCAACAGAATATCAGTGCTTTGCTCTTTTGAGGGCGAAGCAATAAACTGAGTTGTGAACATTTTGTATTGTTATGGCACACGCACAAAAGAAAAATTGTACTTGGCTTTATGTATATGTATTTTTTTTAATCATTTATGTTATCTCCGTTTTTATGTATATCTATATATGTTATAATTTGTGTGCTGTAAGTAATGCAAATAAATTATCTTTCTATCTGATTAGAGTTAAATGTGAACTAAAAAATGACATGACATTCTTAAAGAGATGATAATGGAATTGTAGCCCCGCTTACGCATTTGTTACACGCTAGATATATGAGAGCTGCCGTGTGGTCCCAGCATAGAATGGGCCATCCTTTCCTTTTATCAGGGTGTTGTAAGAGGCAATTCATCATCAACATCATCATCATCATCATCATCATCATCATTTCAGCTATTTTCCGTCCACTGCTGGACACAGACCTCCTCCATAAACTGCCATAAGGAACGGTCCTGAGTCACCTGCATCCACTGACTCCCTGCAATGTATTAGAGATCGTCACTCCAACTAGTAGGGGTCGTCCTACACTGCGCTTGCCATTACGGGATCGCCACTCAAAAAACTTTCTTCTCTGTCGGTTGTCAGTTCTACAAGCTATGTGACCAACCCATTGCCACTTCAGCTTGCTTATCCTTTGATAAAATAAGGAGCGATTAAGGAAACTTTATAATCGAAGGATTGGTAGCAGTGCTCCTTTTAAAACATCGCCAAAACTCTTACGGTAGTTGCCAATCCCCCTGCCAAGCATGACAACCAATGATAAATCCCCCTTATAGCCTATATTTAGTAGTGGACAGTTAACGGCTTCTACGATAGATATATGCGTGTATGAGAATAAATTCTGGTCAATTGGCCCATCGCATCGTGACAAATTCATCGGGAACTAGTCGCAATGGCTTCCCGGGGGAAGCGCTTGAAAGTCGACTGGACCGGTTACATTGTTAAAAGTACCAATCGTTGGACTATTACTAACAGTGCTGCGTAACTCCTGCTCCCTATGATATTGTTTGTTTGATCATTTAAAAAAAAATGATGAAATAAGTTGTTAGAAGTTTCTTTCGTTGGAAAGAAACTTCTCGAGTATGAATGAGTAGAGTATTGCCATAAGAAAAATAACTTTTTATTCTTAAACAGGTTAAATCCACAACTTCGTTCGTATGACTGGGATATGTTTATTGACTGGGTCAAAAAGTAGTCTGTATCCTTCTTCCATCCCATATTTACTTATTTATTTATACTTTTACACATATTAGAAATTGTCTACATGGCGTACTTAATGCCTGATGGCGTTCTCTACCAGTCAACCGTTACGCTAAACAAAGAGAGAGTAAATGGCGGTGCATATATATATATATATATATATATATATATATATATATATATATATATATATATATATATATATATATATATATATATATATATATATATATATATATATATATATATATATATATATTGTATGTGAATATAAAATTTTATAGTGATTGGTAAAGTCGTTAAGGCATTATATTACAAACTCAATTTCATATATTCAGAATAATAATAGTAAGGATATTAAAATAGTTCAAATAGGTAACAAGCTAAAAAGAAACAACTACTCCTAACTAATTACTCCTAACCAACGAGCTTAGGAGAAAAGGGATTGTTAGTAATGGTGTCTAATTAACCCATTGCATTGGAGATCTCCACGCGATTCCCTCTGGAAACCATCGTGGTTAATAATAGTGCAATTCGTCACGATGGACTAACTGACCTGCTTTCATCGTCGCCTATCATCTATCACTGGTGCCCCGCCAGCGTATACCGATAGCACAGGACCATTATCACCCATTAAAAAAACCATCGAGCTCATTCGCCTATTTATTTATGTATGTATATATATAATAATGAGTAGGGAGAATATTTATAATAATATATGTATCACATCTCCCATATTTAGAACTCCCACCAAATTGTTTATAATAATACTCCTCTCCGTCCAAAGGTTGTCTGGAAGAGATCGCTCTTAGCGATAAGGTCGCCCATTGTTTTCTCATTGTGATTATTTCTTGTAATTATTTATATTTATAATAAGTTTACTATTGTAATCTTTTGGAGGAAACAATAAAGAGTATCTATCTATCTATTCCAGATTGATCTTCGATGTATTCAACCACAAATAAACGTTATACAGTACACTTATGTCATATGATAAAAGAAAAGAACTGACCAGCAAAAACATCTATTACAAAATAACAACAAACCCTTCTAGAAAGTGGACAGCGAAGCTATTAATTTTAAACGCAAAAAGTACTAAAGGAAAAACCTAATAGGTGCTGGGTCACGTATCGAAAAAAGGAAAGTTATCGGTTTTACAACGATGTCTGATACGGGAGGCTATTAAAAAGCAATCAGGCTGACGCCTAGTTACCTCTCATGCGGACCAGTGTCCTGATAGCAGACGTTTGGCTAACAAGATAGAATCCGAACGCAAATGAATAATTACACTTGATCCATCCTTATTAAAATGGTAAATATTCTAAAATTACTAAATTTTTTGTTATCTCTTGACATTTTAATACTCAAAAAAATTGGCCTTGTGATTACGGCATAGAATAGGCCACCCTTCCTATTTCGTGGGTGTCGTAAGAGCCAACTAAGGAAGGTCAATGGGATGAGCAGCAGCATCTCTTTTAAAACATCCTCAAAGGCCTAACTACGGTTGCCAACCCGCCTGCCAAGCATGGCAACTACTGGCAAAACTTCCTTATGGGGAAATAATAATAAAAATGTGTACACTATATGTGTAATAAGTATGTGTGTGTATGTGTTGGTGTGTAGAGTCGTTGGTAGTTTCTTTGCAAAGAGATACTGTAACATATTTACTCAATAAAATATATTCTAATTGAAATCCTTCTATTTCAAAAATGAAAATATTTATTAATTCTCTTTCCTATAAAATCACGGAGAGTCGCTTTCTAAATATCAACTTACTGGAAATACTAATAAAATACATTTTTCTACTGATTACTGCACTGCACTATAAAGAAGTCAACACGCCACGACGTAGACAGCGTTTAATCGAAATTCGTACATTTCAAAGCAGTACAGTTAATTGCATAGTGCAGTCCGCAAGCATAGTCAGTTGTCAGGGAATAGGAAATATTAATAACTCACCGCTCACGCGAACACTTTGAGCGATTAAACTTTAGCATTGGTTCGCTTAAGATGACGCCTGAACTATGACAATTTTTGTAAAACAATGCTAGTAACAATATTGGGTCATTGACCTTTAAATAAACATTTATACACAATAGGAGTGACAGACAGCCTATGTCGAAGCTGGTTAAATGCCTGTTCACGTATTCCTGGAATGTGAAACTGTGACCCTTCAACGTTTAGAAATTCTTGAAACAGTGAGATTGTTCTGTGAGGCCTGTGAAGGTGCCAGGAAGCTGGCTATACTAGCCACGACTTATACGCACAACGGGTCAAATGAGAGGATTAGTGCGAAAAAGAGTCCAATTTACATTTACATGCTTTTTTTTATAAAAGTAGCAACCTGCCCCGGAATAGCACGGGTTTTTTAAAAAATACAGTCCATGTTAGTCACTGATAATTTTGCTTTCAACAGGTTAATAAATTTTTAAAATCGGCTAAATTTACCCATTACAAACAAAATAACAAATCTTTCTTCTTTATACATAAATAAATAAGACTAATTTAGATTTTAACCCATAAATAATATAGAAGTAAACCCTATGGAATGCTAAAATAAGTGTCAAATTCGATTCAGAATCGATGAAATACAAACAAAAATGAACTACAGGGAAATTATTAAAGTTGTTTATAGAGTGGAATTCTCTAAAATTTCTACAAAATTAAAGGTACAGAAGATTCCATTTTGGTTTTATTCAGTAAATTCTTGAAGTCTCAGTAGGTAGTTTGACGCTGGAATGTTTCGGAACTTTAGAAATATCGTAACTTCCCGAATCCCAGTCCGTTAAAATATAGGCCTGAAGTCTATAAATAAATCTCGTTAAATAAATTCAATACCTTAGAAAATTCCGGGGAATCATTTATATAAGAATATACTCGAGTTATAGATACTAGTTCTTACATGCTGTTTTGTCTGTGTGAATAAGTATAGAAATCATCCTATGGATTTATCCAAAATATTTTCCATCCTGCCGAGGTTTGTCCAAGAGACTCCAGCTTGGGGTTCTAAAAAAGGGTGGTAAAAGAGGTTTCTTCAGGGTCAGCAATGCATACGTAATACCTTTTATATTATAGGCGTTCATAGCCTACGGTAACCGCTTAATTATGGATTAATAATAATTAATAATAATGGATTATTTTGCCACCTCAGTGGTATAAAAAAAATACCAATAATGAAATGAAATGGAAAACAATTCCCACAGAAAAAAACGACATCTATTCTAACAAAACTACTTACTTTTATCTGAAAACTAAATTACTAAACCGATTTTAGTTTTAATTTTTTAATCTGTAAGTATATCTTTTCAGATAAAAAGATAATTTTTCTAAAATTTCGAAGTGACGATTATCGTTATAGTTGTAAAGCTAATGAAGTTATAAAGTAAAAAACATAAAAAAATACAACCGATTGAGAATATCCTTTTTTTAGAACTCAGTTGAAAAATTCATTCAGCCTCTTAAGCATGATTCAAAAATATTACATAATTTTTCAAACTTTTAAATTTTTACTTACACTCATATTACATATCACAGTTTTGCTGACATCCATAGGCTATAGTAGCCCTAATACACTACCATACGTAGAATAAAAAAAAAATATAAATCTAAGTGATGACGACTAGACGGGACGAGAACCTTCGCCCGCACGTCATAGACTCATACATAGGTATCATTACGCACAAACCGCTTTGCGTCTTCCTTCATCAGGCCAAGGAGTCGAATTTTCTTCCTGCTCATATTTTTACATTCAAATATAATTTAAGGTAAACGTGAATAGGCTATTCGTGGGCCCACAAGCTCTGAGACCATCGCTTTCCATTATTACGAAATGTAGAAGGACATTAACTTCTTTTACTTCGATTGATCAATACATATATCCCGACCTCCCAGACGATAAAAACTGAGTATAATATATATATATATATATATATATATATATATATATATATATATATATATATATATATATATATATATATATATATATATATATATATATATATATATATATATATATATATACTGTGTGGTCCCGGCATAGAATAGGTCACTCTTTTCCCGTGGATGTCGTAAGAGCCGACTAAGGGAAGGTGAGGGATGGGCAGCAGCGTCCCTCTTAAAACAAGTCTAAAGCCAGACTGCGGTTGCCTATCTGCCTGACAAGCGTCGCAACTACTGGCAAACCCCCCAAACCCCCCCCCCCTCCCCCAAGGGGAGGCTTACGTTCAGCAGTGGGCAGTTAATGGCTGATATGATGATGATGAATTGATATATTAAAATTAATAATTTAAAATATATTTCATTAAAATACTTTCTACAAAATTGTTGTAGGTAAGTTTAAATTAATAGAAAAGATGATCGAACCAGTTAGCAGGTTTTAGAAGAAAAGTAAAAAAAAAAATATACTGTTAATAGTGAGGCGGGTGGATATTGGTTTCGTAATAAAACACGAGTGTGCCCGGTCATTGCGATACCCTCGATATCACTATTACACGAGAGATGGAACTTTACGAACACTCACACTATAGACTTGTCGAAAAATTGCCGAATAAAACTCTCGTTTCTCGTCCTGAGAATTTCGTAATATTTTACATCATAATACGTGTAAGTGCAATATATTGCGCAATGACAAATAACAGATTTAATGATCAGTGTAATAATATGGACTAGTAAGTAAAGTCTATCGATTGTGAAAAGGATTACCAAAATTGATACTGCTACATTTGCTAATTCTAAACAAAATGCAACAGAAAATTTAAGAATCTTATCCTTCTGAAATTTATTTGTAAATAAATCCTAACTAATATTATAAATGTGAAAGCAAGTTTGTTTTTTACCTTATAGCGTCTTAATAGCTTAACCAATTAGTATTAAATTTGGTACACACGTACTATATCGGATGAAGAAGGATATAGGCTTCTTCTTATACAAGTCAGTAAGCATATCCCGAGAAGTCGCGAATTAAAGCTAGTAATACTATAACATAATATGTTGTAGTATATAACTAAACATAAACGGATTACTATCACAAAGTGTAAAGAGAAGGAATATATGAATATTGTGATTATTCATAAAAAATCGATTTAAATAAAGTCGAAGTCTAAAGTTTATGATGTTACAGCAGCCGGAATCGGTTGTCAATGCTGATTGGTTTTTCAATTAAATTTCTCAATTTTACAGGACACCGTCAGTAATACGTAACTGAGAATTGTTAAATTGATAAGTCCACGTCACAAAAATGTTCGGGAAAAAGGTAAGTTTATTTGTTTGTTTGGTCTACACATCTTAATAGCCCAATCGTCAAGAAATTTAAAATACACGTAATGTTTAACAAGTATAATAAGTTAGTAAAATTCTCGTTATGCCTATGTATATATATTATATATATATAAGAAAAAAACATAAATTTTAATAATAATAATAAAAAAATAGTATGTACAATGTTTGAATTTGTATTTTTTACCTAAAACGTCGTATTATCTAAAACCACAATTGAGACGAATCTATAATAAAAAAAATATATCTCGTGTCCTTGTTAATGCTAGAGATTGGTAGCATATTTTTTTTTTTATTTTAATTTAATTAATCTTTTTTCTCACTTCGTAGTAGTCTATATAGACTACATACTACGAAGCTTTTGTAAAGCTGCAGTGAGCATTGCCAGTTTAGAAAACAATTTTATTTTTAATTAACTCGAATCTGGGTGTTCTATGTTTTTTAATGGTGATAATGGAATGATAGCCCACCTGCGTTAAACCACATGGAGGGCGATCTGACATGGTACATTGCCGCTAAATGATCTTTGCTTAATTCTTTATAGCATAGGACATATTATAAAAGACTATTTTAAGAACCAGACGATTGATCTGATTTTGGTTATAATAATAATTTTATATATTAATAAATTTATAAACAAATGGAGTTACCATTTGTTTATAAATTATAATAAATTCGATTGTACCATAAAGTTCATTAAAATATCTACGCACTTCTTTTTCTACCCTCAAAAAGCTATAATACATATTTGGTAAGTATCGTATAAAAATACCTTTAAAGCAGCGTCATCCAGTCAACCAATCAGGAACGCCGTGATTGATTCATGAATACATTTTATACTCGCATTCGTATGTGTAATATTCTTTTTTCATATGTAAGTCTCATTTCCATGAAATGGAACGCGGCCATTACGATTCCGCCATCAGAGCAGACTATGTCGACGCAGACTTCGTATTTTGCGACACCTTTGATAAATGGAGAGCAGTCAGATACCGACGGCACTTAGGGAGCACTCCGTAAATTTTATTTTATAACCTTGTTGCGTTTTATTAGAATCTATAACTATTAGGTACTTTCTATAATTCTAAATACTAACTGTGGGGGGATAGGGATTGTTAGTAATGGAGTCAAATAGCCCTATTACTAGCAATATACCCTGTCAGGTCGACCTTCACGTGGTTCCCCCTGGAAACCATCGTGACTAATTCTAGTTTAATTTATAAGGATGGGCTAACTAACCTACTTTCATCTTCATCTGTCATCCCTTACTGGTGCCCCGCCAGTGTATACCAATAGCGCAGACGGAGTTACCATACTATTATCACCCATTAAAAAAAAAAAATTAACTGTAGGCAATGTGACTATGGAATATTTTGTTCATAGACGAATTCAACCGATAGGGAAGAAAGGTTCTTGAGTGGCCACCCTATACTATATAAATGCATTGCAGGGAGTCAGTGGATGCCAGTAGCTTAGGGCCGTTCCTTATAGCAGTCAATGGGGAAATTCTACGTCTATCAGTGGACTGATAATGTCTGAAAAGATGATGAGACAAATTTGAGAAACTTGTTCATCTATTTGATATGAGACCTACAAGACAATCTGGAAAGTGGTTTAACTCTTATTGAAAATACCAAAAACGAAGATTTAATAAAACTTTTTTTTTTTACTTATTATTAAAATGGGTAGCAGGATCGTTGTCTATAGCATATATTAATGGAAACTTAAAATTTTTTTCAAACATTCACTTTGAAACCGCGTATACATAACAAGTGAAGCGTGAATGTTTGGGGGTTTATCTAACTTCATGTTCAGTTGTAGTTATAAAATGGAATAGAGTTTAACCAAGTAAGTGAATATTTATTCCACGTATACTTCTTCGACTTTTAACCAGTATATTTGAATGGAAAAACCATTATGGAGATCCAAAGACGATCTTTCGTTATTGATTGCATTCCTAAATTTTTTTTTGCATTATTCTAAAGTAATTGTTTTAAAATTTGTGCAAAAAAGCAGCCAGCTTTCTAGCGTACTGATAACTAAATGACTGCATTGTAAATTAATAATAAATAAATAAATAATAAATAAATAAATAATAATAATAATCTAAACTTATTTGATGCTACATATATTCTCACACCTTTTTTGTCTTTTGTCGTTTTAATATAATACATTCAAAATGTATTCAAATATATCATAATCAAATTGTATGCCTTAAACATTTAACTGGCCTTTATTTATAAACATACGGCGGATATATATATATATATATATATATATATATATATATATATATATATATATATATATATATATATATATATATATATATATATATATATATATATATATATATATATATATATATATATATATATATATATATATATGGTATATATACATACATATACAATGTCTGCTGCGACAGATCTTTTACGACAAATTGTCCCGTCGCGTCCTCTCGATGGAATATTAAAAATAATTCCCAGTAAATTGTCTATTGAAAATCGTTGCACATTTTTTGAGATGGGAAAAGATCATTGAACTCTTAATACTGTTACTGTAACTAACATGACCTCTGTATATAAGTATATATATATATATATATATATATATATATATATATATATATATATATATATATATATATATATATATTATATATGTACATATATAGATACATATACATGTGGGCATTTTTAGAGATGGAAAAAAAAACCATTTAAATCGCGACACTGTTACCGTAACTGACATGACCTCTGTATATAAGTATCTACATATATTGTGTATGTACGTACATATGTAAATAGATACACATGCATGTTGGCATTTTTTGAGAAGGGAAAAAGCCATTGAATTCGCGACACTGTTATCGTAATCGAAACCTCTGACGATTCAAAAACACACACGTAATTGTTCAAGTATTCGCTTCTTTCGGCACTCCCGGATTGCCTTTGGTTTTTTTTTTTATTTTCTTCTTTTTCTACACTAATATAAAGAGAAAAGTGTTGTAAAGTGTATTTTTGTGTGTATGTATGTTTGTAATGAAAAAACTCAGAAACTGCTATGCCGATTTCAAAAATTCTTTCACCATTAGAAAGCTACATTCATCCTGAGTAACATAGGCTATATTTATTGTTAGAAAAGATTAGGGATCCTTACTAAAACTTTAGTAACGAAAGTCAAGGTGTAAAAAAAATATAGAATGGAAACTATTGGTGATAGAACAAAAGTATGTTCTACAATATTGAAGAAAATATCAATATCTACAAAAAACTGCGAGATACTACATGTCCAACTATTATCGTTATGTCACAATAACCACTTTTTAAAATGTAAAAATGTTCACCCGTGCGAAGCCGAGACAGGCCGCTAGTATTGCATATAAATGTATATACATGCGATATATTACGTCTCTTATTGAGATAAACAATATAATTATATCCCACAAGAAAAAAACTTAAACTGTCTTGATTTAACCAACTGGTTTGGTTATTTTAATTTAAAACTAAATTACTGAATCGATTTTTATAAAATTTCTATGGAACTAATCTATAAGTATATTCTTTTAGATTAAATAAAAAATCCAAATCGGTTTACTACTAACGGAGTTATAAGGTAACAAACAAAAAATAATATACAACCAAATCGAAATCTTCCTTTTTGAAAACGGTTGAAAACAATGAAACACCAAATGTCTCGATTCAAAACGATTTCTCTGACGTCCTTTGCATTCATCAATCTATTCATATAAGCTCGCCGGTTAGGTACAAGTACTTTTAACATAGCCTTTTTTAAGCATATCATCTATTTGGTCGACATACGGCCCCTTCCGAGACTTCTCAGACGACTCAGTGGCGCTCGATATATTTCTTTCGTAATTCTCCTTTCATTCATCTTCTTTGACAATTTTTTTGTAACTAAATCGTCTCCTGACTTTCACATTTTTTTTTATTCTTAAAGAGGTAACGAGTAGATGATCCACCTGATGGGAAATGACCACTATCGCCCACGAGCAACATTATTTTCAATCATACTAATTCTTAATTTCAAACTGTGCTTTAAGCTTTGTCGGCAATAAACTTTGGCAATAAAAGTCATATAAGTAGATACTTTTTACATGCAATTTAGTATATATTTGAACTACATACTAATTCCCATCTTATTAAGTACTTTTACAAGTCGTTGTGTTCTTGTATTTAATATATACATACATATCTGTCACGCCTGTCTCCCATTAGGGTAGACAGAAACAATGGAACGCCAAATGCTTCGATTCAAACAAACCTTTTTCGCTTCTTCCACATTGTATTTAATATTTTCCTAAAATATTTCCTGTGTTTTTCACTGCAACCTCATAGGCGTATTAATGATCCCAAAGGTAAATTAAGTAATAATTAAAATAATAATTAATCATACCACTGTATGGTCCCGGCATAGAATACATCACCTCTTCCTGTCCCATGGGAGTCGATGCGGTTAAAGGAATTTAATGGTAAAGGGATGAGCAGCAGCGTCCCTCTCAAAACATTGTTAAAAAGCTTAACTGCGGTTGCCAATCCATGGCAACTACTGGCAAAATCCCCTTCTGGGGAAGGCTTATGTTCAGCTGTGGACAGTTAATGGTTGATATAATGATGGTAATGAATTAATAATAAGTATCTTAAGTAATCTTGGTTTGCAAGATTTTGATGTCAAAAATAAATAAATGCAAGCGACGCTTTTGGTGTTACAAGCATTTATAGACATTTAGACAGTACCAAAGACTATACAAAGACCTTTTTACCTTGCTTTTTATTAACCATTCTATCACAACACTATTATTTGTATTCCACGCATCTCCCAACCAACGACGAATACAAAAAACGACTTAAATAATCGGATTTCCGTTTAGCGGCAAAATTCGCGACGTTGTTCAAGTCAGAGTTACGTATGTCAGTCCAATGGTCGTTTGTTCGCTGATAAATGATGTCTACCGTGACATATGACTGGCATGCTTGTGGCAGCGACTTCGTGCATAATGCTCCCCTTATGTTTTATTTAATGGCCCCAGAGTGGACTTGTTTTGATGTAAACATTCGAGTATTTTATCAGGCTCGTCTTCAGAACGAATTTCTTTTTTTTTCCATCGTTTCCAACATAATAAAAATTATCATTCTTATTTTATTCATTTTATGATGGATTTACATATTAGACACTTTATTTATTTCTATTTAAGAGCTATGCTCTTGTCGGTTAAGCTCTTGCCACTCAATACGATTTTCGACAAGTCTCTTCACCTCTTGATACGATACGAAACCAACATTCGCGTTGATCTGCCTGATGTAACTGTGCGTTGGTTTCTTCTTCTCCTTCCTTTCATTTTGAATTCTATTATAATGTTCATAAGTTTGTCATGTCGTATGAAGAATCCCAACATTTTATTCCTTTTGACCTCAATAGTTTATCTTTTAAGCACATATACTTTTTAAAACCACATTTTTGCTTTTGACTAATTTAATAAAAAATATGTAGCTTTGAAAATAATGCCCTTATCGTCATCACAGCCATTATCTGCATATCAGCAGCGGGCTGAATATATGCCTTTTCCATAAATACTTCAAGTTGAATTAAACAATTATACTTTCTAATATTTTTATGTATATTATAAATGTAAATTCAAATTCATTTATTATATATTGACATCTTATCAGCTCATTAAATCTTATAAAAATCGTTACTAGATATACAAAGCGTTTGTGATAGAGAAAAACATAGCCTACTTTTTACCTAAACATCCATACACGTTCACGATCGAAAGCTAATGTTTAAATTGTCAAAAGCTGAATATGACTTTGGTTATTAAGGTTTTAATTACCACTATAATGTGTGTGCACACAATGATAATAAAAACAAAAGCAACTAACGCAAATAAAAACAAGAGACTACATAGCGCGGCGACTGCATGTAGAATAATATCCCCTTTATACCACAAATAGTGCAAAATAGAGAACAAAGTACAAAGAATGTCCGCGTAATTACACCCGCGATGGGTTCTAGAGCACAGAAATAGATGATATAGCGCACTCTTGAAAACAAAGACATAATTCTGTACCTAATTTTTATGTATTAGTTAATTTTTAAGCTAATTAAACGTGAAAGATTGTAAAGCTATTTGAACGTTTGGATGTTTCATACTCAGTCACGCTTAAACGGATGAACCGTTTTAATTGGAATTTGGTACAGAGATAAACTATATATATTACACATAGGATCATTTATATTATTAATTTAAATGGGCAAAGCCACGAAAACAGATAGTTTTTTATCACCATTTCTGCCATTATCCGTCCACTGCTGAATATAGGCGTCCCCCATAGACTGCCATAAGGAACGATGTTGAACCACTTGCATACACTGACTTCTTGCAATGTATTTAAGGTCATCACTCCATCTAGTGGGGGAGTCATCCTACACTGTGTTTACCCGTACGGAGTCGCCACTCAAGAACCTTTCTTCCTCATCGGTTATCGGTCCTTCGAACTATGTAACTAACTCATTGGACCTTCAGTTTACTTATCCTATTCATATAGCTATAAATCAGTTGTGTTTGCATGACTGTGTTTCGGTTTGAAGGGTGGGATATGACGTGAATTTACAGGGTACAGAAGAATAACACCTGAGTCCTCAGGAATGACAACGCATGGGGGGTATCATGGGCGAAACAGTATACTCTGTTATGTCCATGGTACTGCTCATGTCTATAGGCGACGGTTACCACTTTCTATCAAGTGGGCCGTCAGCTTGTTTGCCATTCTAAAAGGTATAAAAAAAATTCATAAATATACTTTTTAAATAGGTGAAAATAGAATGGTAACCCCACCTGTACTATTGGTATACGCTAGCGAGGCACCAGTGATGGATGATAGTTGAGAATGAAAGCAAGCTAAGGCCGATCGTGATGAATTCAATATGAATTTGTTCCAGGAGGAACCGCGTGGATGTCAACCGAGCGTAAAATGTTTTTAGTAGCAATATACCCTACATTTTTTTTATAGGTGAAAATGGAATAGTAAACTCAACGGGGCACCAATGAAGGATAATAGGTGAGAATGAAGCGGGTCAGTTAGCCCATCGTGACGAATTCAACAAGAATTGTTCACGATGGTCTCCAGGGGGAACCATGTGGAGATCGACCTAATAGGGCATATTGCTAGCAATGGGGCTGTCAAACTCCATTACTGACAATCCCTTCCCTCCCAATATACCCTACATAGTCAGCAATGAGAGGTTTAAACCTCATTACTAACAACCCTTTTCCCTCAGTTGGCCTACTGACCTGATTCCGTCTTCACCTATTATCCTTCATTATAATAATATTTGTTACATCAAGTTTAATTTAGTTAACTGTACGTACTCGTATTAGCGATGTCATATGCATTGAGTTAAATCTTGTTTTCATTTGTGAAAACATATAAATGGCCTTTTGTCGAAAAACAAAGAATGGTTTTTCTTTGATGAAAAATAAAATAAATAATATCCCGCCGAAATCAACCAATAATGCAATTTACCATTTTATATTTACCTAATAAAAGATAGTTATAACATAGAATAAATATCTAAAGCGACTATTGCTATCATGTAACCCGTGTAACTAGAGCGACAGCTTTAACTTGCAGAAAATAACATTAAATTAGTATACAACAATCTTAGATTATATAGTTATGAGTGTTTCCTTTATAATTAGGTATTTTTATACTTTATTCTTTTATTATCACCATCATCATTTCAGCCATTATCCGTCCACTGTTGGACATAAGCCTTCCCATAGACTGCGTTAATCGGGGTGCATGCGTTTATTCCTTTATACACATTTATATTGTTATATAATTTTTACATCTTTTTAATATGTAAAAACTCATTTTATTTATTAAACAATTAAATATTAAATATAGATACGTTAAGATACATTATGTTTGTAAATATATAGACCAATAATAAAAAACGAGTAAACTTATTTGACAATTAGCTGACAAAAAGTTGACCCATTTTTGAGATTCGATACTGTAACTATACAATCTAAGACAACAATATTACAGAAGGAATAGAAACAAATAATTGTTCTTAAACAACTTTAAATGTCACAGCAACGCTGCGAAACTACCGGCCGCCACAAAGATTGGTGCTATTTTATATTTGATTTACGTTTATTGCGGACCATACGGGTACACCTGAACATTTGTTACAGGCGGGCATTATTTGTAACGCTATTGTTTGGCCAATGATTGCACGATTCCCAGCGGTCGCTGTATTGTTTCCTATATCGAGATACTGTTATGCTCTTTCGATGATTTTTGTATAACTCCGTAAGTATAAAATAAAACACTTTGTGTAAACATTCCCAATATAATTGTGTAATAAAATTGTAATTTAATAGCAATTAATCTGATTTTGAAAGATATATCTTAAAAAAATCCCTTTTTTTTATGTGATTATTGTTCAATAATTTATTATGGCCGTGTGTGCCTCGGCATAGAATGGGCCACCCCTTCCTTTCCCGTGGTTGTCTTAAGAGGCGACTAATAGAGGGCGAGGGATAGGAAGCAGCGTCCCTCTTAAAACATCCTCAAAGGCCTAACTGCGGTTGTTAACTCGCCTGCCAAGCGTGGCAACCACTGCCAAAACTCCCGTTATAGGGAACGCTTATACCCAGCAGTGGACAGTTAACGGCTGAAATAATAATAATATAATAAATTACTGGGTACAGAGGAATGCTGAGAGTGAGCTGAGTCCTCAGGAATGGCAACGCATGGGGGTATCATGGGCGAAACAGTATACTCTGTTATGTCCACGGTACTGCTCATGTCTATAGGCGACGGTTACCACTTTCCATCAGGTGGGCCGTCAGCTTGTTTGCCATTCTAAGTTGTATAAAAAAAAAAGATAGATACTTTTTGTTGTTTGCTCCATAAGATTATAGTAATTAACTTATTATAAATATAAACATGAAAATATTACACTGTAAAAACAATAAGCGACGTTATCAATGAAAGCGATCTCTTCCAGGCAACCTTGGGATGGAGAGAGTACTTATAAATAGTTTGACTGGAGGCACGAAACTCTGTTCGGTTTTAAATATATAGACATAAGTATACGTCCAATAATAAGAACATATAGGTAAATGGGCACACTAAGTTACTAATACATACTTAAATAAATCCGTATATACATATAAATATACAAATACATATACATTTATTTTTTACTAACATATATTAAAATCATTTAATTAAAATTACAAGTAATTAAATATATTATTAAATTTTCAATGATATTATTAGAATTACAGTAACAAATAATATTAAATCGAAACTTGTAACCGTTATACATAAAATATGTTAACAAAACCATGAAGTACACATCCAAGGCGTCCCTGAGGGCCAACAAAAGGTTTTGTGTGAAGGACAATCCAAAAACAACTATTAATCTATGTATTAAATTAAATAAATACCTAGATCTATCTACAATAATTACTACTTATATGGTTCAATTTTAAATACCAAGTACTTATTGTGTGGTATTTTACTATTTAAAGAATACATGAAAAATACATTTCAATACAATACAAGAATTCTTTAGAGCTCTTTATAGGCATTGAAATGAATCCACCTACTTGGTTTTATATTACAAAGCTACGCCAATTCAACAAATCAATAATGTCAACATATCCTTCAAAAGATTGTCTGTACAATACTCCACATGTGTGAAAGGAGACAAAAGACGTTAATTCCGTTCACGAGTAGAAAATTTATTGGACATTGTAAATGGAATTTTCTGTTTCGTTAAATATAAAACTGTTTTATTGTTTTAATTCGCTGGCAATCCGAGGACGTCGTAATGTTCTCAGGATGCTTGTTTTCTTGATAGTAAAAGAATATCATAGTATTAACGTCTTCTTACTAGGAACGGGTTTCGCTCAAATGGTTTATATAGCAATTAGCTGTCTACTCGTTACTTCGTATACGTAGATTTTTGAAGTTCACCGGAGAGAGACTTTGTACAAAAGTCGTTCGCTTGGATACCTCTGTCCCATTCGTGTTTCAACCGTGAAGCAGTTGTGTTTGCATGGCTGTGTTTCGGTTTGAAGGGTGGGATATGGCAGTGAATTTACAGGGTACAGAGGAATAATACCTGAGTCCTCAGGAATGGCAACGCATGGGGGGTATCATAGGCGAAACGGTGTACTCAGTTGTGTCCATGGTACTGCTCATGTCTATAGGCGATGGTTACCACTTTACATCAGATGGCCGTCAGCTTGTTTGTCATTCTAAGTTGTATAAAAACAAGTAAAAAAAATCAACAAAATTGTTCACTTTTAGTTGGTGAATCAAGATAAAATATACACTAGAATTTAAGTTAGACCTTCAGAAATACAACTGTGAATAGTATATCCAATTAGGTAAAGAGGTTTTTACGTGATGATGGAACAAACATATAGATGGATAGACAGACAGAAAAACTTTTCTAAAAAATATTTTTATGGCATCAATAGATGTAGTAGTAGAGTTATTAAGGTCACATTAATTTTACATTACATACATTACAATTTTATTATATTAGAGGTAAGATTAGTCTGCTATTATAACATTATTTTTGTAGATATAAGGCTTTACTTTGAGTTCTCTCTATTGTACTGGTGTATTCTTTTGTTCTTTTAATGCTCTTTTATTTTGTGTTCTAACGCCGTTTATTCCTAAGCAAATTATTTAATAATCCAGATTGCATGTAAGATTCTTATAATTATTTATTTTTAATAAAATTAAATTCAATATTTTATTATTATTGGATAAGGGGGTTTCCCGTGGTCGCCATGCTTGGTAGGTGGGCTGGCAATCGTAGTTAGACTTTGGTAATGTTTTACGACACTATTGCCCATTGTTCGATCATTTAGTTCCCATAATCGCCTCTACGATACCCACGGGAAAGGAAGTGGTGTAACTTAAAATACCTACACTTTACATTTTGGCAAGTACATTTCTATCCTACCAATGGTCTATGGTGTTTCTGTTTAGCTAATTACTCTGTGCATTTAAGATTTACAGAAATACCTACTTCGTAAAAGAGAACGCTTCTACTGTGTTTTCCATGAATAATGCTAGTCACATGTATTTCTCAACAGCATTGGGCCTCAAGAACCCCAACCATCTTCTCTTAAAAAAAAAAAATTAAACATTCGTTTAAAAATCAACAGGTCAACTGCTTAAAATCAATAGAACGAAGAAGGTACGATTTTAACTCAACGGGTGTGGTGATTTATTCAAGCTTACGTGAGCTGTATGAGATTTAGATAAAAAGGGGGGCTATGACGTATGCACCGCTTATCGACGAGAATGGCGTCGTTAGTGTCTTTGAGCTTAGAATGATGTTTTTCCTTACATGTATCCAGTTTAGAAGGCAGGTCTGCGATTATATGTAAGAATTTATGTATGTAATTTTAGTATGTATGTATAACAATAATAAGTAGTACCGCATGCGAGTATTCTGATACTTCCCTATGGTTGACTGGGAGAGAATGCTTTTAGCATTAAGTACGCCATGTAAACATATATGTACTAATGAATAAATAAATAAATATATTTAAATAAATTTAGACTTTATGTTTTATAAGAGATGAGAATTAACGCAATTAATTACATAAATTACAATAATTTATAATATAATGAGGGTATCCACAAAAAAACAAAGGTGGCCGACATAACCCGAAGGATAAGCAAGCTAAAGTGGGAATGGACTGGTCACGTTACTCGAAGAACTGATAACCAATAGGGAAAAAATGTAATTTTAGTATGTGTGTATATCAATATTTACTAGTACCGCATTCGAGTATTCAGACACTTCCCTATGGTTGACTGGGAGATAATGCTTTTAGAATTAAGTCTGCCATGTACACATATTTGTACTAATGAATAAATAAAATAAATAAATAAAATAGACTCTTGAATGGCGACTTCGTGCATGCAAACGGAGTGAAAAATTACCTCTCATTAGATAAAGCGCCGACTTCAAATGCATTGCAAGGAATCAATAGGTGTTAGTGGCTCGTTCTTTATAGTAGTCTATGGGAGGTCTATGATAAGCAATGGACATTTAACAGCTGATGTGATAATAATGACAGTAATTTACCTGGGTTATCCTGACTTATCGAACAGATTCCATAACACCCACGGATAAGAAAGGGATAGCCTATTCTATACCTTGGGGGAGAGGGAATGTTAGTAATGGAGACTAATAGTTCTATTGCTAGCAATATATCCAACCCGGTCGACCTCCCCGTGGTCGCCCCTGGAAACCATCAAGCTGAGTTCCAAGTGTGTTCATCGCGATAGGCTAATTGACCTGCCTTTTTTCATTTTCATCTATCATCGCTCACTGGTGCCCCGCCAGCGTATACCGTTAGCGCAGGCGGGGTTACCATTCCATTATCATCCGTTAAAAAAAGCCCATTCCATACCGGGCCTTCAAGGAAACTTACTTTTTGATACGCCAGTGTAATTGAAGTGTTACATCTATACCTTAGATTATATAGATAAAGTATCGAGCCTCAAAAACGGATCAACTTTTTTTATTAATGTTCTGTATACCTATGCACACAATACATCTTAACGTATCTATCTATATTTCATTATTTATTAAATAAAAAGAGTTTTTACGTATTAAAAAAAGTGCAGAATTTATAAGACAAAATAAATATAGAAGTTATAAAGGAATCACTCATAACTGTTTAACACACGAAATTGTATGAAAAAAGTTGTCCCGCTTTTCTCGTAGTATTTGTATGGAAATACTCTATCTATATATTCTAAGACCTGTACATAGTATATAATTATTATAATATATCAAGTATCATGGCTTATAATTATGTTCATTGTTACGAAGCAAGGTCAGCGTCATATATTTTCCTTTTCGATTGATCCGTATAAGCCGTCATACTTCTTTGATCGTCTTGCCCCTTTGTATCCATTAATAATTAGTTCCGTACACTTGCTATGACGTCATCCTATTTTGATATAATATTATTTTATTCCGAACTGTACTATAACACAAATAATTACCTTCATTTTTTATTATTTTCGATGTTATAAAATGTGTACATTACAAAGTATAAAATAATTTACAGATTCACGAGAGACATTGCACGGAATACTTTAAATCGGTCGAGTTAGGAATATATATATATATATATATATATATATATATACTTACTTAAAAAATATAATGATTAGTTTAACAACTTGTTAGCAAGGGTAAGCTAATCTTGTGTTAATAACCTAATCTGTCCCTTTTGTATTTCTGCCAAGAAGCATTTGTGTTTGCATGGCTGTGTTACGATTTGATGGGTGGGATATGGCTGTGAAATTACAGAGGAATATGAACTGTATCTTCAGGAATGGTAACGCAGGGGGGGTATCATGGGTGAAATAGTATTTAAACAGTATACTCTGTTATGTCCATGACGACAGTTACCACTTTCCATCAGGTGGGTCGTCAACTTGTTTGCCATTGTAAGTTGCATAAACAAAATCTGAAAGAGATCTCTTCCAGAAAACCCAGTGGACTCTTTATTTTTTCCTTAAAAAGATTATAATAATAAATTTATTATAGACATAAGCGATTCAAATTTATCATTTCTAAACATTAATGTCGTCCCTTCAGTTAAGCAGCCCATACTAACACAATATCATATAAAACAATATATCTTATATGATATTATATATATGTAGTTATATATATTATATATATAATATAAAACAAGTACAAAAAGGCGTTTAACGAAGAATAGAGAAGTATCAATAAAATCTCAACGCGTTCAATTTATTCAGCCTCACGTGAGCCTCACAGGAGATAAGAAACCTGAGTGAAAAGTTAGGGCCGTAGTAACATATGTACGCCATTTAACTTGTAAAAAACGTTGGTTATAAGTTATTAAACATCTTATAGTACCATCAAGTGGCCATCTCGGTGCAACAATTTGCAAAATATTACAATATTGAGTGTTGCATATTATATTGTTACAAGAACTAAAGATATATATTATATGTGTGTATTTCTTATGTATTATTATGTATAATTATTTCAGTATGTTGCTATAATTATGTCACATATTTTTCACCACATCTGCCCTTCATACGCTTTCTGTTTTTATGTAATGGTTAGCTGGTAGAGAATGCCATATGGCATTAATCTCGCTACTTGTAACATGCAAAGTTTTATTGTGCAATAAAGAATTAATAAATATATGCAAAATTTCCGCTCAATCGGACGTCAATAAGTGGTTCTAATTCAACTAGCAAGATTTGACCAAACATATTATATATTGGAAATTAAAAGCTTGTAACCAGACTGCACTAAAGTCGTTTATTTATATACCTCTATCTCATTCATGTTTCTGCCATGAATCAGTTGTGATTGCATGGCTGTGTCGGTTTAAACGGTGGGATATGCAGGCATAACACTTTTGTCCTTATGCATTGCTGTTCAGGAATCAGGGGTATCATGGGCGACACAGTATACTCCGTTATGTCTAATTATGTCTACACGTTCATGTGATATATATATATATATATATATATATATATATATATATATATATATATATATATATATATATATAGAGCTTTCTATACTTTACTTTTAACTATGCTTCATAGTCAGAACAGATAATTGAATAAGTATAGATATAATCAAATTACCATTATGTACAATAATTTAGTCCACATTACAACTATTATTTCTTTCACAATAATTCCAATTCCGATTCCAAATTCAATCCAAAGGGAAAAGTGTTCGAATGAGAAAATATTGGAGGCAACATGACATACAACGCTGTTTGGGCGAAAAAACGACTGTTTTATCACCGGACTTGTTTTATTCGAAGGACACGTACGAATCCGAGTATCCATGCTCAGTTAGATCCGAGTGAGAAATCTATGAACCTATATCCGGCATAAATGGCGCTTTTTGTGTAATACTTTTTTGTATTTTATTGAAATAAAATAGTATAGAAAAGCTTTATAGTTATTTTTACTATTAAAACTGGCGAATGAGTTATTATGGAAATATTGATAATGGCTTACAAGTATAATTGGATTTGTGGAACTCATCACAAAAAAAACAGACTTTAATTATTTTGATTTAAAAACTAAATACATATATTCTTTCAAATAAAACAAATAAAGAAAATGCTTTTTCGAATCTATTTACAAGTGATGGAATTTTATAGTAACCTTAGATTATAAAGTTCTAGATAAAGTTATAGATAGACTGGCATTGCACGAAACAGAAAAGTGTAATCACATTTTCGTCTCGTTTTTGTGATCGAATTAATAGTCTGTTAGTATGTATGTAGTACGATATACTAAGTCTATGGTAGAAACAAACAAATAAAAAAATCAACTAAATTGAAAACCTCCTTCTTTTGAATTCGGTTAAAAATGAACATTATATTTTTTATACAACTTAGAATGGCAAACAAGCTGACAGCCCTGATGGAAAGTGGTAACCGTCGCCTATAGACATGAGCAGTACCATGGACATAACAGAGTATACTTCACCCATGATACGCCCCATGCGTTGCCATTCTTGAGGACTCAGATGTAATTCCCCTATACCCTGTAAATTCACGCCATATCCTACCCTTCAAACCGAAACCCAGCCATGCAAACACAACTGCTTCACGATAGAAACACGAATGGAACAGAGGTACCCAAGCAATCGACTTTTGTGCAAAGTCTCCCTCTGGTAATCATATTTTGGTATAGGATAGAACAGAACAATAGAATGGAATAAATATTTATTGTAAGCTGTACATTCTAATAATTCGTAAGATATTCATAAAGACTTAAAGAATCTCTTGAAACGCCTCATTACGTTGCCAGTCCTAAGGACAAGTATAATATAAACAAACACCTTTCCTGTCATTAATAACATTTACTTCCTTAGCCTTAACAATCGATACACCCATGCTAACACAGTTGTTTATTTTCTCAGAACAAACAAGAAGAACCGCGTAGCAACGGTCTCTAGAAAGTTATATTTAAAGGCTGAAATAAAAACTTTATTCATACATTTGTTCATAATTAATCACTGTTTATTTTTTATTTCATTTTAAATTTTCTTTTTTGTTAACTTTTGTGTATTAATTGTTTGCTACATATATTTTTTTAGATAGATTAGATATATTTTTATTTGCTCTGTAGTATAGAATGGGCTTCCCCTTCATTTTCCGTGGCTATCGAAATAGTCTGTGTATATATATATATATATATATATATATATATATATATATATATATATATATATATATATATATATATATATATATATATATATATATATATATATATATATATATGGCACTTATTTAATATATAGAATACGATATACTGTATAAGCTTAAGAATAAACCTATATTATTTTGAATTTGGCGTGCTGTACTGTCATTTATTTCCGGCATAAAACGGGCCATCACTTTTTCCCATTGATGTCGTAAGAGACGACTAATGAAACTTAATGAACGAGGAGCAAATCTTTTAAGACATTACGAAAACTTAACTACAGTTACCAACCCATCTGAAGTGTGGCAACTACTAGCTAAACCCCCTTACGGTGGAGGTTACGTTCAGCCAGAGTCAATTATCGGCTAATATGATAATAATAATGAAATATTTTTTTTATTTAAATACATATGATATCTATTGCGTAGTTTCACACTAAAACATTTCTAAAGAATTCTATAAGTGTTTATTATTTGTCATAAAATACTATTGACTCTCTTATATCGTTTCTATTCGTACACAACATTTTACAATTAGACGCCAAATAGCAATGCTCGTGAAGTGCTCTTTAGCCGCCAGAGGCGCTGTAGTACGCACCATTTCCCGACCTCAAATGGACCGCAAAATTGTACCGAACTGCCGTTTGAACAATGGACATTACTGTAGTTTAGTTAACGACTAAATCCCATTCAAATAATGGCCGGAATATTTTATATGTGTCCCGTGTTTAGGTTGGCTAAAACGTTTCTGGCTTTTGTTTAAAAACCACATAATGTTGTGGAGTTTGCGGTCGCCGCTAAAATGTAATGCCGGTTAGTGCTTGCTACAATTATTTCTTGTATAAATTTCCCATTGACATGGAAAATTATTAGTAATGCAAATGAGATATCATCCATGAATTGTCCAGTGCTGTACATAAACCTCTCCATAATTGGGAAGAAGGAGCTTACCAATAATTACCACGCTTGGCAGGCAGGTTGGCAACCGCCTTTAGGATATTGGTGATGTTAAAAAGGTGTAGTGCTGTCCATCCCTCGCTCTCCTTTAGTCGCCTCTCGTAGTCTTTAAAAGGGGTGGCCTATTCTATGCCGTAAACTACAGATAAGCAAATCAGAGGAGAAGGAGACTTTAAATTAATCTCTATGTTAAGAGCACTATATTATTTCTCTAAAAAAAACGGGTTTAATTCTATAAAAAAGCATCTTATATTATCTCCATATTTCTAATTTTCATTAAAAAAAAAGGATCACATTATCTTGAAATTAAAGTCAGTAGTTTCACAAGTAAAGTCAGGAGTTATAATAAGTAGTTTTTATTTGAAAACGAAAGTACAGATCTAATTTTGATAATATTTCCCTAGGACCAATCTGTAAGTATATAAAGGGTATATTTACCAGAGGGAGACTTTGTACAAAAATCGATTGCTTGTGTACCTCTGTCCCATTTATGTTTCTACCGTGAAGCAGTTGTGTTTGCATGGCTGTGTTTCAATTTCAATTTACAAGGTACAGAGGAATAACACCTGAGTTCTCAGGAATAACAACGCATAGAGGATATCATGGGCGAAACAGCATACTCTGTTATGTTCATGGTACTGCTCATGTCTATAGGCGACGGTTACCACTTTCCAACAGGTGGGCCGTCAGCTTGTTTGCCATTCTAAGTTGTATAAATAAATAAAAATAAAAAAATACTTACTGTATAGGATATAATACTGAAAAGAATTTTTCAAATCGGTTTACAATTAACGGAGTTATGAGGTAACAAACGTAAAAAGTACAAACGAATTTAGACACCACTTCTTTTTGAAGTCGGTTAAAAAATAAAGAATTACGAGAACTGTTAAAAAAACTAAAGTCTTAATTTTTTGTAGACAAATAATATCAAATCTACCAGTATCGTAGACTACAAAGAAAAATTGCTAAAAAGCGTTTATAAACAAGCGTACAGAAATTATATTGATTTAAGCATCACAATGATTTTTTTAATGAAAAATTTATGTGTATTGTAGGTATGTATTTTAAAGTGGAAAGTAAACTCATAGTTCTTCTAAAGGAAAGTGATACCATCTCTTATAGACGTGAACAACTCCTCGGACTTTTTCTTCAAAATAGTGTCTAACGCTCATGATACACCTTATATGTTACAATTACTAAAGACTGAAGTACTATGCCGCCATACTCTATTATTTCACTGCCATATCTCGTCCTTCAAATCGAAATGCAGTCATAAATACCATAAATACATGACTGACAAAAGAAAGGATAAAAAAGAAGTAATGGAGCAGGAGATTTTGTACAAAATCTTTTTGGTATAAAACTTTTAAGTACTAGACTCCTTTTACTTTAATCAGTTATTTTATTTTTATTAAAACATCCCGAGCTTATGAACTTCTTTCATTAAATAACATTACAGAAAACTCAAATTATGTTAAATTATCCTGCATCAAAATGCAAAATTATTATTTTTATTGTTGATTTCTAAATGTTGGTTAAAAGTGGTTACAAACGCAATTCATGTTCGAAACTGTGGTTGTTTAACTCAAAATATCTAAAATTTAAAGATGATAATCCACTTTAAAATGGATAGTTAAAATTATAAATTAAATTATCAATTGAACCATAATGTGAATTCAAGCAGACATTTTCACAAAGTTTAGTTTAATAAGGCGAAATATTAAATTTTGTTTAAACATCAATAACTTGCGGTCGACCTTTAAAGAGAACTATAATAGCCTCACAAGAAACGAAAATAATACAAGATCATCCTTTTACAAAGCGTTTTGCCGGATGGATGACGATCAAAGATTTGGGGGTGATGTGCTCACCAAAGACGTCACAAAGGCATCCACAAGCTTTGATATGTAGAAAAAAGAAAGTGAACTATTAAAATTTGGTACCTATTTGTTTCGTTTTGGTACTCAATTGGTTCTTCTTTTATTTAATTGGATTAGAATATTATTATTGTTACACACACCGACTTTGTACAAAAGTTTACTTAATTTTAAACTTTCATTTTAAATAGTATTTTTTTATGAATCTAATGCCTAGTTCGAAATGCAATAACAGTTGAGAAGGAGGAAAGAGAGGAAAGAAACAGAAAACCTAACGTGTGATTTTTGATATCACCAATCTCGTACAAGTAGTATTAATGAATTCAAGAGAACACTCTTGATACGTCTATTTGTTTTGTTGTGTCTATGTCATACGATATCGCATTTATTCAATGGCAATTCTAATTATCTTCAATGGTGATAAAATATGTTTTACTTCGATTGAAGCTGCTAAAAGTAACGGAGCTAAATCTTAAATACTGGTACTTAGATTATATAGATAGAGCATCGAGCCTCAAAAACGGGTCAACCTTTTTTGACCATCTTTTGTCTCATTTTTTTCCAGTATTTTATATACTTAAGTATAGAATGTATCTTGATGTATTATTTAATAAATAAAATTAGTGTTAACGCATTAAAAAGATGCAAACTTTATAAGACACGATAAATATAGAAGTTATAAAGCCCATTACTATTTATCATGCAAAAATGTATAAAAAGTTGACCCGTTTTTCTCAAAGCATTTCTATGGAGGCTATTTTTTTTTATACAACTTAGAATGGCAAACAAGCTGACGGCCCACCTGATGGAAAGTGGTAACCGTCGCCTATAGACATGAGCAAAACCATGGACATAACAAAGTATACTGTTTCGCCCACGATACCCCATGATAACTGCTTTACGGTTGAAACACGAATGGGACAAAGGTACCCAAGCAATCGACTTTTGTACAAAGTCTCCCACTGGTAAATAGAAATAATATTAGGCTTAAAGAGTTTCGGGTGGCTATAACGACAGTTTCCCTACTACCGCTGCATCATTCATCACAATATTCAATTCCTTTGTCCCCTTTGTGCCTGATACTAGGCTGCTTTGCTATGCAGATACGTTGCACTGCATCCACTACTATTTAAATTTTCATTGAGCTCACGTCTACACTGCATCATGTAAGTAAATTAGATTCTTCGATATATTTTTAAGATGATGAAATATGAAAATTCATGGCGAGTAATATGCTCGATCGTACACGTTATGAATAGTTGATGTTTGAATTGTGAACATGCGATAAGGGTTTATTAGGTTTTAAAAGGTCGATGGAAAATATATTTTAAACATAAAATTTTCATATAAAACTGTGGTATTTCGAATATTTATTACATAGATATGGAATATTTGATGCCTTGTTTATAATAAATTAAACCATTTTAATTATTAAAATGTATAATTAGTAATATTAAAATATAGTATAAATTATATTATATGTGTAAATTATAGTAATATAATAAGAAATAACAAGTAAAAATACTAGGCACAGACAAAATTATAATGGCATTTAAAAGACTAAATGCCCTTTTTGGGAGATAATATAATATTGCGTTAGGTTGACTAGAAGAGTCCTATTTTAAAGATAAGTTCACCTTTGCTTACTTTATTACTAATTGTTATTATTACTGTATGGGTTAGTTTTTTTTTTTTTTTTTTTATGAAACTTAAAACAGCAAACAAGCTGAAGACCCACCTGATGGAAAGTGGTAACCGTCGCCTATAGACATGAGCAGTACCATGGACATAACAGAGTATACAGTTTCGCCCATGATACCCCCCATATGTTGCCATTCCTGAGGATTCAGATTTTATTCCTCTGTATCCTGTAAATACACTGCCATATCTCATGCTTCTAATCGAAACACAGCCATGTAAACACAACTGCTTCACGGTAGAAACACGAATGAGACAGAGGTGCTCAAGCAAACGATTTTTGTACAAAGTCTCCCTCTGGTAGATGTAATAATAAAATGTGATAATACTAATATATGACAGTTGTAAAGTAGTTTTAACTTCTTAAGTTTAAGATTCTTTTAGCATACCGTCAAAATTCATATTACAGGCCATCTGTTCTAGAGTACAATTGAAAATCTAACCGCGAACTTCCGAGTGGAATTGTCAAAGTATCTTTAGGGCATAGTTTCGTTGTAGGAGTCCCAACTGCCAGTTTGTTCACATCTTGCAACTAGGCGACAGTTCCAACTTAGTTTTGTCAATTTCTCTCATCTTTCGCCTATTGGGAATATGCCGTCTTGTAATTGGGTATTACAGTTGAATTCTAAGTCGAAAATTAGTTATTTTGTAATTTGCTTTATATAAATATACTCTAATAATCCTAAATACGCAGAAAAAGTTGCGGAGAAAAGTCAGTTTTCATAGGCACTCCGTTTTTTTTTTTTTATTTCAAACAATTTTAAATGTTTTCTTATAGCCCTGTCTTCTTTATTATCTATTTTCTTTCCTTTCAATATTAAAATAAAAGAAAGCTTCCATCGTCAAATAGTTAATATGAAATATATTATTATAAATATAGAAATCTAGTATATTACTGTAGTCTATTTATTGTACGCCTAGTACTGTAGTTTTTGACATTTTTCACGCTTATACTTATATATAATGTGACAACGAGTGTCGTGGCGACCTTTAAGGTAGCATTTTATAATATAACCATATTATCACATACAAGTTGTTATAAATGTACGTTTTTTTGATTGTCCTTAAATAAATAAATAAATACATATAAATTAATAATTCTAGTCCACCACGTTCCATTATCGCCAACTCTAAATGTCAGGTTCTAATAATATTCATTTTAAATATATAACCGTATGTACCGCTGTCTCTGTAATATTAATTAGTTATATACAATTTTGAAATTTTATTAGGTACACGTAACTAAGTTATAAGAGCACTCTCAAGCCCTTTATATTACAGTAATCATGTAGTAATTTAATAAAAGAGTTGGTTATATTAATATATGTTTGTAATATATATATTTGAATAATTATATATAGATAGATATATAGATAGATACTCTTTATTGTTTCCTCCAAAAGATTACAATAGTAAACTTTTTATAAATATAAAAAAATACATACCTATTTACCTATACATTTAATATTTATACAATATAGATTTTATTACAATTTCACGTGACTTACTTAATTTGATTGCTTGATTTGAAGCATTATTTAGCCTCGTTTATAAAACGAGTTTTGCCAGTAGTTGCCACGCTTAGCAAGCTGGTTGGCATTTGCAGTTAGGTTTTGGTGATGTTTTAAGATAGACGCTGCTGTCCATCCCTCGTCCATTAAGTAAAACTGTGGTAATTACACTTTATTGCCATTTTGTCTTGACATAGAATGGGCTAAACCTTTCTTTCTCGTGGGTGTTGTAAGAAGCGACTAAGGGAACTTAATAGTGGTGGATATAATAGCGCCCCTTTTAATGAATCACCAAAGTGTAACTACGACCTAACCCGGATGCCAAGGGGGTAAAGGGATTGTTAGTAATGGAGACTGAAAATCCCATTGCTAGCAATATACCCAACCAGGTCGACCTCCTCGTGGTTCCCCCTGGAAACTATCATGGTTAATTCAGAATTCATCAGGATGGGCTAACTGGCCTGTTCTCATTCTCATCTATCACCCTTCACTGGTGCTCCGCCAGCGTATCCCGTTAGCGCAGGCGGGGTTACCATATCATTTTCACCCATAAAAAAAACCCGAATGCCAAGCGTGGCAACTACTGGAAAAACCGCTGAATAAAGTGTGTTGAAATCAAAATGCGCTGAAATTGTTTTAGTTATTTAATTTATTCTACAAAAATGAGAAATTCATAGTGACCCGTATGAAAGTTGATAGAGGAAGCCGGAACGGAATAAGATCACCGTGTCACAATGCTACATTAATCGGTGTTTCCATATACAAAATTTACATTGTTACTTTATGTTTTTAGAATAAAACATATTTTATGATAAGATATAATATTGGATCTTAACAAGGGGGTATATTCAATAATGGACAGCAAATGGTTGATTTACTTTATTAATGAAAAGTGTTACATTTTCAAAATGAAGAATATTTTGATAGACAATTGGAATTTATCGTTTTCATTAAAATCGCAATCTCCAACTACGCCTTAGCTGAATGGGCTGCTCCCATTTTTGACATCTACAATTCATACGAAGTTGGAAATAGTCCAATGTAACAAAGTGCGAAAAAAACTTAATTTACGATATGATTGTGTCTGGAAAATTTTACGCTATCAGTGTAATCGAAAGGTGTTATAAATTAGTCTGCTGTACTTCATGACTTGATTTTCTTTTAATATTACAATGTGCAGGGAAAGGAATTGTTAGAAATGCGAAATACCAGTCCCATTGCTAGCAGTATACCCTGTCTGGTCGACCTACAGTTGTTCCCTCCTGGAAACTAACGTGATGAATTCCAGGTGGATTTATCACGATGGGTTTACTGATCTGTTCTTTCATTTTCACTTATCATCCCTCACTGGTGCCCCGCCGGTGTATACCGCTAGCGCAGGCGGGGCTACCATTCCATTATCATTCATTAAAAAATATTATAATGTGAAAATATGTAAAGACATTTGAACGAATTACAAAGATATATTATGCTTAACACTAATGCATAATAAAATTACTTATTACATATGGGAAAATTCACATAATACACTTAGTGAATAATAATAACAATGCCATGTGGTTCCGGCATAGAATGGGCCACCACTCCCTTTCCCGTGGATATCCACCTGTAAGAAGGGTTCGCCAATAATTATTAGGCTTAGCAGGTAAGTTGGTAACCGCAGTTAGGGTTTAGTTTTCTTAAAGTTGTTTTTTTTTTTTAGTTCAGTGAATTCATTTTTTTTTTTATAGTGAAGAGATAATAAGGTCAAATGGTGATAATTTCTTCAGACGATACTATATGATTTATATATGTGTATGTTCGTATAAAACGAAGTAAGATATAATAGAGATTATAGCTAGATAATATATACATAATATAATATATACATAATATAATATGCATAATAAATACGTTTTCCATGTACAGTAAAATATGAAGGTGTAATTACCTAATATGCACCATGTGTAAAACCCATATTTAAGCAAATAAACTAATATAAAAATATATACTATTATAACTTGGATTATAGATAATATAATCAAAATAATTAACTAGCATACAAGTAATATTTAAATATTATTTTTAACGGATATTGTGCTAACTCAATTTCAATTTTTTTCTCTAGGATCTAGATAGATATATATATATCATATTATTGTTTTAAATATTTAAAACAATATATTTTAAAATAAACATTATACGAACAAATAAATTCAGTTGTATTCCAGCGATGCTCTTACCAACGAACAATACTTAATTTTTGTTTATAAATACGTATATGCTTGTAATACAGAAGATAAGAAGTAGTAATTTGTTATGATATGAACGTGTGATGCATAGGGAAGAAAAGAACTTGAAAGGAAAGGTATTACGTATTAATATGGATGGTTATAAGTACAGAGGAAGACCCAGAAAGGGATGGATGGACCGTGAGAAAAATGCCATGGTCAGAAAGTGAATGACTAGTGACATGTCTGCAAGTAAGGATAAATGGAAGAAGATAGATATATAGATAATTTATTTACATTACTTACAGCACACAAATTACAATAAAAAAAAAACATACACAGTAAAAGAGATAAAAGAATGAAAATAAAAAAGCACAAATAAAAAAAACAAAAAAAATATATAACAATCTCCTTTCTTTCCCTTCCTTCATGCGTGTGCCATTAACACAAAATGGTCACAACTCAGTTTATTGCTTTGCCCTTAAAAGAGCAAAACACTGATATTCTGCTGTGGTCAAGAGTCAGTCGCGAAACTCCTCATTAAAACTAACAATAAAAAGAAATATAAATAAACTGCATCGTATGTGTCCATTACATTCGCCTCAATTTGATATTATTATATATTGATAGAAAATATATTGCGCCGACTCTAAATAAATACAAAAAAGGACAAGAAGAAGCAGATATGTGTATCTTATATAATTATTATTAATCAAATCATTCTAAATCAATCATGTCAGTCTCATTGATTCATATTATATATTTTTTGACACTTTACAGTCATCATCTTCATATTAATGATGTTAACGTAACCATTAAACGTAACAAAAGTCTCCCCTATAGACCGCTATAAGGAATAATCCCGAGCCACCTGCATCCACTGACTCCCTGCAATGCATTTGAGGTTGTAACTTGGTCTAGTAGAGGTCTTTTTACTTAATCTCCTTAAACTTAACTAAACACTAACTTCAACTTTCTTTATATTAAATAATAACTTTTGATTTATATTAGTTGATCCAGAAAACAAAATTTTGAAGCAAAGTTAATTAAATTTAAAGCAACAATGTTTTAAGTAAGCAGTAATAGGTGAACATAAAAATATATTGCCTTGGAAAATTTTGCGCTGCATGTTTTATGTTTTGTAAGAGACGTCGAGATAAATCAGGTAAATTATTATAGTTAACCTAATTTTTTTTTTGTTTTACAACACAAAGGGCAAACGAGCATGCAGTTCACGTGATAGTAAGTGACTACCGCTGCCCATAATCACGCACAACACCAATGGCATTGCAGGTGTCCTGCTGGCCTTTTAAAGGGAAATATGCTCTTTTCTTGAAGGTTATGATGTCGTATCGATTCAGAAATACTGCTGCTGGAAGTTGATTCCGTTGTCGTTGGCGTTAATTCTCATCTCATAAAATATAAAACGTAAAACATGTGTATATGCATATATAAAATAACCTGAGCAGTGAATAAATTTCATAAAACGAATTTACTATTGGATTGAAACTAGGCCATTTTTCATTAGCGAATCTAATCTAGTGGCGTACAATGCAGTTTAGTGCAATACTTTCGGGAATGCATTGCAATGTATAACGTTCAGATCGATACAATTTCTCGGTCGAGCGCCCGGCCCTAAAGACACTGCAATTCCACTTTGAATCCGTGGGATTCCGATCGTATTGTCGGGACAACTGTAAGCGGAAACTGTATAGAACGATGTTTTGATTTTAATTTACGTGTACTCCGTGCTCTCGCTGGTTGAACGAGAGAATTGTTGTTTTTTCTTATGTACCTTTCTCACGATTTACTAGCACTGTGGAATATTAACTCGGAATTAAACTAAGTATATGTTTTAAGCAGTTTTTAATAGAAAAGGTTCTCAATTCGTCCATTTTAATTTGTTATTTTTTTATTACTATGTTAACCTATGTAATGGTTTCAATATTTTTATTAATTATGTAACAAATGAAGGAGTTCTTCTTCGATGCGGAGCTAAATATCCTGCTTTTTTCAATGCAAAATCTACTATATACAGAAAACATCTAGTACATTTATTATTATATACTTATTATCACTTTTTAAGTAACCGTTTAGTCCTTAGTTCTGAGGGATGGCAACGCATGAAGGGTATCATGGGTGGTACAGTATACTCTGTTATGTCTATGGTACTGTTCATGTCTATAGGCGACGGTTACCACTTTCCATCAGGTGGGCCGTCAGCTTGTTTGCCATTCTAAGTTGCATAAAAAAAATTAAACGGTTTTTTTTATAGAGTAAAAAGTATTTACTATGTTAGACTTAAATTATAGACCGAAGATCGCAAGTTAAAATTTTTTTTATAGAACTTAGAATGGCAAACAAATTAAAAAAAATATAGCCATATGTCAATTCGAATTTCCAACTAATGAAGAAAATCTTTTAGTAAGAATATACACTTTTATTTATAGCAATTCCTTAAAAGGATTCCAAAGGTAAATAATGAATTTCGGTTTCTCTGTTTTTTTTTATACCACGAGCGTAGCAAACAAACATACAGCCTATCTGATGGTAAACGGTCATTATAGCCTATGGACCCTAAAGAAAACTTAATATATTTTTTGAAGAATTATTGTAATATAGGAGGTTGCTCAGGATTTTTTTTTGATGGGTGAAAATGGTATGGTAACCCCGCCTGCGCCAACGGGATACGCTGGCGGAGCACCAGTGAAGGGTGATCGATGAGAATGAAAACAGGTCAGTTAGCCTATCATGATGAATTCATCAAGAATTAACCATGATAGTTTCCAGGGAGAACCGCGAGGTCGACCTGGTTGGGTATATTGCTAGCAATGGGATTCTCAGTCTCCATTGCTAACAATCCTTTTCCCCCCTATTGCTCAGGATTTAGGAGACCTATGTTCAGTAATGGACGGGCAATGACTAAGATGGTGATGATAATGATTAATATATCATAAATAATGATTATAATTAAAGGCGTATTTATATAATAAGACTCGATGATAGGGAAGTGTGTATCTGTCTTGTTCTGTTTATACACCGACAGATCTGTAACTACATGCCTAATGTTTACTTAGCTATGCATACATACGTCGAGATGAATATGTAAATACAATGATTAAGGCAGTAATACAATCTCTATTTGAGAATTCACACGCAAACGCGATACGTAGTTACTTGAATGACCTATTTTAATATAGATCTTAATAAATTGTGCCTTTGAAAATATTTTGTGAAACCTACATTATAATTGTCAATAACTACGGGTACATATTTATTTAAATGCATTTATTAATCTAAATTATAATAAAATACAATAATGAAAGATTGTGTTTACAAAAAAAATCTACTTTAATTTTGGCAAAATTAATTTCGTGTAAAAAGTAAACCACTAAACCGATTTTGATAAAACTTCTGTGAGACCAGTCTGTAAGTATAACCTTTTAGATAAAAAAAATTGAAATCGATTTATAATTGACGGAGTTATGAGGTAACATAACATAATAAACATAAAAAATACAACCGAATTGAGAAACTCCTTGTTTTTGAAGTCGGTTGAAAAGAGAACTATAATGTTAGCAATTTTCTCTAATTTTTGACCTTTGGAATTAATTAAAGTCTAAACATTTTTTTTTTTATTTTTGTCTATCTGTATATATGTTTGTTCTGGCTACATATAAAAACAACGGAACTGCATAGAATGCTGTTTCTACACTTGTTTTTAAATATGTAACTTAAAATATGATGTACCTACCTTCTATTTTTATATACCATCTAGTAATGATCGAATTCATTGGGTTTTTTTACTTCTAAAATTCATATATACGAAGTCGTGGACAAATGCTTGTTATTTTATAAAGGTTTCCATTTTACTGAATTAATAACTCATTACATTTTATTAGTTTTATGTATTAAAAAATAAAAAATGACTGTTGTAAATTTACTCACCAAATAATTTCAGTTTATTAATCCTCTCCAGTCTCCTTTGCTACTTTTTTAATAAAAAATTGCCTCGGTTTTTCAATAAAAAATAAAAATAAATATTTTTGTCGAGTGACAAGTGATAACTAAAATTATTCTGTTTAATTTTAATTATTCGTTATAATCAATAGTTCCAATGAATGGCCCTAAGGCCTTTTAACAACTTTTAAATGGACAAACCATATAACCCATCACAAGGTGAAATATAATTAATACAAAAGTACGTCTCAATACGTTAAGTAGGTATAAAATTATAAACAAAACAGACAATACATTAACCCAACCAATAATACACTAATAAATTAAAGACAGAGTTTGTAATCGCTACTTTTTTAAAGAGTTGGCACTGCTTTTATATTGACGAAGCTAGAAAATTAATCTATGTAACCACTTACATGTATCAATACAGTAAAGTAAATGAATATTCGTACTGTTATACAAATACTTATAATAAAAATCTGTCCAAAATTTTGATATCTATAGGTATTATAAAAAACTCAATTACTTTATAGTGTAAAGTCAAAGTAAAGTCTTCAAATCCAATGCATTGGTTACACAGATTAGAAACAAACGTGTTTTTTATTCGAAGTGGCGCGGGCCTGAATGAATTATTATTTTCCCGCTAAAATATAAATTTAGAATAGACAATAAGAAGAAAAAATAAAATATAAAAATGTATTATTTTTATACTTATTTTTATGTAGTATTCTAACACAGTTATTTCGATTTTATTCGAAAATATTTAATAAAGTTTTCATATTAATGGATTCAGTTAGAAATAAAAAGCCCAGTTAAAAATCTTAAGTTATTATTGACATGAATGGTTATCAGCGTTCCTAGAAATAATAGTATTTAAAAAAAAAAACTAAGTAATTTTAGACATTTTCAGGTTGGATTTTGATATTTTTAACACAATGTGGAAATTTCGAATGTCTTATATCTATGGCAACAATCGACAAATGCATCAGACTCCTTCATTAGGGATAATTGCATATGCATTTTTTTTTATTTTATTTTTATATTTAGATACATGTACATTCCTTGTAAAATTTGTATTGAATAAATATTTATACTAAGCTTTAATATTAATAACGACATCAAATTAATACGATTATTCAAAAGAGAATTTTGGACCTTAGAGGGTTAAATATAGCGGCGTCTGGGATACGAACAAAGCCTTGCTGTTAAACAAAGCTCGGTTTACCAACTTATGCCATTCATTATCTAACCTCGACCCATTTATTGGTAAATATTTGGGGTTTTCGGTCTTTTAGCCAAGCACTGGACGGTCGTTATTTAGAAGTTTAGGCTTATTATAAATATTTGTGTAGGTGCATTGTTACATTTTATTATATTAAACTAGTTGTATACCGCGACTTTACCCTTAGATGAATTAAGATAAAAATAAATACTATTGAAGATATTATGTACAGAGCGCCATCTATTCCTAAACTGAACAGAGTTTTCAATATGGCTACTAGACAAGTTTTTTTTTTTTATATAAACGGGATAAAGACATAACATAATAAGACAATCTTAATAGTATAGTGGTTTAACAAGCCACCTCTGCCTTAAACTCGTAATGGTCGTGGATTCAATACCATGTATGTTTATTGTATGTTTATTTGTATTGATATATAGTAGTATGCTTTATCGCAAACAAAAGTCATCGTTTTTTTTATAAAAACCAGTGTTGACTAGTCCTCGCTTACTATTTGGGATTGTCATGTTGCATTACCTAGTTAGGAGAAATACAACACTTGAATGTTAAAAAATCGATGCCCCATTTTATTTTATATTAAATAGTTATGAGTGATTAATTTATAACTTCTAGATTTATTTATTTTTATAATTTATGCATCTTTTAGTTGCGTAAAACTCATCTTTTTTATTAAATAATTAATTACAGATGCGTCAAGGTACATTGTGTGCGTAAGCGAATAGAAAAGTAATAAAAAAACGAGTCAGCTAATTTGACAATTGGCTGACAAAAAATCGAGCCGTTTTTGAGGCTCGATGCTCTATCTATACAATCTAAGGTAACAATATTTTGTAGTATATTATTATTTATTATAAACAAACGCCGACCACGTCAATTTATATAATCCGTCGTGTAATTTTCTCGCTTCAACAGAGTCACAGAGTTTATGTCAAAACATTTCACGTGTCCAATTCCGTAATGTCATAATTCTTAATAGAAAAAAAAAAACGCCAATAATATTCGCGGGTCAAACTTTGCTGATACAGTCGAAGTAAACAAAAATGACTCTTAATGCGGTTGGTAGAAGGAAAATAAGCCGGTGCACTTAAATAGTTGTGTAGTGTCGTCGCGTGCGTAGATACAGTAAAGGAACGTCGGTTAAATTGTACAATCGAATAATAAAACCGTACCGGGCCGTACCGCGTGTGACACTTTTGCAAGAGCGACTCATGAAAAATAGACGAGAAACTATAATATACACATATATGATACTGGCACGCATGTTCTAGCTCGCTTCACTATAGTGATTACTTTACGATTAGACATATTATGCATTATAAATGTTACGATCAAGTATTTATAACACACTGGGGTGTTTTTACTTTCTTGTAAGCGGTGATTGTATTTTTATAATTCGTGAATAATTCGAAAATTAAATAACCGTCAGATGTTTAGGCTGTTTGGTTTAATTCCCTTGCCTTTTCATTGTGAATAAACTAATACTACCACTCAAATAATCAGTAAGCTCAAGATTATATAAATAGAGTGTCTCCATACAAATATTTCACTAAAACAGGTCAACTTTTTTATCCCTGTTGCGTGAATAAGGTTACCATAATGTACATTTACTACTTAGTATATGGGAGAAACTGTATTGCAAGGTTGAAATAAAAAATAAAAATGATATACAATTTGACTGAAAATGGCTGCCATTTTAGTTAATACATGTATGTTAATTTGTAATATGTATTATAAATTAATACGAATATATGTATGTATATTTATAATTATTTATTAGAAGAAACAGTTTCCAGATCAAATTAAAAAATCGATTTGATATCTTTAATCTAATCACTGGCAACATTGAACACAAGACGCATTTAGTCTAAATTAAAAAAAAATCTCTCAAAATTATTCAGCCATTATCTAATTAGTTGGCTAAATATTGACACTATGTTTTATCTATTTATCTTGTCCTATTTATAAAAATATCAATTTTATAAGCTCTATTATAAGAAAAGAACGTGATTTTAAATATCTTTATTTATAATTTTACTATAACTCTGCAATAACTGTTCAACAGTAATATCAGATATACATGATCTATAAATCATGTGTCATAAATCTGTAATAGTAAAAAGTGTTATTCATAAATGCATTATACTCGTAGCAAGCCAATAAGGTGAAAACCTGTAAAGTTATAATGGACTAATACCTACTATAAAAACATTTTAATCTCAAAATTAGTAACATTGAATTAAAACATCATTATTATATTATGTATTAAGAAAAATTCTTAATTTTTTATAATTTAAAATATTAATTAAGTTGATAATTAAAATATTATAATATGAAATGAAAACCGATCTTAAAGACGTGTTCACTCAACATTGTTTAACCTGGTCCTTATCCATTAATATTTTGATGTATGTTTATTAATTTTTTAATCAAAATAACAATTATTATATTTTTCTAATTGTTATTTTAATTTTTTTTATTGTAGGAGTAGTATATTTATCAATATTCTTATTTAAATCACAATATTTTTGATAGCTGACTACAGCCATAGTTGCCTTTGTTGGGTTTGTAGAACTCGACAAGTTTGCGACATAACAAGGTAAATCCTCCGGTAAACCTCTTTTAGTTATCGAAAACTTATTTATTCTTTATTTATTTATTCTTTATCGTGCACAAAAAATACAAATATATAATTTATATTAAATAAAGATATACAACAGGCGAGCTTAACTCTGTAAGAGTTCTCTTCCAGCAAACCCTGGGTTGAAAGGAGCATTAATTACCAGCGAGCAGTGTGCGTACAATAACAGAAGGAAACAGTATAGTTGTTTTTATTAAGAAATAATAAATATGTTGACATATATACAAAGTAACTCATATGATTAAAATCAAAATACATACATATGTGTATATAATAATACATATACATAAATACATAATCTTATTGAGTGTTTATGAATAAAACTCCTATTATAAACGTTCAACAGTGTTATTTGATATTTTAGCTAAAAAGTCTTATTCATAATAAACCTACAATAAGATTTTTTATAAATAAAACTGTAATCCGTTAAGATTCGTCATCATTGCTACATAGTTGTAGTTATATGGTATAGAAAACCCCCCTGCGCTAACGGGATACGCTGGCGGAGCACCAGTGAAGGGTGATAGATGAGAATGAAAACAGGCCAGTTAGCCCATCATGATGAATTCATTAGGAATTAACCATGATAGTTTCCAGGGGGAACCGCGAGGAGGTCGACCTGGTTGGGTATATTGCTAGTTATCTGGTATTTATCATCACTGTATGTCACAATTAATAATATAATCATTAATATATAGATCTTAAGTGTTTATTTGCAAACTCATTTGCGAGATCTATATTGATTAACAGGAAACATAAAAAAATATTCTGTTCGATTGAATATTTTTTTTATATATTTCTATTAAAACCTATTTTTCAAAATTATTATAAATATTAAAAAAATAGCTTATATCCTTTACTAGTTCCCTGTTGAGTTTTTTCCAAGGGACTACATGGCGTGGGGTATTTCAAAAAAGAGTTAAAGCGGTTTCTTCAAGGTCGGTAACGTGCGCGTATTGCAGGTTATAACGCGTATAACGTATTGCCCCTGATATTGCAGGTGTTCAAAGGCTCTGATAACCTCTTACCATTGAGTGGGGCGTATGTTTGTTTGCCACTTCAGTGGTATAAAAAAAATCTGTATGTATTCTTGAATGGTGTCTTCGTATCGGCAAATGTAATGTAGGATAATTCCACACTAAATGAAGCGATGGTGTTCCACTGCTTATGCCTACTTCAATGGGAGACATGCGTGGCAGATATGTACATATGTAATATTCAATTACTTAAAAAATTTATTATCTATCTATCTATTCTATTTAAGAGCTGCTCTCTTGTCGATGGAGCTCTTGCCACTCACTACGATATTCAGCGAGTCTCTTCACCTCTTGATACGACACGATACCAACTCCTTCCTTCTATCTTACCTTATATTATATTATAATGTTTATAAATAACTGTATTCAACAAAAACTATAAATAGATTCTAGTTACGTAAAATTCTGTACAATTATTAAAATTTAAAGTCGCAAAACACTGTAAAGCTTTCCCCCATTATGAAATTCTGACACGCGGCCAGGAAACGGCACCCGACACGCCAATAGATATGGGAATTTTTAAAAAGTATTCACATTGGGAACTTTATTATTGGTATAATTATAAGCTTAACTTATAGATCTGCAGCTCTGCTTATAAGAAATTTATACAATTAGATTTTTTTTTTTTATAAAACTTAGAATGGCAAACAATTTGACGGCCCACCTGATGGAAAGTGTTCGTCGCCTATTATAATGGACATAACAGAGTATTATATAATTTGAGGACTCAGGTGTTATTCCTCTGTAGTACACACCCTTCAAATGTAGTACACAATAAAGTAACCGACTTCAAATATAGCAAAACCAGTCAGGTATTTTAATTTTAAATTTAAACAGGTGAACCGGTTTTGATGAAATTTCTTTGAGAACAATCTGTAAGTATACCCTTTTAAGTAAAATAAAAATTTTCCAAATCGGTTTACAACTGATGGAGTTATGAAGTAACAAACAAAATAAATAAAATACAACCGAATTTTGGCCGTCATTGCATTTTGAAGTCGGTTAATAAAAAAATAACAAAAAACACTACTAAGAAAACTTAGTGAATGTAAGTTTGTAGCGATAATTTCTTAATATTACAGGTAATATACATACATATAGCATGACATATATATGCCTATATGTAATGATAGAATATATATATACATATACATATTTCATTTTTTTTCGATATTTCAAATTTAAGAAATCTTGACTTAGTAGTTTTATTTTAAGCAACTTAGAATAGCAAACAAGCTAACGGCACACCTGATGGTAAGTGGTAACCGTCGCCTATACGTTAATAGTAAGCCAGGATAAACGATTATCTAAATATATATTAATAGGAGAATCAAATTGAATTACAAATATTAATTTAAATTTTAAAATAACTTTACAAAAGTCTATAGAATGTCTTAAACTGTTACTATTTAAATTTGGCAGCATTAATTTCAACTTTGTTTTAATTTCCACAGTTTAATGTCCATAAAAAGAAACATAAAAAGACTTTTAAAACGGGATAGTCGGACGCGTAATGAGAGTATTTTCAGTCTTTCATGACTGCATAATCATGTTTTTGTACAACAATTATTTTAATGCAGCGATCTATTACGAATGACTCGTTCATCTTATGAATGGATCTTACAGAATATAATAATATGATACCATGAATAGAGTTCATTTGACGGTAAGCCGAGATCCTACTATGGGTTTTCTATGGCATTTGTACACAACGGGTGCTTTTATATGGGCTAAAATTGAAATCATTAGCATTTTTTTGTTAACTTTGAGTTCTTTCAGTGAAACTGAAGATTTTTTTATGAAGATAAATATGAATTCAAAAGAATTATTTGAAATAAATGTTTATATTCATTGGTTAAACTAATGATTTTGTTTTACATATATTTATAATGTTTATCTATTCGTGTATTTACATCATCATTGCACCTTAGTCCTCGGGAATAGCAACGCATGAAGGTTATCATAGGCAACACAGTATATTTATTTACACTTCTTTGCACTATTTATAAATAATAAAAATAATAGATACAATTAATTTTAATGAGAAGTGATATAAAAGGCATTATCGCTAAGAAATCTCTTACAGACAACCTTTGGGTAAAGGACATTTAAAAAGAAGACAAAGGGTAGGTGGCACACTATTATATATATATCATATATAATAGCATAAACATAAAGAAGAGAAGAGAATGAAAGCAAAAATAAATAAAGAACACTGGAAAATACTACTTAAAAAGAGAGATACTAGAACTTAACAGAGGTTTTGAAGCTAGCGACGTTCACCACTTTCCATCAGGTGGTCGTTAGCTTGTTTTCTATTCTAAATTGCATAAAAAAAGTCAATTACACTGCTAATAAATTTCTCAATAATTCGAATATATCCAATTTATGGATGCATTTACTTTTTGAATTATAAATGAATATGTGTGCTCCATTTGTTAGGGAAGTTTGTGTGGTGGTTTCCCCATTTGCCTTCCATACCATGGTACACCAGCCAGAGTTACCTGTCTGCTGATATCTGGTTAAAGGACCTTCCCGAAATAAAATGAATATAACCGCCAATTAATTATTATAATATGTTACCAATCATTACAAGTTATTTTATTGTATCGAAACCATTAATACTTTTTAAATTTTACATGAATTTTATGCAAAATCGTATCATTAAAATGGGGAAATTAATTTTATTGTTTGAACACAAATTATTACGGTTTCGTGACCTCGAATCCTGTACAGGTTCTTAGTAATGCATCAATTAAAATTATCCGCTGAATTTAGTTACTTAAATGTCAAAATACATTCGTTGTGCGACTGTCACAGAATGGTACACAATATGAAACGAATGCACGAAATTCTTCTATGACAAAATCCAGCTATTTTCATTTGGTAATATGGTTTGAGTTACAAGAGTAATACCTACTGTCTTACCGATGTTCAAGGATTCGATTCCCGCACAATACAAAAATTTGTTTTCATAAGTATATCTGTTTATCTACTACCCATAATACAGGCTTTTTTCTTGCTTAACTAGGAACTAGTTTAGCTTCGTTCTAGTCTTACTAGAAATATATAAGATATGTAAAATGTTCAGCAGAATCTATTTGTTACAAGTTATATCTCGCGGCTTCACCTGCGAGATTTAAAAATATCCTTTGCTAAGTTAAGGTATAAATTATTCATGTACCAAAATTTTTTTTCAAATCCGTTTAGAAATTTTTCTATGAAAGACTAACAGACATCCATCCATCCATTGGTTCTCACAAACTTTTGCATTTATAGTTTTTTTTTACAACTTATAATGGCAAACAAGCTGACGGCCCACCTGATGGAAAGTGGTAATCATCGCCTATAGACATGAGCAGTACTGTAGACATAACAGACTATACTATTTAGTCCATGATACTCCCCATGCGTTACCATTCCTGACGACTCAGGCGTTATTCCCCTGTATCCTGTAAATTCACTGCCATATCCCACCCTTCAAACCGAAACACAGCCATGCAAACAACTGTTTCACGGTTGAAACACGAATGGGATAGAGGTACCCAAGCAAACGACTTTTATACAAAGTTTCCATCTGGTAAAATATTATATAATATTAAATATAATATTAATAGAATTATAAACTATCTTCCAACTGTAACTTCGTACACGTAGATCTTAAAAGTTGGTAACCACTTCTAAATGTGTGCCTAATGACGGTAAAATACAGCGCTTTACATATCCTACAACTATGTTTATGCAAATAACTAAACGATGACTAATTTAAGGAAATAAAATGTGAAATATATATGTAAATTTCTTATACTGCTAAATATTTGCACGCCGACATAGAGGCAGAATGTATACTTTCCATCAGGTGGGCCGTCAGCTTGTTTGTCATTCCAATTCGTATAAAAAAAAAAACGGAAATGTAAACCTGTTTCATCTAAAAATTACCTATATCGAAATAAATTCATTTCATTACATTGATTGATTTTTTTTTTAATTTGCAAAAAAAAAAAAACAAAATCTGTTGTTCTCTACCAGTCAACCATTGAGAAAACAGAAAAGTAGGTAGACGGTGCATAATCTAGTTACAATTTTATTATTATTATTTTTTTATACAAGTTAGAATGGCAAACAAGCTGACGGCCCACCTGATGGAAAGTGGTAACCGTCGCCTATAGGCATGAGCAATACCATGGACATAACAGAGTATACTGTTTTGCCCATGATACCCCCCATGCATTGCCATTCCTGAGGACTCAGGTGTTATTCCTCTGTATCCAGTAAATTCACGTCATATCGCACCCTTCAAACCGAAACACAACCATGCAAACACAACTGCTTCACGGTTGAAACACGAATGGGACAGAGGTACCCAAGCAATCGACTTGTGTACAAAATCTCCCTATGTTAGTAATATTTTTATTATAAACTTCACGCTCACAGCTCGTCTCTCGAACCAGAGTTTACAGAACAATAATCGCGTGATCCGTACCATTAATTTAGTTAGTGCGTGAAAAGAACGCAAAACGCGGCGACGCACCGACGTCAACGCGATTTTTTTCTTTCAATGATAATAATTGATGGGATTTGTGTATGAAAATTATTGCTAAGCAGTTCAACCTTGAATTTTCCACAATACTGTATCGTTACATTAATTAATTGTCTTGCTTATTCTCTATATTTGGATAATGCAAATAAAATATACTCATTCATTCATTCAAGATTGACTTTATGAAAAAGCACTTTGTTGGCTAATTCTAGTATTTTTTTATGCAACCTAGAAAGGCAAACAAGCTGACGGCCCATCTGATGGAAAGTGGTAACCATCGCCTATAGACATGAGCAGTACCATGGACATAATAGAGTATACTGTTTCGCCCATGATACCCCCCATGCGTTGCCATTCCTGAGGACTCAGGTGTTATTCCCCTGTACCCTGTAAATTCACTGCCATATCCCACCTTTTATCTCTTACTGGTGCCCCGCTTGCGTATACCTATAACGAAGGCAAAGTTACTATTCCATTTACACCCATTAAAAAAAAAGCATAAAGAAGCATGCCTACTGCTATGCCATGAGGTCACGAAGTACATATACACTTAATTTTACGAGCACCGCATCAAGTTGCACTCGCGTACCACAAATGTTTTAATAATTCAAAACAATTCTGCACTTGGCAATATGCCGCCACACACTCCGTGCGCATTTAAATAATCCCGCGGAACCCTAAATAGGATTCCGTGTCATACGCACTTGTAATCTTAAAACCTCGTTGCATCTGGATGCGAGCCAACAATGCTACGAGAATAGATAATGTTTAATAATTAAAACTAATATCATTCTGTGTTCATATTTTGGCCAATATTTCATATAATTTTATTTGATATTTATATGTTCTATTTAACATATGTATATATGTATGTATGCGTGTATATATGTGTATATGTATATATATATATATGTGTGTGTGTGTGTGTGTGTATATATATATGTATATATATATATATATAATGATTTATAATTTATGTAAATATTTATTTTAACTTCTGTCTTGCACTACTACTGCCCACTCACTACTTCCTATGCCACTGTGTTAGGTTGACTGGAAGAAATCTCTTTTAGAGATAAATTCGCCTTTGCTAACATTGTTATTAACTTATTGTTGTTACTGTATGTTTTAGTGCAATAAAGAATATATATAATATTACGATATATGGCTAGCGATGCGGTTGTCTGTAAAAGATTGCTCCAGCGATAAGACCGCCTTTTGTACTACCTTCATGTCTATATTTTGACCTGTATCTTTATTTTGCTATATTTCATTTGAAATTTCTAATTGTCATTGTATATTTTTGTTTTAGGTGCAATGAAGTGTTAAATAAATAAATAAATAGTTACACTTTTTGCCTGCTACTTTGTAAGCGCGAATTTAAGAAGTAGAAGAACTAATGAAATAGATTACTTCTGGATGATGTCGCAAGATAAAATACTCACCAGTTTTTAAGTTAGGCCTTCAGGAACATAAAGGTGAATACTACATTCAATTAAGTGCAGTGGTTGTTGCATGATACCGGAACAAAAAACTATATACAAACAAACATACCGACAAAATTTCTAAAAAAAATTATTTAAACTTCTATCGTACCTATTAACATCCCTTATATCAATTTTTCTTAAATATCACCTTTGTATAGACATCATCCATTTTTTTTTCAAGATTCACGATTTATTTATTTGTAAAACATGCGTATAAATACATGCAGATGTTGACAATATAATATCGTTTGACATGTTTAGCCTGTACGGCATACAAACATATGTAGTTACACAGATAGTTCACAAGTCAAGTACATTTTATACCATTAATCGTCATCACATTACATTTTATTCGATTAATCTATTTAACTCAGAAATTAATTTAAAATAGGTTTTAAATCGAGACAAAATTAAGATCGACTTATAATCTCCTTGGTCTTATTTTTAAATATATTAAAAGAAAATTAGTTCAGACATGCTGGAGAGATCCCATAACCTACACAAAAAAAGAACTATTTGCTCTGGTTGGCTGTAATGAAGACGTATCTAATTTTAAATTCGATAGCAACTTGTCTATGGGACTATTATTTTTTTTTTAGAGATTAACTAATTCAAAGATGCAAGAACAATATCAGAGAGAGACTTTGTACAAAAGTGGATTGCTTGAGTACCTCTGTCTCATTCGTGTTTCAACCAAGAAGCAGCTGTGTTTGCATGGCTGTGTTTCGGTTTGAAGGGTGGGATATGGCGTGAATTTACTGGGTACGGAGGAATAACACCTGAGTCCTCAGGAATGGCAACGCATGGGGGGTATCATGGGCGAAACAGTATACTCTTGTTATGTCCATGGTACTGCTCATGTCTATAGGCGACAGTTACCACTTTCCATCAGGTGGGCCATCAGCTTGTTTGCCACTCTAAACGGTATAAAAAAAAATTGGAATAAACGAAAAGAGACAAAAAGAGAGTTATGTTTATATATATGTTAAAGGTAAACCTTCACTAGTAAACTCTATTTATTGATGAAAATTTACAAACGTAAAGCCACTTACCTGCACTTGGCTCATCAAAATAGAGTAATTACAATTGTTCATTGCTCTGAAACTGTCTAACAATATGACTCGACTGCAACATTGTTATACTATGTTGCCTTTATGGCACATTTAAAGTTCTTATTTACATAAGTTAATTTGATTTCTGTGTTTTATTACACGCAAATAAAAACAAAGAGTTTTATTTTTGATGGGTGAAAATGGTATGGTAACCCCGCCTGCGCTAACGGGATACGCTGGCGGAGCACCAATGAAGGATGATCAATGAGAATGAAAACAGGCCAGTTAGCCCATCATGACGAATTCATCAAGAATTAACTACTCATAAAAATCAAAGCTCTTTCCTTTCTTTCCTGTAGTTATCGTAAAAGGCGACTAAGGAAGGGTGAGGGATGGGCAGCAGCGTCCCTCTTAAAACATCTCCAAAGCCTAAATGCGGTTGCAGATCCGCCTGCCAAGTGTGCCAACTACTGGCAAACCCTCCCTAGGGAGAGCCTTCCCCTTGTTCAGCAGTGGACAGACAAAAGCTGATATGATTATGATACTATCATTTATAGAGTATTTTCATTAAGTACCACGACTATTACAGAAAACTGTACTATGCACCAAAGTGACGATGAATTATTAAAAAAAAATTTGATGTTTCTTAAATAATACTAAAGCATATAAAACTTGAGAGCGTCGTTAAGCCGAGTGGCGGAGAGGTTTCATTAAAATAATGACAACCGTAACACCGGTCTCGTTACAGTGACGGAGAAATACCGGTCAAGTGCAACTAAAGTATGCACTTTACGAACTATGTATTAGTACGTTTATACACAAACATACATATCCTTGTGGTCCCGTCGTAGAAGAAATGGTCAAACTCTATTCAGAAGTTTAGTTTTTAAATCAAAATGACTTATTAATAACAAGTGAAGTTGATTTTCTTTTGTCGTGGATTACGATGTTATAATTTGACCCTTCTTCAGCATATCCCCAATTTAGTCGACATGTGTCCATTTACGGCGCCCTTTACCATTATGTCCGTTCAGTACAGTAAATAAATATAGTAATCAATGACATTTTGTTGACAATTGAGTACTTGTAAATATGATTTTGGTGAACTAAATTTGATATACATATTAGTTATAAACTTCATATGTCGTACATTATAATAAAATTGAGAGTATTGTCTATATATGAAAAACATTTAGAAAAGTAAAATTGATGTCAGAGATTTTGATAATTAAACATTATTTACCAGAGGGAGACTTTGTACGAAAGTCGTTTGCTTGGGCATCTCTGTACCATTCGTGTTTCGACCGTGAAGCGATTGTGTTTGCATGGCTATGTTTCGGTTTGAAAGGCGGGATATAGCAGTAAATTTACAGGGTACACAGGAATAACACCTTAATCTTCAGGAATGGCAACGCATGGGGGGTATCATGGGCGAAACAGTATACTCTGTTATGTTCATGGTACTGCTCATGTTTATAGGCGACGGCTATCACTTTCCATCAGGTGGGCGGTCAGCTTGTTTGCCATCCTAAGTTGCATAAAAAAAAGATTGTTTCCCACAAAAAAAAAGACTTCCAATGTGACAAAACCAATTATTGTAATATAATAAATTAAATTTCTAAACCGATTTTGATAAAATTTCTATGGGACCAATCTGTAAGTACATCCTTTCAGAGAAAAAAATAAATCCAAAGTGGTTTAGAACTGACGGAGTTATGAAGTAACAAACATAAAAAATACAACCGATTTAAGAACCTCGTTCTCTTTGAAGTCGAGTTATAAAACAAATAGAAGTCATTACAGTCATTTTTGAATTTTTGTATATCTGCCTGTCTTCTTGCCTATTCATTCTGACATCACTCAAATACTGTACCAATTTGAATGCGATTTTCACAGTTATATCAAACTCAAAATACACTACGTATATTTTATCTTGATACGCTATCAAGAAGTGGTTATAACGAGTAACTTCCAAAATCCACGCGTACAAATCTGCGAGCAAAAACTAGTTTTATTTAAAAGTTTCTCGTAATGATTACAGCACAACTACCTCGCCCTTTTCATGACTTTTAAAACACCATTTAACGTCACACCAGATCCTTCCATTTAGGTGGGCAAAACCCAAAGTGCATTATTTTTCCCAATCCAAAATTTAAAGTCCCTACCATAAGGTCAAACTACTAAATCCATTACGGTAATTAATATATCCGCATGCATGCTAAGTCACAAACAAAAGGGTATTAATAATTTTACATCAACGCCAAAAACCTCGTGACCTATTTCGAAACTTTCCCCCCAGATATTCCGCACCTTAAAAGGATCAAGGTACTTGGCCAACTAAAGCCAACGGGGTAAACTAATTAATCACTACCGCGCCATTACTGTACACTATCAACATTAAATGCGATCATGAAGTTTTGAGTTGGCATGGGAAATATCTGCACCACACCTATATCTATATATTGGGTATTTTACTGGATACTGATGGCGGAAAAGGGATCATCATACATTTCGACATCGCCCATATCAGTTAGATATCTATTTTGATTTTAAACGAGTTCCTTATTTCGATATTATATAATGGACAACTGCTATTTAATATATCCGTTCTTAGATCAATATATATATATATATATATATATATATATATATATATATATATATATATATATATATATAAAATATAAGTAAATAAAAATATATATATATTATAATTTAATTAGATACTTTTGAATTTTCTAATACAAAAAAAAAATACTAAGTACATCTCAAATAATAGTCTATATAAGAATCCATTGATGTCTATAGCATACAAGTATAAATCGTAAACCGTCTATGAAAAACAAAACGAGTATATTTTTAATGTATTAAAATATATTTCAATTAATAATTTAAGCAGTTTGTATCTTTTATTGAAGGTCACAAACATGATTATAAATTGGACGACAAATTTTGCAAAACACTTTCAGTTAAACTTATACTAATTTTTTATAGATATACATATATATATATATATATATATATATATATATATATATATATAAGAAGTCAATAACAGTATATTTTGGTATTACTATTTATGTCCATAGGCAACGATTACCACTTTCCACCAGGTGTGCCGTCAGCTTGTTTGCCATCCCAAGTTAAAGTAAATCCCAAATAAAAACCAATACAGCATTTTGCCACTTTGTCAAGTAGACAAAGGAATTTTTCTTTAAAATATAAAATGCCATGAACATTGATAAATGTACACATATCGCACGTTTCAGATAAAATATGAAGCGTCAGCCTTCGAGTCCTGGAATACCGTTTCTGTCACGCGTCTGAAGTACATATATATTATACTATGGAATAACCGATGGGGATTTGGTGTTTATATATGTGAATTTCTTTTACGAAACAAAAGACGTGTTACTTTTTATAACACAGAGGGCAAATGAACATACGGCTCGCCTGTTGGTGAGTAATTACCACCGCCATGAGCATTTTTTTTATATTTTTTTTTTATACAACTTATAATGGCAAACAAGCTGACGGCCCACCTGATGGAAAGTAGTAACCGTCGCCTATAGACATGAGCAGTACCATGGACATAACAGAGTATACTGTTTCGCCCGTGATACACCCCCCATACATTGCCAATCCTGAGGACTACAATAATAGCATCTAAAATACTGGTGGAATTGTAGATGTATTACCAACCGTTTAAAAAGGAATACGATCTAGCACATTCCTTTTGCTTTGTATATTACATTGAATATTCTTTCAATTGCCATATGGTCATGGGGAATGGGTTATCCCTTCTTTTCCTATGAGTGTAATAAGAGAACTTTATAGTTGCGAAATGGAGAGTAGTATTCCTTTAAAAACTATCACTAAAACTTAACTACAATTGCCAATCCGTCAGCCAAGCATGGCATCTAGTATCATAACTTCCCGATAGAGTGCACCCTATGTTCAGCACTGCACAGTTAACGATTGAAGTTGAAGGTTTCGCTGTCGTATCTATTCAGAAATAACATAATTATATATCAAATTTCACAGCATATGGTTAAAACAAGAAATAACAAATGTACAAACTCACTTTCACATTTGTAATATTAGTAAATATTTCTAATAGCTGACAAAATAGTCCCCGTCAGGTCGACCTCCACGTGGTCCCGCCTGGAAACCATCGTGCTAAATTCCAGGTGTATTTATCACGATGGGCTAATTGACCAGCCCTTTCATCCTTACCTATCACTGTGATCGTCCCTCGCCGGTGTATACCGATAGCACAGACGGGGTAACCATTCCAATGTCATCCATTAAGATAAAATATAAATTGCCAGCAATAAAAATAAATAATTTCGTATTAAAAAAAAGCGTTTCACATCTGAGATAATATTTGGAATTTCTAAGATGAATACAAGAAAAAATTTTATACTTAAACGTCCAAGACACGTTCTAAGGTTACAGATTTCATAAAAGTTGTTTTATTTCTTTTCATAAAAGAGACGTGCTCGCCGGCCGCGGTTTGACTGACTAATAGAGCTATAAAGATGGCAAGGATATACATATGTTACACACAACTGTGTTTAAATAGCTATTACAGGGGGGAAAGGGATTGTTAGTAATGGAGACTGAGAATCCCATTGCTAGCAATATACCCAACCAGGTCGACCTCGTCGCGGTTCCCCCTGGAAACTATCATGGTTAATTCCTGATGAATTCATCATGATGGGCTAACTGGCCTGTTTTCATTCTCATCTGTCATCCTTCACTGGTGCTCCGCCAGCGTATCCCGTTAGCGCAGGCGGGGTTACCATACCATTTTCACCCATCAAAAAAAAATAGCTATTATAGTAAAACAGCTAAATATATAGGCGACTAAGAGAAAGCAGTTAAATATTGTAGTGTAAAAAAAAAGAAATTATAAAACGACAATTTAAAATTGTTTGTTTCAAAAACAAATTGACTTCAGTCGTGATGTAATCAGTTATTATGATTTAATAACTAAACTAGTGAATCGATTTTGATAAAATTTTCAAATAATTAACATAATTTATACTAATATAATTAATAAAAATAATTTTCTAAATTGGTTTACAAATAAAGGAGCTGTGAGGTAACAAACAAAAAATACACTCGAATTTAGAACTTCCACTTTTCTCAAGTCGGTTGTAAATTATACCCAGCTGCTGTTTATATTGCTATTTCTTTATTCACATAATTTTTTTTTTAATGAGTGATAATGGAATGGTAACCCGTCTGTGCTATCGTTATACGCTGGCGGGGCACTAGTGAGCGATATGATATGTTATGTCCATGGTACTGCTCATGTCTATAGGCGACGGTTACCACATTGTATCAGATGGACCGTCAGCTTGCCATTCTAGGTTGTATAAAAAAAAGGTAATAGGTGAAATTTAAAAGGCACATCAGTTAGCCCATCGTGATGAATACACCTGTAATTCAGCATAGTGGTTTCTAGGAGGGACCACGTGGAGGCCGACCTGTCAGGGTATATTGCAATGAGACTGGTAGTCCGCATTACTGACAATCCCTTCCCCCTATTTAGAAATTATTACCTACTTCCGCAGTCTATGCGTACGAAGTCGCGTTCAAAAGCAAGTGTATGACAAAATTGTATTGACACAACAATGTATGGCAATACATGTTACAATTAGAGGAGGATTTACTTTTTAACAATAAGAGTAATCGGAAACCTAACCTGCTGACGTATACAAATACGGAAGAAAGGAGTATCAGTGTTCAAGTTATAAGCTGAATGCGGAGTTGCAAACAATTTATTTATCTCTATAAAGTCGCTTTCCGCCGTCTGTACGCTTAGTTCTCTTAAACTGCGCAGCGGATATTAATGCGGTTTTCATCAATAGATAAAGCTAGATATATACAATAGTAATATTATTAATCACTCCACATTAACACTACATTGTTTCTACATTGCACCCGTGCAAAGCTAAGACGGGCCGCTAGTTTATTAATGTAAAACATGAAGATGCTATGATGCACATTGCTCTAAACTTTTTAATATTTTTTATATCTCTGGAAACTACAGTGTGGGTTTCTTCAAAAAGAACATATTAAGGATTACTTGAATGGCTGTGTTTCGATTTGAAGGGTGGGATATTGCGTGCATTTAAGGATACAGAGGAATAACATTTGAGCCCTCAGGAATGGCAACGCATGGGGGCGTGACGTGATGTCAAGTCATGGGCGAAACTATATACTCTGTTATGTCCACGGTACTGCTCATGTCTATAGGCGACAGTTACTACTTTCCATCAGGTTTGTCATTCTAAGTTGTATAAAAAAAAAACATATTAAGGTTTCTTCGGGGTCAACAACACGCATGTAACACCCCTAGTGTTGCAGGCGTCCATAGGCTACAGTATCCGTTTATCATCCGATGGGTTGTATGTTTGTTTACCAACTTTGTGGTATAAAAAAAGTTTTGCTCTCTAAGCAATATTTCCACTAAGCTATGACCCATTTATGTTACTACAGCCCACATTATGTTGTGGTTACTTTAACATATATATATGTATTGTATTTTTGTATTAATATTGTGAATATGTACATGTTACATATGTTACATAATAAGCAAACTGAAGTGGCAATGGGCTGGTCACATAGCTCGAAGAACCGACAACCGATGGGGAAGAAAAGCTCTTGTGTGGCGACCCCCTACTAGATGGAGTGGCGACCTCAAATGCATTGTAGAGAGTCAGTGGGTGTTGGTGGTGCAGTACCGTTCCTTATGGCAGTCTATGAGAGAGGCTTATGTCCAGCAGTGGACGGATAATGACTGAAATGATGATGATGATTGCAAATATGTGTGTTTCGTAACAATCAAATACGAATAAACAGTTATCTATTTAATTTGAATGGAATCCTTTGATAATATTTCACTAAAATATATCTTTACATTAAATATATTTAATAAAACCCTTATAATTTCGTAATAAGAGTTTAATTTAGTTATATCGATAAAATAAAGTGGATTTTACCCTGAATATACAGACACAATAATACAATTATGGGCATTCGTTATTATAATTTAATTTTAGTAAAATGTTAAATTTTTTATTCCACGTAGTATTTGGATTAGAGAAGCATATAGGTTATTTTTATCCCAGTCAATTATACACCCGAAGTCGCATGAAAAAACTATCATTGGCTAGTTTCCTTATAATTACATTACAATGAACTCTTTCATTTTTATTTACAAAAACGTCAAACGTCTCTTATACCTATTTTAGCTATTGAACTATTGTGTCTCTTTCTTTTATACTACATTTCCAATTAGAAAGAAAAAGACAAAATAATTCACTAACTGAAATAGGTTTTAGTTAATTATTATGAATTAGGGTGAATAAGCCTTATTTTTATTAGATACTGAACAGTGGCCCAATTCATTAGTAACATAATCTTAACCTAATGTTAGTACACCTTACAAAAAAAAATTAAAACTACCCGCTAATCACTTATGACTTAATCAGTACACGCGAGGCCAACCGCAGAGCACTTAGGTATATAATATTTTTATTACAATCCCTCCCGCTATGGAAGCGAACGCGACCCACTAAATAAAATATTTTCCCAAAGAACGTTTATATTATTGCGAGCTTTGTGTTACTACAGTGAACTCGCACAATACGACCCTATTGCTGGAACGTATCCATTGCGCGTTTTGATACTTGAATTAGACATGTTTATGTTAGTACCTATGGTACGAGGGCAATGTAATACATTTTTATGGTTTGAAATAATAAATACGTTCTTAACGTGTCTCATGACGGTATGGGTGGCTTCTTTTCTTATTGGAGTTGTGCAATTTCACAATTTAGCAGAGTTATTAGCGTCAAACCAAATATATATATATATATATTTAATAATAAATTTATCTTTAGGTAATACACATTTCTACAAAATATATATGTAATAATTTCTTTATAATGAAATATCTAACAAGCTCAATACTAATATTTTTTTTTTGATGGGTGAAAATAGAATGGTAACCCCGCCTGCGCTATACGGGATACACTGGCAGAGTACCAGTGAAGGGTGATAGATGAAAATGAAAACAGGCCAGTTAGCCCATCATGATGAATTCATTAGGAATTAACCATGATAGTTTCCAGGGGGAACCGCGAGGAGATCGACCTAGCTGGGTATGTTGGTAGCAATGGAATTCTTAGTCTCCATTACTAACAACCCCTTCCCCCCCTTATACTAGTATTTATGATAGTCTAAATAAGATGTCTAGTTCAGCAGTGGACATAAATGGCTGCAATGACTATGTCAATGTTGTATGTAGGAGGGAAAGGGTTTACTAATAATAAGATTTAACAACCCCATTGCTTGCAATATATCCTATCAGGTCGACCACCACGCGGTTCCCCCTGGAAACCATAGTGGTTAATTCTTGTGCTATTAATCACTATTGGCCAACTGACCTGCCTTCATCCCCACCTGTTACCCTTCATTGGTATATGTTGGCAGGATTACCATTCCATTCATACCCATAAAAAATGTTGAGTGCAAAAACATTATTTTTTTTATACAACTTAGAATGGCAAGCAAGCTGACGGTCCACCTGATGAAAAATGGTAACCGTCGCCTATAGACATGAGCAGTACCATGGACATAACAGAGTATACTGTTTCGCCCATGATACCCCGCATGCGTTGCCATTCCTGAGGACTCAGGTGTTATTCCTCCGTACCCAGCAAATTCACGCCATATCCCACCCTTCAAATCGAAACACAGCCATGCAAACACAACTGCTTCACGGTTGAAACACGAATGGAACAGAGGTACCCAAGCAATCGACTTTTGTACAAAGTCTCCCTCTGGTAAATATATATATATATATATATATATATATATAATAATATATTTTTAATTTACAAAAAAACTGTAAAAATTTCAACCCTTTTTTGCTTAAACCTATAATACTTATATCTACAATATTTTAAATGTAACAATTAATACTTATTAATATCCAAAATAAAAAAAAAACAGACTAAACCCCACTTTTGGGGGTTAATAATAAACCAATATAATAATAATTGTACGTAGATTCGACTAACAATTTAGTCTATTTGCTATCTCGACAAACATTTCAATATTTGCAGTTTAAACTACAAGGATTTGTGAAATTCCTGAGATAATTCGATGTTGATATAATTTCAACCTCTATATAAGTGTACGACTAATAAACACTGAAATACTAGTTGAGAAGAAGCAATCATACATAACTGGGTTGCATTTACGTAAACTGAATTTCACTTCGTCTGTGTGTTATCTGAGATTAACTTAGTTAGTTATATACTTATATTTATGCAATATAATATATACGCCAGGCCATTACCTTGATTATATTCTAAGTTGTATATAAAAAAATAAAAGATATTCAAAAATTATAATTTCACTTCACCTTTTTGATTATATCTATATGGGAGACATTTTTAAATTATATAGACCTATTATATTAATAATGTATAAAAACATTTATTATTACCTAAACACTGTATCACTGGTACAACCCTGGAAAGTAAAATAGTTAGTAACTTCCCTTTGATAGTTATATACGGTCGACCTCCACTCAGTTCCCCCTAGAAACTATAGTGGTTAATTCATGTTGAATTCGTCACGATGCGCCAAACCGATTTGCTTTCACGCATCCTCTTGATAATTATATACGGTCGATCTCCACGCGGTTCCTCCTGGAAACTATCGTGGCTGAGTCCTGTTGAAGTCCTCACGATGCCCCATCTGACCTGTTTTCATCCTCATCTATCATCTCTCAGTGGTGCCCCGCCGATAGTGCAAACAGAATTTTTACTATACTACTTTCAGTCATTAAGAAAATCTTTTCGATGCTCGTTTGCCCCCCTGTGTTGTAAAAAAAAAAAAAAAAAAAAAAAAAACAGAATTTTTACTATACTACTTTCAGTCATTAAGAAAATCTTTTCGAAACATCGAAGTAGCATTGTCATCCCAAATAATCGCGTTAATATTCTCTTATAGTACTATTAAACCATAGTATTATTAAACCATAGTATTATTAAACAAGCAAAATGTTTTTTTTTTTAAATTAAAATTTATTTATTTATACATTAAAATTACAAATAATTGTAAGTTAAATTAATTTAAATAATAATAATTAAATTCAACCGAACTTATAATTTAATTAAAGGTTATTTCAAAATAGTTTTCTGAATTTGATACAGTTTTTGTAAAAATGTAATACTGACATGTTTTATGGAAGACCCAAAGGGGATAACACATATGTTTTGACATACCCGACGCCATATGGTAAGGAAATTGCATAGTCCTTTGCCTTTCGGTATTCAACAAAATTGGCCAACAAAACCCAAAAACATAATAAGTATGTACTATTTTTTCCCTATGGCTGTATTTCGTCCTTCCTTTGACTACTCTCGTATAATGAAACAAGTAAATATATTAAAAAAACTTTTTGGCGGGAAACCAACAACATGTAAATAAGTAATGCACTTGTTTCAGTATTAACATATAAGCTTTTTGCTGTGACTATAGCTATGAGGGGCATATCTGACGATCAACTTTGATCACTTCCCAATACCTAATCATGCCGAATTTTTATACGCATTTCTGTTGCTAAAGACTATAAAATACAGTTGCCGTATAATTACGACATAGAAATGGCCACCCCATCCTTTCCCATATTTGTCATAGGAGGCGACTAAGGGAATTTAACGGTAGAAGAATAGATAGCAGCGTTCCTCTGAAAACATAACCATAGCTGTGGTTCCCAGCCCGCTTACCAAACATGACAACTACTGGCAAATATTAAAGTCGTCATTTTTACTAAGTAAATCAACTTGTTTGATGTTGAGTTTGTACTGTGCTTTTGACATACACTCGTAGCGTAAACGATACGTTATCTTTGCAAGAATTTTCACTATAATATCTAGACTAGAGAGGGCATAATAGGCCGGGTTGTTGGACTCCCTACAATATGGTTAAATACAGCGATGGCTTACTCGTCCGTCATACTCGTGAACACGTACTTCTTGTTCAATTCTGCCATTAAGAGTAGTTTAATAACAAGTTTGTGATAGTCATTGTATACATTCATTATATTTACGTAAACACAATTTTATTAAAAAAAAATCAACAGCTGATTTTTATGCTCGTTCTCAGCTAATATTGCATTCCGAAATGAGCAGTATATTTATAAAGAAAATGACTATTAAAAAATACTTTGGTATAATTAAATTAACTAGATTTAAAATTTATTTTTATTAATAGAAAAGGTTGTTCCATTCCTTCGTGTGGTTCGCCATTGAGACAGAAGCATTTAAAGTGGATATATTTATTCGAGCTGGCAACCAGTGACGGATGGTAGCCAAGACAGCGCCGCCACACCGACTAAATTAAACAGGCGGCTCGCCCCGCGCACAGCCTGAATAAATTGGTGATATTAATCTTTGTCACTTAATACCCTATAAACTTGAAGCGCAATGAATCCTATACCTGGATTAGGAAATTGTCGGCTCATCAAAATTAACCGGTTATTGTTTGTGAGAAGATTACAATTTGCTTGAATTATGAATGAGCCTTTGAAAGTTTTACTGCAGTAGTTACTGTCTTGAGATGTCCGTATAATTTTACTTTATAATATGGCTCATAACTTAGTGTAGGTACTGTGTAAGGAATTGTATTTTTTATTACTTTACAAAAAAATTTAAATTAATAATAACAAAATTACCATTGCATTGTACGTACTTAACGTAGCAACTTAACTGTTTATTAATAATAATAATAAACTCTTTATTGCGCACAATAGAGATGTATACAAGGAATATTTATACTAAATAGATCAAGGTAAATCAGACGTAATCACACTATTCATTCTATACTGTATGCTTTGCTGATTTCAAAAATTATTTCAGCATTAGATAGCTACATTCACCCTGAGTAATATAGGTCATATTTTTTGCTACAAAAGGTTAGGGATCCTTACTAAAACTTTAGAAACGTAACTCAAGGTGTAAAAAAATGCTATAAAATATCTTGCGTCGCGTGCGCTGCTAAAACTATTAGTGATAGAACAAAAGTATGTTCTACAATATTAAAGAAAATATCAATAACTACAAAAAACTTCGCGATACTATATATCCAACTATTATCGTTATGTCACAAAATCCACTTTTTAAAATGTTGTAAAAATGTCCACCCGTGCGAAGCAGAGACGGGTTTTATTATATGTATTGATTTAATCTTCCCGTATAGTAAATTTTGTTTAAATCCGTTCTGCAGTTTTTGCACGAAAGAGTAACAAACATTGTTAATAGAATAATAACTTTGTTACTAATAGATTAACATTTCTACCTCATGTTAATTTTGAATTAAGAGACATTCGGGTGAAAACTTTTGTTACATGACTTGGAGTGTATCCAAGCTAATACTGTGAATGCAACAAATATGCCAGTTCCTACTAAAAGCTTTGGTTTAGTTTGGTCTGGACTTCCCATATTTACAGTAATGTTTTTTGTAGAAATCTCTCTTTGTATCAAAACATAAAACTATAATAGCTATAATAATATATAATAATGGGGGGAAAGGGATTGTTAGTAATGGAGACTAAGAATCCCATTGCTAGCAATATACCCAACCAGGTCGACCTCCTTGCGGTTCTCCCTGGAAACTATCATGGTTAATTCGTTATGAATTTATCATGTTGGGCTAACTGACCTGTTTTCATTCTCATCTATCACCCTTCACTGGTGCTCCGCCAGCGTATCCCATTGGCACAGGCCGGGATTACCATTCTATTTCCACCCATCAAAAAAAAAATATATATAATAATTTACAGTGGTACCCTGCACTTTGGTTATGTTTTGTTAAGGGAGGGACTGGCTGAAAACCAGCGCTGTGCAGCTGTTCACATTGCGCTGGGACACTCACAGCATCAGCTAAGCCGGTTCCCTTTGCCGAGTATGGAACACTTTTTGTATATGTTATCTATATATTATATTGTAATTGTATGTTTATTGGCAATAAATGTGTCTATTCTATTCTATTCTGTTCTAATATAACAAAGTTATGATGGAAACTACTCGTAGATATTTGGAAATGCATGCAATTTTTTTAAATTTCGTCAAAAAAATAAAAAAAAATTTTTTAGGGGTGGGTCACCCTTATCACTGTGGGTTATTAAAAATAGATGTTGGTCGATTCTCAGACCTACCCAATATGCACACAAAATTTCATGAAAATCGGTAAAGCCGTTTCGGAGGAGTTTGGTAACAAACACCGTGACACGAGAATTTTATATATTAGATATGTTCATATCAGCTTTTTTTAATGTATGCTAATGGAATGATAACTCCGCCTGCGCTATCGGTATACACTAGTAAGACACTAGTAAGGGATGATAAGTGAAAATGCAGCAACAAAGCAGCTCAGTTAGCCCATCGTGACAAATTCACCAATGAATCAATCACGATGGTTTCTAAGGGGAACCGCGAGGAGGTCGACCTGATAGGGTATATTGCTAGTAATAGAGTTGCTAATTCCCATTACTAACAATCCCTTTTCTCCCCCATATCAGCCGTTAACTGTCCACTGTTAAACCACTTTTTTTACCAGTAGTTGCCGTACTAGCAGTTGGGTTGGCAACCGCAGGTAAGTTTTGGGGATGTTTTAAGAGGGACGCTGCTGCTCATCCCTCGATCATTAAGTTCCCTTAATCGTCTCTTATAACACCCATGGAAAATAATAGGGTGGCCAATTTTATGCCAAAATTAGACGGCGTATACATAAAATATGTACAATATATGTTAAATTTTCTACTAGAAAGCACAATAGTTTTAAACATGACTTTAAAATTGTATATTATTGATGAATGTCTTAATTGTATAAAAATCTAGTGTCATAATGTTCATTCACATTAATCTACCAGAGGGAGACTTTGTACAAAAGTCCTTTGCTTGGGTATATCTATTCCATTCGTGTTTTAACCGTAAAGCAATTGTGTTTGCATGGTTGTGTTTCGGTTTGAAGGGTGGGATATGGCGTGAATTTACTGGGTACAGTGGAATAACACCTGAGTCCTCAGGAATGGCAACGCATGGGTGTATCATGAGCGAAACAGTATACTCTGTTATGTCCATGATACTACTCATGTCTATAGGCGACGGTTACCACTTTCCATCAGGTGGGCCGTCAACTTGTTTGCCATTTTAAGTTGTATAAAAAAAATCTACGAAAAAAACTCAAACAATTTTAATGACATTTTATAAATGTCAGCTTAAAATTAAGAGATTTCATGTTAGACGATGGAAAGCGGCCATCGTTGTGTTCAACCATATTATAGGGAGCCCAAAGACCTGGCCCACCAGACCCCGACCAATCTGGATATTAAACTGAGCACGACTTGTTTTAAGATACGCTATTACGTCAATAATATAAATGTTACGAATCACAGTTCAAATTTTAGGTAGTAATACAGATAATAACACGTTCTAAGAAACAGAATTTAATTATATATATTTATATGTAATAGAATAGAGAGAGATTCATTATAAATAAATAGATAATAGAAGCCACAGCAGGCAATGTAAAATATTAATAATACTACATTTTAGTTCTCCATAACCTTATATTCGCTTCACACAAAACATTGCCCGAGGTACAAGTTTCATAATATATAGTTAAAGTTAATTAATAACCATGTTACTATTATTTAAGACTTGGTTACTTAGAATTTTCAAGCTATATGCAGAGAGAACTTTGAGACCCTTTCAAAGATATTGTTTACTGTATATTTAACGTCTCAAAATCAATCGTTTGACAGTACAAAGTGAAACTTATATTATTTTTATCTTATATATAAAATTCTCGTGTCACGGTGTTTGTTATCAAACTCCACCGAAACGGCTTTACCGATTTTTATGAAATTTTGGGTAGGTCTGAAAATCGGCCAACATCTATTTTTCATACCCCTCAATGATAAGGGTGACCTCACCAAAAATTTTTTTTTTTACTTTTTTAACAAATTTTTCCATTTTTATTTTATGATTTAGCATTGAAAAATACACACAACTTTAAATTTTCATCGTTTTACGATCAACCCCTGTCTTTTAATCGCGATTTTTATATTTCGCAATAAGTGGTAAAACAACGTTTATGGGGTCAGTTATTATATATTATTATCATATTAGGCCTTAATTGTCCACTTGAACGTAAGCCTTCCCCAGAAGGGATGTTTTGCCAGTAGTTGCCACGCTTGGCAGGCAGGTTGGCAACCACACTTAGGAGGGGGAAAGGGATTGATAGTAATGGGGACTGAGAATCCCATTGCAAGCAATATACCCAACCAAGTCGACCTCCTCGTGGTTCTCCCTGGAAACTATCTTGGTTAATTCCTGATGAATCCATCATGATGGGCTAATTAGGCTGTTTTCAGTCTCATCTATCACCCTTCGCTGGTGCTCCGCCAGCGTATCCCGTTAGCGCAGGCGGGGTTACCATACCATTTTCACCTATAAAAAAAACACACTTAGGACTTTAGTGATATTTTAAGAGGTACGCTGCTGCCCATCCCTCGTCCTTCCTTAATCACCTCTTACGACACCCACGGGAATGGAAGGGATGGCGCATTCTATATCGAGACCAATATGGCGCCGATTTTTATTGTTATGTCCGCCGTTAACTGTTAAACGCTGAACATAGGCCTACCTCTGTTGGGGGGTTTAATCAGTAGTTGCCAGGCTTGGCAGGCGAATGGCAATATCAGTTAGGAGCTGTCTATTCATTAACTATTACTTTCCCTGAATCACCTGTTACGACACCCACAGGAAAGGAAGAGGTAATCCATCCTATCAGTCATAGTATGGGGTACTTTCTCCTTTGATGGCTACCACTGCCAGGAATGTGTATATAATTCTCAAAATGATTCGACTAATTCTAAGAAGTTATGAAATTCAATCTTGTTAATGTAATAAATGCGAATGTTTTTAAAAATAGATAAATGGATAAATGTTTGTTGCACTTTCACGCAAAAACTACTAAACAGATTTGAATGAAATTTGGTACAAAGGTAGGCTATATCCAGTCTTAGTAAATATAATAATATATTTTTGTACTGATTCATTGTTGTTTTGATATTTATAAGATAAGAATTTTCGTATTTCGAATTTATTGAAATCGGTTTTTTTTTTTTTTTTTATAAAACACAATCTTATTGTTCATACAATTGAAGAAAACTTTTTTATGATATTTAAAATGATAAAATAAACTGACGGCCCACCTGATGATAAGCAGTAACCATTTCCTATAAACATGAATAATATATATATACCATACACCATTCACACAGCAAAATAACACTATGATGCTGGCCTTATAACTGTCAATGGAGGCCTATATTGAATAATAGATGATGAATGATTGGTATTAGGATGACGATGGCAATTACAAAATATTCGGATATATCGCCAATAACTACAGCCACCGGACTGTGTACCGCACGTAATTAAATTCCGTGTACAAACACGAACATTGTACTGGAATTAGGTAAATAAATGCTCCCTTTTCAATAGCAATTTTGCTTAACGATTAGAATTTTTTAATCGATATAAACGATTCGATAGATCGAATGTCTATATAATCTATTAATGAAAGGCCCCTGACATTTGCAACAAAACGATTAGCGTGAAGTTATTGTTACTATAACATTCGAAACGGTTTCTTTTAATAGATAGAGTGCTTCAAGAGCAAGGTTTATATGTATAATACATGCATAATATTGTAGAGAAACACTGATAATTTCTAATGTGATATGATGTAATGTGCACCCGTGCGAAGCCGGGGCGGATCGCTAGTTTATAATAAGTTTACTATTAATATATAATTAAGTTTGAGGAAACAATAAAGTCTATCTATCTATCTATATCTAGAAGACCTGTTACAATTATATTTTATTATAGCGTTTATAATCAAATTGAATGTATTTAAGGTAATTTTCTCAAAGTGAAACTAGATACGTGTATGTCTATCAAGTTAGCATCCCGTGCTATCGAGGTCTGAATTATTTTGTTGTTTTTAAAGCATTTTTCTTTAAGTAAAATATTTAGTTTTACTGATAGTACATTCTTATAAAATAAAAATTTTGAGATTTATATTTAATTCTCCTTCTTTGTTATATATATATATATATATATATATATATATATATATATATATATATATATATATATATATATATATATATATATATAATAGTGCGCTACTTACCCTTTGTTTTTCTTTCTTTTCTTTCTGTTCTCTACCCAAAGGTTGTCTGGAAGAGATTGCTTAGCGATAAGGCCGCCTTTTGTATCATTTCTTATTACAGTCAAACGTATTTACTGTTTCATAAATGGTGCAATAAAGTGTAAATAAATTAATAAATTCTATATAGAAATTTGAATGTATACTTCATTAGTATAGAGTGAACTACGCAGTCTTTTCTGCACTATTTTCAGCATATTGGCTTACCGTTCTTTAACCCGGCTCGATTCAATCCATTATAACAATATAATAATATGAAAAACCATTATTTTTTATTCTCCAATCCAATATTATAAGCTATTTTAGTAATTTACTTTTCTAATCTCTTAAGACTATTTCTAAGTTTGAAAACATAGGTATTTTAGGTGGGATTTTACTTAAATGCATTATAGCTAACTGGTTTATCAAAACATTTCATTTTTACAAACTTTTATTCGACATTCATTTGACAATTTGACATTGTTACTATTCTTTGACAGACAAATCAATTATGAATGAATGAATGAGTATCTTTTATTTTCAGAGGGCAAATGACGCCCATGATCACCCACAACACCAAATGCGTTGTGCATGGAAGAAAATGCCTCGAAAAACGCACAGTGGAGGACCGCCACTCATCCAGATGGTTGGAATGGAACTTTAGTTTGTGGAGCAGAAGTCTCGTCAAGCAGTTATGTTTGCATGGCTTTGTTTCGGTTCGAAGAGTGGGATATGGCAATGAATTTACAGGGTACAGACGAATAACACCTGAGTCCTCGGAAATGGCAACGTATGGGCGAAACAGTATACTCTGTTATGTCCATGATACTGCTCATATCTGTAGGCGACGGTTACCACTTTCCATCAGATGCGCCGTCAGATTGTTTTCTATTCTCAATTGTATAAAAAAAAATTAGGTCTGAAAACATAATACCAATCTGATAAAGGTTTTTCTACAGGCTGTCTCTACTTGCCACCAAAAAAAGATACTGTGACATCTATCACGGATTTTAATAAAATAGAAGAGTACTGTGGACGCAGAAGAACCTATTTGATTTGAATTAATATTACATTTCTTTAATAGTTATTTTAGTTTCTTATTTTTATAATAATGTAACTAAATGGATAACAACCTTTATTTTTTTATATTATTTATTCCTTATATTTCTATCACAAGTAGAGTTGATATCTTAATTGCATTTTCAAAAAATGTATGTATATATTTATAAATGACTTTCAATAGAAACAGATTCATATTTCGCATGTATTTTTTAACTGTATGCCACATTTTATCTTTGTGAATTTTGGATCAATTTTGATAATTATTTTCACTATCTCCTATGTTGGTTATATATTAATTTTAGCACAATTGAAGTCACGGTTATCTTTTACAACAAAATCTATTTGATTTTATCATGTTTTTAGAATTATAATTGCCCTGTGGTCCCGATACAATATGAACCATCCCTTCTTTTTCCATGGACATCATAAGAGGTCTCTGAGGGTACTTACTGGCCTATGAATGGGCAGCAGCGACACTTTTAAAATATCCAAAACCTAACTGCGGTTGTCAACCCGCCTGCCAAACGAGGCAACTACTGGTAAAAACCGCCTTATGGAGAAGGCCTATGTTCAGCAGTGGACAGTTAACGGCTGATGAGATTGGGATTGGAGTAAATTACAATACTGTATCCTTAGTAACCCGTACTGGTTTAATAGCTCCACTGCTAGCAGTATACCCTATCAGGTCGACCTACACGCGGTTTTCCCTGGAAACCATCGTGGTTGATTATCTTGGAATTCATCATGTTGGGCCAACTAACTTGCTTCATCCTCACTTAACAACCTTTACTGATGCCCCTTAGCGTATACCATTAGCACAGGAGGTGTTACCGTTGCATTTTCATCCATAAAAAAAATACTATAGCTATAGGGATGGGTAATAAAATATATAGCAATATCTATATATTTTAGCTATGATATGTATATACTGATCCAATAACAAATTTGTTAAAGTCTGTTATCCAATATTATGTTATTCTTTACATTTGACATATTTGAACATAGATATCTGACCGATATTGGCGACATTGAATTTGAGTGACGATCTTTCTTCCGCCATCAACATCCAGAGAAATCATATATATAGATATCGGATCGGTATCCATATTAGCCATGCCTATATATCTATTCTACTTTATTTATTTCTAAGTCCACACTCGTCCATTGGGTCCACTCTCACTACAAGTATAGGTTTTTGTGGAAAGCTCCCTAGTGTAATCCGATTTTGGCAGCTGTTTGTTTTCATATTCTCAAAGTAAACTTATACCCACGCCGTACGTCCTGTTAGTAGCCTACGAAATAGAGATGTGTCTATCTCAGTATTACTATACGAATATATATTTAAGATATATGTAGTTTCATAAAAAAAAAAAAACTTCAAACGTGTATACGTTTTCGATTAACAACTAGAGGTTACCTTTTAATTTTAAACGCGGATTCGCGTATTTACTGTTTTTTTATTACTCAAAGGAAAATAACAGTCTTTAAATTAATTAATATGAATTCAATACTGTATATATTCGTCATCATCATCATCATCTTTTCAGCCATCATCCGTCTACTCCTAAACATAGACCTCCCCTATAGACTGCCATAAAGAACGGTCCTGAGCCACCTGCATCCGCTACCTCCCTGCAATGCATGTCAGGTCGTCACTCCATCTAATGGGAAGTCGTCCTACACTTACACAGATTTACCCATACGTGGTCACCACTCAAGAACCTTTCTTCCCCATCGGTTGTCGGTTCTTAGCTATATGACCAGCCCATTGCCATATATATATATATATATATATATATATATATATATATATATATATATATATATATATATATATATATATATATATATATATATATATATATATATATATATAAGTAATATTGTTTTTATGTCTATGGTTTCTTATGAAATTAAATTAAATTTATCAAGAGGTGAAGAGGCTCGCTGAAAATCGTAGTGAGTGGCAAGAGCTCCACAAATTACATTGTTTCAAAATACAACATGTATTGTGATAAAAAAATAAAATTACATTTAATTTTTTTAAATTCAGTAATGAAGACTTAAAATCCTATTGGTAACAATATACCCAACCAGGTAGACCTCTTCGTGGTTCCCCTGGAAATTATCATAGTTAATTCCTGATGAATTCATCATGATGGGCTAATTAGTCTGTTTTCATTCTCATCTATCACCCTTCACTGGTGCTCCGCCGGCGTATCCCGTTAGCGCAGGCGGGGTTACCATTCCATTTTTGTCAATAAAATAAAAATTAAAGTTTCAACACTAAATTATATTCTTTATTGCACTTGTAAATTACATTGTTAATGCATTTATAAATATTGTGAGCAAGGGTGGACTCATCTCTGACAGAGATCTCTTCCAGTCAACCCAATGCAGTTAGAAAGCATGTTGTTAGCGGGCAGCTGATGTGCTACAACTATTATATATTTAGTATACATAAACAAATATACAGTTAAATAAAATATTAAGATACATAATAAAATATTACATAAATACATATACTATAAATAAATACAATACCTACATACTTATACAATGGATGTTAAAATAAATTAATATACTACCTACAATGGAAATTTAGTTAAATAATTTTAAAGTTTAACCGTTCAATTATAAAGAAATATAAATTAATGTCACAACAAGACACAATCTTTCTATATTATATGTATAACGTAGTATAATTTATACATATCACTACAGAATAGTTTCGTGTTTACAACGTCGAAACGTTTTCAAGTAAATTTATAATTTACGCGTTGCCTCAGCGAACATTCTAATTTAGTCATCTCACATTTGCATGATATACAGACTTTCTTAGTGTTCAAACGAGTTTACAGAAAAAGATATACATATAGTTTTCAGACTTCATGTGTTCACGTATATTTCTTTATTTACCTAATAGCTGTTTCCCGCGGCGTTGCCCACTTCTAACTATGTAGTTCCCGTATATCATTCCCATTGGAACCCTTCACGAATCCGGTCTTATATTGTATTATATATTTAAATGATAGTTACATACTTAATACCTTCATAAAGTTTCAGCCAATTCAACTGATCGGCTTTTTTATAGCATTTTATATGTGATTCTTTATAATAGATAGTTATATCTATCTCTTTTATTTATGAACCGATTGCAATAAAACAAAAACTAAATGTTAAGTGGAGTAAACCATAACACATTAGTGAAAATCTCATTCAAATCGGTTTGAGCCGTTTCTGAGATCAGCGTGCATAAAAGTATAGACAAAAATACTAAAATCATTGTTTTGGGTTCTGTTGCGTTCATAAAGCCCCCCCCCCCCCCCCCTATAATAGTTTTTCTTATATATCTTCCATGTACAGACAGCGATCAGTTACGATTTTCATATATGTATTGACTGATGATGATTAATGATTGATTGATGATTAAACATAATGACTATACAACACTATACATCGTGTATTTTTATTACACGAACCTGTATCGCTGAAGTCCATAAAGAGATTACCAAGATACAATGTTTTGCAAATATATATCAATGGGCGACAAATTTAACAAATCAGCAATGTTATAATAAAAAGTGACCGTGTGGCGGGTATTAATATAAAAAGAAATAAAAAATTGAAATATCGAAAAAATTAAAATAAAATATAAACACACAAGCAATTATAAATTACTGATAATATAACGCATTTATAAATGTTGTGAGCAATGGATTTTCAAAATTAACCTCCATTTTACACGAAGTGTTTTATAAAAAAGAAAATGGATAATCTTTTACAATTTATAATAGAACATAAAATATTTAATAAGAAGTCAACAGTGTGCATTTTTACGATATACAAAATAATATAATTAATAATAAATAAAAAAATACCAGCATATTTAATATAATGCATATATAAATGTTGTCGATAGGGTGGACGTAATTGGATAAATAAAATAATATAAATACATCAACCGAATACACTAAAAATTACAAATAAAAATCACTGTCTTTGCGAAGTCTCTTAAAAAATTTTTTTCGAGTACAATCTTTAAAACTTCTAGAAATATGAACCTACTCAAAGATAAAATTCGTTTGGTTCCTTAGATTATATAGATAGAGTGTCTCCATAGAAATGTTTCGAGAAAAACGAGTCATCTTTTTCATACAATTTTGCGTGATAAATAGTTATGAGTGATTTATTTATAACTTCTACATTTATTTTGTCTAATAAATTCTGCATCTTTTTAATACGTAAATATTCATTTTATTTATTAAATAATATGTCTAGATACATTTTAATGCGTAAATATATAGAACACTGTTAAAAAAATGAGTAAATTAATTTGATAATTAGCTGATAAAATGTTGACCTGTTTTTGAGGCTCGATGCTCTATCTATATAAATCTAAGGTTATATCATACTAAATTACAAACCAATAAAATCCCTGTAGATCTACGCAGAGCATCAAGTAAGGATATTTTTAAAAGAAGACTTTTTAATTATTTGTTGAGTCTACAAAACCAGCTCTAGTTACAGGTTACTCTATAGCTATTATATCTCATAATGCTTATCGTTATTTTGATGTATGTATATGTAAGTATATATATATATATATATATATATATATATATATATATATATATGTATTTCATATGTATTATGTGTGCATTTCTTATGTGTATATTATATTAATGTGTTACTATAATTGTCACATATTTTTCACCACATCTGCCCTTCATACGCTTTTTGTTTTTACCCAATGGTTAGCTGGTAGAGAATACCATATGGCATTAAGCTCGTCATTTCTACAGAGTTTTATTGTACAATAAAGAATAAAATAAATAAATAATAATAAAAAAATGTTGAATTAAAGTCTGTAATAGCTGATTCTATATAGAAAAAAATGGCAGGAAAATAAAATAAAAAAAATTTAAATCTCTTTTTCTTTTATAAAGTACTTTAAAGAGGAATAACAATCAGAAGCTTGTTGCAAGAAATGTCAAGATTATTGCAGTTGCAAACTGGAATGAGATGTATTAATGAGGAAATTTGCACAGAAAAAATTGTTACAGAAATATAAAATACGTATACTACCGTATACGTAACTACTGGCAAAACCCCCCAAGGGGTGGCTTAAGTTCAGCAGTGGACAGTTAAAGGCTGATATGAAAACGAAAAAAGGCATTTATTCATATAAAATTCGAAACAGGAATAGATGCAGAGCAGACGCATTGTAATCGACGCAGGCAAAGCCACGGGTTACATCTAGTATAAAATATTGTAAATATTATAGTGCAATTTCAGACAGATTAATTCTAAAAGTTAATTATTGGGTTCATCATATTTAAACGTATTTTAATAGACAAACATCAGTCGGCCGTACACGTTTGATTTCCCTTCAAATTCAATTATTGTATAATGACCTCTACCGAGAACAATTTACGGTCACAAATTGATTGGCTGCGAATTAATGCACTTTAATCCCTCCCAATAAATTATAAATGTTCAACGTACTGTAAACAATTTATTATGCGCAAACAGAAATTAAAACAACCTCTGAACCTTTTCATGTTAGCTGGTAAATATTCGTTTTGTAATTAAAAAGCGAACTGCCAAAATGTCCGTAATAAACGGACGCCCCATCAGGATAATGCTATAGTTTGTTTGAATAAAATTTTAAATTTTTTTTTATAACGCGACGATTACAAACGAGCATACTGCCCTTCTGACGGTAAACAGTCACTGTAATCTATGAACGCCTGCAACACTAGGGGTGTCACGTGCGCATTCCCGACTCTGAAGAAACCTCTTCATCCCTTAAAGAAAGAACCCCATGCTGTAATCTCTCGAAAAACCCTCGACAATTCATAACCTGAGCATTCGTTGAAGAAACACCTCTCAAATCGTGCTGAACGCGACCAATTGGCCTCTAAGGTATGAGTGTAAACTCCCTATCGATGGCAAGTTGTTCAGTGATAAAAATTCTTATACATATATAAGTACTTAATCTAATAAGTACTTCATCATATCATATCAGCCATCGGCTGTCACAAATCTCCCCTTGGAAGGTTTTGCCAGCAGTTGTCACGCTTTACAGGCAAGTTGGCAACCGCAGGCTTCAATATTTTTTTAAGAGGGACTGCTGCCCATCCAAGAAAGGGTGGCCTATTCCAAGCGACATATAATCTGTTATGAATATTCAAAGCTTGTTAACAGTGTGCATTATTGAGCTATATTTAATACTGATATATTTTATGCAACTTAGAATAGCAAACAAGCTGACAGCCCACCTGATGGAAAGTGGTAACCGTCGCCTATAGACATGAACATAACAAAGTATACTGTTTCGCCCTGTACCCCGCCATGCGTTGCCATTCCTGAGTACTCAGGTGTTATTTCTCTGTACCCTGTATATATACTTGGACAATTATTGGCTAACATATGAATGTTACAATCGCTTACCCTATTGTATTTCGAACAATAAGCAATACAGCATTTAACAGTTCGAATTGATTTGAAGGCAGGAACATAATAATATTATAATTAATTGTGGAGATTCACTTCAAATTATAACTAGTGATATATGTTATTGTGTGAAATCAAAGCGCATCACTAATAATTGATACAATCTCTTGCCTCGTTCGAGAGGCAAGTAAAATCTCATTACCTATCTCTCTAATTTGCTTGAATAGTTACTATGTGTTTCTTATCTATTTATTTATTTATTCTTTATCGTACACAAAAATTACAAACATATAATTTATATTAAATAAAGATGTACAACAGGCGAGCTTAACTCTGTAAGAGTTCTCTTCCAGCAAACTCTGAGTGAAAAAGAGCATTAATTACTAGCGGGCAGTGTGTGTACAATAAAAGGAGGAAACAGTATAGTTGTTTCTATTAAGAAATAATAAATATATTGACATATATATATATATATATATATATATATATATATATATATATATATATATATATATATATATATATATAAAGGCAAACAAGCTGACGGCCCACCTGATGGAAAGTGGTAACCAATCAAAGTACATACATAACAATATCTGTTTCTGATACCCCCATGCGTTGCCATTCCTGAGGACTCAGGTGTTATTCCTCTGTACATATTCACGCCATATCCCACCCTTCAAACCGAAATACAGCCAAGTTTATGAGGACAGAAGATGCTCTTTTAATCTGCTCTTGAATATATTCAGTGATTGACTTTCACGAATATGCAGTGGAAGAGAGTTCCATAGTCTAGCCGCATGAACCGTAAAAGATCCACTATAGCATGAGGAGGTATTAGGAGGGATTTTATGAATAAGATAATAAGAATAATAATTCTTGCCTTCATCTATTTAGTATATTTCTGTTTATGTACCATTAATTTTATTATATATGTATTTTTTTATACAACTTAGAATGACAAACAAGCTGACGGTTCACCTGATGAAAAGTGATTACCGTCGCTGGATGTTTGTTTATCGACTACCACTAAACTGCTAAACAAATTTTAATGAAATTTGACATAAAGGTTAGTCATTATCAACTATTACATTTTAACATAACCCATATGAAACTTTATACACTGACACACAAGAACAAAGCTGTGGGGAATAGCTAGTAAATATATAAATTAAATAATTCGTACTAAACTACACCCGTGCAAAGAGAGTGACCGAAAGGGGTCTCTGATGTTGTTATAAACTATATATAATATAAATAGTATTTATTATGTAATTTTGTATGATTATTAGCGGATATTGATATCCGAAATAAATTATTGTTTACCACATTTTTTAACTAAAGTGAAATTATAAAAAATATATTTTTTTTTTATTAAACATTGAAGAAGAATTTAAAACTATAAAAAAGTAAAACAGGTGTATTTTGGCGGGAACAGTCTATGACAAGATGGCGTACTTAGATTATATAGATAGAGCGTCTCCATACAAATGCTTGAAAAAAAAGGAAATATTTTTTTCATACAATTTTGCGTGATCTATTTATCGTCATATATTGATGGGCGACAGCTCCAAGTACGTTTATAGGCCCCAAACTTACTAGTACTTGGGGCTAGTTCTGCTGGAAAATAATTTTAAATATTATATGGTCCTTTTTTTTATACAACTTAGAATGGCAAACAAGCTGACGGCCCACCTGATGGAAAGTGGTAACCGTCGCCTATAGACATGAGCAGTACCATGGACATATCGCGCATGTCACCCCCCATGCGTTGCCATTCCTGAGGACTCAGGTGTTATTCCTCTGTACCCAGTAAATTTACGCCATATCCCACCGTTCAAACCGAAACACAGCCATGCAAACACAACTGCTTCACGATTGAAACACGAATGGGACAGAGGTACCCAAGCAATAGACTTTTGTACAAAGTCTCCCTCTGGTTTTAGAGCAAAAACTCGCAAAAGTCAGCTATCACAGTTTAACTGCTACAAATCACAGAATACGGTTAATAGTAATGATAACGTACTACGTTATCGTTCACAAAGTACAATATACAGTGGTTGTTACGTTAAAGTTTCAGCGTAAATTTATTAAGTTTGTTCTTGTAAGAGTCTGAACTAGGTCGAGACGTGTACCACAGATCTGTTGGTTCTATCTCATATTATTAAACGTTTAAACACAAAGCTGAGTTTTTATAAGAAAAATCATTAATAGTTCTACTACGTAAATAGCTGTGTAGGTCCCGGCATAGAATCGGCCACTCCTTCTTTACCCGTGGCTGTCGTAAGAGGTGTTGATATTTTTATTAATATTTGATATAATTATGCATGAGCACTTAAATCCACCACAACAACAAAAACTTTAAAAACACCACGTATTTAAATCCACTTATAATTTTATTTTCTTTATATTTTACAACAATTTCCTCAACCATATATCTTACATTTTTCACACACACCAAAGAGAATCATCCAGCGCCCTCTGGCCTACTCTACCGTAACTACTCTTTTGTTGTCTATGCCTAATGTTGCAATTATTAAAAATAATAATTGTAGAGGCTGGAGACATAAAACAATTAAACTCAACAAGAGGCGACTAAGGAAGCTTGCGGTGGAAGGCTGAGTAAAAAGCCTAACAGGTTAGCAACGACCTGCCTTGCAAGCATGGTAACTACTGGCAAAACCCCCCTTTTGAAGCTATGTTCAGCAATGGGCAGTTAATGGCTGATATAATAGGTAGGTAAGGCGTAGATTAAAAAAAAAAAAGAAATTATAAACAATTATTTAGATACAAATTATTATGTGATTTTGTTTATATAACTGAAGTGATAAACCATTATACTGCCTATCTGATGGTAAGCGGTTATTGCCTTTGAACATTTGCAATACCAGGGGTATTACGCGCGCGTTGCCGACCCTGAAAAAACCTCTTTACCCCTTTTTTGAAGAACCCTATGCTGTAGTCTATTGAAAGAACCTCGACAGAGAGCTCGTTCCATAACCTGAGCATTCGTGGGAGGAAACATCTCTGAAATCCCACTGCACGCGACCATCCAGGCTTTAAGGTATAGAAATGAACTCCTTGTCGTTGACAAGCTGTATGATGGTAAAAAGTGGTCGTGGGTATCACATTGAACAAATCCTTACTAATGCCCCACCAGCGTATACCGAAACGCAGGCGGAGTTACCATTTAATTTTAACCCATTAAAAAAACATCTCGTCGTTCATGGATGTGCCTTTTTTCTTACGACTAAAGTCTCTGTTTTTTTTTACGAATTTTTTGTATGAAATTACATATTTTTGTAGAATCATAGATTAAAAATAATAAATGCGAACCCCATAAAGTACATGTATCATATGTATGAAAACTTATATTAAATGAACAAAATACTATATTAAAATAATCATTTACTAAACTATGTCGACATAGATTTTATACAGTAATCAAAGGGAATAAGCCAAAAATCTCTCTCTATCATTTCATCTCTTTTATTAATATCTAAAAGTCGTTTCCGAGACTCTTGATTTTCCTCCTAAATATTACTCCAATATCATACCTGTTATTTAATAATATATTTCCTACGAATACGTAGCAGAATCATGAATGAAAAAGTGTGTTTGTGTTTGTTCAATAAAACATAACCTAAGCACGGGGCAAGAGGGGGGGACGTCATAAATACATTGTACTAAAGTGCGAATTCGGCGAGATAACAGCTCTATGGGTGAGCGCAAATGTCAGTATAGGGTTGCCAACTACAATTTTAGACGGTTGCCAAAATAATAATTTTATGAATAGTTGGTTGGTATGTTAAAAATAAGCGGCGCCGGCTACATTTGGATAGAATTTTACGTGTAAGTCTGTAGACATTTCAGATAATTATTTCTTTCAGAACATTTATTTTTAGTACACGTTTATTTCTCGTCGTTCTATTACTGATTATTATCATCCTGTTTTTACCTCTATGTAATAAATATACGACATTTTTTTTATACAACTTAGAATGGCAAACAAGCTGACGGCCCACCTGATGGAAAGTCGTAACCGTCGCCTATAGACATGAGCAGTACCATGGACATAACAGATTAAACTGTTTCGCCCATGATACCCCCCATGCGTTGCCATTCCTGAGGACTCAGGTGTTATACCTCTGTACCCAGTAAATTCACGCTATATCCCACCCATCAAACCGAAACACAGCCCTGCAAACACAACTGCTTCACGGTTGAAACACGAATGGGACAGAGGTACCCAAGCAATCGACTTTTGTACAAAGTCTCCCTCTGGTGAGTGAGTCATAATGAATTTATTTTTAGAAAACTGCAACGCGATGACCCTAGCGTTTATCATAATTTATTAGTAGCCCGCTCCACAGGTACGGACGCGTGGCTTATCTGTCGTCGGCGCGCTTAACTAGATTCCACCGGTTATAGTCGAAAATGGCCGGTATATTACTATAATGTGCACATTATGTAGCTCCTACCAAGAGTGTCCGGATATACCAGCCTCCATTACGTTAAGAACGTCATTTCGCGATACGATTTCAAAATGATTCTTAGATTGAATCTTACAGTTTTAGCTACATTACGTAAATGAAATTTATTAATATAATATATAAAAGATATTTACTTATTTTAATAAATAAATAAATACATTTATATTAATTATATTGGCACTTAATAAATTTAAACGTACTTGAAGTAAATAAATACAAAAAATAAAGTAAAATACAATGTTTTTGTTATAAATTATACCCGAATTGAAGCGAGGGCGGGTCACCATTCAATCATACTTGATTGGCTGAACGAATTTCAATGAAATTTGATACACAAATAGACAATAACCTAAATATCCTGGACAAATATTCTAAGTGTTACATAAGATATTATTTTCCTTTGTAAAATCTAAACCTATGTTGTTTGTTGTACCATGTCGAATTGGGATGTATCCTGTAAGGATGTGAATACAAAGAAATAAAATAAATAAACACTTAATTAACGCAGGCGATGTCTCAGGATACAACTAATGATCACATACGACGATCTAAATGTACAATTGAATTTGTACCTACTTTTACTGTAGTTGCCAGTGCTGAGTTTGTTTTAATCACGGTAATGCGGGGGGAAAGGGATTGTTAGTAATGGAGACTCAGATTCCCATTGCTAGCAATATACCCAACCAGGTCGACCTCCTCGCGGTTCCCCCTGGAAACTATCATCGTTAATTCCTGATGAATTCATCATGATGGGCTAACTGGCCTGTTTTCATTCTCATCTCTCACCGTTCACTGGTGCTCCGCCAGCGTATCCCGTTAGCGCAGGCGGAGTTACCATTCCATTTTCACCCATAAAAAAAAATCACGGTTATGCAATAAAGTTATTATTATTATTGATGCTTGTATCAAGATGCAATACAAAAAAAAAAAAAAACACTAACGACTATAATCCAAAGTTGGGTAGATAGAGGCATCCGTGAGTCTTCAATAGTTGTAAATTTTTGGGCCACCCTGTATGGTGGGTTTTATAGGAGAAATCTAGGTGTGGCAGGGATAACGAAAAGGATTTGAGGACTCACCGTCTTGTCGTGGGCTATCATATGATGTCCTGTGCAGGCGCCTTGATTTCTTCCGTCACTTTGTCACCAATGTACACACACTAAAATATTGTCTATAACACAGCACTTCAAAATTATGTAAGCGGCAACGCTTTAAATGTTACAGTTTGCAGCACAACAATTTTATTAATATTTTCTTAAACACGTAATTACTCGTTGATTGCGGAGGTCACATTGACGGTTAGGATTGAAGACAGCTCTGAAGTTTCTTATAATCTTCCAGCGTCCTCATTGGTTGTTATAACTCGGAGGTAAAGACGATGACGGTGATTGGAGAGGATAGGATCAAGGGAAATGAATTTAGCACTAGGTATCGATTATTATTATTGAACTAGCATATATAATGAGAATAAATTTATAATTGTTACGAAAAATATATAAAATTAAAGAAACGCGCGAACATGCACCCAGCCTTGAGAATACGTAGTATTTTCAACCTAGTAATATATTAAATAAGAATTTGAGAAGATTTAATTAAATTATTGAGATGGTAAAGAGCAAAGTTTTATTACGGGACGTTTGTATATGCCACTACATGTTTTTACTAACGCGACGCGTACCCTACCGTCTGTCCCGGGATAAGTTTCCATAATTATGCCCATAGGCCAACGCAATGGAGGTACATCGTCTTGATGTACTAACACAACCGTGCCGGGTTTTATATTTTCAGTATTAGCAAGCCACTTCTGTCGTACCTGTAAAGTATTAAGATACTCCAAACGCCACCTTTTCCAATAGCTGCTAACTATTTTATCAAGTAGCTGCTTACGTTGTCTAAGACTTCGAATGTCCTCGGATACGTTTTCAATGGGTAAGTGCAAAAGGGGGGAGGCCATAATGAAATGCGCAGGAGTTAGCGGTTCAGGATACGGTTCCTCCGTTAGTACGCAGAGAGGTCTTGAATTTAAAATTGTCTCTATTTGTGTTAAAACAGTTAACATTTCCTCGTACGTGAGTAATTGAGAACCGATTGTACGGAATAAATGGGTTTTTATACTTCGAATATTTGATTCCCAAGCCCCCCCGAAGTGAGGGGCGCGGGGCGGGATCATATGCCATTCAATACGGTTATTAAGCATAAGATCATGGAGTTGAGCTTTTGCACCAACGAAATTTGTTCCATTATCAGAATAAAGACATGAGACCGGTCCACGCCGTGATATAAAGCGTTTAAAGGCAGAAATGAATATATCAGATGAAAGGTCTGTGGCTAACTCGATATGCACGGCTTTTGTTACAAGGCAAATAAATAGGCAAATGTAAGCCTTTTGTGACTTTTGACCACGGTGTCTGCGTAACGTTATTTTTATAGGTCCAGCGTAATCCACGCCGGTGTGCACAAAGGCTTTCGTTTCACGCACGCGGTACGGAGGCAAGTCCGCCATTTTTGGCGCCTTGCTTGATGGAGAAGCTTTAAAACACTTGTTACAGGAGTGGACTCTTTGTTTAATTACACTTCTGGCTGATATAATCCAATATTTTTGTCGTAGTAATGAAGTCAATAATGAAGCACCAGTATGACAGTACATACGGTGATAATTGTCTATAAGCAGGTGAGTAATATGATCATGTTTAGGCAGTAATGCGGGATGCTGAGCTTCGAAAGGTAAGTTACTATTAGATAATCTTCCTCCTACTCTAATAACTCCACTTTCATCGATAAAGGGGTCAAGTTTACGAAATTGTGATGAAGGTAAGTTATTTTTATGTATATCTTGAAAAAGCGATTGAAAATATAATTGTTGAACTCCGCGAATAAGATGCATTTCTGCGACGTTTAAATGTGAAGACATGATGCGAGTACTACACGGTATTAATTTTGTAAATTTAAGTATATATGAAATAATGCGTAATATTTTATTCCAGGAGGAGAACTTCAGCGCAAGCTGGTGTAATATAGAGGCGGGGGCGGAGGTAGTACAGGTAAGGGTATTACTTTTTATTTCAGGTAACTGCTCACAATTCACTGGTTTAAATGGAGATATTGGCCATTCGGCCAGAGGGCGCTGTAACCAGACGGGACCGTGCCACCATAAAGGATGCGATATCAACTGGTCAGGTAATAAACCTCTAGACAGACAGTCACTAGGATTATCTGTCGTGTTTACGTAATAAAAATGCGAAGAGGCAAGATTTTCTTGACACTTTGCTACGCGGTTACTTACAAAAACGTTCCACCTATGTGGTGAAGAATGGATCCATGAAAGGGCGATTTGTGAATCGGAAAATGCAAAGATTTTATTAATATTAATGCGGGAATTATACGTGTCTAAGACCAGCTTTACAAGTTTTGACATTAAAACAGCAGCACATAATTCCAGTCTAGCAAGAGTTACCGTTTTTGTAGGTGCGACTTTAGATTTTGCACATACTAAAGCGACATGCACTTTACCTATCGGATCCGTGACGTGTAGGTACACTACGCATCCATACGCCTTCATGCTGGCATCGGAAAATGCAACTATGTTGGTAGTACAACCAACTTCCACATTAACGTGTCTAGGTATCTTCAACGAAGAGAGATGTTTTAATTGTTGTATAAAATTATGAAAATTTGTTTGTATATCCATTGGTGGAGCATCATCCCAACCAATGTGTTGGATCCACAATTCTTGTATTAAAAGTTTAGCAAAAAGAATTACTGGTGCAGCGAATCCTAAAACATCCCATAGACGGGCAATAGCCGAGAGGATAGTACGTTTAGTACATTTCTCGTCTATAGAGCATGTTGAAAAAGTAAACACATCCTCAGAGGGAAGCCATTTCAATCCGAGTATTTTTATACTATCATTATTCGAAAAATTAATAGCGGTTCGGTTAGATTCAGGAACAGCAGATAAAAGATCCACAGAGTTACTCGCCCATTTAGTCAAATGAAAGCCGCCCTCCTTAAATAATGCAATGAGTTCGCGTGACAAAACCACTCCTTCCTTAAATGTCGAGACGGAGGTAGCCAAATCGTCCATATACAGTTCATTAGTCGCTACATCAGCTGCACGCGGGTACCCGGTCCTCTCATCTTCTGCCAACTGCCTAACAGTACGCATGGCTAGGTATGGACTGCATCGCAGCCCGAACGCGACACGATTAAACTGAAACTCACGAATAGGCTCTGTAGAATTAAAACGGTACAATATCTTTTGATATTTTCTATGTTCCTTACGAACTTCGATTCTTAGATACATTTGTTTTATGTCGGCGGTTAGTGCAATAGGAAATAAGCGAAAGTTCAATAAAAGAATTAATATATCGGCTTGTAAGTTGGGTCCCGTATGTAATATATCATTTAGAGATATGTCATTATGACACTTGGCGCTTGCGTCAAGGACTATGCGTAATTTTGTCGTCTCTTTATCATTCCTAATGACGGGGTGATGAGGTATGTAATACCCTTTACCATATTCGTTACTAGTGGGCAGAACTTCCGATAGGTAATCGTTGATAAGATATTCTTGTATGATCTCATTGTAACTAGCACGAAGAACAGGATCTTTCAATTTACGTTCTAAAGAGAGTAAGCGACGAGTAGCTACAGAACGGGAATCACCCAATATGGAGGGATCCTTAGAAAATGGCAGTGAGGTACAATATTTACCCGTAGAATCACGTGAAATTGTGTCACAGTATATTTGCTCGCATTCAGTCTCCTCCGGACTCATAAACCTTTTGAAGGAACTTCTTCCAGTTCCCAAAATTTACATAATGTTTTATCTAAATTATCATTTTGTGTTTCCTGTTCCGAACATATGAGAAATGTTGAAGAGGCGGGTGCCGTATCGGAGTCAGCGGTTGAGGCGACTTCCCCTATAAGAATATATCCGAATACGGTTTCAATAGCGGCCGGTGCGGGAGGTGCAATAATTTTACCACCTAATAATAAATATGGGAACAATTGAGCCCCAAGTACGAGTTCAATCTGTCCAGGCGTATGCCATAGTGGATCAGCAAGCGGTATATTTAATAAACTACTAATAATCGTTGCATCGATCATGACGGAAGGCATATTCTCCGTTATGACGTCGACGACAAGCGCATCAATAGTGTAATTATACAAGTTATTTTTAGAAGAAACACACAGCGGAACCCAACCGCGAACGGTCTGCGATGCGGATCCTATACCTTTAATAGATGTATGTACATTAAGTGGAATTGGTTTTAAATTAAGGCGTTTACAACAAGCGGTTGTCACGATATGGTTTTGTGACGCGTTATCAATAAGACATCTAACATTTAACTTCTGTTTACAATCATTTAAAACGTTTATCTGTGCCGTGCTAAGCAATATTGTATTGTTGTTATTAATAACATGCGCGCGGGCACACAATGAAACTTGGTTATTAACGCACGGAGTCAGCTGAGTCGGCGGCGGGAGCTGCGCGATTGGCGGGGTTACCGCTAGCGGCGGGTGCGCGGGGCAATTACACAAAGTATGAGCGGGAACCTCAGCTGTGCTAACCGACGGCGCTGCAAGTAATGCGTGCGAGCAGGACGGCGGCGTAAAGGGTTGTTTTCGATTATTTAATTTATTGCTCAGACTAGTTTTATGTAATAGTGTATGATGTTGTTTGTTACACATTTTACAGTAATGCGAAGAATTACAACGCGACACAGTATGTGACATACTCAAACAATTTATACATGCACGTTTATTTTTGATAAACTCAAAACGTTGTTCGACCGGAAGCGATTTGAAGGTTGTACATTGGTATAATTGCAAATGATCACCATTGTTGCACATTGAACAAGATTCGATATTATCACGTGATAGCAAAGTTTTAGAGTAGTGGACTGTATTGTTATGACGCGGGCTGGCTACGGTAGGTATAACCGTAGGGCGGTTACTAGTACGATCTAATATCTTTACTTGACCTTTAATAAATTCGACAAATTCCGAATAAGAAGGGATTTCCTTATCTCTAATTGCCATTTCAAATGCCTGTGCGGTTACTGAGTCTATTTTTCGTAAAGCAATAGTTAATAGCATGAAATCTTTAAGATCGGTAATTTTTAGCTGTTCTAAGGCCGACACCGCGGCGCTAAACGATTCAATAAACGTGTCAAGCGAAGCAGCATTATTAATAGCAGGTTTTATATTCATTAAAATAGACATGTAATGAGATCCTAATGCTCGTTTGTCTTGGTACTTATTAACTAAACTTTGCCAAATACTAGCGTAGTTCTCTCCGGCTGGTACAATACCGGCCGTCAGTTTTAAAGCAGGACCTGACAATTTACCCAACAGATAATGTAATTTCTGTGAATCAGATAGACCTTCATTATCATGTACATTAATCTTGAAACACTCGTAGAAGCTTGGCCAAAGCTCAACCTGGCTATTAAACGATTTAAGCTCAATAGGGGGAGGGGTATCCCTGACCTTCCCTCCTGGACCTTCATCCGAGAGCCCTGCGACTGCGATTGCATCAATTGAGAACGAACTCTTTGAATTCGCGTATAAATATCTTCAAATGCGGTAAGTTGAGAATAATTAGGTACATACGTAGGATCCTCATCAATTTTATATTGATTTATCGTATCTATATTAGCAATAAATTCATCACGAATCACAGACAATGTTTCTGTGTCCGCCATGAACGCCTCCGTAGAACGAAGCTCAGGACTAGAAACGTTTACCTTTTTTGCCGAATCATGCAGTCTATTTATACGTTGGAAAATACAATTAATTTTAGCGTTTAATATAGAAATTTTTGCATTCATTTTTAGAGATGACAATTAGCGTTAGATATAAAATTTGATGAATATTTGATTTGATATTTGATGAATTAAACGAAATAAAAAATGAACTACCGACAAATGAAATAAAAAAGTATGTGGGTACACAGATGCGGCTTACCAGTACTCGAAAATAAAATCGACAGGTATGTAGTGGTATTAAAGAAATATTGCGATTGGTATGTAGGCATATAAAGAACAATGCGGTTTTAGCGATGAATGTGACTAATTATATTTACGCGGTTTATATTGATATAGAAAAGGTAGATATATTTTTTTTGTAAAGCGGTTAATTATTACTGCGGTATTGAATATAAACTAGGATATGTATTTTAGCGGTTGTGAATTAGAAAATAATAGAAATAATAACACGTTGTGCTGGTGGGCGGATGCGATTAATTATTAAGAGGGTACAAAATGGCGGATGCCGTGTAATATTAAGATGATGAAATGCTAGTTCAAGCTAGTTTTTTTTTTTTTTTTTTTTTTAAATCCGGTTCGATAGGTACCATCAAATGGTGGGTTTTATAGGAGAAATCTAGGTGTGGCAGGGATAACGAAAAGGATTTGAGGACTCACCGTCTTGTCGTGGGCTATCATATGATGTCCTGTGCAGGCGCCTTGATTTCTTCCGTCACTTTGTCACCAATGTACACACACTAAAATATTGTCTATAACACAGCACTTCAAAATTATGTAAGCGGCAACGCTTTAAATGTTACAGTTTGCAGCACAACAATTTTATTAATATTTTCTTAAACACGTAATTACTCGTTGATTGCGGAGGTCACATTGACGGTTAGGATTGAAGACAGCTCTGAAGTTTCTTATAATCTTCCAGCGTCCTCATTGGTTGTTATAACTCGGAGGTAAAGACGATGACGGTGATTGGAGAGGATAGGATCAAGGGAAATGAATTTAGCACTAGGTATCGATTATTATTATTGAACTAGCATATATAATGAGAATAAATTTATAATTGTTACGAAAAATATATAAAATTAAAGAAACGCGCGAACACTGTATAACACTAGAATGTCAAAATACAGATGATCAGACGGTCAGTTAAAATAAATCTGATAAATGGAACACCGAACAAATTTATCGTTATTCGTTTACCAGTACATTAATTTCACAATGCTAGCAAATAATTCTCATATATTACTAGTCCCTACTCCACTAGCTGCATTAAATTTTACTAGAACTTGACCTAGATTTATGACTGAAATATATTTTGGTGAAGAGAAAACGTTGCCTTCCATTCCTTATCTTGTATTCCCCATATTTATGTTCTTAGATACATTTTAGAGAAAATTATACCTCGACAGCGCGATTCCCTAAATATTGTGCACGTGATTTTTAAGCAATTTACAAAAGAAAAGGATTCTAAATTCATTTTTATTTTTAACAAACAGATAAAAATGGAGGTTTTCAAATTCGACTCTATTTTGTTATGTTTGTAACTTTATAACTCCTTCGGTGAATAAATTAGTGTAATATTACACAAACCGTTTTGAGCTATTTTTGACATCCTCCCAAGACGAAGCTTATTTAACCTACATACATGTAATTTGCCACAGTTGTTAAAGATATAAATAACTACATTTCATTTAATTTTTTAATTTTAATAGTTACAAAATAATATATTTAAATAACATTTATCAAATTATGTAATTGTATTATTTCTAAATATTAAAGTACATATTGGTACAATTTAGCAGTTATTATATTTAGGTCTAAAACGATTACATAATAGTCGATCAAGTTGAATTATTGAGTCAATATAATGTTTACTGACATTATTATTAAATTATTTGTTATAATCGTATATATAGAGTAATATATAGGGTTTTTAAACTATTCCTTACCCCTATTTTTCAGTATTGAACCCTTAAGTCTAAGACGAGACTTTGCCTCCCTTTGTATGCTTTATCGCTTATATAACAGATTGTGTTCTGAGGAATTATTCGAAATGATGCCTACAACCACCTTTAATCATCGCCTCGTTCGCCATCGACAAAGAATTAAACCCTACACGCTAGAACCCAAATGGTTGTGTACAGTGCAGTTTTAGAGGAGTGCCGGCAGACTGTGTTTCCGAAGTTTCCCCTAGAGGCTACAGTATTTAGTTTTTCAAAACACAAGTGACATCCCTAGTGTCGCAGGCGTCCGGAAGCTACAGTGATAGTAAAACCATCAGACGAGCTGTATGATTATTTCGTGCGACCTTCGTAATATAAAAAAATATATACATGCATACATACATATCTGTCACGCCTGTCTCCCATTAGGGTAGGCAGAAACAATGGAACGCCAAATGCTTCGATTCAAACAAACCTCTTTCGCTTCTTCCACATTCATCAATCTTTTCATACACGCGCCCGGTTACGGGTACTTAAAAATATATGTATTCATTATTTCTATTGTGAGTTTTAGTCACAGTAGTAATAAACCTATTTTGTGATATTATGGAATTGACATGTCATAAAACAAATATATAAAATTAAAGTAAGGTTATGAAAAAGAAATATTTATTGTGTTCTTGTTTTCTTTGATAGTCTTTTTTTTATGCAACTTAGACTGGCAAACAAGCTCACGGCCCGCTTGATAGAAAGTGATAACCATCGCATATAGTTATATACAGTACTAACAAAATATTCTTATATAAATTTATTAATATTCTTATAAAACAATTCTTTTATAAATTAATTTTTAGAAAGCAACAGTTGAATTTCTTGCCCGTTCTTCTCCAATGAAATTGCATTCCGAACAGGCGGTACGATCATAATAGTACATTATTGCAGCGGCCAGCAACTGAGACATTGATGGACGAACGTGCAAATGTGGGCCAAGGCGTAGCCGAGGCACACATACATGAGTCCATCAATGCCTAATTGTGGCTAAGACTTGTATAGTACATTTCTCAAACAATGTGCGGAAATCAAAAACACAATTTTACTTTTTAAGTTCAATGACGAATAACGAACAATAATAATTTTTCACGCGCCATAATGTTCCTTTGTTTTTTTTTTTTCAATAAACAGCTTTCTATTTGCAAGCCAGTTGAAATTTTAAATAAAACCTTTTATTAGTTACCTCCTTGGTAGCCATTTTTCGAAGTAAAAGGTCATTCCATTTTTAAATTACAAGACAGATATGAGTTTACATAGTAATTTATCTGGCCGCAAAACACAACAGATATGGATTTTCATACAACTTTTGCCGGCCGCCGCCCGCATGTATCTGGCCGGTACGGCAATTTTGATTTATCTCGAAGAAGATTGTCAAAATAATGATGACATTTCCAAGTATGTTTGAGAAAAAAATATATATTAAAAAAAAATTTATAATTAAGTTCATTTGAATGAAAAAATTTTCTCTTATACCTAATATAGGACCTTCTATTAGGTGCCTTTAATAAAATTCACCATTCAGTGTTATAACGCGTAATAATATTAACATAACGAACGGAATTGTATTCAAGACGTTGAAAAATCGCCATTATTATTTATGGACTTACCTGAATGAGAGCGTAGTCAGGGGCCTGTATGATTTATGACTATTCACGTCAGCCATCGGCGTTCCCCAAAAGTCATCCAAGAACAGGTGCTTTAAAGAGTTTGCACCCGTCACATCACCATTCGTCACAATAGCTGGTATGTCGTCGTGGACGAAGTCACCGTTCAAGCTGTTCACGTAGCTGAGAACGGCTGTGGTGGTCACCATTATGTAAATGGCGAAGTCGCCGTTCCTGCTGCTCTTGGACGGCTCCTCGCGGACGGTGGCCAGCGAGCGTCGCTTCATTTTAGGTGTATGCCTCAAAACTTTCACTGTCACATTTTTGCATCTGCACATTTGTGTGGACTCTGCAACAATGGAAAATAATGTTTAATCATTTATTTTTTTTAATGAGTGATAATGGAATGGTATTTGGTTAAGCCGTTAAGGTGCTATAACGTAGCAAACAAAATATTCATATTTATAATATAATATTCGTACATATACATTATTTAATACATATGCATTACTATAAGTAAATAGTAATATAATATATATATTATACAACTTAGAATGGCAAACAAGCTGACGGCCCACCTGATGGAAAATGGTAACCGTCGCCTATAGACATGAGCAGTACCATGGACATAACAGAGTATACTGTTTCGCCAATGATACCCTCCATGCGTTGCCATTCCTGAGGACTCAGGTATTATTCCTCTGAATCCAATAAATTCTCGCCATATCCCACCCTTCAAACCAAAACACAGCCATGCAAACACAACTGCTTCACGGTTGAAACACGAATGTGACAGAGGTACCAAGCAACTTTTGTACAAAGTCTTCCTCTGGTTGTACACTCTTGACAGAGTGGTCGTGGTTTTTATAATGACAGTGGATCGTCGATGAGGCCCTCCTTCGCGATTGAGGTCCTCTCAATGCGTCTCCATCTACTTCTGATCACAGTCGAGCGAGAGCATTCCACAATAGACTGCTGTGTGGCCGTTTTGATGAGGTCAGTCGATCGCGTTGGTGATCCACCCCGAGAACGTTTGCCTTGTACTAACCCTTGGACAATTAGACGTTCCATACAATTTTCATTCCGGATGATATGACCGAAGTACTTGAGAATACGTATTTGAACAGTCAACGATAATCTCTCTCTGATTTGCAGTTCGTTATATAGTTAGTATAAATATATATTGTTCTCGTATTAATAACGGTGAAACAACACAAGAAAAAATATAAAAGAAAATGTTTATTATTCAACGGTTTTAAAAGCAGAAAATAGAGATGTTCAAAAAGAATCAAGACCCCGGGGAACTGTCATTTAATTAATTTAAACCCCTTTTCCTTTAAGGGTGTTTTAATTGCAGGTCTCAAAGGCTTATTATTTTTTTTTTATTTTCTTCTTTTTAAGATGCCCCTATTAAAGACATCTTGGAGAAATGTTTTTTTTTTATTTTTTTATTAAACACTAGTATAATTTTTATTTTCAGAAAGAATTGTATGAAAAATAATATAATATTTTTATCTAAAAAAAAACCGTCTGCAGTTATGGTAAAACCAGTTATTTTGATTTAAAAAATAAACTACTAAATTGGTTTTGATAAAATTCTATAGCATTAGTCTGGAAGTATATCCTCTTAAATAAAAAAGTATTTTCCAAATCGTCTTACAACTAACGCAGCTATGAAGTGACGAACGTAAAAAAAAATTGAATTGGATACTTGCTCTTTTTAAAGTCGTTTAAAAGTAAGCTACATTAGACAAAGATAAAAAAAAAACAATTTTCAATAGAAACCAACTTCAAATAAAAGTATACAATTAAAATATTCAGATTACGTTAAATTCTCGTATTTTGTTCTATCTAGAGATGGTAATATCCGATATATATATATTTAGTTCTTCTGGAGATTGTTAACTACCCATTGCAATATCGCCTTCACCATATTAGATGTATGATTATCTAATATTCTTTTTATTCGATCAATATATGGACCCAATAGACGAGTGTGAACATAGAACTAAATAAAGTAGAATAGCTATATAGGGATGGGTAATATGGATACTGAATCGATATCTATGTACCTATATATTGGATTCACCGCCCATTTGAATGTCGCCCATATCGGTGAGATATCTATTCTTGAATATGTTAAAAGTAAAAAATAAAAAACATGTTATTGGATAACACACTTTTAACAAATTCGATATTGGACCAGTATATAGATATTTTAACTTTTTTTTTTATCAAATTTTTGTTGAGACTTTAGTAAACCGGAGTGACTATGTCAGCTTCATAGGGATTGTCTGAAAGTCAGTCTGTCAGTCCGTCAGGGACATCTTTACCCACAAATATAGCCGTCTTATCCTTTTCGATATTGTATATTGGATTGTTATATTGAACATATTCATAAATGAACCAATATATACATATTGTGAATAAAATATATATATATATTGCTTAATATTACCCAGCCATAGTTCTCTCATAACACACGGAATTCCTAATAAGTTTTTGAATAAAACAAACATAAATTTTACAACCCACTTCCAAAGGACGATCACAAAATTTAATATCACCACGATTAACCATCAAAAACAGGAAAGCAGCTGAAATGATTACCCGTACAAATTCGTACATGGCGAGTCGCGTTAACATTCAAGTCGGAATAAAATATCCGGGATTCCATCCGGCTGTTCATGGGAGCGTGGGCCCAGCGCTAATCTAAATAACTATTTTTCAATATAGCTGCAATATAACGTTATGAATTTCGTCCAGCCTACTCAGAGGTACGTGCCCCAAATATTATATTTGAGGGGAATAAAAAGGAAAAATATGTGAAGTGGAAACTTGGCGCGCAATGTATTTCGGATTTGAAGACCGCTTCAGCTTGGGTATATTCAGTGGGTATTGTTTAAATATATTCTTTTCTTTTTCTAATTTTTTTTGTACCACTGAGGTGGCAAACAGGTATACGGCCCACCTGATGGTAAGTGGCTACCGTAGCCCATGAACGCCTGCAATACCAGATGTATTACGCGCGCGTTGCCGACCCTGAAGAAACCTCTTTACCCCACATAATAATAAAAGTAGTCCATTATTTGAGGTAATCTGTTTAATGTCCTTGTATTCAGCACGATGGTTTCTAGGGAGGAGCACGTGGAGATCAACCTGACAGGGTATATTGCTAGCAAAGGCACTGGTAGTCTGCATTACCAACAATCTCTTCCCCCCAAGATAGACTATAGTAAAAACTACATTCAGCAATGGACAATAAAGATTGAAATTATATGAATATTGCTTATATTTTTTTTATTTTATTATATATATTTTATTATTTATTGCTTATATTAAATCAAATTATCATTTCATTAGTCACATTAGAATGTGGAAGAAGCGAAAGAGGTTTGTTTGAATCGAAGCATTTGGCGTTCCATTGTTTCTGCCTACCCTAATGGGAGACAGGCGTGACAGATATGTATGTATGTATGTATGTAATCACATTTGTACTTTTCTGTGTTTTACAAGAGATATAGCAAATTTTATTGTAACAAGCTTATTATAGAATCAATCCCCATCAATTGTAAAGGGAATTATAAATACGCTCATTTCCGCGTCGGTTCAGAATTGGCCTATCGGTTTATTACAATACCCTCACTAATTTGGTCACCATTGAATTCCCTTTTTCAATCGACTTCATAAAGAATGGAATTTTCCTCAATTCGGTTGTATTTTTTTTTTCTTATGTTTGTTACTTCATAACTCCGTCAGTTATAAACTGATTTGGAAAATTCCTTTTATATTTGTACAAAAGTCAATTGCTTAGGTACCTCTGTCCCATTCGTGTTTCTACCGTGAATCAGTTGTGTTTGCATGGTTGTGTTTCGGTTTGAAGGGTGGGATATGGCGTGAATTTACTGGGTACAGAGGAATAACACCTGAGTCCTCAGGAATGGCAACGCATGGGGGGTATCATGGGCGAAACAGTATACTCTGTTATGTCCATGGTACTGCTCATGTCTATAGGCAACGGTTACCACTTTCCATCAGGTGGGCCGTCAGCTTGTTTGCCATTCTAAGTTGTATAAAAAAAAAACTTAAAGGATTGATCCCAAAAAAAATCAAAATCAGTTAATTAATTTTGCTTTTGAATGACAAAGTCTTAAATTAAATAATATCATCATATCAGCTGTTATTCGTCCACTACTAAAACATAGGTCTCCCATATAGACTACCACAAAGAACTGTCCTGGGCCACCTGCATTCATTGACCCCAATGCATTTGAGATCATCACTCTACCTAGTGGGTGGTCGTCGTACACTGTGTTTACCCGTACAGGACCGCCACTCGAAAACTTCTCTTCCCCAGCGGTTGACCGTTCTTCGAGCTATGTGACCAGCGCAAAGCCACTTCAGCTTGCTTATCGTTCGGGCTATGGTTTGACTTTGGATCTTTTGTAGATATCCTCATTTCGGATTCTGTCACGTAAAGAAACACCGAGCATAGCCCTTCCCATAGCTCACTGAGTAACTTGCTGCTTTTAAATATGAGCAACCGTGTAGGACCATGTTTCGGTTCCATAGATCATCACTGGCAACACGACTGGTTAAAGTCTTTCGTCTTCTAACTTTGAGGGATTTTGGATGAGAAGAAGTGGCTTAGTTTTCTGAACGTTGTTCAGCCAAATTGGATTCGTAGGTTGAACTCTCGGTCGAAGTTGGATACCTAGTCGGTTCGGAAATACTACTGCTGGAAGTTGATTCTAAAAAGTAATTGTGCGTGAAAGAAAGTGCCTGCAAAAATGCACGGTGGAGGACCGCCACTTATGCCACAAAAGTGGTGAACAAGCATACAGCTCGTTTGATAATAAACGGACCCAGTAACTTATAGACGCCTGCAACACTAGGGGTGTCACGTGCGCGTTTCTGACCCTGAAGAAACCTTAATATACCCTTTTTTAGAAGCCCATGATTAGACAAACTATAACTATTTGAAATAGTATCTATTATGTATTGTCAGTATTTATTGTTAGTCACCGTATTATTATCTAGTCGCCCTATTGATACCTAACAGACAGAGCTCGATTTATCGCGACCGATCAATACACGTTGTTAACTTGTCGCCGCCGAGCAAACATCATTACTGAAATAGCCTGGGGCTTTAGGCCTTCTGTGGGCTGCATAAATAAATCGGAAGAAAGGACGGATAGAGGATAAATTGTCGACTGTCTTTACTTCTAATTACAAGAGTGCTGCATAGTAGGGGACGAGATTGTTGCTAAGGAAGTCTAATAGCCCCATTGCAGGGCGAAAAGGATTGTTAGCAATGGAGTTTGACAGCCCCATTGCTAGCAATATACCTTATTAGGTCGACCTCCACGTGGTTCCCCCTGGAAACCATCGTGAACAATTCTTGTTGCATTCGTCACGATAGGCTAACTGACCTACTTCATCCTCACCTATCATCCTTCACTGGTGCCCCGCCGATGTATACCGATAGCAAGAATGGGGTTACCATTCCATTATCATCCATTTAAAAAAAAATAGCCCCATTGCTATCAGGTCGACCTTCACACGGTTCTCCCTGGAAACCATAGTGATTAATTCTTGTGGAATTCCTCACAGTCAGTTAACTCAGAGATTTTATATCTCACTGGTGCCCTGTTCGCGTAAAATGTTAGCGCAAGCGAGGTTACCACTTCTTCTTCTTACCTATTAAAATATATATTGCATAGCTCAGCCAAAGTTGATAGATAGACAAACAGTAAATTTTTTACGTGCCTTTTTCAAGGCACTTTCTTCCACGCACAGCCATTCTTTGGAATCAACTTCCAGCAGCAGTATTTTCGAACCGATATAACAACATAACCTTCAAGAAAAGAGTATATTCTTTTTTCAAAGGCCGGCAACACAACTGCAATGCCGCTGGTGTTGTAGGTGATAATGGGCGGCGGTAGTCACATACCATCAGGTGAGTCGCATGCTAGTTTGCCCCCTGTGTTGTAAAAAAAATGCTTTATGTTAAATTTATCTGTGCTTGTATATTTTTTTATTGTTTTATTAAGTAAGTAGTAGGATATATGTAGTAATAATAGTAATTAGGAATATAGTAAGCAAAGGTGATCTTCTAGAGATAAGCAAAGCTTATCTCTAAAAGATAACTCCTCTAATCAACCTTACGTATAGAGGATTTTTGCAAATTTTCCTAACGATATTTTTTTTACAAGTTTACCAGACTTAATGTAAATGACTGAAGACGAGTATGAAGGGTGACCTAATCGCACCAAAGAACTTAATTAAAGTGTATATATTGTGCAGTTCATATCTATAGGTGACTGTTACCACTATCTAAAAGTACATCAATCTACTATTTTATCATAATCATCATCATTTCAACCATTATCCGTCCACTGCTGGACATAAGCCTCCCCCATAGTCTGACATAAAGAACGGTCCTGAGCCACCTGCATCCACTGACTCCCTGCAATGCATTTAAGGTCGTCACTTCATCTACTATTTTATGTTTTATGTATCTACTATTTACAATTTTATGATTCTTAATAAATGCTCCCTAATAATAAATGACAGCATGACGATAGAAGATTTTTTATAATGGGTGATAATGCTCCTCCCCATTCCCCTGGAAATTATCATGATTAATTCCTGATGAATTCATCATGATGGGCTAACTGGCCTGTTTTCATTCTCATCTCTCACCCTTCACTGGTGCCTCGCCAGTGTATCCCGTTAGCGCAGGCGGGGTTACTATTCCATTTTCTACCAATAAAATCAGCTATATTATGTAAGTATGTAGATTAAACAAAAGAAGATTGCCAATAAATAATAAATGTCCCCCAAACGTTTTAACAATCGTCCCTTTTTGTTCCTTTTTGTATATTCATAAAAGATTCGATTTCCGTCCCGCCATTTAATATTAAAGATAAGTCTTTCTTCTCAAAACGTAATCCGCTGTTCTGTAAGTAGTTTTACAGTAACTATTTGTTTGTTTAAGATTATTTGTTGTACGTCAAATACAGAGGAATTAGATACATAAGAGGAACACGCAGTACGTAAATAGGACTTATTTCAAATATCTTCAGTGTATTTCAATCAACCTTGCAATCATGTAAAATAAGTTCGGATTACGATACTGTATGACCGTTTATTATTATTATTGAATACAGAAAACCCTGTGACACTGCGACCTTTACCAGAGGGAGACTTTGTACAAAAGTCGATTGCCTGAGTACCTCTGTCCCATTCGTATTTCTGCCGTGAAGCAGTTGTGTTTGCATGGCTGTATTTCGGGTGGGATATGGCGTGAATTTACAGGGTACAGAGGAATAACATCTGAGTCCTCAGGAATGGCAACGCATGGAGGGTATCATGGGCGAAACAGTATACTCTGTTATGTCCATGGTACTATTCATGTCTATAGGCGACGGTTACCACTTTCCATCAGGTGCCACTGCTACAGTGCTGCCATATCCCTGCCATATCCCCACCCTTCAAACCGAAACACAGCCATGCAAACACAACTGCTCCACAGTAGAAACACGAGTGAGACAGAGGTGCCCAAGCAAACGACATTTGTACAAAATCTCCCTCAATACATTACATGAATGTAACCAACAGAACAGAGAAATACCTTCCTTCAATGGTTGGCTGCAATATAAAGTTATTCAGAGGCATTTGTCGACTATTACCGTTGTGGCGAACATACCACTCGACATGTCCACATTTCGCCGAGTACATTTGAATCCAATATGTTAAGAGATAAGCCCACTGCTGTCTCTTTGATTTACCAAATTTAAAGGTATAATTTCATTTGTTTGCGACCACTGAATTTAACCAAGTACTTTCAGGGTTTTAAACATTTTTTTTTTATACACGATGATACTAAAGTGCTTCCATTAAAATAACTACCCGATATTAGATACTAGCTTAGTATAATTACAAGTTTTAATTACTACCCTCAACCCACTAATTGTTAGTTACAAAGTATCTGTGTACTCATTAGCTGTATAAAATGTACAAGCGCCATCTATGTAGTTAATTATTAGACCCAATTACGGTGAAAATTATAAATCAACTTATATCTTTCCATCAATCTTCACACTATATCTCTTCAAGGTAAACTGGTTCAGAAAAATGGAGATTACTTAGTGTACGTCAGTGGAAATTTTTAACAATATTATAAATGTTAGTTTGCTTATTACAACTCGAATAATTATCATAAAATTTGGCATGAACTTGTAGTATTTCGCATAAAAGTTACTTATAAGAATTTACAGTGGTACGCTGCACTTTGGTTGTTTTGTTAAAAGAGGGACTGGCTGAAAACCAGCGCTGTGCAGCTGTTCACATTGCGCTGGGACACTCACAGCATCAGCTGAGCCAGTTCCTTTTGTCGAGTATGGGACACTTTTTGTATATGTTATTTATATTTTATATTGTAATTGTATGGCAATAAATGTTTCTATTGTATTCTATTCTATTCTAAAAAAAAGGATGTAGGCTCTATTTTTTTTTAATAAATAATAATGGAATGGTAACCTCGCTTGCGCTGTCGGTATACGCTGGCGGGGCACTAGTGATGGATAACAGGTGAGAATGGATGCAGATCAGTTAGCCCATCGTGACGAAATCCACAAGAATTAACCACAATAATTTCCAGGAAGAACCGTGTGGAGATCGATCTGATACATTGGTATATTGCTAGCAATAGAGTTATTAGATCCTCATTCCTAAAAAACCCTTCCCCCAGGCTCTATATTAGGCGTAAATACTCTAAAAATGTTAGCTTATACTACAAAAGCATGATCACAGAATATTCCTTTACCAGTTGTATTTCTAAAGTTCTTACTTAAAATCTGCTGTACTTTATCACGTCATCTAAATGTAGTTATTTATCTACTTCCAAAAACCACGAATTTGCGGACAGAAGCCAGACAACAATATAACCTTATTTACATAAGGTATATGAATACAATAACTGTGTACCACAGAGCTGTGTCTAACGTATGCCACAACAGAATATAGCTGCGAGCGCCCGGCATACAGCGGTGTGGATGGATGCCTGAGGCGCTGAAATCTAGTCTCGATGCTTCACTAAAATTACTACCTAATTTAACAGCTTCAAATTCCATATTGTACTAAAACAATTACGTAATAAATCTAATAAGCGGGATGCCTACACTTGAGCTTTGTTTAAATAGACATTATATTAAGATGTTTCTTAAAAGAAACAGATAATAGCTTAGATAAAAAATTTAAAGAAATTAAAGAACTGTGTTAAATCTAATAGGTACTAACAGTTATAAATATTACTTGTAGAGTTTAAAGAGTCGTTATATTAAGGTATAATACCTCAAAGGAAACCTTCAATAAAAATTGTGTATAATAGTATATTAGATATATATAGATATGTATATAATAGAATCCAGAAGACCAGAGGGAGAGTTTGTACAAAGTCGTTTGCTTGGACACCTCTGTCCCAATCGTGTTTCTACCATGACGCAATTGCGTTTACATGGCTGTGTTTCGGTTAAAATGGTGGGATGTGGCAGTGAATTTACAGAGTACAGAGGAATAATACCTGAGTCCTCAGGAATGGCAACGCATGGGGTGTTTCATGAGCTAAACAGTATACTCTGTTATGTTCATGGTACTGCTCATGTCTATATGCGACGGTTACCATTTTCCATCAGTAGGGCCATCAGCTTGTTAGCCATTATAAGTTGCATGAAAAAAAATTTTAGTAGTTGTGAATTTTTCGACTACAAAAGTAAATTATGTTACGTACGCACGTACGCACGCACGCACGCACGAATACACGCATTCTAGCATACACGCACACCATCGTTATATGGAACCAACACGTAAATAAAACCTATTAATTGCAATAAGAATTATTAAAATCAATTCAGTCATTGAGTAAGAACTAGGAATTCGCTTGAAAATAAAATAAAACTTAACTATAAGTATTGTCGTGTAAAAAATTCATCGAAATTTTTGACAGTTTATGTCCGCCATGTTTATTTCATAATGACGTCATTTAGGACGTCGTCGTCATCCCTCCTACAGTTAAGACGAATCTAACGACATCTCATTTATAAAAATCTATCAAGCCGTTTATTTTGTATCCCGAATAAAAGTCCGTAATTAATTAATACTGTTATTTATTTGGGAAGCACTTTACAACGACAAAGGCACCGGAAGTGACAGAAAGAGACAGACTATGTTTTGCGAGCAGGATAAGGATATATATGATACAGTGACAGTAAATTCAAACACACTTTGCGATAATGATGCGAACATACATATATAGAAATAAATAGGAATTCTATTAGATAAGAATTAACGTGAACATTTTTTTTATACAACTTAAAATGGCAAACAAGCTGACGGCCCACCTGATGGAAAGTGGTAACCGTCGATAGAAAGTGACATAACAGAGTATACTGTTTCGCCCATGATTATAATAGTTAAAACAAATAAATAATAAATAATTATAGTTATAATAAATGATTATAGTTAACAGAGGGAGACTTTGTACAAAAGTCGTTTGCTTGGGTACCTCTGTCTCATTCGTGTTTCAACCGTGAAGCAGTTGTGTTTGCACGGCTTTGTTTCGATTTGAAGGGTGGGATATGGCGTGAATTTACTGGGTACAGAGGAATAACACCTGAGTTCTTAGGAATGGCAACGCATGGGGGGTATCATGGGCGAAACAGTATACTCTGTTATGTCCATGCTACTGCTCATGTCTATAGGCGACGGTTACCACTTTCCATCAGGTGGGCCGTCAGCTTATTTGCCATTCTAAGTTGTACAAAAAAAAAAGAGAAAACCAATATAAAGATATCGGATCAGTATCCATATTACCATGCCTAACTAATATAGGTATTTATGGGGATACACAAAACTTTTTATAATAAACACGCTGTTGGTTAACTTGCCCTAACTCTTACCTATTATTTTCACATGCCTCAACATAATATTTATAGTTATAACTCTTGGTGTACCGCATCGAGGGTGTATTACGACCATCGGCTACCGCGCACTGACGCGATGGGACAAGCTCATGAATTTAATTTTGTGGGTTGCTTTATAGACATCACGTGACTCAAATACTGCCAACCCAGCGCCCCTACGCCAGAATACGGTACATGAATTGAGTATACGTTATTTAATAAAAAAAAAGAAACTATAAGCTTGAGTTAGGTAAACTCTAAACGTTTAGTATGATGTATTGTATTAGATTAGGCCTGGAGTATATATTTTGGTCTGAAGACTGAGAGGCGTAAATATCTTTTTAAGTGATAAGTGAACAATAAAAAAGATTCTTACAGAAATGGTGATTGCCATCGTAAAAACAAAAAAAAAAGTTGTTATGATTGTTATATGTGATGGCAATCTGATAAGAAATAAAAGTCACTTGAGTTAAGTAAAAATAATGGCTGGGATGAAACGGCGTTACTATTATCTGTCTGTATATACGCGAACTGTAGATATGTAGGTAGGCACTATATTTGGTAATTATATAGAAAAATTACTTAAATTCTTTATTCTTTATTCTTTATTGTACACAAAACATACTGGTAATTACAATTCATTATAAACATAATGTGAGCTTATCTCTATAAGAGATGCAAAACCTTTCCATGTTAATGTGTTATTTTATAAATAAAAATAGGCAGTCATGCATATATTGCATAAACGTAAGTTATGTATACACAAAGAATAATACAAACTACACATTATAAATTACATAAAATACCCTGTAAACATACACATATATTTACACAAACATACACATACACATACATATATATACACATATAAACATATATAAATATACATACACATATACATAATACGTCAGTATAGGGATAAGTAATGCTCTCTTAGACGACGCTTAAACATGCCTATACATGCCGATTCCCTTATTTCGGATGGCAGACTATTCCATAGTCGAATGGATATAACTGTAAAGGAATTCCCAAAATTGTTATTATTATTAATTAATTATTTATATGTGACATTGTTTATATGTAAATTTGTTGCATGTTTGTGATTTTGCAATTGTACAGTCTAAAACTCCTATAATATTCGACACAATGTAATATTGTTATAGAATAAATTGAATTTTTCTTTTTTTTTTATACAATTTAGAATGGCAAACAAGCTGACGGCCCACCTGATGGAAAGTGGTACCCGTCGCCTATAGACATGAGCAATAACATGGAGATAACAGAGTATACTGTTCCACCCATGATACCCCTCATGCGTTGCTATTCCTGAGGACTTAGGTGTTATTCCTCTGTACCCAGTAAATTCACGCCCATCCTTCAAACCGAAACACAGTAATGCAAATACAACTGTTTCACGGTTGAATAGGACAGAGGTACCCAAGCATACAAATTAAAAAAAATGTAATGACTTTTCAAAAGTGCTTCAATGTAAGTTTATTTGAATAAATGATTTTCTATTCTATTCTATTCTATTCAAGCAATCGACTTTTGTACAAAGTCTCCCTCTGGGAGTGAAAACCTTTTAGCTTCGCAAACTTATAAACATTATATTTGAGTTGTTAAAAAAATTTTTAGCAGGTATTTTTTTATTATTTTTCTTTTTTTTTTATTATAAATTACTTTTATCGACGTATAATAAGGTAATAAAACATTTATTACGCTATTTTACATAAAAAAAAATATCTAAGCGTATTGATCACGTGTGTTTATTAATTTATCTCTTTATTGCACCAAAGACATAAAAATATATAATGACAGTAAATTTAAGTACATTTTTCCCATTCTAATTATAATTAATAAAGTGCCCAATGAGACTAAAAAAGTTTTCACTTAAGGTTGTCTTGAAAAGATTGCTCTCAGCAATAAGACCGCCTCACTGTACTTATACAATTGTATCGTTGTGTTTGTAAATTGTCTTGCTTATTTCCTATATTGTATAATGCAAATAAAGTATACTTATTGCTTCATTCATTAAAAAAAAACCACAGACCTTTCAAAAGGTAAAAAATAACTTTTATATAATTTCACAAGGTCACATTAAAAAGTCTTAAGTCACTTTAAAAACCAAATACCACGTTCCAACACAGAATAGTAGCAGCAACAATATTTAAAATATGAAACACACAGGTGGCCAGGGGCATTATGTTAAAGGAAAACTCTACAGTGTTGCCCTTTAACATAATGTGGTCTAATTTCTCATACATAATATATTGCAGTATACGTTATATATGAAAAATTAGACCAATGAATTTTGAGAATGTAATTTAGTATTGAAATATTATTTTTCTAGTCATAATAATTATAATTTATTATAATTTTAAAATAGGGGGAAAAAATTTTCATTTCCATTTAAAATCGACTCCTCTCGTGTTGAAGATGTTTATGAGCGACAGTAGCCGCTTTCAATCAGGTGGACCGTCTGCTCGTTTGACTCCCTGACAATAAAAAAAAATTGTCTATCTTTGCCATTATACTTACCATTTTCACATCTACATAAAAACTAAGAAAGATTTGTATTTTTGTGTGTAAGTTTGTAATGAATAAACTCAAAAACTACTTTGCCGATTTCAAAAATTCTTTCACCATTAGAAAGCTACATTCACCCTGAGTGATCCTTATTAAAACTTTAGTAACGTAACTCGAAGAGTAAAAAATGCTTTAAAATATCTTTCGGCGCGTGCGCTGCGGAAACTATCGGCGATAGAACAAAAGTATGTTCTACAATATTGAAGAAAATATCAATAACTACAAAAGACTTTTGGATACTATATGTCCAACTATTATCGTTATATCATAATAATCACTTTTTAAAATGTTGTAAAAATGTCTACCCGTGCGAAGCCGAGACGAGCCGCTAGTTTATATATACATTGTATATAATTAGTATGTGTGTGACTGCCAACACTCGAAGATTGACCACCACTATTACTACCAGAAATTCCACAATCTTCCATATTAGCCACCAATCCCGACTACCATTTTGTTCACGCACATTTTGTGACACGTGTTGCCTAACATAAACTGCATAAACTGCGAATAATTCGCAGTTTGGATGCTGAATCGTTAACACTGGATTCCGAGTAGCGATCCATAGATTTACCTGGAGATGCCTTATTTAATAGTAAAACACGTGAGATAGGGAATATTGCTTTTTTTACAACACAGGGGACAAACGAGCATGCGGCTCAGCTGATGGTAAGTGACTACCGCCGCTCATGATCACCCACAACACCAGCGGCATTCCAGGAGTATTACCGGCCTTTTAAAAAGGAATATACTCTTTTCTTGAAGATTATGTTGTCGTATCGGTTCGGAAATACTGTTGCTGGAAGTTGATTCCAAAAAATAGTTGTGAGTGGAAGAAAGTGCCTTGAAAAACGCACGGTGGAAGACCGCCACTCGTCCAAATGATTCGGATGAAACTTTAGTTTGTGGCGGGTTTTACGGTGGTGAAAATCAGTAGTAGGTATCAATCCGAACAATTCCTCAAAACACTCCTCTTGATAAATTCGGTAGAAAATGCACAGAGATGCAACATCTAAAGAAACCATTCAACATTATTCCTAACAAACCCTTCCCCCCACGACTTGGGTATTAAGCCTTGGTACTCTTCCATATTCCGTATATATGTATATTCCTATAGCAATCTAATACAGGTTGCATTAAATTATCCCCAACAAATGGGAGACTGTGTCAAATATACATTGAACCGCGGGTGGCTAGGTGTGGCCCATTGTTTGACTATGACTACATTAGTGCCGCTTCATTGGTACTTCGACAACTAAATTCCGGGGAATTTTCCCGCTGACATTTATAATGGTGGCTGGTGTTATTTGTGTTGTCAAATAGCTGTATTGTTATATATCCCATCAACTCATTTATGACTATACATACATTGATACCTTCTTATGGTGTCATGTTTTGTATTGCTCCATAATAACCTGTATGATTAACATCACATGGTTAAGCACTGCCTTTAAACCAGGCTTTTGACCAAAAGGAGACTTTGTACAAAAGTCGTTTGTTTAAGTTACATTTTGTCTGCATGTCTGTCCCATGCGTCTTTTAACCGTAAAGCAGTTGTGTTTACATAGCTGTTTTTCGGCTTGAAGGGTGGGATATGGCGTAAATTTACAGGGTATAGAGGAATAACATCTGAGTCCTTAGGAATGGCAACGCATGAAGGGTATCACGGGTGTAACAGTATACTCTGTTATGTCCATGGTACTGTTCATGTCATAGGCAACGGTTACCACTTTCCATTAGGTGGGTCGTCAGCTTGTTTGCCATTCTAAGTTGTATAAAAAAAGGCTTTAACAGTCCACTGCTAAATGTAGGCCTCTACCATAGACTGTCATAAGGAACAGTCTTGAGCCACTTGCATTCACTGAAACCGTGCAATACATTTGAAATCATAGCTCCATCTAGTAAGGGGTCGCCGGGGTCGCCACTGAAGTTTCTTTCTTTCTCATCTGTCACTGGTTCTTTGAGCTATCTAACCAGCCCATTGCCACTTCGGCTTTCTTATCCTTCGGGCTATGTCGATCACTTTGGTTCTTCACTTTAATCCTTCTTTGGTTCTTCTTCGCGCAAAGAAACTCCGAGCATAGCCCTCTTATAGCTCACTGAGCAACTCGAAGTTTCTGCATATGACCGACCGTATAGGACCATGTTTCGGTTCTATAGGTTATTACTGGCAACACGCACTGGTTAAAGATCTTCTTCTTCAAAATGTGAGGTATTTTTCTCCTGCCATATATGGACGGTAATAGATTATTATTACCACACGGTCAAACGGTTTTTTTTAAAGGGTGCTAATGGAATGGTAACCGCACCCGCGCCATCGATATACACCGGCGGGGCATCAGTGAAGGATGACAGGTGAGGTAGAAGTAGCCCATCGTGACGAATTCAACAAGAATTGTTGACGATGGTTTCCGGGGGGAACCACGTGGAGGTCGACCTTTTAGGGCATATTGCTAGCAATGGGGCTGTCAAACATTGCTAACAATCCCTTTCCCCCCACGTCCAAACGGTTCGGTAGTGTTTAATTTCGAATCTTCCTTCTCTTGTACTACTTGAATATTTTGTTTTATTTCCTCTGATGATGAAAAGGAATAATGATAAATTCTTATAAAACGTTTAGTGTCATCGAAAATATTTATATAAACAACTTCATAATTTAATTAGAACTTACATTATAAACCACTCATCTTTACCCATATGTGCTCTATTTCACTCTCTCTAAAGCTCTCTTTAACGTGTCTCTTGTTGGTAACGTGAACAACCTATCTTTGTTATATATTTATGTTTCTCTTATGTTTTTTATTACACTTTTATTTCTCTATTACTTGAAATATACAATTTTAAGTAACATATGTTTTAATTGCTCTCCAGTCACAATGTCTGAATCTACTTTTGTCCCTAGCTCAGCGATGATATACAAATAAATAATCGTAATAAGAATAAACTATTAATTATTTATACTAAACCTACATTATTATATGTAAAAAATTTCAACATTATAAGATATTATAGTATCACAAATAAACCTACGCTATCAACTCAACTAAATGGGCATTTTCCATTTGAAATAAGGAATCTTATCGGCAAATAAAAGTGGTCCGAACAAAAACTATTCAAGTCAGCACCGACCACGAGCTGTCACTTACATCCCGCAGTGAATAGGAGGGATTCTTGCGGAGGCTCTGTTCAATAGAAATCACGCGGGGACAGAAATTTGCTCTGTAACTTGGTATATTTACAGATTCACTAAATTATGAGTGTAAGGTACTATCTTTTATATGCGACATATTCGTTTTTTGTCTACATCATCGTCATTGTATTAGGCTGTCTAATGCTAAACATAGGCGTCAAAACATAGGCTCCCCTTATGAGGAAGGCCTATGTTTTGCCAGTAGTTGCTGTGCTTGGTAGGCGGGTTGGCAACCGCAGTTAAACTTTTGTGATGTTTTAATAGGGATGCTACTGTCTATTTAACTGGAACAAATTCAACAATATACAATGTGTTGTCGAATTTATCTAGTTCTATCACAAATAGTTCGTGTATATCACATTTCATGACGATTATTTGTGATGTCAAAGAAAGAAACAAACAAACTCACCACCACGTTTAAAATAATAAAAATCAAACGCCGAATAAATGTAAGCACGCGTGAATTTACAAGGTTTTTAGAAAATGAAAGAAACTGTTTTACAGAGGAATAACACCTGAGTCCTCAAGAATGGCAACGCATGGGGGTATCGGTATAGTAGTATACTCTGTTATGCCCATAATATTGCTCATGTCTAAAGTCGACCGTTACCACTTTCCATCAGGTGTACCGTAAGCTTGTTTGCCAATTCTAAGTTGTATAAAAAAAATGCACAACTTTCTGAGGATGAATTACTGAGCAGATTTAAATGAAATTTATTGGAAAAATATTTTACAATACCACCGAATTAAGTGAATTTCTTAATACGAGAATGTATAATGATGCGTGTAAACATGTATCAAGATAAACAGAAAAGCCTCAAGATTTACAATAGCCTTTACAAGAAACCATAAGAATCACAGTCCATAAACTGAGCTCAACCATCCAGCCGGCCCATTACACCCCATAACACCCCCTATCTACCATTCGTTTGGTCACATTAAACGTTCACAAGTGTCATAAAATTCTGACCCACCGCTAAAACCACTAGGGGTGGACTCCTTTTACATTTTGCCCTATAACGTCGACGCGTTATGGACACCCTAACAGGAGCAATGATAAGGTTTAATACCACTTACCTAAATTTTGCGATGTGCATTTTTTATTATTTTTACTAATAATACTAATTTTTACTAGTTTTTTTTTTTAATGGATGGTAATGAAATGGTAACCCCGCTTGCGCTGTGGGTATACGCTGCGGGGCACCAGTGAAGGGTGAGAATGAAAGCAGGTTCGTTAGTCCATTGTGACAATTTACACTAGAATTGATCACGATAGTTTCCAGGGCTAACCGCGTGGATGTCGATCTGATAGGGTGTATTGATGGTTATGGGGAAATTAATTACTACCCCATTACTAACAATCCCTTTCCCCCCAAATTAGTAGTATTAGATAATGGATTCTTTAGGGGGAGAGGGAATTGTTAAAATTTGGGACTAGGTGGACCAATTTCTAGCAATATAGGGTTTAGGCCGACCTCTACGCAGTCTCTCCTGGAAGCGTAGTGGCCTACCAGATAGGGTATATTGCCAACAATGGGGTTATTGGACCGATTATTAACAATCCGTTTCCTTTCTATATAATGTTGTTGGTACAAACGTTGGGGGGAAAAAGGTTTCTTCAGGGTGGCAACGCTCACGTATTACATCTGGTATTATAGTCGTTCATATGCTACGATAACCACTTGCCATCAGGTGGGCCGTATGCTTGATTGCCACCTCAGTGGTATAAAAATCAAACTTTTCCTCTTTATAATATCAGTTTAGATATGTATATAGTGGTATAATATATTTTTCATCGTGTCTCCCACCAAATTGTTTATAATTACTCCTCTCCATCTAAAGGTTGCCTGGAAGAGATCGCTCTTAGCGAAAAGGTCGCCCATTGTTTTCTCATTGTGATTATTTCTTGTAATTATTTACATTTATAATAAGTTTACTATTGTAATCATTTGGAGGAAATAATAAAGAGTATCTATCTATCTATTTATCTATTTATAGTACTAAAGCCCAATTTAATCTTCATATATTATATTACATACATTTCACAATAAAAATCTAAATACCAACATCCCTTTTTCTACATTTGGAGTTATTACGGAGATGTCCAGTCACATCAGGAGGGGTTAGGGAGGGGGAGGTCGGGTCACTATTTACCTCCCGTCCGTGTCAACCGCAAGCTCAATATTCACACCACTGCTACGAATGTTTCCTTTGATCCGGAATAGATATTCATTTAATTGGTACATTTGTTACAAATCCAAAATCTTATAAGCAAAATCGTCGGTTTCAATTTAGTTTAACGTTTCTAACTTTTTTTTTAATTATTTTTTATTTTAACTATTCCTTATTCTTTATTGTACACAAAAGTTTATTGAAATAGAAAAAAAAACACAAATATAAAAGGCGAGCTTATCTCCAAAAGAGATTTCTTCCAGCAAACCTAATATGAGAATAACTGACAGTTTATTAGTAGTTACAGTCATTAAGTATTAGTAAGAGGGATTATTAACAGTTGAGGGATGGGCAACAGTGCCCCTCTAAGATATCACCAAAAGCCTAACTGCGGTTGAGAACACTCCTGCTAAGCGTGGCAACTACTGGCAAATCTCCTTTAAGGGAGAGGCCTATGTTCAGCAGTGAACAGTTAACGGCTAATATGATGATGTTGATGATGATGATTATTATTATATTTAGTAAATAATTTCTGAATGTCTTTTATTGAAGTAAATTGGTGGCGAAATTTATTATTGTTTCATATTATATTAAGGAAGTACTATAATAGGGTATGATCTATCTGTACAGCAAATTTCATTTAAATTGATTTAGTAGTGTTTGTGTGAAACACTAACAAATCCATTCACTCATCGTTACAAATTTTGGCATTTATTTTATTAATAGCATAGTTTATTGATCACATTTAACACAAAAAAGGAGAAATATTATACAAAAGGCAATCTTAATGAATAAATAATAATAATAACATTATGTACCAGTTATTTTACAGTTATATTTACAAGAAAAACAAAAAAATATAAAATATAAAAAATATAAATAGTTACAAAAATATACCCAATTGTATTTAAAATAAAAAGAGCTATCAAATCCTGAAAAAGTTCATTTATAAAGTTGATGAGAAAATGTATAAATTATCTTTTTGAAATTAAAAGTAATTAAAAAAATTAAAATTAATTAAGTGACAAAATATGTAAACTAAATAGCAAAAAATCACAAATAGGAATCATGTCTAACTTAACCTAGAAATTCTTTTAAAAATGCTTAAAAAAGCTCAGGTGCCAATCTTAAATATAACCATGAAACCAACGCACGTTGATATCAGGTTTGCCAGATCGGATACTTTTTTCTCCTAAAAATTCTAATTATAATATTTATCTCCAAAATTATACCAAGAAAAATATAAATAGATATTTTTCGTTCAAGTAAACTTAAATATAAACATTTTTTTTATTTTATTTTAGTTTATTTTTTCAATACCTTTAATTTTCTAAAGTACAACTTTGTGTGTATACATGTAATAAATTTTTATATTATTTTCTATATTCGTAATTTTATCCAAATAATAAAATCGTACACTACCAAATACAAGTAACCTCTACGAATCAGTATTTTTCTCTAAAAATGGCAAATTACTCTCATTTTGTATTTTCTCCAATCTCCAACCAGACATTCATTCATAATATATACTCAGCAATTTACTTATTGGAAACTATTATAATTTGATTTAGTATATTTCCCAAATTGTTGTGTTTCTAAATAATTTTTTTTTGTAACTTAGAATGGCTAATAAGCTGACGGCCCACCTGATGGAAAGTGGTAACCGTCGCCTATAGACATGAGCAGTACCATGGACATAACAGACAGATAGATAGATACTCTTTATTGTTTCCTCCAAAAGATTACAATAGTAAACTTATTATAAATATAAATAATTACAAGAAATAATCACAATGAGAAAACAATGGGCGACCATATCGCTAAGAGCGATCTCTTCCAGGCAACCTTTGGATGGAGAGGAGTAATTATAAACAATTTGGTGGGAGGCACGATGAAAAATTTTGTTAGTTCTAAATATGGGAGATGTGATACATATAATAATGTAAATATTATCCCTACTCATTATTATATTTATATACATACACCTACACACACATATACATATATGTATATACATATTAACACATATACATACATACACATACACATATACATACATGGATATAAACACCTACACAAATACATAAATATATATAAATAACAGAGTGTACTGTTTCGCCTATGATACCCCTATGCGTTGCCATTCCTGAGGACTCAGATGTTATTCTTCTGTACCCTTTAAATTCACCACCATACCCTATCCTTCAAATCAAAACAAAGCCATGCAAATACAACTGCTTCACGGTAGAAACACGAATAGGACAGAGGTGGCCACCTCTGTCCTATTCATGTTTCTAGCAAACGACTTTTGTACAAAATCTCCCTCTGGTAGAAATTTCTCAAAGGGAGACTTTTTTGCGCAATCCTGGCAACACCGGTTAAAATTAACATTTTCTCCTCGAAACTTCAAGCTTTTTACGTGCACATTTAACACTGTGTGGGATGAATAAATTAGTTAACGTGAATCGAGACACGCGGCTACACGGCCGCGCCTCGATCCGTCCCGTCGTCGTCGCTACTCGTGGTACCGACGACGTACTCAAATTCAGCTTCCCAATGAATAAATTACATTCAGCAGACGTTATTTGTGATGACAATTTCATTTTCTCTGATTACTTCCGATGTTGCTTTAGAATAATAATGAGATACATTTTTGTATATATTATGCAAATAACGAGCGTGTTTTATTCATTAAAATATCTTTGTATTTGACGATTCAAATTTAAATAAGTGTTATTCTATGAAACACGTGATTTATAGGGCATTCTTATTTTTTTAATGGATGATAATGAAATAGTAACCCCGCCTGCGTTTTCGGGTTACGCTGGCGGGGCACCAGTGAAGAATGATTGGTGAGGATGAAAGGGTAGGTCAGTTAGCCCATCGTGACTAATTCAACGATAAATTAGTCACGATAGTTTCCAGGGGGAATTGTGTGGAGGTCGACACGATAAGATATATTGATAGCAATAGGGACTAACCTCCCTATAACTAACAATCCTTTCCCCCTAATAGTACATTCGACCAGATGGTTCCGGCTTAGAATAGGCCACCACTTCCTTTCCTTACCATTTGGACTTTTTTTGGTCCGAATTTGGTATAAACAAAAACACGATTTTTTTTTTTTTATTTAATTACCATGCATAATTACATTAAAAAAAAAAACTGGATCTTTAGTACCACTTAAACCTTTTGGGCTTGTGTGTGATACTTTACATTTCGTTCTCAATGTCAATATTTACATTCATATTCTGCTATTTTAGCAAGGTTGGACAGTAAATAAGCTTTCAGTTTTAACTTTATGTTTTTAACAGTGATATTGTTTCGCAAATCGGTAGATAGGGAATTTACTAATCGCGGTATGAGGTAGGCGCTCGTTCGCTCGCTCGTTGAGTCCGAAATTCCGGAATTTCATTTCATGGTAGACCCGCTGATATTTAGCTGCACTATAACACTCGTAACAAAACCTACTACTGATTATAATACAATGACGATTTCAAATCATTTCATCTGTGATAAATATATACATTTTAATTTAAACAATTTAAATACAATTAATTGAAACATAACACGATTTTATTGTTCATTATTTCAACTATCACAATACCGTGAATAATACCAGAGATAACGCCCTAAATTGCTTTTTTTTCTTTTTATTTAAAATCCTCTTATCGGGGCAACTAATTCATGTATTCTCTTCCGGCCAGCTCTATTCCAAACTATACATTTGACCCCCCTATACGACATAACAATAATTAAACAGTATTTATTTATAAAGTTTATTAGTATTTGGTGTAAGCCTGCGGTTTTATCTGCTATTATAATGATCATTTATCATCAACATTCCCACAAGCTCTTTCTTGAATCAACCAATCAAATTTCAAGTTCTTATGTTGCACTATAACAAGTCTAAGTTCCTCCTTAGATATATAAACTAAATTAAACAAGTGGAATCTTAAAAGGTTTCTTTATAAACTGTACCTAGGAAAGTGTTAAATAAAAAGTTTGGGCCGTTTTACGGCCGCCCGGCCTCCTAATCGCGGTATTAACCGCCGCTAAAACACACAACTATTACAGCTTTTAAACGGGTCGTTCGCACCGCGGTAATTTGCGACTAAACGTCGAAGGGAAATGGACGGGGCGAGATTACTGGCCACTTGACTCGCCCGCCCGTAATGGGACACGCGCCCGTTTTGTCGTAGACGTGAAGTTTTATGTTTTTTTCTTACGCATCTTACGTATCGGAACGTCGAATATGCTTTATTGGACTCGATGAATCCGTTGTTTGGTTTGAGAGCGCTTTTTTTTCTATTTATACTCTTTTTTTTTGGCTCAAATAAGATGATTGCTTGAACTAGAAGTTCGAACAATTATGTTTTCATTAAACCAATCAAATGGACTATAATAATCACTGGCACAAGTTTTATGGTTTTCAAGAAACGGGTAAACCATAAAACTTAACCAAAAAAAACCATCGTATGATTGTTTGGGTAAACTATAAATAAATTGTATAAATATACTTGAATATTTAGTGGAAATTTGTAAATTAAATGTAACCTAAATAAGAATTCTGCCTATGTAGGCAGCGAGTAGTAAATGACTAAAATAAAATATTTAAGTATTAATTGTTCTATTAGTGTTTAGTTTATTGGTGTGTGGCTCCCAAAAAATTACATTATCTTCAATATTATCATCATCATCTCAGCCATTATCCGTCCACTGCTAAACACAGCCCTCTACAGATTTAAAGAACGATCCTGATCTACTTGCATCCACTGACTCTCTACAATGCATTTGAAGTCGTCACTCCATCTAGTGAGAGTCGTCCTACACTTCATTTCTCCATACGCCACTCAATGATCTTTTCTCCCAATCAGTTGTCAGTTTTTATATGTGACCAATCCATTACTACTTTGGCTTGCTTATACTTCGAGCTATGTCGGTGACTTTGATTCCTATTGCCATTTTAAATTGCCTATGCATTTCTGCAGTATTCTCATTCTACGATATATCTTTATGGAATAACTACAACATACATACATATCAGCTTATATTAACTGTCCACTGCTGAGCATAAGCCTCCCCTTGAAAAGTTTTACCAGTAGTTACCACTCTTGGCAGGCAAATTGGCAACCGCAGTCAGGCTTTAGAGATGTTTTAAGAGGGACGCTGCTGCCCATCCCTCGCCTTCTGATTTGGTGCTTAACTAAGTAAAAAAGTAGCCTATGTCTCATTCCATCCTATAACCAAATTTCTTAACGATCAATTGAGCCATAAAATCACCAAAAGGTAACCAAAAAAACAAACACACTTTCACATATAATAATACTGTAACTTCCATTCTACGAATCCCCCTCCACGTCGGTCCAAGCACACGCGTTTTAAGAACAAAAAAGGCCACAAAGCATCCCTAACATGACTTTCATTTCGGTATCCCTCGTCAGGAAGTCATCGAGGTGCGCCCACCGTGAGCACAGCTAGGGTAGCCATTTATCGACACATAAAAAGGCAGTAGTCCGTCCTTACGTTCCACCCGTGACGGTTTAGATAGCGAGGGGTAAGATTAACTAATATTGTGAGAGAAGGAAATCCTTGTACCTACGAGTACTACGTATATAAAAATGCATATTCACAGTTATCTATGTTTTTATCTCTTAACTTATTTTGAAATGGTAAAAAAAATAAAAAATAAAACAGAAATGTAATAATGCGGTGAAAAAAAAAATAGAAAATTGTTTAAAAAACTATTCTTTAGCCTATATCGCTTTTGTCTCAATTTAGTCTGTTATTTTTTATGAAGCAAAGCCTTTATTGACTATTAAAGATCTCTAATATTAAACACCTTACCAGAGGGAGATTTTGTACAGAAGTCGATTGCTTGAGTACCTCTGTCCCATTCGTGTTTCTACCGTGAAGCAGTTGTGTTTGCATGGCTGTGTTTCGGTTTGAAGGGTGGGATATGGCGTGAATTTACAGGGTACAGAGAAATAACACCTGAGTTCTCAGGAATAGCAAAGCATGGGGGGTATCATGAGCGAAACTGTATGTATGTATACTGTTATGTCCATGGCACTGTTCATGTTTATTGTCGGCGGTTACCACTTTCCATCAGGTGGGCCGTCAGCTTGTTTGCCATTCTAAGTCGTATAAAAAAAAACTTATACAATAGCTATTTTCTAGTTACACTATGAAATATATATATTTTTTTTCTCAATCAGCAAATTGAATCGAACATACTTCAAATTGATATACAAAATAGAAAACCTGTCAAAACCACACAACAGTGGGTATGTTTACTGGAATATTTCTGCGAATATGGCATTTATCCCTGGGCAATAATAGGACATGTTTCAGCTAAGGAATGCTGAAAATACAGTTGGCCACTAACATAAAGAGTCGTCAACTTTTTAACAAAGCAAAATTTTATAAAAGGTTAATGAAAATAAGTAATTATATTGTTAATAATAATAATATCTTTATTACAGGCTACAATGACCCAATTTGGTATTAAATACGTTAATATTATGTTAAACATAATCTTAAAGTAATGTTAGTACACTACTTTATGTTTACTAATTTGTTTATTATTATTTTCTCAAACATGCTTGGAAATGTGAGCATTATTTTGACAAACTTCTTAGAGATAAATCAAAATTGCCGTACTGGCCAAATACATGCGGGCAGCGGCCGGCAAAAGTTGTATGAAAATCCATATCTGTCGTGTTTTGCGGCCAGATAAATTACTATATAAACGCATATCTGTCCTGTAATTTAAAAATGGAATGACCTTTTACTTCGAAATATGGCTCCCAAGGAGGTAACTAATAAAAGGTTTTATTTAAATTTCGAACTGACTTGCAAATAGAAAACTGTTTATTGAAAAAAAAAACAAAGGAACAATATGGCGCATGAAAAATTATTATTGTTCGTTATTCGCCATTGAAATTAAAAAGTAAAGTTGTGTTTTTGATTTCCGCGCATTGTTTGCAAAAAGTACTATTGATGAACTCATGTATATGTGCCTCGGCTACGCCTCGGCCCACATTTGCACGTTCGTCCATCAATGCCTCATTTGCTGGCCGCTGCAGTAATGTACTATTATTATTTAATACTTTATTGTACACACTAATTATACATAAAAATATGACAGAGGTAATCAAATGTACAATGGCGAGCTTAACTCTAAAACAGTTCTCTTCCAGCAATACCCAAAGTGGAAAGAAGCATCAATGTCAGCGGGTAGAGCAATGTACAAGGCAAGCCACACACTGGAATTGACATACATGTCAATGCCAATACAATTAAGTTATAAACTAGACGATATGTGTACATAAGATATATATAAATAATAAATCTACACTAATATTATAAAGAGGAAAGATTTGTATTTTTGTGTGTATGTTTGTAATGAATAAACTCAAAAACTACTTACCATTAAAAAGCTACATTCACCTTGAGTAACGTAGACTATATTTATTGCTAGCAAAGATTAGGGACCCTTACTAAAACTTTAATAACGTAACTCAAGGTGTAAAAAAAATGCTATAAAATATCTTTCGTCACGTGCGCTGCGGACACTATTGATGATAGAACAAAAGTATGTTCTACAATATTGAAGAAAATATCAATAACTACAAAAAACTTTTGGATATTATGTGTCCAACTATTATCGTTATGTTACAATAACCACTTTTTAAAATGTTGTAAAAATGTCTACCTGTGCAAAGCCGGGACAGGACGGGCCGCTAGTGTAAGATAAATTAAAACGATGGATCTTAAAAAGATCAATAGAGGCTAAAACAATATTTTTTTAGAAATTTTATCCATATGTATGTTTGCTCCGAAATCACGTAAAACTTAACACACTTAATTGAATGCGGTTTTGTAATTCTGAAAATCTAACTTAAAAACTGATGTATGTTTTATCTTTATATAACATTTAGGAGTGGCCTATTTCTTTGAATTCCTTACTTCTAAAATCCACACGTACATCGTGGCAAAAAGCTAGTACAATTTACCGAATTAAAAAACAGTTCTCTGATCTCTAATAGTAGTACAAATAAAAAAATACACTAATTTAATCTCTCAACATTTTACTGATAATATTTAAAGAATGTTTCTACGTTTATGTCACAAATTTTGATCCTCTTTTCAATAATTGCTATTAAAATAAGTAGACTATAGTAATAAAAATAATAGGCCATGTAGTCCCAGCATAGAGGGGGAAAGGGATTGTTAGTAATGGAGACTGAGAATCCCATTGCTAGCAATATACCCAACCAGGTCGACCTCCTCGCGGTTCCCCCTGAAAACTATCATGGTTAATTCCTGATGAATTCATCATGATGGGCTAACTGGCCTGTTTTCATTCTCATCTATCATCCTTCACTGGTGCTCCGCCAGCGTATCCCGTTAGCGCAGGCGGGGTTACTATACCATTTTCATCCATCAAAAAAAAAAGTTCCAGCATAGAATGAGGTATCCCTTTCTTTCGCGTGGGTGTCGTAAGCGGCGACTAAGGAAACTTAATGAACGAGGGACGAGCAGCAGCGTCCCTTTTAAAACATTGCCAAACCTTAATTACGGTTACCAATCTGATTGCCAAACATGGCAGCTACTGGATAACCCCCCAAAGGTGAAGTTTACGTTCGGCAGTGATGAGGCTGATGATTAAAAATAAATAAATAGTCAAAATTTTCTAAAGTTGATCGCAATTCATGACGTCACTATTTTCTAAAGAGGGTCTTTTTTTATACAACTTAGAATGGCAAACAAGCTGACGGCCCACCTGATGGAAAGTAGTAACTGTCGCCTATAGACATGAGCAGTACCATGGACATAACAGAGTATACTGTTTCACCCATGATATCCCCCATGCGTTGCCATTATTGAGGACTCAGGTGTTATTACTCTGTGTCCTGTAAATTCACGCCATATCCCACCCTTCAAACCGAAACACAACCATGCAAACACAACTGCTTCACAGTAGAAACAGAGGGACAGATGTACCCAAGCAATCGACTTTTGTACGAAGTCTCAACTACCTACCATAAAACTTTATTCATCACGATTCGCCAATAACTTGTATGCCACATCTTGATTTTATCTCTGTCTTCTGTTCAATTGGACTTAGAAATATCTGTCTAGACTCATTACTCATAATATTATTGCTCTAAAAGGTTTCTATTATACAATATTGTAATTCATTCGAGTCATGAAAACAATTACATGGGGTGAGATTCAGAGATTATTATTATTTCTCGTTATTCAAACACTGATTGTATCCCGTAACTCTACTTGCATGAAATTGACATAAATACATAGATTATATAGATAAAGTCTCTTATTATATAGATTAACTCTCTCCTACTTGCTGTACCCAACAGGGTCCATAATTGAAATGCTATCTGCTAATATATTATGGAATGCAATAAGAAATAAATAAATAAATAAAAGTGTCTCCATTCTAATGCTTTGGAAAAAGCGGGTCAATTTTTTTATACAATTTTGCGTGATGTAGGTCTAGTTATGAGCGATTCCTTTATAACTTATATACTTATTTTGTCATATAAATTCTACATGTTTTTGATGCGTAAATATTCATTTTATTTATTAAATAATACGTCAAGATACATTGTGTGCGTAAGTATATATGTAGAACACTGATAAAAAAAAAACGATTTAGCTTATTTGATAATTAGCTCATAAAAAGTTGATCTGTTTTTGAGACTTCATGCTTTAACATATAGTTAAATTAAAGCATAAATAGATTTAAATTCAGCTGTTAACTAACCACTGCTGAACATAAGCCTTCTCCATAAAAGGAGTTTTGCTAGTAGTTGCCACGTTTGGCAAGCGGATTGACAACCGCAGTTAGACTTTTAGAGATGTTTTAAAAGGGACGCTGCTGCCCATCCCTCTATCGTTAAGTTCCTTTAGTCGCCTCTTGTGACATTTACGGGAAAGGAATGGGTGGCCTATTTTATGCCAGGACCAAATGGCCAATAATAAATAGTATTCTACATCTTAAATTAGAATATGATCCGCATGTGTTCAAAATTTCGTTTACTTTTGTTCAGCTTTATACGTTTAAATATAATTCAATGGAAATAAAACAAGTTATTTTTCTCTAGCTCTTACCCGCAACTTCGTCTGCGTAACCAGAATATGTTCATTGACCGAGAAAAAAAGTAGTTTATGCCCTTCTAAATCTCTTATAATACATGAATATTAAATTACACAGTGATTAGGTAAAAAGCTAACAGACAACAATTAAACATATAAACAAACTAACTCACAGTTAGACTTTTTTAAACAAGTCCCAAAAAAAATTCTCGATTTTACACAATTATTTTTGTAGTGAATCTAATGTGTCTACAAAATATCTCGTACGTTTAATAAATGTACAAATTTAAAGCAAAATTTAATGAAAAAAAAAACAAAATGTATGTACTTGTATTTGTAAATAAAATACGCCAAATAAAAATAGAGAAAAATTTACTTTTACATAGTTTTTATTTCGTAATTTATTTTCTGCAATTTGAAATTTCATCGTTTTTGAAATCGGTTAAAATATCTTAAGTAGGCGCTTCAGTTAACTCGCAGACTTGGAACATTTTTTACTTCCTCAATAGGCCATTAAGAAGCCTGGGAACTGACAAAATGTCTCTTTCTATACCAAGTACTTCGATATTTCCGTCCCCTTTTGGATGCCTGATATAGGATAGACATTTGAATTGATTTTTTTATCCAATTCCAGATTACCTGACGTCATAAAATATGTTCAATTAGGATGCCATTATATTTTTGTAACTTTTTAAACGTTGGTTATTTTTTAAATTAAATTAAATTTATTGCGATAAATGTGGTAAGTTTAGATAATATTATATCTTTGTTACCATTAGTATGACTGAGAAATAACTACATGGGACGAATAAAGGAAACACTAGGTGTCATGTCATATAGAGAGGTCAAAGACATGGCATAGGATAGAGCTGGCTGGAAGAGAATGCATGAATTATTTGCCCTAGCAAGAGAAAACTCTTAAATAAGAAAAGTCGACCACAACTATTACTATTTTTTTTTATTGTATTTTATACAACTTAGAATAGCAAACAAGCCGACGGTCCACCTGATGGAAAGTGGCAACCGTCGCCTATAGACATGAGCAGTACCATGGACACAACAGAGTATACTGTTTCGCCTATAATACCCTCCATACGTTGCCATTTCTGAGGACTCAAGTGTTATTCCTCTGTACCCTGTAAATTCACGCCATATCCCATTCTTCAAACCGAAACACAGCCATGCAAACACAACTGCTTCACGGTAGAAACACGATTGCTTGGGTACCTCTGCACCCAAGCAATCGACTTTTGTACAAAGTCTTCCTCTGGTAAGTTAAGTAATTAATATTATAAATCATTTCATCGTATTAAGTCACAAAATTAAATATAAATTTTACCAGATAGACGAACATCTGTGGCGAACTGATATCTTACCATATATGGAACATTACAGACGTCCGGGGAACCGACAAAAAGTTGTCACACGTGGCGCCCCAGCAAATGCGTTTTGTCCAGCTATGATTTATGGGGCCGGGCAAATATCTTAACTCGGGCGGGCTTCATAAATCAAGGACGGACTATTCCCGGACCGCTGATATTGCATTTCATTGGCATGTGCCAAAATTAAGTTGCGACTTCGGCTGCCTTTCTGTATATATATTTTTAACCAATATCCAAAAAGGAGGTTCTCGATTCAGTTCGTTAGTAGAAATTTTATCAAAATCAATTTAATAGTTTATTTTTTTAAATCATAATAACAAATCGTTTTGCCACAATTGAAGACGGTTTTTTTGTAGAGCATAGTCTTAAATTATACTACTAGCTTTTACCTCCGACTTCGTTCAAGTGACCAGGGGGCTTACCATGAAATGAAATTCCGAAGTTTCGGACTCAATTTCGTATTTTTGCTCATACCTAAATCGACCCAGTAAATGGAGTTCAACATTTCGTTCGTCATAAATCCTATCATAAAAGTCCAAAGGAATATTATTTTAATATTTTTAATGTTTTTAAACGGTAAGTATTATGTAATTTTAACATCAAATTTGTATTTCGTTGGGCTCCGAAATTTCTAAAAACATGTCATGGTAGGTCTTCAGAATATATTATAGTTGGTTAAGCATGATAAAAAACAACCCATGGTCTTGTCTATCGCAAATACTATGTATATATTAAATTTCATGACTATGTATAACTATTTTTTTTATACAACTTAAAATAGCAAACATGCTGACGGCCCACCTGATGGAAAGTGGTAACCGTTGCCTGAAGACATGAGCAGTACCATAGACATAGCAGAGTATACTGTTTCGCACATGATACTCCCCATGCGTTGCCATTCCTGAGGACTCAGTTCCAACCGAAATACAGCTCTGCAAACAACTGCTTTACGGTTGAAACACGAATGGGACAGAGGTACCCAAGCAATCGACTTTTGTACAAATTCTCCCTCTGGTATGTACATTATTATGTCAAATTTAGCATCTACCAAATGAGAACAATCACAATTTTACATTTATAACATTACTAAGGATTGTATGGAATTGTAAAGGAACGGGTAGATTTTCCTAGCAGCAGCACAATATCCTTTTCCTAATAATATATTATAAATATGAAAGTTTCTAAAGATCTTGGCCTATGGAGAAGGTTTTGCTCGGAGTCTCTTTGCGTGTTAGAATCCGAAACGAGGATATCCGCAAAAGAACCGAAATAACCGACATAGCTCGAAGGATAAGCAAGCTGAAGGGCAATGGGCTGGTCACATAGCTCACAAATACACACATGGACACACATATTTACATAGCTGTAATATAATGGGCTGTCTGCAAAATTATGCTTTGAAAAATTTCCTCAACCACTTCGAAATAATATTTAGAAGGTTCACGTCTACATTATGACGGGCGAATTTAGTCCTTCACGACTAAATATTACATCATTAGCTGGTAATACCCTCATAGTTGTACGTACTACTTTTCTTGGTGCTCGAGATAAACAAACGCTACGGTTACCGCTAACATAAAATACCACAAGCACATTCACCCCCGCATCCCTTAATTTACTAGCACATAACGCCCGCAATCTCACTTCCGACACACCATTATCCAGCCTCCAATTAACTGGGAACTGCTTTATTAACCAACATCTTGAAGTTAGACAAAAACCCATCGTCGTGTGAGCGAAGTATAATTAATTAAAGGTTTATAATATTGTAATCAGGGCTTTTTTTATCATACAATTTGCCGTACATTAAAACTTTGCAGATTTCAAAGAATTGTTAGTAATAGAAATTAGTGGCAAACAAGCATACGGCCCACCTGATGGTAAGCGGTTACCGTAGCCTATGAACGCCTGCAATACAATATATATATATATATATATATATATATATATATATATATATATATATATATATATATATATATATATATATATATATATATATATATATGTATGTATGTATGTATATATATAAATAATGATAATAAATTATTTATTACATTATAGTATTATTTTAATTATAGTATTTATAGCCAGCTTTTATTCGCGACTTCATCTGCATGACCGAAGCATGTTTACTGAACAGAATAAAAGTAGCCTGTGGCCTTTTCCACCCCATAAAATACGTGTATACCAAACATAGTGGTCAGTTAAACCGTTAAGACGCTATAAGGTAAGTATAAACAAACTTACTTTCACGTTTATAATATTAATAAGTTATATATAAATTTCTTTACACCACTTAATTTCTAAATAACTGGATAGATTTGGATGTTTGGGGTATTATTAGAATCCTTGCATCATTACTAGAGACACTGTTTTTTTTTTTCAAAATAATTATTGGTTATAATTTATTAATAATTTATTGGTAGAGCAAGAATAGGTCACCCCTTGCCTTCCCGTGGGTGTTGTAAGAGACAACTAAGGGAGCTAATGGTGGAGGGAAGGTTTTTTTTAATGGATGATAATGGAATGGTATCCCCCCCCCCCCCTATTGCGCTATCGGTATACACCGACGGGGTGAAGTGAAGGATGATAAGTGAGGATGAAGCAGGTCAATTAGCCCATCGTGACGAATTCAATAAGAATTGTTCACGATGGTTTCCAGGGGGAACCACGTGGAGCTCGGCCTAATAGGGCATATTGCTAGCAATGGGGCTGTCAAACTCCATTGCTAACAATCCCTTTCCCCCCTGGAGGGAAGGTTAGCAGCGTCTTAAATTATCATCAAAAGCCAATCTACGGTTGCCAATCTGCTTGCCAAATGTGACAACTACTGCCAAAACCCCTCCTTATGGGGAAGGCTATGTTCAGCAGTGGACAATTTAGGTAAAAATAATTTTATAATATAACTAAAAGAAAATTGGGAAAAGTCACTATGTATAGGTACTTTTTGTTTGCTTGCGAATCGTTTATACTAAAAATTGACTTTAACAGATGTTCTATTACTATAATTAAAACTTTTTAAGGTAACCTTATTAATGTCTTTACAGATAAACCTTTGATTTTCATAATAATTAGATTCTATTCTAAAAATAAATTTAAATTATTCTCTAAAATTCACTAATTTCAACGATCTAAGTGGATTTATGTCCGAAATTAGTTGCTCTGTTACTCTAAAATTATAATCATATTTACTTAAAGATTTATCTACAAACTCTTTTAAATTGTCACCCCTTTGATGATTCCACCTATTATAACATAATCATTAAATGCTTAATATAACGTTATCTATATTTGAGTGACCCACATAGTTTTTAGCAGAGGGAGACTTCCTACAAACCTCTGTCCTATTCGTGTTTCTACAGTGAAACAGTTGTTCCACTTTCCATCAAGTGGGCCGTCAGCTTGTTTGCCATTCTAAGTTCAAGCCCTCCCCCCTCCCCCTTCCTCCTCTCAGTACTTTAATAATACATTAATAGATGAGTACATAAAACATTAAATTATTATAGAAATAGGAAAAACAATTTTCCATGTTTATGCGGCGAACGAAAACAATTTGAATTTATTGTGACCTGTCTGATGTCCATAATTTGTTAGGCGTTCAATGGAAGGCTTACAATATGCCACGTTTGGAACTCATTATATATTGTAAAATGTAGATGTCACTGTTAGATAATATACACGACATCTGACCATCAAGCTGGCACCACCTGCGCTACCTACTAGCTCTACGTATGATTGTTTTTAATATGATTGTGAGTGTATGTGATTCACTTAATTATTCTTAGTATCTACATTAATAGGTTATATCTATAATATTTTTATTGTGAAACAATTATAACCTCTTTTACGAGTATAACCTACTAACTAACTACCTAACCTACTAACTAGGAGGGAAAGGGATTGTTAGCAATGGAGTTTGACAGCCCTATTGCTAGCAATATGCCCTATTAAATCGACCTCCACGTGGTTCCCTCTGGAAACTATCGTAAACAATTCTTGTTGAATTCCTCACGATGGGCCAATTGACCTGCTTCATCCTCACCTATCATTCTTCACTGGTGCTCCGCCAGCGTATCCCGATAGTGCAGGGGTTACCATTCCATTATCACCTATTAAAAAAAAACCTACTAACTAATTATAACCTCTTTTTTGTCATCATCTATTATTATTTAATGTTTTAACAAAATTCGCATCTCTCTTTTAAGGAGAAGAGATGGCGAAATAACCCACGGCAGAAGCACCCTCCACCGGGATTCAGGACCGCACATGGCACACTACTGAATATAGGTATCTCCCATAAAGGGAGGAGAGAGGCCAAGCCTGGCAGTTACTGACAGAAACAAAGTTGCCAATTTGTATATTTATGTTATATCGCAAAAGTATTTCCCAATTTTAATTCAAAAATCGATTTGATTCAGGAATTTTTTAATCTAATTAGTGTTGCAAGTTTAATACTTAAAAAAATGGGTTTGTTTCTGATTTAAAAAAAAAAGTAGATGTGTCAATCAATTTAACGTTTGTCTGACTAAAAGTTATCCCGTATATTACATGCTCTATGCATTATGTGCTGTATCTATATAATCTACTCTACTCTGTATTGTACTCGTAAACGAAAAAATCAAGTCTGTGTTCTAAATTTAAATAGTTTTCAATTTAATGTATTTCTAAAATTCCTGGTCGTTATCGTTTGTCATATTAGAAGTTGCTGGTTTTTGGGAACAGCTAAAAAAGTAAAGGAATTCAAATTTACCGAGCTATATGTTTAGTAGATCCCGGTTGCTTTCAACGATATCAGTGAATGTTATTGAACATTATCCATCTTTTCAGACATTTATCGTTCATTTATTTATAAATATATTAAAATTGTTTTATTAAAAACTAGTTATATCCTGCGGCTCTTGTCTTCGTGAATTAGTACATAATATATCCTATATGCTAAGTAATGTAACCTACCCGTATACCAAATTTTATTCAACTCCGTTCAGTAGTTTTTGCATGAAAGAGTAACAAACATTCATTGATGCATCCATCCAACGCTACAAACTTGCATTTCTATTATATCAATAATAAGATATGCAACCAAATAAATGATACAAATTAATTCTAGCACAAATAAAATATAAAAAACGTTAATTTTTAAAAAGATCATCTGCGCCTTAAAAAATATAACACGAAATGGTACGGGATGAATCAAGTCGCTAACCTTCTAAAAAGTCAATTTGCCGTGCCCCTCACTTTTCCCAGTTTGACAGTTAATAAAGGCCGATAGAGCTGTAATCTGAATTGCTAATGCTATTTTTCTTTAAATTACTTCGCTGTGCCGTGGATTAAGCGCCCATTATATTCAAAGATTGTTTGCCTTATCGGTTTATTGCGAGGACAAAGAGCGTTTTTCATCCAAAAATTATTTTCTCAACGTATATATTTTAATGAGTAAACTATTGGAATTGGTGATGGTAAGTATTTTTGTGTCTGCATACATGCACAATGAGAATTTTATGAACTTACTATGTTAATTGACTAGTGAGAGTAAGTATTTTTAAGTCTGCATACATGCACAATGAGAATTTTATGAACTTACTATGTTAATTGACTGCTGAGAGTAAGTATTTTTAAGTCTGCATACATGCACAATGAGAATTTTATGAACTTACTATGTTTATTAATTGGTGATGGTAAGTATTTTTGAGTCTGCATACATGCACAATGAGAATTTTATGAACTTACTGTGTTAATTAACTGGTGATGGTAAGTATTTTTGAGTCTGCACACATGCACAATGAGAATTTTATGAACTTACTATGTTAATAATCTGTTGATGGTAAGTATTTTTGAGTCTGCACACATGCACAATGAGAATTTTATGAACTTACTATGTTAATTAACTGGTGATGGTAAGTATTTTTGAATCTGATGGTAAGAAGGTATTTTTGAGACTGCACACATGCACAATGAGAATTTTATGAACTTATTATGTTTGTCCTTTCATAAAATTTTCGTTGTGCATGTATGTAGATATTGTTAGAAATGAACATAAGTTTTAATAATACTTTTGAATATTGAAAATTTCTACGGCTTAATAATATATCGAAATAAATGTGGCTAATGGGATATTCTACATAGCTTCGATTATGCAGAGGACATTCTAACTAATATTATAAATTCAAAAGTGAGTTTGTTACTTGTTAACAGCTTAACAGCCATTATATATATTATACATATATTTAATTGCCATTAAAATTTGGTATAAACATATTATATAGGCTGAAGAAAGTATCAATCGACGTAGAAGAAAAAAGCTTAATTCAATGGTATTTATAACTTAACGTTGGCATCGATATTATATTGAAATGAATCTAACATTATATAATTTAAAATCGTGTTCCACAGAAAAAAAACTGCCTTCGATTGTAACAAAATCACTTATTTTGATTGAATAACTAAACCAAAGCATTTACCAATCAATTCATAACTAACGTAGTTATGAAATAAAAAGTCTCTTTTTAAAGTCAGTTAATAAAAATTTTAGTTCGTTAAAGAGTCTTCTAAACCATTATTTACTTGCCACCACATCGAGCGATATCTAAATCTTGATTAAACAACTTTTAAACCACACATTTGAGTGCGTACCACATAAAACCCAACGTCCGAACACTTGACGAATGTTTGTAATGTTTGCCCATCGATTATTCGAATCCCCCGTTCGTAGCCAAACATTCAATATCGTCCTTTCTAATTTACCTAATGGAAGCGTTATTGTTGTCAGAAATTCGTCTATTATTATGGCCATTATTACTGAAATACCGTGTGCCCTTTTGAACAAAAAAAAAATTATAAAGACCGTTGTGTTTTATTCACATCATCTTTTTTTTCAATCGTATCTATCGACAATTTTATTTCCAAATTGGTATACGTTTTTCAATATTCCCCCGATGTTTATTTCTGTTAGTTACCCTAGAGTTTACACATTTAATTATTATATTTCATGTTTGTAATTAAAACATTTAGTTGCTAAAAATAGCAACGTAGCAATTTTTCATTATTATATATTTTTTTTTATCAAATACAATAATTCTGTATACTAATAACTCGAAGTCATACAATAGTAATATTATTGATTGATACAATAAAACAGCCAAGTAAATGTACTTTTAAGTTTTGTCCAAATTTATAAATAAACAATTTTTTTTGTTGTGATAAAGTCATTTATTTTTATTACATTACTGGAATCTAATGCGATGATAAAATTTTTGCAAGTAAATAGAAGAAGTTACTACCTGTTCTTTTATTCCCGACGTTTCAACGTGGATTTCACCACATCGTAGTCACGACAAGATAGATTAATTTAAATATATAATTAATATAATAGGATAGCACTCATTTTGAATTAAAAATTAAACTACAAAACCCATTGGGATAAAATTTCTATAGGACCAATCTATAAGTATATCTTTTCAGATAAAAAAGAATTCACCGAATCGGTTTACAACTAGAGTTATGGAATAACAAACAGAAAAAATATAACCGATAGAGAACTTCCTACTTTTAAAGTCTGTTGAAAACTCAGTTCAACATAACAAAATAAATATGAAACTTAAACAATGAAAAATATGTATTTCAAAAAGAATTCATAATATCGTTTTAAAATTAACAAATATTGTTACGTAACGTACGAAGTACAAACATTCTCTTAGAGAAACTCGACATTTTCAAAGCTAATGACTGAAACTAGTCAAGCTGTTTCGATTAAAATACACATTTTTACCAGAGGGAGACTTTGTACAAAAGTCGATTGCTTGGGTACCTCTGTCCCATTCGTGTTACAACCATGAAGCAGTTGTGTTTGCATGGCTGTGTTTCGGTTCGAAGGGTAGGTTATGGCGTGAATTTACAGGGTACAGAGGAATTGAGTCTCAGGAATTAGTGATGTTATGTCCATGGTAAGTCTATAGGCGACAGTTACCACTTTTCATCAGGTGGGCCGTCAGCTTGTTTGCCATTCTTAGTTGTATAAAAAAAAAACAAATTATAATTATAACAATAAAAATAAATAATTATATTTTTAATTGTATTGATATACGTAGTTTTTGCACATCTGCTGGTATGTGAGTGCCATTTATAACAGTACCTCTTTTTTTGTATTAAAAAATGAATGGAAATCATTAAATGTATATCGATTGCTTGGGTACCTCTGTCCCATTTCCCATGTTTTAAGAGAGACGCCACTGCCTATCCTTCGACCATTAAGTAAAATAATAACAGTAGTATAGAAAACATTAAATGTATATCAGTAATGTGGACGCTGTCATTATTTATTCTATATGGAAATAATGAGTTCAAATAGGCAGCATATCGAACACGACAATATGGAAGGGATCAATACTAATTAGGTATGATGGACGGGTCACGTGACCAAAATAACAACCAACGCAGTGTGACACTTGCTCGTATTTATTTTGTATCAAATATACATATATATATATATGTGTGTGTGGATAAAATTATTTTAATTACATTTTCGCCTGCGACTTTGTCCGCGTGACCAGGTTCATTGACAGAGATAAAAAGTAGCCTGTCCCATGCGATTTCCTTCCCCAATCCATATCATCATCATCATCATTACATTAGTCATTAACCATTTACTCCTGAACAACCAGAGGGAGATTTTGTACAAAAGTCGATTGCTTGAGTACCTCTGTTCCATTCGTGTTTCAAACGTGAAGCATGGCTGTGTTCCAGTTTGAAGGGTGGGATATAGCAGTGAATTTACTGGGTACAGAGGAATAACATCTGAGTCCTCAGGAATGGCAACGCATGGGGGATATCATGGGCGAAACAGTATACTGTGTTATGTCCATGGTACTGCTCATGTCTATAGGCGACGGTTACCACTTTCCATCAGGTGGGCCGTCAGCTTGTTTGCCATACTAAGTTGTATAAAAAAAAACATAGGCCTTCCACTTAAGAGGGATTATGCCAATAGTTTTTGCACTTGGCAGTCAAGCTGGCAACCGCAGTTAGGCTTTGGTGATGTTTTGAGAGGGACGCTGCTGCACACTCCTCGACCATTAAGCTCCCATATTCACCTTTTACAATACCCACGAGAAAGGATGCGGTGGTCCATTCTATACCGGGACGACACGTTACACTGGGGGAAAGGGATTGTTAGTAATGGAGACTGAGAATCCCATTGCTAGCAATATACCCAACCAGGTCTACCTTCTCGCGGTTTCCCCTGAAAACTATCATGGTTAATTCCTGATGAATTCATCATGATAGGCTAACTGGCCTGTTTTCATTCTCATCTATCACCCTTCACTGGTGCTCCGCCAGCGTATTAAAAATAAAAAAAAAACCCTCTTTACCCCCCTTTTGAAGAACCTCATGCTGTAGTCTTATAATATGATTAGTGAACACTATTCAAAGAGACTATTGGCTATACATCAAGTCGTGAACAGCGAAACAGACTCCAAAGTAACACGTATTCAAAGCAAAACACAACATAACATATTACAATCTAAATAAAATATTAACCAAGTTATTTGTTCAAAAACTTCTAAACATTATTAGGTCCAATCACGAAATAGATTTCATAATACTCTATTTGGCCAACAACGTTCGCGGAAGGTTCTTGGCCGATTACAACTTTGTAATCTCATTAGTATATACAAGCCTCCACGGGCCGGACCAATAAACTTGGTTACATGTACATACAGACACACACTATGACATAGCTATACACCACGAAATGTGTCCTACTATTATCACTATAAATATATAATGCAGATTTCAAATCGATAAGTGCTTTTACTTGAATTAATATGTACTTGTACGAAGTTTAATAATATAGTGTCGCAATCAAAATGGTTGCAAGAGTTTTTAACCTAAACTGGCACGAATCAAGGAATATAATTAATAATGAATAAATGAATGAAAACTCTTCTCTAATGAAACGTCTTCTTATTTTATAAACTGTTGATTAATAAATAAATACTATTAAATACCAGAGGGAGACTTTGTACAAAAATCCTTCCTTGGGCACCTCTGTTCCATTCGTGTTTCTACCGTGAAGCAGTTGTGTTTGCATGGCTTTGTTTCGGTTTGAAGGGTGAGATATGGCGTGAATTTACAGGGTATAGAGGAATCACATCTGAGTCCTCAGGAATGGTAACATGGGGGGTATCATGGGCGAAACAGTATACTGTGTTATGCCCATGATACAGCTCTTGTCTATAGGTGACGGTTACCACTTTCCATCAGGTGGGCCGTCAGCTTATTTTCCATTCTAAGTTACATAAAAAAAGTTTTTAATAGCATATTCACACACATAACTCATTTACATAGATTATTGGCTTTTAACTCAACCAGATTACGTTTATTAAATGAGATTACCAATAATAAAGAACAAGTAGTGGGATGAAAGGAATTGTCAGTAACGCAGTCTAAAAGCCCTACTGCTAGATACTTACCCTGTTAGGTCAACCTCCACGTGATTCCCCCTGCAAACTATCGTGACTAATTCTTGTGGAATTCGTCACGATGGAAGACTTGGCCTGCTCTCATCCTCATCTGTCATGTCTCCCCAACGAATACCAATAGCACAGGCGGGATTTAATATCCCATTAAAAAAAAGTACAAATAGTATCATAGAACCAAAGTTAAAACTTTAAAAAGCTAAACTTCGTAGCAAGTCAAATAAATATGTAGCTCCAATTAAATACATTCACGCCCTGTAATTTTTTCCTTAACCATTACGGTCAAGTACGTAATTGAGTTATTTCCAAAGGTCGAAATGTGACCGACTCTCGAACTTGGCTGAATGTATTATGAACACGCTATATTTCGGATATTAAATAGAAATTGCTATTAATCTATTATATTGGTACAAGGTTGATATTTATATAATTTCGTATGCAGGTTCGAAATACGTATATAAAATAGGTACATATGAATTGTTAACTTTGTCCTTATTTAAGACTCATAAAAATTTAATTTGGTAGCATAAATAAGCGAGAAATATAACTCTAATTAGGTATTTCATTCATATGCGGATCTAGTCGGCTGAATCATATCTGAGTAAATTGATTTAGTTGATTGATCATTTTTTTTTTTTACTAACATAGTAACAAAATTATTGCTAATTGGACTAAGTCGTAGTCTAAAAATAAAAATTATTATTATTATCTTGATTTTCTTTAAATTTTTTTAGCTTTTTTAAATCTTTTAAATGTTATAAGGTGCGGGTAGTTTAAAAATTTGAATTTTTTAGATAATTATTTATTTATACAAGTATTAACAATGCACAAATAAAAGTATATTCATGTTTAAAATAATTATAATCAAGAATACAATTAAAGTTAATGTAAATGACCAGATAACCATATCATAACCATATTAGTCATAAACTGTCCACTGCTGAACAATTCAATTTAATTCAATTTATTCTATAACAATATTACATTGTGTCGAATATTATAGGAGTTTTATACTGTACAAGTGCAAAATCACAAACATGCAACAATTTTACATATAAACAATGTCACATACAAGTAATGAATTAACAATTTCAGTCAAAAAAAAAAAGTAACTATATACAACTCACAATTAATATATCACAATTAAATTAATGTTATCTATAATGATATAGGCCTTTATACGCCTATATCATTATAAATAACATTAATTTATTGAAATGAAATTAAATAAATGAAGTAAAAATTAAATTTAATTAATGAAATAAAAATAAAATGAAATCAATAAAATAAAAATGAAATGAAATATATTTATTCGCTTTAAACAGACATTTAACATAATTAAGTTCATGTGACAGAACTTTTTGGCATCTGTTTAATTGCCTTCAAATTGTAGGCATGTAAAATTTAATTTATTAGTTAAATAAAGATACAAGATTAATGTTGGTGAATATTAAAATTAAAAAAAAATTAAACCAATTTTTGAAATCGTTCAAAAATAGCAACTAACAGAACAAGAAATATTTTTAAATAAGAAACTACTAACATTTTGCTCCACCTACTTACCTCACAACGAATTTAGCACAAAGATGTAGATAGAAATAAATTTTAAAGCGTATAAACAAATCGACTCTCAGTTTAAAATACTCGTGTATACACAAGTTTTAAAACTATTAACAATACCACAAGTCTAAGTTTTCATTTCTCAAAATAGCAGGACCTTTAACCTTAAAGTACTGTAAATTGTCATTGAATCGTTGAACGGCATCTTTATTGGTTCGAATGGTCTGAACTTTAAAACTTCAGCGAGTCTGACTGAAGTAATGAAAATACAAATAAAAAAAGCGAATTAAAGACAAAAGTTAGTTCAATAGAAGACTTCTGAATAAGTAACTAAATACAAGTTTGGTAGTTGGCTATTTATATATTCGTCTTGTACTTCTTAAATAACATTAAATAACTATCTTACCAGAGGCAGACTTTGTACAAAAGTCGATTGCTTGGGTACCTCTGTCCCATTCGTGTTTCTACCGCGAAGTAGTTGTGTTTGCATGGCTGTGCTTCGGTTTGAAGGGTGAGATATGGCGTGAATTTACAGGGTACAGAGGAATAACATCTGAGTCCTCATGAATGGCAACGCATGGGGGGGTATCATGGGCGAAACAGTATACTCTGTTATGTCCATGGTACTGCTTATTCTATAGGCGACGGTTACCACTTTCAGACCGTCAGCTTGTTTGCAATTCTAAGTTGTATAAAAAAAAACCTTTCAAGTTTATGATTATTTTATTTATTTATTTAATTAATACTTTATTGTACACACTAATATAACTATAATATAAAAATGAATCGCTGAATGTATTGCTAAGCGGAAATCTCGAGAACAGCTGAACCGATTTCGCTTATTATTTTTTTAGAATATTCCTTGAAGTACGAGGATGGCTCTGACGGAGAGAAAAAATTTAAATATTGCCTGAAAAAATCTAAACTAAACACTTTTCTATTCCCATACAAACGATTCGTAATAATACTTAGAAGTCAAAATGAACTTTAATGTCATACCGTAAAGTTCAAGTGTTAGTGGAGAGGTTCCGGGATGGCAAAACAATTGAGTGACGTAGCACGGCGCGTTTTATAATTTTTATTTTTTGACATAACGTAATTGTTGACTTATTAACTCTCTTTTTTTCTTTTTTTATCTTACTTGCTGACCCGGCGTCCCGAATAGCAGAATAAGAAAAAAATTAAGAATTGTCTGTTAGGCGGTACAAAGTTCGCGGGGTCAGCTAGTTAGTTATACATCAAAATATAACATAGGTAACCAAATGCACAAAAGCGAGTTTAACTCTAAAAGAGTTCTCTTCCAGCAGTAATGTGTAATAATTTATTTCCATTACGCATTATTTAAAATTATGTTCCAGAAAAAATAATGGACTTCAGTTAAGACACAACTAGTTATTTCAAAACTTAACTACTAATTCCAATCAATCTGAATCGAATCGAAGCGATCTGAATCGATTTTTATTTAAAAATTTCAATAGAATCAATAAAGGCAATAATATTTTTTAACCAAATAAACTTTATTATAAGCATTTTTGAATAGTCATTTATTTATGATACTACCGTTTATCCTTTCGGATAAAAAATAATTTTCCAAATCGGTTTATAAGTGATGAAATTATAAGGTAAAAAAGAACTAAAAATATACGACCGATTTAAGAACCTTCTTTTTTTAAATCAATTGGTAAGAAATTATTGGTGTCCTATATATTTATATGAAAGAAAATTTAAGACATATATAAAAAGGACTCTCTGTACAAAAGCATATTATAAATTAAATGACTATCTAAATGACAAAACTGCATGGATTTGAATATTGTATTAATGTGAATTGTATTGTAAATGTAATTATTGTAATTTTTTTTAAATCAATATTATTTTATATAGTAATTATTATAATTATAGATTGACGTATCATAAGTATCTGTAACAGATGTATATGAATAAAGATGATTGATTGATTGATTGATTGATTGATATGTATATATAATTTGCTATGTTTCCTGGCATAGAATGGCCCACCCTTCTTTCCTCATGAATGTTGTAAGAGGGAACTAAGTTTAATGATCGGCATGGATGGGCAGCAGCATCTCTCTTGAAACCAAAGTCTCCAGTCGCCAACTCGCCTGCCAAACGTAGCAACTACTGGCAAACCCTCTCTTATGTGGGAGACCTATATTCAGCAGTGGATACTAAACGGCTGATATGGTGATGAAGAATTATAGAAAAGAAATTTACATTTACTCGAATTAACAGCATTATACTTTTAAATTACTTACGGAACATACAGCAGTCTACATTATAAGTGATTACCTGAAAAACAGAAATGTTTTTATTATGGAGTACCATATTAATTATTGAAAAGAACAGGTTATGCACAAAACGGATATGTCTTACGATTACAGACGCGCCATGCACCTTGCGCTAATTTTACAGTACACGTTAATATTTTATGGCGTTATTTTAAATTATATAGATAGAGTGTCTCCATACAAACGCTTCGTGAAAAGTGGGTCAACTTTTACATACAATTTTGCGTTATAAATAGTTGTGTTTTTTTGTTTTTATACAACTTAGAATGGCAAACAAGCTGACGCCCCACCTGATGGAAAGTGGTAACCGTCGCTTATAGACATGAGCAGTACCATGGACATAACAGAGTATACTGTTTCGCCCATGATACCCCCCATGCGTTGCCATTCCAGAGGACTCGGGTGTTATTCCTCTGTACCCAGTAAATTCACGCCATATTCCACCCTTCAAACCGAAAGACAGCCATGCAAACACAACTGCTTCACGGTTGAAACACGAATGGGACAGAGGTACCCAAGCAATCGACTTTTGTACAAAGTCTCCCTCTGGTAAATTATTCCTTTATAACTTCTATATTTATTTTGCCTAATTTATAATTTATATTTTTTGCACCATTTTAATGTGCAAAAACTCATTTTATTTATGAAATAATTAAATATAGATATGTCATAATATATTGAGTGCGTAAGTATATAGAACACTAATAAAAAAACGCGTCAGCTAATTGGAGAAATAATTGTAGCTGACAAAAAGTTGATTCGTTTTTGAGGCCCCATGCTCTATCTTTATAATCTAAGGGCATCATATACTAAAATAATAAAGTAATATATTAAAGTTATCACTACATAGTATAAAATAAAGTTGCTGTCGCTGTACGTCCGTCCTTATGTATGCTTAAATCTTTAAAACTACGCAACAGATTTTGAAGCAGTTTTTTTTAATAGATGGAGTGATTCAAGAAGAAGGTTTATATGTATAAATACATACACAATATAGTAGAGAAACACTGATAATTTTAAAGGTTTCTAATGTGATATGATGTAATGTGCACCCGTGCGAAGCCAGGGCGGGTCGCTAGTAGCTATTAAAATGCAAAATTTTCTTGAAAAAGCCTTTAGTATACAGAAGAGCAAGGTTTCAATTTTTCCAATACCCATACATTCAAAAGACACCCACATGTGAACAATTGCAGCAATTATGCAACGCACAGTTACGTTTTATAGCATATTTGGCTGGCTAAACTTATCACTGTCACTCTAATGAAGTCGCGGGCAAAAGCTTGTATATAATATATTTTTATTTTATACAACTCAGAATAGCAAAAAAGCTGACGGCCCACCTGATGGTAAGTAGTAACCGTCGCCTATAGACATGAACAATATCATGGACATAACAGAGTATACTGTTTCGCCCATGATACCCCCATGCGTCGCCATTTCTGAGGACTCAGGTGTCATTCCTCTGTACCCAGTAAACTCACGCCATATCCCACCCTTCAAACCGAAACACAGCCATGCAAACACAACTGCTTCACGGTTGAAACACGAATGGGACAGAGATACCAAAGCAAACGACTTTTGTACAAAGTCTCCCTCTGGTGATTTTAATTTAATGAATTGTAATAATGAATTTAAGATTAATACTTAAAAAAAAAACACAAAAAGCCCGACGTCAACTGTGACACAATGACTTATTTTAATTTGAAAACTAAACTGATACCCAAACCAAAATGATTCTAATAAAATTTTTATAACACCAATTTGAAATTATATATCCTTTCAGATAAGAAAAAAAAAATTCCAAATCTGTTTGTAAATGACAGAGCTATCCCTCTTTTCATTTAAGAGTTTCCTCTTGTCGGTGCAACTAATTCATGCATCTTCTTCCAGCCAGCTCTATTCCAGGCCATATCTTTGACCTCCCTATACGACGTGACACCTAGTGTTTCTTTAATTTATCCCATGTAGTTATTCCTCGGTCTTCCTCTTCCTCTTTTGCCCTCTACTTTTCCCTCTACTATGCTCTTAAAAAAATCGACATGTCGTATAAGAGTAATGAGGTAACATAAAAAAATACGATTGAATTATCAATCTTTTTTGAAGTTGGTTAGAAAAGGTTCATGTTGTGGACATACAGTATTCCCTAAACTTTAGCACCCTGTGAATTCTCAATGAAGAATACAACAGAATAAGGTCTTCATATCTCCAAACAGTCGGAAGACACTCCCAGACCTTATGTGCCTTACACGCGACCATTTGCAGCAATTACGCAGCGCACGTCTGCGTTTTATGGCGCCGTCGCACGTGTACGACCGGCCTACACACGATGGACATGTATTTATTCATAATTGCTGGCTGTAGTAGCAATTTCCTTTATATTCAAGACTTATTGGCCTCAAATTAGTGCTTTTTTTTTTCCTTATTATAACTATTAATGTTATTAAAGTATTCCTGAGTAATATCACTCAAGAATACTTTAATTCCTTGTAATTTTCATCAATACGACGTTTGTGATTGACATTATGTGAATTCTTCGTATTTTTTTTTTGTAAACTTAACTTTTGTTTGAAAAAAAAAGGCCGTGTTTCCTACTTGTTCTTCTCAGTTAAAATTATATTCCAAACTGGACGATAGATCTTTATTTAGAGAGATCTTTAATAACAAAACAAACTAACCATCTCTCGTGACATCATTTTCTTTTCCTGGGAATTTGAATAAAAAATAATACACTAATATAATTCGTGGGATAATAGGAACCTAGTCTATTAATAAGATATTTCTTAGAATCTTTTTAGTACTTTAAACGTTTTCATTTAAATATTATAAAGAATAAAAAAATATTTAAAAAATGGAAGTAAAAAAAAAAATAGAAAATTAATGTATTATATAAAAAAACTACAAATTATATAGAAATAATATAGATGAATGACATGCTTCCCTTACAAACTGTCATGCCTGATTAAACTCCTCAGGGAACGATGATCTGTCTAATTTTATACCAAAAGCCTGAATACTAATTTAAGTTTTCAAGTTCAAAATTTACAGACTCCCAGGCCAAACTTTCAATCCCTTCAGGAGATGAATTTTCACGAGTCTACTCCAAGAGTTTAGTGTGCAAAATTTTTGTTTATTACTTCAGAAATTTTCACTCAACATTGATGAGTCAGTTAGTGAGGTATTTTAATTAATAACCAGCTGTAAACCGCAGCTTCGCTCACGTACATTTAGATAAATTGCATTTTACATGTGAAGCTTATGATATATAATACAATATATAAACCTTTCCTCATTCTTTTACGCATTATAGCATATTCTTAACCGTCCTTGCTGCTAGATTGTGGAATTCACTTCCCATGCCTATCAGTGGAAGTCAATCCCTAAATATTTTTAAAAGTGAGTGTACTCTTAAAAATACAGGATACAGTTGAGTATTTTTTGAGGTTATTTATTACGAACAAAAATCAAATCTTTGTTCTTTATGACATTGTTGTATGAATTTATATAAATCCTTATTAATATTATAAATATAAAAATGAGTTTGTTACCTCCTAGAGACTCAACGGCTAGCTAGTCAATTACTATGAAATTTGGTACTCATATACCATATGGGATGGAAAAGACCATAGGCTGGTATTTTATATGCATTTGTGGTAGAGCCACGCTGTAATCCTATATGGTATTGCAGCATGAATGGGCCGGCTCGACCGGGGAAGTACCACACCCTCACAGAATACCGACGCTAAGTGGTTGCACTTTTAGTGCGATCACATTCCGTATGGTGAGTGAGGGAGTCCGGAGGCCCATCCCATACCCATCCCATACCCATCCCTTTCCTATTCCTAAAATCCTTTCCCCAACCCCGTCCCCCTATCTTACAACACGCAACCATGGCAGTGGAATTAAAAAAAAATAACATACCCCAGGGAGGTACCAGTAACCATGTTGCTGGAGAATCCTCTCTCGAGCAACCACGCTCGGGCTGCCCTGCGTATTCTGGGGGGGCAAAATTCCGCTCTTTGGAACCAAGGGCAAAGAAGCAAGATTTCTACGGCATCCCCTTCGCTCAATGTGAGCTTCTGCAATATCAGGGGATTACATTCTTACCTAGAAACGGCGCGGCCGGCATTGCTCTTTCTAACGGAGACACAGATATCCTCTCCAAACGAAACTTCATACCTAACGTACCCGGGATATAAACTTGAACATTGTTTTGTTTCGCGTGCCGGTGTATGCGCGTATGTCAGAGAGGATATGGAATTCTTGAAGGTGCGGACCTGTCTATTTTGTGGCTGCGCGTAGACTGCAATGACCATCCTCGCGTCTATGCATGCCTATACAGGTCCCACAGCGGTAACATCGAAACCGACCAACTCATTGAGCACGTCCAAATGACTACAGATTCCCTGCTCGAACAGATTCCTTCCGCTGAAGTCGTGATTCTTGGCGATTTTAATGCCCACCATACCGAATGGCTTGGTTCACGTACAACCGACTATGCGGGAAGATCTGTTCATGACTTTGCTTTGGCTTATGGTCTGACGCAGCTTGTTTCGCCTACGCGAATACCTGATGTGTTGGACCATTCACCTTCACTGTTGGACCTTCTGCTGACCACCCACCCAGACAACTATGTGATTTCCGTCGAAGCTCCGCTTGGATCGTCGGATCACTGTCTGGTAGTGAGGTGCCTCTCATGAGTATTCCACCACGTTCCACGGGTAGACGTCGTGTTTGGCACTATAGGTCGGCAGATATGAGATGCGGATTTTTTTCGCATCTTACCCATGGAGGCAGGTTTGCTTCGCACTAAGGGACCCCGACGCCATCGCCAATTCCATCGCCGATGTGGTGCTTTGGAAATTTATTCCTAACTCTGTGGTACCTGTCATGGGAAATCCCAGCCCTGGTATGGAGCCTCTTGTAGAATAGCATCTCGCCTGAAACAGGAGTGCTTCCTAGCCTGGGCCAAAGGTGTTCGCGAGATCCTAACATCAGTGCCCTTAAAAAGAAGTATAACTTTGCCTCTAGGTCCTTCAAAAGAGTTTTGGCCACAGCGAAGTCAGAGCATATTGGTAGAATTGGCAAGAGATTGGCTAGTTTACCTTCGGGGTCTCGAGCTTTCTGGTCTCTTGCCAAAGCTGCACAAGGGAATTTCTGTCAGTCATCTTTTCCACCATTGCGCAGGGAGGATAACTCATTGGCTCTGAACGCCAAAGAGAAGGCTGATCTCCTTGGATATCGAACTCGACGTTGGATGACGGGGAGAAACCACCGCCGACCATCCCGCGTTGTAAGAGCTCTATGCCGGATGTTAAATTCACGCAAAGATCAGTGCGTAGAGCACTTCTCTCCCTTGAAATCCATAGTCGAGTGGGCCCGATGGCATATTGTGCTTTGCGCACCAGAGTTGGCTCCGGTTCTTACGCGTCTTTTTCGGCTCTGTTACTCAAGGTATAGTCCCAAAGTTTTGGAAGACTGCTTTGGTGCATCCGATCCCTAAAAAAGGAGACCGCTCAGATCCAGCTAACTATAGGCCCATAGCTATCACCTCCTTATTCTCGAAAGTCATGGAATCAGTTGTTAACCATCAACTGCTCCGGTACCTAGAGGATCGCCAGCTGATCTCAGATCGCCAGTACGGCTTTCGACGGGGGCGCTCGGCTGGTGATCTTTTAGTTTATTTAACACAATGGGCGGTGGCAATCGAGAATAAGGGAGAGGCCGTAGGTGTTAGTCTGGATATTGCGAAAGCCTTTGATCGGGTGTGGCATAGGGCACTAATCTCAAAACTATGCGAGATTGTGCAGTTGGGTCGCCAGTTTTCTTTAGCATTAAGGTCGTAGTCGACGGAGCATGCTCTGACTTAAAACCTGTGAATGCTGGTGTCCCGCAAGGCTGTGTACTATCTCCTACACTGTTTCTTCTGCATATCAATGATATGTTACAGATCAGTGATAATATGCAAAAATCATGCAAAGATCTCGCGGGCACATACCGATGAGCTCCGGAACAGACTTGTGTCTGAAATCGAAACTTCGCTCGACAAAGTTTCGATCTGGGGTGAACGCAATCTTGTTCACTTTAACCCTAAGAAGACACAAGTCTGCGCGTTCACCGCAAAAAAGACACCGTTTGTCGTATCTCCTTACTTTCGGGGCACTTCCCTCGATAATAAGTAGTCTGGGGATCGATATATCTAGCGACGTCCAGTTTTGCGGTCATCTGGAGGAAAAAGCTAAGATAGCTTCCAAAAAGTTGGGGGTGCTCAATAGGGTGAGACGGTATTTCACGCCAGAAAACCGCCTGAAAGTATAAAGCTCAATAGGCCACACATGGAATACTGTTCTTACCTGTGGGCAGGAGCGCCACAGTACCAACTCCTTCCGTTAGACCGCATTCAAAGTCGGGCAGCTCGAATTGTTGACGATCGGCGTCTTACTGTCCGGCTCGACCCACTGGAACTGCGTAGAGATGTTGCATCTCTGTGCATTTTCTACCGAATTTATCATGGGGAGTGCTCTGAAGAATTGTTCGGATTGATACCTGCTGCAGATTTTCACCATCGTACAACCCGCCATAAACTAAAATTTCATCCAACCATCTGGACAAGTGGCGGTCCTCCACCGTGCGTTTTTCAAGGCACTTTCTCCCACGCACAACCACTCTTTGGAATCAACTTCCAGCAGCAAACCGATACGACAACATAACCTTCAAGAAAAGAGCATATTCCTTTTTAAAAGGCCGGCAGCACACCTGCAATGCCGTAGGTGTTGTGGGTGATCATGGGCGGCGGTAGTCACTTACCATCAGGTGAGCCGCATGCTCGTTTGCCCCCTGTGTTGTAAAAAAAAAAAAAAAAAAAAAAAAATTCATTAAGCATATTCTGGTTACGCGAATGTCGCAGATCAAAGCTAGTTTAATTATACATGCACAAATATAAAACATTTTGACAATTCTAAAAAAAATCCTAAAATGACCTACTTAAATAACTTAATCTTGCTGGTTACTATTACGTATGAGTCATAGATTGTTTCATTTGCTCTTCTAATACAGTTAGTTGTTTATTATAGTAATATATATATATATATATATATATATATATATATATATATATATATATATATATATATATATATATATATATATTATTTGTAGATATATTTATATTAGTCTATTTATATGTTTATAATATATGAATGTATTAAGTATTACTTTTTATATTTCCTCAATTCGATAATGCACCGCCTACTTAATTCTCGGTTTGCCCAATGATTGACTGGTAGAGAACACCGTCCGGCGTTAAGTCCGCCATATGTACATAGTTTCACTGTGTATTAAAGTATAAATAAATAAAAATAAACCTACTAAATATTTATTTACCGAAACCATTACCTTTGTGAGTTTCCCAAATAAAATCTATTATGCGAATCATAATAGCAGAACTTTTACACGAAAACAAAACAAGAGAGTAATCATTGAAAAATAAGAGATTTGCCTTATTTTTTATTACAACCCAATACTATATGATCTGATAAATTATTTCTGTATACAACAGACTAGGATTGCTTATTTTCTTGCCATTTTTTTGCTATTTTTGAGAATTAAGGTGTTGTGCCTCCGTACTCTGTAATTTCACTGCCATATCCCACCCTTCAAACCGAAACACAGCCATGCAAACACAACTGCTTCACGGTAGAAACACGAATGGGACAAAGGCAGTCAAACAGATGACTTGGCTGCTTTTGTCCCATTGAAGGATGATAAGTGAGAATGAAAGGCAGGTCAGTTAGTCCATTGTGATGAATACACCTTGAATTCAGCTAGATGGTTTCCAAGTGGGAGCACGTGAAAGTCGACCTGACAATCTCATTGCTAACAATCTCCCCCCCACCCTCTTGAGTATTAGTAGCAGCTTTATTCTATTATTATAGTTAGAGCCTAAATAGATTTATGGCTGTTAATAAGTAGGCTTCAAGTTAATTACTTCGAATTTAGTTCACATTTTTCATAATAAATATGCATAATCATTCAGGCAAGAAAAATGTTCACGTCAAAATAACTGGCTCCTTTGAATAATTTGTTACTTTTAAACTAGTTGGCACTGAAGTTGGAAAAACTTGAAAGCCTTCTTACTGCTTTGAGATTACAGTTTAAGCTGAATATAAAACATTTTATACTAAATAACTGTTTAAAAAGAAATTCATTTAAAAGGTTTTCTTAAAAGAAATATATTATTTATTTATTTATTCACTTAAAACATGAGAACATTACTTCAACATAAACAGGCATATAAATGTTAGGTACTTAATATTATATTATTTATTTATTTATTTCATTAACTGAATGAAATAAATAAATAAATTGAGCTTAACAGTTTCCTAATACGCTCACTCAGCAAAACATCAGTACAGTAATACATATGTATAATTAAATGGAATAATATTAATTGCATTTAAACCACATAACAATAACAACATCAATATCTTAAATCTCTGAACACAAACACTTTATGGGCGTCCGACAAAACTCCAGCATGTTGGAGGCAAACACGTCCAATTGCGGACACCGGCTAAAAAAAATATATTATTATATTATATTTTATTATATTAATACTTAACAGGAATATTTATATATTTCTATGATTTTTTTTTATTTTTTTTTAATTCGTTTCTTAATACCTATTATTTTATTAACTATTTAGTGTTTCATAGAGGAATTTCGGTGGAATATTTACTTTCATCACCTATTTCATCTCACACTTAGGTGCTGGTTCAGGGCTCCCGTAATTCGTGTTATCGGTGTCTATTTTTTCCTCGATTTATGTGTATGCATATAAAAACAATAATAATAACAAATAATAACCTAAACTCACCCCAAATAACCGAAGATTATTAATATTTTTATTCACTGCCGTGGAGGTCGATGGTTGTTCCCGCGTAAAAGTTGACACACAGGCACTCACACCAGAGGGCAGGCGTTTCCATATATCCCCGTAATGACTAATTTACAGGGACAATATATATTTATATGTGTGTGTGTGTGTGTGTGTGTGTGTGTGTGTGTGTGTTGTAGAATTGTGAAAGTGTGGTGTCGCGAAGTAAAAATTTTGCAGATAAATTAAACATTTAGTTTTGATTATATTTCGTATAATTAAAAAAGTATTGGTAATAATTTTAAAATAAATAATTTAAAAACTTGTTTAGACCATCTGTAAACTACAATCAATAAAATCTGTGCACGTGAACGAAGTTGCAATTAAAAATAGTATTTTTTTTTATACAACTTAGAACGGCAAACAAGCTTACGGCCCACCTGATGGAAAGTGGTAACCGTCGCCTATAGACATGAGCAGTACCATAGACATAACAGAGTACACTGTTTCGCCCATGATACCCCCCATGCGTTGCCATTCCTGAGGACTCGGGTGTTATTCTTCTGTACCCAGTAAATTCACGTCATATCCCACCCTTCAGACCGAAACACAGCCATGCAAACACAACTGCTTCACGGTTGTAGTATGTGATTATTAGTAAGAATTAGGTAAATAATATTTCCTTTCCACTACAATAATGATATTAATATACGGCTTATATAAAATACTCTCAGACTCCATTATTGACATTCTGTTTCTGAGAAAACCGGCTTTATTATTTTTCTATTATTTATATCTTATTTTCTTAGAAGATAATATTAATTAAATAAATTTTATACAAGTTTTTATATAGAAATTCGGGGTATTGTTATTTTTTTTGTCATTAATATATTTATTCTATTACGCGGCGTTTGTATAAAAGAAAATAATAAAAGCATGTGAAAGTGAAACATGTGTTCTCAATTCTGAGGATGAATAATAAGTTTATATATATATATATATATATAATTGCCGTGTGGTCTCGGCATTTATTTTATTAATGTATGTAAACATACATACATATCTGTCATGCCTGTCTCCCATTAGGGTAGGCAGAAACAATGGAAGGCCAAATGCTTCGATTCGAGATCTAAAAAAAAATACATAGTGATTATTTCTTGTAATTGTTTATATCTAGAATAAGTTTACTGTTGTAATTATTTGGAGGAAACAATAAATTATCTATCTATACAAAACTATAAAACTAACTTTTTTATAGTTAATATAAAAAAGTTATAAAATAATAGAAAAATAATTTCAAATTTAAGGAGAAATAAAAAAATCTCATATTGCATGCCTGTTTTAAAATCTAGTTTACTTTAATTAGATTTTAAAGCAGACCAGATTTCAAGAATTAAAATCCTGAACCGAGCACTGCCAATCATTAATCTTTCAACAATGCAGAAAGAATTACCTTTTGAAAGTAACTGTAGTTGGATTTCCTTCCCCCTAATTACTCCATCCATTACGCTTAAACAAAACAGGCCGAAATTTCGTGAACAAGAAATATAATTTACCATGACAAACGACTATGGCTTTCATTCTATTAAAAAAAAACTACATAAAAGAGAGTACTTAATTACTCAATCATATTTACAGTGGATAATTTTATTTAAGTGCTACATAATCATACTATTTGCCTATTCCTCGAGTTAAAATTCCCTGTCTTATGAAAATGCAGGCAAAGAAAATCTGGAAATACGACCAAAAACACCCAGCCAATTTACGTATACTTGGACACCTCTGTCCCATTCTTGTTTCAACCGTGAAGCAGTTGTGTTTGCATGGCTGTGTTTCAGTTTGAAGAGTGGGATATAGCAGTGAATTTACATGGTACAGACGAATAACACCTGAGTCCTCAGGAATGGCAACGCATGGGGGTATAATGAGCGAAACAGTATACTCTGTTATGTCTATGATTCTGCTCATGTCTATAAGCGACGGTTACCACTTTCCATCAGGTGAGCCGTCAGTTTGTTTGCTATTCTAAGTTGCATAAAGAAAGCTCATTTCATAAATTGACCCAACTGAGAATCGAATCTGAAACCTCATTAGGCAAAACTATGTATCCCCCATTGCATCATTGAGATTGTCGATATATCGATATGGTATTGCTCATGTCTCTAGGCGACGGTTACCACTTTCCATCAGGTGGGCCGTCAGCTTGTTTGCCATTCTAAGTTGTATAAAAAAAATATATCATAATCAAAATCATCTTCCTGCGGTTATCCCAATTATTTGGGGTCGGAGTAATATGTTTTTATCCATGTTACTAAAGGTTTTGGGGTTTTCATTTTACGACCGGCCGCTGAATGAACCCTCCTTAGATATGCATTTGTTGGTACTATCTGCCACCTACGGTATGGAGGAAAGGATCAGGGATAAAGGAGGGGAACGTTGGGAGTTAGTAAAGAAAATTGGTAAAAAAGAATGAAGGATTTATTGGGAAAAGGGAAAATGCATTACAGTTGGGGAAGGAATACTAATCAAAAACTACAGGTCGTTAATATAGAGTTGGTATATTATTAATTATTAATTTGTATTTTTGTTTATTTAGCACTTTAACTGTTGAATCAATGCTTATAAAATTGCACTTACACCTAATATTTGGGATGGAGAAAACAAAGTTTACTTTTTATTCCAGATATGTTGCTGTAGTTATATATGGTTGGAAAATATATCAAATTTCTTGAAAATGTATGCAATATACTTGTTTATATAATATACACATACATACAAAGCAGGCAAAGTTTCTTTATACAACTTAGAATGACAAAGAAGCTGACCGGCTACCTAATAGAAAGTGGTAACCATCGCCTGTAGAATTGAAATACGTCATGGATAACATAGAACATACTGCATTGCTCGTAATACCCCTCATGTATTAGTATTCCTAAGGACCATGATGTTTCTTTTTTAATGGATGATAATGCAATGGTAACACCGCCTGGTAATGTTTTACGCTGGCGGGACATTAGTGAGGGGTGAAAGACGGGATGAAAAGGCTTGTCAATTAGCCCATCGTAATGAATACACTTGGAATTCAGCACGATGGTTTCCAGAGGAGACTACCGAGACAGAGTATATTGTTAGCAAAGGCACTTATAGTCCGCATTACTAGCGATCCCTTCCCTCCCCCGGACCATGATGTTATACCTCCATACTCTATAATTTCACTGCTATATCCCACCTCTTCAAACCGAAACTTAGCCAGGCTTCAAGACAGGAACGCGGATGGAACAAAGTTAGCCATGCAAACGATTTCCTTTAGTAAAAATTCAGAGACATCCATAAATACTAATAAGATTTCTCTTCCACAAACAAAGATATTTCATTTTGATAAACGGCTAAACATGTAAAGAAAATATGCTTACTTTATACGAACGTTACTCGAGAACTTTATAACTGGCACCGGATGAAATCAGAACGGTTTACTCTTTGTCAAACACATCCGGTTCCTAATATGCATACATACATACACGAAAATGGAAATTTAATGATACTCTTTGAATTTTCTTTACGTAATTGTCACGAGGCAAACTCGACTCTGTGTGATGAACGCGTGAGTTGAAAGTAGAGTGAGAGGCATTCTGATATTTCCTAACCGGCCAAGGGCTGCCATAATTCAAGTCGGTCTTAAAAGGTGGCCAGTACAAGGATGCCCAGAGCGTTACAGTAAGTATATTAGGTGATGTTCATAGTACTGTACATAAATATGGATTTAGACAAATACCACTACTAGATAAAACTAATACTTCATGTAATTGTATACTATTTATTGTAACGAATCAATTTTTAAACTTAAATGCAATAATACCTAATTCATTCTAACAATGATTAGGAACTAGAAAAAAATAACGTTTTAAAGAAACACACAAAACAAAACAAACACAAATAAAAACAAACAAACAGTATTCTCTGTTATGTCCATGGTACTGCTCATGTCTATGGACGACGGTTACCACTTTCCATCAGGTGGGCCGTCAGCTTGTTTGCCATTCTAAGTTGTAATAAAAAAAGAACAAATTCAAGATCTGTGTCGTATTACTAGATTTTAGACCTAATTATCTAGTAATTGTGTAATCAGTTGACAGGCGCGCTAGGATCTCTGGTAATACATACAGGAAATGATTAGACGCTCCGGTTAATCTTCATTTAATCCGTCCCTATGGACATCTCAGCGTGATGTTGTGCGACGGCGAATCGCAGAACATGTTGTCGCATCGCATTTACCTATGTACATATAATGCACCAGCTATGCACGCGACTTTGCCCGCGTTAACGTTAACTTGTTTGTTGGTGAATCGATTGGAATGAAATAAACACTAAATGTAACGGTAACTTGCTAAATTAAATAATTTCTAATATTAATGTACACAAATGTAAAGACAAACAGAAAAAAAAATCTAAAAACTATTGTTTTTATCTTGATAAAATTAAGTACACATTGTACTTTTGTATATTTTTTAATCCAATTAGTATTATAAATGCGAAAGTTTGTAAGGATGGAGAGATGTTTCTTACTCTTTCATGCAAAAAGTATTGAATGGATTTGAGTGAAATTTGGTTTAAGGATTGACTGTAAATTAGCATATAGGATACTTTATATACAAATGTATATAATGTATTGATATGAGTCATTTACAATTTTATGATATGTACAGATTATATATATACATATGTATATAATACTAATATTTTTCACGTCTCCGTCCGCGTTACCAAGATATGTTAAAAGACTAAAATAATCAAGGATTGTGTCTCACAAAAAAATCGACTTTAATTGTAAAAAAAATCTGTTATTTTGATCTAAAAATTAAAGTACTGAGTTAATTTTGACAAAATGTCTATGGAATCAACATGTAAGGAAGCAATATCTATATATTTTAATCGCAATATCTATTTACTGGTCTAATAACGAATATGTTTTGGTATACAAAAGTAAGTTTTGTTACAAGAAAATTTGTTATACAAAAAAATATATAAGATAACGGACTTTAACATATCCGACCGATATGGGCAATATCTAAATGGGTGATAACCTTTATTCCGCCGTCAACAGTCTAGAAGAACCCATTATACAGATATCGGATCGGTATCCATATCACCCATGCCTACATAAAAGTATCCCCATCGACCATTTTTACCAGAGGGAGACTTTGTACAAAAGTCGATTGCTTGGATACCTCTGTCCCATTCGTGTTTCTACCATGAAGCAGCTGTGTTTGCGTGGCTGTGTTTCTGTTTGAAAGGTGGGGTATGGCGTGAATTTACAGGGTATAGAGGAATAACACCTGAGTCCTCAGGAATGGCAACGCATGGGGGGTATCGTGGGCGAAATAGTATACTCTGTTATGTCCATGGTACTGCTCATGTCTACAGGCGACGGTTACCACTTTTCATCAGATGCCATTCTAAGTTGTATAAAAAAAAGACTTACGTAGCATACACTAAGGATGTTAACTAAAGTATTTAACTTGAAACTTACCAATCCTATTCATATTTCGGCCGTCGACCCAACTAGGTCACAACACAATACACTTTGTTAATGCGATAAACGGCTATTTTCCACTTTCTCACATTAATTCAGGGATCAAAAGAAGTCCATTTGGTGGTAACGATGACTTATTGGCGATAACGGTGTCATTGTGGCGAAGCGAGGGCGGGCTCACCCTTTTACCGCGGGCGAGCAGCTCTATACTGTGACGTTCTATTTTGAAATCTAATGTTTGCTATTAGCGTCGCGAATTGTACGCCGCTATGTTGTCAAGTAGTCTTCTTATTCGAAAGAACTATCTAGACAGCAATTGAACTAGTTTTTTAGGTAATCAAGTGTTTATTAATATTAATTTACTAGCTTTTACGCGCGGCTTCATTCCCTTACCCCTTCTCGATCCAATATAGTACATATACCAAATTTTATAGTGATAGATTAAACCGTGTGGTCCCGACATAGATTGGGCCGCCCTTTCCTTTCCTGTAGGTGTCGTAAGAGATCTTAAATATCGAGGGATAGGCAGCAGCGTCCATCTTGAAACATTACCAAAGCCAAACGGCGGTTGCCAATCCGTCTGCCAAGCATGTCGATTACTGGAAAAGTCCCCCTTGGGAAAAGCCTATGTTCAAGAGTAGACAGTTACTTATTTCATTAATTATTATTTCATAAATCTATGTCGATTACTATAGAGAGTGTTTATCAGAATACGGCAGAATATGAAGTTTTTTTTTTTTATTTTTTATTTTTTTATACAACTTAGAATGGCAAACAAGCTGACGGTCCACCTGATGGAAAGTGGTAACCGTCACCTATAGACATGAGCAGTACCATGGACATAACAGAGTATACTGTTTCGCCCATGATAGCCCGCATGCGTTGCCATTCCTGAGGAGTCAGGTGTTATTCCTCTGTACCCAGTAAATTCACGCCATATCCCACCCTTCAAACCGAAACACAGCCATGCAAACACAACTGCTTTACGATTGAATCACGAATGGGACAGAGGTACCCAAGCAATCGACTTTTATACAAAATCTCACTCTGGTAAAGCCGTTAAGGCGCTAAGAGATAACAAACTATCAAATAAAGTCACTTTCACATTTATAAAATTGACAAGGCTGTCTTTTAAACTTTTAAAATAACTGATTTTATCACAATTTAAGTCATTTTTTTGTCCTACAAATCAATAATAATAATAATTAATTATTACTTTAACTGTAACAGTCAAAGCTGCAAGTTACATACTACTAAATATAAAAATAAAAATTTTAATATACAAGCCCGAATTATACAATAAGGGAAGTTGTAACTCGGCATCTCTAATACCTGTCCGGGACAGTCGACTTCATTATATAATCCAGGGTCGCCCCTTACTTAAGAGGCACACACTTGATATACGTTACGGAAGAACGCCTACAGTGGTTAAAATATACTAAAAACGGAAAAGTCACATTCCCATTAAAAACATTGTCTTGTATTAAATAATCTTATCGGTTCAATAAAAAAAATATATATATTATATAATTTAGTGTAAACGCTAAATCCTTACTAATATTATAAATATGAAAGTTTGTTTGTTTGTTACTTAATAATGCCTTTACAGAAATTAAATAAATAAACAAAACGTACTAGTGTATCTTTAAATGTATATAAATTAAGACACCAAATAAAAAACAATAAATTTCTATTCTCGATTCGTACTAGTGTATCTTTAAATGTATAGAAATTAAGACACCAAATAAAAAACAAGGAATTTTATTCTCTTTATTAGTGTCCCTTTAAATGTACAAAAATTAAAAAATCAAATAAAAAACAATAAATTTCTGTTCTCGATTCATACTAGTGTACTTTTAAATGTACAGAAATTAAGACACCAAATAATAAAACAAGAAATTTCTATTCTCGACTCGTACTAATGTACCTTTAAATCTCGTTTTATCTCTGATTTCTTAATTTCTGTAAAATTAACAAATAAAATATAAAACGAGAAATTTCTATTCTCGATTCATAATGGTACACCTTCAGCTTACTTCTTAAATAAACAAACGCTGTACTCTTGAAAGGGATTGTTAGTAATGGAAACTGAGAATCCCATTGCTAGCAATATACCCAACCAGGTCGACCTTCTCGCGGTTCCCCCTGGAAACTATCATGGTTAATTCCTAATGAATTCATCATGATGTGCTAACTGGCCTGTTTTCATTCTCATCGATCCGCCAGCGTATCTCGTTAGCGCAGGCGGGGTTACCATACCATTTTCACCCATCAAAAAAAAAAAACTCTGTACTCAAGATAGAAATAGAAGTAGTTAACACATACCTATTTGGAGAGCAACGTGAGATATACAAGAGTGGGTATGTTAATAATTCTCTCGCTTGCCAAGAGTGTGACGATGTTTTGCAACATTCCGCGACGGGAGCCGTGCACCCTTGATTTATTTCTATGCAGTAAGCAGTCGGGCGAACCCATAAATTTCATTTAACTTCTGCGCACTATGAATAAATGTTGCTCCTTATAGCCCACTGGTAAGATTAGACGAGGTTTACTCATATACTATTTAGAATATCTAAATAGATAATAAAATTATGGAATTCTGGCAATTGATACGCTGTTCGTGTACTCTCCGGTGATGGATAACACCGAAAACAACTAGAAGGATTTTCTGATAAATGTTTCAAATTCATGTAAATATTATTCATTTTATTGTAAATTACAATAAATTAAAAATAACTAAATTAGATGAAATTTTACATATTACAATGTAGTAAATGAGTGATGTTATGGGCGACACAGTATACTAGACACACACACACACACACACACACACACACACACATATATATATATATACATAATACACTGGTATTATGTATGCCCAGAGGGGGAGGGATTGTTAGTAATGTGAACTACCAATCCAATATGTCCTGTCAGGTCGACCTCTACGTCGTTCGTTGAATTCGTCACGATAGGCTATCTGACCTGCCTTTTCATTCTCACCTATCATCCTTCACTGATGCCCCGCCAGCGTATACCGTTAGCGCGAGCGGGGTTACTATTCCATTATCATCCATAAAAGAAATAATTATGTATGCCCTTTCCTTTATATCTTGTACATTTATATTATTTCAGATCATAGATACCGACTGTCATTTGCTTAATTACACAATTTCGTTTATAATTTACGTCATCAATGCATAAATTAATGACCGACGAACAATAAAATACAATACACGTGATGGACATATTTTTCTATAACTACATCCATTGAAAAGCACAATGGCCGATAAAAATCTCGCTTCACCTGCTAACCGAGCGATGGACGCGAGATAAGCGATAATATGAATTTGTATAGATTACTTAAGGGCGGGGGAACGTAACAATAAGATGCATTAGCCTAACAATGGTGGTCGTTTCACGGCCGCTTCGCCCAGAGAATGGTGTGCCACGAAAATGAACCAACAAAACGTAATTTTTTCACCCAATAAACGTATCTCGGTAGGCGCAAGTTCTCCTAAGTACCTATACTTATTCACCGTTATGTTATTTTTAATTTCGCGAGTCTATTGGTGAATGCGTGGCTTTGTGAGCGAGATGATTTGACGGTTTCTAATATAATTTTTTATATAATATTTATACTCCGACCATAGACTGATAGAATTATCGTGTTGAAATACTGGAGGTAAGATTGAATGGGATTTGTAAGCTCCATTGAAATTGAGTCTGCTTTATTCAATAGAAAAAAAAACTGTTTTTTTTTTCCTCAACACAGTTCTTTGGAGTATATTCTGTCTTAAATTATAAATATACTATGTAGTTATTCGACCGCTACTTCGTACGCACGAATTTCAGAAAAAAAAAAAAACATTTAAATATAGATAGATAGATAGATATTCTTTATTGTTTCCTCCAAAACATTACAATAGTAATCACAATGAATAAACAATGGGCGACCTTATCGCTAAAAGCGATCTTTTCCAGGCAACCTTTGGATGGAGAGGAGTAATTAAAAAAATGTAGCACTTTTATATTTCGAATCAAGGCAAGATATATGTCAGATTTTAAGACAAACCTTTAGGAATACAATTTTAAAAACTGGGTGTAATTTGATAAAATAGTTTTTATGTGATGACGGAATAAACATACAGACAAACAGACGGCCAAAATTTCAAAAAATTGTTATTTTAGCAACTATTAGTTTAATGAAGAGCTCTCATTTTTTTATTTATTTATTCATTAGGACATATATGTGTACATGGCGGACTTAATACTAAAAGCGTTCTCTCCCAGTCAACCATAGGAAATGTCAGAATACTCTTTAAAAAAAAATGTAAATTGTTTCCATATACAAACATCACCTAGTTACAATTTTATTATATTAACTAGCAGCCCGTCCCGGCGTCGCACGGGTAGACATTTTTAACATTTCCCTTCACTGCTCTGATCCTATTGATTGTAGCGTGATGAAAAGTATACTATAACCTGCCCAGGAGTATGAAGAATAATTGTACCAAGTTTCGTTAAAATCCGTCGAGTAATTTTTGTTTCTATAACGAACGTACAGACAGACAGACAAAAATTTTACTGATTTCATTTTTGGCATCAGTATCGATCACTAATCACCGCCTGATAGTTATTTTGGAAATATATTTCATGTACATAATTGACCTCTCTACAGATTTATTATAAGTATAGAAGATAACATATGATGAATGAAGAAGAAGACAATACTTCTTCATTCATCATCATATCATACCAGCTGTCGACTGTCCACTGCTGAACATAGGTCTGTCCTCAAAGAATTTTGCCAGTAAATGCCACGCTTAACAGGCAAGTTGGCAACCGTAGTTAGGCTTCGACATTATTTTAAGAGGGACGCTGCTGCCTATCCCTCGCCCTCCCTTAGTCGTCTCTTACGACACCCACGGGTAAGGAAGGGGCGGCCTATTCTATGCCAAGACCACACGGCCACAATACCTACAACCAGAAACAGTAACCAAAAACTATAAGTTCTAAAACTGTTCACATAATAATAACTTAAAAACTGTCATAACTAAAACAGACCTATGTTTTATGTACAATTAATACTAAGAATCCATTCTATTATTATTATTATTATATATATATATATATATATATATATATATATATATATATAGATATATATATATATTATAATACGTCGAGTTAACATTTATGAATATCGACGGGGTTAACCGCGCTAAAGCAAATCGCACCAACCCCTCGCCGCTCGCGACAAATTTCAATTGTAATCAAATATGTCTGCGAGGGTTGCCTTCTGAGTAAACAAGATAAAGCCCCAATGTGTAGGCGTGTAAACGTGTAATTCTCAGCTTTGACAACCCTTGCGCGGTACAAATGATGAGTGAAATTGCTGTGTGCTAAGTGATGAGCAGAAAGCGTTACCATAATATTGATAATAAAATAACTCCGAATACTACGAGTTGGTAATTTGAAATATTCGAGATTTTTGCATTTTTTTTATACCACTGAGGTGGAAAACAAGCATACGGCCCACCTGATGGTAAGTGGTTACCGTAGCCTATGAACACCTGCAATACCAGAGGTATTACGCGCGCGTTGCCGACCCTGAAGAAACCTCTTTACCTCCCTTTTGAAGAACCCCATGCTGTAGTCTCTTGGGAAAACCTCGGCAGGGAGCTCATTCCATAACCTGAGTGTTCGTGGGAGGAAACATCTCTGAAACATCGGTTATCCTATGCTATTTATCTTTTATATATTGTTTATCTATTGACTAGCTTTTTGATCGTTACTGCTTACACGTCGATTTCAAAAGTAGAAAAACCGAAATTATAATAATATATTAGACCGTCAGAATACATCCATAAAAATTACATCCAATTGGTACATTAGTTTTCACGTGATCCTGTAGGAATCATATGTTATAAAAATTTCTAAAAATTATTGTTTTAACATCTACTGATCTTGTTATCCTTTACATTAATTTTTCTTTAATATCGCCCATGTACAAACATCGTTTAGTTTTTTGTTTACACAACTTAAAATGGCAAACAAGCTGAGGGCCCACCTGAAGGAAAGTGGTAACACCATCGCCTATAGACATGAGCAGTACCATGGATGGATGGATGGATAATAGAGTATACTGTTTCGCCCATGATACCCCCCATGCTTTGCCATTCTTGGGGACTCAGTTATTATTCCTCTGTACCCTGTATAGTCACACCATATCCCACCCTTCAAAGAAACATACAAAAAAATATTATTAAACAAAATTGACAATTAATATTTGTGTATATATAATACAGATTTAAAAGTAGTGCTAGTGTGTGCGAAAACGAAGAGTTAGAATAGGATTTTTTTACTTATTTAATAGCAAAGATTTTTTTAATAACCTAAGGTGGTAAACAAGCATACGTCCAACTATTGATAAGCGGTTACCATAGCTTATGAATGCATCCAATACTAGGGAGATTGCGCGCATGTTACCGACCCAAAAGAAACTTTTTTATCATTTTTTGAAGAAATACATACATTTTTAGAAGAAGATAAAGAGAAAAAATTCTAAAAGAAACGAATTTAAAAAAAAATTAACAACACAATTTTATGTTATTGGATATGTTATTTAAGTTCGTATTACATTATGACAAATATATATTTAAATTTAACTTTTATATACATAATACGACGCCATGTGGTCCCAGTATTAAACGAGCCACCCCTTCCTTTCTTATGGCTGTCATAAAAGCTAAGAGAACTTAGTGGTCGGATTGGCAGCAGTGTCCCGTTTAAAACATTACCAAATCCTAACTACTGTTGTCAACTTTCTTGCCAAGCGTGGCAACTACTAGCAAACCCCCCCGCATGGGGGAAGCTTGTATTTATCAGTAGACAGCTAAGGGCTGATGTGATCAGACACAATTTAAAAATTTCCCGTATATTCTCACAATGCACCTTTGGAATTCTCCCTCGCATTGTTATAAAATAAATTGAAATACACATATCTACATTATCATCCTTGCAACTATTTTTCAAATATGATACAACAAGCAAGTCATGGTTTCCCAGTTAAAATCACTGTATAATAGTGTTATTGCAAATGGCTTTAAATTTCTGCCGCGCCGTTCCGAACGCGCGACGTTCGTGACTTGCGCCCCCACCGAGGGATTACAGAATGAACCTTTTCCTGATTTTCTACTTTCCTCAATTAATATTATTACTATAGTTTATTACTTCTAATTTATCGAGTACGCTTCTGGGAGATTGAGTCGGTATTTCCATTATGATTACTTAGTAATTATTGTTATTTTTCTTGCCTCAAGAAATGTTATAACTTTTCGTAAATTAACTATATCAATATTGGCATATTTACATTTGCATTATATACTATTACTAGCTAATCCGACAAACGGGGGGAAAGGGATTGTTAGTAATGGAGACTGAGAATCCCATTGCTAGCAATATACCCAACCAGGTCGACCTCCTCGCGGTTCCCCCTGAAAACTATCATGGTTAATTCCTGATGAATTCATCATGATGGGCTAACTGGCCTGTTTTCATTCTCGTCTATCACCCTTCACTGGTGCTCCGCCGGCGTATCCCGTTAGCGCAGGCGGGGTCACCATACCATTTTCACCCATCAAAAAAAAAACCCGGCAAAAGTTGTTTTACCATGTACATTATTTCTAGAACATATTTTTTTTAGTTCAATAAAAAATAACTAACACTGTAAGTGTGCGCCTTTTGCGAAATATAAAAATCGCGATTATAAAACAGAGGTTCATCGTAAAAGGGTGAAAATTTGAAGTTGCATGTATTTTTACATGCTAAATTTTAATAAAATAAAAAAAAAATCAAATAAATAAAAAAATATATTTAGGGGTGGGGGACCCTTACCATTGAGGGGTATGAAAAATAGATATTGGCCGATTCTCAGACCTACCCATTATGCGCACAAAATTTTATAAAAATCGGTAAAGCCGTTTATTTCGAATGCTACGATCAAAATTGTCTATGATCTTTCGAAGTTCAACGTCGAAGTATCGATTATCAATTTGTTACGTCATTACGTAATTGTCATACCTAAGTAACCGATATTTAGTTTTGAAAGTTATGTATAATCTAAAATATTATTTCATATAATTCGTAGACAATTGTCTAGTACATTTGTCTACGCATTACATGAAAGCAATCGATCGATGTTGACGACTCGATTTGTCGAATCGAATGTTCTTCACATTGTCATTTTTTATCGATGTCGATAGAACACGTAATCATACGATAGTCAGTGTCAATCCTTTATAATCTTTACTTTCGATCAGCGGTATCGTTTAGAGACTGTAAAGGACTGACGTATTACCAGAGGGAGGCTTTGTACAAAAGTCAATTGCTTGGGTACCTCTGTCACATTCGTGTTTCGACCGTGAAGCAGTTGTGTTTGCATGGCTGTGTTTCGGTTTGAAGGGTAGGATATGGCGTATGGTGGGAATTTACTAGGTACAGAGGAATAACACCTGAGTCCTCAGGAATGGCAACGCATGGGGAGTATCATGGGCGAAACAGTATACTCTGTTATGTCCATGGTACTGCTCATGTTTATAGGCGACGGTTACCACTTTCCATCAGGTGGGCCGTCAGCTTGTTTGCCATTCTAAGTTGCATAATTTTTTTTTTCTTATACTACGAAAGTGGCAAATTAGTATACAGCCCGTCTGATGATAAACGGTCACTGTAGCCTATGAACTGCTAATGCCTGCAATACCAGAGTTTTTTTTAATAGGTGATAATGGAATGGTAACCCCATCCGTGCTATCGGTATATGCCGGCGGGGCACCAGTAAAGGATGATAGGTGAGGATGAAGCAGGTCAGTTAGCCCATCGTGACGAATTCAACAAGAACTGTTCACGATTGTTTCCAGGGGGAACCACGTGGAGGTCGACCTAATAGGGCATATTGCTTGCATATTCCTACCCTTCAAACCGAAACACAGCCATGCAAACATAGCTGCTTCACGGTTGAAACACGAATGGATATAATATAATAGATAAAAGAAACCAAACACAAATTCTTGGACAAAGTTGAAACTATATACTGTATCTATTTACAATGCAAACTTTCCCCAAATATTTAGTGAGCGTACCCCCGTAACCGAACTATTTACGCTGTTGACCTCAAAGGGCGCTAAATAGTTAATTAAACTCATCGCCCGTGGTTCCGCATAAGAGCGGGGGATTAACAAAATCCTTGCCTTATCCTTGCTCGCTCACAGAAACCGCTTTTCAATTCTTTCTGGTTTTTAGCTTGGAACGGAACAGCTTTTGTGATCAACTCGTTATACGCTCGACTTCAATATTATTAAAAGACAGTGTTGGCCTGGCGATTTATAACAATGATTCATTTTCCGATGGTCACGAGTACGATTCTCGTTTTATACAAACATTTACATAGCTATTCCTTATTTAGGTTTATTTCTATGTATGACGTGAATGTATGAAAAAAAAATATATCTATCAGTCGCCTAGTACGCATAGTACACATTTTTTTATAGGTGATAATGGAATGGTAACCCAACCCGCGCTCTCGGTATACAACAACGAGGCACTAGTAGAAGGCGAGAATGAATGCAGGTCAGTTGGCCCACTATGATGAATTCGACAAGAATTAACCACGATGGTTTCCAGGGGGAACCGCGTGGAGGTCAACCTGAGAGGGTCAATTGCTAGCAACGGAGCTATTAGATCTCATTACCAATAATACTTTTCCCCCTGCATAGTACATGTTCTATTTAGTTTGAAAACAGGTGGCGCTCTGTATATCCTATATCCAATGATATTATTTACAATATCATCTTGCTATTATCATCTAGGCCAGGTGGCTTGGTATAGTAATAAGGTTTCTTTCTTATGCACAGGCGTATTTTACTTTCGAATGTCGATTCCTTTACGATATCTCAGGAATGAATAACCATGTTGTATTTCATACTACGCCATTGTACAGAGTCCGTGGATTTTGTTTTTCACGTACACTACAAGGGCGGGAGTTTTATACGACCCGCCTGATACCACTCTCCATCAGGTGTGTAACGACCCATAACGCAACGAGCTTATTTGCCCTTCTAAGTTGCATAAAAGGAATAGGTAAAACAAATATACCATATATATAGCTACGCACAGATATTTCCTGATTTTACTATTATAATAATATTTTACCAGAGGGAGACTTTGTACAAAAGTCGATTGCTTGGGTACCTCTGTCCCATTCGTGTTTCAACCGTAAAGCAGTTGCAATTGTATGGCTGTATTTCGGTTTAAAGGGTGGGATATGGCGTGAATTTACTGGGTACAAAGTAATAACACCGGAGTCCTCAGGAATGGCAACGCATGGGGGGTATCATGGGCGAAACAGTATACTGTGTTTTGTCCATGGTACTTATGTTTGGCTGGTTTTATGGCTTATGTCTGTAGCCGACGGTTACCACTTTCCATCAGGTGGGCTGTCAGCTTGTTTGCCATTCTAAGTTGTATAAAAAAAATCAGTAATTTATGTATTTATTTCATACCCTATCATCAACTGGGTGAATTGTACAGTCTCCGAATACGCTGACCCAGGAAAGCATCAGTACAATAGAAATATAAATTTATTATTTGACAAAAAAACAAAGTTACAAACACAAGAAACAATGCGATTTTCGGACGATCGCAACACGCCTCATCGAGGTTACTGGTGACCCCAGAGCTGGTAGCTACTTTGCCCAAAAGATAAGTTTGGCAATCCAAAGAGGTAATGCTGCCAGTATCTTGGGTACGCTGCCTCGGTGTGGTGCGTTGGGGGATTACTTATAATTAGTAATAGTATTTAAAAAATTGTATATTAACTTTAATTTATTGATTAACATAAATAAATTTTTGCTAAAGTGTGGCTATTATGCAGATATAATGGGTCTCACACTAGGTGAACCTGTATCGTGGGCACCCGACAAAGATCAACAATTCACAATCTGTTATAATAAAAAGTACATAGTGGGCGGGTATTAATATAAATGTAAAGGAATATAAAATTGGCATAATGATCATTTACTGATCAGACAATCCCGATTTTTTTTTTATACAACTTAGAATGACAAACAAGCTGACGTCCCACCTGATGGAAAGTGGTAACCGTCGCCTATAGACATGACCAGTACCATGGACACAACAGAGTATACTGTTTCGCCCATGATACCCCCCATGCGTCGCCATTACTGTAACCGATTAATTGTAACGTAATATATAAAATAAGGTTTACAGAAAGTTTGTATAACAAATAAGGTTTCATATCACGAATGTGACGAAAAGTATCATAAGTGTCTTTAAAATAGGGTCGCGTGAACCATGCCCACCCACAAAATTGTTTGCTGCCTATCCCAGAATAAAGAGCAGAGCTTTCAGCTTTATATAAGACAGACCAGAGAGTGCTTATGCGGCTATATTAAAATTAAAAAAAAATCTTAAATACACAAACGACAAGCATGTACCTGGCCTGATGAATACAGAAATTTAAACTTGTTTCATTCATCGATATATCTTTTTTATACCACTAAGGTGACAAACAAGCATACGGCACACCTAATAGGTGGTTACAGTAGCCTATGCCTGTATGCTGTTAACGCCTGTAATACCAAGAGTATTACACGCGCCTTGCAGACCCTCAAGAAACCTCTTTACCCCATCTTTAAGAAACTTCATGGAAAAAAACCCCCTCTCTTCTCCTATTCCCGTCAAAATTTAAGGATTTTTTTTCTTAATAAATGTCAAATCTACATATATATTTTACGTTGCTAACTATAACATAAATATATCCATTGCTAGCAATATACCCTGTCATGTCGACGCTCGCTTCAAGTTCGCTGTTCACCCTGAAAATTATCGCGATTAATTATTGTAAAATTTGTCGCGATGGGCCAACTTATCTGACTTCATCCTCACCTATCATGCTTCACTGGTGCCCCACCAGTGTATACCGATAGCGCGGATGCAGTTACCATTTCATTATCATCCATTAAAAAAAAACTAGCAGTTCAAACATGATACATTTTTTCTTGCTTAGTAATATATATAAACAATATGTCTTGATCATCATACCAGCCTTTAACTGTCCACTGTTAAACATAAGTCTCCCATGGGGGTTTTGCCAGTAGTTGCCACGCTTGGAAGACAGATTGGCAACCGCAGTTAGGCTTTAGAGATGTTTTAAGAGGGACGCTGCTACCCATCCCTCGCCCTCCCTTAGTCGCCTCTTACGACACCCACGGGAAAGGAAGAGGTGGCCTTATCTATGCCGAGAGTACACGACGAATGTGTAGATAAAAGTGAATAACAAAAGTATTTATAAAGATAGATCAATAATAAATACGGGACTAATTCAGTTATGTAATTACTAAAGTTGGTCAAAGAATATGAATGCTTATTACATTATTTATAGCAAATTACAGTACGCCATTATCTTTATTAAGTCACCTAATACGACGTTTGATTGACACCAAATGGAGTTCGGAAAAGATTTTTGGAAATTTCTCATTGAGTTTGAAAAGTTCTTACAAAAGGCATACTTACTTGTTCTTGTAAAAATAATGGCTTTATTGCCCACTTTTCCACTTCGGATATTATAATTTAATGACTTAATATTTGTTCAATAAACCGAAAGACTTTGTACAAAAGTTGTCTTTGTATTTGTACTGTGATGCGAACATAATTACATGACTGTGTTTTAGTTTAAAGAAATAAGGCAATGCTTACTTACTTACTGGGTAACAATATAGCACTAAGTTTCCTTTCGTCTTTTAAATGTTATTTAAAAACATATTTGATTCAAGTGCAAAAACTGTAAATTTGGCAGATAAATTATAACTGATGCATTATACTTACAATACACAATTATTTAAATAATATGATATACTTATACATAGCTGGAGGGATCGAATTAGCAATGAGGAAGTCCTGCTTAGGGTTAAGGAAAAAAGACAAATTATTAGAACTATTGAGGACAGAAGGAGAAAAATGTTGGGACACTCGATACGATACGACGAATTTATGAACATTATAATAACATAGAAGGTAAGATAGAAGGAAGGAGGAGGAAAGGGAGACCGAGACCTAGTTACATCAGGCAGATCAAGGAAGGAGTTGGTGTCATGTCGTATCAAGAGGTGAAGAGACTTGCTGAAAATCGTAGTGAGTGGCAAGAGCTCCACCGACAAGAGCGCAGCTCTTAAAGAGGATAGATAGATACATAATTATTCTATTTATCGTCATAATACCTTGTTGTGTCTTATATGTTATATAATATATTATTATATTCATATATAATATTGATATCTTCTATAAGATCCAGTTAATAGTAAATTATAGATTTAATCTTGCTTCTCGAATGCTACCTATTGAGTGGTGGCTCTACTGAAAATCAGCGCTGCAGCACCACGCTGCAGCTTAAACTGAGTTGGGACCATTTCAGCTGCTACCACAGAATTATTATGTTAATATATAATAATTAATATTACTATGTTTGTAACTGAATAAATGATTTTATTATTATTATTAATGAAACTGAAACTAAACACTATACTAAAACTGTGAAGCCTACTCCCAACAACAATATTCCCGAACACATGTTACCAGAGGGAGACTTTGTACAAAAGTCGATTGCTTGGGTACCTCTGTCCCATTCATGTTTCAACCGTGAAGCAGTTGTGTTTGCATGGCTGTGTTTCGGTTTGAAGGGTGGGATATGGCGTGAATTTACTGGGTACAGAGGAATAACACCTGAGTCCTCAGGAATGTCAACGCATGGGGGGTATCATGGGCAAAACAGAATGTGTGTGTCCTGTTATGTCCATGGTACTGCTCATGTCTATAGGCGACGGTTACCACTTTCCATCAGGCGGGCCGTCAGCTTGATTGCCATTCTAAATTGTATAAAAACAAAAAATGTTATTGAAATCTTCAAGAAAAAAACGTCAAATGTTGTCTGGAACAAATTGTTTTAACGATAAGACCGCCTTTTATACTTCATAAGTGTAATATATATTTATTTTTTCATTTCGAACATAAGTCTTCCCCTTGAGGGATTGACCAGTGGTTGCCACGCTTTGCAGGCGAATTGGCAACCGCAGTCAGGGCTTTAGAGATGTTTTAAGAGGGACGCTACTGCCCATCCCTTGCCTTCCCTTAGTCGGTTGTTACGACACCCACGGGATAGGAGGGGGTGGCCTATTCCATACCGGGCCCACACGGTCAAGAAAGGGATAAAACAGTTCAATAGCTAAAATAAATTTGTATTAAGTTAATTTAGTTAATTTGTTTTTAGGAATAAGGGAGTAAGTTATATAAAGTTATATGAAAAATATGAGTGCATGTTGTAGTACCAGTTGTGTTGAACCGAATTTAGTACAATATTCCTCCACTTAAAATACGAAATAGCATTCCTCGAAACGATATAAACCTTCTTGGTACCACGAACAGGACTATAAAAGCGTTTTACTGAACCATAAAATCATTTTAAAATTTTCTAATCCGCGGTCTGGATGGACGGTATAAACATTTTCCGCATGAAAGCTATTTTATATATACGCTAGCTTCGCCCCGCGGCTTTGCCCGTGACTCTTCTTCAAGAAGTGAACTATGAAAAGCGAAAACTTTTTCATTTTAACTGGTAGTTCCAGAGATGAGCGCGTTCAAATTCTTCCGCTATGTAACAGGAAAAATATAATATTTTTAGTATTATATTACCTGTGTCTTTACTAATGTATATATTTATTTTATACACTAAATCTTAATTCTTGTTTACCCTATAATAATAATAATTCAAGTAAACTTAATAATTATTATTTTTGTTTAGTCATTTTTTATTAAACTACCGCCCAGTTGGGAACGCACTTTCAACTAAGAATAACGGACAAGAAACAGTTGTTTTTTTTTCTAATAAAATTAAGTTTACAACAAAAAAAAAATTATGAGTGGATAAAATGACTAACACAAACTTCGTATTGATAAAACTAACAATTAAAGTTTTGTTTCAAAAATTATACTAAAATTATACTTCAATCGTGGCAAAACCTGTTTACTTTGATTTCAAATCAAAACTACTAAACTAATTTTAATAAAATTTCTATAATACTAATTTGTAAATATACATACTAACAGAAAAAAAGATTCACCAAATCGGTTTAACCAAACACAACTGCTTCACGCTTGAAACACGAATAGGATGATAGAAATGTACTAAAGTGCGGGTTCGACGAGATAACAGCTTTATATACACATATTTTATACATTCAAACGTTACAGTTTAAATAAATAAATAAATGTGTCATAAAGATGTCTAATTTTAAAGAAGAAATTTCGTTTTTCAGTTTAATACCGAATTTTAGACATAATATAATAGAATGGCTCGCGTCTAACCCAAGTCGCTGGACATTGAAACCCAAGTAATGGTACTTTGAAGTGAATCAACGTAAACAAACACATCATTCATGATTGATGTTGATGTATTGCCACAAACAGAAATTTTAAACAGGTACTTAATATATTTCATACATAATAAGCGCTGCGTCCTTTTACCCTCGACGTAAAAAGGGTATTTACAGTTTGATGCCTTAGTTTGTGTATTTTTTTTACTTTTTCCGATTTTAATAGCGTCAATTGGCGGGGCAGGACTTTACTAGTTAAGAATATATTTGAAACAGTATTTTTTTTACAGATTTTTATAGACATATGAAATAGGTTTATTTATTCATACATTTTAAAAACCGTTTTTTTTATATGCATTAAATTAACATAATAATACTTTACATAGCCATTTAAAAAAAAATATGACCATATATTTTTTTAAATGATAAATATATCTTACTTTACATTTTCTTTTAATTATTAGTATTTATTGTCATGGAATAAAGTTTAAAAATATTTCTAATAAATATTTTAATGAAAAAAAAATAATAGTAAACACAAAAACCGCTGAGGTTTGTCTGTCGAGTTTGTCAAATGAACGTAATCCTTATCGGAAATGGCAAAGGAACTGAGCTACACAGCCTGCGCCGTAAGCAGTTTATATCATGTTTCAATTATTTGCGAGATATTTCATTTAAGCACGAAATCCTTGCTATTATTATTGATATGATAAAAGTGAAAGTAATGTTGTTTGTTTGTTACATTTTGAGTCTTTGATGATGATGATGAATCCAGTCATCATCTTAATAGATGAACACGCAATATGGAAGCCTGTGTTTTTTTAATGAGTGAAAAAGGAATGGTGACGCCGCTTGCACTGACGGTATACGCAGGTGGAGTACCAGTTAGAGATGAAAGCTAAGAATAATATCAGATCAGTTAGCCCGTCGTGATAAATTTTACAAGAAATAATCACTGTAATTTCCAGGGGAAACCGCTGATAGGGTCTGACTGATAGGGTCCATATACATTAATAACAATTCCAGAGGGAGACTTTGTACAAAAGTCGATTGCTTGGGTACCTCTGTCCCATTCGTGTTTCTACCGTGAAGCAATTGTTTGCATGGCTGTGTTTCAGTTTGAAGGGTGGGATATGGCGTAAATTTACAGGGTACAGAGAAATAATATCTGAGTCCTCAGGAATGGCAACGCATGGGGTGTATCATGGGCGAAACAGTATATTCTGTTATGTCCATGGTACTGCTCATGTCTATAGGCGACGGTTACCACTTTCCATCAGGTGGGCCGTCAGCTTGTTTGCCATTCTAAATTGTATAAAAAAAAACCTCTCCTCATAGTATTTAGATAGAGAGGGACATAAAATTCTTTTTGGCTTTATCCATCAACATTATCAACAATATTATGCAGAATTAATTTTATGCAGACGAAGTCGCGGGTAAAAACTAGTATTTATACTTGTATAATCAAATAAATGTAATCAAATATTAAGATATAGTAAACAAACTATTAATAAATGTATATAGAACCGTTTCACTTTAATTTTATTAACATTCGTGTTTTTTTTTTTTTTTATATTATATTAATGTTCAGGTGCTAATTTCTTTTTATTTTCAGTCTCAGGCCCAATTATAACAAATAGTCGAACGAAGTATTACGCCGGCCGTGATCTCACTAATTTATAGAGCACGGCGACCATAAAACACTGGGTTAGCGTGGGAAAACATCGTACGGACCGTTGACAAGAATCTATACGAGTAGAAGCGTAAAACAGCAAATACTTATACCTCCTAACGTTAATCTTCATGAAGGAAGTACAGAAATCTGATAAAAATGTTTTAGGTACACTAAATAGGTAAAGTTTACATTACTTGATAATAAAACCTACTTTGTATGTCTATTAAGGGGAGTTAAATAAACTCTTTTGATTTCATTACGAATGTTTTTAAATTTAAAATTAAGATATTTATAAATAGAATAATATACTTACTATACCAGAGGGAAGCTTTGTACAAAAGTCGTTTGCTCGAGTACCTTTGTCCCATTCGTGTTTCAACCGTAAAGCAGTTGTGTTTACATGGCTGTGTTTCGGTTTGAAGGGTGGGATATGGCGTGAATTTACCTGGTACAGAGGAATAACACCTGAGTGCTCAGGAATGGCAACGGGGTAACAATAGGGGGTATCATGGGCGAAACAGTATTATTCTGTTATGTCCATGATACTGCTCATGTCTATAGGCGACGGTGTTACTACTTTCCATCAGGTGTGCCGTCAGCTTGCTTGCCATTCTAAGTTGTATAAAAAAAAACTTACCTACTTACACACACACACACACAAAAAAAAACAGTAAAGTTGGCAATTTTAGAAATCAGTTGAAAATGCTAATTCAAAGAGTTTTAGAGATATAAAAATAAAAAAATATTATTTGCTTTTTAGGATAATTTCCATAAAATCATATTTTAATGTATAAATTAACCATGATACTGCTCATGTCTATAGGCGAGGGTTACCACTTTCCATCAGGTGGGCCGTCAGCTTGTTTGCCATTCTAAGTTGTATAAAAAAAAAATCATTATATCTACATATCAAGAACGTTTAGATTCTTTCTCTAGATTAATATAAGTCCTTATTTTACACACTAGAAGTACATGATTAAATTAGAGTAAATATTTCCTAATGCATCTGCCAAATATACCCATTTACTGTTCCCGTGGGCATCCCCGGATATTTTGGTGGCCATTTTATTTTCATTACATTACATGAAGCACTCTTCTGATTGATCAGAACAAAGTTTCTGTTTCTACACTTTTTTTTATTCAGCTTAGAATGGCAAACAAACTGACGGCCCACCTGACCGATAGCGGTAACCGTCGCCTATATACGTGAACAGTACCATGGACATAACAGAGTATATAGACATATTTTCTTATCTGATCTTTATTTGAAAGCAAATAGCATGTATAATTTATAAAACATACACTGGTAAGAAGGAAGAGCGGCGTTAATAAACAAATAAATGTACCTAATTAGACAGTATATACCTAATTAGATAGTATATACAAACAAATTTGTCGTCGACATATGAATTGCCACTTATTCTGAAATGCTATTATTATATTTATATATCACATAAAAAAATATTCTGTTGATAAACACGAGACCAACAAAATACTCGATCATAACAATTACAATGTATTAACTATTGTTTACATCGAAAAAAATATACGACAAAAAATACACAAGGAAATGTTGTTACTAATTTCAAGTCTCTCTTTTCTGTTTATTAATAAATTGTCGCATAGAAGAAAATATATGCTCTTATTTTCGTTTTCTTAATAACAAAAATGATATATGTATATTGAACTATAGTTTAACATAAAATATATAATCTACTTATCAAAAATATCAAATAGAAAGATGTATTAATAATATCATCAAAGGTTTTTATTAACTTTATCAGATTTATATATATTTTTTCCTGTATAAAGTATGAAACAGGAAAAATTATAGAAAGATATACAAGAGTATAAAATATGTAACCGTCAGATGGCTGTGATACATTAACGTTATTATTAATTTTTTAGTTATACATTAAGTGGCATTAATTTATATATATATATATATATATATATAAATTAATGCCACTTTTCGTTGTAACTTTATAACTCAAGAACGAGCTCACCTATCCAAACCAAATGTTTAGACTTTGTTCGGACTATTTAGTAGATAGTTAATGTGAAGTTTGCACAAAATCGGTTGAGCCATTCTTCATTTATCACATTATTTGTAATAAATGAATTCAATAAATGGCGGATCAGTTTGTTAATGGGGATTTTTGTGTCATATTCAAACTTTTTTTTAAGATGGAGATTGTGCTGTCAAATTGAAACTTTTTTCAGTGTTGACAGTACAAGCATGTTATGACATTCATGCGGACATTTAATTTATATTTTTATTATTTAACTTTATACGTAGCGAAGCACGTACCGGGCCGCTAGTTTTTTATATATGTTCTATTATTAAATACATATTTCATATATATATATATATATATATATATATATATAACATATATATATATATATATATATATATATATATATATATATATATATATATATATAGGATTATATATTGTAATATAGTTAATAATTTTACTTTTTTTTTTATTTGATAAAGGTACTTTCTTAATTATTAGTACTATCATACCTACTTGTACAACAATTACTCCGTTACCCTAAGGTTGTCTTGAAGAAATTGTTCTCAGCAATAAGACCGCCTTACTGTACTTATACAATTGTATCGTTATGTTTATAAATTATCTTACTTATTTCTTATATTGTATAATGCAAATAAAGTACACTCAATCGCACATTCATTAAAAAAAAATGGTATTTTATATATCTTGACGGGAACTCAAGACTATGGATTCCCACGGGCGATGCTGCGAGATTATGGTTGTCTGCTAGTAATTATAAATATGAAAGTGAGTTTTTTTATTTATTTTATTTTTTTATACAACTTAGAATGGCAAACAAGCTGACGGCCCACCTGATGGAAAGTGGTAACAGAGTATACTGTTTTGCCCATGATACCCCACATGCGTTGCCATTCCTAAGGACTCAGGTGTTTTTCCTCTGTACCCAGTAAATTCATGCCATATCTCACCCTTCAAACGGAAACACAGCCATGCAAACACAACTGCTTCACGGTTGAAACACGAATGGAACGAATTTATTGTAGCTACTGTATTTTTGGGATAAAAATAAAATTGATTTAGATTTTATTCATATTATATAGATGATGATATTAGGTACTCATTGATAAAAAAAATTGTCATTATTAATGTGTTTTTTTTTAATAGCGTAGAGAAAGTTTTCAAACCGACTGTATGTTTTTTTTTATTTTTTATAAAAAGAAATGTTTTTAATCAAGTAAACTTATATTTAAACATTTTTGAACAGTCAGTTTTTTTTTATTACAGCCCATTTGTATTGCAATTTCAGCCCAGCAGAACGAACAAGTAACTCAGCTGATACTTTATTCAAATTTAATTATATAAATAATTAATTTGTGTGAACACAAATTACTAAGCTCCATTAAACCATAAACTGTATGTTTATATTATATAATTTTAGCTTTTGGTCTTCCAAATATATAAAAAAATAAATAAATAAATAATATCTTCGTCAATTATGTACCAATTTCTATGATTCATTATAGAGTCACCCAAGATTACTCTGAAATTATGATAATTGAATCTACTTGATGAACTAAATCATACATTAATTACAATTAACAATAATATTCTGCAATTTGCAATATCTACGATAATCCAATACATAATTCGAAAATGTTTACTTATTCATAACACATAACATAATGTCAGAATTGCTCACATTTACAATTCATAATTAAAGACACAAGCTTGCATATTACATAAATCAAAATATATATATTACATAATGTATGTATAACAAATATATATGTAACTCCAATATTATTATTAGTATGAAGTATCTCATTATCTAATACGCAAGCTGATATTCATGTTTTGACTGTATTGAATTTCATTTCAAATAAAAGAATCTAATATTAAATTCCGATTCGTTAAATAGCAGAATCGTTAGAAGAAATTTTCTATTAACTGTAATCGGTACATAACTTTACTTGATATTAGCGGGCCGGTCCCAATTCGCAATTTTAGATAGAATTTTCGAAAACGTTATGTTTTCTATGTTACTCGCTCATATCAAAATGTAGGTTTCTATAGGTGAAAGATTTATTTTAAATCGATTGATTAGTTTTTGAGTTTATCCATTACAAACAAACAATCAAAACTTACTTATATTTTATTTGATTAATAGATTTAATGAGAGTTGCCATCGGAGTTTCACAACCTGTATAATCGTCATCATCCATAATGCCTTTATTCTTATTTTATGTCAAAACGTCATGTTTACACCATGCATTCTTGTCTCGAATCCTTTCAATCGTCTCACTTATCGTAACACAAATAATTTCATTCATAAATCTTTTTGATCTTATTTAAAATGAAGGAATTATTTGGATTCGCCTTTTGAGATGTATCCAAAATTAAAGTAAATACAAAAACGTTGTGTTATCCTTCAGACTTTTTCCCAATACTTCGAGTACGTACAGCATCATATTGCCTTCCATTCTTGCCTTACTTTCAGCATCCTACTTGTTACAACAAAAACATTCGTCTTTTACACAGTCCATCCATCTTTCTTCGATCTTCTTAATTTCTCGCATCCATAACAAGAAAACCATTAGTGAATAGATAGTTAAGAAAAAGAAAACGTTTACTTTTGCTCCAACAATAATTTATAGAAACAAATCAATTTTCACTGTTCGTTTAAAAGCTCGAATGCATAATTTTCCCTTTCGTTGCCCAAAATCCCTTAAAACCTTTTGCTAATTATTCAAAATCACCTCTTCCAGTTTTTCCTTTACGAGTAGATATTTGTTTCCAATTTAAAAATGTAAATTTCACAGTATTCCGCACTTACCTGCCGGGTTCGGGTCCTGTCACCAAACACCCACGTCTACTGGTATATTTGGCGAACCATCTCTAAATCTTATTACAAAAGCTAATAGCCCATTAAAATCTAATTTTAAATTATTTTCACATTTCCCAAATGTCCGGATAATTTTTTTTAAGTCACCAAACAGAATACGTGTTTCTGTTACGATAGTTGCGAGGGGCAAACCGCGCACGACCACCCCGTTTCGCAGCCGCCTATCGACTGACAGAGAGTAACTGACAGCAACACGGTGTGTTGAAACTAGCGGGCTGCATAGGCTGCGCATGCTCTGTGCAACTACCCTCTAGGAGCATTTAACAATCAACGGCACCAGCTGTTATCCGACAAGCAAATTTGACATTTATCGCGGTGCAATAACGTCGAGATGATTATAAGTCCATGCATTTGTGTCTCGGTGTGAATCTTTTAAAGAAAGTTTAGGGCCGCATTTTGCATTAAGAAGACAGTTTGAGCACCGCCGCTGTGGGTGATGTAGGAAATGCACTGAAAGTAAGTCTTTGTTTGTGAAAACGATCGTTTTAGTAATGTTCCGGTGGATTTGTCTTACTTTTCTCCTGTGGGACTATATTTTAATGTGATTGCGTTCGAGTTTAAAAAGTTTCGCTGTTTTTAGGGAATATTTTATACTGGCGATCCAACCAGTTTTTGCATAAGTAGATAAAATATTCAGAAATAGTATAAGGCCTGTATTACTTGCTGATAATATAGCTTTATATAGGTGCAATAATTTTTAAAATCAATGAAGTAAAAACATTTTCTCTTCATAATATTAGTATAGATAATCAAGAGAATAAATATATGTACCCTGAGTTACTGTAGCTGGTGTGTACGTAGCAAGTGATATAAGGAAAGATAGATAGAGTCTCTGAGACTTAATTATCTCTCCCCATCCCTGCTATCCTTTAAATAAGGCGTATGGCAGGAAAGTCTATAGAAAGACGGAAAAATTTACGCATCTAAAGCCAATAAAGGAAGAAAATAATACTAATCACAGCTAACGCTGGGTCTCAACCAATCAATCTATACTCTATTATAAATATACCATACTGTATTATACGATCTGTACATATGTCTTGTTGTAAAATCGGTGTATTTTTTAATGGGTGAAAATGGAATGGTAACCAAACCCGCGCTATCAGTATACACCAAGGAAACACCAGTGAAAGATGATAGGTGAAAATGAATGCAGATCAGTTGGTCCACCATGATGAATTCGACAAGAATTAACAATGATGGTTTCCAGGGGGAATCGCGGATGGAGGTCGACCTGAGAGAGTATATTGCTAGTAATGGAGATATTGGGCCTCATTACTAACAATCCCTTTCCCCCTTCCCGTAAAATTGATGTCAGGCTTCTAAGTTTATGAATTTACCGCTGGGTATAGACTTCTCTTCTTAAGAGAAAGATTATTGATATAAAAGTTTACCAAAGGGAGACTTTCCCGTGTGGTCCCGGCATAGAATAGAACAATATTATAAAACTTGTGTGTAAAAAAGAAATAAGTTAATTTTTATTTTGATATTTTACTAACAAAATCCGGTAGACGTTTTCCTATCTACGAGTATGTTTATTTACATCTTTATGTAAAAAAACCCCGTCAATATGATTTTTTCCAATCTGTTGAACGGTACGAAATTTTATATAAGTACTGAGATGCTATCTAGTGAAGTGTAACGATGAAGTAGATCGCAAGAAATTATTATTTGTATTTATGAAAAAAAAAAACAAAACATGTATATGCCAACTCTCATGCTGATCGGGACCAGTGGGAGACTTTGTACAAAATCCGTTTGCTTGGACACCTCTGTCCCATTCGTGTTTCAACCGTGAATGTAATGTAAATATGATGTTTGCATGCCTGTGTTTCAGTTTGAAGGGTAAGATATGGCGTGAATTTACAGGGTACAGAGGAATAACACCTGAGTCCTCAGGAACGGCAACGCATGGGGAGTATCATGGGCGAAACAGTATACTCTGTTATGTCCATGGTACTGCTTATGTCTATAGGCGACAGTTACGTTTTTTCATCAGGTGCGCCATCAGCTTGTTTGCCATTCTAAGTACATAAAAAAAAATGTCTTATTCTCAAACAGGCATAAGTACTATTTAATAGATTCTATTTTGTCCATTTGTTTTATTTATATCTGGACAACGGTTTTTCTTCTCATGCATTTTTATAAAACTACTAAAGATTTTACCTGTAACCTCGTCTTCGAGACCGCGATTTATATTGATTGACTATAATAAAAAAGTCGGTCAAGTGCAAGTCGTTTTTGCGCAACAAGGGGTTCTGTACAAAATCATAATTTTTTTTTGTGAAATGACTACAAATTTACGATTTTCGGATTTTCCCTTTTACTTGTACTACATGACATTGCTTCTTGCTAAATTTCATGGTTCTAGTTCAACGGGAAGTACCCTATAGATTTTGATTGTCAAAATCTGCAATATATTATATATAAATGGAACATAAACGGCCGCATCTTTTAATTGCATCGATTTAGAAGCTTGTGTTTTTCACTGCTTTAAGAGATTGCTGGCCTGAGTATATAATATTAATTTAAACTTAATACCTCCACGCGTTCCTAAAAGGGTCTTAACAGACTGACGGACGGAGAACAAAGTGTATAAGGGTTCCGTTTTTCATTTGGAGGTACAAAACCCTAAAATAGTTATATATTTCTTCACCTCAAATACAACGGGTATACCAAATTTCATGACAATTGGTTAAGCGATTAAACCTCTAGATCTAACAAACAAACAAACTTAGATCCACATTTAAAATACTGACCATTCAGTAAATAACAAAGTTAATTAAAAATTTATTCTATTATACGGTCGTGAATTAAATCGAAAAATTACATTACACCCATTTGTATTCAATGCGCAAAATCATCCCCTAATACGGGGGTGACTATGCTTATGGTCTATAAATCCCTACGGGTATCATTATAACCCCATACTTTCACTCCCGAGTCGTCACCTCGTTAAATTTGAGTGAGGGAGTTTATGGTATTTTTTGCTGATAAGTACACATTTTAACTTCAAATTCTATGTAAGCAGGATTTTTCTCCGCAGAAATAAAATATAGCGACTAAACCCACGACAATATGAATCTCAAACTGAAGCAAAGCTGTTAGGGTTTTATCAGCTTTTTTAAGGACCCTTTTTTTTTTAATTGGTTGAAAAAGTTCCTTCTAAGTCGACCTGGTACATATATCATTGATTTTTAAATCAACTATAAGATAAATAGATAGATAGACAGATATTCTTTATTCTTTACCCCAAAACATTAAAGTACTCAACTTATTATAAATACAAACAATTACAAGAAATGATCACACTCAGGAAACAATGGACAGTCTTATTGTTAAAAACGATCTTTTCGAGGCAACCTTTAGATGAAGAGGGTAAAGGGATTGTTAGTAATGGAGACTGAGAATCCCATTACTAGCAATATACCCAACCAGGTCGACCTCCTCGCGGTTCTCCCTGGAAACTATTATGGTTAATTCCTGATGAATTCATCATGATGGGCTGACTGGCCTGTTTTCATTCTCATCGATCACCCTTCACTGGTACTCCGCCAGCGTATTCCGTTAGCGCAGGCGGGGTATTCCATTCCACTTTCTTTCCATTCCACTTCCATTCATCAGAGGGAGACTTTGTACAAAAGCCGATTGCTTCGATACCTCTGTCCCATTCCTGTTTCAACCGTAAAGCAGTTATGTTTGCATGGCTATGTTTCAGTTTGAAGGGTGGGATATGGCGTAAATTTACTGGGTACGGAGGAATAACACCTGAGTCCTCAGGAATGGCAACGCATGGGGGGTATCATGGGCGAAACAGTATATTCTGTTATGTCCATGGTACTGCTCCTGTCTATAGGCTACGGTTACCACTTTCCATTAGGTGGGCCTTCAGCTTGTTTGCCATTCTAAGTTGTATAAAAAAAAACTTTCACCCATCAAAAAAAAACCTTTAGATGGAGGAATACTAATGAATAATAAGTAAGCTACGGTAACTATTTACCATCATACAAGCTGTAAAATTGCTGACCGCCACTATAGGATTACCTTCTAAGTCTAAAAAAGCTGAAGTTCCAAAGAGCCAGCCATATTCATCGAGTCAGCGCTGGTAGGTAAAGAAAAATAGTCTCGGATTAGAGGCCGCGTAACGAACGATAAAACGTGGGGCTTCATCTCTACTTCCAGATGGATCGATGATATTAAGAAGATAGCTGGAAACAAATGGATGCGAAAAACTTACTTGGTTTACTTTGCTTTGGTGTTGTACACTATGGAAGGTATTTTTTTTTAAGGGTGAACATGTTATGGTAACCCCGCCTGCGCTAACGGGATACGCTGGCGGAGCACCAGTGAAGGGTGATAGATGAGAATGAAAACAGGCCACTTAGCCCATCATAATGAATTCATTAGGAATTAACCATGATAGTTTCCAGGGGGAACCACGAGAAGTTCAATCTGGTTGGGTCAATTACTAGCAATGAGATTCTCAGTCTCCATTACTAACAATCCCTTTCCCCCCTATGGAAGGTATTGGAAATGGCCTAGGCATTTTTAGACTTTCGCGTTACATGGTTATTAGGTGTTTGTTATTTTATAACGTGTTAATGAATTCACTAATTACTATAAAATTTGATAAACAGGTACTATATTATATGTAGAAGGCTAAGAAGGGTACTTTTATCTCGTCAGTAAATATATTCCGTTTATGAGAAAGAACTATTGGTTAAAACGTATAGGTATTATAAATGTCAAAGCTTGTAATAATGAATGGATATTTGTTACTCTTTCACGCAAAAACTAATGAACGGATTTAAATAAAATATGGTATATTGATTGGTTATATCCTTAATTAGTATATAGGGCAATTTATTATGCTGTGTTTCGGTTTGAAGGGTGGGATATGGCGTGAATTTACTGGGTACAGAGGAATAACAGCTGGGTCCTCAGGAATGGCAACGCATGGGGGGTATCATGGGCGAAACAGTATACTCTGTTATGTTCACGGTATTGCTCATGTCTGTAGGCGACGGTTACCACTTTCCATCAGGTGGGCCGTCAGCTTGTTTGCCATTCTAAGTTGAATAAAAAAAAATTTATGTACTGATTTATGCGAGCGAAGCCACGGGATACAACTAGTACTTAATAATAAGATATTTCTTCACGCCAAGATTTCAGATTTCTGTTTCTAGAACAATCGTATAATACTCCATAGGTTTTGATAGCATGCCAACTACTGTGAATTAAAATACATATTTGACGCTTCATAACTTTTTATGGTATTCAAGTACAAACATATTATTTTTATGGAACTATTAAAATGTATATAAGTATATATAAAGACCAGGGTTGTTCTTCTCTAGAAATCTGCCCGATTCTAGAATAAGGGCATACGGGTATGTGACCCCGACCTCCCGGGCCGCTGCAGTGTCCCAGTCCTTTCCGCAACTGCAATGTCCGCCCCCCTTTCCTTTCCCACATAAGTCCCTTATTCCCCTCATTCACCAATTTCCTTTACGCTTTTCCAACGTTCTCTTCCATTTTTCCTCAATCCTTTCCTCCATACCGTAGGTGGCGGAAACCACCAACAAATGCGTTCCTAAAGAGGGTTGACATCAGGCAGGTGACCGGTCGTAAAACTAAAAACCGAATCTTTTTGTAATATGGATAAAATCATATTACACTGACCCCAAATGATTGGGATAAGGGTAGGAAGATGATGATGATATATAAAAACCATATCAGAGGAACACTTTATATAAAATTCGTCAGCTCGGGCAACTCTGTCCCATTCGTGTTTCTGCCGTGAAGCAGTGTTTATATAGCCATGTAAACACAACTTTCGGTTTGATGGCAATAAAATTACATGACACAGAGGCATAACACCTTGATTCTCAGGAATGACAAAGAAGGGTATCATGGGTAACACAGTAGACTCTGTTACGTCTATGGGGACATAACATAGGCGACAGTTACCACTTTCCAACAGGTGGGCCGTCAGTTTGTTTGCTATTTTAAGTAGCATATTTTTTTTTATTCAAATAACTTTTGGAACAAAAGAAAATATAGTACAAAAGGTGGATTTAATGCTAGTAGCATTCTCTACCAATTAACCTTTGGGATGAACAGCGAATCGAACGCGGTACTTCATTATGGGATAGGTAAAGAAAACAACAACTAATAATGTATATCTATACACAATAAATAATACATATATAAATATACACAAATAAATATAGATAGGATGACAGACAGACAACGGGATGATCCTATAAGAATTTAATTTTCACCTTTTGAGGTTTAAAACTCTAACAATACAGACATAAACGCCATGGGACCCAAACAATGTTTTCTCAAAAATAAACATCTTACGTCCGTAACCCACAGAACAGAGCGGGCAAATCTGTTTTCTTTTGTTAATTTGTTTGTTTGGTTAATTAATTTTGTAGACATTTCGCGAAAAATTTGGTTTTTGTGCAAATTAAGGTGGGAAGTAACAGTAACAAGGATGTAAAGCGGATGTTTTGTATGTGTATTGTATATTTCGGCAGAGTATTTACATATTTGATGTACCATTGCGCGTAATATGTTATTCTTTTTATACCATGATTATCCTCGCAGCTTATAATTCTATCTATCCAATGTTATAAAAAGGTCTTATGGTTTATTTTTGTATCAGTCGTTAACTGCCCACTACTTTGGGGGGAAAGGGATTGTTAGTAATGAAGATTAAAAATCCCATTGCAAGCAATATACCCAACCAGGTCGACCTCCTCGCGGTTCTCCCTGGAAACTATCATGGTTAATTCTTGATGGATTCATTATGATGGGCTAACTGGCCTGTTTTCATTGTCATCGATCACCCTTCACTGGTGCCCCGCCAGCGTATCCCATTAGCGCAGGCGGGGTTACCATTCCATTATCCCCCATCAAAAGAAAAAAACTGCCCACTGCTGGACATAGCCTCCTCCTTAAGGGGGGTTTTGACAATAGTTGGCACGCTTAGCCGACAAGTTGGCAACAGCAGTTGGACTTTTGGTGATGTCTTACGAGGGACACTCCTGCCCATTCCTCGACTATGAGCTCCCTTAGTATTCCTTATGACATCCAAGTGAAAGGAAGCGGTGGAAATTCTATGCTGGGACCTACACGGCAATTATGGTTTATAAGAGACGGAAAATAACGCCATCGTTTAGGTAAACTGTGATAATTTACCTGAGCTTCCAAGGCAGAAATTTTTTTTCTACCCACTCATTGTCTCACGTCGCACAAATTGTGTGGAACTAAAAGAATGATAGCCCTACATCAGTCCATTCGTAACTACGTGCAGTGTAACTTGATTGCAACGTCAAAATAACTCAGGTAACTTATTATAGTTTACCTGAACGATTGCGATAATTCCCATTTCTTGAAAACACATTTTTAACATTTATAATATTAGTAAGGTAATATACCACAAGTAAATACGTATCTATTTTTAATTCTATTTAACCTTTTATACCAAATATATAGCCTAATAACGTTTAATCCATATATGTCCAGAATTTAACTCGACAAATTTTACTAGTATTGGTCCTTCGAGCCGGATATACCATATATCCATATCTAGCAGTACGACGATGACGATGATTATGTTAATATTAAGCAACATTATCAATATGATCCGCTGACTTATGAACAAATCAACATCACGGGTGAAGGAATCAGAATTTTGAAACTACCACATTTTGCTGCAAGTCAATAACGAATTCGAACCTGCATCATGTTAACAATATTATTGAACTACTATTAGAACGCTATAGGAATTGTACGTTGTAAGTTAATTATATTGTAAAACTTGTTAATATTGAAAATGCATCCTTGCTTCATAAATTGTTTACCAACAGCAGTCTTTGTACAAAAAAACGACCGCTTTGGTACCGATCGTATATTTTGTGTCAAATTATACTCGCATGGCTGTATTTGGATTTGAAGAGCGGGATTCTGGAACTCAATTACATATAATTCCATACCTTAGTATGAAAGCATAATTTCTTAGTTCTCAATAATGGCAACGCTTTAAATGATTATACACAGCCCTGTACATGGGTCATGAACAGCATTCGTGTCTCTATAGAATTATATGCGCATCGACAGCTTCTATCAAATGAACTATCAATTTATTTACGTTTTCAATATTTATATAGAAAAAACACCGCATGTATTTCTACTAATATTATAAATGTGAAAATTTATTTGTTTATTACCTCTTAACGCTTTAATGAGTTATGTATTCTTCTGTAAAATCTTTAATCACTGTAAAAAGGTATGTATTCTTTTTTTTATACAAGTTAGAATGACAAATAATCTAACGGTCCACCTGATGGAAAGTGGTAACCATCGCCTGTAGACATGAGCAGTACCATGGACATAACAGAGTATACTGTTTCGCCCATGATACCCCCCATGCGTTGCCATTCCTGAGGACTCAGGTGTTATTCCTCTGTACCCAGTATATATTATATGGAATGGAGAAGGAATATAGTCTACCTTTTATCCCAACAGTAAACATATCCCAGTAACGCAAACGAAACTAATCAGCCGTTAACTGTCCACTGCTGAACATAGTCCTCCCCATTGGGGGGTTCTGCCAGTAGTTTTCACGCTTAGTAGGCCGATTGACAGTTTTTTTTTAATGTTTGATAATGGATTGGTAAGCCCCACCCGCGCTATTGGTATACACCGGCGGGGCACCAATGAAGGATGATAGATGAGGATGAAGCAGGTCAGTTTTAGCCCATCGTGACGAATTCAACAAGAATTGTTCACGATGGTTTCCAGGGGGAACCACGTGGAGATCGACCTGATAGGGCATATTGCTAGCAATGTCGAACTCCATTGCTAATCCCTTACCCCCCGGCAGATTGATAGTTAGGTTTTGGTAATATTTTAAGAGGAACGCTGCTGACCGTCCTTTGTCCAGTAAAACCCTTTAGTCGCCTCTTACGACACCTATGGGAAAAGGAGAGGTGACCTATTCTATGTCGGAATGACACGGCAACATCCTGGTTATGTAAACGATGTCGCATGTAAAAGCTAATACTCTAATAACCCCACATAGCTCTGAGATATAATGTATTATGCAGACATAAAACATTGCTGTTACATTAATAGCAAACCTTTTTACTTTGACACGTCTAATACGTAATGCACACTGAGAAAATTTATCACGACAAACTATATGAAGCGTAAGCTATAAAATATTAAGACTCAAAATACGCCATTGCTCAACGGCGCACGACGGAGCGCGCCCCACGGGGGCTTCCCAACTATTCATATGCGTTTCGTTTTAAATAATAAATCTTGATATATTGCGAGACACATCCGAGGTAGGGGTGATGGGATTAGATTGTCTCCATAAATGCGATGACGATATTGCGGAAAGTGTCTGCGGTCTAGTTCAAACGGAACGGATTACACGATCGCGCGATAAATTTTTAAGCGACATTCAAAAGGAGAATGTTGTCAATCCTCTTTTTTTTATAAATATATTATGCAGTTATGTCGGATTATTATGAATAGATTGAAACAATATTATTTTTAAAACTTATGTTCACTTTTAACAATTTCTTATAATGTATATAGACATCATTGCACACAAAATTGAAATTTTATGAACTTACCATGTTTGTTGTTTACAACAATTGTTTCGATCTCTTCAGGAAATGTTTTTCAAGATAAGTAAGGTTATTTACGTTTAGTACATTTTTGCAGCCTTCAGTGCTGTAGAAATTACAAACATAGTAACATATACATATATGAATTTGGTAACATATACATATTGAATCTATCTATAACGGTTCCTCAATACCAAATTTTTCTACTACTTGTTACTAAGCAAACTCTGCATATACACATTTGTCTCGACGTCTACAAAACGTCTCTTCATTTATAAGTGTATTTTGTTAAGATACAGTCTTAAATAAAATATATTTTTGGAGCATTTGACATTTTATCACGTTTATTTACGAACTATTATTTTTCACTGTCATTAGTTTTTGTACGTGCGCAATACACTGATCATTTGTAATTCTAAATTAAATAATATATTAAGTATTCGATACATATTTTATTATGGGCTTTTAAATAATTGCTAAGAAATTACCAACTTTCAACGAACCGTCAAATTATGACAACTTTAATAAATGAAAGTATTGTCACTATTTCGATGAATTACGTCAATGTGAATCATCCTTGTGAATTATTTATATATTTTTCCATTCCACTTAAAATTGTAAGGCGTATATCCTTCGTTATTTTGTTATTCTTAGAATAAATTGTAAGTAGCGAATTATTGTTACACAGGATAAATAATTTGTGTTCATATTTTCTGTGTCAAAGTATTTTACAAAAAGACTTTTAAACTTCTTTGTTTGACTACTATGAAAATTACATAACACAATTACATTACAATACCAAATGACCCATTAATACCTTAAATGTTAACCCGTAAAAATCTGGAACCACGAGAGATAAGAAAGAAACGTCATTAAAATGTAACTCTCGAAGCAGCAATATAAATAAAGCTTGAGGGGATAGTGTTGTCGAAGCTTCAAGTATTGCCTGGAACGTTCGCCATTGAGACGTTAGTTTGGGACAAGCGTTCCTATTTAAAAACTATTTATAATATATCTAACTTGATAATCGTTCAGATAATGTATTTAGAAGTCCTTATAAATAATTTCAAAAGGAGGAAAAGGGATTGTTAGCAATGTAGTTCGACAGTCCCATTGCTAGCAATATGCCGTATTAGGTCGACCTTCACGTGGTTCCCCCTGGAAACGATCGTGAACAATTCTTGTTGAATTCGTCACGATGGGCCAACTGACCTGCTTCATCCTCACCTATCATCTTTCACTGGTGCCCCGCCAGCGTATCCCGATAGCGCAGGCGGAGTTACCATTCCATTATCACCCGTTAAAAAAAAATTCAAAACCGAAAGATCTATGTTTTATATAAAATACAAGTTGAAATCAGAATTGTTGGCACTCTTTGATGGGAGTGTTTTACTAGTAAAACTGAATTAGATTTTAATTAAAGACACATAAGTCGAAAAATTCCATATGGCCACGACATAGAATAGGCTACCTCTTCCTTTCTTGTGTGGTGTCGTAAGAGGCAACTAAATAAACTAAATGGTCGAGAGATAGACAGCTACGTCCTTCTTAAATTATTACTAATAGTAAAAGTAACTGCTGGTAAAGCCCTCCTTATAGGTGAGGCCTACATTCAGCAGTGGTCAGTTAACAGCTGATTTGATGATGATGAGTATCAAAAATGACAAAAAATTTTAAAACCCCTACAATAATACGACGCGTTCAACTGTTGAAATAATATGTAGGGTTCAACAACTTTTTTACTTTTAATTAACAAAATTTTTACTCTTATATGTTCCTTTTTAATTTACATCTTAGTTATAATATTATAGTAATAATTCTTAGTTATACGTTCCATAATAGATAGATAGATAGATACTCTTTATTGTTTCCTTCAAAAGACTACAATAGTAAACTTATTATAAATATAAACAATTACAAGAAATAATCACAATGAGAAAACAATGGCGACCTTAGAGAGGAGTATAAACAATTTGGTGGGAGGCACGATGAAAAAATCTGTTAGTTCTAAATATAATAATAATTTCTATTTTCCCCTGTATTTACTTAAATATTATTTTAATTGTAAATAATATACCAATGAAACGTAGATTAATAGCCAATATAAATAATGCAGTTGCATGAAATTTATCTGTGAAACTTGAGGAAACAAATGACGCATGTTCAGATGAAGCTGGCAACGATTTGTTTTATCAGTCTCGTAGGAAAAAGGCGTTTCTCTCTCTAAGTAATATGTGTCTATAAATATATGCATGCGTACCTCCGAAACACGGCGGTAAGATACCTCCGTTTTGACTCGTAGTCAGGAAAATTGAGATAAAGCTGCCCAAATTCTTATCCGAGCTGGATGAGTTAGATTATGATCCTAAATGTTACTGGAGAACTAAACACTGAGTTTAATTGTCCAAGTATATACCATAATATTATACAATTTGAGAATTAAGAATGTCTGTTAGTGACATCCACGACATATGAAATATTTAATAATATCATCTAGTTCATGCCCATTCATCAACTTCATACTATCTCTATGCCACAAATCCAAAATGTTTCATTAATTTCGATCTGATGTAATTCGTAAATTCACAGAATTTTCTTTTTCAAGACAGAAAAATATTTGTACAATACAAAAGTGATTTTGCAGTTATAACATTAAGAAAGAACAAACATATATCCAGGCAGTCCACCTTTAAATTTCACTACCTGTCTTTATTCGATGCGCTCAAACTCACACTAGCTTTAAAATCTCTGTTAAGTCCTACTATCTCTCCCTTTAATACCATTTTCCTACGTTCTTTCTTCATCTTTCACCTTAATTCTCTTCTGTTGTATATGTATATTTATGTATATATTTGTTTATATATATTATAGCGCGATACCTACACTTTGTCTTTTTTTCAATGTCCTCTACCCAAAGGATGTCTGGAAGAGATAGCTTAGGGATAAGGAAGCCTTTTAATTAACTTCTCATTAAAATATATTTTTATAAATGATATAATAAGGCCTATATAAATAAATAAATAAACATGTCCCACTATTTATTATATGTCCCAGGCACTAGCTCTGCACTAGCAACGTTCGTCTCGACCCCGCTTTCTTAGGCCGAATCTAATTCTTTAATTATAAAATGCAAATTCTGTGAAATCCGCGTCGACAATCAATGCGTCCCCTGGGGCGTTTATGAGGTGGAAAGTTGATAGAACCACTAAAATCGTTTGAGTTAACAGCCGCTTGAATTAGTTGAGGGAATGCAAAACGTACTGTCAATGATGGGTTTTTTCAAGGCGAGTTTTTTAGGGGGGAATGTAAAGGATGACAGGTTAACATTTAAAAGTGTAAACAGAGAACTGGATGTGCTGTGAGTAATTTGATCATAATTTAAAAAATGTATGATTTAATTATTTGGAATGGATGAATTTTTTTTTCTTTTGTTATTACAACTTATAATGGCAAACAAGCTGACGGCCCATCTGTTGGAAAATGGAAACCGTCGCCTATAGACATGAATAGCACTGTAGACATAACAGACATATACTGTTTCGCCCATATTATCTCCCATACCGTGCCATTCCTAAGGACTAGGGTGTTATACCTCTGTACCCTGTAAATTTACTGCCATATCCCACCCTTCAAACCGAATTAAAGAAAATCTTGGGTACGCTGCCTCGGTGTGGTGCGTTTGAAGATTACTTATAATTAGTATTAGTATTTAAAAAAAAATAAGTAAGAGATATCGTCATCTTTATTATAATCTTCAATAAGTGAGTACTTCATGAGTTTGATTCTCGGTTGGGATAATTTTTAGAAATTAATTTTCAAAATATTCTCTGAATATGTGAATGGTCTAGGCTAAAATCTCCAGATCTTCATTATAACGTTTCTTATAACAGAAGGTATCTTAGAATAGCAGCTTAATATTGGATATTTGATAAGAAAATAAAATCAAATTTGCGACCGCCTCTGTACAATACAACAACCTCTCTAATAGACGTGAATAATTTGCTAAAGTTCATCACAAGCTCCCGAGAGGTCCAGATGTCACTTTATAAAAACCAAATCAATGTTTGCTGAACGCTTTAAAACTTACAATAACGAAACATTTAAAACATTATAAAAACTCTCGCTAATAAAAATGTTAAAATGAGTTTGTTTATTTGTTACTCTTTTTTTTTTTAATAGATGACAATGGAGTGGTAACATCACCTGCATCAACGGTATATGCTGGCGAAGCACCAGTAAATGATGATAAATGAGATAAAAAGGCAGGTCAGTAAGCCCATCGTTATGAACACACCTGGAATTCAACACGATGGTTTCCAGGGACGATCACGTGGAGGTCGACCTGTTAGAGTGTATTACTAGCAATGGGTCAATTAGAACCCATTACCAACAATCCCTTTCCCCCTGAAAGGGCAGATGAGTTATCCCGTTGTGATGAATACACCTGGAATTCAGCACGATAGTTTCCAGGGGTACCACGTGGTAGTTGACCTGTTAGGGTATATTGCTAGCAATGTGACTGGCAGTCCTCAGTACTGACAAACCCTTTCTCCCCATTTGTCACACTTAAAGTTCTAATGGATATACCGATCGTAATAAAATTTAAAAATATTTTATAACTGTAATAATTTAGAATAGCAACGATTGGGGGGTATCATAAGGGAGACAGTATACTCTGTTATGTCCACGGTACTGCTCATGTCTATAGGCGACGGTTACCACTTTCCATCAGGTGGACCGTCAGCTTGTTTGCCATTCTAAGTTGCTTAAAAAAACTCATATATCCATATTTAATTTTATTAAACGATTAAAACTGGAATATGTTTTCAATTCGCTCTTTTGTGCGACATTTTCGCCAAGTGTTTTTCACCTAAACCGATTATGGTTATTCTTTTTATAAACGATAAAAATGCCTCCTCTGTCGATTTCATATTAATTTAATCACTATTGAAGATAATCTTTTTTTTTTAATGTTAATTTATGCTAATTATAATCAACAACTAACAAGTTCATAATTAGAAGGAAGCCCTTCGTCCGCACAAGCAAAAAATATTGCATATCAAAAAAAATATATCGCGCACAAACATTTTTAGCGACATTAACCGGTCATTTCAAAGTCCAAAGTCATGACACGTGACGTTTTCATAGCCCCATGATTTATGGCGGCCGTGACAAATGACAGCATAACACTTTTTAGCACGAACGAGAGGCTTGTTTCAGCAAAAAATTATGTCTCCATTCCGCCGTTTCATATTTCGATACTTAGCTGACGTGTTCGCGGTTTGGTTCGTAGGCAAAATTATAATATAATCTGACAATAATCTGTTTTTTTTATTCGTATATAAATAAAAAATAATTAAACTAAAATTTCTTCCCAACCATCTGGACGAGTGGCGGTCTTCCACCGTGCGTTTTTCAAGGCATTTTCTTCCGCGCACAACCATTCTTTAAAATCAAATTTCAGCAGCAGTATTTCCGAACCGATACGACGTCATAACCTTCAAGAAAACAGCATATTCCTTTTTAAAAGGCCGCCAGCACACCTGCAATGCCATTTAAGTTGTGAGTGATCATGGGCGGCGGTAGTCACTTACCATCAGGTGAGCTGCATGCTCGTTTGCTCCCTGTATTGTAAAAAAAAAGAAATCTAGCATATTTAGCGAATGTAGTTTTTGTGTTTGCTACACATATACTGCTTATTAGATCCCTTCTTTGTTTACAATAATATAATTGCTAGCACTGCAGTAGGTGGTAACACATTCTGTTTACATGCATTATAGATAACAGGCTCATGAACGGGTAGCCCCGCACCGTGGTCAGGTGGGTACGCAAATATTTGGACAAGATGTGGCGTTCTCATCATACTTACTATGGTAACTCGATTGATTGTTACTTAACATGTCATGTGGAGGAACGGATTGTTAGTAATGGGGATGTTAGTCCCCGTCGCGATCAATATACTTTATCAAGTTGACCTCCACACAGTTCCCCCTGGAAACCATCGTGATTAATTTATCGTTGAATTCGTCACGATGGGCTAACTGACCTGCCTTTTCATTCTCACCAATCATCTCTCACTGGTGCCCCGCTAGTGTATACCGACAGCGCAGGCGAGGTTACCATTCTATTGTCATCTATAAAAAAAAACATGTTATGTGACAAAAATAGTAATTAAAAAAAATAAAAAAAAATGAGACAACGTCTGATGTCTCTTTTTTTTTTATGCGAGTGCACATCAACACGATATATAACGATTCTACTAATAGAATCGCTTTCCACTTGTCTAGGGGAGCTGATTAGAAAACGAGAAGAGTTGAAGTTCCGTAGTAAGATAATACAAATATACAAACAAGAGTCCCGTCTCATAACCGTATGCATTAAATACACAAGCGGACAGTGAATGGTTTAACACAAGACTGACTCAGCATCGCTGCTTTGTTACTGTAAAATGTTTTGTAAAAATTCATGTATGAATTATTCATGACTGAATTAATACATGAATTCGATATCCTAAAGTATAAAATTTACCATAGGGAGACTTTGTACAAAAGTCGTTTGCTTGGTTACCTCTGTCCCATTCGTGTTTCAACCGTAAAGCAATTTTGTTTGCAAAGCTGTGTTTCGGTTTGAAGGGTGGGATATGGCGTGAATTTACAGGGTACAGAGGAATAACACCTGAGCCCTCAGGAATGGCAACGCATGGGGGGTATCATGGGCGAAACAGTATACTCTGTTATGTCCATGGTACTGCTCATGTCTATAGGCGACGGTTACCACTTTCCATCAGGTGGACGTCAGCTTGTTTACCATTGTAAGTTGCGTAAAAAAAAAACATTAAAATAAAACACAAGTTCACTTCTAAACGAACAAAGTCACGATATTAGATATGTATAAAATGCCAACATTGGAAGCCCACGTTTGGTACAGTACAAACATATTAACCGCCGCCGTACGTGTCTTATCGTTATATGAAAACACTGCCACCATCATCGATGTACAAGGTCATAAGTGCCTCGTTTTGGTTTCGTATCCATTCTAATATAGGGGGTCTACCAAAAAATGAAATTCCGAATTTTCTTACTAAATTTCGCACTAAAATCAGCCCAGTGAATGAAGCTTAACAATTCGTTCATTATAAATCTACCATAAAAGTTGAAAGGAACGATATTTTGACATTTTTAATATTTTTAAACGGTATTATTATTAACATAAAATTTTTGTTACGTTCGAGCCCGAAATTTTGTACCATACCATACCTTTACTTTGTTCGTAGACATAAATTATTAGGTATATATATATGTATGTATATGAGTATGTATAAATTTAGTTATTTATTTATTTACAATTTGTGTGTGTTTGTTTTATTTACATTATTTTTACCTGTACCTTTCCTGCAGTAGATTACCCGCTAATTAATTATTTTCTCTCTAACTACACTGGATTGACTGTAAGAGATCTCTTTTAGAGATAAGCCCTCCCGTGCTAACAAATTGTTAAACTAATCGCTGTATCTATTGTTCAAGTGCAATAAAGAATATAAATATTAAGTAAAATAAATAAAATTAAAATAAAATAAAATTACTAAGTTATAATATTGCAATAAATTTTGCATACAAGTGTTTTGGTGAAACATGTAACTCGAAGTATACACTTCGAGTTACATGTTATGTAACCATGACTGAACTGTAACTGAACATCTAATGTAACCATGTTTGATGCAAATAAAAAATCTGAATCATGTGAAAAATTATAGCTGTACCGTTTTATGAAATTATTTGCAACAATCATTAGCTAACCAAGTACAAATTCATACAAATTGGGCTAGGGATGCCCAGCGCAGAGCGTCTGCTCTCGTCGAGTCGTTTAGCGCTTGCGACTTATAAATTTATGATGTAGAAGGCATTTACAACTAACCACAATTTTTTATAAAGGAATATTTTTTTTTTAGATAAATTATTTATTTTTCTTTCTCAATAATGAAAATGATTACTCAGAATAATCAGAAAAATGCATTTTAGCATGTTTATTTTTTGTCATTAAGCTGTCTATTTAAATACATAAATGAATAATATAAAAATTATGCTAAATCCCTTATGGTGTAGGCAGAGAGAAGCGACCACCGAAAGTTATTTTTACATACATTTTTTACATTTAGTTTATTTATTTATACAAAACAAAATATATTATGTACGATAGGTACTACTTAACAATCATTATCATCATCATCATATCAGCCTTTAACTGCACACCGCTGAAACCTCCTCCTTAGGGGTTTTGTCATTAGTTGCCACGCTTGACAGGCGGATTGGCAACCGCAGTTAGGCTTTGAAGATGTTTTAAAAGGGATGCTGCTATCCATCCCTGACCCTCCTTTTTTCGTCTCTTACGACACCCACCTACAGGGTGGCCTATTCTATGCCGGGACTACACGCTGAATTACATAACAATATTAAGAATTAAAATTACAATCAATTTATGGTCAAATACACTTATATAAATAATACAGATATAAAAATTCATTATTTTACACTAATAAAGTTTGAGAGATATCTTTCTTAGATAATAATAAATGAATACTGTGTAACGTGATCATTTACACATTGAAATACAATAAAAAAGAAATTAGAATTTGCGTAAATTAGAAACACTATTACCATGTTACTCGTACATATTGCAATACAACTGTACTTTTTCAAACCATTCCGGACATAATTTTCTTGAGCCAGGTTAATTTCGTAGCAATAAAAGCATCAAGAATAATTACTGCGAAATAACATAAAAGTAATTGTGAAAAAGTAATAAAATATTGCAAAAAACATAACGCGAATCGTTTAACACGAACGTAAAATACGAAATAAAATCGTAAAGTGTAAATAGGCGCACGCACGCTCGTCGAGTATTCCGCGAACGGACATTAATATTTTAAACTTCATTTTATTTTATGATTCGAAATTCGAATACAAAAACGGTGAAGCGTGAATTGGAGCGAAATTGTTAATGTTTTATCTTTAATACTTAGTATAATAAAGCTACTACCTTATAGATTAGGCGGTAAGAACTACCGCTTTTCAAGTAAGAGTGAATATTTGAGTTCGTATTAAAAAGTTTTTCTTTACGTATGAATGCCTAAACACTTAGCTGAGTGGTGACCATTTTGGTTGCATAATTTCTAATTAGGTATAAGTGTATTTTTGTATTTCCTTCTTCTTTAAGTTTATAATTGTTTTTGTTTTAGTTGTAATTGTTATTAAAGTACGCCAATTAAATATTTTCCTTTTTTTTTTTTGAAAAAGTACTTTTAAATATCAAATTCAACTAGCTACTAGGCATCTGATATATAAAGGAAAATTATAGCAGTATAAAAAAAAAACATTCAAAACACAGTTTATCTTAACAGACTTTAACTTAAACTCTAAATCATTAAATATTGTTTACTTAGTGTAATAAAGTTTATTTGTAATTTTATGTTTCAAAATCTACAAATTATTGTAATAAAATATATTTATAGTAATAAATTTTATTTTATTTATTTTTATCTACAACATAACTTTCATTTTATTTAAACAAAAATAGACATTAGACACGCTTTGTGGTAAAACGTCTAGACACGTGTTCAATACACTTGTCTATGACAAGTATAACTTTTTTTTTGGTAAGACGATTAAAGTTTTTTTTTAATTTTTCTTATCAACCACATATTATGAGCCTTTATCTATACTTTGATATTTTATTTTATTTATTTGTTTATTATAATGCGTTCATGTAAATTAAGTGGTTTAGTTTTTAAATCAAAATAATTTAGTTTTGCTCTTTTAAGGGCAAAGCAATAAACTGAGTTGTGACCATTTTGTGTTACTATGGCACACGCATGAAGGAAGGGAAAGAAAGGAGATTGTTAGTTTATATATTTTGTTTTTTCATTCTTTTATCTCTTTTACTGTGTATTATGTGTATGTTTTTTTTTATTATAATTTGTGTGCTGTAAGTAATGTACCATAAATAAATTATCTATCTATCTATTTTGATAGAGTTGAAGTCGGTTGTTTTTGTGAAATACAACCTTAAATTACTTATCTTAAATTTTACAAATTTTTCCCCGTGATTAATAAATAAAAATAATTAACCTTTGTGTATTTAAAACACTTTGAATGCGGCTAACTGGTTTAGGCATGTAAATGAAGTCGGACGCCGAACTCGCAGCGCGCCTCGGCTGGAACTTTTAGATGTCATTTGATTATCAGTTTTGTAACGAAGAAACTAAAGGCAATTTGGTTATCTCCTCTGTACTAAGAGTCACAAATGAATTTTCGTAAGAATTTTCTTATAGATATTACTTTTGGAAAGGATTAAAATATTATTGCAAAATTGAAAATCTTTAGAGGGAGACTTTGTACAAAAGTCGTTTACTTGACCACTTCTGTTCCATTCGTGTTTCTACTGTGAAGCAGTTGTGTTTGCATGGCTGTGTTTTGGTTTGGAGGGTGGAATATGGCGTGAATTTACAGGGTACAGAGAAATAATACCTAAATCCTAAGAAATGGCAACGCATGGGGGTATCATGGACGAAACAATATACCCTGTTATGTCCATAGTACTGTCCATGTCTACAGGCGACAGTTACCACTTCCCATTAGTAACTTAAAAGTTTAGTTGTTGTAGATCACAGTAGCTAAACTTTTAGTGCGCAGTCATTTAATTTTTAGTAACTAATTTTTTAGTAAATATATATTTTTTTTTACAGGTGATAATGAAATAGTAACCCCACCCGCGCTATCGGTATACGCTGATAGGGCACCAGTGAAGGATGATAGACGAGGACGAAACAGGCCAGTTAGCCCATCGTGACGAATTCAACGAGAATTGTTCACGATGGTTTCCAGGGGGAACCACGCGGAGGTTGACCTGATAGGGCTAGTTGATATTGCTAGCAATGAGGCTATCAAACTCCATTGCTAACAATCCCTTCCCCCCCTAGTAAATATATTAGTATCACATTTTTACGCCCATATTATTTATAGTAAACACTGAAGGCGGTTCTAATTGATTAATCAGAGGAATCGATGAACCCTCCATAATTGGATTACGAGGTGTTTGCTTGACATAATTTTGCCCGACAATCTTAGTAATATTATTATCTTGATAGATTATTATAGCGTTACACAATTTTCGGAGAAATGAAGTTATAATTACGTATCAATGTGCCTTTGTACATGTAATCGTAATTATCCTTATTAATATTATAAATGTCAGCGAGTTTGTTTGTTACCTTATATCTCCTTAACGACTTCAGTATGGAGTCCTTCGAAAAGGCTATATTAAGATTTCTTCAGAGTCGGCTATAAGGACGTGACATCCCTAGTGTTGCAGACGTCCATAGGCCACAGTTACCGTTTACCATCAGACGGGCTGTATGCTTGACCACTTTTGTTTTATACAAAAAAGAAATCATCATATGAATCGTTAACTGTTTAATGCCGAATAAAATTCTCCCCCACAATGGGGGTTTAGCCAGTAGTTGCCACGTTGGCAGGCAGATTGGCAACTGCAGTTAGGCTTTAGAAATATTTTAAGAAGGACGCTGCTACCCATCCCTCGCCTATCCTTAGTCGCCTTTTACGACACCCACGGGAACCGAAGGGGTGACCTATTCTATAACGAGACCATATTGAGAAGTTTTTTTTTTATACAACTTAGAATGGCAAACAAGCTGACGGCCCTCCTGATGGAAAGTGGTAACCGTCGCCTATAGACATGAGCAGTACCATGGACATAACAGAGTATACTGTTTCGCCCATGATACCCCCCATGTGTTGCCATTCCTGAGGACTCGGGTGTTATTCCTCTGTACCCAGTAAATTCACGCCATATCCCACCCTTCAAACTGAAACACAGCTGCAAACACAACTGCTTCACGGCTGAAACACGAATGGGACAGAGGTACCCAAGCAATCGACTTTTGTACAAAGTCTCCCTCTGGTAAAGTTTTTGTGTTTGTCCATCACAAAAAAAAACATTCAAGTTTTTTGTCTTTATAACATTAGTACAGATAATAATTGTAGTTCTACAAACCATTTTAATAGAAGCGGCATATTAATATAGTTAGATTCAGTTCTAGTATTGAATCATCAGAACTAAAGATCCAATAAAGTCATAGACACAACTAGTAATTATTTAACTAGATTATAGTGATTTTAACATAATAACTACCGGTTTAACGTACCGGTCGAGAAAGCTCGACTAGTTTCGGTATCAATTCGTGATTCTTAATCATGAGCAATTGTGACACTTGCACGAGCCTGACTGCGCGCCTCGGCCCTCTTATTATTGTAAGTTCTACTATAAACTAGTAATTATATAACTAGATTATAGTGAACTTAACATAATAACTACCGGTTTAACGTACCGGTCGAGAAAGCTCGACTAGTTTCAGGATCAATTCGTGATCCTTAATCATGAGCGATTGTGACACGTGCACGAGTCTAACTCCGCGCCTCAGCCTCTAATTATTGTAAGTTCTACGTATTAATATTTATAGTTTTTTTCTTTTATTTTTATCAGTTACTTGAATTGAATGATTTAAAAATATCGTATGATATTCACAAAAAAATATCATTAAATATACGGTTCAGTAGGTGAACATAATGCTAATACCAAATTCTAAAGTCTTATTTATTAATACTGTTACAAAACAAAGCAAACTTTCGTTCCCTAACATTCAGTAGCCTAATTATATGTTAACAATAATATATGTATATATAAAGCGCATGTAAATAAGCTGCAGTTCTGTATCGACAGACGTCTAATTACGAATTCATTGTAAATACTTAACTTTAATTGTATCAAGAGTCGAATGAAGTTTAAAACAGGCGTCGTTTTGAATAAACAATCAGGATCCAGTCGCGACTCGGTTTACAGACGTTCCACGTAATGCTTTTAGGGCGAATACTGGTTCTACTATCGATTCTCGAATGTAATACGCGTACAATAAGAATGAGAAAGTCCATTTTAAACTGCCATATTGAAATAGGTGTTATCTTGCTGAAGCCTTTTTTTGTTATACAACTTAGAATGTCAAACAAGCTGACGGTCCACCTGATGGAAAGTGGTAACCGTCGCCTATAGACATGAGCAGTACCATGGACATAACAAAGTATACTGTTTCGCCCATGATGTCACCCCCCATGCGTTGCCATTCCTGAGGACTCAGGTGTTATTCCTCTGTACCCTGTAAATTCACGCCATATCTCACCCTTCCATCCACGAGAAAGGAATGGAAAGGAACGAGGGAAAGGGAGAGAAAGGAAAGGAAACTTTCGCGTTGTTATTATTTTACTAAAATAGATGTGAACTTGCGGGAATCCATTTCACTGATTATTAAAATTATTTTGTTTAATTCCGCTACCATTAATTTATATGTGACTGCTAATATTCGAAGGTTGAACACTGTCATTATTACCAGAAGTTCTATAACCTCCCATATTAGCCCTCAATCTCCGACTGCTGTTTCGTCCACGCACGTTTTGCGACATGTGTTTCGCCTCTAAACTATCATCTTCAGACATATTAGAACGTTGCTTGAAGCCAAATGTTAGCCGTTCGACTTCCGAAACTATCGCGTTAATAACTTTACACAATTCCTGATAAATAGTACCTATATACCTTATTTTTATTGCCAATGTTTCGACGTGGGTTGTACCATTGAGTATGTTCGTTTGTTTGTTTAATACGAACAAAGCTGCAGGATATAACTAGTATTTTTTATATTCACCTTGGAATGACAGACAAATTGACGATCATGTGGACCGTTGGAAAGTGATAATTGTCACCTATAGGCATGAACAGATGAATCATGGACAACAGAGTATACTCTGTTATGTCCATGATACCTTTCATGCGTTGTCATTCCTGAAATGTTATTTCTCTGTACCCTATAATTTCATTGCCATATCCCACCTTTCAAACCGAAACACAGTCATGTAGACACAACTGCTTCGTAGCAAAAATACGAATTTTATACATAGTAAATACCTGGATCAATTCAGACAAACATTCTCATAATTATGAACTCTATAGTAAAAAAAAAAAGTTAGACACATTGTTTTAGGTAATCATTATTTCTTAACAGAAACAAGCATACTGTTTCCTCCTATTATTGTACGTACACTGCCCGCTGGTAATTAATGCTCCTTTCCACTCAGGGTTTGCTGGAAGAGAACTCTTACAGAGTCAAGCTTGCTTGTTGTACATCTTTATACAAAATAAATTATACTAATATAATTTTTGTGTACAATAAAATATAAATAATAAATTTGTTATATACAAATATGTGTGTATTTTGAAAATAGGTATATAAGTTAGTTTATATTTAGGTAACCATATTTATTATTTCTTAATAGAAACAACTATACTGTTTCCTCCTATTATTGTACGCACACTGCCCGCTGGTAATTAATGCTCCTTTCCACTCAGGGTTTACTGGAAGAGAACTCTTACAGAATTAACGTCGCCTGTTGTACATCTTTATACGAAATAAATTATACTAATATATTTTTTGTGTACAATAAAGTATAAACAAATAAATAAGATTCGAAATACGATTGACGGTCGTAAAATGAACTTCTCGAAACTGATAATTAATGAAAAGAAACAAATGAAACAAACTATAGGATTTAGTTTTAGTGTAATCTTATAAAACATGTACGTAGTTAGTAGTGCTAAATACCACCAGACCCAAACTCACGTGTACGTGAACGCTTGTTCCATACTATACCTCACACGAGTATAAACTTTTTAACACTACGGGGATTTATATCTCGCGAAACTTGCACTGTAGTGATGTAACTTGAACTGAATAAAGTGCAAAATAATCTCTTTAATGAAGCATACATAATACCCTAAAAGTTATAAGTAGTTTAGTAAATATTTGCGCTCTTACCGTAAACTTTCAGAAGACAGGTGTTCGATATATGTTTAGACATGTTTAATGCGTTGCTAAAATCTGTTTATAGGGGGGGAAACGGATTGTTAGTAATGGGGGTCAAAAAGCCGCAGTACTAGCAATATATCCTGTCAGATCGACCCCCACGTGGTTCCCCTGGAAACCATCGTGTTTGATCCTAGTTGAATTCGTTAGAATGAGCTAATTGACCTGCTTTCGCCGTCACCTATCATCCCTCACTGGTGCCCTATACCGATACCGGTATCGGTATACCGGTGCACTATACCAATAGCGCAGGCGGGGTTACCATACCGTTATCACCCATTTAAAAAATCTATTTATATTTATAAAAAAGTAATTCTATATAGTATAGATAATTATTAATATTATAAAGAGGTAAAGTTTGTGAGTTTAGATGTTCGAGGTAATCTCTTTTTCTTTCTTATTTTTTTCTTCCTTCACTTTTTTTTTATTTTTTTTATTTATACCACTCAGGTGGCTAACAAGCATACAGCCCACCTGATGGTAAGCGTAGCCTATGAACGCCTGCAATACCAGATAAATAAAAGGTATTTAAAGTAAAACATATTTTATTAAAATAATCTATACATTTTGGTGCATATTATAAATAAATATTATTACATCGACTTAACAACAATTAATAATTTAGACAGAGTTCTGTTAAACACTGTTCAGAAAAATAATTTATTTATATCTAAACAATGTTTAACAAAACTCTTATTTTAAATATTGTTTGTAGTAAGACCGTTAGCCTTGAATCCGTTCTTCGTCGACTTTACACTAAATCTTAAAATCTCACATAGTAGGGCTTAGCTGGCTTATTTATATATATATAACCCTCGAATCCTAAGTGCACTGTAGACTCAGTAATATATTTATATTGCATTTTAAAACGTAGTCCAACAATATTTCATATCATTTGCAATTCTTTACCTCCACTGTAGGTAACTCCCAGACGAGTCTTGTATGTACTTTATTTTTACTTTCCAAGTGAGCGTCCTTCCTCTGCATTAACATACACCATCTCCAGTTGCGCCGTCAAAGAGCATCTGTTAACCGTGGCTTCTTTTACAAATTCACTTCGGAACTCCCCATTTTAAAAGCCAATAAAAGATTCACAACTTAAAATACAGAATGATTTTCAGTTGCTAACGTATTATTTTGTTTTATTTAAAATAAAATAAGGTGCAAAAGACGGACTCAATGCTAGCCTAGTAGCATTCTCTACCAGTCAACCTTTGGGATGAATAGTGAATTAAACGCGGTACTTCATTATTGGGATAGGTAGAGAGAATAACAACTAATAATGTATACCTATACACAACAAATAATACATACATATATATATATATATATATATATATATATATATATATATATATATATATATATATATATATATATATATATATATATATATATATATTGTATAACATTGGAATGATAACCCCGCCTACGCTAACAGTATACGCTGGCGGGGCACCAGTGAAAGATGATAGGTGAGAATTAAAACACAGGTCAGTTAGCCCATCGTTATGAATATATCTGGAATTCAACACGACAGTTTCCTGAGGGAACCAGGTGGAGATCGACCTGATAGGGTATATTGCTAGCAATGGGACTGGTAGTCCATGTTACTAACAAACCCTTCCCCAATATATAATGTTAGGCGGCAAGAGACAAGCCTTGCATCACCTAATGAAACTAATCTCTTTGATCAAGCTGTTTTATATTCAAGCGCGAACAAACTTTGGCGAAACCCGACCAAAACAAAGGTGCTGATTAAGTTAGCCCAGTATTTAAGCGTACTTTAAAATTAGGGTGATGGAAATGAAGGCAGTCAAAGGTAAGCCTCGTTCTGAACAAGTTGCCAACAAACTGATAGTAACACAAAATTGTTTTCATACGATGAAGAGCCTTTGTTCTGTGGCGGTGAGGGAGGGATTATTTTGTGGGGAAGTTAAAATCGTTTTTACCATTCAATAAATGTCCGGAAATAGATAGATAGATAGATAGATAATTTATTTACATTACTTACAGCACACAAAATACAATAAAAAAAACATACACGTAATACACAATAAAAGAGAAAAAGAATGAAAATAAAAAAGCACAAAAAAAAATTTTGTTCTTTTTTTCTTTCCCTTCCTTCATGCGTGTGCCATAGTAACACAAAATGATCACAACTCAGTTTATTGCTTTGCCCTTAAAAGAGCAAAACACTGATATTATAAATATAAATTTAAGATGGTGTTGTGATATCAAGACTTGAGGTTGCTTTGATTCCCTCAGCGATGTTGAATAAATAAAGTGAATGTTAGGATCTAGTTATACTTGAACAATACCATGTGTTATTATATTAATAATATTTAGTTTTACTATATCAAATAGTATAAAGTTCAACAGAACAATAGTTCAAAAACCAAGGCATAGTTACATCAGGCAGATTAAGGAAGGAGTTGGTGTCGTGTCGTATCAAGAGGTGAAGAGACTCGCTGGAAATCGTAGTGAGTGGCAAGAGCTCCACCGACAAGAGTGCAGCTCTTAAATAGGATAGATAGATAGATTTTAAATAGTAAGAAAGGATATATATTCAATAAACATGTTATAAATTAATAATTTACAAAAACTCTAAAATCTAAATTTAAACTCATGCATTTTGTTTAATAATAACATTAACAACTAATTATAAATATGCATATATATTCAAATGTTTGCTTATCGTCTTTGAAAAATGATAAAATTTTATCATCGAAGTTTGGGGTCATCGTTAATTAGTAAAAGGCGACCCTAAACTTCCACGTCTCAACATTTTTTAATAAACGGTTCCGGAAATAAAAAAAAAAGTAGTACATAATAATAAGAGAATTAATCAATAAATCCATCTCTACAATTTAGAAATCAAAATAAAAAAAGAATCGAAATATTCCTTTTTAAAAGGCCGGCAGCACACCTGCAATGCCGTTGGTGTTGTGGGTGATCATGAGCGGCGGTAGTCACTTACCATCAGGTGAGCTGCATGCTTGTTTACCCCTATGTTGTAAAAAAAATGCAAGCCATTAATTATTGTTTTCAAAAAAATAAAAGTATCTCGGTTTCTTCGTTGCTCAATACAAATAAATATGAAAGGCCCCTTAAATTCTGTTCATGGATATATCTACTAGCTATTTCCCACGACTTGGTCCGCGTGATCGGAAAAAGATTATAGAACGAGATAAAAGGTAGCTTGTATCTCCTTCCCATATAATATCATATGAAATATATTACTATGAAATTTGGTATATGTACGTATATATTAATTATACCGTTAAGACGTTATAAAATAACAAACAAACCCACTTTTATATTTATAATATTTTTAAGGATTTACATAGAGAATATGTTTAATATATTTATCCTTCTCAAGACACGAGTCAACCATAGTACTATCATACCTACTTGTACAACAATTAGTCCATTACCCTAAGGTTGTCTTGAAAAGATTGCTCTCAGCAATAAGACCGCCTTACTGTACTTGTACAATTGTATCGTTGTGTTTGTAAATTGTCTCGCTTATTTCCTATATTGTATAATGCAAATAAAGTATACTCATACATTCATTCATTCATATTCGTAAACTTTATTGAATTTACCAATAATTTTAACAACATAATAACTTTAACAAATTTCCAAAAAAAAAAGAAAAGAAATACAAAAATCTCTTACAATTGTAACAAGTTTAAAAAGTTACATATTCTATAGAGGCCTAATTAAAAAAGTCCCTTTTCATGATATCGCCACCACAGTATCTTGTAAAGTTTGCAAGGCACACACGCCAACAAACACATGTATGTATAGTGTATTATATCAGACATTCTATTATACAAACTCGCTCGACATGGAGTGAATCCGCAAAAAAAAATAACAGAAGAAAAACCAGAAAAAGCCATATCGAAAATCAGTGAATCGACACAAAGGGTGTTACTGGTCCCGCCGAATGTTCCCATTGAGTTATTGGCATCGAGATAGCGCCCGCAAATGTGTGTTTACAAGTGACTTCGCTGTGAGTTCTCGCCGAACAATATTACAATTTTTATCCGACTTCGAAAAAGGGAAGTCCTTATAATCGTATTGTCTGATTTTTTTATTTATATATCAGCCGTTAACTGACCGATGCTAAACATAGGTCTTGCCAGTAGTTGTCACGCTTAGCAGACGAGTTGGCAACCACAGTTAGACTTTGGAGATGTTTTAGGAGTCTCCTTACTCGCCGCTTATGATACCCATGGTAAAGAAAAAGGTGACCCATTCTATGCCAAGAGCACAAGGCACGGTAAAGTGTGACAATTAACTTAAAGTTTACTTAAACAATCTTGTTAAGTTCCGCTTGTCCGTTTCCTTATGAGATGAAGGAGCATATAGGCTACATTTTATCCTGGTCCATGAGTACATCCACGTCACGCGGACAAAGCCACGGGAAACATCTTGTATTATAAATAATATTGCAATATGTTTAAATATTTGTTACTGGATCACGCGATATTATTGAAATTTAGTATACTGATAGTCAATACCCTGGATTAACACATAGTATATTTTTTTATTACCGTGTGTGTCCCGGCATAGAATGAGACATCCCTTCCTTTCCCGTGGGTGTCGTAAGAGGCGACTAAGGGAGGGCGAGGAAAGAGCAGTATGAGCGGGATGAGCGGCGAGCGGATGACGGCGGGATGAGCGGTTGCCAATCCGCCTGACGAGCATGACAATTACAGGCAAAACTCACCTTATGGGGAAGGCTTATGTCCAGCAGCGGACAGTCAACGGCTGAAATAATAATAATAATATTTCAGACATAATGCGAGCAAAGTCATTAAACATAATTAAATGATATAATTTAAGATTATTTTACAAAAAAAGCCTTCAATTGTGTCAAAACCAGTTACTTTGATTTACAAACTAAATTACTGAACCGATTTTGATAAAATCTCTATGAAACCAATGTGTAAGTACATCCTTTCAGAGTAAAAAAGAATTTCACTAATTAGTTTACAACTGACGGAGTTATAAGGTTTTATAACATAAAAAAAGAAACACGGCCTAATTAAGAAGTACGTTCCTTTTGAAGTCGGTTAAAAATACTAACATTCCCCATATAACAACGGTATTACGTTCAAAGCGAACAAATTCATGCACAATTTTGCCGCCAAGCAAGCGCCTCAGTTAAGCCCTGTAGAGGCAGTAAATCGAAGAATTTGGAAGCTTGCCCGTTGTTTCCGGTCCCTATAACTCTTGTTACGGTTCGTTTTACGCTATAATATTATTATTATCATTATCTGCCCGCATTACTTATTAAAACAATAAATAATTCAACGGAAAGGGAACGCCGCCAGGAAATTGGGGGATAACGTTACAGTTTAGAAAAATATTATGATAAAAATAATAATACGTAACTGTATTAATTGTGCTATAAATTTACTTAAACTACATATTAGAACATTTCATTAAAATCTACAGTAATTTATTTTAAATATTACTTCGTCTGATGCTGGTGTTGTCTGAGTGATTTTTCACCCGACATTATTTATTATTGTTATATATATATATATATATATATATATATATATATATATATATATATATATATATAATTTTATACTACTTAGAATGGCAAACAAACTGACGGCCCACCTGATGGAAAGTGGTAACCGTCGCCTATAGACATGAGCAGTACCATGGACATAACAGAGTATACTGTTTCGCCCATGATACGCCCCCCATGCGTTGCCATTCCTGAGGACTCAGGTGTTATTCCTCTGTACCTAGTAAATTCACGCAATATCCCACCCTTCAAACCGAAACACAGCCATGCAAACACAGCTGCTTCACGGTTGAAACACGAATGGGACAGAGGTACCAAAGCAATCTACTTTTGTACAAAGTCTTCCTCTAGTGAACGTCATTTTTAAATATCACTATTATTGTACACAACGACCCCTTTACATACTATGCAAATAATATAAATATTATATGTATATTATTTTTTAATTACTGTTTTTAATATTTTGTGTTATTCTTGCCTACGGTCGACTGGCAGATAACGCCATATGGTGTTAAATACGCCATTTACACTTTCTGGGTGTATTAAAATTTAATAAATAAATAAAGACAGCCCGTAGACGCTGCCACCAAACTAATACGACATTAGTACCTACATTTCACCAATGCGAATCCGGGGCGCGTCGCCACTACTTACTTAATAAATGAAAGTAACCTAATCTCGCACATGGGGGAGCCTCCGCGCCAAACGAATATAAACTACACTAGCTATATCATGCGGCTTCACTTGCGTAAATTAGTATATAAGGTATACTGTATTCTAAGATAGAATAATCTATCCGTGTACCAATTTTTATATTTAAATCAATTCAATCGTTTTTGCATGAAAAAGTATAAAAAAAATGTTTCTCATAAACTTTTGCTTTTATAGTTAGTCACAGAATTTCATCACAGACTTTGTACAAAAGTTGATTGCTTGGGTACCTCTGTCCCATTCGTGTTTCAACCGTAAAGCAGCTGTGTATGCGTGGCTGTGTTTCGGTTTGAAAGGTGGGATATGGCGTTAATTTACAGGGTACAGAGGAATAACACCTGAGTCCTCAGGAATGGCAACGCATGGGTGGTATCATGGGCGAAACAGTATACTCTGTTATGTCCTTGGTACTGCTCATGTCTATAGGCGACGGTTACCACTTTCCATCAGGTGGGCCGTCAGCTTGTTTGCCATTCTAAGTTGTATAAAAAAGAAATCACTTTAGCCGTTAACTGTCCACTGCTGAAAATAAGCCTTCCCCATAAGGGGAGTTTTGCTAGTAGTTACCATGCTTGGCAGGCAGGTTGGCAACCGCAGTTGGGCTTTGATGATCTTTTAAAAAGGACGCTGCTACCCATTCCTCTACAATTAAGAGTTCCTCTAGTCGCCTCTTACGACACCCACAGGAAAAGAAGGGGTGGCCTATTCTATGCCGGGACCATACGGACTAATAGAATTTTCACAATAAATATTAATAGAGAAGTAAAAATACGTTAAAAAAAAGTAATATACATAAGTATATAAAAACATCAAATCCACTTTAAAAAAAATTATAAATAGAAAATTATCTCAATTTGTCTTAATAAAAAAAGTATTAAAATAAGAAAAGTATAGTATAACCTGCCCAGGAGTATAAAGAATAATTGTACCAAGTTTCGTTAAAATCCATCGAGTATTTTTTGTTTCTATAACCAACATACAGATAGACAAACAAAAATTATACTGATTGCATTTTTAGCATCAGTATCGATCACTAATCACCGCCTGATAGTTATTTCGGAAATATATTTCATGTACAGAATTGACCTCTCTACAGATTTATTATATAAGTATAGATTATTATTGAAATATAAGCTTTTTTCAGGCAAAATAACCTGTGACACTGCGACCTTTCCATGATCTTTTGTGCTCGCCCTTTTTTTAAAGTTCGCTGCTAATTTCTATCAATAATAGAAATAATAATGCAATATCTGAAATTATTCGGAAATTATTTTTTTATCAAAAAGATTTTTTCCTCGTTGAATACCATACGAATGTCACAATTATTTTCTTACAAATTTATTTGTCTATTGTCATGTAAGAAAACGAGTTGGCACTCCATCTTGTAGCTACACAAGGCAGGTATCTACTGTGTTGCCATTAATAAATGGAGAGAGGAAGAGATGTGATATCACGTACCATTCTTCTCAGTTCGTATTAGTCTGTCGATAGATAATCTACAAAGAGAATTGATTGATGGTGCCGATAAAGTGAATTTATCGACAAAAGAGAACCCTCTTTGCAATAGCAACGCAGTAGCGATGCCAGTCTTTTAAGAACCTGTAAGAGCGTGTTTTGAAGAGCCCCGTATTATAACAAGAACGGTTGAAGAATAAAACATATTTCACATATTACGTGGACAGGATATACAATGAGCATGATACATTTACAGCGGATACATTTTTTTTAATTTTATTAATTTATTCTTTATTGACCACATTACAAAAATGTAACAATGCGGTGAAAAAATTTTAAATTGTTATAAATAAACAATTACACGTACGTATCGATATTGACTCACAAATCACAACACATTCTATGGAGAATTGCCGCATATTATGATTACATAAATATACAGTGTCGTCACAGTTTTACTAAAACTGTCGACTGTCTTGTCATTTTATTTATTTTTCGAGTTTCACCTATAACTTTTTACATTTTTACGTTTTTTTTTATACCACTGAGGTGACAAACAAGCATACGGCCTACCTGATGGTAAGTGGTTACCGTAGCCTATGAACACCTGCAATACCAGAGGTATTACGCGTGCGTTGCCGACCCTGAAGAAACCTCTTTACCCCCCTTTTGAAGAACCCCATGCTGTAGTCTCTTGGGAAATCCTCGGCAGGGAGCTCATTCCACGTTCTATTTAATTGATTATATCTCATAAAAAAATTACTTTGATTGTCAATTCAATTGAAAAAAAAAACTTTAAATGTGACAAAACTAGTTTTTTTTTTTTATTTAAAAACGAAACTACTGTACCGATTTAGATACAATTTCTATGACACTAATCTGTAAGTAAATCCTTTCAAATATAAAAGATTTTTCCACATCGATTTAGAACTAACGTTATAAAGTAACAAGCATAAAAAATAACCGAATTGATAACCTTCTTGCTTTGTCGGTTGAAAATAACTTATTTTAATAAAAAGGTCTTACAGTCAAACACCATGTCATGTTGGGACACTTGATACGACACGACGAACTTATGAACATTATAATAGAAGGTAAGGAAGAAGGGGAAGAGGGAGACCGAGACATAGTTACATCAGGCAGATCAAGGAAGGAGTTGGTGTCGTGTCGTATCAAGAGGTGAAGAGACTCGCTGAAAATCGTAATGAGTGACAAGAGCTCCACCGACAAGAGAGCAGCTCTTAAATAGGATAGATAGACAGTCGAACATCACATACGCAATATTGTGTGTATGTATATATATATGTATATATGTGTGTGTATATATGTATATATATATATATATATATATATATATATATGTGTGTGTGTGTATTAATATATATATGTGTAGTATAGCAGTATATAATAGGTCATCTCTTCTTCACTGTGGGCAAAACTCTCTAAAGAGGAGTGGTGACCATGTTGACAATAATTAATGTAAAGTTTTTTTTTTAATTCATAATGTATGTAACTTTTTGTTGTTGTCAATAAATGTTTTCTTTCTTTCTTTCTTTCTTTCAATAATAAAAAGTAAACTTCATAATCTGGGTCATTACTGTGTAGTCCCAGCAGTAAAATAGTCATCTCTTTACCGTGGGCAAAACTCTCACTTTTTAAATCTCATACTTTACCTTTAAATTCCCAAACATGCAAAAAAAAAAACCACTCATTTCTGCATAAATTTGAATTAATGTTATAAAAACGAAAAATCTAATACTTTTCTTGTAATGGATTAACTCAAAAAATTCTAAACTGATTTTTGAAATACTTACACCTACCGAAAGCTACATTGTCAACGAGTTGAAAGTATTGTTTTAAAAAAATCGTGACGTCACAACCCTAGCACATAGACATATTATTGCTGACTAGAAGTGTCATTTATATCAATTTAAATCAGCAGTATTATGTCTATATAAACAAATACAAAGTCTAAATCAATCACTCGTCATTTAGCTAGCCAAATTACTGCCCAGCTATAGACCTGAGAGCCTACCATGAAGTGTTTTCTGAAATTTCGGAGCCAAACGAAACACAAATTTGATGTTAAAATTACATAATACAGGCCGTTTGGAAATATTAAAAACGTTAAAATTTTGTTCCTTTGAACTTTTATGATAGGATGTACGACGAACGAAATGTTAAATTCCACCTATTGGTCCGATTTTGGTATAAACAAAAACACGAAATTGAGTCCGAAATTTCGGAGTTTCATTTCATTGTAGACCCGCTGGTTTCTGCCCGTCGGTCTGGCCAGTAAAACTAACTAGTTAGATTCATCTAGGCTCAATAAAACCCTGAACCAAGGATCTCGTGGGTCGTGAGTCAAAATGAACCTTCAATTCAGTGAAAGTGTACTATTAGCTGTGCATAAAAATTTTTAAATAAATAATTTCGGTGTGTGTTTTTTTTTTATACATCTTAGAATGGCAAACAAGCTGACGGCCCACCTGATGGAAAGTGGTAACCGTCGCCTATACACATGAGCAGTAACATGGACGTAACAGAGTATACTGTTTCGCCCATGATACTCCCTATGCGTTGCAATTCCTGAGGACTCAGGTGTTATTCCTCTGTACCCAGTAAATTCACGCCATATCCCACCCTTCAAACTGAAACACAGCCATGCAAACACAACTGCTTCACGGTTGAAACACGAATGGGACAGAGGTACCCAAGCAATCGACTTTTGTACAAAGTCTCCCTACGTTTGGGAAAAAGTTGTTTTTTTTTTATATTAAACAGGGGTCCCACACTAACAGTGCGTAACCGCAGTAGATCGTCAATACTTTATATACCTTACCCGAGCAGTTACACATGATTGTAATTTATGTACGCGTTCAAAAGTCATATTAAACTTGCGAATACACACACATAAGTATCAATACAGCGAAGTTACAAACAAAAACAATTAATCAAGAAAATATTTAATTACAGTAAAGAAGTTTAGTTTGTAGTTAGTAAACATATCTATCGTGACATTAAAAATCCATTTGTAATAACCAACGAACGATTTGTCTTATCTTAATGGAGGAACTTCTGGCCCGTTCCTTATGTGTGTTCGGTAAACCGACGTGCCAGTGCGAGCGATACTGAAGCGAAAGAAATGCTATTTTTAAAACCACTTTCAAAGTGAGAAAGTTTTCTATCGACATGATTTTTTATCGTATGACCCCGGCATAGAGTGAGCTATCCTTTTCTTTTCCGTAAGTATCGTAAGAGGCGAGTAAGGGAACTTAATAGTCAAGAACTGGTCAGCAGCTCTTTTAAAATATCAATAAAACTCAAAGGGAGACTTTGTACAAAAATAGATTGCTTGGTACCTCTGTCCCATTCGTGTTTCAACCATGAAGCAGCTGTGTTTGTATGGCTGTGTTTCAGTTTGAAGGGTGGAATATGCCGTGAATTTACTGGGTACAGAGGAATAACACCTGAGTCCTCAGGAATGGCAACGCATGGGGGGTATCGTGGGCGAAACAGTATACTCTGTTATGTCCATGGTACTGCTCATGTCTATAGACGACGGTTACCACTTTCCATCAGGTGGGCCGTCAGCTTGTTTGCCATTCTAAGATGTATAAAAAAACTGAGGTTGTCAGGCATGCCAACTACTGGAAAAACCCCTCAATAGACCTATGTTCAGCAACGGGCAGGCAACCGCTAATATCATTACCATTATCTGCTAATAATGGGTTCGAATTTCATATCAATCAGAGCGCTTTAATATGAGACCAACACAGGATTACTTCCATATTAAATATTAAGGTAGGTGTTTTTTGCCAAGCAATATTTATCTAACGTATATACACTTCTACACGACCAAATTATTCAGTTATAAATTCAAACAACTATTTTAAATCTAATAATCTATAAAATGTCCTATTAGATAAAATTTTCGGTGTAAATACAGATTCCGTTTTGGATTTTGATTTTGGACATTGGATTCTATATTGTTTCACTTCAAATATTGTAGGGGCTTAGAAGAAAAATAGAATTTATGAGCACTGATTAAAAGAAATAATACATAATACATTAATTAATCATTCAAGGAAATATCGCTAGTGAAAAACACAGGGTAGTAAGCGCAATTCTGGCTGAAGTAAATGTAGGAGTGATTTGCCTGCATCAAACCCTCGCTCTTCAAAATGACAGTTTCGATAATAAAAATTGTCCTGATTCTGTTTAACATTGATCCCCATCAAAAACGTAAAATGAAAACAAAATGCCAAGCCTCACAACGCAGTTCTTCTGATACAAAAAATTATGAGATCTCATGTAAAACCAAATCGGTTTCATTTATAGTGACCATATTAGTATCAGATATGTTTATTCTCTAATAATCATAATGACTTACAAAATTATAATTAAATTGCCTGGATGGATATTTAGTTGCATTTATGACTAACATATCCCGGCATAGAATGAGCCACTCCTTCCTTTCCCGTAAGTGTCCTAAGAGGCGACTAAGGAAGAGCAAGGGATGGACAGTGGCGTCCTTCTTAAAACATCTACAAAGCCTAACTACGGTTGCCAACTCGTCTGCCAAGCGTGACAACTACTGGCCGAACCCCCAAGGAAAGGCTTATGTTCAGCAGTGAACAGCTAAAAGCTGATATCATGGTGACTTACAACTTTGATTTCACTATATCCGTATGATAGAAGTAGTATTTAAAGAATTGCATCGCTTGCACGCTGCAGTGTGGCACAGTCCTAACGCAATGTTGTTTTTCATCGGTGCCTACTTTAATTTACGTTACTGCCTCCCCAGTACCTCTGAATAAGGTTTTACTGTAAAAATAACCAAGTTAGGATCAGTAGAGAACATTTTATTACCATCTGGTCAAAAGTATTACTATCATGAAATTAGATGTTACAGTCAAGTTTATTTATTTATTTAATACTTTATTGTACACACTAATTATAAATAAAAATATAACAGAGGTAAACAGTTTAGTGTAATATCTCTATGTATTCAGAGATGTTTCATCCTATGGATGCTCAAAATATTTCAGTAGCAGTCTTAGTCGATCTTACTTTACGTGCCCTAGATTGTACTGTATCCCCAAATATATATTCTCTATCTGTCCAATAGAATAGGCATCCCGCCATTCGTATCAAATAGTCAGGACGGGATGCTTGAACATCCAACCTCTATCTCCCTCCCCTATATATGGACTATGGAGTAACGACCTCAAAGGCATTGCAGGAAAACAGTGGGTGCAGGTAAGACCTATGTCCAGCAGTGGACTGATAATGACATGTAATAATAATGATAAAGATGATAAAGTTTAAAAGCTTATAAATCTATAAAGACTACAGTCTCTTGGGACAGTTTATTAAATCTACGACATTTTTGCGGTTGAACCTTTTAACTTTTAATTAGTACCTGAAATCGGAAAACCGTACGAATGGCACTCACCTCCGACAATTAAAGTCTCCCCACGGTCCAGCAATTATTGTGACACTAATTAATTAACGTTTTTGCTTATATGTCGAATTATTCGCGAAGCAGCGGTTACAGGACGTAATTTGGTTTTATATTAAAATTTCAAACGTAATACATTTATTTTGGAATATACTAGTTTTACATCCGCCACACGTACGCGTGGATTTCGGAATAGAAAAACTTGTCTGACCATAAATACTGTTACATAAAACTTTTTTTTTAACTTTTTAATTATTTTAAATTTGGAACATGTTTATTATTTTAAAAATTTCTTTCGATTTCGCGTCAGACAGATAAAGGTCTGTGTAAAAGCCAAAGGTGGCTATTTCGAATAGAATATTTTTAATAAATATGTAGGTATAAATTACAGTAATATTACATTACTTCATAAAAACAATGCATTTTCATTTGTAACAGAACATATGGCTGGACTAGGTATAGATATATATATATATGTTATAAGTAAACATATATTTATTTAAATGTACTATGTCTAATATGGTCAATTAAAAGCCCATGGACGATCGACTAACACCATGCACATTTCATAAATGTCTTCTATGCTATCAATTACAATTTTGTTACATGTATTAAAGACTTTGTACAAAAGTCGCTTGCTTGGGTACCTCTGTCCCATTCGTGTTTCAACCGTAAAGCAGTTGTGTTTTCATGACTGTGTTTCGGTTTGAATGGTACGAGTAGGATATGGCGTAAATTTACTGGGTACAAAGGAATAACATCTGAGTCCTCAGGAGTGGCAACACATGGGGGGTATCATAGGCGAAACAGTATACTCTGTTATGTCCATGGTACTGCTCATGTCTATAGGCGACGGTTACTACTTTACATCATATGGGCCGTCAGCTTGTTTGCCATTTAAAATTTGTATAAAACAATAAAAAATATCAATAGATTGAATGCATAAAAGAAACAATCAACGCAGCTCAGTCGCATATGTTTCAAAGAATATGCAGCCAATAACTGTGAATAAAAATGCAATACAAGCAAAGAATGATGTACTGCCCTGTTTTCCTCTATTCTCTTCCGCCATCTATCTTTTGTTATATAGGGCTTCGGGGCTTCACTCACAATTTTATGGGGTAACCATGGGAATAACTCAGCGTGAAGTTGCCTTACACGTGTTTTATTGTTATTAATCGCTTCATTGTTATCCCAAACGTGGGAGAATAATATTGTATTACCAAAATTATTTATTTATTTATTCTTCACTAACTTTTAAACGCGAGTTTGTCCGCATGACTGAAATATGTTTATTGACAAACAAACTTACTTTCACAATATTAACTTTAACATTTATGATATTAATAAGGATTGTCCAAGTAGTAGTTTTCTATAAATAAAAGAATTTTTAAAACCGGTTGAATAGTTTTTGAGTTTATTCAATACAAACAAACAATCAAATGTTTATGTTAACAAATAGATATTAAATACAAATGAATCACCAATTGCTATCCAGTATATGGTAATTAGTCTAGTATTCCGTACCCAAAACTTATTATTTCTTTTTTATTTTAAATTCTACTATGTTTTTTTTTTGATACAGCTTAGAATTAGCCAGTAGTTTAGCCAGTAGTTGCCACGTTGGCAGGCAGATTGGCAACCGCAGTTGGGCTTTAGAAATATTTTAAGAAGGACGCTGCTACCCATCCCTCGCCTATCGCCTTGTCGCTCGCATGTCGCCTTTTACGACACCTACGGGAACCGAAGGGGTGACCTATTCTATAACGAGACCATATTGAGAAGTTTTTTTTTATACAACTTAGAATGGCAAACAAGCTGACGGCCCACCTGATGGAAAGTGGTAACCGTCGCCTATAGACATGAGCAGTACCATGGACATAACAGAGTATACTGTTTCGCCCATGATACCCCCCATGCGTTGCCATTCCGGAGGACTAAGGTGTTATTCCTTTATACCCAGTAAATTCACACCTTATCCCACCCTTCAAACCGGAACACAGCCATGCAAATCGGATTTTCGGTCCGAAATTATTTCGGAACCGATGCCATATTGGTTCCGAAATAATGCTACTGGTAGTTAATTCCAAAGCGTGGTTATGTGTGGAAAAAAGTAGTAAATGTAATAGTAGAAATGATAGCGGAATTAAACAAAATAATTTTAATCAAATAACCAGCGACCCTGACATAGCATGGGCAACACAGTATATTGGGAGAAAGGGATTGTTAGTAATGGAGACTGAAAATCCCATTGCTAGCAATATACCCAACCAGGTCGACTTCCTCGCGGATCCCCCTGGAAACTATCATGGTTAATTCCTGATGAATTCATCATGATGGGCTAATTGGCCTGTTTTCATTCTCATCTATCACCCTTCACTGGTGCTCCGCCGGCGCGTCCCGTTAGCGCAGGCGGGGCAACCATTCCATTTTTACCCATCATAAAAAAAACAAAGTATATTCTGTGACGTACGTGGTCACATATATATTTATAGGCGATAATTATCACCTTTCATCTGATAGGCCATTAGTTTTACCAGCATTGCAAGTTGCATAAAAACCTCTTTTTTTTCTTTTTTTTTTTACAACACAGGGGGCAAACGAGCATGCGGCTCACCTGATGGTAAGTGACTACTGCTGCCCGTGATTATCCACAACACCAGCGGCATTGCAGGTGTACTGCCGGCCTTTTAAACCTCTGCACCATCTTATTATTCCTGTGCTAATTTTACCCAAATTTGATTTTTGTTTAGAACAAAATCCTAAATTATTTCCATTCAGTGTCTCGCCCGGAGCTTATGATACTAAGAGTTAGAGATGATCGCTTTTTCAATTTCACTTATCTATCCTTAGATATTTTGGTTCATTGATTCCTTCGGAAATTGAGTTATAAATAGAAATAAAATTAAGGGCTTTGTTTTATAAGAAACAAATAATTTCTTGTTAAAATCAAAACTTTAATTTTTAGTATAGTTATTTGTTTGTTTGTTTGTTTGTAACACTTTATTATACGGTAAAGTATAGTATACAGAGTTCTTAATAAAAATAAGTACAATAGCGGACTTGTCCCATAAAATGGATATCTTCCAGTCAACTTTTGAATGTGTGATAAAACTTGGGAATTGATGAAAATAAAAAACAAATACTATACAATAGCTAATTTAAAAAAAAATAAGAAAATAATAGGTGTTACAGTATCAACACGATCACGACATTAATACTGGACAACAACACATTCAAATGATACATAATACATCTAAAAGCCGTGTGGTCCCGGCATAGAATAGGCTACACTTTCCTTTCCTGTAGGTGTCGTAAGAAACGACTAAAGGAATTTAATAGTAGAAGGATGGTTAGCTGCGTCCCTCTTAAAACATCTCTAAAAGCGAATGTCAACCCACCTGCCAAGGCAACTGCATGGCAACTACTGGTAAAATCCCTCTCATGTGTGAGGTCTGTATCCAGCAGTGGACAGTTAACGCCTGGCATAATAATAAATATAATAATCAAATATTTATTTCTTTAAATTTTAATGCACAGTCAAATTATGTACATATGACGGACTTAACACCGAACGGTGTTCTCTACCAGTCAACCATTGGGCAAACCGAGAATTAAGTAGGCGGTGCATTATTGAATAGAGGAAATATAAAAAGTAAAACCTAATATGTTCATATATTTTAAATATATAATATAATAAAGTCAATTATTTTTTTTTTAACATAAAAGACAAAAAGTCGAGAGACAAGGATGTGAGGCAACCGTAACGAATCCTTTCACAACTTCTAAGTTTATAAGTCATCAAAGTTGGTACAGTGTTTCGATGACGTCATAATTGCGTGAGCAAGTGTAGACAGATGAGTCAGGTCACGTACTTATATCAAAGTAATTTACACCGTTCGCATGGTAACTCCATCTAACTTAGCGAAAGTTGCTTGATTAGGCGCGTGACAAGACTATACGCTCGTTGGCTAATTGTTTCGCCAGTGTGCACCCGGCCTTAGTTCGGGATTCGACCTTTGCTTAGGTTGTTTTATTGACTTGCAAAAGAGCAAGTCCGCAACCTGGATTGTTTATTTTGAACTGCAAAGCCTCGGCTGAAGATAAATCAAGAATTAAGAAGCTGGACCGAACTGCTTGTTAAGCACGTGACAGGACTGTGCCTTGTTAGCTTATTATTGCGACAATGTGCACTCGGTTTTAGTTCATAATTCGCTCTTAGAATGTGTTATTAACTTGCAAAAGAGTAGTTTCAAGTAGATTTTTTAAAACTATATATAAAACTTCACGACAGAAAGTAAATAATAAATATGATCTTTACTTAAACTAACCTAATTTTTTTTTTAATGGATGATAATGGAATGGTAACCCCGCCTGCACTATCGGTATACACTGGCGAGGCACCAGTGAGGGATGATAGGTGAGGATGAAAAAGCAGGTCAGTTAACCCATAGTGATTTACTTGGAATATAACACGATGGTTTCCAGGAGGAATCGCGAGGAGGTCGACCTGACAGAGTGAATTGCTAGCAATGTGACTACTTATTTATATAATATATATAATAATGTAACAAAATTATACGGTCACTTGTGTCCTCTCATTAATTCGCCAATATACATCCGGCGTTAGTTCAAAATCATCAGACGTGCTGTATGCTTGTTTACTAACTTTGTGGAATTGAATATATATACGAGTATATATATATATATATATATATATATATATATATATATATATATATATATATATATATATATATATATATATATATATATATATATATATATATATATATATATATGTTTATAGACTTGTAAAAGTCTGCAACTTATTTTATCAAAAATTAATCAAAAATCGATTAAGAATAAATTTGTTGCGAACTACAAACCCTCTCAATAAAAGGTAAATTAAGAAATAAGAAACTCAGCTAAACTGCTTTCACCAATATACACCCAGCTTTAGTTCGAATTTCGCTGTTTGCTTGAGTTATTTTATTTACTTGCAAGCGAGAAGTTCGAAATAGATTTTTTTACTTGGAACTAAGAAAGTCTCTCGGCTGAAGACAAATAAAAAATTGAGTGATCCGTAAGCTGATTATTTAAACTATGGTTGTTAAGTAACTGTATCACTATTTAACACAAGATCCGTAGAGCTATTAATAAGGTTCCTTTGTAAGGATGTACTTTTATATTTATCCTATAGAAAATTTATCAAAATTGGTTTAGTGATTTTATTTTAAAGTCAAAACAACTGAATTTACTACGATAAAGTCGGCGTTTTCTTCTTTTTTTTTTGTGAAAATATATGAATGAATGAATGAGTATACTTTATTTGCATTATACAATATAGGAAATGAGCAAGACAATTTACAAATGCAACGATACAATTGTATAAGTACAGTAAGGCTAGTAATAAGTATATCTACTTATTACTAGCTTTTAGCCCCGACTTCGAGCACATGTCCGAAATAAAAAATAGCTTAACTTCTTCTCCATCTAGATAATATAAAAATTTAGTTATGTACTTTATGAAATATTTATTAAGGGTCCCTTCCAGGGTTCATGTTAATTTTTTACATTTAATAACTTAAGACCTATATTGTTACAATATGAAATAGCAATAAATAATTTAATTAAATTGAATTGAATCTAAATATTATAATTTCAAATTTAATGAAGACTGATTTAGCCGTCCAGATGCCAAATGATAACAAACAAAAAAACAAACTCAATTTTTTTATATTTATAATATTAAATAGAATAATATAGAATCTCTAGAAGATTTTTAACAATTAATTACACGTTACACCATTTACAATTTATCGGTTAATTAGTTTGTAAACATCAAATTAAACTTTGAGCAACTAAACCAAATTTGTAATTAGCATACGCATTTATGAGGTGCGTTGATTAATTATTAACTTATCTCTACGGCGGCTAACTTTAAATTAAGTAAACAATAAAATAAGTAAATAAGAGTAATAAGTAATATTACAAAATAGTTATACCTGTGATATTTACATAATGTAATATGGATACCGATCTGATATCTATATATTGGGTTTCTCTCGACTTTGATGGTGGAAATAGGTCAATCCCCATTTTAATATCGCCTGTATCGGTCTTATATCTATTTTGGAATATGTTAAAAGTCTGTTATCCAATATTATTTTTAAGATAACAGAGTTCTAATATATTCATTTTTGGACCAGTGATAGATATTATAAATAAAATATATAAACATTGAAAGAAAGAAAGAAACTTTATTTTACGAAATATACGACAGCACCCATATATTATTATAAAAATTATAATAAAAAAAAAAACTACAAAATTAACTAATAACGTAAATATTATTTATATGTCCATTATTCCACATTCTACCATATCGGCATGTACAATATAAAAGTAAAGTAATTATAACTTATATAACAATAAAACAATATCAATAATAATAATAAAATGTAAAAATGTGAATGAAAATAATTAAATTGTATGTCTAATATTTATCAATGTAATAGTCATGCAACGTATAGTAACATTTGGCTGTCAAATATTCTTTTGCTTTTTTCCTCATATACATTTAAATTGTCTATTTCCTTAAATGCCCCCGGGAATTTATTTATATTTTAGAGACCATGCCAAAAATAATAATATATTTAATTAATAAATAATATATTTATTTGTTGTTTATTAATGTAGGTTTATTTTTATATATATGTATGTATATTATATATATATATATATGTGTTCATATTATATCTTTCAAATATATATATAATGATTTGTATATTATGTAAATATGTATTTTTTTGTTGTTTAGTTTCCCTGTTTAGCACTACTGCTGCCCACTCATTGCTATCCTATACTACTGCGTTAGGTTGACTGGAAGAAATCTCTTTTAGAGATAAGTTCGCCTTTGCTAACTTTGTTACTAATTTGTTGTTATTACTGTATGTTTCAGTGTCACAAATAATATATAAGATATACAAGTCTTTTTACTCGAAAAATAAATAAACAAAGTGCTAACAATAATCAAAGATTCATAACACTAAAATGAACAAAACAAAATAGGCAGTCTGATTTTTGACTAGGAATAAAAAAAATAAAAATTCACATGCGATATCGAATAAAGAGCCAATACCCAACAATAGTCCACAAGTCCGCCAGCAGGAAAATATCATAGGAACTGTCAAAACATATTTTGTCAAAGCACAAATATGGATTTATTCCTTTTTGACGCCAATCCAGAGGCGTATATGTGAAAAATGATAACACCATTTATATTTCTGTTTTGAAATCCATCAAAAACATTTTAGTGGATCTCCTCATATTAAGTTATTATTAAAGTTATCAGTTTGTTTAAATAATCAATAATAGAGTTTTATGACTGTTCACATAATTTTTTGTTTACATTTATAAGACTTTGTATCGTAATCTTCAAGAAAAGAGCATATGCCTTTTTTTTAAAAAGGAATATGCTCTTTTGATAAGGACTTTTAATAAGGACTTCTAAATACATTATCTGAACGATTATCAAGTTAAATATATTATAAATAGTTTTTTAAATAGGAACGCTTGTCCCAAACTAACGTCTCAATGGCGAACGTCCCAGGCAATACTTGAAGCTTCGACGACACTATCCCCTCAAGCTTTATTTATATTGCTGCTTCGAGAGTTACATTTTAATGACATTTGACTTTCTTATCTCTCGTGGTTCCAGATTTTTACGGGTTAACATTTAAGGTATTAATGGGTCATTTGGTATTGTAATGTAATTGTGTTATGTAATTTTCATAGTAGTCAAATAACGAAGTTTAAAACCAATACGAAAACATAACCTTCAAGAAAAGAGCATATTCCTTTTTAAAAAGCCGGCAGTATACCTGCTATGCCTCTTAAGTTGCGGGTGCTTATTGGCGGCAGTAGTCACTTACCATCAGGTAAGCCGCGAGCTTGTTTGCCCCCTGTGTTATTAAAAAAAATATAGATAAAGCATTATTCTGTAGTGTATCATATCAGACGCCAATTGTCCACTACTGAACATAGACCTTCCCCTATTGAAGAGATATATATATATATTCTTTATTGTACTAAAACATACAGTAACAACAATAAGTTAATAACAATGTTAGCAAAGGCGAACTTATCTCTAAAAGAGATTTCTTCCAGTCAACCTAACACAGTGGCATAGGAAGTAGTGAGTGGGCAGTAGTAGTGCAAGACAGAAATTTAAATAAATATTTATATAAATTATAAATAATTATATATATACATATATATAATTATATAGTTTTGCTAGTACTGTAGTTACCAATCCCCTGCCAAGCGTGTTGCCACGCTTGTCATTGGTAACTACAGTGAAACTTTGGAGATGTTTTAAGAAAGAAACTGCTGCCCATCTCTCGCCCTTCCTTAGTCGCCTCTTATGATACCCACGGGGAAGGAAAGAGTGGCCTATTCTATGCCGGAACCACACGGAAATATTATATGTATTAATACGATATATTTTTTTTTATATCACGAAGATGGCGAACAAGCCCTTCTGATGGTAAACGGTTACTGCAGCCTATGGATGCCTGCAACATTAGGGGTGTCACGTGCGCATTGCCGACCCTGAAGAAAACTTAATATAATCTATTTGATAAACTTAATACTGTAAGGGTACCATAAATTTAATTAATTTAGAAACTTCTATACAGTTTCGTTTATATTTCGGGATGACAGTTTTTTGATTTGGGTGTACGCATTATGTTAATTAGAAATGAGAGAGAGAGCTATTTAAATGGCATTCATAAATAATAGGAGAATGTTCACTTTCTAAATTACAAGATTCCCAGAAATACCCATTAATATTAGCGCTGTGGTTTCTCAGAGAGCATGGAACAGTATTCACTGGATACTTCTGTGACTTACTATTGAAAAGTATAATGCAATCTAAGTATGATCCCATTAAAAACAGTAAAATCTATATAAGGATGATATAGATGTGAGTACTAGATAGATAGATGGATAGATAGATAGATACTCTTTATTGTTTCCTCCATAAGATTACAATAGTAATCTTATTATTAATACAAACAATTACGAGAATATATTACACTGAGAAAACAAAAGCAAGTCAAAGCCTTTTATAGAGCAGGCCTATGTTCAGCAGTGGACAGTAAAAGGCTGATATGATGACGATGAATACATATATAAGGTGATTAATGCTTCTTTCCACTCAACGTTTGCTGGAAGAGAACTCTAACAGAATGAAGCTTACCTGTTGTACACCTTTATGTAATGCACATTATAACAATGTATTTTTTGTGTAAAGTTTAAATAGGTAAAATAAATAAATAATGTGCCAAATTTCTTTTGCATACATACAATTACAAAATACTAAAGAATTACTTCTGTATTCAATTTAAACAAACCTATCATCATCATCATCATATAAGCCATTAACTTTTCATTGCTGAATATAGGCCTCCCCTATGAAGGGATTTAACAGTAGTTGCCACGCTTGGCAAGTGGGTTAATAACTGCAGTTAGACTTCGAAGAGGTTTTAAAAGGGACGCTACTATCTAATCCCTCAAATATAAAATTCCCTCCAATGCCTCTTGCGACACCCAAGGAAAAGGAAGTGGTGGCTTTTTAAATGCCGGGACAACATGTCGAAAAACAAATGTATACCAAACAGTAATTATTAGTTTTACATGAGACTTTCTTCAATAAATTACGTTTATTCTATTCCTATTCTTTCACTATCCAAGCTATCCGTATCTGGAACTCCTTACCTCTTTCTATTAGATCAGCACAATCTCTTGCCTCGTTCAAGAGGCAGGTAAAATCTTATTACCTATCTCTCTAATTTGCCTTGACGTTTACTATGTGTGATTTACCTTGATCTATTTAGTATATTTATGTATTTATGTTAATGTATTATTATTTATATTATATATGTATGTTTATGTATTGTAATCTTATATTTATATTGAGAATATTTTGCACTTTGTTTGATTCCTTTTATGTATTTACTGTGTCTGACTTGCGCCATCTACCTTTCTCTCTGTACTTATCTATTATTTATGCCAGGTTGTCTGTATTGCTGAGATTGCTTTTAGCGATAAGGCCACCTTTTGTATATGCACATTCTGCATAAATACTCCTTGTATACATCTCTACTGTGCGCAATAAAGAGTTAGTTATTATTATTATTTATAAGAAAATATATGGCAACCCATGGTATATCACTCTTTATATATATATATATATGGATCGCATAACTCCCTTGTTGGTTGAAATCAGTACGTGAGTACGTAATACTACGTCTATGTGTTGAAGCCACTGTTCTCTTACGTTTACAGAGCTAAATCCTGCTTGTCATATCCGCGTTCTAAATTCAAATATTTGGTCTTTTTTTCGGAGCAATGTCTACAATATACAAGTGTAGTAGAGCCAAAAATCGACTCGCAAAATACGAGTACAACCACAAAACAAATAATCACTACATCATATTTTAAAAGTTTGCACTGTTGTTATTGACAAAACTGGGAATAAATCTATGTAACCATTTAGAAATATCAATATAACAAATTACTTAATATTCAGAATATTGTATAGCTATTTATAATATATCAATGGATCGGTCCGACTTTGCACGGATAAGTAGAATTTTCGAAAATAGTGTTATAATAATGTTTTCACAAGTGTAGTAACAAATAAATCTTTCCTCTTTATAATATTAATACAGATTATATATATATATATATATATATATATATATATATATATATATATATATATATATATATATATATATTATAGGTCATAATACAAAGGGTATAGACTGAACACAGTATAATTTCTACAATATATCTATCTCTAAAATATCAATATCACTAAAGAACATAGCTATATTATAGTGTAAATTTTCAAATTCAATGAGCCGGTTGCATAGATTTCACCCGAATAGTTTTTTGTTCGAAGTGACGCGAATCTGAATACAACTAGGTAAATATGCGGCATCCATTTAAGTCCGTATCTGTGGGTGTGATCAAAATGTAGGGTACTGATATAGGGGTTCCTCAACACGTTGTAACAATATTGATATGCCAGTCTATTGGAAAATGTTCACGTTCTTCAAGGAAATTGGATTTTCTACTGTCACACATGATCCGTACCTATATGAGGGTAAAATAATATATACCCACCTATATGCTTACGGTACGTATGACATGTAGTTACCTACACACACAATATAGTTCGAATATCTAATATATATACATGTACATACTAGAAAACGTTTATTTAAAGTATCTATATCAAAATATTTGCTTATATTAATCATAACCTCAAAATCTTTGCATGAAATTACAGGGTATAGAAACAAAATACCTAAGTCCTCAAGAATTGCAACTTATGAAGGGCACCATGGGCGAAACAGTATACTCTGTTATGTCCATGGTACTGCTCATGTCTATAGGCGACGGTTACCACTTTCCATCAGATGGACCGTCAACTTGTTTGCCATTCTAAGTTACACAAAAAAAGCCTCTTTCATTTCCAAATTTTTAACTATTCCGTATTAATTAACCTATTTACAAAAAAAAAACAAATCTATTATGAGATACTAAGGTTCCATCCCAACCATCTGGACGAATGGCGGTCCTCCACCGTGCATTTTTCAAGGCACTTTCTTCCAAGCACAACCACTTTTTAGAATCAACTTCCAGCAACAGTATTTCTAAATCGATATGACATCATAAGATTTAAGAAAAGAGCAAATTCCTCTTTAAAAGGTCGACAGCACACCTGCATTGCCTCCAGTGATCATGGGCGGTAATCACTTACCATCAGGTGAACCGCATGCTGGTTTGCCACCTCAGTGATATAAAAATGATATGTTACAGATAAGTAATATTCATTGCTATGCAGACGACAGTACAGGAGATACATTATATACCGGTCATGCAAAGATCTCGCGGGCACATACCGATGAGTGCCGGAATAGACTTGTGTCTGAAATCGAAACTTCACTCCATCAAGTTTCGATCCGGGGTGAACAAAATCTTGTCCAATTTAACCCCAAAAAGACACAAGTCTGCGCGTTTACCGCAAAAAAGACGCCGTTTGTCGTATCTCCTCACTTTCAGGGCACTTCCCTTGATAAAAAGTCGAGTCTAGGAATTCTGGGCGTTGATATATCTTGCGACGTCCAGTTTTGCGGTCATCTGGAGGAGAAGGCTAAGATAGCTTCCAAAAAGTTAGGAGTGCTCAATAGGATGAGACGATATTTCATGCCAGAACACCGCCTGAAATTATATAAAGCCCAAGTCAGGCCGCATATGGAATACTGTTCTCACCTGTGGGCAGGAGCGCCACAGTGCCAACTCCTTCCGTTAGACCGCATTCAGAGTCGGGCGGCTCGAATTATCGATAGTCAACGCCTTACTGTCCGGCTTGATCCACTGAAACTGCGCAGAGATGTTGCATCTCTGTGCATCTTCTACCGAATTTATCATGGGGAGTGTTCTGAGGAATTGTTCGGATTGATACCTGCTGCTGATTTTCACCACCGTGCAACCCGCCACAAACTAAAGTTTCATCCCAATCATCTGGACGAGTGGCGGTCTTCCACCGTGCGTTTTTCAAGGCACTTTCTTCCACGCACAACCATTCTTTGGAATCAACTTCCAGCAGCAGTATTTCCGAACCGATACGACAACATAACCTTCAAGAAAAGAGTATATTCCTTTTTAAAAGGCCGGCAGCACACCTGCAATGCCGCTGGTGTTGTGGGTGATCATGGGCGGCGGTAGTCACTTACCATCAGGTGAGCCGCATGCTCGTTTGCCCCCGGTGTTGTAAAAAAAAAAAAAAAAAAAAAGTTATGAATTGAATGGTAACATGCGTGTATATTGCGTTAGTCGTTAATGTAATTTGCAACACAGAAGCAGTGTATTGCAGATATAATGCACTAATTACAAAGCTATTCCAAAATTCACAAACAGTAATTCTACTAAATAGCTGATTCAGACACATTGTAAAACTATAACTGACATAATTATCCAACTAATTAAATTAGAGGGAGACTGTACAAAAGTCAATTGCTTGGGTACCTCTGTCCCATTCGTGTTTCAACCGTGAAGCAGTTGTGTTTGCATGGCTGTGTTTCGGTTTGAAGGGTGGAATATGGCGTGAATTTGTAGGGTACAGAGGAATAACACCTGAGTCCTCAGGAATGGCAACGTATGGGCGAAACAGTATACTCTATTATGACCATGGTACTGCTCATGTCTATAGGTGACGGTAACCACTTTCCATCAGGTGGGCCGTCAGCTTGATTGCAATATTAAAAGTATTTAAATTGTAAACAAATAACACTTATTGACATGTTGTTGAACCTGCATACGTCTCTGTAATTCACTTCCTAATAACTTGAAGATGGCATAACAGAAAAATCCTTTAAAGCAGGTATCATAAAATTTTATTCTAAAACTCTTATTTTTTGGACCAATTGTGAATATTTTTATAATAAATAAATAAAATAGGTAATATTTAACTATTACAAACCTTTAGAAATTTCAATTTTAATATTGCAAACCTAATCCAATAGTAATATTGAATTAAGATTAAAATTTGGTTTCGAGTTAGTTGTATGATAAATCATATTTTTACTATGATGTCGAGAAGTTGGAATATTTCATGTCGAATATTCAATTCGGTTATATCATTTATAGAATACAATAGAATATTGTTCAAATTTATTTTATTATTTCACGAGAAAAAGAGCTATTTATTTTTATTAGCTTTCAAAAATATTACTTTATTTTTATAGAACATTTAAAAAAACCAGTAGTTTTTTTATAATACTTAGAATGGCAAACAAATTGATGGGCTAACTAACGGCAAATGGTGACCATCGTTTATAGACAGCGCCATGGGTATAATAGTATATTTTGTGTTATCTCTAATGGTGCTAAAGTGTTATGCCTCTGTGCCCTATAATTTCACCATCATGTCCCACTCTTCAAATTGAAACACAGCCATACAAACAAACACACAACTGCTTCACGGCCTAAACACGAAACAGACAGTTTTTGTACAAATTCTACCACTGGTATTAACTACTATCTATCCTATTTAAGAGCTGCGCTCTTGTCGGTGGAGCTCTTGCCATTCACTACGGTTTTCTGCGAGTCTCTTCACCTCTTGATACGACACGACACCAACTCCTTCCATGATCTGCCTGATGTAACTATGTCTAGGTATTAACTACAATTATATAAAATTAATATATACAAATAAGATTGTAAGTAGGTACAATTAGGCATTTTCTTACCGACTATTTTTCAAGTACACGGTATAACTAACAATTGTAGTTTATCTCGTATCCAAGTTATACATATGCATGTTTTTTATGGATGACAATGGAATAATAACCCCGCCTGCGCTAACGGCGGGGCACCAGTGAGGGATGATAGGTGAGGATGAAAGCAGGTCAGTTAACCCATCGTGACGAATTCAATAAGATTTCCAGAACGGTTTCCAGGGTGAAAATCTACCTGATAGATTATATTGCTAGAAATGGAGCCATTAGATCCCATTACTAACAATCCCTTCCCCTCTCCTATACGAGCATATTACAATTATGTAATAAATAAATGATATATATATATGTATTAAATAAATACATTTAAGTATCACTTTTTTATGCAACTTAGAATGACAAACAAGCTGACGGCCCACCTGTAGGAAATGGTAACCGTCGCCTATAGACAAACAGTGCCATGGACATAACAGAATATACTCTTTCGCCCATGATATTCCTCATACGTTGCCATTCCTGAGGATTAATGTTTTATTCCTATGTACCCTGTAAATTCACTGCCATATTCTACCCTTCAAAACGAAGCACACCCATGCAAACAGGACTGCTTTACGGTTGAAATACGAGCCTCTGTCCCAGAGGTACTCGAGCAAACGACCAGAGGGAGACTTTATACAAAAGTCGTTTGCTTGGGTACCTCTGTCCCATTCGTTTTTCAACCGTAAAGCAATTGTGTTTGCATGGCTGTGTTTCGGTTTGAAGGGTGGGATATGGCGTGAATTTACTGGGTACAGAGGAATAACACCTGAGTCCTCAGGAGTGCCAACGCATGGGGAGTGTCATGGGCGAAACAGTGTACTCTATTATATCCATAGTACTGCTCATATCTATAGGCGACGGTTACCGCTTTTCATCAGGTGGGCCGTCAGCTTGTTTGCCATTCAAAGTTGTATAAAAAAAAAAACAAACAAAAGTCGTTTGCTTGTGTTCCTCCAAAGTCTTCTTTTGGTGAAACTTCTTTACAATTCTTCTTGGACAGGATTAAAGTAATTCCCGTTACTATGACAAGGCCGCGTACAAAATCTCCACTTTGCGTTACTCAAAACAATTTCCCGTATCAAAGTTGAACAAGTAGTTTTTATTTGTTCCCGTCACGTACGTCCCTAGAGCTGTTTGCTGTTAGTGACGCTATAAGCGAATTTACTGGAGTTTTACGGCTGATAAAATGACGCTTCTCGGCAATGCTCCGGGCGTTATGAACCGCTATTGAAGATAATATAAAAGAAACTATATACTAATAACGATAATCTATTTAACGGATACTTTTTTTTATACCCTGAAGATGTTAAACAAACATACAGCTCGTCTGATGGTAAACGGTCACTATAGCCTATGAAGTAAGAATGGGAATACGGATACGGATTGTATAATTTTAATTTTGTAAAAAAATCGTCCGCTTGGGTAACTCTTGCCCATTCGTATACCTGTCGTATTTCAGTTTGAAGTGCATTAAATACCTTAATAAAACATAATACCTTATGGTTATAGTATACCTTCGTACTATAATAATCAAGAATGGCAACGCATGAGGAGTACGCAATACCATGGACTTCATAGAATGCTCTATATCACTTATGCCAATAGTTTGATGTTCATTTATTAAGGCGATAGTTATAATTTTCCTTACGGAAAGTTCTTAACTTCTTTTCTATTCTAAATATAATATAAAAAAGAATAAATACTATTCATCTCCGTAGCAACATTTTAGCGCTGCGCGAACAGGACGTGCATGATCCCAGGGGTCACACGGACTCACAGCTCACGTCGCGACTCCTGTATATTCTCGTATTTATTGTTAGTTAATACAATATATACAATATAATACATTGAAACACTTTATTACTATGTTACTGTGTTCAATAATAATTCATAATTAATATTAGCTAAAGGATAAGCAAGCTAAAGCGGCAATGGGCTGGTCACATAGCTCGAAGAACCGACAACCGATGGAAAAGAAAGATTCTTGATTCTTGAGTGGCGACACCGTACGGGCAAACGCAGGAAGGCCCCCCACTAGATGGAGTCCTCAAATGCATTGCAGGGAGTCACTGAATACAGATACATCCGGACGAGTTCTTATGTCAGTCTATGGTGGAGACCTATGTTCAGCAGTGGACAGATAATGATTGAAATGATGATGATTAGTTCAAAATGGAACTGTTTACTTATTCAATAAGAATTTTGTTATCAACTGTTTAAAGCAAATAAAGTACACGCACATGCACACATAGTCTGTATTTTGTAATTAACTTTGCCTAAGTTATATATAAGTAATAATAATTAAAAATAAGTTTTAATGTTAAATTTACTCTTGCACTTGCACACCAGAAGGAGACTTTGTACAAAAGTCGTTTGCTTGGGTACCTCTGTCCCATTCGTGTTTCAACCGTGAAGCAGTTGTGTTTGCATAACTATGTTTCAGTTTGAAGTGTGGGATATGCCGTGAATTTACTGGGTACAGAGGAATAACACCTGAGTCCTCAGGAATGGCAACGTATGGGTGGTATCACGGGCGAAACAGTATACTCTAGGCGACGGTTACCACTTTACATCAGGTTGGCCGTCAGCTTGTTTGCCATTCTAAGTTGTATAAAAAAAAACTTTATATCTCATTATTGTTATCTGTGTATTATAACACTAATTGGTTGCCTTGTATTTGTGTAGTCCATGGAGATGGGGCACTGGTGACTTGTAACACAGGTTCTTCTAAACCTACCACAAGCACCAGTGTCTCACAAAATTGGTCTTCATATCAAATTGTACCTCAAGTTGTCACTTTATACTACCTTTTGTGAAGAGAAAATAAAGCATTCATTCATTCAATCATTCTATTTTATTCCATTACTATATGGTCCCGATATGGAATGGGTCACCCTTTCCTTTCCCGTGGTTGTGGTAAAAGGTGACTAAGGAAACTTAATAGTAGAGAGATGCTATACAAATGATGAAGGGCAGATATGTCCCTCTTAATCTCTAAAAGCCTAACTGCGGTTGCCAACCCCCCCCCCCCTCCGGCTCTTTATGGTGAAGGCTTATGCCCACTGCTGAACTAAATTAAGAGCGTTCACCAGTATCGATTGTCAGTTTTTCAAGCTATGTGACCAGTCCATTACCACTTCAGCTTGCTTATCCTTCGGACTATGTTACTTTAATACTTTCGCGGATATCCTCGTTTCGGATTCAATCACGCGAAGAAACTCCGAGCATAGCCCTCTTTCTTAGTACTTATTTACTTATCTAATAAAATCAAATATATATTATTACAAAGTAAAAACACTAACAATAAAATACCTTTACAATATTGACAATACAAGCTTCAATTCCAAGATAGGTATTGTTGTATTTATACATAAAGTAAGAAATACCAAAGAGTTTATACTATTGTTGATCCCATCTTATTGCTAGATTGAAGTGGAAAATGTCTCTCAATTTGTGGAACAAAGGTTCATATCGGTTTAAAAGATACTGCGAGGAGATTCTTTGCTAGTTTAATGAAACCGAATATAAAATAAAAATAAAAAATTGTAGCAGAATTTTTTGTATTACATCGTACAATTTACTCTACAGTGAAATATTGTTGATTTTAAACGATTATTAGTAACAAAGACTAGCAACCTCTCGTGTCAATTCGATCGCCACGTGATTTGATCCCTCCAGGTATCCATCGTAGTCAATTCCTGGTATATACAATAAGCCATCTGACCAGATTTCATCCTCGCTTATTTATCTCTACTTTTTCTTCAAATTTTAAAAAACATTGAATACCACTACGCCTTTAGCGGATAGTTTCCAAAATTCGGATAGCTTTACAAAGTAATCAATGTAAACCCATACACTTTTTTATACAACTTAGAATGGCAAACAAGCTGACTGCCCATCTGATGGAAAGTGGTAACCGTCGCCTATAGACATGAGCAGTACCATAAACATAACCGAGTATACTGTTTCGCCCATGATACCCCCCACCCATGCGTTGCCATTCCTGAGGACTCAGTTATTATTCCTCTGTACCCAGTAAATTCACGCCATATCCCACCCTTCAAATCGAAACACAGCCATGAAAACACAACTGCTTTACGGTTGAAACACAAATGGGACAGAGGTACCCACCCAAGCAAACGACTTTTTTACAAAGTCTCCCTCTGGTGACATAACACAACGATTATATAAATCTTATACTATCTATATTATCTTATACAATCTATACAAGAGTCTCGCACAATACATTTTTTGATTTTTTTTTTAATGGAATATTTAAAAATAAAGAAACCGAAGGCCAAATGATGGAAAATTATAACCGTCTTTTATAGATATAAATACGATCATGGACAATACAAAAAAAACTAATACCATGCCAATGATACCCATCATATGTTGCCATTCCTGAATGTATTATGCCTCTGTATTATATAATTTTACTGCCGTATCCCACCCTTCGAATCGAAACACATCCATGCAGCCATGCAAATACATTTGTTTAATGCCAAAATCACGAGGGCCACTTATATTTCTGGCTGATATGGGACCGAGATACAGGTACCTTTGTCCCACGCAAACGACTTTACTAGTCTCCCTCTGGTATTGAATTGAGAGATTGCTCCTGTTTTAAGTCGATAAAAGAATACAACCCTCAATGCAGCTTAAAACATTCCGCCTTTTAACCTTCGACTGCACATAAAATAAATCCTTTGATACTAGTGAACGCAAAATAAGATTATACAAGTCTCTTGTAATATAGTAAAAAGGTCTTGCAAGTATCGCTCGAGACACGTGCACCTCGAGTAACGGCTAACAAATGCATGCTGTAAACATAGCACCGCCTGAGATATTGTACTAGTTAAGGCGTTGACTACACTCGGCTACAAGAATATATTGTGACACATGCACATTTTGCTACGCAAAAGAAACGAGTCAGTTTTTAAACAAAGTTTTTAGTGCAATCCTCCATCTTATGGCTGCAGCCATTTTACTCATGTTATTTGTTATCGTTACCTTTTTCTTCAAACTCTTTCATTTGATACAAGGTTGGTAAAATATATAGTATAGATAACGTATACATCACCCGCCATCTTGTGGCGACGGCCATTTTAAAAATATTACAATATTAACTGTCATATTACCACCAGAACTAAAGGTATATGCCAAATATTTAGCATAATTGGTTAAGATGTTAGTATCTCATCAGCTTGCAAAATTTAATCTAAATCTATAATTTTGCATGTTTTTTTACTTTAATGACGACAAATTAACGTTTCTTATTTTAAACACACATTCATATACAATGGAATGCTTCTTAGATACATTAAATAGATAATATTCAAATTTAGAACACGGAATAGGCGAAAAGTAGCTAAATATTAAGTGTATTTTGTATACATCGTAATACACATAAAAAATATGGCAGCTTTAATCATAAAGAAATAAATATGCGACCAACACTGTAAACCTTGCACCGCCACGTAAAAACTGGTAGAGCATTCTTAACAGAAATGCATGTAAGTCAATCTAATTATTACTCTTGCAATAAAATGAACATACCTGTAAATTATTCTTACAATTCCATTATTTCCCGTGTATTCTTCGCCTCAGAGCAGCGGTACCACGCCCCATTCATCATCCAGGTGCACACAGATGTTTCTGATAAAGATGGAGTGGAGTCGTTGATCGCCACAAACATTTGAAATCCTACAAATTCATCGTATACAAGTGTTTAGCGAGAGCATTACGACCTAAATATTTTAAAGAGCTAGGTATTATTTTGCAGAAGTCCATATCATTGGTTATTTAATTAGAATTATTTTGTTTAATTCCGCTACCATTAGTATGAGTGTGACTGCCAACACTCGAAGATTGACCACTACTACTACTACCAGAAGTTCCACGACTTTTCACATTAGCCTTTAATCTCCGACTGCCATTTCATTCACGCACGTTTTGCGAAAAGTATTTCACCTTTAAACGAACGCAGGCAAATTATTAGATCTCTGCTCGAAGCCTAATATTTGCAGTATCTGTTTGCAGTATCGTATTGATTTTTCAGTCTCACCTATCATTCCTCAGACTCAGGTGGCCCATCAGCGTATATCGTTAGCGTAGGCGAGGTTACCGTTCCATTATCGTCTATTAAAAAAATACCCGTTAAGATCTGACATGGGAAAGAGAAGGAAAATGTATATTAGCCTATAAAGTAGCCTATTCTGGTCAGTGAACATATCACAACTACGCGAAGGCGAATTTCAAAATCATCATTTCGGCCATTCTCTGTACATTCGAAATTTAATCTAAAAGCTAGTAATTAATAAATCATTACATTACATCGTGACTATGACCTATTACTTTTGTAACAGGTTTAAAATATCATTCAAAACTTTAAATGGACCTTTCTTTGATTATATTAGGTTTAAACAATTAGATACCCCGAAAAAAGGATCCTATAGAATTCAAGCCCGCATCTCACAGTTATCCGTGTCTAGTAAATTCTCAGTTACGTCACGAACAGTATCCTAACAGTTGGCAAATTCTTCAACAACTGTTTCAAATGTCATTACGTCTGACGTTGTATTTCCGAACGAAGGGTTTGCACGTTTAAAATTATTTTCACGACCTTGTTTTCTTATCAGCTGTTGAACATAAGCCTCCCCCATAAGGGAAGTTTTGCTAGTAGTTACAACACTTGGCAGGCGGGTTGACAGCCGCAGTTAGGTTTTGGTGATGTTTTAAAATGGACGCTGCTGCCTATCTCTCGATCATTAAACTCCCTTAGTCGCCTCTTACAACATCCACAGGAAAGAAAGGGATAGCCCATTCTATGCCAAGACTAAGTCAGTTCTAAACCCATTTGGAAAATTCTATTTTTATCTCAAAAGACATACAGATTGGTTCCATAGAAATCTTATTAAAATCGGTTCAGCAGTTTAATTTTTAGATCAAATTTTGTCAAAATAAAAAGCGGTTTTTTTTCTTGGGGTACATTCTTTAATTATATACATACTTGTCAAGTAAAATATCCGATTAAGTCTGCAATAATCTAAAGTACTGGCCACACACACGTCGTGTTCTTATATATTGCCAAGTCTTCATTTACCCTATGTTTAGATTTAATATAGCCTAAATATTTTATATTTATGTTCTTTTTCCATATATGAATTATAACTCTGCTTGGGTACCTCCGTCCGATTGATATTTCTATCGTAAATCAGTTGTGTTTACATGTCTATATTTCGACATGAAAGTTGGAATAAGCCAATGAAATTTTTAGGTACCTTAGTCCGAAATGGCAATGCATGAAGAGCATTTTTTTAATGGGTGAATATAAAATGGTATCCCTACTTGCACTATGAATTAATGAATAATGACAGATGAGGATGGAAGTAGGTCAGTTAGCCCATCGTGACGAATTCCACAAGAATTAACCAAGATGGTTTCCAGAGAAAACCGCGTAGAGATCGACCTGGCAAGGTATATTGCTAGCAATGGAACTATTTGGTCCTTATTACTAACAATCCCCTCTCCCTCCCCCGCCCCACATATAAAGGGTATCATGTACATTATACTGTTACGTCCATGGTACTGTTCATATCTGTGGGCCGTCAGCTTGTTTGCTATTCTAAGTTGGATAAAAAAAACTACACTACCAATTTTCATTTTAAAATCTATTTGACGAAATTGGGCCCTTAAATAAATTTATTTTAATATTATTATAAAATTTTCCTAACAATATCCTAATTAAATTAAAAAATATTAATATAAATATATAATATATAAATATATTTAAAAAATTACCCTACTAATATTTTTTACTAAATCTAAGGTAAAATACTGTAGACTGGCAACACTGTATTCTTACGAACCGAACAGCATTGGTAGGTGTTTGAGCTAAGTTAATCCGAGAGACGGCAGTAGGCTCGCCCCTGTCACTTCGGATTCAAATATACTCGGTGAAATGTTCGCATGTCGAGTATTACGTTCACCACAAAGATAAGTACCTCTGTCTACCCAATATGGGATTATGGGGAGAATATTATTTTATTTCCATATACAGGTATAGTCATAATGGGTATGTCACGTCGAAAGAAAGAGAATAGTTGAAGGGTCAGAATATTATAGGAAACCTGTCACGAACATTACGATTTAGTGTAAAAGGTTCAAAAATACACTCAAAATGACAGGAGACGAAAAAATATTTTCAGATTTCGACCTTACCACCTTTAAATAAGTCATCAACTTCATGAATTCTTACTATGGCTAACTTTGTATAATGGTATCCAGTACTGAATGCAACGGTTCACACTAGGTATTACCCGCGACTTTGTTCGCATGACCGGGATACATAGCTTACGAGCATATCCTTTTCCATCCCATATAGTACGTGTATATCAAACATAGTGATTGGTTGAGCCGTTAAGGTGATATAAGGTAACTAACAAACAAGCAAACTCACTCATTAGTGGGGGGAAAGGGATGGAGACTTAGAATTCCATTGCTAGCAATATACCCAACCGGGTCGACCTCCTCGCGGTTCCCCCTGGAAACTATCATGGTTAATTCCTGATGAATTCATCATGATGGGCTAACTGGCCTGTTTTCATTCTCATCTATCATCCTTCACTGGTGCTCCGCCAGCGTATCCCGTTAGCGCAGGCGGGGTTACCATACCATTTTCACCATTAAAAAAAAACTCTCTCATTAGTAAGAATATATGTTATAAACCGCACGTATTTTAATAATAGATGATAATGGAATGGCAACCCCACCTGCGCTGTCAGTTTACGCTGGCGGGACAAAAGTGAGAAATGATAAGTGAAGACGAAAGCAGATCAGTTAGTTCATCATAACGAACTTAACAATAATTAACCACGATGATTTTCAGGTGGGACGGCGTGGAGGTCGACCTGATAGGGTGTATGGCTAGCGACAGGACTATAGGATCCATTTATTAACGGCCTCTTTCCTTTCATATATGGAAGTTAGAAAAAAGATTTTCAACTATCTTGAAAATTCAGTTAAGATGAAGACTTCTCGTTATCAATATCTCATCATCACTAGATGATTAACGGTCGATATCAAATTTCATATAATTATTTTTAACAATTTAAAATCTTTTACTGAACAAACAATTGAAATCCTGCAAATTTATCATATTCTAGCGTTTAGAAATAGCATTGTGGCCTAAATTATTTAATTAACTAGATGGTTTTTTTTATACAACTTAGAATGGCAAATAAGCTTTCGGCCCACCTGATCGAAAGTGGTAACCGTCGCCTATAGACATGAGCAGTACCATGGACATAACAGAGTATACTGTTTCGCCCATGATACCCCCCATGCGTTGACATTCCTGAGGACTCGGGTGTTATTCCTCTGTACCCAGTAAATTCACGTCATATCCCACCCTTCAAACCGAAACACAGCCATGCAAACACAGCTGATTCACGGTTGAAACTCGAATGGGACAGAGGTACCCAAGCAATCGACTTTTGTGCAAAGTCTCCCTCTGGTGTTTAGTATGGTTGCTGAAATCTACATCACTGGTTATTTAATTAGAATTATTTTGTTTAATTCCGCTACCATTAGTATGTATGTGACTGCTAACACTCGAAGATTGACCACCACTATTACTACCAGAAGTTCCACGACTTTCCTTAATTAAAGCCATTAATCTCTGACTGCCATTTTGTTCACGCACATTTTGCGACACGTGTGTCACCTCTAAACGAAGCGTCTTCAGGCAAATTATTAGATCACTGCTTGAAGCCCAGTGTTAACCGTTCGCAATATCGCGTTGAATGTTCAGTCTCACGTATCATCCCTCTCTGGTGCCCCGTATACCGTTAACGCAGGCGAGGTTACCATTCCATTACCGTTCATTAAAAAAAAATGCCCTTATAGAACTGACATCTTCGGCAAATTATTAGATGGTCATGTAATCTAGTGTTCAACTAAAATAGGCAGGGGGAAAAGGTATTGTTAGTAATGGAGATTGAGAATCCTATTGCTAGCAATATACCCAACCAGGTCGACCTCCTCGCGGTTCCCCCTAGAAACTATCATGATTAATTCCTGATGAATTGATCATGATGGGCTAACTGGCCTGTTTCCATCCGCATCGATCACCCTTCATCGGTGCCCCGCCAACGTATTCCGTTAGCGCATGTGGGGTTACTATTCCATTTTCTACCAATAAAAATAAACTAAAATAGGTATTAATAAAATATCGTACACAGATAATAATAAACTAGAAAGGGCAGGTGCAAATTAATTTTCGCACGGACACTCTTACATCACTATACGGCAACGTAACTATTACCCGCTGATATTGCGCAGAAGATTTAGTGCGGCGGCGCCACTGAGTTATTAGGCCTCGGACTCGCTCGATGTGTGACACATTACTGTAATTGTGCGCCATCTACAAACAGCGTGTTTACCGTGAAACGCCAGTGAACTATAAAAAGTGGAGTGGCTACAGGGAGTGTAGGTTTGTCTGTGGATATAATAGACTTAAAAATATATCTGTAACTATAATCTATAATATATAATATTTTTTTTTACTATTTAAGAGTCCCACGATTGATCATAATCTCATCTGATAAGGGGGAAGGGATTGTTAGTAATGCTGGCTACCAGCCCCTTTGCTAGCAATATACCCTGTCAGGTCGACCTGCACGCGGTTCCCCCTGAAAACCGTCGTGCCAATATAATATAACATCACGATCATATTCATTACGATGGGCTAACTGGCCTGCTTTCCATTCTCACATATTATCTCCTCACTAGTATCCCGCCAGTGTACGAGTATATCGTTAGCGCAGGCGGGATTACCATTCCATTATCATTCATAAATAAAAAATTCTCACCTGATGGAAAGCTATGACTAAGTCTAGACTGAATGCTTAATAGCATTCTCTAATTTATCATTCTAAAACCTAATGTTAAAGTTGCTATTTATTACATATATTCATATCCTTTCTATGTATGATTTATAATTTAACATTGTTTGCCAACTACTTTAACTATGATGTGTGTACACCTGTCTGGATGTCTATCTAGTTCATACCATTGGTTTTCTATACATGTTATTAATATTATTGACTGTAACCTGTTGTGTTTAGCTAATTAAATTAAAGTTAAATGAGTTAAGAGGCCGCCTGAAAATCAGCGCTATATAGGTACATCTCGCCGGAGCTGTGTATACATATATAGCAACAGCTAAGGCGACTCCGATTACCAGAAAAGTTTTTTTTTTTTATTTTTATTGTTGTTTATTATTTAACTATTATTGTTGGTAATAAAGACTCTATTTACCAGGGGGAGACTGTACAAAAGTCGATTGCTTGGGTACCTCTGTCCCATTCGTGTTTCAACCGTGAAGCAGTCGTGTTTGCATGGCTGTGTTTCGGTTTGAAGGGTGGGATATGGCGTGAATTTACAGGGTACAGAGGAATAACACCTGAGTCCTCAGGAGTAGCAACGCATGGGGGGTATCATGGGCGAAACAGTATACTCTGTTATGTCCATGCTACTGCTCATGTCTATAGGCGACGGTTACCACTTTCTATTAGGTAGATCGTCAGCTTGTTTGCCATTCTAAGTTGTATAAAAAAATCTATCATAAAAAAAAGAACATTTTTCTCTTCATATAAAAATCACATTCACAACTGTTAGCTACGATTACACTCGATTGACTCTTCCACCGTTTTAAATATCTTTGATCTTCACAGATAGATAGGCTAGTGTTTCACATCCAACAAGACCAAGAAAAAATGGGCGACCTTCGTGATTTTACTCTCGCTTTATTTCGCCAACGCAAGGATTTTTCTCTATTTTAACGGCCTATACGTTTCCCTTATACCTGAGCAATGTTTGCCATCACCGATAATACTCCAATAAATCTTTAACCCGTTCCATAAAAAATAATACAATGTGTTTAGTAATGACACAGGATATGACCTTAAACGGCTGTGTTTCGGATTGAAGGTGACATAGCCCCATTGCTATCAATATACCCTCTCAGGTCGACCTCCACGCGGCAACCCTGGAAACCATCATGTTTAATTCTTGTCGAATTCATCATGATGGGCCAAGTGACCTGCATTTATTCTCACCTATCATCTTCCACTGGTGCCTCGTCGGTGTATACCGATACCGCGGGCGGGGTTACCATTCCATTTTCATCCATAAAAAAATTACATTACAATAGATTATCATCATTTGAGCCATTATCCGTCCACTGCTGGACATTAGATCTCCCCCATAGACTGCCATAAGGAACGGACCTGAGCCCCCTGCATCCACTGATTACCTGCAATACATCTAGTGGGGGGTCGCCACTCAAGAACCTTTCTTCTCCATCGATTGTCGCTTCTTCGAGCTATGTGACCAGCTCATTGCCACTTCAGCTTGCTTATCCTTTGAGCTATGTTAGTTACTTTGATTCTTTAGACATCATATAACACCTGAATCCTCAGGAATAGCAACGCATGGGGGGTATCATGGGCGAAACAGTATACTTTGTTATGTCCATGGTACTGCACATGTTTATAGGCGACGGTTACCACTTTCCATCAGGTGGGCCGTCAGCTTCTAAGTTGTATAAAAAAAAAAGATTATATTCCACAAAAAAATGTCAATTTTAATCATAACAAAATATTGATTCCGTAACTAATCGATCTTTTTCGATGTAATTACACGTAATTTAAACCAGTGGTTATGACATTTGTTAAGGAAAGCGAATGATTTAAATTGTAACTATGTTAGCGCAAGTGGAAGCGAAAGTAATGAGACCTAGACTGGGCCCGGGTTCTAGGTCCCATAAAAGAAGTTTGTAAGTCAAAATGGTACGGACTCACCTTGACTGCGGATTTAGCGTAAGTGGTACACGTTCAGGATGCACCAGGATTCAGAACGCCACGTTACGTGAATGTCACAATAGCGCTGATCCATTTTGGTCTACTTGTAAAACCACACTATATATGTTGGGTAAACAATCACTCGCGACACTTAGAAACGATCAATAGGGAATGTCCAAGGGGTTCATGAGTTCTCCACACAGTAAGTAGGCACACAACAGCAACCCGTTGCAGTGTATTACGCGGTAGATGTTGGACTGGGGCCGACCATTTTTCTATTTGTCTTATGTCAGGGGAATCGGTAGAATATTACGCAATTGGAGGGTATTACGATATTTATAGGAATGTAACTTTCTTAAGCAACATTAAAATATGAAAATAACATATTATTTTGATTTAAAACTAATCGACGAAAGGGATTTTAATATTTCTGTGGGACCAATCTGAATGTATATCCTCAGAGATTAAAAAAAGGTTTTCCCAAGAGACTACAGTATGAAGTTCTTCAAAAGAGGGGTAAAGAGGTTGCTTCAGGGTCGGCAACGCGCGCGTAATACCTCTGGTATTGCAGGCGTTCATAGGCTACGGTAACCGCTTACCATCAGGTGGGCCGTATGCTTGTTTGCCACCTCAGTGGTATAAAAAAAATTCTAAATCGATTTATAAATGACGAATTGAAAACCTTGTCCTTTTCAACGGACTTCAAAGGGGGAGAAAGGGATTATTAGTAATAGGATCTAACTGACCTATTGCTAGCAATACACCCTGTCAGGTCGACCTCCACGCTATTCCCCCTGGAAACCATCGTGGTTAATTCTAGTGCAAATCGTCACGATGGGCTAACTGACCTGCTTCCATCATCATCTATCACCTCTCACCATTTCATTATCACCCATTAAAAAAACGGACTTCAAAGAGAAGGGGTTTTTTTAATTCTGCATTGTTTTTATAATTATTACCTCAAAACTGCATCAATTTTATACTAATTTGGAAATTTCCTTTTTGACTGATAGAATATACTAACAGTTTGGTCTCATAGTAATTATATCAAAATCGTTTCAGTAATTTAGTTTTTAAATTAAAGTAACTAGTTTTAGGCAGTGTTTTATATATATATATATATATATATATATATAAATTATCATTTACACTCAGTGTTTATATATATATATATCAAATCCGTTTGAAAGTTACTGGAAACAAAGTACAATAGGAGACTCAAATTTGTATAATATATTATTTCCCAATCTATGTTTCTTTAGAAACAACGTTCAGTGTCACTAATGAAAGACTGCTTTGAAAGGATGTTAACATTTCCAGCTGTACTTTTATTAGGTTATTCAGACAGCTCATATATTACTGTCAATGTCTTTCTGAACATTCTTAGTTAGAATTAGATGCAGCAACACTCGTCTTCAATTAAATTCAAATCTTTCGAAGTCGCTGAGTTGTTAGTGACATGAACATAATAATGTCTATATACATAGATATTTAAACTGAGTTTTTTCATTCTACTTAGAATAGCAAACAAGCTGACGGCCCACCTGATAGAAAATGATAACCGTCACCTATAGACATGAGTTTTTTTTTATGGGTGATAATGGTATTGTAACCTCGCCTGCGCTAACAGGATACGTTGGCAGAGCACCAGTGAAGGATGATAGATGAGAATGTAAACAAGCCAGTTAGCCCATCATGATGAATTCATTAGAAATTAACCATGATAGTTTCCAGAGAGAACCGCGAGGAGGTCGACCTGGTCGGGTATATTTCTAGCAATGGGATTCTCAGTCTCCATTACTAACAATCCCTTTCCCCCTTATAGACATGAGTAGCACCATGGATATAGTGACCAATCACTAAACGCACTAAACACAAAACGCACTTTTTGTTTTGATTCTAAGTTCCCACGGGATAAGCTGAATTCACAGGAATTCTGTAGGGACAATAATATAAGAAATATTAGTAACATTATCTAAAACATAATTCGAAACTCACGAACCTCTAGCTATTTATAAAGCTTTACTAAATTGACCTAAATGAGAATTAAACCCTCGGTCACATATTACAGCGCTTGTTTTTCAACCTTTTATTTACATTTCGGATGATTACTTAAATTATAGATACATTTTTGATGTCAGTAGATTATGTCATTGTTTTTATATTTGATTGATTGACTTTAAGTATTAAATAATGTATAAATTAGCATATTAAGTATAAGTACTCTTAATGTATTCCGCGTGGTCCCGGCATAGAATAAGCCACCTATTTCTTTCCAGTGGGTGTCGTAAGAGGCGACTCAGGAAGGGCGAGGAATGGGCAACAGCGTCCCTCTTAAAACATCTCCAAAGCCTACGGTTGCCAATCTGCCTGTTAAGCGTGGCAACTAGTGGCAAAACCCCTCAAAGGGGAGGCTTACGTTCAGCAATGGACGATTAAGGTTGGTATGATAACAAACAAATAAGTAATGAATAAACGGTTTACAAGAATGCTGTTTGTTATTGTATGTTAATGATTGTTAAAGGGGGGAAAGGGATTGTTAGTAATGGAGACTGAGAATCTCATTGCTAGCAATATACCCAACCAGGTCGACCTCCTCGCGGTTCCCCCTAGAAACTATCATCGTTAATTCCTGATGAATTCATCATGATGGGCTAACTGGCCTGTTTTCATTCTCATCGATCACCCTTCACTGGTGCTCCGCCAGCGTATCCCGTTAGCGCAGGCGGAGTTACCATACCATTTTCACCCATAAAAAAAATTATTGTTAAAAACATTTTTTCAGTCATCTTTAAAAAGGAGAATGCTACAATTTGTTATATACAAATATAATAATACAAAAATTATGTGTAATTTATTTTAAACTAAATCTTGAACGTGAGCCAGACTCCATGATTAGATCTAATACCCCATACCATACCATATGGTGGACATAGGCATCTCTCATAAGGAAGGTTTTGCCAGTAGTTGCCATGCTTGGCAGGCACGTTGACAACCGCAGTCAGGTTTTGGTGATGTTTTAAGACGGTCACCGCTGCCCTATCAACCATTAAGTTCCCTTAGTCGCCTCTTACGACACCCATGGGAAAGAAAGAGGTAGTGTATTCTATGCCAGGATCACATAGCAAAATATCATAATTTCATATTAGCATAATAAATATCTAAGTGATATAGTGTGAAAGATCTAAAATAAAAGGTGTTATAGTTCGAGTAACTGATAACCGATGAGGAAATATTCTCGAGAGAGAACCTCGTGTAGGCAAATGAAGCGCAATATGGAACTTGATGATGGTTCTTCAAAAGGGGGGTAAAGAGGTTTCTTCAGGGTCGGCAACGCGCGCGTAATACCTCTGGTATTGCAGGTGTTCATAGGCTTCGGTAACCACTTACCATCAGGTGGGCCGTATGCTTGTTTGAAACTCAGTGGTATAAAAAAAAAGAACTAACACGAGATGAAGTAAGGACGGCAAAAACTTGCAGACAGTCAATGAATGCATATAGATCAGAACTGTACTGTGTGACAATTATAAGGAAGACCTATGTCCAGTAGTGGACAATGTATAGCTTGACGATGATACAGCATATATTTGTATATATAACAACTAGCTTTCTAAAATAAATATAAAGATAAATGTAAAATTTATTATAAATAAATACGTATATCAAATTATAACACTAACGGATACTGAAAATTGTTTATTTTATTTTATTTATTCATTAGTACAAATATATGTACATAGCGGACTTAATGCTAAAAGCATTCACTCCCAGTCTACCATAGGGAAGTATCAGAATACTCGAATGCGGTACTAGTAAATATTGATATACATACTAAAATTACATAATTATAAACGAATCAATATATATAAATAACAAATATACTTAAAATATACTATATTATACACAAAATTGAGAATAATATAAAGTACTTACTGCTCGGATAAAGTAAAAAAGTGAGCATGAACGTTTAATAACTGGATTATAAATTTTGAATAGAAATACGAACAGAGCAACTAAAAAAAATGTAAAATTATCACTCTATTAACGAATAGAAAGAAGGTAATAATAAAGTAACTTTGGTACTCTAATTTTTCAATTCGAAATCTCAATACTAAATTCCCAAATTTAATATTGAAAAATTAGATATATTAAAGTCATAATTCTTTCTAGAATAAATTTTGTTAAAATAATTTATTCAAGCCATGATTCAAATCTCTAATTTGGATCGCAATATTATTTTGACAGAGACATAAATCAATCTACGCTGAATCAAAAATTGTGAGAGTTATTGTTTCGGAGTGGTTCCGTTCTTATTCCGATAAGTCTCTAGTTTCTACATAATTCTTGTTCGAATAATTTTCTCTGTAGCTCTTGTCTTGTAAAATACCTCTGTAGTTCTTGCTCTAAAAACTAGTAAAATTATTACATAGAAAAAGAGATTCTATCTATATCTATCTACGTGGGCTTTGAATGAATCAAAGAAATATAAATCACAGTCTAATCACAGTTATAAACATGTTTATAACATGTTATAATGTCCATCATATGAAATCTGTTTTTACAAACCGCATAACATGGTCGCAATAAAAATTTTGATGAATTGAGAACTAGCTTTAGAAAATATATACAGCGATACAAAACAAAGCCGTTCCGCTTATTTCATCCGTGCAATCAATCAAAGGGCACGTGGAGTGGGCGCGGCATATAAGCTACGCAATTTGTCACCCGTCCGATGACAGACCGGTCGGCGATATTCATGATTTATTAAATGCAACGGTGACGTATTGCATACAACTCTTGTTCTGAGACCTATTCTGTAAATTTTTCTGTCTTACTGTACGATGAGTGTCCGCAAAGATACAGCGATGACAGCGATGACTGCGGTCCAAAGATCTCAAGATCGGATTCCAGACATAAACTCTGAATATGAAAATTTTAATTTTAAAAATGTTTGTCACTTGTTTCATGCTTCAGAGGACAAGTAAAGCTCTCATTTAGTCACCTTCTACGAAAACTACCTAGAAACTAAACTTGGAATATTTCACAAATAACCTGTGAAATATCATATGCTACGTAAAATCACATTAGCTACGTCGCTTCATTTAGAATGCTACTGAATACTCTAAATGATATCGCATAGTTGCTGTCTTCAGATTCTTTCGTTTAGCATTGAAATAAAATCACTAGAGATAGCCTATTGGGGCGTACAAAGTGAGAGAATAGAAACTTTATCTCACTGAGTTAAAGTCTCTATTTGCTTACTCTTACCATGAAAATCATAATTCATATTTCACAGTTAATAGCAAAGACGATATTAAGTTATTATAGTCTTATAGTCATATATTCAATTCAATTCAATCATTTATTGCTATTTCATGTTGTAACAATATAGGTCTTAAGTTAAATAACTTAAGACCTATATTGATTGAAGGTAAAGATTACTAACAGCAACTGATACATTTAACAATTAATATATTCCGGTCACGTGGATGGAGTCACGGGCAAATGCTAGTATAGTTATAAACAAACATACAGAACTTAATCATTTGAGATTATGTCGGACTACGTACTTTCTAACCAGAATCAGCTATTCCATGGTTTATGCAAATATTGAATTCACCATAGAGCTCCGGTATCCCGAAGACCGTTCCTTGGGTGCGGCTATTAGCCCGATGAATAACGGTGTTTGCCTCGTGCCAGCTTGTAAAATATTTATTTACGTGAAGTGATTGTCTGCTCTCGGGTTATTAAATCGCAGGCATGTTAGTTTTAGGTAGTTACATACAAAAAGGAAATGTGTGTTTACTTACTTCTCAATATTTTTATATATATTCTTTATTGCACTTGTAAGTTACATATCAAATAATGTATTTATAAATGTTGTGAGCAAGGGTGGACTTATCGCTGACAGAGATCTCTTCCAGTCAACCCAGTACAGTAAGAAAGCATTTCGTTAGCGGGCAGCTGAAGTGCTACAACTATTAATACATAAACAAATATACAGTTAAATAAAATATTAAAATATATAATAAAATATTACATAAATACACACACTATAAATACATATAAAACCTACCTACTTATATAATAAATGTTAAAATAAATGAATATACTACTTACATTAGAAATTTCGTTTAATGATTTTAAGATTTGACAGTTCAATTAGAAAAATACAAAAAAAATATTACTCAAGGGAAAGAATTTTTATCCAAATTAGTGAGTGAATGAATGAAAACTATTATTCCCTTCAAAGACTAATACAGATTATAAAGTTTAAAAAAATGTACACAAACAAAATATTGTTTTTAAAAATTTAGTAAATACACTTTATATTTTAATTCATGTCAGGCTCGTTCTCGCGTCACAGTCACTCATGACTTAGGATGACGAATTGATTCCGAAACTAGTCGAGCTTTTCGATCTAATTACACGTAAGTTAAACTGGTACTCGTTAAATTAAAACAAAGCAAATAAAGAACAAAAAAGCAAGATAAAGAAGCAACAATAGGCGGCCTTATCGCTAAATAGCGATCTTGTTTAATATTAATAACATTGTAGTGCTGTAAATGTGGTTACCGCGTTCATAATTTGAAGTGCTGTGTTTGTAGACAATATTTTGTGTGTGTACATTAGTGACAAAGTGACGGAAGGAATCAAGGCGCCCGCACTAGACATCATATAATAAGCCCACGACAAGACGGTGTGTCCTTATATCCTTTCGTTATTCCTGTCACATCTAGATTTGTTTCCTATAAAATCCACCATATCTCTTCCAGGTCTTCAACTTCAACTTCCAGCCGTAGGATGGAGAGGAATAATTAAAATTGTGTCAAATATATTTTTTTAAAAGAGACAAAAACCTAGGCCATTTTATACGACAAGACAACTTCATTGGGAACTTTTAGAACGAAAAATAGAGAAATAAAAGAATAGGATCCATGTTTTTAGTTTACTTCAACAAGAGTAAACTCTTAAACAAAACAATAGGTATATCAGAAGTTGATGAGATTAACACATGATCATTACGAATGGCGCGAAAAAAGAGAACTGTAAGAGAATGTTAGAGATTGATATGAGCCAATTACATAAAGTAAATATATTTTTTATCTATTAAGAAAATCAATGTGGCAAAAGAAAAAAAATTTATTTAAAAAACTAAAAATCTTTCATAAAAAAAATGTAACTTGGTACGACGGCGTCACTTCGTCACCTATGAATGACAAAACCTATATATATACACTCATACCATGTCTAAAATCCCCGCATGCGTTGCATTCCTGAAGACTACGAATTTATGCGTCCGTACCCTATAATTTCACTGTCATATCGCACTATTAAAATCGAAACAGAGCTATCTAAACACGACTGTTTTGGCAGTAGAAACTTAAATGGAAAATCAGTTCAAAACTGAAAAAATAATTGGTTGACTGGAAAAAAATTTCCTTCAGAAATAAGTTTCACATAGTCCCTGCTCACAATACAAGGGTGGACTTATAAATGTGTAGATTTATAAATGTATTATATAAATTTCGAATTATATATATATATATATATATATATATATATATATATATATATATATATATATATATATATAGAATCCTTGTGAAAAAGTTAAGTGTAAATACGAAACTTTACTTACGGTACGTAATGTGAAAACAATAAAATCAATAATGCCACGACAAATAAATTCACGTAAGCCATCCACAAATAAAGCCATCTAGACAAATATATGGGATTAACATAGGACATTTTAACGTTTTCTGGGTGTATACTGTTAAACAGTACGCTGGCTCCTTGCCACTTCATCTTAGTACTGTAACAGCCTTATTGGAATCACGGAATAGAACGGGTTGGTAATCGTTTTGGCAGAATATTCACAGAAGTTGTCTCGAGTATCGATTGTTTGAAAAGAAATAGCTAGAAGGCTAGCTAGCGATTTACCTAAGTTCTAATCTAATATGCTCGTTGATTTCTCGACTGATCGCTATTTATAGCCATCGGTAATTTCAGCTCACCGAGTCGATAAGAACTGTAAGGAAAACAAACATTCCAACAGTTTGCTTACCGAGGTTTTTGTATGAGCACAAAACATTCCCATTCCAGTAGAAATTTTGGAAAGCTACTCGAATTGAGTCATAAAAATCGAAAAGTGTAATCGTCAATTATAAAATACTAAATTTTACCCGCGTCTTCGTTCTCATTATCGGAATTATTATGTTCATTCACTGAAATAAAATGTATTCCATATCTCCTGTACTAAACTACGCGTATACTAAATTTCATAACCTATGTCATTTCCACTATCTTGCAATTAAGAATAGTCTAATAGCACCTAATTTATTAAATATATGGAATATTGGGCTTTGAATCAATTAAACAAACTCTCCAATATCATTTTATATTGGTCTTTTCTAATGTGCTACTAGGAAGTCAGTCAAGTCTCCTCTCTAGCGCATAGAAGTATCGCTCGAAAAGAAGTGGGGCGGTGACGTAGAAAGTGAAAGTTAAATACATGAGTCATTCAATATCAGTCTTTAGTCAAATGAGAGATTAGTTTTTGCACATTAATTTAAATAATAATAGCAGCAGTATTTCTGATTCGATACAACATAACCTTCAAGAAAACAGCATATTAATTTTAAAAGGCCGGCAGCACACCTGCAATGCCGTTGGTGTTGTGGGTGATCATGGGCGGCGGTAGTCACTTACCATCAGGTGAGCCGCATGCTCGTTTGCCCCCTGTGTTTAAAAAAAAAATAAAACAAGGTATATTAAGATCAAATGTTTTTTTTTCAACTAACTTCTAAAAGAAGAAAGTTTTCAATTCGGTTGTATTTATTTTTACGTTTGTTACCTTATAACTCCGTCAATTGTAAACCGCTTTGGGAAATTCTTTTATATCTGAAAGTATATACTTACAGATTGGTCCCATGATCAAAATCAATTCAATAGTTTTTAAATTAAAATAACTGGTTTTGCCACAACTGAACTCTGATTTTTTTGTGGTACACAAACCTAATTATCATTCGAGTTTGTATCGTTTAAAAGCAACTGTCACTTGCTGTGTTTCGGAAAAGTCATAAAAACATCGTATCATAAGCAAAGTCAGAAGTCTTCGTGTACAAATATAGTGGTTTAGAAATTCTTGTCACTAGAGGGCGACACATGATTATTATTATTATTGGCATACACATTACTCCACGCAAAAGGTCCAAACATAAACATTATCCTTTTTCTTCAGCGATCAGGTAAAAATTGCCTGTGTAACTTTCTGCCTATGAATACAAGATTTTAAATTAAAGTAAATCTTACTCCACGTGTCTCAGGGGAGCCATCGAAAGTTTCCAGGCTCAGTATAAATGTATGTACACAATCAGTCGCACGGCCGCGAAAAATCGTTACTTGAATAATACAGTAACTGAGCAGAATTGATATGTGAATTATGCATGCACCCCACAATTGGTCTGTAATCGAATGCGAACAAATGACTTCTATTCCAGTCTGACCTCTAATCTTATAAGTTGCATGATATCCCTACTAGTATTATGAATGTGAAAGTGAGTTTATAACTTCTTGGCGCCTTTACGACTCAAATAATCGCCGTATTTTGTATCCACATACTATTTGGAATACAGAATTCAATATTGACAGTACCGTGACGTAGTGTTTAAAATTATTTATAATCGATTATAAAATTTTAATAATATATTTACACATTAGTCCCGTGTTCCTTTCCCGTGAGTGTCGTAAGAGGCGACTAAGAGAGGGCGAGATGTGGGCAGCAACGTCCTTCTTAAAAACATCAAAGCCTAACTGCGGTTGGCAATCCGCCTGCCAAGCCTGGCAACTATTGGAAAAACCTCTTAGAGGACCCTTATATTCAACAGTAGACAGTAAAAGCTGATATGGTGATTTTTTTTATACAACTTAGAATGGCAAGTGGTAACCGTCGCCTATACACATGAGCAGTACCATGGACATAACAAAGTGTACTGTTTCGCCCATGATACCCCCCATGCGTTGCCATTCCTGAAGACTCAGGTGTTATTCCTCTGTACCCAGTAAATTCACGCCATATCCCACCCTTCAAACCAAAACACAGGCATGCAAACACAACTGCTTCACGATTGAAACACGAATGGGACAGAAGTACCCAAGCAATCGATATTTGTACAAAGTCTCCCTCTGGTAAATGATGATGGATGGGATGGGATGGATGGGAGGATGATGATGATTTAATATATTAAATTAATTAAAATTTTACAATAATTCGTAGTAAATACATTTCAGAATTAATTCTAAACACTAATACCCACTTCTCCCGTCTGATACCTAATTAGGGGTTTATTTTAGTAGTTAAGTTCTCAAACTGAGGTAGTTCAATGAAGCTGAAATAGTTCAAAGACAATATTAATAATTTGTGTAGAAACACGCAGTTTGCTGTAATTACAACAGTTTACAACGTTTGATTTTGTTTAAGCACTAATTGGATTTTAGTTCTTGTGTAACATAATCTGATTACTGTTGCTATTACAAAAGGCGTACTCTATAGCTGTACAGACGAAAGACTCTTGTCTTTGTATTATCTAACTTGCCACGGAACCTCTTGGAAACTATCGTGGTTAATTCCTAGTGATAGCGTCGCGTTGAACTACCGAACCCGACTTCATCCCCGTCGTTTCATCCTCTACTGATGCCCTGTTATTATATACCATTAGCATAGGTGGGTACCTTATTCTATTTTCATCGATTTTTTTTTATGGTTTGCGGTACAGTATTTAAGGCATCCCGTCCGCTATTTGATACGGGTGACGAAATGCCTATACAAGAGGGTATATGGCGGGCGCAGTTTAGACGCAATATTTAAAAAGTATTAGGAAGATATGTAAATGAATGGCCGGATACTGCAACAAATGAGTATGTGGTCGGCCTCCGAACTGGCGACCTCTGCTGTCTACCGGCCCCTAATTCGAGGGATGATTAAAACTTACTACAAAATTAACAATAATAATAATATTTATTTAATTAAACTACATAAGGCCTATTTTGTTAGTTATAAATTGTCTTAACCTATGTTAGTAAATGAGCGGTCATGACGCTCTTGCATTGATAACCTGTCCCACCCAATATTTTAGGATGGGACAGTCCATTTTATCAGCAATTGTCTTCAGGACACTGTTTGAGCTAACACGCACCCTGCCCAACAGCAAAACAATTCGTTTGCGCCGTATTGCGTAAAAATCATCCGTACGCTCTCGTGCAAACATGTGTAACGCACTACTACTACATGAAATTAAGATGCGATAAATCATTATCATCATCATCATCATCATCCATTAATTGTTCAAGAATCCTGCCAGTAGTTACCACGCCTGGCAGGTGAGTTAGCAACCGGAGGTAGGCTTTGGTGATGATTTAAAGACGATGCTGTCAATCCCTCGGTCATTAAGTTCCCTTAGTCTCCTCTTACTACATCCACGGGAATGGGAGGGGTGGCCCATTTTATGCCAGGATCACAGTTAACGACTGACTTTTAATGATGAAGATGATGAAAATTGGAAATCATTTTCATCCGATTTCAACAAAAGAAGACTGTTTTTAATTTGTTTGTATTTTTTTGTAATTGTTACTTCAAAACTCCATCATTTATAATACAGATTTGGAAAATTATTTTTTTCATCTGAAAAGATTTACTTTTAAATTGGTCCAATAGAAAATTTATACAAAATCGGTTTCATAGTTTTTTTTTTTTTTATTTTATAATCAAAACTAGTTTTGCCACGATTGGAGTCGGTTTTTTTATGAAAAAAAAAAACAACTAGTATATAACATATAACATGAAATACTTTAGTTGGAAGAGCAACTACTTGGATTGTTTGTATTACACTTATTAACTGTAGGTGGCACAGTATAATCTATGACGTTTCACGTCTCAAAACAACGGAACGCTTTCCATAATAATGCACCGTCAGCTTGTGTGCCATTCCATTAAGAATTTATAACCATTCATCTTCCTTTCCATTAATAAAAATTTATACATTATTTTTATTTTTAAAAGAATTCCTTTTTTAATAAACGAAAATTTTTAACTGAGATTATATTAAAACAAAGAACACCTCCCATATTTTGGATATGTGTTCCAGTCTTATATACAATACTAGCTATTTCTTGCGGCTTTACCCGCGTGAGTCAATACATAAAGAATCTTATGTGTTGAATTAGGATATAACCTACTCGTGTAGTAAATTTCATTAAAATCAATTCAGCCGTTTGAGCTTTAATGTTTAAATAAGATAAAAGAGTATATGACGAATATTATGTTTCATGATATTATACTGAACTAAGTGTTATTTTGCGGAGGTTCATATTATCGTTTTTTTATACAACTTAGAATGGCAAACAAGCTGACGGCCCACCTGATGGAAAGTGGTAACCGTCGCCTATAGACATGAACAGTACCATGGACATAACAGAGTATACCGCTTCGCCCATGATACCCTCTAACCGTTGCCATTCTTGAGGACTCAGATGTTATTCCTCTGTACCCTGTAAATTCACTGCCATATCCCACCCTTCAAACCAAAACACAGCCATGCAAACACAACTGCTTTACGGTAGAAACACGAATGAATTCCTTCCAATAGGTACCTGATAAAGAAAAGAGCATATTCCTTCTTAAAAAGCCGGCAACACGCCTACAATTCCTCTGATGTTGCGAATGGGTTGCGGCAATTACCACCAGCTGAGTTACATACCCGTTAACCCCCTTTTTTTTCTTTTTTTTACGTCAGAAAAAATGCATCATACAGACCCACGCAGCTTAGGGACCGTATGGGTACTGCCGGTCTCCTACCGACTAAATAACCTGATGATATACCTCCCATCTCATAATAGTGACGGTGCCGCGGGTTCCCGCTTTGAAGTCTACCGGGACACCGCCAGAGACCCATCGAAGGATGACTCCCTATAGGCGCGCAGGGTATATGCTGCACACCCACTCTCGGTCTCCATTTCTCCCGTGATGGGCTTTGGATGTACCCGTTAATCCCTATGTCCTAAAATTAACTTAATATTGTAATTTTTTTAAAGTTTAAAATATAAACAAACAATATCATTGCTTCGTCGTTCATAGGGAACCTCCAAGCACCACCTCTCCGGACCTACGAGTACATATTTTATTCAGTAGTTCGTTGGCTTCCTTTTTATTTTTTGATGGCATTGTCTTGTACCCCTAAGCGGTTTCTTATTCACTCACTTGAGAATGTATTTTTATATGCGACGCAGTGGAAATGTGTATTTTTAGAGCAAAAATAAAATAATACCATATCTGAAATAATAATTTTACAAAAATTACTTGTCGTAATTTAACTGTAACATTATTTCACCTTTAGTGTATTTCTATCGATTTTTTTTTTAGTAACCCTACCTATAACAGAACTTTATAATCTATTTCAATAAAATTTAATGAAATAGTAACCATTTTTTTTTATTATCACAAAAACACTCTCCAAATGAAATTAGTAACAAATCGAAATATTCAAATAAATTTTTTTTTATATTATTGAACGTCGATCCTAATGAGAGATAGGTGTGATATATATATATATATATATATATATATATATATATATATATATATATATATATATATATATATATATATATGTCAATAACTCATTTGTTTATATTTTCACTAGCAACTCGCCCCGACTTCGCACAGGTGCACATCACATCACATTAGAAACCTCTAAAATTATCAGTATTCCTCTACTCTATCATGCATGTATTATAAAAAAAAACCGCATAAAATCCGTTGCATAGCTTTAAAGATATAAGCATACATGGGGACAGACAGACAGGAAGCGACTTTGTTTTATACTATATAGTGATTAAGTTTTTTAAATCAAATTTTACATATAACAATACTACCTAATTTCATTTAATTAATTATAAATCTCATAAGCATTTTAAACTACACGTTGAAACGAAAATCCAAATATAACCTATATACGAGTATACTGAGAAAAACATTACCATCCTATTACCACAGCAAATTGGGTAAAAATTCAAAATTCCCTCCCATAACAACAAGTATTCCTTATTTAAACGGCACCGCCATAAAAGACCATGAAAATACCCACGAATGTCTTGTTCTCCCTTCCTTTGCGACGGAGCTGTACGTTTCCGTGACACATACGAGTATACAAGGACAGTTCAACCCTTCAACATTTAGATGCAAGGTAAAGGAAACAAAAGGTCCCTTACATAATAAAATGTCAGCCAAATGGATATACATGATGTAGCCACATGTTTTTCCGGTTGTGGAAGACAGAAGGCGGTTCGCGCGCGACGTAAATACTTTATGTTCAACATTATAAAATACGTATTACTTTATGCTTCACGTAATATTTTTATGAATACAAAATAGTTTTTTTTTTTAATTCAATTAAATTCTATTTATTTATTGCATTCTACAATATTATTATGAAAAATCTTCGGGCACAGCAATTAGAAGCGATAATTGCGACATTTTTTTTTTATTTTAATAAAGTTTTCTTTAATTAAATAATTCATTTTAAATTTTAGCAATTTAATTAAATTCTATTTGTATTTATTAATTAAGAGGCTATGTACAATACAACAATAAATTAAAGTTAATATAAAATTCCTTAAATACTAATACTAATTATAGGTAATCCCCCAACGCACCACACCGAGGCAGCGTACCCAAGATACTGGCAGCATCACCTCTTTGGATTGCCAAACTTATCTTTCTTTAACTTTTCAACTTATCTTATTAAATTCTATTTAAATTCCAAATTCAAAATTATTTTAACGACTTTTTTATTTCCATATGTTTTGTTTTAATTTTATACAAGTTAATGTAGTTGTTTATATTTTCATATCTTTTTATTAGTATCATTTTCAATTTTAGTATTATTAACTAAACCAGTAATATTTATATATTATGTGTTATTTTTTATTCAACTTAGAATGACAAACAAGGTGACCACCCACCTGATGGAAAGTGGTAACCGTCGCCTATAGACATTGTAACTGTACAAAATATAACTGTAGAAGAAAATGTAAGTCACACAAGATAATTCCAAATAAACATTTAAATTTCCATATCCATTTATGATTTTATAATGATGAAATAGACTACTTTTAGATGGCATATCAAGATAAAATATATACCATATTTTAAATAGGATCTTCAGAAAGACAATTGTGAAAACTACATTCAATTTGATTTAGTAGTTTTTGTAGGATATTAGAACAAATATGAGGCCATAAAATCGATTTCATTTTTTACTCTGTACTCAAATATTTCTCTTAATTAAAAGTTTTATTAATTAAATTTCAAATTATTATTAATATTCTAATTTTCTTCAATCTGATTTAAAATATAGAATATCGTGCCATATTCTTGACAAAATATTAGTTTTTTTTTTTTTGTAGTATCCTGAACATTTGATAGACTTGGATTTACCTGCATTTGATTTTATAAGCCTCATACATATATAGACAATTCTAAAAATTGTTGTTCTAGCTTTTATTGGTCTTATTAAAACCCCTTACGTAAATATTCTTAAGTATCTTCCATGAATAGACATCGTCGAGTTACAATTTATAACCGACTTCAAAGAGAAGCAGATTTTTTATTCTTTTTTTTTTTATGTTTGTTGCCTCATTACTCCGTCAGTTATAAACTGATTTGTAAAATTCTTTTTTTTTTTTATCTGAAAGGATATACTTACAGTTAAGTTTTTAAATCAAAACTGTCTTTGTCTTTTTGTCTGTTTTAAACTTTGTCCTTTTCTCAATCTATCCAAAGGTTGTCTGGAAGAGATTGCTTAGGAATAAGGTCGCCTTTTGTGTCACTTCACATTAATATTTACTGTATTTGTTATTTTTCTTTTACTTGATGCAATAAAGTGTAAAATAAAATAAATAAATAACTGGTTTATTACAGAATGAAGTCGACTTTTTTGTGAAACACAACCTTAATTATAATTAGTAAGATAAAATAAGATTGATCTGTATTGATCAACTATTTTTGAAAATTGCCAAATAATTAGGTTATCTTCTGTTCGAACACTCTTAAGTATTACCAATATATAGGTAGCTTCTTGTATTTTAATGCTTGTTTCGTGTCTTCGAAAAGTTTTTAATAATAAATATCAAGAGTGTATTGTTAAGCGCAATATCTCTTCAACTTACACATTAACAAGAACTGTGAAAAAAGGTATTCTATTATAATAAAAGAAATAGGTGCCTATTAAAACTGCGAAATTGCTGGGATGGCTAACGACCGAATATCCACGCCGCAACGTAATTAAAACTTATTTCGCCTTTTTATAACTTGTATACGAGAGAAAAAAAATCGGATTTCCCAAAGCGTATTGTACACAAAAATGTTTTTTTTTTCTAATTGTTTCTTCACAAACGCCGACGCCACTTTTAATTTCTTAAGAGATATCGAAGTTTTATGGAGAAGTTAATGGTTTTATACGTCTCTTATAGATTGTTTTTTGCCATTGTAACATTGTTATATTATTGCACGCTGAAATTACCTCTCCCCCATCTTTCAGCCGGTCCCCTGCATGAAATTTTAAGTAATTAAATTTAACCGACACTAATGTTGGTTGGCAGTATACAAGAGATAATTAAAAATTAAAATTTATTCTGTTACTATGAACCCTACAGCCGTTTCATGGTGGTTCCTGTTTCTCTCTCTCTCTCTCTCTCTCTCTGTGTGTGTGTGTGTGTGTGTGTGTGTGTGTGTGTGTGTGTGCGTGTGCGAGTGTGTGTGTGCGCGCTCGTATGCGTGTGTGTGTGTGTGTGTGTGTGTGTGCGTGTGTATGTGCATGCGTGCGTGCGTGCGTATGTGTATAACTGTATATGTATGAACCAATATTAAATTCATTTCATAGTCCATTGAATTCGTTGTTATGACGGAAGTCCTATACCTCCGAAATTGGACCTTTTGCATTAAAATTGGGTCGCTCTTTGTATTGTTGAGGTACTTGTACGAAATCATCATTGTTCACAAAAAAAAAAAACAAATATTTTATGCCATTTTTATTTTCTCAATTTTGTAACAACACGGTACAAATTTGACTTCCTTCAGCTACAGTTTCAATTTCAAAACCAATATTTATTTCTGTTTAAGAATCCCCTTTATATTGTTTTCAATCGGTTGAAGAATTCAAAAGACTTTTGCTCATTTTATTTTTATTTTTAATTTACTATAATACATATAATATAGTAGGGTATTAATATACTTGGAGAATAATAAATACACAACTATAATTTTAAAAATGCGAAAGTTTGTCAAGATGGAGAAAAGGTTGAAGACTATGTATTAGGATATATCCTAACATATCAGGAATCGGCTAGTCATAGATAAAACTATTTGTAATTAAAAGATGGTTAAACCAATTGCTGAAGAAGAGCATTATAAATAAATAATGTTTTTTCCAGTATAGCTGTATATCTGTATCTTCATATATAATTCTGTATATATGTATTTGTATATATGATGACCTGCGATTATGACAAACTACGTATATGACGAGCTACGATAGTGACAAACTTTGTATACGACGAGCTGGAATTATGACAAACTTTGTATGTGATAAGCTGCGATTGTGACAAACTATGTAACGACGAGCTACGTTTGTGACTAACTATGTAACGACAAGCTACGATTGTGACAAACTTTGTATACGACGAGCTGAAATTGTGACAAACTATGTACATGACAAGCTGCGATTGTGACAATCTATGTATGTGATTTACTGCAATTGTGACAAAGTATGTACATGGTGAGTTATGATTATGACAAAACCAGGTCATGACAAGCTTCGAGTATGTCAGATTACCTCATCTTCTGCTAGTGGACATTTGCGTGCGGGACCAAATACAAGTACGATATGGTACATGTAATCCCTTAATGTAATGAAGATGTTATTTTCGTCGCAGGTTACAGCTAGTTTTGTGTAAAAATAAGGACATAAATTGGATATAGTATTTTCAATATATTTACATAACGTTTAGGTACAATTTGAGTGCCTAATAGGCTCTGAACAGGCTCCGAACAGATAATAATTTGCTTGAAAATGCCTGGTTTAGACATGAAACACGTGTCACAAAACGTGCGTGAACAAAATGGCAGTCGGAGATTGATAGCTAATATGGAAGGTTGTGGAACTTCTGGTAGTAATAGTGGCGGTCAATCTTGGAGTGAAGGTAGTCACACACATACTAATGATAACGGAATTAAACAAAATAATTCAAATCAAATAACCAATGATATGGACTACCGCAAAATAATACCTAGTTCAGTTACCTAACGTAACCAAGTTGATAAATTGATTTGACTAACAAATATCTAACTCGCGGAACATTCAGAGTAATGGAGCGTCAAACGCGAAACTGTCACGACCCGTCGCGTCATGCGTCCCACACATGGACATTGTATACACCATTTACTCTTACTAAAGTTTATTCCACATTTTTACCAAAGCCAAAGTTAATACAAATCACATCTCCACAGATATCTCTATAACATAATAACTAAATACAAGTAAATACATTACAGATCCCCGTGGAGATGTAATTTGAAGATAAAAACATATACCCAAATTGAGAACCTTCTTCTTTATGAAGTCAGTTGAAATCGAAGTCAATCTTAAATTCTGAATATTTAAATATGTTTATCAGCTCTAGGAGGCATAATATAATCTCTCCTTAGTTTAACACTAGATGACGCTATGTACTTAATGTATTTATTTGTTTTTAATTATTATGTTATAGAGATTCCCGTGGAGATGTGATTTGAACATAAGAACATATACCCAAATTGAGAACTTCCTTCTTTATGAAGTCAGTTGAAATCAAAGTCATTCTTAAAAGGTATAAGGTTCAACATCAATCATAACAGGTTTTCAATTTAACTACATTTTATATGTTTGTTACCTCATACATCCATTAGTTGTAAACCGATTTGAAAAACTCATTTTTTATCTGATAATATATACAAATTTCAATTAAATACAATTAAAATTAAAAAATTCCGCAAGAAAAAAAACTGGCTTAAATTGTAGCGAAAGCATTTATTTTAATTTAGAAACTAAATTACTGAACCGATTTTGATAAAATTTCTATGAGACTAACTTGTAAGTATATCTTTACAAATAAAAAAAGAATTTTCCAATTCGGTTTACAACTGACGAAGTTATAAGGTAACAAACATTAAAAAAAAATACAAAAGAATTGAGAATCCCCTTCTATTTGAAGTCGATTGAATTAAATTAAATGTTATAAAGGATGCGCTTTTATAAGTTTACGTGGAGAAAACTCCGAGCAATAGTTAGTTTTATTTAAATATAAAACGTTAAAGCATACCAACAGAGGTTTCTAATCCTGTCACGACATCTCCACCGCCCCGAGCCACCAATTAACAATTGTTTGAAGGTTTCAAGTCTTCGTAGAGTGCTCACTCTTAATTATTCCAAATTCAAAACTTGCGTAGATCTTAGTTCCCTTTGTAATTGGATATATATTTATAAAGGTATTTGTGTCTCATTTAATTTAATTTATTCTTTATTTTTTGCGTGAACTAAATCTCTTTGGAAAGTCATTACTCGATAAATTACTATAATTGGTCCTAAGAAAGAAAATTGAATTAAATAAAATTGCCGAATGGCATTTCTCGATTTTTTTTTTTATTTTAAATAGGATTCCGTAGATATTGTAAACTTTTAACGTTCGATAATCCTATTAATGCAAATTGTGAAGTTAATCTATCGATAATTGTTCGTTTTTTTTTGTACCTAGTTTAATAAAGTGCAGGTAAATATAAAAAAAAATCCACTGCTGGGAAAAGATCTTTCTATAGAAGAAATATGTTGTAATAATATAATAAAAATCTCTCATCGTTTCTTTAGTTTTAATACACCAAATAGATTCTAGGAGATTATAAAGAATTTTTAACATAGTTTGTTTCTTAAACACATGGAAACAGAACGGTAAATCAAAAATTTGGAATGTCTAAAAGAGCTAGAATATAAAGAATAACAGAATTATCATAATTGTAATAAGTAGTTAAAAATAATAAAAATTATAAATAAGTAAGGGCTAGTAAAAAAAAATTGAAAAATTTAGGTCTTTCTAGGTTTCCACTTTCCACGCTGAGCTTCGACCTTTTTATATTGCTGCAGATCACACATAATAAGACAATTTTATAAATCTTATGTTGTTTTATGTATTATCTATTCTTATGAACATGTTGTGTGTGATTAGTAACAAACAAATAAACGATATATCTATCTATCTATTTTATAAGAAGTTTTGTATTGATATTTACAAAGAAAAATCTTCTAACTACCAAGCAGATAAATTTTTCTGTATTAGAGCGCAAGTGTGATTATAAGGATAAAAATGTTTTAGACTAACATTTACTTTAACTAATTAATTAACTTTGTCTGCGTGACCAGAATAATGTTGATTGTCCGGAACAAATTATGTCCTTCCCCATCTCAAATATTCCAAAATAAAAAAAAATATATTATTATTAAATTCGATTCTTCCGTGTGTCTGAACCATAGACTCTCACAGAATACTCAATTATATCTGATTAAGCCATTAAAGTACCGATCAAATAAACAAACTATCACATTTATAATATTAGTAAGGACTCTAAAGTTAACTGAAAAATTCCATTCTAATTATCAAAATCCAGTTATCAAAATTTACACAGCCCTTAATTCCTTTTCGAACACACAAATAGAAGTACCTTATAAAAATCATTTCCCGTATTTTTTTTTATACAACTTAGAATGGCAAACAAGCTGACGGCCCACCTGATGGAAAGTGGTAAACGTCGCCTATAGACATGAGCAGTATCATGGACATAACAGAGTATACTGTGTCGCCCATGATACCCCTCATGCGATGCCATTCCTGAGGACTCAGGTGTTATTCCTCTGTACCCAGTAAATTCACGCCATATTCCACCCTTCAAACCGAAACACAGTCATGCAAACACAACTGCTTCACGGTTGAAACACGAATGGGACAGAGGTACACAAGCAATCGACTTTTGTACAAAGTCTCCCTCTGGTTATTTGCGTTTAGTGAATCATATAATTAATATTTATCATTACTGAAGTTTATATATTGTGGCACATGAAGAGGCGGTCAGGCTGACAGGCATGACGTCATTATTAATGGATCTGTTTCAGTCACTGGGCTGTTGAACCCTAAAAGGCATCGGCTTACATAGTCGTTTCACCTTTTCTCATTTAAGAGCATTGACCTGGCAATAAACTTTAGTTAGAAGAAATATAATTATTTATTGAGTTATTTAACAAACAAAAATAACGACTCCAAATTTGACAAAAATAATTATTGGACTGAAAATGAATAATCAAAATAGTTTACAATCCGTGAGTTGAAAATAACTGATGCAAAACATTGACACATAAATAAAATAAAAGGTTTCTTTTTTCATGAAAATGTCTTAAAATAACACAAACTAATAGCTTATTTGACGAAAAGTAACTTTTTTTTTTAGGATTTGATAATGGAATAGCAATTTCGCCTGCGCTTTCAGTATACGCTGGCAAGACAACAGTGACGGTTGATAGGTGAGGATGAAAGCAGATCAATTAGTCCATCGTGAAGAATTTGACGTGGCCGTATAGTTCCGGCATAGAATAGGCCATTTCTTTCCCGTGGGTGTCGTAAGAGACGACTAAGAGAGGGCGAGGGATGGCGAGGCATTGGTAAACATCTCCAAAGCGTAACTGCGGTTGCTTTAAACAAAAAGTTATCTTTTTTTTTTTAAACAACTTAGAATGGCAAACAAGCTGACGGCACACCTGATGAAAAGTGGTAACCGTCGCCTATAGACATGAGCAGTACCATGGACATAACAGAGTATACTGTTTCGCCCATGATACCCCCCATGCGTTGCTATTCCTGAGGACTTAGATGTTATTCCTCTGTACCCAGTAAATTCACGCCATATTGTATATTATTATAACATATCCAACATCTCGTCGTCCAAATATGTTTTATCCCGATAAAAATCGACGTCTTTTTTTATAAAACAAAATATATGTAGTTATCTCTTACGTATTGACGAAAATAAGGTAAATCTGTGTTGACCAGTCCTCGCTAACTATTTGGGATTGTCATGTTGCATCACTTAGTTAGGAGAAATACAACACATGAATGCTAAAAAATGGATGTCCCATTTCATTTTATAATAAAAAAGTCATTATTCATTTAAATCCGGAATGATGTTATAAAATAGAATCGTAAACAAATTCAAATTAACACAGTTTTTTATTTATTGTCAATCCGTATTGAAAATATAAATAAATATAAAAACGATCACGTCACGAGTGAGGTCACGATATAGAATACCCCTCCCTTTGTCGTGCATGTCGTAAGAGGTGACTAAAGGAACAAAACAGTCGAGAAATGAGCAGCAGTATCCCTATTTATACACCAAAAAAGCCTATGACAACAACTGGCAAACCCTCCCCCATCCCTCTCTCCTCCTCCTTACGGGGGAGGCCTATTCCTGTGCCTGTTCAGCAGTGGACAGTGAACGGCTGATATGATGTTGATAAAGAATATTCTAGATGGCATATGATGTTACGACTATATTATAATATATCTAAAGTAATTTATTATATTTATATTTATTTCCAAAAAAATATATCCAATATTTTTTTTCCACTTTCGTCTTTTTACCACTAGCCACTATCGTACAAACTCTGGAAAACGGTCGCCTTTGTACAGACTTGTAAATTCATATAACACTTTATTTAATGATTTTTTTTTTTTGATGGTTGAAAATGGAATGGCAATTCCGCCTGCGCTAACGGGATACGCTGGCGGAGCACCAATCAAGGGTGATTGATGAGAATGAAAACAGGCCAGTTAGCCCATCATGATAAATTCATCAGGTATCAACCATGAATTAACCATGATAGTTCCCAGGGAAAACCGCGTGGAGGTCGACCTGGTTGGGTATATTGTTAGCAATGGGATTCTCAGTCTCCATTACTAACAATCCCTTTCTCCCCTATTCAATGATGTTAATATTATTAATGAACGCCCAAGTACTTTTAAAAAGCTAATCTCTAAAAGATTCATATAACTTTTAACTGTTCTTCTTTGTTTAAGCTATATATTTGTATTATATTTGAATCGAAACTGTGGTAAACGGTGTTGGTGGCTTTACTCAATGTTTTCTTTGATTAATATTATGTATTATTCTTTATTCTGTCACTGTTAGTTTATCCAAATAAATTTAAAAAAAAAAGGATACCAATACCTTCTCCATAATATCCATTGTCGCTTCGTAAATCGTCGTCACTCATTCTCTGGGAGTAAGTTTTAATAGCGTTATATGAGTTTCTAACTGTAGACCGGAGAGCTCGGCAAAAGGCTTATTTATATTATAAACATTTCGTATTACATCACATTGAATGGTATTCCTCTTTGAATGTATTGTTTATGGTGACTTATCATATTTAACAATACACGCAAATAACCAGAGGGAGACTTTGTACAAAAGTCGATTGCTTGGATACCTCTGTCCTATTCGTGTTTCTACCGTGAAGCAGTTGTGTTTGCATGGCTGTGTTTCGGTTTGAAGGGTGGGATATGGCGTGAATTTACTGGGTACAGAGGAATAACACCTGAGTCCTCAGGAATGGCAACGAATAGGGGGTATCATGGGCGAAACAGTATACTCTGTTATGTCCATGGTGCTGCTCATGTCTATAGGCGACAGTTACCACTTTCCATCAGGTGGGCCGTCAGCTTGTTTGCCATTCTAAGTCGTATAAAAAAAATTTACTAATAATTTAATATTTAGAACAAACAAAATTTTTCATCGTACCTCCCACCAAATTGTTTATAATTACTCCTCTCCATCCAAAGGTTGCTTGGAAGAGATCGCTTTTAGCGATAAGGTCGCCCATTGTTTTCTCATCGTGATTATTTCTTGTAATTATTTATATTTATAATAAAGTTTACTATTGTAATCTTTTGGAGGAAACAATAAAGAGTATCTATTTATCTATCTTTCTTACCTTTTTCTGGTGAATTTTGCGTTGGTACTTTCAAGTGCTCATATGATGAAATCTATACAAAGCCGTTAAAGGAGAAAATGATCATTAATTAATCCCCCCTCTATCTAGTTAGAACTCACAAGTAATATTCACAATTTAATGAACACACATACATGAGATTAAGATTTAACGGTACCAGGAAATCATAGCACAATTGTGTTCCCTAATTGAAAGCAAACAGCCCGTCGTGATGCGACACAAAGCACGGCGAGTATTGCGGCTGAATTGTTAACGTGCTAGCGTTGTCTGCTATCCTAGTACATACCTACTGTATAATGTATATGACCTCTGTGACCTATGGACAAAGCGACTTTTTTTATAACTGTAATTTAAAAAAAATACTTTCATAAATATGTAACCAAAAATATTCCACATAGATAAATTATTTTGATTTCTTTATTTCTATATAGTATATTACTGCAGCGGCCAGCAACTGAGGCATTGATGGAAGAACGTGCAAATGTGGGCCGAGGCGTAGCCGAGACACACATACGTGAATCGATCAATGCCTAGTTGTGGTCAAGGCTTGTATAGTACTTTTCTCAAACAATGCGCGGAAATCAAAAACACAATTTTACTTTTTAAGTTATTTTAATGACGAATAACGAACAATAATTTTTCACGCGCCATAATGTTTCTTTTTTTTTTTCAATAAACAGCTTTTTTATTTGCAAGCCAGTTCGAAATTTAAATAAAACCTTTCATTAGTTACCTCCTTGGTAGCCATGTTTCGAAGTAAAAGGTCATTTCATTTTTAAATTATAAGACAGATATGAGTTTACATAGTAATTTATCTGGCCACAAAACACGACAAATATGGATTTTCATACAACTTTTGCCGGCCGCTGCCCGCACGTATCTGGCCAGTACGGCAATTTTGATTTATCTCCAAGAAGGTTGTCAAAATAATGCTTACATTTTCAAGCATGTTTGAGAAAATAAAAATTACTCTATATATATATCAGAGAGTCACAGGTGAACAAAATTGCTACCAACTCATAAAAATTCATAACGTCGCTGTACCTCAAAGTATGTAATGAATATCGAAATCCCGATAAAGAAATCGTAGCTTCTCAAAGTCACTGGATACGGCACACACACACAGTCCACAATTTCTAATCAAATCTATACGTGAAACGTGAGTCCATTTAAAAATCGATTTTATCGAGACCGAGCACCAAATGGACTAACTCGAGACATTCGCAATAAAGCATCCATTAGTAAATACAAGTAATAAAATTGGGAGGACTCAATCAGTTTAAGTAGTCCTCTACCTGTCGCATAGTTAACGCAATTTAGCATTTAAAACTGCACCGGCACATGGACGCTCGGGAGTGAAGAAAATGAAAATGAACACTCAATTCGCTTCGAGAAAAGATAGTTAATTACATTATTTGTCCCCTTACTTTCATAAGGCTACTTTTATAATTAAAATAATTAAATTATGACTAATTTCCTTCAAATGCAGTCTTTATTTCTTTTTTTTGCAAATTGATCAGATTTTTTTCTATGAACTTAGTAATAGAGTATTCTTATTCAAATTTCGAATAGAATGAAAAATTAATAATAATTCTGCATTGATGTGATTAGAATCTATAGTAAATACTGCCATAACATTTTTTTTCTGATTTGGATTATATTTTTTTCGTTTGTCCTAAAATCTCGCTTCAACGGTTACTTTTCATTAGTCAATGTCAAGATTTATTAAAATGTCAAAATATTCTTACCTCAGCGCAGGATCTTCTAAAACATATCATTTTGTAACAAGAAATTTTTAATTATATTACTTCAACAATCGGTGAAATTTAAAAATGTAATTGTACTACACTTACTTTCTTAGTATATTATAATTAATTTATAACCATTGTAATTTTTGTAATTTGTCTTATAATTTTATGTTCTGTTACTTTTTGGCTGATGGCTTTCGCCAAAGTCGCAATAAATGAAAAAAAAATCTATAGTAATATTTTTATCTGTTTTCTTATATAGTCCTTATTTATATAAACGTCAAATCTCTCATTATTGTACTTAAAGCTATTGAACTATTTTATCTCTTTCTTATACACTAAATTCTTAATTTAATTCTTTATGAATAGGGAATTTAATTAAAGCTAACAGTCTTACTACAAAAATATTTAAAACATTATCTTGAAAGAAAGTTTGTTCAAATAAAATATAAATTATATGTGATAAAATATAAATTATAATAATAAAATATAAATTATATGTGATAAAATATAAATTATAATAATAAAATATAAATTTTATCTTCTAAAATTATGTGAACGTCTTTTACTTTTAGTATAATAGATTCTTTTTTATTTAGACTTCAACAGATGTTAAACACGCTTTTGTAGTAATTATTCTAATCTTGTATTGAACACCTGTCTATAACAAGTTAAACTTTTATAAGGTAATACAGTTTTTTTATACTCATCATTAGTAACTGAAATCCCAATAGCAGACTACAATCAAACTACAACTTCACTCAATATTCTATGCACTGAGAAGTCCAACTCAAATTTTTTTTTATATATATAACTGAAAGACGGGAATTTAATGAACAAGAAAACTTGTTCATTAAAATTCCGTTAATTAGTTATTATAGCATACAAATTATTTTTAAAACTAAAATTCGACAGTCTGATACATCCTAAGTACTACAAACAACTACACAAACAATTCTGTAACTAGCCTGACAACCGTAGTCCATTCTGAGTCTGATGAACATGTAGAAGCAACCAAATGGGTCCACACTGAAGCTGCCAATAGTCACTAAGTATAGACGCATTAGTAGATTAGTTCTCTATATGTAAGAAATGGATATATACCCAAGATGATATGTCACTGGAAAAGCCATTTTTATTTTTATTATTTTGTTAAAGAAAGCACTTTCAATCGACCAATCAATCATTTATTTGAATAAACATGAGTACATTTATAAATTTGATAGTTCTATGAAATAAGTCTATTACACTATAGACAGTAGAACAAAATGGACGCTTCCCCCCTTTAATTCTACTATTTGCTGTACAATTTTAATAAAACTAAACTGTTTATTTTTTATTTATTTAGTTCTATTTTATAAGTTTACACACAACAGTTAACTTGATAACATTTTTTTTAAATCATAAGCTCGTCTCAATATAAACTGATCTTTTTGTTATTGGCAATAAATATTTTCTTTCTTTTTTTTTCTGATAACACAATTGACATTTCATTCATATATATGGTTTGGCTTTAGCACCCCTCTTGACGGTGACTTGGCGGTGGCGGTTGTAGCGGTGTCTATAGCTGGAATAGGGCTTGGCTCGAAACACTTGGTCGGCTAGTAGCGACATCTCGTGGCATTACAAAGTATAAAAATAAATCTAATCCTACGAATTTAATAGAATTTTATCACCAAACATTCAAAACAGATGTACAAAATATCACTTTTTTCCCAACATTTTAATTTTACATACATATATATCTGTCACGCCTGTCTCCCATTAGGGTAGGCAGAAACAATGGAACGCCAAATGTTTCGATTCAAACAAACCTCTTTCGATTCTTCCACATTCATCAATCTTTTCATACACACTTGCCGGTTACGGGTACTTTTAATTTGGCCCTTCTTCAGCACATCGCCTATTTGGTCAACATACGTTATTTTGATCTAACAATTAAACTACAGAACAGATTTTAAAGACAATTCTTTGAAACTAATCAGTAACTATATCCTTTCAGATAAAAAATAATTATTTTCCAAATCGGTTTATAGCCGACAATTAGTTATGAGGTAACAAATACAAAAAAAGAAATGAAAACCTCCTTTTTTTGAAATCGGTTGAAGAAATTTACATGGCTTCTCCAAGTTACAAGTGTCTCCAAAGTTTCTTATAATTGATTCAGATATAGCCTTTATTAAGATAACTAGAAGTAATTTATTGAAAGCAAACTTCTAAATAACAAGTCGTATTAATGTTTCATCTTAATTGCTAACAAACAACTTAAAAACTTCACTTACCGGGCTCCACTATCAAATTTAATAAAACATGGTAAGTATAGAAAATTAATTCATATTTTAAAGTACCAATATTACATATATTATATATTGTTTGCTTTCAGCAATAAGACCGCCTTATTGTACTTATACCATTGTATCGTTATATTTATTAATTGGATTGTTTTTCCTCTATATAGTAGAATGCAAATGAATTATACTCATTCATTCATTCATATATTGCTGTTTGATCCCGGCATAGAATGAGCCAGCCTTTCCTTTCCTCTAGGTGTCGTAAGAGACGACTAAGGAAACTTAAACGAGTCGAGTCGATAGTCTTTAAAATCAGTCTCTATCGAGAGATGGACAGCAATGTCCGTTTTGAAATATCTCCGAAATCCAATCTGCGATTGCCAACCTAAATACCAAGCATAGCAACTTCGGGCAAAATCACCTTAATGATAAACACTCATAAGAAACGACTCCGTCCCTTATGTAAAGTCTATGGGGGAGGCCTATGTTCGGCAGCGGACAGATAACGACTGATAAGATGATGATGATAAATGACGATGATGAATGACGATTAATGATGATGGTGTAACATTCAAAACAATAACATATTTTAAGGTTTTGTTCCCCATAACTCACCAGAGGCAGATTTTGTACAATAGTCATTCAGAGGCAGATTTTGTACAATAGTCATTAGCATGGACAATATACAGCAGAGGCAGATTTTGTACAATAGTCATTAGCATGGACAACATACAGCAGAGGCAGATTTTGTACAATAGTCATTAGCATGGACAACATACAGCAGAGGCAGATTTTGTACAATAGTCATTAGCATGGACAACATACAGCAGAGGCAAATTTTGTACAATAGTCATTAGCATGGACAATATACAGCAGAGGCAGATTTTGTACAATAGTCATTAGCATGGACAACATACAGCAGAGGCAGATTTTGTACAATAGTCATTAGCATGGACAACATACAGCAGAGGCAGATTTTGTACAATAGTCATTAGCATGCACACCATACAGCAGAGGCAGATTTTGTACAATAGTCATTAGCATGAACAACATACAGCAGAGGCAGATTTTGTACAATAGTCATTAGCATGAACAACATACAGCAGAGGCAGATTTTGTACAATAGTCATTAGCATGGACAACATACATTTTGCAAAGGCAGATTTTCCCGAGAGTACAATAGTCATTAGTTTCTTCATGGACGCGCAACATACAGCAGAGGCAAATTTTGTACAATAGTCATTAGCATGGACAATATACAGCAGAGGCAGATTTTGTACAATAGTCATTAGCATGGACAACATACAGCAGAGGCAGATTTTGTACAATAGTCATTAGCATGCACACCATACAGCAGAGGCAGATTTTGTACAATAGTCATTAGCATGGTCATTTCTAGTAATTATTTATATGCAGGTTGTGACACTCGTGTTATAGAAGTACAATCGATCTGTCGAATGCGAATGCGAACTTACATTTGCATTCTGCTAAATTTATAGAACTTACTTTTATTGAAATCTAATTTTACTTTTATATCCATAGCATTGCCAAGCCGTGTGGTCTCGGCATAGAAAAGACCACCCCTTCCTTTCACGTGGGTATCGTAAAAGTCAATTAAGGGAAGGCGAGGGATGGGCAGCAGTGTCCCTCTTAAAACATCTCCAAAGCCTATCTGCGATTGCCAATCCACCTGCTAAGTGTGGCAACTACTGGCAAAGTCCTTCAAAGAAGAGGCTAATGTTCAGCAGTGGACAGTTATAGGCTGATATGATGATAATGATGATCCATAGCAAACAGTGACGAAGAATAAACACGTCAAGACTAATACATAAATTGAAAATCGCTCAGCGAACTATGGAAAGAGTTATGCTTAGAATTTCTCTGAGGTATCGGTTACCAATCTTCGTTTGGTGTTTTTAAGCATTATAAATTAAGATTGCTTCACAGAAAAAAAAAACCTAATTTAATTATGACAAAACTAGTTCTTTTTATTTAAAAACTAAACTATTGAAGCGATTTTAGTAAAATTATGGGATCAATCTGTAAGTATAAACTTTCAGAGAGTTTTCCAAATCGGTTTATAAGTGACGGAGTTATAAAGTAATAAACATAAAAAAATACAATCGAATTGTGACCCTCGAAGTCGGTTGAAAATCACTACATAGTATAAAACAAATTCGTTGTCGCTGTCTGTCCGTCCCTATGTATGCTTAAATCTTTAAAACTACGCAATAGATTTTGAAGCGGTTTTTTTTTAATAGACAGGGTGAATCAAGAGGAAGGTTTATATGTATAATACATGCATAATATAGTAGAGAAACACTGGTAGTTTTAGAGGTTTCTAATGTGATGTGATGTAATGTGTACCCGTGCGAATTCGGGGCGGGTTGCTAGTATTATATATTTTAAAATTTTATCAAATTGGTTCAGCGGTTTAATTCTAAAATCATAATGACTAGTTTAGCTATAATTGAATTTGGTTTTCTTTGGGAATCATAATCTCAATTATAGCGCCTACCTTATACCGCGATTAATAAATTTTCTACCTACCGACTTACGAAACAATATCACTGGCAAAAACATAAAATTTAAACTGAAAGCTTATTTACTGTCCAACCTTGCTAAAACAGCAGAATATTAATGTAAATAGTGACATTTGAGAACCGAGTGTAAAGTATCACACACAAGCCCTAGAGGTTTAAGTGGTACTAAAAATCCAATTTTTTTAATGTATTTATGTATGATAATTAAATAAATAAATATATATATATATATATATATATATATGTATATATATACATACATATATATATACATATATATATTATATCGCCCGATCTAAAATATACAAGTTTTTCTTACCCACTCCCACATTATCTCATGCGGTATCAGAGAGTTTCTTCACTTCTCCCTCCAACTTCTCTCTACCGCGGTTTATTTATTATATTACCCGTTCATAATCAAATCAATCTATTCAAGGTATTACAGTCAATAATGTAAATTCTTGCATTCGTACTATTCCAAATAGCTGTCCCAAAAGTTGTGTGGTTATACCATTTAAATCACAGTTGTGGTTGGTAGATTTCCTCTCCCCCCTCCCCCTCACCGCTACGGTCGTGCGGTCGTGTTATCCCTCCGACTAATTAAATTTCTAGTCGAAGTTTATTATACTTGCCACAGAACGTGTCGTCCCTCCCTCTCAATTATTAGATGAGACATTAGCATTTAACACTCGTAATTAAACTTATAAATAAATCACTACTTATACTACCATAACTAGAAGTATGTCTTAAAAAGATGAATCTGAGTGGTGTAGAGCACAGGCCACATATATTATTATTAATAGCTTTATATTATTATTTGCCAAATTCGAAATCGACACGCATCTCTATTGTTACCTTTTGATTTGCCTTCACGACCCTAGTCTTCTAAGTTCCTTTGACCATTATACATATATTTCCAATTTCCATTCCTGCTTGCCTTTGTCGCCCACAGATGGCTATAAGAGCAGGAGAAGACATAAAAAGACACGGATGGACTGTGTGAAAGATGATATGGTCAGATTGGTAATAAATGCGAAACATCGTTTTCGCATTAGAGAATAGAGAAGAATGGAAGAGAAAAACATATTATGCCGACCACAAATAATAATTGGGATAAAGGTAGGAAGATGGTGATGTAGAAAAAATCACTATTTCTATCGAGATATACCTTTTGTCACCCGACTTCTATTTCTCGAAATATACCTTTTGTCACCCGACTTCTCACTATTTCTATCGAGATATACCTTTTTTCACCCGATTTCTGACTATTTCTATCGAAATATACCTTTTGTCACCCGACTTCTTAGTATTTCTATCGAGATTTACCTTTTATCAACCGACTTCATAAGGAAAAAGGGTCTTAACTCTGTTGTATTTTCTTTTATGTTTGTTACCTCTTAACTCCATCAGTTATAAGTCAATTTGGAATACTTTTTTTTATCTGAAAGAATATACTTACAATTTGATCCTACACTAATTTTAACAAAATCGGTTAAGCAGTTTAGTTTTTAGATTAAAATAAATAGTTTTGACACAATTGAAGTCCGTTTTTTTTAGAACATAATCTTTACAAATCTTACGTACTAAAATCTCGCTTAATCTAATCGTATTTTGATAACAAAGCGACAAATGAGCATACAGTACCGTATTTCCGAACCGATACGACATCATAACATTCAAGAAAAGAGCATATTCCTTTTTAAAAGGTCGACAGCACACCGCAATGCCGTTGGTGTTATGGGTGACCATGGGCGGCGGTAGTCACTTACCATCAGATGAGCCGCATGCTCGTTTTCCCCCTGTGTTGTAAAAAAAAATACAGTTCACCTGATGGTAAACGACCACCGCAGCCCATAGATACTGACAACACCAAGGGAGTCGTAATACAGTATTATATTATCTGTGCCATATGTACACACTAATTAATTTTGCCAACTGAACATGCCCGTGTGACAGTACTCTTGTTGTTTAACAAACTGTCGATGTAGTGCCCCCAGGGAGCAATTCGGACCAGTGACATGTTATGCATTTCGGCTGCTGATTAACTAAGGGATGTGTTGTAGTAGCGTTTCTGGTTTACAGCAACGCGTCATTCCTTTAATTCGTATTTCCATGCACTCGTGGATATTGTCAAATTAGTGTGACCAATATATTTTACCATAAAAATCTATGGGATTTCACCTATCTATTGCTAATGTTAATGGCTTCGTTACCGTGTACATCCATAATTTATTTAGAACATAGAAAGAGAATTCCAGTAATACGCTAGCCGCCGCAGATACTTACCCTTAATCTATGTATTGAAACCTTAACTGCGCCTCTAGCGGATAATTTCAAAAACTCATATTTTTACACAAAAAGGCGGGCCTTTTCATTTCCTTCGAATCACTCCAAATAAAAAATATTTGCGTCAACTCTATGTAACCATTTCATTTAATTTGATGATTTTTATATTATAAAGTAAGATCATTTATGATATCTGCCGATATCCTTATCTTATATAGAGGCATATCATGAATAGTTAGTTACACAGAATTTAATATCAATTTATTTTATTGCTTAGATACATCTACATATTTACACAAATACATTTTCTAGCTTCGCTTGTATTAGGGTAGAGCCAGCTCTTTAATAACGCAAAGATTGATTTATAACTACATACAAACTTATAGAAGTAAATATATTTATTTATTAAAACTTTGTACAATTTAGAATAGACATTCAGACATTGAACCAACCCTTATTCACATCCACGAGTATAGGTACGTTTTAATTAATGTTTTAATAAATAAATACACCCTTGAACTGTACCAGAATAGACTTTTTTTTTAAATATATTCCTGAGCTTATATGCTTATTAGAAAATCTTAACATTGTGTTGTAACACAAACATATAAATATATATATATATATATATAAAAATATAAAACTCTATCTAGTGGTCAGCCTGAGGAATATTTCTGTTGTTTCCATAGTTACAGAATTTTACTCAATACGGACTATACAGACATAAAACAGTCGACTGGTAGATAAAACTATATGGTGTTAAGTCCGCCATTTACGCTATCTATATGAAAGTTTAATAAAAAAATAAATAAATAAACAAAAAAAATGGGAGAAACATATAATACGTCTCTAAAATTAACATTATTACTAGATAAAAAATAAAAGTCAATGTTCTGATCGCGAGTACAAGCACATCTGTAGCGAATAACTCCACAATTTTGTTAGCTAACTCCCATGCGCCATCTCTTCTCTAACGGACAATCGAAATTTCCCAAACAAATTAGTACAGACAAGCTTTGCTAGAATATTAAGTAATGATCATAAAATAACTGTTTGAAAATGTGTAAAATAGATATATGTAGGTATTTAAAAAAACAATTGTGACAAATAGCAAACCTTAGAATGAAAATTTATCTATATTTTATTTATAATCTAAGAATTTATTAGTATTAAATAAAATTAAAAACGTGACATTTATAACCAGCCAGGATTAAAATTCGAGCTTTACTTTATTTTAAATTTCGAACATTATTATTTTTTATTAAAAAAATAAAATAATATTTAACAGGATACCGCTATTGTTTTTTTATTTCCTTTTATGTTACATATAATTCCTTACAAAAGATGGAAATTACTAATTGAAGGCAATGGCAGTATGCGCTAAGTCATTTACCTTTCCCAGTAAAGGAAAACAGAAGTAATAAAAAGATTGTGTGATTAACCAAAACAAGTTACTTTGATTTAAAAACTAAACTAATGAATAGATTTTGAAATGAAATGAAATGCAATTTATTTGCCAGAAACAGTGTAAATAATATAATATATTACATTTGTCAAGTTTACAAGATGTCCATTATATTTCGCGCCATATCAAATGGCATGCAAATATTAACCATTGAATTTACCTACAGATTGGTTATTTTATATAGTTAATTTACATTTTTATTTAATTTTCAATGACTTACTACATTATACTTTATTTATTATATTTCTAAAAAGTAACAAACATGAATAAAAAAATACAATCGAATGAAGAATCTCCTTCCTTTTGAGGTCGTTTAAAAACCTACGTAAATGCTGATTTTTTAACTAACTTATAATCAATACCTGTATAGCACACTTGAGTAGATTGTTCCAGCTATTCTAGAATTTTAAAATTTACTATTTTTTAAAGAGTCTCCATAGTTCTGTACCAAAAATACCGACCATAAAAGGATTTTTATAGTTCGACTCGGTCCGTCCATCCATACGCTTGTCCTTTATTCACAATTGTACATTTTACGACTGAAGCTATCTATTTGAAAGGAGTAGTTGTAAATATTGTTAAGTACCCAACTTTATTGCAAATGAAAAATGTATAAATACAGTCTATTCTCTGTCTAGTCTAGAATTAAATGAAAATGTAATTAATTTTTGTTAATATTAACACTCTTTAAATTAAATTAATAACAAATTAAAACAATAAAATCCCTCCTCATATAGATAGATAGATAGATAACCTTTATTACCAGTATTAAGAAAAATAAAAAATTAAAACAACAAAAAGAAAAAAAAAGCAATAAATGTTGCTGGTAATAGGAGCCGCCTCAGCTGTTGTTATATATGTACAGCTCCAGCGAGATGTACCTATATAGCGCTGATTTTCAGGCGGCCCCTTAACTCCTTTACCTTTAGCATACGTGCGTGCATATCTTCTCATGCTATAGTGCAGGGGTGACCAACCAATCGATCACGACTATTAGTCCAGTCGATCGTGGCAAGGCAAACCCTGTTTTCCCTCTTAATAAAATAAAAAAAAAAATACTATAATACTACATAATTGTGTACTGAACTATGTTGTTTCTAATTGAGATTTCAAGAAATATATAATTGGTAGATCGCAAAGGGTTTTATCAGTAAAAAGTAGATCCTGGGTCTAGTCAAGTTGGCCACATCTACTATAGAGGATCATTTACGGTTCATACAACTAGACTATGGAACTCTCAGTGGAAGAGAGTATTGAGTGAGAGAGAGTGATTTCACATTCGCGAAAGTCAATAATTTGATTTTTAAAGATCAGATTAAAAGAGCATCTTCTGACCTCATACAACTCAACTCATGTATGTGTATGTAAGCATAGATATATATATATATATATATATATATAGATATGTGTGTATTTTAATGTATAGAAATTAGTTTGTATTTAAGTAAGCATATTTATTTCTTCTTAATAGAAACAACTATACTGTTTCCTTCTGTTATTGTACGCACACTGCCCGCTGGTAATTAATGCTCCTTTCCACTCAGGGTTTGTTGGAAGAGAACTCTTACAGAGTTAAGCTCGCCTGTTGTACATCTTTATTTAAAATAAATTATAAAAATATAATTTTTTTGTACAATAACACACTATAAATGATAAATAAATAAAATTACCAGAGAGTGACTTTGTACAAAAGTCGATTGCTTGGATACCTCTGTCCCATTCGTGTTTCAACCGTGAAGCAGTTGTGTTTGCATGGCTGTGTTTCGGTTTGAAGGGTGGAGTATAGCGTGAATTTACTAGGTACAGAGGAATAACACCTGAGTCCTCAGGAATGGCAACGCATGTGGGGTATCACGGGCGAAACAGTATACTCTGTTATGTCCATGGTACTGCTCATGTCTATGGTATAGGCGACGGTTACCACTTTCCATCAGGTGGACCGTCAGCTTGTTTGCCATTCTAAGTTGTATAAAAAGTTAAAAAAAAATCACGTAGTATATTTTTAATTTATATAACTAGAATATAAATTAAAGGAATGGAATATCAGAAGACTGTTTTGTAGTCTTGTATACGTTTTCGTCGAGTTCTATTCAAATAGAGTTAAGTATGTTTATTTTCGTAATAAATGTTTTCCATTTGTGTAATTTTATACTAACTAATTACTGTTTTTATGTATAAACACTTAGTACTAATTAAAAATAAAATCAATACGTTTTTGGTGCACAAATTTAATTTACCATAAATTTGGCGGTAAGTCTCCACTACAAGCCTCTAATGGATGATTGAAGTTTGTAAAACATTAGTCATACTACAATGTTAAGCATTTAGTGTGTTAACAGCTTACCATGTTCCAAATAAACAGTATTTTAGCCTATATTCATGTAAAGATATTATTTGTCTTTTGGAAATTTAATATTTATTTATTTTACACTTTATTGCACCAAGAAAAAAGAAAAATAACAAATACAGTAAATATTAATGAGAAGTGATACAAAAGGCGGCCTTATCGCTAAGCAATCTCTTCCAGACAACCTTTTGGGTAGAGGACATTGAGAAAAAGACAAAGGGTAGGTGGCGCACTATTATACAGATATTATCATATATATATACACATATATATATACACTACATATACACAAACAAATATATACATAAACAAACATACATATACTCGACACATGAAATTTATTTATTTATCCAAAACAATATTAATTGAAACAGAAACCCAGTTACTTACTTCACAGCAGAAATATGAGAGGAATAGAAATAATATACCTAAACAACCTACTTTTCTACAATATCTTCCTCTGGCTTGGAGGAAAGTGATTATTAATAAAGGGGAATAAAAACGCCATTGCTAACAATACGAGTATATTGTTATAATATTTTTTATTATATAATTATAATAAGGTATACCCTATTAGGTCGACCTGCACGTGGTCGCCCCTAGAAACCACCGTGGTTAATTCTTGGTGAATTATTAATCATGGTGGGCTGACTGACCTGACTTCATCCTAATCACGCCTCTGATGGTGTGCTATCATTCACACTAGATCTATCAATGGTCTTATACACAAGAATTTTAGTTTAATCCAAATGTTTTTTTTAATAGATGATAATGGAATCGTAACCCCACCTGCGCTATCGCTATACACCAGCGGGGCGCCAGTGAAAGATGATAGGTGAGGATGAAGTTGGTCAGTTAGCCCATCGTGACGAATTCAACAAGAATTGTTCACGATGGTTTCCAGGGGGAATCACGTGGGGAGTCAACGTAATAAGGCATATTGCTAGCAATGGGGCTGTCAAACTCCATTGCTAACAATCCCTTCCCCCCCCCCTAACTCCAAATGTTAAATGCTCCCGCATAGAATAAACCACCCCTGCCTTTTCCATGGGTATAGTAAGAGGCGAGTAAAGGGGATAACATATAATGGTCAAAGGATGGACAGCAAGTCTAGGTGCAGATACCAACCCGCCTGCCAAACGTGGTAACTACTGGCAAAACAACCCTTATGGGGAAGATCTATGTTCAACAGTGAACAGCAAACGACTGATATTATAATAAAAAAATTATTTAGCTACACTCAAGTGAACAAATCTCCATTTTAGAATAGTCTTGTTAGCGAATGTAGCAACAAAGCATACGAGTATTCAATTATGGTTTTCAGTTCCAACCTTGTTCTGAGTTGATTCCTTTTACCAAACAAACCCCACCGCCTTTGTTTACTGCGAATTACTATACTCTTCGACCGACACTAAAGCAGCTTTCAGTAAAATTCAATTTTCTCGTTTAACTTTTAACTTGTTTTTATCTAAAAAGTAGTGTTTGTTCAGTTCTGCCCAACACTAAAGATCTTTTTGTTATTGAATTTGTTCTAAAAACAACTGATTGTTTATTTGTTTATGTATGTAGTTGTAGCACTTCAGCTGCCCGCTAACGAAATGCTTTCTTACTGTACTGGGTTGACTAGAAGAGATCTCTATCAGAGATAAGTCCACGCTTGCTCATAACATTTATAAATGAATTATTTTATATGTAACTTACAAGTGCAATAAGGAATATATATTATAAATGTACTATTCTTAAAAAAAAAAAATTTATTGCTTTTTTTTCTTTTACATTTAAAACTGGTAATACAAGCTCGCTAATAGCTAGTGGTAACAGTTTGTTGATTATTTTGTTTAATTATTCTACTGTTAGTATGCGTACGACTGTCAACTTTCGTTTCAATTATTACCTTTGCATTACGTAATAGACAACAATATGTAAAACTTCCAAATCTCAAACCAATAGTATTAGTAGTTGCTAAAATATTATGCCGTGACAAACGAACGGACGGATGGACAGGCTGACAAAGTCGCATCATAAAATTTCCTTTATATATATATATTTTTTTAATACAAAAGACTAAATAAATCACCTTACAACAAATAATACCTTCATTGTATTGCCATAAAATTTCGTATTTGTTCTAACAGTGTCATGTTTTTATAGCGAATATTAAAAAATATGCAATTTGATATAATCCACTTTTTTCTAAATTGGCTAAATAGTTCCGCGTATACTTTTTTTTATACAACTTAGAATGGCAGACAAGTTGACGGCCCACCTGATGGAAAGTGGTAACCGTCGCTTATAGACATGAGCAGTACCATGGACATAACAGAGTATACTGCTTCCCCCATGATACCCCCCATGCGTTGCCATTCCTGAGGACTCAGGTGTTATTCCTCCGTACCCAGTAAATTCACGCCATATCCCACCCTTCAAACCGAAACACAGCCATGCAAACACAACTGCTTTACGGTTGAAACACGAATGGGACAGAGGTACCCAAGCAATCGACTTTTGTACAAAGTCTCCCTCTGGTCTCCATACTCTGCACATTATTCAGGCACCAGGAAACACCAATAAAAGAGCAAATTGCCAAGAAAAGCTTCTGTTTATATCAGCCCTATTCCTTCCTATGCAATATCGGAACGTGATGTAGGGGACAATTTGCTGTGCCGATCGGGCCATCCGTCAGCCACGGTAGGATACATCGGGGAGCGGCACTAAGTATAGAATTACAGAGCCAAAGCTACATACAAGTGACCCTATGTAGGTACAATAACACACTTGAAATATTTTAGCTAGTAATCTTAGTCATCGAATCGTGATGTAGAGGACAATTTGAAGACGATCAAGCCATCTGTCAGCCACCGTAGCATACAAGGAGAAGCGGCACTATATGAGTATGTATAGAAAGACAGAATCCGAACCAAATATAAACATCTCGTTGTTGGTTTGTATGTATGTACACTCGTTTCTTTAAAATATATTCATTAATATATTCATTTTTAGACTTAAGTATACTCCTGTAATTTAAAAATACTAAACTCGGCCGTAAAAACAACTATGATCAACAAAAAAATCACAACGAATAGCGTCCAATCTTACTATACATACATTTAAAATTTGTTTAATCTAATTTTGATTTAATCTGTATACAAAATCACCTCACCAATAGTTAATTCATATATGACATCATATTTCTTAACTCTACCATTCAGTTCAACAAACATTTCCAGCCAAGAAAAACTGGCAAGAAACTCGATTTTACATGTTTATTTGTTATGGTGCAATGAAGAGAAATACGCAGCTACACAATATGCCTACAGCTACAGATATAGCTAGCCTACAGTTGGCCGCTTTCATGTAGTTTAGACTCTGTAGAGTTACTTACTCACGAGGCATCACCTTGATTGATAAGGACCGGCTTACGACTACCTAGTTGCACTGTTTTAACTATTTTTTTTTTGTAGAGGTTTTGTCCTAATTGGTAATATACTGTACGCATTGAAATTTGTGGTGTGCTGTGTACCTTTGATATTTCTGATGCAACTTAATATGTGCATTATATTAAACATCTAATTTTAACACGTGACTTTATCTACATAAATTTATATAACAAGCATTCTTTTATCATATCATTTAAAATTTTCCAGAAGAAGTGTTTGTACCAAAGTCGTCTGCTTGAGTATCTCTGTCCCATTCGTGTTTCTACCCAGAAGCAGTTGTTTGTATGGTCGTGTTTCGATTTAAAGGATGGGATATAGCAATGAAATTACAGAGTACAGAGGCATAACAATTTAGTCCTCCGAAATGGCAATGCATAAAGGGTATCGTGGGCGGCGCAATATACTGAAATATGTCCATGGTTCATGCCAATAGCCGACGACTTGTTTGCCACTCTAAGTTGCAGAAAAACAATTGATCCTAGTAAAAATTACAACCATCGCAACAAAATTAATATGGGATTAAACGGTCAATCACATCGATTGTGAGAGAAAATATCAAACTCAATTTGAAATTGGCAAAAATATTACGTCACAGTTACAAACAAATAAATAAAAACAAACAAAGGAGAATTAAACCTTCTTTTAGTAATCGTTCGAAAATAATTTTCTGTTGTTTTGTTTTTCTTTTTTTTTTTTTTAAAGATGTCGCCCTTCTTTGGCTTCCTGTTAAATTTCATAAATATCGAACTCGAATTGTTAATATTATGATACTGCAACTTACAAACAGATGGCATGGCTGACAGATTAATAATTCGCCTACGAAACCCTAAAAATATATTATAATTCTATAAACTCAGCACGAATATCTATATAAAATAAAATTAATCTCGAGTGGGCGTACGTCTGCGATATTTGTACACATACAAAATGAAATACTAATCTCGGCCTTGTATAAATATTCCATCGGTTGTGAAATTTCTCGCATAGAGCCAAGTCTGGAATCTCAGTGATTGCTTTGTAGTCTTGAATAGACTATAGATATGACATTTTAATATCAAAGTATATATATTGTATTTTTATTTAAATGGTGCAACAAATAAATAAATCTTACACTCAATATTAATACGTATTATTTGTACTAATATATTATAGTAAAAGTATTCTTGTATTTTATCAATTTTGGCATTTCTAACATTTTTACAAATAATAAATAAATACCTATTTATTCCATTTATTTGTTTAATTTTCTTATCCTCTGATAATTTTTTAGTCCTTTTTACTCATACCATAACACACATAGTGATATTTATAAAAAGATTTTATTACTGACTCTATATTAAGTTTGTTAATTTAGTCTCTAAATTGAACTGCAAAAAAAAACTTCAGTCGTACTATATATAACACTATCATCATCGTCATACCAGCTTTTAATTGTCCACTGCTGAACATAAGCCTTCCCTTGGGGGGTTTGCCACCAGTTACCACATTTGGCAGGCGGATTGACAACCGCAGTCAGGCTTTAGAGATGTTTTAAGAGGTACGCTGCCGCCCATCCCTCGCCCTCCCTTAATTGACTCTAACGACATCTACGGGAAAGGAAGGGATTGTATAAAATATAATATAGGTACAGTATACAACGACATAACTATATAAATAAAAAAAAAACTAACTACATTAGGTTACGTTAAATTTACTTTAAATATTTTTTTCTTTTCTAGCAATCCAGACTTCCAATCAAAGACTTGGTTTCTCGAGAAAAAGATTGTGTTTATGCAACACTGGCGCCAGTGACGGAGGGGACAATTTGGCGACTTGATCGGGCCATTCATCAGGAACGGGAGGCAAAGAATACAGCGACACAGCGAGCTAGACGTAGGATAGAACGCGTGCCTATATTTTACCAGAGCCTTATAAGGGATATCGCAAAAAACAGATTGCGCGAAACAATTTAAAATCCCCTTTCAGCATGCAGAGTCTTTTGTACCTTGTAAACAATTTCTTTTATATATGTATATAATTAAAGTTTTCGAAAAAAGGAACAGCTAAGTTTCTTGCCCGTTCTTCTTGGTTGAAATTGCGTTCTGAATGGGTAATCAAAAAAATTACCATTCAAAAATGCTTAAATCTAAGTTGGTACTTGAATTAAAATATTTCTTTCTTTCTTTCACAGGGTATAAAAATTGTCATACCATTTCCTTTAACTTGTTAAAAATATGTTTCTTTAAGCTAATATTAAGTTTTTTTTTTATTGTTGCTGTATGTTTTTAATGCAATATATATATATATATATATATATATATATATATATAATAAATTAATAATTACATATGGAAGCTACTAAAAGCAAAATTCACTCCAAATAGATGTTCATCGTTGCTGAATCGTATGTAACCTCAGGGCGACCTGCACACCGAGTCGTCGACATGAAAGAGGCGTGCCCACAGGTGATGTAGCCCCATCAGCTTCTACTTCGGAAGCCAATTACGGGACTAACAGTGAATCTTCCAAGAATAGTTAAACCATGTTAATGTTTCGTAAATTGTCGAATTTGGCAAGTGTTCCAACCTATTATTGCCTATTGAACATCGTACAATCGATGTTTAGGGAACATTATTACAGGAAAGCGATCTGCCTAATATATTTTAATTAACTACCCACCTACGAGGCTTCACGTAAATTTAAAAGGTTTATATGGGTTTATAGATGAACTTTCCCATAGTATCTTTACATATCTACTATACAATTACTTAGTAACCAGAAATATAGACTGCCTGATTGAAATCAGTTACTAATTAAAATTAAAGACAAGAAATAGAAGAGAGGTATATATAGCTAGTGTTTCCTAACCTTTTTTGTGCCATGCCCTACTTGAACATTTCTAAAATTTTTATGCCTTCATACATAATTTTTCCCGACAAAGTTTACTTGATGACTCTAATCGCCCAGTTGGCTTGGGGGAAAGGGATTGTTAGTGATGGAGACTGAGAATCCCATTGCTAGCAATATACCCAACCAGGTCGACCTCCTCGCGGTTTCCCCTGGAAACTATCATGGTTAATTCCTGATGAATCCAACATGATGGGCCGACTGGCCTGTTTTCATTCTCATCAATCACCCTTCACTGGTGCTCCGCCAGCGTATCCCGTTAGCGCAGGCGGGGTTACCGTTCCATTTTCACCCAGCAAAAAAAATCGCCCTTTTAATATTTTGGTAACGTCAAACGAAATTATACCTAATAAATATTTACAGCATTTTTTTAATTTACTTTTTTTGTTAAATTTGGCACTGATATCTACTCGTAGCAAGAGAGCTCAAAGCAAGAGGGTTAAAATCGCTTCAAGTCTATTTTTTTAATTGCCCCCCTCCCCCTCCTTAACTATCAAATTGCCCTCCTGTGGGGCGTGGGCCCCACATTGGGAAACATCGGCTTATATAGTTGTTCTTATCTACTGAAATCATCGTTATTCAAATAGACTTCTTTATGAGCACTTTTAAACCGTAATTTTTTTAAATCTACTGCAAGATTCGGAAGGTTGTTATCTGTTGAGAAGAGCTCACAAAAACTCAATAGTTTTTTTAAATCTCTTTTAAATCTCTGTTAACATTATGTGTATTTATTTATATGTACTATGTCTAAAATTACATGGTCGTTAAAAGCCCGTGCATGATCCACTAACACCATGCACGTGTTAGATATTTATTTTAAATTATATTAATTTTCTTAAGTATCTTGTGTCAAAATGTGTAGCTACGTTTATTAATAAAAATCAAAGTAACTACTTTAAATGTAATAAAGTATTAAAATTGTTATTATACCGAATTTGGTAATAAATTATTCTTGTAATGTATATAGAACACTAATTTATATTTTAATTGATTTTATAATTATTTATTATCATGATACTTAAATAAAAAGTGATGAAATTGTAAGAACACGTGGTCTCACTGACGTGTTCACTCGAATTCAGCCATGTGAATATAAAAGATTGTCATTTGGGTAGGGAGACACTTCTTGTCCAACCGTTGAACAGAGCGGAGCTTCCTGCCGTATCAAGAGTGAACAAGTATAGTAAACTACGTGGTCATTATTTAAAATATATTACAATTATTGTTGATGGAAGTCCTAAAGAAGCTATAGTTAAATAAGTGTCAATAGATTAACAGAAGTTGGGTATTTATATTATATTATTTATTATATTTCATATACAAAGTAAAATAAGTAAATATATGATTTAATAGTAAGATATCTAAATTAAATGAACTGTGAGAACTTGTGCTTCTTAGGAATAAATAGTATTACCAAGAGTCTTACAACCTTTATATTGCTAAAGAATATATCATATATATGTAAAGTTAGTATTACATAGTACCCCACATATCATATATATATATATATATATATATATATATATATATATATATATATATATATATATATATATATATATATATAATATTATAAATAATAATACCCATTTTTGCAGATTTGGCAGATCCAAAATATCCTTCGGTATCTTATTGTAACATTTAATGCCCACTCCAATAAAAGACCTATTTAATAATAGAATAAAAAATAAAAGATAGAATAGAATAAATAATAAAAGATTGAATTTGTATCTATTGTTAAGATTACTAAGATCGCTGTTTTTAGGGAACAATTGAAGATTCCTGCATATATACAAAATGTTTGCGCATACGTATATGCATACGCATAATATAATATTGGCCTAATAATTGGTCCAATAAATAAAGGTTATATATTTTTATTCATTTTAGCCATTATCCGTCCACTGCTACATATATGCCTCCCTCATAGACTGCCATAAGGAATGGTCCTGAACCACCTGCATCCACTGAGGTCTTGCAATGCATTTCAGGTTGTCGCTCCATCCGAGGGGGATCGGCCTACACTGCGTTTGCCCGTACTGGGCCGCCAATCAAGAACCTTCCTATGTGACCAGCCCATTGCCACTTCAGCTTGCTTATCCATCGAACTATGTCGTTTACTTTGGTTCTATAAAGGTTATATATACAATATCGAATTTAATATCCCAATTGAAATTAATAGATATTCGTATGGGCAACATACAGTGGGTGACGACCTTTTTTGTCTTTAATATCCAGAATAACCCAATATATAGATGTCGGAGTGATACCGATATTTCCTATGCTTAGTAACATGTGGCGTATGCTGCCAATCCAAAAGAAACTTTAAACGCTCTTTTTAAAGAAACTTTTGCTGTAGATAATTTTATTATATCATCTATTCTGAGCAACATATTAAAACTCTACTCAAACTTTCCTCTAGCTTAAGCTTAGATTAAACATAAATTTTAATCCAAATGGCAGCTAGAGGCAAATCAAAACCTACCCAATACATATTTTACAAAACTCATTATGCAAAACCAGAATGAAACAACCATTAATCAATTAACATCTGAATATAACAGTGGGATAGACCATCAAAGACCACAAACAGTGGCCGAATTGTGAGATATCTAAAACTATCCTCTGGGGCACATCAATCTCGGACACTACGAGACTGTCCGGCCTGTCATAACTATGGCCTATTTGATTAATTTCATCTGACAACAAAACTCGAACACCGTAAGTTTGTGTTTCAGCAATCAAAGCTATGCTATATCCCGTTACTGCTGTAATTGCGAAAATTTGTGCGGGAATTTGGATGCTTTTTCTTTGGATTGTGAGATATCTAAAACTATCCTCTGGGGCACATCAATCTCGGACGCTACGAGACTGTCCGGCCTGTCATAACTATGGCCTATTTAATTAATTTCATTTTAAAACTCGCACTAAAGTAAATGCAAAATTATGTGCTGAAATTTGAATGTTTTTTTCTTAGTACTAGAATATTTGGATGTATAGATAAATTGTTTGTTTGCACAACAAAATAACTAAAGGGATTTTAATTAAATTTAGTACACGGATAGGTTATGTCGCAAATATCTTAGGACCTAACAAAGCACACTAGGGGGAAAGGGATTGTTAGTAATGCGGACTACAGTTCCCATTGATAGCAATATACACTATCAGGTCGAACTCCACGTGGTCCCCCTAGAAACCATCATGCTTAATTCCAGGTGCATTCATCACGTTAGCACGGGTGGGGTTTACCATTCCATTATCACCCATTAAAAAAAATACCAGGGGCATCACAATGTATAAATTTTTCCGTGATATTCACGATACTATATCTATAGGGTTACCACTTACCATCAGGTGGGCTGTTAACTTGTTTTCCTTTACAAATCGTGTAAAAAAAATTGCAACATTACCCTCCTGGGTTTATCAATCAATTTTTTCTTAGTATCGGGGATGTTGGTTGATTGATAAATGAACGATATTATAGTACTCCCTCGAGTTTTTTAGATTTTTCTCTCCCGTATAGACAAGTGCAAAACTTTTGCTTCAAATTCTGTATCGCTGTTTCGTTTTTATAGATCGATCAACATCACGATTGCTAAGAAAGTACTTTTTTAATATTTTAAGCGCCTGTAAGAAATATGAGGTTCTCAATTTAAATGCAATTGTGTGTGTTTGTATGTGTGTATTCGTGAATGTGTATGTGTGAGTGTTTGAGTGTATGAAACTGTGTTAGTGTGTAAGTATTCGTGAGTGCACATACACATGCAAGTGAGTGAATGCATGCGACTGTGTTAGTAAGTGTGCTAGTGTGTAAATATGTGCGAATCTGTGTGTATGTGTGAATGTGTGTGTATGTGTGAATGTGTGTGTATGTGTGAATTAGTGTTTATGTTTGGTTTTATAGGACATGGTTTAATGAAACGACGGTCTGTACAAGTGGTAATATTTTATTACAAGAATTTAAATAAAATTAGAGTTTTACCATCCAATACCTGACAAAGACACAAACAAATAGGCTTTCTTCTTTATAATATAGCTTTGCAGTATAGCTGGTAGAGGATGACAGTCCCAATACAAACTGAAGCCCCTTTATTGTTTTAGTAAGTTATCATTGCAAGTAGTTAACAAGACGTTATGACGGCGTAGCCATTTGATCCCTCACTTGTTATTAATTATTTAATCAAAATAAATTAATAATTCTCTTCACTGGGCATCACAAAAGAGGTATACGAGTATATTAAATGATTTAATCAATAACTCATAGCGAGTAAAAATCTTCAAATGTAAAATAGTAAAGATATGTTTTTTTTTTTTTTTTTTACTGGATAAAAATTATACAATTATATTCTACCTACGCTATTAGTTTATGCTAGGGAGTTATGGATTAAGATTAAGTCAGGTCATAGTATTTTTTTTACAACACAGGGGGCAAACGAGCATGCGGCTCACCTGATGGTAAGTGACTACCGCCGCCCATGATCACCCACAACACCAGCGGCATTGCAGGTGTGCTGCCGGCCTTTTAAAAAGAAATATACTCTTTTATTGATGGTTATTATTAATGGTTAAGTATAGAGCCATATCCTAGTCTACTAATGACAACGCATCGCACAGGGGCGCCACAGGCATCACAGTGTATCCTGTGATGTCCAGGTTTTTTTAATGGGTGAAAATGGAATGGTAACCCCGCCCGCGCTATCGGTATACACCGACGAGGCACCAGTGGAAGATGATAGATGAGAATGAATGCAGGTTAGTTGGCCCACCATGATGAATTCGACAATAATTAAACATGATGGTTTCGACAATAATTAAACACGACCTGAGAGGATATATTGCTAGTAATGGGGTTATTAGACCCCTTTCCCCCCGACGTCCAGGTTGCTGTTCATGCACATAGGCGACGGTATGTTTGTTTTTATTTTTATGTCTGTTTGTCTATACGTTTGTGCACGCTAATCTCAGAAACGGCTTAACTGATTTGAATGCGATTTTCCCTAATGCGTTGCGGTTTGCTCCGCTTAAAATGTAGTGTTTGTTTTATTCAATCGATTCATAAATAAATAAGTTATACCAATCTAAAGAATCACATATAAAATGCTATAAAATAACCGGTAAATTGAATTGGCTGAGATTTTATTATGTGTATTGATTTTGGAAACTTCTGTCTAATTGTGCGAAGCCGGGTCGGATCACTAGTATATAATATAAATAAAATTAATATAAAACTATTTAAGTATTTTATCAATTGTTCAGTAACTACAGTTTAAATTTAACTTTGTTTAGAACTAGGTGGTCATCATCATACCAGCCGTAACCTGTCCACTGCTGAATATAAGCCTCCCCCTTGGGAGGTTTTAGTAAGTGCCATGATTGGCAGGCGAGTTAGTAACCGCAGTTAGGCTTTGGTCATGTTTTATGAGGAACACTGTTGTCTATTCGTCGACCATTATGAGATCCCTTAGTCGCCTCCTACGACACCCACGAGATAGGAGGCGGTGGCCCATTCTCTCTCATTCCAGGACTATTTTTTTTTTATACTCGTACTTATATATTCAAATTAGTAAATGGGATTTTTCATATAAAACCCATGCTCAATTATGTTGCTCGATACCTTTATATGTACAAAGTAGAAATTTTTTAAATACACCATGCATGGAGGGAAAGGGATTGCTAGTAGTGGAGACTGAGAATCCCATTGCTAGCAATATACCCAACCAGGTCGACCTCCTCGCGGTTCCCCCTGAAAACTATCATGGTTAATTCCTGACGAATTCATCATGAAGGGCTAACTGGCCTGTTTTCATTCTCATCTATCACCCTTCACTGGTGCTCCGCCAGCGTATTCCGTTAGCGCAGGCCATACCATACCATTTTCACCCATCAAAAAAAAATACACCATGTATATCTCTCACTTTACCTTTTTACAAGATGTTTTCATGCCAACTTTTCATGCCAACCTACATGCAATTAAGCTTAAAAATAAGATATTTATGCGTAAACTAATAAAAGAAAAGCCTCGGAGCCCCGCTGAAGGGCACTCACATCTTAATAGGCAGGTAATAATATAGGTCAGATTTGAAGTAGAGGCACGAAATTGATTTAATGAATATACCCTTATCCCATTTCAAACGCCACAAGAGTGCTTTGTTGACCCTCCAATTTGTATTATCGCGGGCAACGTGTCCCGAATCGGCGGACGAAAATGTTATTATTCCTGTCGGTTTGGTCTGAGTGACACAGAAATGTTAGGGTTGTCATCTACATACAAATATTATTGGGACGGAGTAAGGATAATGGACAACGAAGGCGACGATCTTGCAGAAAAATGAAATCAGAACCGATTGATAAGGGGACGAATCTGGGATGTTATTTATTATTTTTCTAAATAACTTTTTTTAATATTTCGATAGCCAATTGTACTCGTATTGTACAAAAGTCAATTGCTTGGGTGCCTCTGTCCCATTCGCGTTTCTACCGTGAAGCAGTTGTTTGCATAGCTGTGTTTCGGTTTGAAGGGTGGGATATGGCGTGAATTTACAGGGTACAGAGGAATAACATCTGAGTCCTCAGGAATGGCAACGCATAGGGGATATCATGGGCGAAACAGTATACTCTGTTATATCCATGGTACTGCTTAAGTTTATAAGCGACGGTTACCACTTTCCATCAGGTGGGCCGTCAGCTTGTTTGCCATTCTAAGTTGTATAAAAAAAAATTAGCTATCTCGGCAACCTTCGAAAAAGTCGAAAAAAGTTATAATGTTCTTAGTTGAATTAAAACATTAAATAGTCTATTAAATAGGTTTTTTTTTTTTTTAATTTTATGCACGTAAAAATCACTAATTCACTCTTACGTCATCTACCCACTTCTATCTATTCCCCTAAAATCAAAGATATGGCTGTAAGAGATTGCCCTAGCGATAAGACCGCCTTTTGTACCTTTATGTACATATTTTAATCTATACTTTATGCTACTGTATTTCACTTAAATTGTTTAATTGCTGTATTTCACTTGAATTCTTTAATAGTCATTGTATATTTTTATGTTTTTGGTGCAATAAACAGTTAAATATATAAAAAATAAATAAATAACTAAATTTCCAATGCGTTTATATCACTTTGACGTTCGTATTTTGCAAGGCAATATAACCAATCTCCTATTTACCACCAAATCCCTACAAGTTGGTAGTGACCTCAATAACCCTTAATAAAATACTTTTAATAATATAAAATATCTTTAATATAGTAAAAGTGCTAATTAATAGAATGAATTTAAAATTTACAATAAAATACCAATTAACTTAAAAGGTGAGGATGATTCTAAAAAGTTTAAAATAGCTCTAAAAAAATATTTAATCGCAAAGAGTTATTATGCGCTACAGGAATTTTTCAAGGAAAAAAGTTAGTTGTGTTTGTGCCTGTTTGTTTTAATTTGATGATGATTTTTTATTTTTTTTTTATTTTTTATACTAATCGACGATACATATATATAATGTAAAAATTTAATTATGTAGTTTATATAAGATTTATTAATGTGATTGCTGTGCCCTTTCAGGGTTCATGTTTGATGCTATACTTTTAGTAAATTAAGACCAATTTTGTTACAACATGTAATAGCAATAAATAAATAAATAAATAAATAAATAAATAAATAAATAAATAAATAAATTGAACTTTATCTATATACGAATAAAGATTATAAATGTCTATGCGCACTTATTCATTGAATAGTGATATTATTTATACAAGTAAAAGCTAATTTTTAATCATTTTTTCATAACTCTTCTGAATGTAACCAAGTAACAAGTGAAAAAAGAACAAGGAAGAAGGACAACTACCTTTTTCTAATTCAACAATTTTTTCAAACAATTGTGTAAACATAAAAGTTTATAATCGATTAAAAAAAATATCAGAATCAGTACCTAATTGGGGAAAATATCGCATGTTATATACATTTAAAATATACACAAGCTAATTGCGAACCTTTTCCTTTCCTACATCTTTGATAAGGCTTCGTCATCATTTCGTAGTCAGGATAAAGGGTGAAAATATTGTGGATTGGTGGCAACCCTACTCAAAAGGGTTCTTGACAGAGGGTCAGTTTCATATAAGGAGGTACCTATCGCAATGCAACGAAGTAGGTACTTGATTGGTATCTTAGTTTATTAATATTATTTAGATTTTCGACATATGGTGTAATGTTCTCAACAAACAGAACGGCACGGACGGCGCTGTACTCGCGGCGGACCGCAGCGCAATTTTAAGCCAGTAATGTAGCAAACGGTTCTTATATCCTAAGATACAGGGGATGGCTTGAGCTTCAAGCAGACCCCACTAGTACTTACGAATGGGGGGAAAGGAATTGTTAGCAATGGAGTTTGACAGCCCCATTGCTAGCAATATGCCCATTTAGTTCAACCTCCACGTGATTCCCCCTGGAAACCATCGTGAACAATTCTTGTTGATTCCTCACGATGGGCTAACTGACCTGCTTCATCCTCACCTATCATCCTTCACTGGTGCCCCGTCGGTGTATACCGATAGCGCGGGTGGGGTTACCATTCCATTATCACCCATTAAAAAAAAAAGTACTCACGACTACAAAAACATTCTAAGGCGATAAATTATAAATCCAAAACATGAAATCAAATAAACTTTACATTCTTTGGGTCTTAACCCAAAGAATGTAAAGTTTATTTGATTTCATCTGCTTCTGATTTTTATGTTTATATCTGCTACGTATATCATAAATGCTACGTTTTTTTAGCAGTTTACAGTTACACCACTATCTCAAGCAAATTTCCCTTTGTATAAATTAATGTACTTATATACTGCGAGTGCATTGTAGGACGCAATTTAAAGAATTTTATTACTAATCAAATTCACGCCTAAGAACTTAGTATTTTAAAGACAAAACAGGCTTAAAGAAGACTGGCCTTTAGTTTGCATTGCAGGTGTACTGCCGGCCTTTTAAAAAGGATTATGCTCTTTTCTTCAAGGTTACTGCATCAATACAAAAAATACACAGAAAAATATCCACTTTATGGATTAATCTTTTATCTGTAGATATTCAAATTGTTAAATGTAGGTGGGCGAATAAAAAATAACCAAGTCAATATTGCCTCTCGGTTTAATTGTTCAAAAATAACACATTCACATTTTTCTATTATCACAAACGTGTGAGGTTTAATGTATTAAAATAAATTTCCATTTGCACACTTTTTTTTTTTTTCTTTCCTAACAATAAACTGTATATTGTTCACACAAATGAAACGGGTCGAGTGAATAAATAATGGGAAAATGGGAACGCAATAACTTAAAAAAACTTGACGAGCGCTGATCGAATTCGCGTATTACGGTATATATTGGAAAAAACAAAACCGCAGTTTCAATAACACTTGTGCGTACGCACATTTATACTAATATTGTTAAAAGAGATTTGATTGTTTGTTTAAAATGGACTAGGGATCCGGCCCGGCATTACGCTGGTACATAGTATTTTTAAATTAGCCTACATTACTCGTTAATAATAGATAAAGCTTTCTATATGTGAAATCATTTTTAAAATCAATCGAGTTGTTTTTGAGTTCAAATGAACAATAAAATCTTTTCTCTTTTTCATCATATAAACTGTTAACTGTCCACTGCTGAACATAAGCTTCTCCTAAAAAGAGGGTTTTTCCAGTAGTTGCCACGCTTGGCAGGTAGATTGGCAACTGCAGTTAAAATTTGGTGGTTAGGAGGAACGCTGCTGCCTATTTCTCGACTATTAAGTTATGACACACACGGGAAAAGGGGGAAGTTTCTCTTTATATATACACTCGAAAACTAATCAACTGGAACGAAACGTTGACAATAAAGAAGCACGTATGTAGGTACTATTTACCTGTAAAGTTTTTCATCGCGTTAAGACCCGATTGTATATTTAAAATAATCAACAAATTTTAAAAATTCTTTCACCTATGGAATGTAGATTACATTATTAGAGGGTAACATAGGATTATACATTATTTTTAAAAATATTGTGTACCCAGGCGAAGCCAGGCCGGATCGCTAGTGTAGAACAAAACAAAAAAGCCACATTTAATTATAACACGAATCTATGCAGTTGATCATAATTCTCATTTTGCTCTATAATTATAAACTTTTTATTACAACACAGGAGGCAAACGAGCCTATACCGCCGCCCATGATCACCCACAACACCAACTGCATAACAGGTGTGCTGCCAGCCTTTTAAAAAGGAATATGCTGTTTTCTTGAAGGTTATGTTATCGTATCGGTTCGGAAATACTGCTAGTGGAAGTTGATTTCAGAGAACTACTACTTCAATGTTGACTAAACTAGTAAGCAACCAGTCTAGAAATAAACTTTTTAATTAAAAAAACTTTATTTATAAAAAAGAAACTGACAAAAATATGATTTAATACAAAAATTTAGAACTTAAAATGGAAATCGATAAAAATCCTTAGAAAAATTATATATGGGAAAATGAGTTTACGAAACTTGGTATGAACGTACATATTTGAATTATAAAAAAACATAGGCTACATTTTATCTTGAAAATATTACGCTAACACGGACTAAGTCACGGGTAATAGCTAGTATAATATAAATTAACAATACAAACAACAACAAGAACAAAAAAAAAGGCCTTTGATAACAATTTCGTTTGGATCCTTCGTTACGGAACTCCAACCCACAAAATACTGTAACAATTCAAAGCGTTTAGAAATTCCATTGGGCGACCACAGCAAACGAATTTAATGTAATATTCACTAAAATCATTTCGACAAAGGATCATAGCTAGTGCGTTTAGAACAACATTCGCCAATTACTCTGTCGTGGTAAACAGTTATAACCGCTGGCAAACTGGTGAAAAGTTCCATTGTGTCCATGATGAATTGTAGCGAAGTTACAGTTTGAAATGACTTGTGCACCGATCCCGGTTCGCCTCTCGAAAACTTCATTGTATTGTGTGGAAAATTCACTTGTTATTTTCAAATTATTAATATTGTTATCAATTAATGATGGAAATTCTGTACAACTGTTCCACAGAAATGTTTCAGTTTAATGTTGGGTGCCCACGGGGAATTTAGCACAAATTGCGCTTCATTTATTGCTGTGAAACGTTTTAGAAATATTCTTTATTTAAAAAACTTGTTTACGAGCACTTTCGTTTCTTGTTTTTTTTTTTTTTCGTTATATCACACTGAATATTATCTATTCTGAAAAAAATCTTTAAACTCACTATTTTGTAATAAAAAATAACTAACTTTTTACTACCGATAAAGTATGTAGTCAAATTTATGAAAGTCAATTTTGTTTTTTTTTTTTTTTAACTAAACATGATCGACCGAAGAAAGCTGCTCGGTCTAACTAGCATCAATTCTCTTTACAAAAAGCACGTCACCTATTTCTTAAGTACTTATGATTTAGGGTCTCGAATTGATCCCAAAACTAGTCAAGTATTCTCGATCTAATTACACGTAAATTAAACCAGTAGTTACTATGTTAAAATATTATGTGTTCTAATAAAACTTTTATAAGCAAATGACAAGCCACAGATCAATAAGTGACTACATTGTTGTTATCTTAATTTTAATTTATTTTTTTTTAAATAAATATTGGTTTTCCTTTTACAGATAAATAAATAAATAAACATTCTTTACAATTTTTATTAATAAATCCTAGATTTGTAGACAAGAGGTTTAGATATCAATGTTTAGACCGTACCAAAGCCTATCCTTTCATCCCTAAATTTAACAACTAAATAAACAGAGCAAATAGGTACGAACGTAATATTATTCAATAAAATAACTGTCGGCTATTCAGCCGAATATATTATTCAAATATATGCAGTCCCTAACAGTAGCGAACAAGATACCCTATCTAATTCTAGATGTAAAATAAGTTGAGCAAAATTCAATATTCCCAAAACAATATAGCAACACCTGTGTACGTTGATTTCCATTCCATCGCGGCGGGCAGGCCGATTTCTGTATAAATTTTCAATTTATACCACACCTTAGTTTACCTTAGTTTGGTCTAAACACATTTTCTATATCAACCTCGTAACCAATTGGTTAACGATTCAGTTAAGAATCTTATTAATTGCGATTAAAGCGCAGAATTGAACCTCGTTTACCTAATAATGAAAGATTGTGTCCCACAAAGAAAAAATACTTCAATAGTGACAAAACCAGTTATTTTAATTTAAAAACTAAACTTCTAAACTAATTTTGATATTTTTTTTAAGGGAGCGATCTGTGAGTGTGTCCTTTTAGATAAAAAAAAAATTTTGAAATCGGTTTAGAACTATTTACGGTTATGAAGTAGCAAAAATAAATAAAAATATACAACCGAATTGAGATAATTTTTTTTTTGGTTAGCTAACAAGTTATTTTTCAAACCTTGACGCAAAAAGATGTTATAAGTTTAGCGTTGCATCGTAAATCGTAAAAGAACAACCCGATTACGATGCGGTTTTTTTTTTGTTATTTGAAAGCAGACTTCTTGATATGGTTTTTAGCTACAATTTATGAAGATTTGTCTAAACGTTTCAAAATCATCAACTCTTTTTATAGGTTTGATTGTATAAGAACGTTTTCTTGAATTTTTAATAAATATATAGTTATTTAAAGAAATATTCTTTGTATAGCATTATCGTTTTATTACAAATAAATTTTCAATCGTAACTAATAAGACCTATTGATATTGGAATTCAGATTGTTAACAAGGTCGACCTGCACACGATTCCTCTGAAAACCATTGTGGTTAGTTCCAACCGATCTGACTTCACCCTTATCTACCATCCCTCATTGATGCCTGTGATGTATTTATAATTACAGAGTAATTTGATACCACAGATAAGACAAGTACAGAGTTATCTGCGGTGCCATATGAAGTAAAGAGGGCATCACTTTTGTCTATGGTTTTGTCTATTACTTATGTCTGGAATCATTAAAAAACAATATTGATTTTGAATGTCTTCTTTTATTAATTACAAGATCGACAAATGTCATAATGCTCTGCCAGGGTATAAATATCTATAGAGCACACGAAGCTTGTCCACGCAAATAGTGTTTGATCGTGGGCATACGTGGTTTTTGTTGGCTTGGTAAATGAATCTAAAAATTACTGAATTTACATACTGATTTATTTCTTGTAACACACTAGAAATTATTCTGATTAAACAATATTGAAATGTATTAATAATTTACTAATTAACTAAAATATAATTACTAAAACACGCTTGCTTAATCAAGCGTCGAACGGCAGAGAGAATCATGGACAATCCTAGTTACATTTTTTACTAAACCATAGACTATAAGAAACTGATATCCTATCCATTAGGAGTAAACTATGATTAATTAAACTAAATATGAAAATGAGACTTAGATACATTGAAACCTATAATATTAACTAACTTAAACAAAGACACTATTTCCTTAATACGTATACTGTCGGCATCATCTCTCAGAATGTTGTCGTCACATGTCGTGCTATTATTAAAAAAAATAAAAATTTATGAATATCGCTTTAAAATTAGCCTTACATAGACATACATACACAAAATACAAAAAAAATGCAATAGAATAGAAATAATCTTTATTTCTATTTTATTTTAGAAGAGACTTTTCTACGATCTTTTTTAAATCGTCATTTTGCATGATTTCACTACTTAAAACAACCTACCTTCTTCTTTTAAGTGTCTAAAATTAGAAATAAATCAATTCCGTAAATATAACTCCCGCTGAATTTATATAGAAAATAAGTTGTAGCTATGTCCTCGGTCAAGTTAATTAAGTTAGGAGGGAGAAAAAAGGGTTTCGTGTAATGACGGACAGCTCGCTGCAACTGAGCCGCGTTTGACAATGATTTATAGTGGCGCCCTCTTGTAGGGGGTATACTGTAACAACCGCTCTTCGAGTTACACTCCACTGCAGTAAAGGGTCTCCCTTTTAAAGGGGTAAGGACTAGTGACAAGGAATACTGACACCATTGCTAGCAGTATACCTTGTCCAGTCGACCGCCACGCGGTCCCAGTGGCAAATTCTTGATGAATTCATCCCAATGTTCCAACGGACCTTCATCATCATCATTCATCTTCACCTATCATTTCTCTCGAGTACTCCGTTGACGTATATCAATAGTGAAACAGTATTAGATACCATACCATTATCATCTATTAAAAAAAAATATTTTACTGAACTTAATTTTCTCTTGCAGAAGTCCATATCACTGGTTATTTTATTAGAATTATTTTGTTGAATTCCGCTACCATTTATAAAAGCTAGTTATTATATAAATTCACTTTCAATGAATTTGTTTTGTTACCCCTTCAAACTTTAACAACTCCAGCAGTTATAATGAAATTTGGTATGCACGTTGTATATGTATAAAATATAACATTATTACATAAGGATATTAATCAAAATGTTTATATAAATTTTACGCAAAATTTAACAAAAGCATTTACCGATATAAGTATTAAAAACTTCTGAAATTACTGACCGGTACTCATGCACGGAGGTCGTTTACTAATGGGTCCAGCTTAAGAAGTTTTGATTAATGTACCCCTGAGTCTGAGCTACTCTCCTTACTGGTACCTACTCTCTATTAATCTTTTTGTACAATTGAAAAACGATTTTTACAATTGCCTATATAGGGACATATCTATGTTTATGGGTGCAATGCAGTAAGAAAACTGTTTACTTATTAACAGGTTTAATAATTGTTAATTTAACACTGCACGTACTGGGTTAATGAGCCGTTGAAATATTTTAATTTGAAACGTGAAATTGTGAACATAAATTATAAATGTTAATACATTTTACTTCACAATAAGCCGCATAATGGTCGTCGAAAAAAATAGCGACACCAAATTCCACAAAAGTAATATGAGACTCATTGACCGATTGTAAAAGTAATTATTAAATTTAAATAAAATTAAAAACATAATCGCCTAATTATATATTATTTATAATTATACATTAAAAAAAATAAAGATACGATTTGAGAATATGTTCTGTTGTTTTATTATTCCGATTTCATTTTTTACTAGAAATATCACAAAACAAACATTTAGTATCAAAATAGCAACGCTAAATTTATTCCACGAAATATTAAATAAGAAGTATACTAAGTACTTACCTATTAAATAGATATAAATAATAAATATCTGTATCTACCTAACAATGGCAGTTTCTTCACATTTTAGTTATTAATAAAAGTAGCTTTATTGACTGTTTGTAATGCATGACCAAAGTGGCACTTCGTACTAATAGTGATTTATTGTATATGTAATTGAAAATTAAATATATAATGTACCTGTATAAAATAGCCAATGGATAAATTCAATAATTAATATTTGCACGCCATTCGATGTGGCGAAACATAATGGACATCTTATGAACTTCACAAATGCAACACCTTATTAGCTATTATTACAATGTGCCTGTTTCATTTTATTAAAAAGCTGTAAAATTTCTAACACTTATGAAAATACTAAACTGATTAGTACGCTATAGTTACAGACTAATACTAAAGTAACATAAAATAGCTATTCTACAATAAAATGAAAAGAAACAATACATCGGAAATATTTCAAAGGCAATTTAATACAGAAGGATAGAAGACAAATCAAAAATATGAAACGGCCGCGTGACATTCGAACCTCGAGTCACAGTATTGTAGAAATCTGGAAAACTAATCCAATAACAGATCCGATGGGGAACAAGGGAATCTGTAAACTGTATAGAAAATACTTTTTGATACATGCCGGGGTTCGGTGGCATGTAGTAACCTAGTAGATTGGACCAATCTACACTTGAAATATATCTATCGACTATAAATATGTGTATGTACGTGTGTGTATATATATATATATATATATATATATATATATATATATATAATGAGTAGGGATATATATTTACATTATTGCATGTATCACATCTCCATATTTACAAATAATTTTCATCGTGCCTCCCACCAAATTGTTTATAATTACTCCTCCATCCAAAGGTTGCCTGGAAGAGATCGCTTTTAGCGATAAGGTCGCCCATTGTTTTCTCATTATGATTATTTTTTATAATTGATATATTTATAATAAGTTTACTATTGTAATCTTTTGGGGGAAACAATAATGAGTATCTTTTAACGCGAAACAAAATACGAGTATGAATTGGATTTTTTTAATGGGTGAAAATGAAATAGTGTCTCCGTGCGCTATCGGTATACAGTGGCAGGGCACCAGTGAAGAATAACAGGTGAGGATAAAACATCGTGACGAATTTAACAATTATTAACCACGATGGTATCCAGGAGGACCGTGTGGAGGTCGACCTTATAGGGTATATTGTTAGCAATAGACCAGTTAATCCCCGTTACTAACAATCCCTTTCCACCCAGTATAAAGTGGTTTTCGTTGTTTTAATTTACCTTTATGTACATGCTCTTGCATATCATGTGGCCCAGGTATAAAATGAGCTACCCCTTCCTTTCCCTTGGATGTCGTAATAGGCGATTAAGTGATTTTTTTTATACAACTTAGAATGGCAAACAAGCTGACGGCCCATCTGATGGAAAGTGGTAACCGTCGCCTATAGACATGAGCAGTACCGTGGACATAACAGAGTATACTGTTTCGCCCATGATACCCCTCATGCGTTGCCATTCCTGAGGACTCAGATGTTATTCCTCTATACCCTGTAAATTCATGCCATATCCCACCCTTCAAGCCGAAATACAGCCATGCAAATGCATGCACAGCTGCATCACGGTTGAAACACGAATGGGACAGAGGTACCCAAGCAATCGACTTTTGTACAAAGTCTCCCTCTGGTAATAGATAGTTTATAGAATATTATCCGAACTGGCTACAATCCGTCTAGCTCTAGTGGATATCCAATGACAAATACGAGTGGATACGATATTATCAATATATCGAGATGAAACCAATACGTCTTGCACAATATCATATAATGCACCGTTTATGAACTATGATATTACAATATATCCTTAGATTATACAGATGTAGTGTCTCCATACAAATGCTTCGAGAAAAGCGGGTCAACTTTATCCTCAAGTGATCCCTTTATAGTTTCTATATTTATTTTGTTTTATATTTTTTCCATCTTTTTTATGTTATCAGCACTGATAAAATAAAAGAAAAAAAACGGTCAAGCACGAGTCGGACTGCCGCAATGAGGGTACCGTACAAAAACATTAGTTATTTTTTTTTTTTAAATAAGTATAAATTTTTCGGTTTCGGATTTTTTTATCTTTACTAATACACGAATGTGCGAATGTCAAAATATGCTATATAAACGGCCGTATCTTTTGATAGCTTGCTTGCTTGCTTTAGAAGCTTGATTTTTTCACTGCTTTAAAAGATTGCAAACCTGAGTATATGATATTAATTTCAACTTGATACATTCAGGTATTCTTAAGAAAAAGGGTCTTGACAGACAGACAGATGGACAGACAGACAACGAAATGATATAAGGGTTCCGTTTCTTCCTTTGGAACTATAAAACCCTAAAAAGTAGGTTATTTACCTACTTTTATATATCGTTATAAGCACACTGAAAATGACATCTGGACTCTAAATTAACGCATCTAATAGTGATTGGTATATATTTTATTAATTTCTCCATCGCATTAACTCCCAATTGTGTAATTAAAAAATGGTACATTTGCCGTGCAAATGACAAACTTCCAGACAAACACTATTGTTATTTATAAACCGACTTTAACAAGAAGGAAGTTCTTAATTCGGTTTTTTTTATGTTTGTTACCTCATAACTCCGTGGGTTGTAAATTGATTGGAATTTTTTTTTATCTGAACTTTTACTTACAGATTGGTCTCATAGAAATTTTATCAAAAACGGTTAAATAGTTTAGTCTTGAAATTAAAATAACTGGTTTTGTTAAAGTCAGAATTTTTGTATTGTTTTAATCATCCATACATTATAATTAGGTGTTTAATAATATGGTGAATATATAAATGAACTAAATATTTAACTATATGTGCTGTTGCCGTCTTCGGATTTTTTTTTTATTGTATAACAACAGTATAAATGTTTTGATCTTCAATTTATTTTGTTGGTAAAAAATCCATTCGCCGTACAACGATTCGTTTATTGTCACAATGAATTATGGCACCGTAGCAGTACCGGGATGCATTTCAAACAAGCAGATAAGGCACGGTGCCCACTCACGCCACCCGAGTGACAACACTCACTCACTCAGCGTCTGTGCCCGCGCTTTCATGAAGCATAATTAAAAAAAAATGGATTCGGTTCTTATTTAACATTTAGATGGGGCATACGTCACTTCAAACAAAAAACATTTGTATAAATCTATATGCAATCAGTTCATTGAAATAAAATGTTTTACACTCTATAGTCTTTTATAGTACGTATTCACACATATTCTGAACAGAAGTTGTATAGAAATGGTTGTACAATATATAAATATACATTTATTGCATTATGTATATACACATTTCTAGGTGGAAGCATTCACAATTGTAGGTGGTAACATAGATTAATTTTCCAGTATTGTGAATATAAAGATAGTGCCGACTCTTGAAATATTTTTTTTTCTTTTTTTGATTTCGTGTTTTTAATATATTACTTGCTCTGTGATTTGAATAATTTAGATATTTAATGTTATTAACTTAATTCAATTTGTTAAATTAGTTTGACTAAAAATTTTACGATTTTAAAATTTATCTTTTTCATTATTAATATGTTGATATAACGTACGATTAACAGCAATTGATAAATGACTCTGACTACGCCAAGAGTTAACGTCATATTTGGACATAGATTTGCCACATCCAACTGTTTTCTTTCATTCTTCAAGTGAATGGAGGTTCCAGTTATCAGATTTTGGGTAAAATTCTGACGTAGCTCTTCGGTAATCATGGTACCAAAGTTATATTGATGACTCATTTACCTGGTTAACTTCATTATTATGGTAAAAGTTACATAATTAAATATATCACAACTACCTAAAGTAGTTTTTGTGATTATAAAATTACTATCTTATCTCACGTTTCCGCCTTTTTTTTTTTTTTTTTTTATACAACTTAGAATGGCAAACAAGCTGACGGCCCACCTGATGGAAAGTGGTAACCGTTGCCTATAGACATGAACAGTACCATAGACATAGCAGAGTATACTATTTCGCCCATAATACCCCCTATGCGTTGCCATTCCTGAGGACTCAGGTGTTATTCCTCTGTACCCAGTAAATTCATGCCATATTCCACCCTTCAAACCGAAACACAGACATGCAAACACAACTGCTTCACGATTGAAACACGAATGGGACAGAGGTACCCAAGCAATTGACTTTTGTACAAAGTCTCCCTCCGCCTGCGTAAATTAATACATAAAGTATCCTATGTACTAATTTAAAATATAAGCTACCCGCATACAACATTTCTTTCAAATCCATTCAATAATTTATATGTGAAAGGGTAACAAACATGGATCCATCCTTCCATCGTTACAAACTTTCGTATTTATTAGATTACTCAAGCCGCCTGATCCTTATGTGGTCCTTAGGTGTTAGAAGGGACCAGGCAATGAACACCTGAGACCACAACTTAGAACATCCCAAAATCCTCTGAAACATCTCACCAAAATCCCAAAATTATAAAGACTATGCTTACTTTACATAGCCGTGTAGTCCCGGCATAAAATAAGCTACTACTTCCTTTCCCGTGGTCATCTTAAGAGGCTACTAAGTGAGGGCGTGGGATGGGCAGCAGCGTCTCTCTTAAAACATCTCCAAAGCCTAACTGCGGTTGTCAATTCGTCTGCCAAGCGTGGCAACTGGCAAAATCTTTCAAGGAGGAGGCTTATGTTCAGCAGTGGACAGTTAAAAGCTGATATGATGATGATAATAACTATATCTCCATAAGGCATTAAAGTCCACTACATCCTTTATTATATCAGCCGTTAACTGTCCACTGCTGAACATAGGTCTTCCTCTAAGGGTGGTTTAGCCAGTAGCTGCCACGCTTGGTAGACGGGTTGGCATTCGCAGTTAGTCTTTACAGACTTTTTTATGCAACTTTGTATGGCAAACAAACTGACGGCCCACCTAATGGAAAGTGGTAAACGTCACCTATAGACATGAGCAGTTCCATGGACATAATAGAGTATACTGTTTCGCCCATCATACCCCCCATGCGTTGCCATTCCTGAGCACTCAGGTGTTATGCCTCTGTACCCAGTAAATTCACTGACATATCCCACCGTTCAAATCGAAACACAGCCATGCAAAGACAACTGCTTCACGGTTGAAACACGAATGGTACAGAGATGCTGATGTTTTAAGAGGGACGCTGCTGCCCATCTTTCGACCTTTAAATTCTCTTTGTCACCTCTTACGAAACGCACATATGGTACTACTACATCCTTACTTATATTATCAATATGAAAATGAGTTTATTTGTTTGTTACCTTTTAGCAACTCGACTAATTATTATAAAATTTGGTATTTAAGTACTATATCAGATATAGTAAGATACAGTATACCCATTATTGTTAGTTAGTGTACATTGACGCTTATCTGTGAGAGCTGTATACACCTTTAATTGATGTGTTCATATAGCCTTAAGCTTAGTAGTGAGGAGTAAGATTTTTTTGTTCAAACTTAGATTTATGCATTTTGTAATAGTAGTTTTTATCTTTTACTTGCTAATAACATTGTATATTGTCTACTTAATTATTGTGAGCATATTGTTGGTGTGTCTTTTATAAATAAATAAATAAATAAATTTTAATAATTATTATAACTTATAATTAATATTTAGTAACAATAATACATGTAAAAATGTTGCACGCCGTACTAGCTGATGCTACAAGCTGTAGGCTACACAAAAATGTATAATATTATTTCAACTTACCACATTCATCGCAATAAATTTCATTTCATTTCATTTATCCCGGTCAGTGAATATATCCGGTCATACGGACGAAGTCGCGGGTAAAAATTAGTTCCATATAATTAATTAATAATAATAATTTATTTGCCAGAAATATAGTTACATAATAAGATATTAAATTTTTTTTGTTCATTATGTTTCGCCCTTAGATTATATAGATAGAGTATCTCCATACAAATGCTTCGAGAAAAACGGGTCGACTTTTTCATACAATTTTGCGTGATAAATAAATATGAACGATTCCTTCATAACTTCTATATATATATATATATTTGTTTTACAATTTCTACATCTGTTTATTGCGTTTATTATAGGCATTTTATTTATTAAATAATAAGTCAAGATACATTATATGCGTAAGTATATAGAACACTGATAAAAAAACGATTCAATTAAATTGACAACTAGCTGACAAAAAGTTGACCCGTTCTTGAGCCTCGAGGCTCTATCTATATACTTAATCTAAGATTTCACCATATTTAATAGCATGCAAATCTTTGTAGATAGTATTTATTAGACATCAAAATTTTAAATAAACATTAATTAAACTGTTACGTTATAATCTTAATTTAAATCAACATGTCATACTGTAATAACATAAAAATAAAACATAAAAGCTTCAGTTAAAGTTAAAAAACTAAACAAAATGGCGTCGTTCATAAGTGCTACAAGTAATTTGACTGCAAGCGACAGTGTCGGCGGATTGTCTAAGTTGCTAATTACGTATTCTCGGTTATCTTATGTTAAAACCGTCCCGACAAGCACGTCCAATTTGTATGTTGAGTGCAACATCTTTCTCTGGGGGACTTGAGTACAGTCCTCTTATTGTCACACAATGCAAACCAGCGTTTTGACAGCTCGCCATTTTGAAACTTTCCAATCGTTCGTGCGGTCTTTTTGCGAATCTGATATTGTTTACTTATGACTCAGAATTTTAATGTGCCTACTTATTCATGCTAAAAAATTAAAATTTGTATGTTTGTTATTTTTATTTTAATTATTCTGTTTAATTCCACTGCCAATTAAAGAATCATAGAAGTACCTAATGTTAGTAGTGGAATTAAACAAAATAATTCTATTCAAGTAACCAGTGATATGAACTTCCGCAAGATAACACCTTACGTTAATAAAATGTTTGTTTTACATTTACGACTAAACGGTTGAACGGATTAAAACGTTTTTTTTTTTTTTTTTGTTTTTGCACACACAGACTACATTTTAAATAATACAGTTTATTAGTTATGAAGTAACAAACATATAAAAAAAATACAACTGAAACAGAAAACGAACATTTTTTGAAATCGGTTTAAAAAAATATTTAACTGAGTATAATCTAGCCATATAATCTATTCAGACATATATATACATCTTTACACACACATAGTTAACTAATTATTATTATTATATATTAAATATTTAATCAATAATTCTCAAGAGTTAATAAATAATACGCTAATAGCGAACTACTTAATGTTTTTTTTTTTTTATACAACTTAGAATGGCAAACAAGCTGACGGCTCACCTCATGGCAAGTGGTAACCGTCGCCTATAGACATGAGCAGTACTTTACATACAAAAACTTCGACTGTACAGTCTTCAATACTTGTAATTCTCTTTAATATTTGTATTGGATTGACACATCGACATTTTATTTTCATATCTGCTTTTCTATTTACATAATACGACATATTACTAAGTGGTATATTAAAATATATAAAGAAGACCAATTTACCAGACGGAGATTTTGTACAAAAGTCGTTTGCTTGGATACCTCTGTCCCATTCGTGTTTCTACTGTGAAGCAGTTTTAGTTTGAAGGGTAGGATATAGCGTGAATTTACAGGGTATAACAGAGGAATAACACCTGAGTCTTCAGGAATGGCAACGCATGGGCGGTATCATGGACGAAACAGTACACTCTGTTATGTCCATGGTACTGCTCATGTCTATAGGCGACGGTTACCACTTTCCATCAGGTGGGCCATCAACTTGTTTGCCATTCTAAGTTGCATAAAAAAGAAAAAAAAATTTTTCTATTATTAATTCTCTATGAACTCATCATAACCGCTCGTTTACTGTACTCGCAGTAACAAAAATGCTAATCAGAATGCACTCAGTGTCGGCGGCAAATGCCTAGAGTGCATCGTGACTTGAATACGAATTACAAACAAATGCATAACACCGAACGTATTACTGCCTCGAAATAAATATATTTACTCTAAAATATGATTACAAATATCTGTTGTGCGTGCGTGTGAATTTTCGAAATCGATTTAAAACTGACAAATAAAAAAAAATACAACGATTTAAGAACCTCCTTTTTTTAAGTCTGTAAAAAAATATAGAATTGGGAATATATTCTTTTTTTTTTAAAAGTACTTGCGGGTAGGTAACACAAAGCCCCATGCTGGATACAAGTATAATTTATTTGGTCTCTCTGTGCAATCTTATTCACCTGAATTTTAAGGTCGTTAAATAAATGAGATTAGGTCCCTTCGCCCCCTGAAGTCCCTCAACGGCTCCTCGAACGGAATGAAAAGGCTTTGTGTTATTATTAAAAATAATTGGAGAAACTGCGCCCATACAAACTCCACAAAGGCCGAATTATATTTAAATATTATTTTTCTAAAAAATATTGAAACCGTTGTGAAATATATCATTTGTATTGAAATTTTCGGATCAATATACCCACGATTGTAATTGGAAACGTCTTTCATTCTTACAAGTATAATTAGGTACCTATGTAGTTGTCGAAAATATTGGAACATAGTTATGAATTGATATCAACATTTTTATATATGGTAAATTAGGGAACGTGTTTTCATTTCTAATTTAGGTTCTTAGTAATTTAGTATCAATATATCCAATTAGCTTTTAAACATAAACTGCGCCCCTAATTCTTAAAAAAGACCGATTTACAAACTTCATTCCTTTTTTCTCACTTTCCTTTTAAACTTAACCTTGCTGATTACTCTGTTTGAGTCATAGATTCTTTCATTTGCTCTTTTAATACATTTAAATGTTTGTTTTAATAATATTTTATGTATTAATTTATGTATGAATATATTTATTATTTTAACATATTATGTGTATGTTTATATTAGCCTAATTATATTTTTATAATATATGAATATATTGAATATTACTTTATATTTCCGCAATTCTATTCAAATAATGCACTGGCTACTTATTTCTTTGCAATAAGAAATAAATAAATTTACAGGTAAATATTTACATCACAAATCATGTAAATTATAACTAGTCTGGCCATAAATACCGTTACATACTTTTCTTTTTTCAACTTTTTAATTAATTTGAATTTGGAACACGTTTATTATTTTAAAAACTTTTTTCGATTTCGCGCCATTTCACATATTTTTACGAGTTCATTATCAAATTACAATATGGAATGTGGTGAGTTGTCAAAGAAAATAGAATTGCAGTGATCGCCTCGCACAAAGTGGGTATGGAGCCGTCGGTCATATTTTAGACACTTCAAAAGCTTAGTATCAGCCGTGTGTTCGTATATCGTACTATCGACAGATACAACAACACTTCCTCTGTCGAAGACCAGGAAAGATCGGGGCGGCCGCGTGCTGTTAGAACTACAAAGACTGTTAATGCTGTTAAAGTCAGAATTCGTCCAAACCCCATTAGGAAGCAAAAAATCTTATCACGTGTAATGAAGATTCCCGCTAGGACTCTGTCGCGTATTATAAAACAAGACCTAAAGCTCGGTGCTTATCGTCGATATACAGACAGATTAAAGGTCTGTATAAAAGCCAAAGGTGGCCATTTGAAATATTTTTTTTAAATTTTTTGTTGAGACTTTACTAAATATGTAGGTATAAATTTTAGTAATATTACATTACTTCATAAAAAGAATGCATTTTCATTTTTTGAAATTATTTGCTAAAGAGTAAATAATTTGCAAAGAGCATTGCACTGTCAATTACTACTTGTTATTTCTGTCTATGGTCGAATAGTTGATAACGCCGCTATTAACACTATGCGGGTGTATTAAAATTTAATAAATAAATAAATATTATGTGCAACAACAATATATTTCTTTATAACATAGAACAACAGAAAAATATTCATTTTAACATTTAAAAAAAAAACAGACTTAAAAACTACAATTTTGAAGCCGAAATTTTAATACAAACATTAGAAGGGACAAACTTTAATTAAAAAATATTAAATATTCTCTATGAGCACAGCGAACGAATTATAATGTAATTGTATTTTAATAATTTTAGCATATTAATATTAAAAATAATTAGTAAAATTAAGTGAAGAAAATATGTAATTTATTTAATTATTTTAATTATTTTTCGCGATAACCTAGCAGTAAGTCAGAAGTTCGTTGATGCTGCACGCTTTGTCACAGCATTCGCTCACGATGCCCTGGTACCTCTTCCCTCGGGACGGCAATCCCATCCTGGCTTTATGAGGAGCGAGCCATGGCCAGTCGAGGGACTCTTGCTCCTTGTAGTACGGTGATAAAATAGCCCCTGTAATAAAAAATAAGTAATATACTAATATATAAAAAAAAAACCGTATAACAATATTCGTCCACGCTAACATCCGAAACAGCTCGACCTATTTTAATGAAATTTTATAAATATGTATTGTTTATTATAATTTGTGGGATAGGGTAGTTCATAATATTCTGTTAAAAGAAATGATGTCTTAGGTCCCATCGCTTATAAACATAACGCATCTGCAGGGATATATAATGGAGACAACCAATATTTAACAGGATATACATAAGAATTAGTACTTATGAATGGGGAAAGGGATTGTTAGTAATGAGGTCTAAAATCTAGCAATATATCCTATCAGGTCGACCTCCACGCGGTTCCTCCTGGAAACCGTCGTGGTTAAATTGGTTAATTCTTGTGGAATTCGTCACGATGGGCTAACTGACCTGCATTTATCCTCACCTATTATCTCTTACTGGTGCCCGCCAGCGTATAACGCCGCAAGCAGGGTTACCATTCCTTTCTCACCCATAAAAAAGTCCTTATAAGTGGAGGGAAGAGACTGTTAATAAAGGAAGTCTAAAAATCTCATTACTTGTTACCCTCTAGATGTTAAGGGATATACCCTTAACATCTAGAGGTCAACCTCCACGCGATTTCTTTTGGAAATCATCATGCTTAATTACTGATAAATTCATCACGATGGATCCACTGACCTAACTTTATCCTCACCTATCCCTCACTTGTACCCCGTCATCATGTAAAATAAAATACTAAATAGTCACATACAGTCACAGTCGAAATAGTTCCTTGTGAGTAGTAATAAAGATTTTTATTTTTTAAACTTTACAAAAATTCTCATCTCCCCTCTTAAGGAGAGGAGATGGCAACTAACCCCCGGCAGAAACACAGTCGGCCGGGGTTCAGGGCCCCAGGGAGAGAAACCGGCGTACAATGCGGGCTTATTATTATTATTATTATGTACCAAAAGCACAGGCGGAGTTAATATTCCATAAAAGTCTTTATGACTACGATCAAATAAGTCCTGTCATGAACAAAATAATATCGAATCTGCTTTCTTTGTCCACGGTGTTTTTCATGTTCTACACAATCAAATCGCCGTATGGTCCCAGCATCGAACGAGCCACCGCTTCCTTTCCCGTGGGTGTCATAAGAGGCAACTAAGGAAACTTAATGATCGAAGGACGGGCGACAGTGTCCCTCTTAAAACATCACCAAAAGCTAACTTCAGGTGCCTACCCGCTTGCCAAACGTGGCAACTACTGGCAAAACACCCCAATAAGAAGCGGCCTATGTTCAGCAGTGGACAGTTCACGGCTGATGTAATCATGATGGTAATTTACAATTAAGGACCTAGGTCGCCTGCCGGTTTTAAAACTCGGTAAAATACTCTCAGGATTTAGACACTTACTGTACATAGTTCCAACTTCAGATTTCTTTTCTATGCCGCCGTCATCAAAACACAGGAGTGCGAGGGTGCGAGCCAACGTCCTTCCACAGTACATTTGAGGGTTGACTTCTTGGAGCGATATCTGATTACCGCCAATGTGTCCGCAACATATTGTGATCGTCGCGAAGAATATCAGAACTGTGAGAGATGGTTGGAACCTCATCTGAAAAATATATAATCCAGTGAAGATTTGTTAGGTCAACCAACAACATACAGGGGGGAAAGGGATTGTTAGTAATGGAAACTGAGAATCCCATTGCTAGCAATATACCCAACCAGGTCGACCTCGTCACGGTACCCCCTGGAAACTATCATAATTAATTCCAGATGAATTCATCATGATGGGCTAACTGGCCTGTTTTCATTCTCATTGATCAACCTTCACTGAAGCCCTTACTGGTATATATATATATATATATATATATATATATATATATATATATATATATATATATATATATATATATATATATATATATATATATATATATATATATATATAGTCGCATATTTCTGTAAATTTAAGTTTCTTTCTTTCTTTTAATAAATTTATATAAAAAAAAGTCTCTTACCTTTATCACGTGCACCCCTTCGTTTGCTTGCCAGTACTATGGTGTACTCCGTCGAATATTGACATTATATACTGTTTAAGTTCATTAATATTCATTACCTAATGTCAAGATGAGGAGTCAAACACGATGTGATGATGTGAACTTTCAGATTCAATAGGTGTCCCTGATACCTGTGAAATTTAATACCTATCCCTTCCATAATTCCAAGTAAACTAAGTTAGTCCCAACAAATAAACAAGTCGGTGACAACCAATATTTTTTATACAGAACCTATGAATTAGAATTACTAAAGCAACAAATGCCAGTAACTTTTTGAAACTCACGATCATAACCTTCGTTCCAATAATACTCTCCAACTATCTATCCCCTCTCACCGTACTGGTTTCGCTTCAAATTTATTTCGCCTACATTCATCACGACTCTGGAACGCGCTTCCTGATACCATTAAGAGACTACCGACTAAACCGCCTTTCAAAAAAATATATATTTTGATAATTAGAATTACTTTTTATTAGATTATTGTACAAAGTATCGTATAATTCAAGATTATGTTTCACAAAACAAAAACCGTCTTCAGTAATAAATAAACCAGTTAGTTATTTTTATTTAAAAACTGAACTTCTAAACCGATTTTGATAAAATTTCTAATGGGACCAATCTATAAGTATATCCTTTCAGATAAAAAATAATTTTTCAAATCGGTTTACAACTGACGAAGTTATGAGGTGAGAAACATAAAAAAAATACAAGCGTATTGAGAACTTGCCAGTCGTTGCCATGCTTGGCAGCTGATGAAGAGAGACGCTGCTGCTTATCTCTTGACCATTAAATTCGCTTAATCACTTGTTCAGGCACTCACGGGAAAGGAGGGGGTGGCCCCTCCTATGCCGGGACCACGCAGTTTTAAGCGATATATTTAATTTGCGTCAAATATCCAGACATGGGGGGGAAAGGGATTGTTAGTAATGGTGACTAAGAATCCCATTGCTAGCAATATATCCATTCAGGTCGATCTCCTCGCGGTTCACCCTGGAAACTATCATGATTAATTCCTGATGAATTCATCATGATGGGCTAACTGGCCTGTTTTCATTCTCATCTATCACCCTTCACTGATGTTTCGCCAGCGTATCCCGTTAGCGCAGGCGGGGTTACCATACCATTTTCACCCATCAAAAAAAAAATATCCAGACATCTTTTTATAGTTTTTCATTTCATATTTACGTACCTACTACACACATATACATAGAATGCACTTAAAAGAAATAACCCTACTTTATTCCTCGTTGGTGTAAAATACCTACGGTAGAATTGTGAATCTTCCCTTTTTAAAATTATTTAAAGCAACAAGTTTAGAACAAGCTAATCAAATAATACGTAACGTAATCAATGCATATAGAATACTGATGTTTACATTTTAAAAGTATGTTTATTTTTTAATAGATACTATGTAGGTATTAAGTTCCATAATTAATTCATAATCGCTACTCCATATTTCACACTACATGAATCTTGTTTACCTAACGATAAGCACTTGGTACTCGAATATTTTCACTAATATCTACTCGTACGTAGCAACCTGTAACCTTTCCTTCCCGTGGGTGTCATAAGAAGCGACGAAGGAAACTTAATAATCGACGGATAGGCAGCAGTGTCCCCTTTAATAATCCCCAAAAGCCTGCGGTTGCCAACCGGCCTGTTCTATCAAACCTGATTATACAATCATACATACATTTAAGGAGTGGGGGGAAGGGTTTGTAAGCAATGCAGCCTACCAGTCACATTGCTAGCAATATACCCTATCAGGTCAACCTCCACGTGGTCCCGTAGTCACGATGGACTAACTGACCTGCCTTTTCATTCTCATCTATCATTTCTCAATGGTGCTCCGCCCGCATATACCGTTATCACTACATTGTTAGCTATTAAAAAAACATACAGATACATTTTATACATACATACATATATATGTATTAATCTTATATTATATAGATAGAATGTTTCTATACAAACGCTTCGAGAAAAACAGGTCAACTTTTTCATACAATTTGGCGTGATAAATAGTTATTAATGATACCTTTATAACTTCTATATTTATTTTGTCTTATGAATTCTAAATCTTTTAAATGCGTTTTTTTTTTGATGGGTGAAAATGATATAGTACCCCGCCTGCGCTAACGGGATACGCTGGCGGAGCACCAGTGAAGGGTGATAGATGAGAATGAAAACAGGCCAGTTAGCCCATCATGATGAATTCATCAAGAAATAACCATGATAGTTTCCAGGGGGAACCGCGAGGAGCTCGACCTGGTTGGGTATATTGCTAGCAATGGGATTCTCAGTCTCCATTACTAACAATCCCTTTCCCCCCTTTTAAATGCGTTAACCTTTATTTTATTTATCAAATAATACGTCAAGATACATTGTATGCGTAAGTATATAGAACACTGATAAAAAAAAAACGAGTCAGCTAATTTGACAATTAGCTGACAAAAAGTTGACCCGTTTTTGAGGCTCAATGATTTATCTATATAATCTAAGATATTAATCTACGATTTAATAGTTTTAAAGTTCCAATAATGTGGCGTCGCGCCGCCGCGTCGCTCGGCAGCGATGCTACCGCTAGCTCTTGATCTGGCGCGCACTTAAGCCGTCAAATAAGATGAAACGGAGCGTAATATAGGATCTGACGTGCCCTCCAAACAGCACGCTGTTGGCACACTTCATTTGCTGGAATTCTGTTCCGAGCCGTTGCACGTTTTGATGGAATAGATAGTTACCTATGTATCTTTAGGCTGGAAATAAGCATTAAATGTCTTACGTAATTTATATTTTACAGTTTAACTAGTAGTGTCTCGCAGATTTGTCTGTGTGATTTGAGCTATAAATTAAGTACTTCGTCGTACCGCTAGTGAATGACCGGGAATCCATCATCACACCTTGGAACCAGGCTGGTCACTCACATTGAGATTTCAGAGAAGCTTCCTCCGCGAACACTCAGGTTATGGAATGATCTTCCTACCATAGCTTTCCCTAGAAACTATAGCATGGGGTTCTTCAAAAAGGGCGTATTAATGTTTCTTAAGGGTTGCCAACGCGCGCGTCACATCCCTGATGTTATAGTTGTCAATAGGCTACGGTAACCCCGTTTACCATCAGACGGGCTGTATGCCTGTTTGTCACCACAGTAGTATAAAAAAGCCTAAGATAGACAGCGTCGAGTCGAGAAATCTACGCATGTTCTTTAGCCGCTGTTGAACCACTTGTTCTTCTATATACTCGTATGTGCCAAACAGTTACCAATCACTTCGTTTTCTAGTCAATTGCGGACAATACATCCTAACAGACCGACCTCAGAAGAAATTATTAGTAGTTCGGGTTACTAGTCCCATCGCTACCAACGTACCCTGTTAGGTCGACCTCCACTTGGTTCCTCCTGTAAACCATCGTGCTGAATTCCAAGTGAATCCCGCCTGTGCAATCGGTTTACGTTGACGAGGTACCAATGAGGGACGATACGTGAAGATAAAAACAAGTCAGTTATCCCATCGTGATGAAATTCACAAGAATTAATCACGATAGTTTCAGAGGAAACCGCGTGGAGATCTACCTTATATTACTAACAATGGAGATGTTAAACCCTCATTCCTAACAACTCCTACACTCCGCGTTAGCGGGATTATCGTTTCATTTAATTACCCATTAAAAAAACCTTATCCTCGCTTGTACCCACCAGCGAAAACTTCACCATTTTAATTTAAAAAAAAAATGCATACGGAAGAACTATAACTGTAACTATAGCAATATATAATAATAGCCTGACCAGGGGGAAAGAGATTGTTAGCAATAAAGTTTGACAGCCCCATTGCTAGCAATATGCCTTATTAGCTCGACCTCCACGTGGTTCCCCCTGGAAACCATCGTGAACAATTCTTATTGAATTCATCACGATGGGCTAATTAACCTGTTTCATCCTCATCTATCATCCTTCACTGATGCCGCGCCCGTGTATACCGATAGCGCGAGTGGGATTACCATTCCATTATCATACATTAAAAAAAAATATGCCCGACCAAAATAAAGTCAAATATAGATGTATAGTAAAATCCTTTAAGCTGTCTATATTGAATTGAAAAAAAAAAACAGAAAGATCAAACTGACAGTTACTACCAAATGTCATAGTGAACTGCTGTCAATTGATACCTTTTATTTTGGTTTTTATACAGACAGCTGACATACAATGCAGTTGACAATTTCATTTATTTAGGTCCGTGTCATGTTTAACAAAACACATTTGCATATTTTGCATGCGACCAGAGCTTTCTATTTAAAAAAAATACACTATAAAATAGCTAGATTTTTCATCACTCCTACCCATATCGAAATTTCGTACTATATCGCATTATAAATAGTTGTACAACACTTTTAATACTAATTTAGTTTATTGTATTAATACTTCTAGGTGGTTACATAGATATATTTTTTAGTTTTGTTATTATTAAAGGAGTGTCAACACATAAATAAATAACATAGTGAAAGTACTATACAAACTTCATGTTATTTTTATTTACGTTTACCGCATGACCACAGTCACACAACTATGCTCGTTCTTGAGCTCACCTACTTTACGAAATTTTAGAAAGTAAACACCTAACTATGTGCCTAGTTCTAGTTCACAATACTGTTAGTCTTAAACTACAAGAACACGCACGTTCGTTTACAGTGTCCGTTTTTTTAAGTCCATTTCGTGTATCCGTTGCGATTTAATAAAATGTTAAATATCTTAGATATTATTTTCTTAGGCTTAGCTTTCGCTGCGACAGTTACCGGTGTTTTGATTAATAATTTCGAAAAACATGTGCCGCCTTTTATCATAAAGGGTTATAGATATGGAAGCTTTGCTTATAAAGGATCGGACGCAAATTTTTTACAATTAATAGAAGTACCTAAAGCTTGGTACAGGCATTTTTATTTATTTTCCTCCTTATTCGGTGTGATCACTTTAACCTACATGACATCGGTCTATTATTTCAATTTGACAGTAAATAAATTTTTCACAATCTTACTGAGATTATTATTAGAACAAGATGAACCTACAGGTAAGTACTACAATTTTTATATTTATTATAAAAACATTGTTTCCCTCGTGCTAATAAATGATATATTTTATATTTTGATTCTAGTAATTGTCAGCACTAGATACTATTTTTAATTTAACATTATAAAACTTATATAGTGGACATAGTTCTATGATTTTTCATTAATTATAATTAATATGTATTAAAGAGGAAAAATAATAGAAGAGAAATGTATTCTTATATTGCAAAAATATAAATTAATAATAAACTTATTTAATTATTAAATGATAATTAAAAAAGTTCTATTAATTTTATAAATGTGAAAGTTTGAAAGGATGGTTGGATATTTGTACTCTTACATTTAAAAACTGTTTGAATGATATTTGGTACATAGGTAGCTTATATTGTAATTTAGCTGAACTGATTCCTTTTGCCTAGTATGGGACACTTTTTCTATATGTATTGTACTGGCAATAAATGTTTTCTATTCTATTTAGAACACATGATCCTTTATGTACTGGTTCATCCAGAAGCCGCAGTATTAATTTCACCTTTATGTTGCAGTATCAGTGACAGCAGCTATAATAGCAATGACTTTATTAACAATACAATGCCTAAAAAGACTGTACGAGACATACATTGTCCAAGTATTTGCCAAGTCAAGCAAAATGAATCTTAGCCATTATTTGGCCGGTATAATTCACTACTTTGCATGTATCGTTGCCACTGTTGGACAAGCACCTCTCTTTTGTGGTAAGAATGTTTTTTGCATTTATTAATTATATATGATAATTTTAAATTCTTTAATATAACCTAACCTATACAAGATGAATTTGAGGAACAGAAACGATTGTTTCTTTTATGGGGGGAAAATTATAGATGACCCCATCTGCACTATCAATTTACACTGGTGGGCCCCCAGTAAGATATGATTAAAGAGGATGACGCAAGTCAGTTAGCCCATTGTGATGAATCACAATTGTTTCCAGGGAAACTGCGTGGAGGTCAAACTGATAGGGAGGGTATATTGCTAGTAGTGAAGCAATTAGAACCTATTACTAACAATCCCCTTCCTCCCCAAGTTAGGAAGTATTATCAGTTATCTAGTACAAGTACACATGTGAGTAGTACCCCCAATTTTATGCACATAGATTTTGGAAATTTTACCCTTTTTCGGCATTGAATTTTGAAAATTCCATTCTTAATGTTCACATATGCTATATATATAAAGATAATATTTGGAAAAATTTCAAGACTACAAGATTTTAGCTGTTTCAGCTGATGTGTGTTGTTATATATATATATATATATATATATATATATATATATATAGAAGTTGGAGGGAGAAGTGAAGAAACTCTTCGGTATCACATATCTGATACCGCATGAGATAATGTGGGAGTGGGTAAGAAAAACTTGTATATTTTAGATCGAGCGATATAAAATATATATATATATATATAATTAAATGGTAGGTAGTAAGACATAATAGATCAGAATGAAATTAGCTCAAACTCATTGTGATGATCTGACATATTGATCACTATAATCATCAGAGTTAATTTTAAAAGAAAAAACTGTATTGCAAATTGCAGGGATGAACCCACAACTATTGGTAGGTGAAGCAAGATCTCTAATTATATATTTAATACCTAATCATGACCTTGGAAGTTAAAATAATATTCTATTCCTATATAATTTATATTCATGACAAGAAATCAACGACATTGATGTGCTTGTTATAGAATTAATGATGTACCTTTGTATGCGACACTTGAAGTAATACGTGTATTTATTGCGTTCCTTTAATAATACTTGAGATATATACTATAATATATATATATATATATATATATATATATATATATATATATATATATATATATATATATATATATATATATATATATATATATATATATAATGGTGGTACTGAATAAAATAAATTAATAACGAATTCCTAATGTACCTATATATTTTCTTTCTCAGTACTACAAATTAGTTTGTTTTTATACAACTGCCGCTGGTAGGGGGAAGGGGATTGTTAGTAATAGGAACTTTTTAATGGGTTATAATGAAACTACTAGAGGGAAAAGGATTGTTAGTAATGGGGTCTAACTGACCTATTGCCTATATACCCTATCAAGTTGACCTCCACTTGGTTCCCCCTGGAAACCATCTTGAACAATTCTTGTTGAATTCGTCACGATAGGCTAACTGACCTACTTCATGCTCACCTATCATCCTTCACTGGTGCCCCGCCGGTGTATACCGATAGCGCGGGTGTGGTTACCATTCCATTATCATCTATTATAAAAAAGGCCGTCCATTGTTGAACATAAACCTCCCCTTTGGGGGGGTTTGCCAGTAGTTACTACGCTTGGCAGGCGATTTGGTAACTGCAGTCAGACTTTAGAGACGTTTTAAGAGGGACGCTGCTGCCCATCCCTCGCCGTCCCTTAGTCGGCTTTTACGACACCCACGGTAGCCTATTCTATGCTGGAACCACACGGCCAGACACATCATATATAACGCATGAATAGAAATAAAAACTAAGTATGTTTCAGGTAACCAAAATAGAGAATACATAACTTGGAATGATACTCGTACCACTGTTCTGGCTATACCTTGCTCCTTAATATTTCTGTTCGCCTGGTACGAACAATTCAAGACCAATATTATATTTGCGAATTTAAGAAAAGACAAAAAATCGGGGAAGGTGGTCACCGAAGAGCACAGTGTGCCTAATGGGAGGCTCTTTAAATATATTTCCAGTCCACACAGGATGTGCGAGATAATTATATACACAGTCCTATTGCTTTTGATACCTACAAAAACATTCTTCTGTATATACTTGTGGGTTTTGGGCAATCAGGTAAGTTGTTTCATGTATTTAAAAAAATTAACTCTCACTATGCTTATAATTTGATAGGTACTTAATTTTTTCATTTATTTATTTATTTATTTTCTCCACAAATTTTACAGAAAAATACAGTTACATGAAAAAAATACAACTATTTATGTATGTATAATTACAATGGTCTGTAAAACTTGTGTGAGACTGGACCCTAAACTAGATCAGAGATCTGTATCTCAGGAATCCAGACCCCCAACTCGGACACAATGTACAGCTTGCATTAAGCATTAAGAATATTTAAATAGAAAGGAAATCTGTGGTCCGCATATTCCCGCCAATTTGTTTTTTTTTTTTTAGTTTATGGTAGCTGTGTTTATTTTTAAGCAACTTCAAAAAAAGAAAGTTCTCAATTCGGTTGTATTTTTTTTTATATCTGTTATCTCAGAACTATCATTTATAAACCGATTTGCAAGTTCTTTTTCGAATTTATTCAAATAAATAAATTTAATTTTATGATTCCATTTACAGTACTTATACTTAGTTTCTTTATTTTTATTATAGAATGTTACGGTTATAAATATTTATATATTTCAGATACAAACCGCCATTCAAGCCCACGAATGGTACAAGAAGACATTCAAAAACTATCCCACAGAGAGGCTTGCTGTTTTCCCATATTTATTATAACTTTATAAGACTGATTATAATATTATTATATTATTTTTGTATATGAAATGATCTATTTAAGATAATAATTATATTTATTGAAATAATTTAAGTGGGGAAAGAAAATTAATTAATATAAGATTGTTAATCTTTTTAGATATACAGATAAAGAGATGCTATTTATTATTTTAAAATATTATTTATTTATTTAGATTACAGTAGAAAATTTGACAGAAAAATAAATTAAGAAATAGATCGCGTAGAGAAAACAATGAGTGGCCTTATTACTGAAAGCGATCTCTTCCAAATAACCTTTGAATCAAGAAGACTATTAAACAGATCAGAGGAACAATAACATTGTCTGTTTATCGAATTATAAATTAATAGGAGTAAAATAAAAATACCAAATAAATTAAATCTTTTATTTGACTACTGACAGTGATAAATCATATTACAAACACACCATATATATATACGAACATCAACAATGTTTCACACGTGGAGCATTCACTTCAACCTCCTGGACTTTCTTATAAAAATATTTAAATTGGAAAACACCTATTTGAACAGGAAGCTGAAACAAAATTTAATTTTTTCACTAAGTATTTTTTATCATTATAACAGCCAGGCAAACAAGCTGACGGGCCACTTTATGGAAAGTGGCAACCGTCGCCTATAGACATGAGCAGTACTATGGACATAACAGAGTATACTGTTTCGCCCATGATACCCCCCATGCGTTGCCATTCCTGAGGACTCGGATGTTATTCCTCTGTACCCTGTAAATTCACGACATATCCCACCCTTCAAACCGAAACACAACTGTGTTACGGTTGAAACACGAATGGGACAGAGGTAGCCAAGCAAATGACTTGTACAACGTCTCCCTCTGGTATATTATACTAACTTGATAACCAGGCAATTGTGTAAAATAAAGTAAAATATATATACCTGTAAGGATAGCCCTGGGTTTTAGCTCTAAATACGGACAACAGCAGTGAGAAGAACACGCAAACTACAACCAAACCCACAACTGACTGGAACCTCCTTCTCTTGCCTTCGGTTTGTGTGCGTGACACTTCCGTGTTTTTAACGCCTCCCGCTGCTTCTATCATTAGGATCATGCCTATGACAACAGCGCAGTCTGGTGGGAAGTTAAGGAAATTTAGACATGAAAAAAATATTGCTTATTATCTTAATGAATCAAATTATTGATCAATTATTGTTCAGAGACATATCCTGTGACTTTGTACATGTGAATTATAATATAGAACATTCTAGAATATAAGCAGTCTCTATGTATGTTTGAGCGTGATTGAGTAACATCCAAAAATGTTTATTATCAAATTTATATATATATATATATATATATATATATATATATATATATATATATATATATATATATATATACGACTTAGATATGAGTATATATATGATAGACTATGAATTAGCGGTGGTAAAAACAATGGTGAAATTAACAGTTTTAAAAATAATATTATACTTTGTTAATTTGCAATCTATCGTATAATGACAATGTAACAAGGAAATAAATTTTAAAAGGATACTCAAAATAGCTACAATGTAGCTCTCTAACACAAATTGCCCATGAGATCCACCATTGATGTAGACGGGACCGTTTTTGGTCCTGTGGTAAAATGGTGGCCCTCTAATTTGGTTCCACATTTGGCCAGAGACCATGGCGAAACAGAAGAAAACTGCGGCCACTGCCCACATTTGCTTGTTGTAGAGGAATTCTAGGTTGTTACGGCGAAGGTACAGGAAACCAGCAACGAGGGTGAAGAGCATAAAGAATGCTACAGCTCCAGAGTAATTTGGCGGGCGGAAAACACGAATCTGTGAAATGAACAGAAAAAAAATTAATACTGCCATGTTAAGAACTACTGATGTCCAATACAAATGGCCAGTTCAGGTCCAATAAAAGTAAAAAAATAAAGAATAAAAAATATAGTTAAAGCAGTTAATTTAGAAAAGCGATTTTTCTAAACCTATCTAAAATTATATTTTCAATTTGATATCACAGTGCAATATTTATTCTAAAGACCAATATGAACTAAATTTCCAATAGATTTATGTAAAAAAAATATAAATTTTTTATGATTTTTTTTCTTTTTATTAACTCAAAGGAAGATTAAGAAACAAATATCACTTATAGGTAGACATTACTAGTAGCTATGTCATTTAGTATTTTTTTTTCAGTGATCATGGAATGGTATCCTCGCCTGCGCTATCGGTATATGCTGGCAGAGCACCAGTGAGGGATGATAGGTGATGAAAGCAAGTCAGTTAGATCATCGTGACAAATTCCACTAAAATTAAGAGTTTAAGAGATAGGTTTAATGAAATGGTGGTTGAGGATCAACCCCTATAGTACCTGGACATCTGTTCTGTCTTGAATCCACTTTGCTATAGCCTCTGCATGAATTCCAGCCCTTTCAAAGTCCATAGAGTCAGCTGGTTTTGGCTTGCCTTTAGCAGGAAAATGCATGATTACTGGTGCTGTGTTGAGGCGAAGCTGAAATTTTTTTATTTACACCAACTGAATTATTTTGTTTATAATTTAAGTTTACAATTCAAAAGGATTTATTTCTAGTAATTAAATTTACAACTATATTTCATCTTATTTATTTCTTGTCTGCACATAAAGTGAAAGGATTTTCTACTACCATAATAATTTTGATAAGGGGCAAAATTACAACTTTTTTTTTTATACCACTGAGGTGGCAAACAAGCATACGGCCCACCTGATGGTAAGCCTATGAAAAGAATTTCAATATAATATCCATTTCCTATGATTATCAATATGATTTCAGTTATAGTTTGTTTTTTTTATGAATTTAGTACTTGTCTATATAAATCTATTAGATAATTATTGCTTGTGAGAACAAGAAACAAAGCAGGGTTACCCAACAAGTATTTTTTTTAAATAAAGCTGTTTTATTTAAGATAAAAAAACATAAGCAGAAGGAATGTTCCTTGCCTGTAATTAATGAATGAGAACTTAGTTTATAATAAGCATTCAATAGTCTAAGTTTGAAATATCACAATTTATATATTCTTCTTTTATATATTCTTAATTTTATGTTTAATTTTTAGTTTACAACAAAATGTAAATAATTACACTAATATATATATATATATATATATATATATATATATATATATATATATATATATATATATATATATATATATATATATATATATATATATATATATATATATATATATATATATATATATATATATATATATATATATATATATATATATATATATATATATATATATATATATATATATATATATATATATAGTTTAAGGCAGAGATTTGTATGAGAAAACAGACAATAAAGCATCTGAAGGTACAACTGAAAGTTTGTTTGTTTCAGAAATTGTTCAAATTAAAAACATCAACCAAAAATTTGTTTCAGATTAAACTTAAAAACTAATTTATAAGTATTTTATATAAATGTAAACGTAATATATAAAATTAATGTACAAGAAACTACTTACCATTTGGAAAATATCAGATCCTTCATCAAAATCTACCATACCAAAGAACAGCTTGTTGTTATAGGATGGCGCGAATCTAAACGAATTAGCTACAATTAAGTACTCCTCATAGACGTGTTGGCAAATAGTGCAACGTCGAGAGGGAGCCATGGCAGTGAACATCACTATGAAAGAATAATCTCTCGGCGGACTCTTTACATATTCTTTAAACTTGCTAAGATTCAATGAAATTATACTCTTCTTTGCTGTTAAATCGGTTAATTGCTGTACTTTCTCATCCAGCTGGAAATATATGAAATATAATATTAATTCAGTACCTAATTAGAAAACAAAACCGGTGTTTTTCTATTGATGAAACTCACCCCTTTTGTGCGAGTTTGCGCCTCTCCACCATAGTAAACTAGGAACACAGTAAAACATAACAAAACTTTGTACTTCATAGTAAAGTTTAAGTAAGATTTAATTTAATATTTAAAATCTTTTTTCCAATATGAAAATTTAATAGGTAAAAAAAAAACAATTAAATGACGTGTTCGCTCAAACCCCTGTTTGACATTGACAACAACAATGAACTGTCATTCATGATGGTAAGATATCATTGTGGCAGTCTTGCCATAGCCTCTGTAGTCTATGGTCTTGCCGTAGAAAAAGAATACCGTCATAGTTAAATACTTTAATTTAGCAAATATATTTATTAGATATGTTATTTTTAATCCTTCCCAATTTAGAATAAAAATTTTCTATTTGTATGTTGTATAGAAAGCTCCTAAAATACATTGACATTTTTATATCTTTGAAAAAATCTCGGAATTTCTTGGTAAGCGATGAATGGCGCCGATAAATGTTGTGAATATAATAGAATATACTGTCAATGGTGTCTCATGCGTGGTTACTTCTATATAACGACTCATGTTAAAAATCACTAACAATTTTACCTAGCTGCTTCAATATCACAAACTATAGAACTGGTATAGTATACTTATATAAACTACGACCCCAAATAATAATTGGGATAAGGGTAGGAAGATGATGATAGTATACTTACGCTGTATAAGGTATAGTTGTAGGTAGGGGTTATAAATCATTATAGAATTTTAATGTTTCAGGTCTGTAATCAATAGGGTAGTCAAAGATATCGCTGCTTAATATAAACCTATCAAAATATTCATCTATGCTTCTGTATACGCATATTATACTAAAGAATATTGGAATCTGCGAATTTGCCAGTCTGAAGGAATATGGTAACGTTTTGCCATTACATAAAAATAATTCAGCAAAATTTATTAAATAAAAGCGTATATAAAACAGTAGAAATGAAACATGTAAACGAGATACGATTTGTTATAATTCATAGGTTTTTTTGTTTTGAATGTTAAACAAACTGAAAGCCCACATAAATAAAAAAAGGTAAAAGTCATCTATAGACAATTTATTTTAGGGCTTTAATTTTTCAGGTAATAGGTCCTATCTGGAGAGAAAGGGAAATTGAGACAGAATTCCATTACTAGCAATATACCCAACTAGGTCGAGCTCCTCGTGGTTCTCGCTGGAAACTATCATTGTTAATTCCTGATAAATTCATCATGATGGGCTAACTGACCTGTTTTCAATTTCATCTATCACCCTTCACTGGTGCTCCGCCAGCGTATCCCGTTAGTGCAGGCGGGGTTCTATATAATTTTCACCCATCAAAAAAGAAATAGGTCCTATCGTACCTTGAACTGACTAAAAAATACAGTGACAGCTGTCATGTTCATGGGATTGGCAGCAGCTACTGTAACGTCCCCAATATTCCTCTAGGACTATGTCATATTAGTTAATTGACAATATTGGAGTAATTTTCAGATATTTAACAAGAGTTACCATCTCCATTAAAAGTTATGATGCGGGTTTAAAAGTGCAATAAACGCCTCCTATTTAATTAACTTATCTGAGATGCAAATTAAATTGCATTCTTTAATATCTGAACATTGTAAAATTCTTTCATATTATAACAAAATAAAACTTATGTCAAATTCAGGATCTGAACTATAGGGTAGGTACAGACAACAAAAATTAAATTGGAATCAACAGAAACACTTGATTTATAATTTACAGTAGTTATTTTCAAAATATTTTATTAACACAATTCATTCAATAACACCAAAGATTATAACATTCTCTAACATGAACCTAAAATAAAATACAATTTTACCTAGATGTATTTACTTACCAATTTATAATCATTCAAACATCATTTCGACTATGAGGTATACAGAATAAATATATTTGAAATATTTCACATTATAAGTTGTCAGAAATGTACCATTTTATTATATATATAATTATGTATAATGATTACGACAGTGCAGTGTCATATAAGTCATGAAAGCATCTGGCTAGGCTGCCTTCCTAATATAATTATATTAATACTTTCGTTCGTAAGATCGTGAAAGGAAAATAAAACACACAAAACAATCAAGTAGAAACAAAATAATATGGAATGTACAAATCATGTTTATTTACTGATTCCTGGCAATACAATGTTTGTGACTCGCTTTTGATTTGTCACTCGAAATTAATAGTTATAATCGTCCACAGGGCCCATAACAGTTCGATAGGATACAAACATCCACTATAACACTGAAAGCTATATAGCATGAATTACTTAAGCCAGGTATAACCTCAACTTCTCAGCTCAGAGACACGGTACACAGTACCCTGGGGGTTTTAACGGTTCATAAATTATGTTAACATATCTTGGACTTAAATTTCTACTCTAACTGTACATTAGTTTCGCCTTAATGCTAAAAATAATCTAAAAATGATATCGTCAGATTGTAATGTGTTCGCGAGGGGTGGAACGCGCAAAACAAATTGATATGTCGTAGGTGAAACGAAGTCCCCCTGTCACCGAAAATGAAATACAACTGCGGCAATAAATTATAGTTAAATTAAAAGAGTGTCATCGCGCGGTAGCGTTACAAAACATGATTGGGATACGAATATTACGATCGTATTATAAAATTGAAATAGAAAAATCATTTATACAGTTCGCGGCTCGAGGCACGGCGCCGCCGCAGCATCTAGGCGGCGCGGGGCCGGACACCGGCGAGAAAATATAAATATGATTAACGTTCAAGTACTCAACAAGTATACTATACAAGGTGTGCTCCGAGGCCCTATGCGGTCTACCGCTAGCTACCGGCGACGACTTCCCTGTGCGCGATGATTGAACAGATTCTGGCGCTTTGAGCATAGAATCTCGGAGCACGGCGACGGGAGAGGAGTGTGCTCGGCAGATTTACTGTTTCGTGTATAGGTAGATGGCTACGATGAGACCGTATAGACCCAATACTTCGGCGAAAATGAGGATAAGGATCATTCCGACGAATAACCTCGGCTGTTGCGCGGTACCACGGACGCCGGCATCACCCACGATGCCTATGGCGAAACCAGCCGCTAGACCTGAGAAACCTACGGCGAGACCAGCACCCAAGTGGATGAACCCTCTGTAAAGATAGATAACACATTTGTTAATACAAGATTCAAATAGTTTACTTATGATGTGAACAATTGGCTTATACTTTTTTTTAAACGGAGATACCTTAGGTACTAATAATGACGATAGTGAAGTAAATCATCATACTCTAGGCCTACCATATTAATTTGCGATTGTTGCAGTAAATTCTCTTTTACTATTTCTATACAATTATCATTCCTCAATTTACACCTCACTCAAAAATATTCTTCCTCTATAAAGACAGTTTGAAAAGAAGCACAAAGTCAGACCATTTGTTTAAGATCTTTAGAAAATAGAACTAAATTCAAATTAAATTTGAAAAAAAAAATCATCTAAGCCCCCAGAATAAATGTAAAAAACTATTTTAATGGTTAATAGAAAATGAACCCCATTATAGCTAAATAATAGCTGGATTTTTAATACCGATAGTTTTTGCACAATTTAAGATTTTTTTACTATTCTATAGCATTGTCACGAGGTAAACAATATAAAGTTTTTTTTAATAAAAAATATTACATTAATATCTATCAATTATTTCAAGAGATTGATTTTACAAGTACTTCTTATATCAAATTATATCTTGACACCTCTTATCACTGTGTACCTAGGCACTTTAAGATCTTTACAACTGTCAAGTATTGCATTTACAACTTGTTTCTACAACAATATTTCACCATAAAATACCAGACATACAAGCTAGATACTTTTTTTTTTATAACTTCTGGTTGCAATGAGACAGACAATTTTCATAATTTATTTACAATAAATTAAACATGTCAGGTGTTGTTTGTTCAGGTGGATAAATGTGAATTCAGTAGATACAACATTTTCCGCTGAATCAAAGTTATGATAGTGAATCATTACAATAATTTCTTATGTGGTTAAGCAGAGATAATGATAAAAATCATATATGAATTTGTACAGTTACATGCCTATCTATAGCAATTATGTACTTACTACTACACTATGAAACTTATATAGTTTTTCCTTATATGTTTAGGTACAATACAAAAATAATAGATACAGACTGACAAAGAAAAACATTAAATAAACTTGATTAATTCATTAATTAATGTATTAGAACATTTACATTTAATGAAATACATGAAATGACAAATTAGTCATTAATTTAAAAAAAAATTTTAATACTATTATTACTCTCCCTAAAAGTAATTTTGAAGTATTCTGGCTTGTAAAATAGAACCTTCATATAAAACTTAAAAAAATATATACTTTTCTTTTTCCATTTCATTTATCACATTATCTATGTGTAATGTAATGCATATGAGAATGCACATGGCAATACAAGGAATTTATTAACCAATTCTAAACATAATTCAATCTATGTGATAAATCACATGTAAATCATTAAAACTATGCATTATTGAATACTAAATCAAATATGTTCACAAATAATTCTTAATTTTTTTTTAATGGCCTTATCAAGCGACCTATTTGCAACAAAACTGCAAATCATCAAGTCGCGTTATTTACCTGTAACCTTGTATTACATCACAGCAATCCATTGAGAGATTGCAGGAAATAAAATCACTGAACCATGATGTTTGATAAAAATTATAAAGCTTTGCATTGTTTATGTAATCTATAAGATAAGAGTTTTGAATTATGTAATCATTTTTATTGAAAATTATAGCTATTCCACCATGATTTACGTTCTTTTTAAATATCTTTTACTTATTTTATATGCTTGGTGAAATTTGGTAATATAAAGTGTCACCACTACAACAACAGTTGATAAATGGCTCTGATAATCCCATATTAAGGAATGTAGTCAAGTTATAAATTTTCAATTTGTATTAATTTAAATTTAGTTTTAATAATTCAATATTGAAAATACATTATTAAAACATAGAATAATTACATATTTTATAAAAATGTACATACTTTGTCAAATTATAAACCAGTAATAATATATATAGATTAAAGGAAAGCGAAATAAAAGTATTACTTTATACAAAACAGTTATAGTAACTGTTTGTAAGTTAAACCCATACAATAAGTTGGTTAAATCACTGGTGTACTATTTAACTGATTACTTACATAATATATATATATATATATATATATATATATATATATATATATATATATATATATATATATATATATATATATATATATATATATATATATATATATATATATTTATATATGATTAAACATTAGGCAATTACTTCACTTTAACAACTGTTTAGTGTCCAAGTTGTGATCTTTGTTTTGAAAAATATTTTAAAATATTAATCTACCTAGGCTATAACTTATTCATATGGTAGGTAATAACACTAGTAAAGTCTATTTATATATATATTTTTTTTTATTTATGCTGGATATAGGACATGATTTTAGTACATCAAAGATGAATCATAATTCATTAAAAGAGAATGTGCACGTTCTCCATATATTTGATGATATGACAAAAGATGTAAAAATAAGAAATTCTCGAATATAATAGATTTGTGTGTCAGACTGCTCTAAATGCTGAATAAACAGCATCAGGGTAGGACAAGCCACTTATCAGGGAAGACATATGTATAGTGATGTTATATAAAAGCTGGAAAATTCAATTAACATTTGTTATCCAACAATTTGAGTAAATAAATTTTTGGATTATTATAAATTTACACATTCCCTTCAGCATTTGCATTGAAACTTCTATCCATTCTAATATACATTCCTTACTGTCTCTGATTACAAACCTCACAAGCACACAGTAGTATCTACCCTCAAAATAAGATAATAGTAAGGTAACATCAGGAACTATATAGAATCACTATGATCATGTTCCAAAGTTCCAAGCAACAAACTTAAAACGAAATCAAAGCTGGATAATGCTCATAAAAATAGCTGTACATTGTAAATAATTTAGTACTGACAGTCATGAACATCTAAAAAAATTTACTATTCCACTTTTGAATCAATATAAATCAAATATATTGGAGGTAAAACAGGAAAAAGACACCAGTCTTCAAGTTTTATTTGTAGACTACAATTTAATGTCAGGTATTAAAAAAAATTACCATTGAGGTTATCCACTCTAATAAAACACCATAGCAGCTTACAAGACACTGGTTTTCGCCTACAAGTTAAAATAAAACCATATAAATTGATACTCACTTGTATAGGGTGTAATTGGCGGGGCCCTCCAGGGAACCCGCGATAAGTACAGCCACCACCAACCCGTAGATGGCGATGATACCCGCCATGACGACGGGAATGATGGACTTCATGATGAGCTCGGGCCGCATCACCGACATGGCGGCGATACCTGTGCCTGACTTCGCTGTGCCATATGCAGCTCCCAGCGCTGAAATTTTATAATGCAAAATATTAATCTTTATTTTAGAAGACAATATAACATATAGAATTGGTACTAAAACACAGATTATAAAAAAAAAAAAAACAAAAAAAATTAAATATATAATAACTTGTGGTATCCTATCAAAGGAATTGAAAAAGGCTTTGAAATTGAATATCAAATAATTAGTGGAAAATGAGGAAATAAAGGAAAATATTCATTGCAAGAGTGAAAAACAGTTTTTCAGTAATAAAGGTTTTATTATAATAATTAAATGCATCTCCATTTATTAACTGGATTTTTACTTATGACTTCAGCCATTATCCAACATTAGCATAAGAATATTGGAAAATATTTAATAATGCATGCCTGTACTGTATAATATGAAATTACTTGCCCAATTTCAAATTTGTATGTAGTTTTTTAAGTATCATGACTAGTCAATGAGTGATTGGTTTTGTATTATGGTCTAATATTATTATTTCATTTTACATTTTTGAAAATTTTATACATACATAGATTACAAGCAATAATAGTACTAGTATAAGAGTATTAACTACTTAAACAGTTTGAATGAGAAAATTTCATTTGTATGATGTCTATATATCCCTAGGGCACATAAATATAAGCAGAAAAATAGGTTTGTATATATATATATATATATGTATATATATATATATATGAAATGCAAGATGCTTTTTCATAACTAAACTACTCTGTACAAAATACTTCTTGTAATAAAATAAATCAAACAATATTCACATAGTAGAATTTGTGACAAATACATCTATGACACTTTTAAACTATTAAATTTATAGATTTTTTTTAGTTCCTAATATTCTAATAATAGTATATATTTGAACATTGTTTAATAATCTGCTGAACAGATTTGAATGAAATTTAGGAAAAATTTATACATACTACAAAATAATACATAGGGTATATTATATAATAATTCATGGTGGCAAAACTACAGGATACAGCTAGTTAAAAAAACTTTAGTATGAAAAAAAAAACAGTTAAAAAAAGCATGTAAATTTAAAATAAATTTACAATATTAAAGACACCTTAAAATGATAACTTGACTGTATCATATTTGGTTACAAGTTATCAAATTTTTAATGTATTAACTTAATTATTAGTGATATAACAATCATATATAAAATCAGTTATGTAGTAGTTATATAGTAGTCATGTGAAAATCATGTGATTCAAAATTTAATATAACAAGTGATCAGTCACATGATAAACTGTTAATGATGTATATTAATGAATGATACTTTTTAATAACTGTCACAGTAATAACATTTGGTTTTAAAATCATATACATAATAATGTAACTTAGCTACCTCAGGTTAAGTTAAGCATGACTAAACAGCTGACTGGTCACATGACCAAATCTAAGTCATGTGATGACAGTTTTAAGTGCATATTATGTTAGTTCTGACAGAAATTGTTTTAGTTTGAGTTATTAGACTCATTGCATGTTGTAAATCTGATTAAGGTTTTAATTTGGCATGACCTTTTATCAGAAATCTCAAGTTTTCTTAATTAAAACTATTACTTTCACATTTCCATAATAATAATACTTTACAATATAAGGAAGAATTAAACACGATATTTAAATAAAGATATTTAGTAATGAAACTAAGAAAATAACTTTCAGAATACATAAATTTAATCTTTTGCATAATGTAATGAGTAAATTAGGGTATTTAATGTGAGATATGCAATGTCTACACTATTATTGATTAAAAAGAAGCTGTATGAAGTGAATGGTCGAAAGCTGGAAGTTTTTCAGGTCAGATTCTTTGTTGGCTGGTGTTTTTCCAGTACTACCAACTAAGAGACAAATAATAGTTACCTATGTCACATGACAATGATTCATAATTCTTTTTACCCCTCTTACAATTCCTCCTCAAAAACTAGGCTTCAACCTAGTTTTTTCACGCTCATCAATTCCCAAATTACACTGCCATACAAATTATCAGGGGCCCCGATATATCGCTAGGCGATAAGGTGCGGCTACTACTATAATTAGGATGCTCAAAATAACGTAACCAGACAGATTTTTATAGCCGACTAATGTATCAATTTATACATTTGTTTACAATGAATCGCTTTCGTAGCACCATCATCGTATAATAAAAGTCCAGATTTTGGGGATCGATAATGATTCAGACAGCCATTCCAATCAAATCAAGGCGCAATAGGTACGTACCGCTAAAGATGATAGCTGACGCCGCCCCCATAACTCCAAAGAAGGGTCCGTAGATTGGGTTTTCAGCCATTTTGAACTTGAAATGTGGGAGTATTTACAGGTCCCAAAAACTGTGATGACTATCTGCACACACTCACTCCACAGAACTACTTAGTAGGGACAAATATGGCCAAAGCTTTGCAGACACGATAGAATGGGTCATATGACGATTGATGTCCAAGGCAGTGCTCGATATGACCTAAGTTCTGATTGGTCTTCTTACGTCACTTCCGAAATGCGCAACCAATAGGGAACTTAAAATTTTACAGCGTTATGACGTTCGACATTGATGTGGATCGCTGGCCAGCAATTTTCTTCTGCGCAAGTACTGTTTTATAGTTTTAATACTTTTTAACAATAGAAATTATTAGAGATTGCTTCAGAAACAATAACTTCAAAACAGTCTTAAATAATATATTATATTAAAAAATAATATAACTAACATAATGAGAAAAAAGTGATATTGTTCGTAAAAATAATAATTAAAAAGTAATATGATTCTGTTTCGTGTTGCCAGTATAATAAATTTGTTACAATTAAGTAATTTTAATGCTTTATCCAATATTAATGATAAATGTAACACAAAGAATAATACACAGAGAAAATTCCTATAACATTAAAACTAAAAAATACTAGCTGTATCTGTAGGTTATGTCTGTATTAGTTAAGATTAAATGTTAATTATTGCATCAAAATGTTAAAAATTCAATCTACGTTGATTATTATTACATATATAAAATTATATTATATTCAAGACCCAACTATATCACTATCACACGAAATCGTAATCATTCCATCGCTTTTATTTATTTCTGCTCCCTGTACTGTTATTAAAATCAACCTGTACTGCACTAAATTATATTTATACATTCGCTTATATGTTTTTTATTTTACACACTTGTAGATTATTTCACCACAAATGATACTACCGTAGTAGTAATAACATAGATTTCTCACCAATTTATTCTTTTTTTCTTTCCCACTTCATTGTTAGAGGCTATTGAAATTATCATAAACACGATATCTCTACTATACATTAGCAAAAAATATTTTTATTGCAGATTTTAGGTGATGATGCAGTACTAAATCAAGATAATCAAAGTCTTGCATTGTTGTTTTGATTCGTAGCAATTGCTCACATTCTTTCACTTCCAAGAAAAAGGCAGATATTCTTTAAACGAATACATAAATTTTCTTGTTAAAATTCTTATGGTTAAAATAATGTCATTATTGATATAATTACTATTTGAACAAAAATACTAGAATAAAAGCTGTTTATTCATTTAGGAGTAACAATATCATAGATACACTTGTTGAATTTAATTAATTAAACACCTATAGATCATTATTATGTAATGACAAAATTTTGAATTTTGATGGTGTACTTAAAATTTTGTAAGCACAGTATAAAGAACTACTTTAACTATATTCGGAATTAGAGAAAATGATTTCTTTAAATAGAGTATATTTATCAAATAGTATATCGAGGCTGTTTGTATATAAAAATTGTAAATTCTTCTAACCTCATAAAAGCAAAAATTATCTAAATAACTACCGACTTATTAAAATAATATAATAATTACAACTAAATTATCAATAATTTATATAGTTGTTGATTGTTAATTTTTAGTTAATATTCAGGTGCTCAGTGAAGTAATAGTTCAAATGGTAAAAAGTCAGCGTAGAAGGTACAGGTTCAAGTCCCGTCCGATTAGAATTTTTTCAATCAATAATTATTAAGATATGATTTCCATATTTTAATAGGGTACGCGTAACTGAAATATATTACAACTTGTTTCTAAGACGAATATTTCGATTAATTATTATTTAAATTATTGATTTTCATAATAAATTTTACTAATAACTTAATATATGTATCATAGTAATAATACTTTTTTTTTTAAACAATATAATTAAAAATTATATTAAAAAAGTGTAACTTTTTTATTTTCTTTATTTCCACACCAAATTGAGTACTTAGATAAGTCACGTGGTTTTTATAAACGGCGGGAAAATTAATAGTATTAATTTTTTTGGAAATGTAAAACTTCATAAATGCTTAATAAATTTAGAGCAACTAATGTATGATACAAACAGCTATAAATAAGCTAAAAATACGTATAAATTCATTCAACGTGCAGTAGTTTATAGAATTATATTTAATGCAATTTGTATTACCGGTTATTGATTTAGAGTCCGTAATGATATTCTATCACGTACAGCTTACTATACTTAAATTTCTTGATTCAATGCTTAGCATTGAATCAAGAAATTTAAGTATTCATCTATTGCCGCATTTTCAGCTTATAGCAAAAATACAGAGCATGTTCAGTGTCCATGTCTCCTTGTTTGATTCAAACCTCATTTAACGATTTACTTACTTAGCGATAGCTTAATAAAACTTACCTTTGCCTTTATTTTTTTTATGAAACAAAATATCGTATGTCAATGTCAAAATCGTGATAGATTAATTGTCAAATTGAATGTCATATTCACGTGTTTTTGTGTTTTGAATCCATGCTTCATTTCATAAAATAATTTAAATTATTTAGAAAAACATGTTTGTTTTTCGTTATTAATATTTTATTAAGGCACTGCTGCTTTTTTTATTACAACATGAAGTTTAATTATAAGGTATATACTTTTCAAACTGTGTTTAGAAATGCAACTTTTTTGGTGTTATTTAATTCTTTTAATTTTGATATAATGTATTTGTTTAATTAACAAAAACGGCTATGACTTTTATATTGTAAGAATCGAAATGAGATGTGTACACTGTTCCTCTGTATTCTCTCACCAATTTTCCTATGAGGCATGTAAAGGACCAAATATAACCATGTGCAAAAGTTTTTGTTTTTTCATATACAAAATTATAACTTATGTAGTTATTTATTAAATAATCTATATAGCTTTCATTAGCAACTTTGTTGTGTTGTATATTGATTGATAATAAAAAGAAGCCTATATTCTTCATCTCAAGCCCTATCTGTAATATCTGTGAAGCAAATTTCATGACAATAGGTTTAGTTGTTAAGGTGATAAGAGGTAATAAACGAATTCATTTTCACATTTATAATATTAATAAGAATTAAGAGGCAAGTGATTTTTAGTAATGGGATGTAGTGTCTATATTGCTAACAAAATAGGTAGACCTCTGCACAGTTTTTTGATAAACAATAATCAGAACATTAAGGGTTTCATATTTATGACTTTGTAAGCAGCTGGCTATTTGGCCACAACAGTAAATAGTGTTTTGCCCTTTTGAGGGTAAAGCAGTAAATTGTGGCCATTTTGTGTTACTGTGGCACACACGCAAAGGAAAAAAAAAAGATCTATATCATGTTTATATATTTTTCTGTTATTTTTGTCTTGTTTTTGAGAATGTTTATCTGTGTTTATCATTATTTGTATACTGAAGTAGTATAAATAAATTATATTATTTATCTATCTAAACTCAAAATATAATTAAACTCTATTTAAATTACATTTTTTTTATGTACAGTTTAGCAATTTACTTGGAACTGTGTACAAGAGAGGAGATATAATTTTTACACAAGATGGGAACTGTGTCATCAGTCCTGTGGGTAATAGGATTACTATATACAACCTTAAACAGTAAGTTATTTAATTGATTTTTTTAACTTAATACATTTTATTTACTCTAAATATTGTACATCAACTTGAAATGAATGAATGAAATATTAAAAACTGCTAACCTCAAAACATATGATGGTGCTTCTCAACCATCTTTCACTGAGTGCAACTGACTCCTAGCCTTATAACATAGATATGGCTAAATAGCCATACTTCTTGTCATAACTATGATGTGAATGAAGTTAAATAACTCAATTTATTAGGAATCTTGGGCACAAATAATAATCAAATGACTAGAGTCCCTTCAGCATTTGCTATTTAGTGAAGCTGTAAAAGCTGTGGTCAATAGTATAAGAATAATTTAAAAAATAGCAGGTGGTGGTAGATTTGTAGCCAGTTTAATAAAAAAAATTCTATGATCATAGTATTTTATTTATAGATGTTTATTTATTATATATATAAAATTTTAATAATTTCCAGCAATAAAAGTAATACACTGTCAGTGGAGGGACGCTTCAATTATACAGCTATTGATCTGTCACCCAATGGATCTATGCTGTTAGCAATAAATGAGAGTAAGTAGAAATATAAATAATAACTAGTATAAATAATTATAAATATAAATAATAACTGTAATCACTAATGAGGTGGTTAACAGACATTCCTTTTGGTTCGGTTCAGCGCTGAATGGTGTGGTCACTATTGTTATTATATGCATTTGCTAATTATAGCAAATAATTATTAAAAAAAAAAAAAAAACAATATATGCAGTGGAATGGTTATAGATCTTGTTAGCAAGTCTAGGCTTTTATCTCTTTGGTTTTTAGGGTTTTTAATTATATTATAATTTTTTTATTTCAAGATGGAGCAAACAAATATTTGCATGGATATAATGTGCAATTGAAACTTTAGAAAACTTGAAGTATTTATATTTATAATAATTAATTCTTTTTATTTAAAAAAACGAACAAAGATTGTTTCTCCAGTTGAACTCTTTATATAGTAACTATCCACCTTTCCAAGCAACCTTTAGATTGCTAAAGGTTGCTTGGAAGAGATTACTCTTAGTAATAAGGCCCCCTCATTGTTTTGTTAATGTAATATTTTCTTGGAATTGTTTATATTTATAATAAGTTTACTATTGTAATCTTATAGAGGAAACAATAAAGAGTATCTATCTGTTTATCTTTTGCAGAGGGCGAAGCTCAAATGATCAGTATGCTCACATGTGCAGTTGTACACAGGTACAAGTTTAGGCAGCATGTGAATGCTGTTAAGTTCAGTCCAGATGGGAAGTACTTTGCTGCTTGCTGTGATGATACAGGTAGGTTGTGTTTACAATAGGGCTTTCCTTTGATATCACCAAACATCCAACATAGACATTGCTGCTTGGATGAAATTTATTATTTTTATTTTAAATTATTGTAAAATATTGGCTGTGTTTCGCAGTTTCGCCTGTGTGAATTAGGGCTCAGCTATTTAAGTATTATTCCATGTTAGACATCTAAACATATTATAACAAAAAATTTTTTTTTCTTTACAAACTTGCAGTTTTAATGTCACATATTTATAATATTCTCGATCTATCAGGCAACAGAAAATTGATGAATTTTTGACCATTATTCATGTAGCAGTTGTTTGTCTTTAAATACTTGATTAAAATCGGCAATTTGTTTTGTACTTTCATTTTTAAACATAATTTAATTTACTTGTAATGTTTAAATCAAAGATTTCGTTTAAATATCTTAAACTTTTTTATTGATGAATGCAGTGTAATAAAAAAAAATTACTGCTTTAATATAATATTGTTTATTAAGTTGCACCGTCAATTATATTTTCTGTTATTCCTGTCTACGGTCGACTGGTAGATAACGCCATCTAGAAAGTTTAAATGGCGGACTTAACAATATAGTGTTAAGTCCGCCATTTAAACTTCCTAGATGTATTTAAAGTATAATAAATAAATAAATAATAGTGTTTGTATGTATTTTGTATAGCACGAAAATATTTGTCGAATATATCAGTCTGGAGTAGTTGTAAAGGTCATTCACATAATTTGCGTTATATTATGTAAATAAATAAAATTTCCCTTATTCATTTCAGTATTCATAATGACAGCTCCAAGCTGTTTCACTGGAGAATTCCGCTCGTTTGTCATGAAACGGGTTTTCAAGAAGGCACACGACGAAGTCACATGTCTCGACTGGTCGACATGTTCGAAACTGCTCGCAGTCGGCTCTAAGGATACCACTACAAAAATTTACACTGTAGATTACTTAGACAACCTCAGTATGTACTCACTGGGCGGCCATACGGACAAAGTGGTTGGTGTTTTTTTCGAAAAGAAGAGTTTGGACCTTATAACAGTGAGCAGGAACGGTCAAGTTTGCTTGTGGGAAGCGAACATTGACTCCGATGATCTTGTAACATCAGAAGTACAGATATCTCATAGAAAAAGGAGGAAATTGGCTAAACAAGAAGAGAGCGATGATGATATTGATGAGAAGAATGTTGTAGAAAAAGATAAGGAATATGTTAGTAAATATTTTTGTAATTATTTTTTCTATGGTTTAGCTAATTTCTTATTAGCCATTTGTATTTCTTTGATGACATTATTTAATGTTTTCGGATTAATAACTCTTCAGATTAGGTTGTTACTAGTAAGTCCACTAAGTAGGTTTATAGAATTGAATATAATAGGTACCATGGGCGAAACAGTATACTCTGTTATGTCTATGGTACTGCTCATGTCTATAGGCGACGATTACTACTTTCCATCAGGTGAGCCGTCAGCTTGTTTACCATTCTAAGTTGCAAAAACTAAATATAATATTTTTTAGAATTTGAAAAAAGTGAGAATTTGTTTAAAGATTAAGGTCACTTCTAGTCAAACAATTCTTTGCCAGCTCTCTGAAGGAGTTACTGGTATAAATAAATAAATATAAAGAAATATACTGAACTTTGTAAAATATTTCAAATTATTTAAAATACTATATCATTATCAATATTGTGATTGATTGAACTGATTTTAATAATTCTTTTTGCTGTCTATAGGATTTACTTTCCTATTGATATTATATTTATTTTGCTATGATTGAAGTAACAATTTTTTTTTGCCGTGCAAAATAAAGAAGTCATATTTGTATCTGTGTAGTGTTTTTTATCTCTATGTTATTTTTAATAAAAAAGAAAAACTTTTTCTAGGAAAGTGACGACGAGCAGCAGGATTCAGAAGTGAAAAGTAATAAAAACAATACAGACGAGAAAAAATTGCTATACAAAAAATTGGGTCGACATTACATAGGCGATGCACTAAGGAGTGCCGATTACAAGGTGAAATTAACAGCGGCTCAGTACCATAAGGCTACTAAACTATTGGTCACTGGTAAGGAAGACTTATTATCATTCTATATATTAAAGAGTTTTTTAACGGTTGATAATAGTATGGTAACCCTCTCTGCGTTATCAGTATACACTAGTGGGGCACCAGTGAGGGGTAATAGGTGAGGAAAGCAGGCCAGTTAGTCCATCCTGACGAATTTAACTAGAATTAACCATGATGGTTTCCAGGTGGAGTTTGACCTGATAGGGAGGGTATATTGAAGTAATGGAGCTATTTGACCCCTTTACTAGTAATCCCTTTCCCCCCATTTAAAAGTGTTATATCTATTTAAGTTGTATGGACTCTGCATAGAACAGGCCACCTTTTTCCATAGCTAAACATAGCCCTCCTCCAATAAGGGGGTTTATCCTGTGATTGCCACACTCGGCAGGTGGGTTGGCAATTACAGTTATAATTTTGTGATGTTTTAAGATGGGCCCTGTTCATCCCTCAACCATTATATTCCCTTACTTGCCTCTTACAACACCCACGGAACTTTCACCCACCCACTTTCACTTCAGAATAATAATTGATAGATTGTTTCCTCCAAATGATTACTTTACTTTACTTTACTTTATTCTTTATTGTACACAAAAGGTTATTGAAATGTAAAAACAAACATAATTGTGCACAAGGGCGAGCTTATCTCCAATAGAGATTTCTTCCTTACAGATTACAATTCCTTAGAGATTCCTTAGTGATTACAATAGTAAACTTATTACAAATATTTATTTATTTATTTATTCATTAGTACAAATATGTGTACATGGCGGACTTAATGCTAAAAGCATTCTCTTCCAGTCAACCACAGGGAAGTGTCAGAATACTCAAATGCGGTACTACTAATTATTGATATACATACATACTAAAATTACCTATATAAACGAATAAATATATATGAATAACAAATATACTTACACATATATGATATATACTATATTATACACGAATTTGGGAATAATATAAACAATTACAAGAAATAATAATAATTGATGTTATATAATTAATAAAAACTTTTGTAAAATGTAAATATTTGCATGCCAACATCGCTAATGCAAATAACCAGGTGCCAAAATAGTAGCACATGGCTTTGTAATAATTTTAAGACTATATAAAGCAAATAAACTGATTTCATATAATTTCATAATGTTATGTCATCTTCAGGTTTCTCCAGCGGTATATTCTTTCTTCATGAGATGCCAGACGTTAATCTTATTCACACACTCAGCATATCAGAGCACAGGATCAGCAGTATCTCGATATCCCCGCCAGGAGACTGGATAGCGTTTGGGTGTCCGCACATTGGGCAGCTACTTGTATGGGAATGGCAGAGTATGTTAATTTTAATAATTTTTAGACCCCTGGTGTGTTTTTTTTTAATGTATTTTTTTTTATACAACTTACAATGGCAAACAAGCTGACGGCCCATCTGATGGAAAGTCGTAACCGTCGCCTATAGACACGAGCAGTACCATGGACATAACAGAGCATACTGTTTCGCCCATGATACCCCCCATGCGTTGCCATTCCTGAGGACTCAGGTGTTATTCCTCCGTACCCAGTAAATTCATGCCAAATGTCTAGAACAAAATGTATACCGATCCGATATCTATAGGTTCCTGTGGGCATTGATGTCTGAAAAAAGGTCAAAGGTCGGATATCTATTTTCGAATATGTTTAAAGTCTGTTATTCAATATTAACAGACTTTTAACATATTCGTTATTGGGCTTGTGTTCTGTACATTATTGTAACTAAAATATATAGATATTACTATATATTACTCCTAACACTAATATTCAATTCTCCTGACAGGTGAACAATACGTGATGAAGCAGCAAGGCCACTCCCTAGACATGACCTGTCTCGCTTACTCTCCCGACGGTCTCTACATAGTAACGGGAGGGTACGATGGGAAAGTTAAGGTGTGGAACACTAGTACAGGGTTTTGTTTCGTCACATTCAACGAGCACAAATCGTCCGTGACGAGTATAGTGTTCAGTGCAAACAAGAAGTTCTTCGTGTCCTCGTCGCTAGATGGCACTGTTAGATGTTATGATCTAACTAGGTGCGTATTTTTATAATTATGCAATTTGGATTATGGAATTCGACTTTGAAAAGTGGGAATTTCGGATTAATTTTATATCTCGAAATTGACTTTGGTTCCAATAATTTCGAACCGGAGTTATGACGAAGATCAAAATGCAACTGTACAAGGTTCGACGAGTCGTATTGGCGTATTTAGAGAAATGTTCGGAGGGAGAGACGAAAGGTTCTTGAATGGCGACTCCGTATGGGCAAACGTAGTGTAGTACGACTCCCCCCCACCTAGATGGGGTGACGATCTCAAAACGATACAGGGGGTCATTAGATGCAGCTGGCTTAGGACCATTCTTTATGGCAGTATATGGAAGAGGCTTATAGTCGGCAGTGGACAAATAATTACTGAGATGATGATGATAATGAAGGGGGATGGGGGGGGAGGAGTTGTGAACCTAATCTAAATGTTAGCTCTGATTTGGGTATACTAGGTTGTGACGCTAGATGTACGTCGCCTGGTCATAGCACAGAGTATTCTACTTTGAATACATGTATCTGGGTAGAGACTCTTTTCATTATTATTTAAAAAAAAATTCTTTCATATTTGAAAAAAAAATCTGCGAAGAACTGTTCTTTCGGTCTGAGTCTGCTTGCTTAACTGATAATAAAAACTGATATTGATTGTCGACTCCTCAGGTACCGTAACTTCCGCACGCTGACGGCAGCGACCCTGGTGCAGTTCAGTTGCGCGGCGCTAGATGGCAGCAGCGAGCTGTGCGCCGCCGCCGGCCAGGACGTCTTCGATATCTACCTCTGGTCTATCAAGTTTGGGAAACTACTTGATGTTAGTGTCAAATTCTTAATTGTAGATCTTTGAATAGACTCTTTGTCAAAGAGAGATGATACAAAGTCATGCATACGAATATCTTTATTAAATTTTAGATTTTCGCTTTGAATGGTTTAAATCCAATATAATGATTTTAAGACCATGCAGATTTGATGGATTGTCTAATCTTGCTTTATATTTAATTGAATTTTGTAATAAAGAATATGTAATTATAAATTTAATTTATTATATTAATTATATTGTGACATTTCTATGCATGTAATCTGTAGTCAATGTTGTGTACGCCTGCTATAGGTATGCATATCAGCATGCTGCACAAAAAATGTTATTTAATTTATGTACAATATGTATACTGTTGGTGTGCCTAATTCGAAATAAATAAATAAAGAAATAAGTCTACGTAAATACGTATCCATATTACAAAAAGATTTCGCTTATAGTTTTACGACCGGCCGCGAGGAGGTAGATCTGATAGGGTTTATTGCTAGCAATAGGGTTGCTAATTTCAATTACTAACAATTCCTTCTCACCCTGCAAACAGGTACTAGGCGGTCATGAAGCACCAGTGTCCTGTTTAGCATTCAGCCCGGCGCTAACTAGCTCCCGGCTCGCGTCGGCCAGCTGGGACAAGACCGTCCGGCTGTGGGACTGCATCGAGAGTAGCTCCGACTGCGAGACCATACAGCTCACGTCCGACGCGCTGCAGGTCGCCTTCCGGCCTGACGGTGAAGAGGTATGCGATAAAATAAATTTGATGTAATACCTTAATTTGGTCTAAGATCTTACTATAATAATATAATACCAGATAATATGTAAGAGTAAAATATAAGCTAATAATAGTATACCAGAGGGGAGACTTTGTACAAAAGTTATTTGCTTGGGCATCTCTGTCCCATTCGTGTTTCTACCATGAAGTAGTTGTGTTTGCATGGCTGTGTTTCGGTTCAAAGGGTGAGATATAGCAGTGAATTTACAGGGTATAGAGGAATAACATGTGAGTCCTCAGGAATGGCAACGCATGGGAGGTGTCGTGGGCGAAACAGTATACTCTGTTATGTCCATGGTACTGCTCATGTCTATAGGCGACGGTTACCACTTTCAATCAGGTGGGCCGTCAGCTTGTTTGCTATTCTAAGTTGTATAAAAAAAATTGAATGAATGAATAAATAATTGAAATTATTGTTAAAAATGTGGTACAAGAAAGTGATAATATTACAATAGGTAATATTACAATAGTTGGTTTCACACATTTTGTCATTACTGACATGCAACAGTCATTACAAAAATTATGACAAAATAATTCTTTATAATAAAATTAATTCTATAGCCATATTTATATAATTCAGAAATTTATATCTACTTGTAACAAAATTGAAATTTTTTAAATATATTATTTTCATATTGGAACTAGATGATGTCTATACATGTAAGATTTTATAGCCTTCCCTATAAAGGAAGTTTTGCCAGTAATTGCCACGCTTGGCAGGTGGGTTGGCAAATACAGTCAGGCTTTAGAGATGTTTTAAGAGAGATGCTGTTGCCCATTCCTCACCTTCCATTGATCGCCTCTTACGACATCCACGGAATAGGAAAGGGTGGCCTATTCTATGCCGGGGGCACATGGTACCATGTATATGTTCTAGATCGCGGTGTCGACCCTGGACGGCAATATCAGCTTGTTCAGCACGGCGTCGTGCGAGCAGACGGGTAGTATCGAGGGACGCAACGACCTCGGCGCCGGCCGCGCCGACACTGACCTCGTCACCGCCAACACCAACCTCAAGACTAAGTAAACTAATTACTAGATGTTACACAACGCCATCTACCCACAAACAAGTGGAACTAATAATATTATTAATCCTTCTTAGCATGATTTTTTTTATTGGTAAAACAAATCAAGATGATATAATTCATGTTCAAAATTAAAGGAAAAATGTTAAAAAAATAAATAAATTGACAGCTATGTTTTGTTTTTTGCAATGGACATAAAAAAGGTATCCACACATAAGACACGATCAACTTAAAGTGAACTTGATCTTTTATATAATTTTTGGACATTCAATGTTATGATGGAAATTTCCACCATTATGCAAAGAAGGGTTTTATAATTGCTTGTGTATTTATATGGTATTGATTTCACTGATGTTACAGTTTTTCGTGATTGTCTGATCAGCAAATTATCATATTATGTCAATTTTATATACCTTTTCATTTATATTAATACACGCCCACTATATATATATATATATATATATATATATATATATATATTTATATTTTAATATTATATTCTTTTTTTATATATATATATAAATATTTTTTGTGTTGTTTCTTTATTATAATTCTTAATATATGAATTTTTTTAACCCCTGTGTTGTCGCATATTTCTGTAAAATAAAGTTACTTTCTTTCTTTCTTTCTTTATATATACTTTTTATTATAACAGATTGTGAATTGTTGATCTTTGTCGGGTGCCCACGATACAGGTTCGCCTAGTGTAGGGCCCACTGTATCTTGTGTGTGTAACTTTGTGTTTTTGTCAAATAATAAATTTCTATATCTGTCGGTATATACTGGCGGGGCACCAGTGAATGATGATAGGTGAGGATGAAAACATGTCAGATAACCTATCGTGAAGAATTTTACAAGAATGGAGGTAGATCTGATAGGGTATATTGCTAGCAATGGGGGTGTTTTTTTTTTGGATGGTTGAAAATGGTATGGTAACCCCGCCTGCGCTAACGGGATACGTTGGCGGAGCACCAGTGAAGGGTGATAGATGAGAATGAAAACAGGCCAGTTAGCCCATCATGATGAATTCATCAGGAATTAACCATGATAGTTTCCAGGGAGAACCGCGAGGAGGTTGACCTGTTTGGGTATATTGCTAGCAATGGGATTCTCAGTCTCCATTACTAACAATCCCTTTCCCCCAGCAATGGAGGTGTTAGACTCCCATTACTAACAATCCCTTTCCCCCAAAGCGGTTGGTTATCTCTGGTCGCTTATAATTAATTAAATAGCTTAATGTATCATTATAAAATTTTGTAAATTTGCTTTTGCTTAATAAATAAAAAAAAATTGTTGTACAGGGCATTTACAACTATATGTTACTCCGCTGACGGTACGTGCCTTCTCGGCGGGGGGAACTCCAAGAATATTTGCCTGTATAGCGTAAGGGAAGCGGTGCTGATCAAGAAATTCGTCATCACGCAGAACAGATCCTTAGATGCTGTGAACGTGAGTAATTATTATTTTATTTATACAACTTAGAATGGCAAACAAGCTGACGGCCCACCTGATGGAAAGTGGTACCGTCGTCTATAGACATGAGCATTGTTGACGCTATTTTGGTATTTTATATTTATATACAATGAATGTCATTGTATTTTTCTTGTACATTCATTTTTCTAGGGGTGCATATTGGTATCCTGTGAAACATGTGTAGTCGATTTAAATAAATAAGTAAATAATATGATTACAGGACTTCATCAACCGCCGGTTTCTGACAGAGTTCGGCAACATGGCGCTCATAGAGGAGAGGACGGAGCTGGAGGGTGGGGATGTGGCCATCCGCCTGCCCGGCGTCAGGGATGGTGATATGGCTGACAGGAGGGTTAAACCAGAGGTGAGATGTTTTTGCAACTTAGAATGGCAAACAGGCCGACCGTTAGGTGGCCACCTAATGGAAAGTGGTAATCGTCGCCTGTAGGCGTGAATTCCATGTCCGATACACCACAGAGTATACTGTGACGCCCACGATTGCTATGAGAACGGTTATGGGGCGCTGTTCTCTGTTCTAATAGCTAATAAATAAGGCTGTGTTTTACAAAAAAAAAACTGACTTCAGTTGTAGCAAATTTTGATTTAAAAATTAACCTACTGACTCGGTTTTGATAAAATTTCTACGGGACCAATATGTATGTATGTATGTGTATGTATGTATGTACGTGTATGTATGTATGTGTATGTATATGTAAATATATCCTTTCAGATAAAAATAAAGAATTTTCCAAATCGGTTTGCAACTGACGTAGTTATGAGGTAATAAACAAAATGAGAAATATTAACGAATTGAGTACCTCCTTCTTTTTTTGAAGTTGGTTAAAAATGTTTATAGTCTATTTGTTTTTCTGTGATTTTTTGATTCAGGTAAGAGTACACTGCGTACGTTTCTCGCCGACCGGTGAGAGCTTCGCCGTCGCAGCCACCGAGGGGCTTTTAGTTTACAGTCAGAATGCAGGCATCGATGGCACATTCAGGTCAGTTCATACTTATTATGATCATTATTGGGTATCAGCGTCATCATATTAGCCCTTAATTGTCCACTGCTGGACATAAGCATCCCCCTAGTAGGGGTTTGCCAGTAGTTGCCGCGTTTGGCAGGCGGATTGGCAACCTCAATTAAACTTTAAAGATTTTTAAGAGGATGCTGCTGCCCATTCCTCGGCCTCTTACGACACTTACGGGAAAGGAAGGGGTGGTCCGTTCTATGCCGGGGTACCCAGGGGTCTATTGGGTATGGTAGCATAGAATTGACGTAAGTATGGATGCACTAGGTTGAGTAGCATTTAAGAAAATATATTAAGTATGAATTGGCTATAAGAGTAAGGGAAGACCTGAAAAGGTACTTACCTTATTTTTTTTTATTGGGTGAAAATGGTATGGTAACCCCGCCTGCGCTAACGGGATACGCTGGCGGAGCACCAGTGAAGGGTGATAGATGAGAATGAAAACAGGCCAGTTAGCCTATCATGATGAATTCATCAGGAATTAACCATGATAGTTTCCAGGGAGAACCGCGAGGAGGTCGACCTGGTTGGGTATATTGCTAGCAATGGGATTCTCAGTCTCCATTACTAACAATCCCTTTCCCCTCTGTACCTACCTTACACGTAATCCTGGAATGTGAGGCTGTGGCCCATCAACGTTTAGATCCTCGGAACGGTAAGGTCGCTCCGTGAGGCCTGTGAAGAACCCAGGAAGCTTCTGCGCTTCTGGGCGGAGCTAGGTTGGCTGCACTAGCCACGACTCATACGCACAACGGCCCAAATGAGAGGCTAAGCGCGGAAAATAGAGTTCTATTTACATTCACACATATACCAGATAAAAACCGTAAGCTTGTTTTTTTTTTGTTTCATATATACAGGCCGTATCGTTTGGATTCCGGCTCCACTCCTCAGACGGTAAGACAGCACCTGAAGGACAGATCCTGGGGGCACGCATTGCTCGGCGCCATACAACTGAACGAACTCACCATCATACAAGAATGCGTCGAATCGGTACCGCCTTCTGACAGTAAGTACTCATTATTTGGTATTTTAGGTATCTGTCTCTCTTTTCAGCTCTGACTTAATCTACATATACTCTCTTTTCTTTATAATATCCTGCATAATCCCGTTGCACCAACATATCTTTGTGAGCGGTTTAACTTTCTGTATTCAGCGAAAAGCAATACTAGGACTCTTAATCGTTCTTTATTGCGAACTCCGATTTATTCTGGTCAAGCGTATTCAGATTCTTTTGTTGTGGCTGCAATTAGACTATGGAACACATTTCCTCATGAAATTAGAAATAGCCCAAGCATTGGGATTTTCAAATCACGTCTGAAGAATTATTACCTCTCACAATGCTGATGTACGTACTTATTATATTTGTGTATTATATATAGTATACATATATTTATCTATTTATATGTATTTACTTTTATATATTTTTATTTATTTATTTTTAACTATAACATTTAAGTCGATTGGTACACATGTTATGACTGTAACTACTAATGAACTGTCACTTTTCTCATATTGGGTTTGCTGGAAGAAATCTCTATTGGAGATAAGCTCGCCTTTGTGCACTATTATGTTTGTTTTTACATTTCAATAACTTTTGTGTACAATAAAGAATAAAGAATAGATAGATAGATAATTTATTTGCATAGCATACAAAACCCACAGTAAAAAAAAAAACACAAAAAGTAATTTATACGAAACAACAATTTATAGTTTTCAAGGTTAAAAATTTTATCTTCCAATAAACAGGAGGAAGTTCTCAGTTCATCCAATTATATACTTGATATAGTATTGATTAAAATATATATTTATAATGCACCACCTACTTATTTCTCTGTTTGTCCAATGGTTGATTGGCAGAGAACACTGTCTAGAGTTAAGTCCACTAAACATACATAAATGTATGTGCACTTGCGTTACAGTTTAAATAAAATGTATTGACCGGCCATAACAAATGATCTATTTGATGAATCATTTTGAATACTTTTTTTTTCTTTAATTGGGCATTATCATCTTCCTACCCTTATCCCAATCATTTGGGGTCGGCGTAATATGATTTTATCCATATTACAAAAAGATTTGGTTTTTAGTTTTACGACCGGCCACCTGCCTGACTCTCTTTGGGAATTATAATAATAATAATTGGGCATTATAATAATAAAAAATAACATAAATATAACAAATAAAAAATACTATTTTTTTTTATTATATATTTAAAACTTTTTAACTTAAAGTTACTAAAAATTATCTCTTTATTTAACTTTTTTTTTCTGTAATTCATTAAAGTTATTACTTTTGTGAAACAAAATCTTAAATTTTTTAATAATTAAATGATAATTACATATATCTGATAGATGTCGCTCACTGAATTTAGAAATAGACCAATAAATTTTTTATTTATTTATGTATTAATGTTATATTATTATTCATTTACTTTTATTATTTACATATGTAGGTATATAGAGCTGTTTTTATTGTGTTATATGTTAAATTTTTTTTTACTGTGTATTATTTAGTTTATCTTTAATTGTCCGGTTATTACCCTTGTACATTCTACAGTTTTCTTTCAGCTTCTCAAAGGTTGACTGTAAGAGATACCTTTATGGGATAAGTCCGCCATTGTATATTAAATCATTTACCAGTGTTTAATCTGAGTTATGTACAATAATAATTTTACAATACAATATAATAAATTATATACTATTTATTTCAGTCGAACTAACCGTTACGAGTTTAGAAGAGGATTACGTCAGTCGCCTTCTGAATTCACTGGCGCGGCTTCTAGAAGACAGCCGACACTTAGAGCATTTACTTCTATGGGTGAAGGCGGCGATCTCAGGCAAGAGGAAGGTGCCTCCGAACGTACTTCTGGCGCTGGAGAAAGTACTTACCGTGAAGTACTCGCAATTGAGCAAAATGTAAGTTGAATGTTGTTTGAAAAATTTTATTTTTACTACATTTCGCCCGCTGCTTTTCTTGCGTGTGGTATTCCAGAGGAGTTAAATTTTCAAGAATGCTGAAAAGTATTTTATTTATTTCTAATCAGAAGTCGTAAAACTAAATTTTCGTATTTATTATTACAGAGCTCCCATACAAATATTCATCCCTTATTTCAACCCCTTAGGGGCCCTAATATCTGACAAAATTCCACACAAACTTTCAGTCCCCATTTTTTAACCTCTTACGGTTCGAGTTTACAAAATATCTCACTTATTATTTTAAATACATAATCGGGACTTAACACGATGTAAGTCTTTACAGGTAAATAGTACCTATATACCTGCTTGTTTATTGCCGACGTTTCGACGTGGATTGCACTACGTCGTTTATATTATATATTTCAATTTATATATTATATAATTATAAATATATAGAATTATATATATTTCGAGTAAAATTACAATATTAATACATACATATAAATATATATGTTAAATACAACATATAAATATCAAATAAAAGAGAACACAATGATGACAGTCTTCTAATCATTATATATATATATATATATATATATATATATATATATATATATATATATATAGTTCAGCCATAAGTCCTGTTAAAAATGTAGTGTATGTAGAAATGTAATATTACTAAAACTTATACCTAAATACTTATTGAAATCTCAGCAAAAAACAAACAAAAAAATATTCTATTCGAAATAGCCACTTTTGGGCTTTTATACAGGCCTTTAATCTGTTTGGCCACGAATCTATGGATTTACGCGCTGTCTTCAAGGAAAATTTCGCCACTGCTTGCTCCAGAGATTTTTTAAGAGGCTCAATGTTGCCGTGTCGTTTAGAGCAAGCCATGTTCTCTAAAACTGACCATAATTTGATGTCTAAAGGGTTGAGGTCTGGGCGAGATGAGGGCTAGTCTTCAGCTTATTTTATGTCATTTTTTGTCATTTGTAAATTAGTTTATTTATCTCCACAAAATACATTAAATGCACAGATTATTTACTCTATACAAAATATAAGTATCGTAATAATATTTGCTACGTTTGGCAAACGGATTGGCAACCTTAGAAATCAATCGTGCAGGAAAAGTCACGCGTTAGTTCTAGTTATTTGAACCTGTTCAAAAAGAGAGGGAGATTTGTACAAAAGTCGATTGCTTGGGTACCTCTGCCCCATTCGTGTTTCTACCGTGAAGCAGTTGTGTTTGCATGGCTGTGTTTCGGTTTGAAGGGTGGGATATGGCGTGAAATTACTGGGTACAGAGGAATAACACCTGAGTCCTCAGGAATGTCCTCATGAAGTCCGCATGGGGGAGTATCATGGGCGAAACAGTATACTCTGTTATGTCCATGGTACTGCTCATGTCTATAGGCGACGGTTACCAATTTCCGTCAGGTGGGCCGTCAGCTTGTTTGCTATTCTAAGTTGTATAAAAAAAAACCATTCAAATGACATCACAATATGTCATGACTGAAATTATTACAAAACGTGTCATTGTAACATCAAAAATGCGGTGTGCCGCGTTACCTGAGTAGTTATCATGATTGATTGTCGGCCGGGACCATTGATAAGGCGATATCAACGTAGTGATATAATATAAATAAGGTCAAGAGTAGCAAATCATGTTTCTATGTACATTAAAATTTTAAACGCTATCCATAGTGGAAAACGCTGATTTTATATTTATATTTGTTTACTGGCCGTTTCCTGTGGTGTTGCCCGCTTCTATGTAGTTCCCTTATATCATTCCCATTGGAATTCTTCATGTATCCAGTTTTATATTGTATACTTATATACTTAAATGGTTTTTTTTATACAACTTAGAATGACAAACAAGCTGATGGTCCACTTGATGGAAAGTGATAACCGTCGCCTATAGACATGAGCAGTACCATGGACATAACAGAGTATACTGTTTCGCCCATGATACCCCCCATGCGTTGCCATACCTGAGGACTCAGGTGTTATTCTTCTGTACCCAGTAAATTCACGCCATATCCCACCCTTCAAACCGAAACACAGCCATGCAAACACAACTGCTTCACGGTAGAAACACGAATGGGATAAAGGTACCCAAGCAATAGATTTTTGTACGTATCTAATCAATCAATCATCATCAATATCAATATATATAATAAAATCGTAACTGCTCGCTGTCTTTACCTATGTACAGACACTCTATATATCCTGAGGAGATAAAAAACATCGCTACAAAAAACATTTTTAAATTCCTACCATTGATAGGAATTAGCTGCGACCTTTAAAAAAGGTCGAGCACAGAAGATCACGGATAGATCGTAGTGTCACAAGTTTTTCTGTCTGAAAAAGGCCGTTTCTCAATAATAATAATATGACTAGTTTACTATTTAGTACGTTAGAATATATTTTTCTCAAACATGCTTGGAAATGTGAGCATTTTTTTGACAATCTTCTTCGAGATAAATCAAAATTGCCGTACTGGCCAGATACATGCGGGCGGCGGCCGGCAAAAGTTGTATGAAAATCCATATCTGTTGTGTTTTGCGGCCAGATAAATTACTGTGTAAACTCATATCTGTCCTGTAATTTAAAAACGGAATGACCTTTTACTTCGAAACATGGCTACCAAGGACGTAACTAATAAAAGGTTTTATTTAAATTTCGAATTAGCTTGCAAATATATGGTGCGTAAAAAATTATTATTGTTCGTTATTCGTCGTTGAACTTAAAAAGTAAAATTGTGTTTTTGATTTCCGCGCATTGTTTGAGAAAAGTACTATACAAGCCTTGGCCTTGATGGACTCACGTATGTGTGCCTCGGCTACGTTTCGGCCCACATTTGCACGTTCGTCCATCAACGCTTCAGTTGCTGGCCGCTGCAGTAATCTACTATTAATTATGTTTTTTCTTACAGATGTGATTTCAACAAATACACGATTCGGTGTATAAAGACAGTGGGCGAGATGATTCCTAAACGTGAAGAGGAGGCGATGGACACCAGCGACAACGAGTCCAGTGGACGAGGGACGTTTTCGGATACTGATTAATTATAAATAACCTGTTTTATTATTATTATTATTTTTTATAATAAAATGTTTATTTGAAATTCATTTGTGCTATTTTTCCTTTCGATCTTTATGTGTACGAGATATTCTCGTACGTGTGAACTTTAGAAAACGTATCAATATAAAACGTAGGCTTAAGAAAAATAGGTAAAAGTAAATGCTAAAGTTATGAATTCATTCATATCAACAATAGTAGCTTTTTTTTTTATACAACTTAGAATGGCAAGCAAGCTGACGGCCCACCTGATGGAAAGTGGTAACCGTCGCCTATAGACATGAGCAGTACCATGGACGTAACAGAGTGTTCTGTTTCGCCCATGATACCCCCCTTACCATTCCTACGTTGCGTTACCATTCCTGAGGACTCAGATGTTATTCCTCTGTACCCAGTAAATTCACGCGATTCACTGTTCATCCAAAAAGGTTGACTGGTAGAGAATTCTAATAGCATTATGTCCGCTTTTTGTATCATATTTTCTTTTGGTCAATAAAGTTATTAATATAAATAAATAAATAAAAATTTTTAAGTTAGTTCTTCAGGAATACGATTGTAAAACAAAACCGTATCAAATTTGATGCAGTAGTTTTTGAGTGATATTGGAACAAACATACAAACAGACAACATTTCTAAAAAAATTATGTTTTAGCATTTGTTGACCTTATTATAACTTTTCATATAAATTCTTCTTAAATATCTTTCATGGATGCGTTGTCAGGTTGACCTCCACGCGATTCCTTTGGAAACCATCAAAATTCTCCACGAATTCAGGACGATGGCTCAACTGACTTGCTTTTATCCTCACCTATCATCCTTCACTGGAGCCCCGCCAGCGTATACCGTTAGCGCAGGCGTGATTACCTTTACATTATCATCCATAAAAAACTTAAATACGCTCATGAGCACAAACGGGGTCGACCTCCACGCGGTCCCCCCTGAAAACCATCGTGTCGAATTCCAGGTGTATTCATCACGATGGGTTAATTGACCTGCATTTTCATTCTCACCTATCATCCCTCACTGGTGCCCCGGCAACGTATACCGTTTTTTTTTTACAACGCAGGGGGCAAACGAGCATGCGGCTCACCTGATGGTAAGTGACTACCGCCGCCCATGATCCCAGGAGGGTTACCTTTACATTATCCTTCATAAAAAAAACTCTTAAATACGCTCACGAGCGTAAGCGGGATCGACCTCTACGCGGTCCTCCCTGAAAACTATCATTGTTAATTCCTGATGAATTCATCATAATGGAGTAACTGGCCTGTTTTCATTCTCATCTATCATCCTTCACTGGTGCCCCGCCAGCGTATACCGTTATCACAGGCGTGATTACGTTTACATTATTATCCATAAAAAAAAAAACTTAAATACACTTATGAGTACAGGCAGGGTATCATTCCATTATAATTCCATACTTGTTAAACAATATGACATAAGCCATATGCCATAAGCCCACGAACACTCAGGTCGTGGAATGAACTCCCTGCCGAGGATTTCCAAGAGACTACAGCATGGGACTCTTCAAAAGGTAAAGAGGTTTCTTCAGGGTTGGCAACGCACGCGTAATGCCTCTGGTATTGCAGGTGTTCATAGGCTACGGTAACCACTTACTATCAGGTGGGCCGTATGCTTGTTTGCCACCTCAGTGGTATAAACAAAAAGAAAAGGTAGTGGAAACAATAGTACAATTAATCTATCCTTTATTGAGATCAATTCCATTAACATTGGTTGGTCGCAGTACAAACACGGAGTTCCTTCCAGACCATCCGGGCAGTGTGGCCCGAACTACAACTATGGTGCTCACCACCGCCGCGATAATTGCTAGTGCTAGTATCACCCACCGAGCCGTGTTGGCGTATCCGATCAGTTTTAGGTTTTGTTGTAGCTCCTCTTGTATAGAGGGCGGCACTTCCGCGCTCTACAAAAAAAAAAAAAAAAAAAGATAAAATTAAGCATCTTCTAAAGGTTTTTTTTTTATGGGTGAAAATGGTATGGTAACCCCGTCTGCGCTAACGGGATACGCTGGCGGGGCACCAGTGAAGGGTGATAGATGAGAATGAAAACAGGTCAGTTAGCCCATCATGATGAATTCATCAGAAATTAACCATGATAGTTTCCAGGGAGAACCGCGAGGAGGTCGACCTGGTTGGGTACCTGATGGAAAATGGTAACCTACAGACATGAGCAGTATGAAGCAGGAATGGCAACGCATGGGGCGTTGCCATTCTTAAGGACTTAGGTGTTATTTCTTTGTACCTTGTATCACTGTCATATCCCACCTTTTGAACCGAAACACAGCCATGCAAACACAACTGCTTCACGGTTGAGACACGAATGGGACAGAGGTACACAAGCAAACGACTTTTGTACAAAGTCTCCCTCTGGTTATCTTATTCCATGGTCGCTATTGCTGTTTTTTTTGTGGTGCTAAATTTTATGTCACCTCCTTAGTTATAAAAACTAGTTCTAAAATCTGCAAATCTATTTTAACTATTACACTGTTTTGTCACTTTCATTCTAACTGAGAATTTAGTATAAAAGAAAGAGACAAAACAGTTCAATAGTAAGAATGATTTTGTAATATCGTGATCGTGTAATATCCTGCATAGTAGATAGAAAGCTTGAAAGTCGATATTTATAATTTTTGTAATGGGTGAGTGTTTGAAATAGGACTTTTTTTTAAAGGAAGACATTGCTCCCGATTTTGACACGCGGTTTCTCTATCTCTAAAATTTAACCCTTCTTTGCATGATTTTTTTTTATTGGTGAAATAAAGCAAGGTGATATAATTAATGTTCAAAAATAAAGGAAGAATGGTTAAAAAAATAAATTTGACAGCTATGGTTTTTTTTTATGCAATGAACATTAAAATGTATCCAGACAAGATCAACTTAAAGTGAAATTGTTCTCTTATATAATTTTTGAGCATTGAATGTTATGATGGAAATTTCCACCATTATGCAAAGAAGGGTTAAATTTCGAATTGATGTCACTGCAAAATCTTTATTGTACCTAGGGGCCAATATGAACTAATTTTTTAATAAACTTATGCCAACATTATTCTAAATTTAGTATACAATGGTCCGTAAAATAGTTATTTCGCGAAATATTATGTTTAGAGATACGTTTAAGGAACGGCCCGTTTGAATTAAATCCATTCTCAATTCTATAATTGAGAACTGAGAATGTACATACGGTATCTATGTACTGTATTTTCTTAGAAATGAATTTAAAAAAGGAAATATTCCCAGTTTGTCAGTGTTGTCCCATAACATATTTTAAAAAGTACAAGGGGATTCTCTATTCGACTGTTGGTAAATTTTCACGCGATGTCTATGCCCATTGTGAATTAATTATAAGGGATTCTTTTTTCTATTGACAGCGTTTGCTTCCATGTTGATAACATATTAATTTTGTAAAATTTGAAGTAAAATTTATTATGGTTTAAATGTTATTTACCTCCTCTATCCAGAGCATTGGGAACAGGCCCGTGGGTACTTTCATCAGCTGCGGTATCTTCATCTGCCTCAGTTCCACGTTGAATTGCAAACGCTGTACACCTTTCAGGACTGCGCCTGTGTTCTATAATGACATATAATGTAAATAAATACACTTGGATACAGCGCCATCTAGAAGCAAATTAAGAAGAACTTGCATGGATACTGGGCAACAGACGGAATTTTTTTTTTTCATAAATATATACATATTATATAGAAAATACTATTTTATATTCAAAATAGATGAATGCAAACAGGCATACTAATTAAATGTTTCGTGTGGGAATCGAACCCGCGTTCATTAGAAGATAAGACGGCAGATTAAACCACTACACCAAGACGGTTAATATAGCTTGGTATATTGTAAAATAAATCCTTCTCGCCTTCCCTTTCAGATTTATCCATAAATATCGTGCCCTCATCGCCCTTGTTAGATTTATGTACCCGAGAGAAACATGTGTTCCTTTGTTTTCTTTTTTTGTTTGTTTATTTAACTTTCTACCACATTAATCTTAATAATATAGATAGATACATTATACTCTTTATTTTCATCAAGAGATACACAAAAAACTGTGACAATAACAATAAAAAAAAACTTTTTTTTTATTGTTGTTGTTTTTTTCACGGCTTGGCAACAGCTCGTCTTTTTTTTTTAAATCATCAGGTCAGCCCACCTGATGGTAAGTGACCACCGACGTCCATGTTCACCTACAACACTAGAGTCACTGCAGATATGTTACTGGCCTTTTAAATAGGAATATGCTCTTTTCTTAAAGGTTATGACGTCGTACCGGTTCGGAAATATTGCTGTTGGAAGTTGATTCTAAAGAGTGGTTGTGCGGGGAAGAAAGTATCTTGAAAAACGCACGGTGGAGGACCGCCACTCGTCCAGATGATTGGGATGGAACTTTAGTTTGTCAATCCCAAAAATTCTTCAGAGCACTCTCTATTATAAATTTGGTAGAAGATGCATAGAGATGCAACATCTGTATGCAGTTTCAGTGAGTCGAGCCCGATAGTAAGGCTGTTCATTAATAATTCGAGCCGCCCGACTTTGAATGCGGTCTAAGGGAAGGAGTTGGTACTGTGGCGCTCCTGCCCATAAGTGAGAACAGTATTCCATATGTGGCCTGATTTGAGCTTTATACAATTTCAAGCGGTGTTCCGGCGTAAAATACCGTCGCACTCTATTGGTAGTGCCTTGAAAGTAAGTCGACATGACAAACGGCATCTTTTTCATCTGATGGTAAACAGTCACTGTATTTCATAGAGGACGCCTGTAAAACTAGGAGTGTCACATGCGTGTTGCTGAGCCAGAAGAAACCTTAATACACCCTTTTGAAGAATTCCATACTAAAGTCTCTAGGGAAACCTCATCTATTACCAAATAGATGATTGAAAACTTACCGGTTCTAACATTATATAGCTCTTGTGTTTTTCTTTATCGGGTTTGATGCCTCCATCGAAGAATTCGAGCAGTTCCTCTGAGGCTAGGTAGAAGTGTGGCAGAGACGCTATAGCAGGAGCCTGCTGACAGGGGAAGAGGTTCATCACGCCCATCAGAAGGCACCCATCGTGGTTGCCGCTCCAATTCCTGGTTAAATTATTTATTACAAATGTTCAGTTGATTAGAATTATTTTGTTTAATTCCGTTACTATTAGTACGCAGGTAACTGTCAGCATTTGAGGATTGTCTACTGTTATTATTGGTACAAGTTCTACGACCTACCCTCTTTATCATCAATCAATCATTATTCAGTCTATGCCCAACGGAATTAATGTTCTGTACGTTTGTTTGTAATAGATAAACTTAAAAACTACTTTACCGATTTTAAAAATTCTTTCACTTTCAGCAAACTACATTATTATTGGCTTGCCATGTGGTCCCAGCATAGAATAGGCTACTTCTTCTTTTCCCGTGGGTATAGTAAGAGGTGACTAAGAGCACTTAATGGTCGAGGGATGGGCAGCAGCGTCTTTAAATATCACTAAAGCCCAACTGCGATTGCCGGGGAGAAAGGGATTGTTAGTAATGAAGACTGAGAATCCCATGGCCTGTTTTCATTCTCATCTATCACCCTTCACTGGTGCTCCGCCAGCGTATCCCGTTAGCGCAGGCGGGGTTACCATACCATTTTCACCCATCAAAAAAAAAACTGCGATTGCCTACTCGCCTGCCAAAGGGACACTACTGATAAAGCCCTCCTTATGAGGAAGATCAGTGTTTAACAGTGTACAGTTAATGGCTGATACGATGATGAACTTAGGCTATTCTTTAAAAAAAAAACTTAGCAAACTGGGACGAATCATTAGTATGGGAATAAATTCATATAAGGCCGTGATGTATATAAGGTTTTCTTTTTTAATTCGAATTTCTTAATTTATTGTACGAATGTGGATACAAATATTAGATGGAAACATTTTTTACAAGTCCATTATTTCACATTTCATTTCTTTGTGACTTTATACTATAAATCAATACTTACTTTTTACAATAGCATTTGTTGTCGGGATTAGCACTTTTAGACGCGAAAGCTGACTCCGAGAGCTCATAGTAGTATGCAGACATGTTGAAAATATTGGTTTTGCTCATGAAGTCTACGTAAATAGATCTGTAATAACAAACATCTTAGATAATAAGCAGTATATGAGATGGTATGAGCCAGCAAGTTTGAAGAATTCGTGCTAATTGGCCAATTGATCTAATTTCGTCCCTGGTAATTTTTCCCTCACTGGTGCCTCGTCAACGTATACCAATTGCGCAGGTGAGGATACCATTATATTTGTCTCATTAAAAATATATTTATTTAAATAACTTTATTGAACAAAGTAAAATAAGTTACAAAAGGCAGACTTAATGCTAGTCTAGTAGCATTCTCTACCAGTTAACTCTTGTGTGAATCAGTGTAACAGTGAATCACGAACACGGTACTTCATTATTGGGATAGGTAAAGAGAATAACAAGTAATAATGTATAGCAATACACAATAAGTAATATATATATATATATATATATATATATATATATATATATATATATATATATATATATATATATATATATATATATATATATATATATATATATCTCTATTCAAAGGTTGCCAGAAAATATCGCTCTTAGCGATAAGACCGCCCATCATAATTATTCCTCTCCATCTAAAGGTTGCCTAGAAGAGATCGCATTTAGCGATAAAGCCGTCCATTGTTATCACACTGTGATCAGTGATGAGTTCTCTATTTTAATCTCTTGGGGGAGACAATAAAAGAGTATATATCTATCTATTATCCCCTTTGATGATGATGATTAGAACATACCTGCATATGTCAGGTTGGAATGTATACAATCTCTTCGGGACATTGTTCTCATCTATCGGCGGGTATATCGACGAGTCTGAACCGTTGAGTTGTCCACAGTAAGGGTCAGAACCCCAGTTGTTCATGAATGTCTTTTCCTTATAGGACACGATGTGACCTAGTTCCTTCACGTTCTCTATGCCTCGCACCATGCTGTAAGGGCCTGACGCTGTTCTGTTTAACTGAAACATGAATAAGATTTTCTATGTTTGTCACAATTACTAGAGGATATTTTTTTATGGGTGACAATGAAATGGTAACCACGCTTGCGCTATCGGTATACGCTGGCGGGGCACGATTGAAAGATGATAGGCAAGGGTGAAAGCAAGTGATGAGTTTAACAATAATTAAATACGATAGTTTTCAGGGAGAACGGCGTGGAGGTCGATTTGATGGGGTATGCTGCTAGCAATGGGGTTATTAGACGCCATTCCTAACAATTCCTTTCCTCCCTTAGTGGAAGATTAGTCGTGCATCACTCGTGCATCTGTCGTCAAGCACCTATGCCTGCACGATTGTGTCAGTGAAGTAGTACAGAAGTAGCGAGCTAAAGTAGACAGAGAGAGTTACCAGACGGGGTCTTTATGCTAAAGTCTGCTTGGGTACCTTAGTCCCATTCGTGTTGTCGCCGTGAAGCAGTTGTGTTTGCATGGCTGTGTTTCGGTTTAAAGGGCAGGATATGGCAGTGAAATTATAGGGTACAGAGGCATAACACTTCAGTCCTGAGGTTTGACAACGCATTTTTTATACTATTTATGCAGCTTGAACTGATAAACAAACTGACGGCCCATCTGATGGAAAAAGGTAACCTTCGCTTGTAGACATGCGTTGTCATTTCTGAGAACTAAGGTGTTATGCCTCCATACCCTGTAATGTCATTAAATGAAGGGTATCAAGAGCGACACAGTATACCTTGTTATGTCCACGGTACTGTTCCTGCCTATAAGTGACGATTATCACTTTGCATCAGGTTGACCTTCACCTTGTTTGCCATTCTAACTTGTATGAAAAATAAATAAAAAGCTAGTTTGAACTAATAATATGTATAAAGGCTTACTTGACTTGATTTTTTGTATGTTTTTTTTATCTATTACAAACAAACATACAAAATATGTTTGTTTGTGATAAATATACTCAAAAACATTTTAACCATATTTTAAAATTCTTTCACTTATAGAAAACTTTACAATTAAGGAGTAATATGGGCTATATTTCACTCATAAAAAAAACCGTACGATGTCGGGTTTTATCGCTTGTTACGATTAAAATGAGCGTGAATATGTTATTTTTTTTTTGACAATGGCATCCCTATTGCAATGAAAATTTAGTTTTTTTTGCTGTTATGGTAATTATGATAGGTAAAATGTAGATATAAAAAATCTTACGTGCGAAAACATGGAGAAATAGAATCCGCTCCCATCTTCTGTGGGGCGCATCGTGGGTGGACTAGTGGTACTGATTTGGGAACATATAAGGGCTGAAATAAAATAGTTTATAAGTTTTTTTCAAAAAAACCCTGAGTCCATGGAGCAACCCTAACCTGAACCTTTCAAAGGTTCATGCTAGGGTTGCTATTTACGTTAATGTATGTATCATTTAAAAATAAGTTACTTCCGATAAGCCACGTCATTTGTGCAGTTTAGAAATTTTTAACACCAGAGGTCGCAACACTCGCACGGGTATTAGTAGAAGTAATCATAAAGTGAATTACCTAAAGAGGAATGATTCCCTCTGCAATTGAGGAACAATCCATCGAAGAATAGATCTCGTGCCTTGACAGTTATGAAAGGGTCATCCAACCCATATTGCGAGTACATCTCTTGAAATCCCATGTTCAGGGTTGAAACTAATGCCGGCATCATATCGTTAATTGTTATTAAGGCCGCCTGAAAAAAAAATATTTTTATTTATTGCACTAAAACACACAGTGGCATAGGAAGTAGTAAGTGGGCAATAGTAGTGCAAAACAGAAGTTATATATATATATATATATATATATATATATATATATATATATATATTATTGTCGAACATAGGACTCCGCTGCCCATCCCTCAAACATTATATTTCCTTAGTCACCTTCTATATATATATATATATATATATATATATATATATATATATATATATATATATAGACTAGTACATCTTCGCTTTGTAAAAAATCAGCGACTTAATATATATACATGTATCATTAAATCAGCCTTTAACTGTCCACTGCTGAACATAAGCCTCCCTCTTTGAGGGGTTTTGCCTGTAGTTGCCACGCTTGGCAGACGGATAATTCTTTTGTTTCAGTGACAGCTTTATCAGAATATTATTGCATGACATTTTAGTTCGCATACGAAGCACTTTTTAAATAAATAATCAATTATTAATATTGAAAATTATTCAATTGCTATTGAAAATTGACAGATAACTGCAACGTCGATGCACTTGGTCAAGCTTATTATGAACGTTCGTACTTGATGGAAAAATGATTGTTTCAATTGTGACAAAATTAATATGAGAATAAGTGTAAATGGAATCCATTAAAAAAATAAACCGACTTCGATTTTTTTTATGCAACTTAGAATGGCAAACAAGCTGACGGTTCACCTGATGGAAAGTGGTAACCGTCGCCTATAGACATAAGCAGTACCATGGACATAACAGAGTATACTGTTTCGCCCATGATACTCCCCCATGCGTTGCTATTCCTGAGGAGTCAGGTGTTATTCCTCTATACCTTGTAAATTTACTGCTATGTCCCACCCTTCAAACTGAAACACAACCACGCAAACACAACTGCTTCAGGGTAGAAACACGAAAGAGACAGAGGTGTCGAAGCAAACGACTTTTGTGCAAAGTCTCCCTCTGGTAATTGTAGAAAAAACCAGTTTGTTTGATTTAAAAATTAAACTACTTAAATAAATGTGATAAAATTCCTATAAGACCAATCTGTTTTATCTCTTCAAATAACAAAACAATCCAAAACGGTTTATAACTTACGGAGTTATGAGGTAACAAAAAAAAATACAACCCGAAATGATAATTGAATTGATTAATCCTTGTTAAAGTCGGTTCAAAATAGATTACAAACTGCCTTTATTTACTATAATATTAATTTTTAATTTTGTACCTACTCAGTTTTCATGTGATTTGCATGCTGTAATATGTTCTGGAATGTCGAATAACTCAATTATTTGGTTCCCACGGATACGACCTTCGATTATGTACGACACTTGATTGATTATTAATATTCTCTATTCATAAAGATATGCTGAGTGGTAAGAGGATTACTGTAAGTATAGGATTACATCTAAACTTTACCATATAATCTTACTAAAATAAACGACCTTCGTTTTTCAATAACTCACGTATTTTGCTTTGTTATATTACAGTTACGAATCAGGTTCTCGGTCGAATAGGGATTGATATTTTGCCCAAATATTTGTCCGGGACAGATAGCCGATTCTGATCTTTTTTTAGCCTTCAGGAACACAACTGTGTATTCAATTTAGTGTAGACAGATAGACAGAAAACATTGTTTTTATAAGACGGCGGGCAAATAAGCATATGGCTCATCTGATGGTAAGTGACTACCGCCGTCTATGATCACCCGCAACACCAGAGGCATTGCAGGTGTGTTGCTGGTTTTTTACATTTCTAAAAATTATTGTTTTAGCTTCTATTACTCTTATTAAGAATTCTCATACAAATTTTTCTTAAACATGCAGTGCAACGCGAGCTATGAGAATTGTTGGTGATCTCAGGCGTTGAACCCTTAAGTCTTAAGAGAGATTTTGCCCCACTCTGCGTGTTCTACTGCTTGTACAAAGGACTGTGTTCAGAGAATTTGTTTGTAAAGGATGCCCATGACCATTTTCTACCATCGTACGGCTTGGCATGACAGGGAGTTTACCCCCATACCTTAGAGCTTAGATGGTCGCGTATATCTTGGTTTCAGAGATGTTTCCTCCCACGAACGTTCGGGTAATAGAATGGGTTTTTTGTCGAAGTTTCTCCAAGATACTACAGCATGGGGTTCTTCAAAAAAGGCTTAAAGAGGGAAACCTCTTGCAGTCCCTGAAGAAATTCAGGATCTGCAACGCGCGCGGCTTACCCCGGCCGTAATATTCCGGGCGTTCATAGGCTACGGTAATCGCTTACTATCAGGTGGGCAGTATGCTTGTTTGCCACCTCAGTGGTATAGAAAAAAAATTAAAGCTTCTCATACCAATTTTTCCTAAATATCTTCCATGTACAGACATTGTCTAATTACAATTTTGTTATATTAATAAGATTAGAAGATAGTAGAGTTTAAACTTACCATGTATGAAAAATTTATAACGGTCACCATATCGTCTTCTGAAAACGGAGCGCTCTCTTCGGCGTCGAAAATAAACGTTTTTTTGAGCATATATTTGATCGTGTCGTTGTCACCGTAACCCAATACCGTCCTCTCTCGGTATTCTCTGTAATTAAAAGCGTTTAATTGTGTTGAATACCAGGCATAGTACAAATTTTTTAAAGTGTGCCACGCATAGATTTGCTTACAAATAGACTAAGCAATTTCTTACTTCTAAACTAATATTATATAATATATAAAGATTTGTTATTTTTTTATTTATTTATAATAAGTACATTATACTGATATTAATATATATACGCCTGCGCTAACGGTATATGTTGGCGGGGCACGAGTAAGGGATGTTAGGTGAGAATGAAATGGCAAGTCAATTAGTCCATCGTGATGAATATATCTGGAATTCACCACGATGGTTTCCAAAGAGACTGCGTGGGGGTCGACCCGACAGGGCATATTATTATTAGTATTAGGTTAGCTGGAAGAGATTTCTTTCAGAGATAAATCTTTATTCTATCTATGAAATTTACAAGTGCAATAAAGAATAAAATAATAATAATTAATATTCATTAATATATATATATATATATATATATATATATATATATATATATATATATATATATATATATATATATATATATATATATATATATAATAGGTAGACTCTGTATCCTTACAATGATTAACTGAATTTGGTACTGACTTATACACGAATGGGCCGATTTCTTGCAATTTTGGTTTCTTGCCGTTGTTAATTTCCTCTGTGTTGGTGACGTTGAACACGGTTATTTTGAACTTGAGAGGCATCGGCAACACCCGCCATTTCTCGTACATCATCGACGAATTGTCCAGTTGTATATTCTGAAATAGAGAAAAATCATTATATACTGGTTTTCTAATTAGGCGACCTAGGGAGGGAAAGGGATTGTTAGTAATGGAGACTGAGAATCCCATTGCTAGCAATATACCCAACCAGGTCGACCTCCTCGCGGTTCCCCCTGGAAACTATCATGGTTAATTCCTGATGAATTCATCTATTTTAATTTTTATTTTAGTTAACTCAACTGGCCTGTTTTCATTCTTATCTATCACCCTTCACTGGTGCCCCGCCAGCGTATCCCGTTAGCGGGGTTATCATTCCATTTTCATCCATCACAAATAAAAAATTAGGCGAGCTATAGAAAACTACATTAATAACAAATTACAAAAGCTATACATACATTATTTTTTTAAAAAATAGACATTTCTATAAAAAATATAATAATGTAACCAACAAAGTATCAAAAATTTGTTTATTAAAGCTACATACATACATACATACTAATATACATAACTTATTTTTCTATTCGTGCGAATTTTAAGTAGATCCCTAGTACTACATAAATTCTTATCCCCATCATTGCTGAATATAGGCCTCCTCCATAAGGGGGTAGGGAGATAGTTAGTAGTTGCACGCTTGGCAGGTGGGTTGGCAACCATAGTTAGGCTTTGATGATGTTTTAAGGAACAAGTAACTGCTGCCCATCCCTAGATTAAGTTCCCTTAGTCGCCTCTTACGACAGCCACGAGAAAGGAAGGGTTGACCCATTTTATGCCGGGACACAGCACAGAAGAAATAAAAAATATACTTACACATAATAAGTTTATATTTATAATAAGTTTACCATTGTAATATATATATATATATATATATATATATATATATATATATATATATATATATATAATTATATATAATACATACAGTACATATATAAACTTATATAGCAACAAATATACTAATATGTATTAGGTATTAAGGCGGAGATAAATTTTTTTAAATAGTAATTTTTTACTTTCAAATTAAAATTCAATGATGCAATGATTTTGTCTCTTACAAACTGAAATATCTTTTATCACTATGGTAGGAGGCAACTAAAAAACTATGGTCTGGAAAGTAATAACATACAGTACACATATTTGCAGTAAGTGCTTTATATTATTTTCAATTTCGTGTATAATATAGTATATATCATATATGTGTAAGTATATTTGTTATTCATATATATTTATTTGTTCATATATGTAATTTTAGTATGTATGTATATCAATAATTAGTAGTACCGCATTCGAGTATTCTGACACTTCCCTATGGTTGACTGGGAGAGAATGCTTTTAGCATTAAGCCCGCCATGTACACATATTTGTACTAATGAATAAATAAATAAATAAATAAATATTTCACATGAATTACACAACACACATTCACAGATTACGAACATTCCCACATTCATTTATTCAACTTCGCTTCTCTTAATATATTATTAGTGTTTTATAATAGCTTGTGTATTTATATTGTTAATTTTATTAACGTCACAGTTTTTCGGGATTGACTGATAAGCAATAATCACTATTTCAATTTTATATTCCTTTTATATTACTACCCACTCACTATGTATTTTTTATTATAACACATTGTGATTTGTTAATCTTTGTTTGGTGCCTACGATACAGGTTCGCCTAGTATGGGACCCAGTGTATCCTGTGTTTGTAACTTTGTGTTTTTCGTCAAATAATAAATAATAATAATAATAATTAAATTTATTGCCATTCTTCACAGAAATTATAATGTACATAAATGAATTAATCAATATATTGTCCATTAATCGTATGCGCCTGGCAATAGGTACAAACTCAGCTTTTGCTGGACTGATGTTCGTTCAGCGCTGATTTTCAGTTTGCACCTACACTTATATTTCTATTAAATATAAGTGGTATTAATAATATTAATAGATATCAAAACAATAATTCTTATAAATTTTGTCTATTAGCTTGTATGTTTGTTCCGCCATCATACAAAAACTACTGCACCGAATTAAATGCGGTATTCACTATTGTACGCCATAAAGTCTAATTAATCTGAATGAGGGAGGGAGAGAAGGGATTTTTTAGTAATGAAATTACTAACTAGTCCCATTGCTAGCAATATATCTTATCAGGTCGACCTCCATGCGCCCCCCCCCCCTTTTGGAAACTATCGTGCTGTATATATATATATATATATATATATATATATATATATATATATATATATATATATATATATATATTTAATGTCTATATAAATCTTTTGCATAAGCTCATTGACTTGTCTTTTCATTCTCACCTATCATCTCGGTAACGGTACTCGCTGGTGTCCCGCCAGCGTATACCGTTACCATTTTCACCCATTGAAAACAAAATGTACATGTTACGATTATTATAAACGTCAAGTTGTAGGATATAATTGTACAGATTTGTCGTACCGTATGCGGTTGCATTAGATATTTATCCGCCTCACAGTTTGTTTTTTGACCCAAAAAACAACCATCCTCTTTTTATATTTTTATTTTGTAGAATATATCATTACAAAAGTAAGAGTAGAACTCCCGACGATCAAATCTTATCAGGTTTAGAGATATGATTTTTTAATTTTAATTCTATGAAAAATCAGAAATTTTTTCTATACCACTGAGGTGGCAAACAAGCATACGGCCCACCTGATGGTAAGCGGTTACCGTAGCCTATGAACGCCTGCAATACCAGAGGTATTACGCGCGCGTTGCCGACCCTGAAGAAACCTCTTTACCCCCTTTTGAAGAACCCCCTGCTGTAGTCTCTCGGGAAAACCTCGGCAGGGAGCTCATTCCATAACCTGAGTGTTCGTGGGAGAAAGCATCTCTGAAACCGCGTTGTACGCGACCATTTAGGCTGTAAGGTATGAGGGTGAACTCCCTGTCGATGGTGAGCCGTACGATGATAGAAAGGGGCCGTAGGCATCATATTGAATAATTCCTCTGAGCACAATCCGTTGTATAAGCGGTAGAACACGCAGAGTGAGGCAAAATCTCTCCTAAGACTTAAGGGTTCGATACCGCTTGCAAGCATGGGATCAACGACAATTCTCATAGCTCGTCGTTGCACTGAGTCGAAGGGTTCAAGCTGGTATCTAGGTGCTCCCGCCCATAAGTGACAGCAATATTCCATATGGGGCCGGATTTGCGATTTGTAAAGCATTAATCGCTGATCCGGCGTGAAGTAATGCTTCGCTCTATTGAGCACACCGAGTTTTTTGGATGCCAGCTTCACCTTATCTTCGAGGTGGCCATGGAACTGTACGTCACTAGAGATGTCGACACCAAGGATCCCAATGCTTTTAGAGATGTTAAGAGACGTGCCTTGGAACTGTGGGGCCACAGCAAATGGGGTTTTCTTAGCGGTGAACGCGCAAGCTTGTGTCTTAGAGGGGTTAAATTCCATAAAAACAGCTATTATAAAAAAAACTATCCAATATTTCATTCATTAATAGCCGATTTGAACAATTCAAAAAGTAATCTACATAAATTGAAAAACTGATGAGCAAAAAAAAAGACACTGTGCGCCTTTGAAAAACAAACATTACATACGCATAGGTTTTTTCCAATCACAAAAATATGTTTATTGCAAGCATTCAATGTAACAGTAGCTATTTGCGATGTGCTAATTAATTACTAAATAGTTCGCGGTAGGGAAAATATTATTGTACCATATATACACCTTTAATATTAAATACTAGTCGTTTCCCGCGGCGTTGCCCGCTTCTAACCATGAAGTTTCCGTTTATCATTTCCAATGGAACTCTTTGTGAATCCGGCCTTGTATTATATACTTAAATGATAATTATGTAGCTAATACCTTTATAAAGTCTTAATCAATTCAACTGATTGATTACTTTATAGCATTTTGTATGTGATTCTTTAGATTGATATATCTTTTTTATTTATAAACCGATTTAAATAAAATAAAAACTAAATATTAAGTGGAGAAAACCGCAACGTATTAGTGAAACCCGCATTCAAATCGGTTAAGTTGTTTCTGAGATTAGTGTGTTCAAACATACAGACAAACAGATAAAAATTCTAAAAATCCTTGTTTTGGGTTCTATGGCGTTTATAAAGCCTAACTATAATAGTTTTTCTTATATATTTTTCATATATAGACAATGACCAGTTATGATTCTATTATATGTATTGTATGCGACGGAAATCTGTACGTTTGTTCGTTTAAGATAATTGTAGAAGTAAACTACGGGAATATTTTTTATTGTTAAATGTTAAATAATTTACGTGTATAATTAGATCGAGAATTAAGGGTCTCGCATTGGTCCCGAAACTAGTCGTGTTTTCGATTACACCTAAGTTAAACAGCTAGTAGGGGGGCAAGGGATTGTTAGTAAAGGGGTCTAACCGCCCTATTGCTAGCAATACATCCTATTACATCGACCTCCACGTGGTTCCCCCTGGAACCCTTGTGGCTAACTCTAGTGCAATTCGTCACGATGGACTAACTGACCTGCTTTCATCGTCATCTATCATCTCGCACTGGTGCCCCGCCTGTTATCAGGTGCCAGGCGGGGTTATCATTTCATTATCGCCCATTAAAAAAAAATGCTAGTTATTAAATTAAAAAGGAATATGTTTTGAAATTATCAGATGAAATTTATTTATTGCTTTTTATCATTATACATATATATATATATATATATATATATATATATATATATATATATATATATATATATATATATATATAATTTTGATTTATTTACACAAAAAATACAAACATATAATATATATTAAATATAGATGTACAACAGGCGAGCTTAATTCTTAATATATATAAGAGTTATATAATAATAATATTATTATATTATTTTATAATATAATTTTGATGATTCTTTTTTTACACACTACACATTACTTATTACCATACCTAGTAATCTTGTCAAGATTGAAGTAATTCATTTGGAAATGAATCATAAATTATATAGTTACATAAACCATTAGCACAATAGCTACGTTGATAACACGTCATACAATATATGTTATGTTATACAAACATAAAACCGGTGCCACATTCAATTTTAATATAATGATACCGGTTTCTAAAGACGTAATCCCAGTAACATTTTTTTTTGCCACAGACAAAAATAGTATCATGTTTACACACAACATACGGTGAGTTTAGTGTTTATTTATTTTTATTAATTTTAAACTAGTCATCATCATCTTCCTACCCTTATCCCAACCATTTGGGGTCGGCGTAATATGATTTTATCCATATTACAAAAAGATTTCGTTTTTACTTTTACGACCGGCCACCTGCCTGACGTCAACTCTCTTTGGGAATGCATTTGTTGGTGGTTTCCGCCACCTACGGTATGGAGGAAAGGAAATGTGTAAAGGAAATTGGTGAATGAGAGGAATAAGAGACTTATGTGGGAAAGGAAATGGAGGGGGGGACACTGCATGTGCGGAAAGGACTGGGACACTGCAGCGGCTCGGGAGGCCGGGGTCGCATACCCGTATGCCCTTATTCTAGAATCGGACAGATTTCTAGAGAAGAACACCCCTGACGCAATTTTAAACTAGTATAGTAGTAAATAAATATAGCTTCAGCTGACCTGAGGATCTTGTGAAAGAGTGTATGATGAGTGAGAGTCCTTATTGTTCCCTTCAAAGAGATTACTTACAGATTACAAATCTCTGCTTAATGTTAATAACAAAAGGAAATATTTTCCCAATTTTGCAAAATTATATACATATTTACCTCTTCATAAACAACAATGTTTCAAAAATTGCTTTCTTTGTAACTAGCAATTTGATAAATAGAATTTTTAAAAATAATATACATATATAGCCTATGTTACTCGCTTATAATGTAAATTTTAAAAGATGAAAGAATTGTTAAAATTGGTTGTTTAGTTTTTGAGTTAATCCATAACGTCTTTGCTCTTTATAGTACCAGCGGCTCGTCCAGGGACATTTTTACGACATTTTACACTTTTAACAATATCTTTCGAATGGAACATACCTACGATTTGAAAAATTGAAAAAGTAATCTGCAGGTGTTGAAACAATTTTGAATACATGTATAACGTGACGTTTGAATACATGTAGAGCGTTATTTTTTCTATTTCTATGACTTATTAAATTCGTAATATCTATTGAATGGAATAGCCGATTTGAACAATTCAAAAAGTAATGTACATACATTGAAAAAGTTTTGAGAACAAAATAATTTATTTATATAAGGATTTAAACAAAAGTAGGAATAACATGGTGTAATTTTGGTCGGTATTTCTATCAACTTTTAAAATGTAAAAAGTGGTTATTGTGACATAACGATAATAGTATATAAATGTACTTAAATAAGTATGAGTATAAAATTTACAATATATTTATTTTCATTTATTTATTATTTATTAACCAATTTACAAATAAACGTCTGGTACAAAAGGCGAACTTATTAACTATATAGCATTCTCTCCCAGTCAATCTTTGGCAAAACAGAAATGTTGTGAAAAAAATAAAAAAAATGTTGTAGATAAACTATATATTTTATAATATATTACTATATCAATTAATTAACTTTATTAAAATAATAACAAAAAAACAATCCATAATCATCATGAAATTTGATTCAGACGTAGTATCTGAGATAAAGAAGTATATAGGCCATTTTTTATTTTAGTTAATTTATGTATATGTACTGTCCACACTGCCGATGTCGCGGGTAAAAACTAGATGAGTATAATTCACGGCAGCTTATTTATGGAGTAGACAGAGAGAACCGAATGCCAAAGCCACAAAGAATGAACTGTGGCATGAACATAAAAAGAAACTTGAGGCGTAATAAAACAGTAACTTTTATGGATGTGAAACAATATCAATCAATTGTATGTCTCATATAATAGATAATTTGGTATGCCTTTTATTGAAATTAAAAACTTGACCTTGTGCCCTTTTGTATTGTGCCCTATTTATTTGTGTACTTCACAAAGGTCACACCGTGCAATAGGACAGAAATTTTGTGCTTTTTTTTACAACACAGGGGACAAACGAGCATGCGGTTCACCTGATGGTAAGTGACTACCGCTGCGCATAATCACCCACAACACTTAGAACATTGCAGGTGTGCTGCCGGCCTTTTAAAAAGGAATATGCTTGTTTCTTGAAGGTTATGTTATCGTATCGGTTCGGAAATACTGCTGCTGGAAGTTAATTCCAAAGAGTGGTTGTGTGTGGAAGAAAGTGCCTTGAAAGACGCACAATGGAAGACCGAAATAACGAAATGTGTAGCGAAAATATTTATTAATTTTTTTTTAATAAAAGAAAAAAAAACACTATATGCATTTAAAATTTGTGATTAAAATGTACAGAACAGCAGTATGTAGCTGAAGGTATCGATATGGTCATAATTCTTACAATGAAAATTCGTTAGCTTCCCATTACTGGACAGAGAAGGCCTGGGCAGCTGTTGATGACTAAGATGGTTGTTGATTAAAGTACCCTAATAAAATTAAGTAAATTGCATCTGCATCATACCTATATGCAGTTTTAAGTGTACTTAGTTTCCTCCCTCTATCAATATATAGTACTTTATTCTCTTGCTCCTCTTGGTGCTTCTCATATCTCTCTAGTTCTATGATATTATATCAGAATATTGCAGATGTCATTTTTTGTATTATTATTATTATAAAGGCCGTTAACTGTCCACTGCTGAACATAGGCCTTCCTCATAAAGGGGTTTTTGACTACTGTCAAAAGTCCCAGCTACTGCTGGGAAGCTTGGTCGACAGGTTGGCTACCGCAGTTAGGCTTTGGTGATGTTTTAATAGGGACGCTACTGCAATTTTTTCGACCATTAAGGTCCATCAGTGGCCTATTTTATGCCGGGACCACACAGCACTGAACGACAATTCTTTAATATATTTAGTTAATTAATAAAATGACAGTGATGTTAATTTATTATTGCCAAAGGTAAAAGAAATAGTGTAATGTTAGCAAACATATATATATATATATGTTTGCTAACATTATTACAATATATATATATATATATATATATATATATATATATATATATATATATATATATATGTAATAAATATATCTTACCTTTTGAATTTGACTTCTGATGATCTTCGGAAATCCCCATACAGCCAATATGATTGATATAATCAAAGCTCCCACCGAAATCCCGAAGAACAATCTCGAACGTTTACCCAACATGATTAAGTTTATTTTAAAAACTCATATAGTATGTCCAAAACTCAACGATAAAGCAATTAGTTGATTTTAAAATACACACCCAAAATTTAAATGCGTCACGTCTAATTCACTCGCGCTGTACGAACGATACAAGTATTTTTTTTTTCAGAGTTTACTTTGCATATATTTAATTTATTTTCAAAATATATTAATATTTATTAACTTATGCTAATTAATTTGACTGCACGGCACACGTATCCGTCTATCTTCTTATGTATCTAGACAACGATTACAACGATAGTACCATAAACGTGCTGCTCGAACGCGTGTAATTTTCTCAATTTTTTTCTTTTGCTAAATAGAGATTCGTTAAGAAACAATGTCCGGTGTATTTACTCAGCAGATTCTATTGTGTTCTTTAATTATATTTATACGCCATCGCGGATTGTCAATGTGTTTGTTTAAATCGAAAACAATTTAAATTAATGGAAGATGGTTTACATAGGAATAAATATATTGCACATGCATAGAAAAAATGCGTAATATGTAGTGTTTGCAAACTGCTAATTTTGGTGGAGTAATAAAATTATATTTTTATAATCTATGGCCACTGGTAGATTATTTTTTTATCAGAGCGAGACTTTGTACAAAAGTCTTTTGCTTGGGTACCTCTGTCCCATTCGTGTTTCAATCGTGAAGCAGTTGTGTTTACATGGCTGTGTTTCAGTTTGAAGGGTGGGATATGGCGTGAATTTACAGGGTACAGAGGAATAACACCTGAGTCCTCAGGAATGGCAACGCATGGGGGGTATCATGGGCGAAATAGTATACTCTGTTATGTTCATGGTACTGCTCATGTCTATAGGCGACGGTTACCATTTACCATCAGGTAGACCGTCAGCTTGTTTGCCATTCTAAGTTGTATAAAAAAAAAATATATCATAATATGCTTTCCATCCATCTATCCATATAATCCGTTAACTGTCCACTCTTGAATATAGGCCGTCCCCTCTTAGAGAGTTTTGCTACTAGTTGCCACGCGGGTCAGGCGGGCTGGCAATTGCAATTAGGCTTTGGTGATGTTTCAAGAGGGAGGCTGCTGCCCATCCCTTGATCACTAACTTCACTTAGTCACCTCTTAGAATACCCACGGGAAAGGATAGGATAGCCTATTCTATGGCTGGACCATACGACGGCGTAATGCCTTTGCTATGATATATATATATATATATATATATATATATATATATATATATATATATATATATATATATATATATATATATATATAATGTCATTTTTTTAAACAACTAGGTAGAGCAAAGAAACTGGCAGCCTATTTGCTGAACGTCACAGAATGCTTTGTGGCTTTATGTGTTATCATTGCTCAGGACTAGGGCGCTTTTCTTATTGTCTTTTAAAATATATGTTTAAGGGATATGACGAACTTTCTTAGGTATTTTTTGCATACTATTTCGTATACGTGGATTGCAGTAATAGAAAATTCACTAAAATATAACACTTTTAAATGGTGTATTAAAATAAAACATACACAAGATTTTAGATTAGATCTGCAGTAATAAAACTTTAAAAACTACATTCACTTTGGTGCAGTTGTTTTTGTGTGACATTAAAACACTTTATTGCATTAAAACATACGGTAATAACAATAAACTAAGAGCAATGTTAGCACAGGCTAACTTATTTCTAAAAGAGATCTCTTCCAGACAATCTAATAGGGAATAGGAAGTAGTGTGGGCAACAGTATTTATAAGTAATTATAACTTACAATATATATATATATATATATATATATATATATATACATACATACAGTAAACAAAGTTAGTGAGTGGGCAGTAGTAGTGCAAAACAGAAATTGAAATAAATATTTACATAAATTATTTATAATATATATATAATATATATTATAAATAATTTATGTGAACCAACTCATTGAGCACGTCCAAATGGCTACAGATTCCCTGCTCGAACAGATTCCTTCCGCTGAAGTCGTGATTCTTGGCGATTTTAATGCCCACCATACCGAATGGCTTGGTTCACGTACAACCGACTATGCGGGAAGATCTGTTCATGACTTTGCTTTGGCTTATGGTCTGACGCAGCTTGTTTCCTCGCCTACGCGAATACCTGATGTGTTGGATCATTCACCTTCACTGTTGGACCTTCTGCTGACCACCCACCCAGACAACTATGTGATTTCCGTCGAAGCTCCGCTTGGATCGTCGGATCACAGTCTGGTGCGGAGCGAGGTGCCTCTCATGAGTCCGATTCCACCACGTTCCACGGGTAGACGTCGTGTTTGGCACTACAGGTCAGCAGACTGGGATGACATGCGGATTTTTTTCGCATCTTACCCATGGAGGCAGGTTTGCTTCACACTGGATGATCCCGACGCCATTGCCGATTCCATTGCTGATGTGGTGCTTCAGGGAATGGAATTATTTATTCCTAACTCTGTGGTGCCCGTCGGCGGGAAATCCCAGCCCTGGTATGGAGCCTCTTGTAGAACAGCATCTCGTCTGAAACAGGAGTGCTTCCTAACCTGACTAAAGGTGTGGCGTCGCGAGATCCTAACACCAGTGCTCTTATATAACTCTGCCTCTAGGTCTTTCAAAAGAGTTATAGCCACAGCGAAGTCAGAGCATATTAGTAGAATTGGCAAGAGATTGGCTAGTTTGCCCTCTGGAACTCGAGCTTTCTGGTCTCTTGCCAAAGCTGCACAAGGGAATTTCTGTAAGTCATCTTTTCCACCATTGCGCAGGGAGGATGACTCGTTGGCCCAGAACGCTAAGGAAAAGGCCGATCTTCTTGGATCCATCTTTGCGTCAAACTCGACATTGGATGACGGGGAGAAATCACCACCGACCATCACGTGTTGTAGGAGCTCTATGCCTGACATTAAATTCACGCATAGCTCAGTGCGTAGAGCACTTTTCTACCTCGAAATCCATAAGTCGAGTGGGCCCGATGGTATTCCTCCAATTGTGCTTAGGACGTGCGCACCAGAGTTGGCTCCGGTTCTTACGCGTCTTTTCCGGCTTAGCTACTCATCGGGCATAGTCCCAAAGTTTTGGAAGACTGCTCTGGTGCATCCGATCCCTAAAAAGGGAGATCGCTCAGATCCAGCTAACTATAGGCCCATAGCTATCACTTCCTTATTCTCGAAGGTTATGGAATCCATCATTAACCGTCAACTGCTCCGGTACCTAGAAGAGCACCAGCTGATCTGTGATCGCCAGTACGGCTTTCGACAGGGACGTTCGGCTGGTGATCTTTTAGCTTACTTAACACACCGATGGGCAGTGGCAATCGAGAGTAAGGGAGAGGCCTTAGCAGTTAGTCTGGATATCGCGAAGGCCTTTGATCGGGTGTGGCATAGAGCGCTGCTTTCAAAGCTACCTTCATTTGGGTTGCCTGCGAGACTGTGCATTTGGGTCGCCAGTTTTCTCAAGGAACGTAGCATTAAGGTCGTAGTCGACGGAGCATGCTCTGATTTAAAACCTTTGAATGCTGGTGTCCCGCAAGGCTGTGTACTATCTCCGACTTGTTTCTTCTGCATATCAATGATATGTTACAGATAAGTAATATTCATTGCTATGCAGACGACAGTACAGGAGATACATTATATACCGGTCATGCAAAGATCTCACGGGCACATACCGATGAGTGCCGGAATAGACTTGTGTCTGAAATCGAAACTTCACTCCATCAAGTTTCGATCTGGGGTGAACAAAATCTTGTCCAATTTAACCCCAAAAAGACACAAGTCTGCGCGTTTACCGCAAAAAAGACGCCGTTTGTCGTATCTCCTCACTTTCAGGGCACTTCCTTGATAAAAAGTCGAGTCTAGGAATTCTGGGCGTTGATATATCTTGCGACGTCCAGTATTTATATATAAGATAGCTTCCAAAAATAATCTCAATAGGGTGAGACGATATTTCATGCCAGAACACCGCCTGAAATTATATAAAGCCCAAGTCAGGCCGCATATGGAATACTGTTCTCACCTGTGGGATGGAGCCACAGTACCAACTCCTTATAAACAATATAATATCGATAGTCAACGTATGTCCGACTTGAACTGAGAACTGACAAATGTTGCATCTCTTTTTTAGAATTTTTACTGAGGAATTGTTCGGATTGTATCTGTATAACGTAAAAAAACTAAAGTTTCATCCCAATCATCTGGACGATGCGATTTTCTTAGTGCGTTTTTCAAGGCAGGTTTGATTCTTTGGAAAATTGGGCATTAGTTTTATCTACCATAGTACAACATCATCATCGACAAGGAGTATCATCCTCATTTTAAAAGAGGGCAGCACACCTGCAAAGCCGCTGGTGTTGTGGGTGATCATGGGCGGCGGTAGTCTGTACCATCATTCATGCTCGTTTCCCCTGTGTTGTAAAAAAAAAAAAAAAATATTATAATAAATAAGTCTTCTAATCAATAGTATGATTTTAATATTTTCTTGAAGAAATATACAGACAGACAGACAAAATTTCTAAGAAATATTAATTTAACCCCTCATAATTATTTTTCTTAAATACTTTCTACGTACAGACATCATCTAGTTACAATTTTATTATGTTCATAAGCGAAGATTATATACATGTTATGTCCATGGTACTGCGATAGCCTGTTCCTATAGGCAATGGTTACCACTTTCCATTAAGGTGGGCCCTTATATGCATTTAATTGCATCTGCACTTTGTTACAAACAGCAAATCTAAACAAGTTCTCAATGAGATTCACTTCCAACAGATTTACATGCGTATCAAGTTTTTAATGAAGGGTCTAATGTATCGCTTCATTTCAGTCATGCTTATTTATTATTTTATTCTTACTTGTATTATTATGTAAGAATCATGTATTATAAATGAGCAATATAGATAGATAGATACTCTTTATTGTTACCTCCAAAAGATTACAATAGTAAACTTATTATAAATATAAATAATTACAAGAAATAATCACAATGAGAAAACAATGACCTTATCGCTAAAAGCGATCTCTTCCAGACAACCTTTGGATGGAGAGGACATTATAAAAATATAAAAGTACGTATTTGCAAAAGAAGACAAAAATATTATATAAATTTTTATCATATCTGTATAACATAAAAATTACATACATACATATATACGACATACATATATAATATATACACAATTAAATATATACATAACATACACATACTTAACAGCACACATACAACAGAAAAAAAATGACGAAGGAAAATGAAGAGAGAACACAGGAAAGTTGTATTTGCATGGTTGTGAGTTTGAAGGGTGGAAATGGCGTGATTTTAACAGAGGTTTTGAAGTCCTCAGGAATGGAGTTATGGGCGAAACAGTATAGCTCTCTATTCCATGGAGATTTCTATAGGCAATGGTTACCACTTTGCATGGGGTTCTTCAAAAGTTGGATAAAAATGTTTCTTCAGGTTCGATACGCACACATAATGCCCCTGGTATTGCAGATGTTTATAAGCTACGGTAACCGCTTATCATCAGGTGGGCCACATGCTTGTTTGCCACCTCAGTAAAATAAGAAAAATCTTGATTTACAATCTACAATTGGCCTATTATATAAATATGGTTCATAATATATAGATACATATGAATATATGTGGTTACATATATAATATAGACAATTAAATATATTTATACAACGTAGAATAGCACACAACAACTGAAAAAAACCTGATGGAAAGTAGAGAGCACACGTCGCCTATAGACTAAATGAGCGGATTTACCATGGACTTAACAGAGTTATAATGCTCTCCCACGATACGTCCCATGCGTTCTTCCTGAGGATAAAGATGTTTCTTCAGGTTCTGCACACATAATGCCTCTGTAAATTGCAGCCATGTATACCCTTCAAACCGAAACACAGCCATGCAAAGAAAAATCTTGATTTAAAATCACAATTGGCCTATTTAATTGGTTCATAATCTACGCATATGAATTTGTGGATAAAAGACTGTAATTTTTTTTATACAACGTAGAATAGCAAACAAGCTGACGGCCCACCTGATGGAAAGTAGTAATCGTCGCCTATAGACATGAGCGGTACCATGGACTTAACAGAGTATACTGTTTCGCCCACGATACGTCCCATGCGTTGCCATTCCTGAGGACTCAGGTGTTATTCCTCTGTACTCTGTAAATTCACTCCATATCCCACCCTTCAAACCGAAACACAGCCATGCAAACACAACTGCTTCATGGTAAAAACACGAATGGGACAGAGGTACCCAAGTAATCGACTTTTGTACAAAGTCTCCCTCTCATTTATAATAAAGTTGTAAGTACACGATGTCTGTACATGAGAAATATTCAGGAAGACATTATGTAAGAGGTCTTAATAAGACCAATAGAAGCTAAAAGATTATTTGTAGAAATTTTGTCCGTTTGTCTATATTTTTTCCGACATGACACAAAAACTATTGTATGAAATTAGTTGCGACTTTTACAACTATATTTCTAAAGATTCTGCTTCGAAGTTGGTGTATGTTTTATCTTGATACTCCATCTAGAAGCAGTCTATTTCAATGATTTTCTTACTTTTGAAATCCACGCGTATTAAGTAGTAGAACGAAAAGTTACATAGTTTAAAATCTTAGATTATATAGATAGAGCATCGAGTCTCAAAAACGGGTCAACTTTTTATCAACTAATTGTCAAATTAGCTGACTCGTGTTCTATACACTTTCGCACATAGTGTATCACAATCTATCTATATTTAATTATTTATTAAATAATAATCAATTTTCACGCATTAAAAAGATGCAAAAATTATAAAACAAAATAAATATTGAAGTTATAAAGGAATCCATCTTAACTACTTATCACGCAAAATTATATGAAAAATCTAACCAGTTTTTGTCGAAGCATTTGTATGGAGACACTCCATCTATATAATCTAAGTTTAAAATAAATGAATTTGTGCGTGAAATTGAGTTTGTATAAAAAAGACTAAATCCCTTCGCTGTTCAACTAGTTTTTATAAAAATAACTGTAAGTACTTGTAAGAAGTATAAGCAGTAAATTTAAAAAAAAAAGCGAATACAAAAGATCATAGAAAGGTCGCAGCGTTACAGGGTTTTCTGTCTGAAAAAGACCGTCTCTCAATAATATTAATAAAGTACTTGTTAATACTTTGTAGTTTGCATAGAGTAAGCTTATATTACAAGACAGATAATACGCTATACATTATAAACTTAGAATATATTGAAACCTAGCTCTTTGGTACTAATTTGAATTGTTATTAAGTTGCCAAGGCGATGTAACAGCTGCGAACATAACTTCGGAATCACAGTAATGCTTTTATAGGTATGTTTAACAGTCTTAAAAGTTTCATGAAGTTTTACTACTAATACGGAATTATTATGGTTATTTTCTAAAACTAATGGTAAATTATATTTTTTTTTAATCTACTGCAGGGTTCGGAAAGTTTTTATCCATTGAGAAGAGCCCGCAATAAACTCAACAGTTACTCTTTTAAATCTCTGTTTTTTTTTTATACAACTTAGAATGGCAAACAAGCTGACGGTACACCTGATTGAAAGTGGTAACCATCGCCTATAGACATGAGCAGTACCATGGACATAACAGAGTATACTGTTTCGCCCATGATACCCCCCATGCGTTGCCATTCCTGAGGACTCAGATGTTATACCTCTGTACCCTGTAAATTCACGCCATACCCCACCTTTCAAACCGAAACATAGCTATGCAAACACAACTGCTCTACGGTTGAAACACGAATGGGATAGAGGTACCCATGCAATCGACTTTTGTACAAAATCTCCTTTTGTTAACATTATGTGTATTTATTTAAATGTACTATGTCTAAAAATACATGGTCGTTAAAAGCCCGTGCATGATCGACTAATTCCATGTACATTTGTCGTTCGAGTAATTGTTTAGTAATAATGTAATAGGTTTTGTTCAATAAGTGTTTTTTAATAACAGTTTCAAACTTATTAAAAGGCAGACCCAAAATATCCTTCGATATCTTATTATAACATTTAATGTCCATTCCCAAAAAAGACTTATTAACTTTTTCTAAACGATACTTTGGAACAGCAAGTTTGAATTTATATCTAGTGTTAAGATTGCTATTTTTAAGAAACAATTGAAGATTCCTATATAGAGAGAAATTATACGAACTTACTATGTTTGCTATTTGTGACTTATTTCTACTACATTCAGAAGTTTTCTTCTTTCTCGGTACAGGTACATTTAATAGAAAATGCTATTTATATAAGAAATATAACAAAGTAGTTTTATACGATATATTATATAACTTAAAAGTTATATATTTATTTAAACTTTATTGCTCAATAAAATATGGTACAGAAGGAAGGCTATGCTTTCGGGCAATGAGTTCCAGAGTCGTAGAGTACAGAGAGAGAGAGAGAGAGTAGGGTAGAAGAGTGAGACATGAACATGGTTAAAGAAGAGTAACAAGTAAGATAAAGTCTTTAGAGTGTAGTTGGCGGTTAGTAAAGTTATTGTGTTTGAAAGTTATTGTGTTTTAAAGTTATTGTAAAAGACTTCAAATCCCACAATATTAATAAAGTATTTGCGTTCTTAAGTTAGCGTTGAAACCGGCTAAAGTGGACAGCGAATTCATTATACGATTTAATACTTGGTATTTAGAAAAATCCATCATTATAAATAGTAGGCACTGTTTAAGAACTCTGTATTTTATAATTTAATATTTTATTGTATCGTAAAGTGTTAAAATGTCAAATAAGCAAATATGACATGCAAATATTTTATTAATTGAATTCACATCACAATTCACAAAATATTGTATACGTAAATAAACATATCGACTTAAATTCGTTTTACATGAATAATATGGCATTAATTATTTATATTGGAGATATAATTGAAAATTTTAAATAATATTTCTAAAAAAAAATTATTTATTGCACGACAAATGTATATACATATATAAAAAAATATTTTAAAATACATTTAATAATTTAAATGGATTAATTTTTTTTTTATACAACTTAGAATGGCAAACGAGCTAAACGTTATTCCTCTGTACCCAGTAAATTCACGCCATATCCCACCCTTCAAACCGAAACACAGCCATGCAAGTACAACTGCTTCACGGTAGAAACACAAATGGGACAGAGGTACCCAAGCAATCGACTTTTGTACAATGTCTCCCTCTGGTAAATAAATTAAACAAGATTATATACTTACTATCTATATAGTACATGCATATATAAAACAAATAAATAAACTTCATTTGATCATTGTGGAAATTGAGCGCCACTATAAGCAACCATAAGTAAATTCATTGCGTAATGGATTTTCCCATAGTACCTACTTCTCGTTTTACAAGTCGCTATGAATATATATTGTCATAATATTTTAACATATTCAATCAAAAGACTTATGTATGTACGTGAGTATTAAATGAATTGAGAATTCACAGCTTGGAGATTGGCCGTTTTATAGAATTCGAAATTCAAAATGAGAATATTGTAAAAAAACTGCACGCTGCAAATAATGGTTACTATGATTATAGAAACTATAATCATAGTAACCATTATAAATATATATATATTAATAATTATATAAAAATTGTTTATACAGTGTTGCAATTTAAATAGGTACAAAAATATATTGTCAGTAAATTTTTGACATTCATTTTCACCGCGTGACATTGGTGAAACTTGACTATATGCAAAAGCAAGGACAAATATGTATTATTGCTTACCTATTGCTTTTGCTATTTTTTTTATTATATTTGTATGTAATATTGTACCTTTTTGTTTAATAATAAATTAAAATAATATTTAATATATATTTATTTAATACCTAGGGAGGGAGACTTTGCTTGGGTACCTCTGTCCCATCAGTGAAGCAGCTGTGTTTGCGTGGCTGTGTTTCAGTTTGAAGGGTGGGATATGGCGTGAATTTACTGGGTACAGAGGAATAACACCTGAATCCTCAGGAATGGCAACGCATGGGGGGTATAATGGGTGAAACAATATACTCTGTTATGTCCATGGCACTGCTCTTGTTTATAGGCGACGGTTACCACTTTCCATCAGGTGGACCGTCAGCTTGTTTGCCATTCTAAGTTGTATAAAAAAAATGTGTTACTGTAAAAGCCCGTACATTGGTAAATCTTTGTATTTGATATAATTTATATATTTGATAATTACGTCGTGTGGTCCCGGCGTAGAATGTGTCACCCCTTTCTTTTCCGTGGGTGTCGTAAGAGGTGATTAAGGGAAAGCGAGGGATGGACTGCAGCGTCCCTCTTAAAACATCTCTAAAAGCCTCACTGCGGTTGCCAACCCACGTTTTTAGTTTTTATACTACCACTTTGAAGAGCTAAGTTGTGCTGCAGCTAGATCACTCTTGCAAGTACTTCAGCCAGGAGTACCGCCTCCTCCTGGCGCTTCTTTTATCAGTAATTTTTTTTTACTTATTTCTTATAACGTGATCAAAGTCGGCCATTGTCTTACGCTTAATTGTGTTTATAAGTTCCAACTTCTCCATTTTCATATTTACAGGAGTTACTTTAAGCACAAAGAAATTTACTTAGACTTTCAAACTATCATGACAATTGCTTTTGTTTTTAAATAGTGAACTTATTCGTATAATACATACATACAGATAATAAGACCAAAGCACAGCTGAGTAAATCCAAACAATATTGTATAGAGTCATTGCTACAATAGGCGTTCAATAGGTAACAAATATGTATGACAAAAAAGGGAATTTAAAAACACTGAGGCTGAGTAGACGGCCAGATAAACAGATGAGATAAAAAATATTAAAAAAAGTACTAGCAAATGAGAATTTCAAATGTAAATATTAATGTTAGTGAATACCATTATGCCATATCAGCCTTTAACTTTCCATTACTGAATGTAGGTCTTCCTAAGTCTCCAGTAGTTACCACGACTGTCCTGCAGGTTGGCAACCACAGTTAGATTTTGGTGTTTTAAGAGGAACTGCTGCCCATCCCCTAACCATAAAGTAAACATAATTTTATCTGAATACGTATATTTATTAAGGTAAATACACTAAATTCACCGATTAATTTTTAAACCGTAGCTTGCGATTGTTTTGTTTGTTTAACCTTTAATTTCTAAATAATCTAACTTAAATAATAACTTAATTAGTTTTGTTTGGAAGAGCTTTTTACTTTGTTTAGTTTACAATTATATCAAATAAACTTTAGGTCTATTTTTATATAATAACTGTTACGTTACGTTATTTCTTTTTTTAGATTTTGTATATAGAATGAAGATTTTTTTTTTATATAAAAATGCAAGTAAAGAATCTTATTACGGTTCCAGACGTCGTTATGCTTGTAGTATCGTAAACGAAATATCGCATAGAAAAAGTTAATATGTCTTTCATGAGGACTATATAATTTTGGATCTGCCTTTTAATAAATTTAAAACTGTTAAAAAAACACTTATTGAACAAAGCTATATATTATTATATAAGCTTATATTATACTATAAATGATTACTTGAATGACAAACGTGCATGGTGTTAATTGATCATGCACGAGCTTTTTAACGACCATGTAATTTCAGACATAGTACATTGAAATAAATACACATAATGTAACAGTGATTTAAAAGAGTAACTGTTGAGTTTCTTGCGAACTCTTCTCAACAGATAACAACTTTCCGAACACTGCAGTAGATTAAAAAAAAATTACGATTCAAAAGTGTTTGTAAACTAGTCTATTTGAATAAAGATGATTTGAATTTGGTTACTCCAAAAAAAAAGTTTATTTTTCTTTTTTTCTTAAATTAGTTCGATATACATACGTACGAACTGCCCATTTGGTTTTTATATTAGTTTTTTTTTATAATAATTTAGGTATAACTGAACTGAACGAAAATAGCCTTACAGATAACATTGTGATTGAATAAAGTAACGAAAAAAAATTAAATTAAAAAAAAAAAGGAATTTTTATCGCCAATAGCCTATTTTTTAGGAATATCACTATCACTATTATACTAAAGACAGTTTATAGCACAAATTAAAAAATAATCAAAAATGTAAAAATTACTACGACAAAAACCATCACCGGTACGTCACTGGTTTTAAGAAAAAAAAAAAAAGATTTTTATTAAAAAAAAATTTCCGCGATCAGATCGTTTATGGGAATACCGGTACCACGTAACCGGTGGTGTTCAGTACTGAAACATAATCTGCCACGGTCACGCCAGCGTATCTAATTGTCCGTGACATGACCACTATATGTTTCAATGTCCAATGAGTGTTTAAATATTTTATGCTTAATAGAAACTAATGCTTGGACATTGGTCGATCACCGTTGTGCTTCCGTTTCCGGAGTTTATTAGCTACGGAACCCTCATATCTTCATCATACCTGTTCTTCTTATAAGTAAGAAAACAACTATTAACTGGAAATCGTTACAGAAGTTAAAAATAACAATATATATATTTATTTTAACATCATAATCATATTAGTCTTTAACTGTCCACTGCTGAAGGTAGTTTAAAAAAAAAACAGGACTGTCCCATAAAGGGAGGTTTGGCCAGTAGTTGACAATCGCAGATAGGCTTTGGTGATATTTTAAAAAGGACGTTGCTGTCCATTTCTCGACCGTTAACTTTCTTTCGTTGTCGCTTATGAAGGGAAAGGAAAGGGTGACCCTTTCTATAGTGTATATATATATATATATATATGTATATATATATATATGTTTTTAGGTATTAAAGGATTTTTATATTTATACCTTAAATGCGTCCTAGCTCTGTAAATTTGTGATGTTAATTGCCACTTGTGCAGGCGCAGAGTGACAGGACAGACAAAGAATCAAAACCATTGAAAATATATATAATTTTACATATATTTACATTTTATTGCACTATTTATAAAAATAATAAACACAGTAAATTTTAATGAGAAGTGATACAAAAGGCGGCCTTATCGTTAAGCAATCCAGACAACCTTTGGGTAGAGGACATTGAGAATAAAGGCAAAGAAGTTTTAATAAAATACAAGTATTATAAGAAAATGTCGAACGATCTTTTAATTTTGAGTAGATCATAACAGAGGATTTGAAGGGTGAAAAACAATTTAATATAATATTAAATATAAAAATAAATTTTTGAGTCCCCAATAACACAATAACAAAGATTTTGTCGAGAAAAAGCTGTTGAAGCTTTAAAAGAAATGTCGTAATATTACAAATATAAGTAGGGTTTTATTAAAATCACAATTATTCTTACATAACACATAAGTTGCATAGAATAACAAAGTTAGGTTATTTTTTTTTTAATAACTTATATTTAATTTTCTCATTGTAGAAAAAGTTATACCTATATAGTTTCTATTTTCATTTATATACCAGAGGAAGACTTTGTACACAAGTCGATTGCTTGGGTTTCAACCATGAAGCAGTTGTGTTTGCATAGCTGTGTTTCGGTTTAAAGAGTGGGATATAGCAGTGAATTTATAGGGTACAGAGGAATGACACCTGAGTCCTCAGGAATGGCAACGCATGAGGGTATAATGGGCGAAACAGTATACTCTGTTATGTCTATGGTACTGCTCATGTCTATAGGCGACGGGTACCATGGACATAACAGAGTATACTCAGACTCAGATGTTATTCCTCTGTACTCTGTAAATTCACGCCATATCTCACCCTTCAAACCAAAACACAGCCATACAAACACAACTGTTTTACGGTAAAAACACGAATGGAGGTACCCAAGCAATCGACTTTTGTACAAAATCTCCCTCTAGTATCTTTAATTTGTGAAAATACTTAATAAAATATTATTTTAATGTAGGATTATGACTTGTAGAGATGTGAGAATTCAGAGATAAAGTTATTGAATAAACTTTTACAAATATATAATTTCGGAACCCAAAAGATACATATCAGAAACCCCTTGATTATTCATAAATAATCCAATTTTGTACCCAAATACGATGTGAATATTTATAGTAGGTCATATTTAATTCCATTACCGCAATATACGTAATAGTATTGACGATGTTTGATTTTGTTCAACAATCATTCGTAAATGACTGAATGGATTTGGGTAAAATTACATACAGATCATGTGTTGATTTATCAATACATATAATAAAATCGTAACTGGTAGCTGTACATGGAAGATTTATAAGAAAAAATATTATAGGGGAGCTTTATGAACACAATATAACCCAAAACAATGGTTTTTAGATTTTTATTCTATATGTCTGTAGGTTTGTGTACGCTAATATCAAAAACGGTTTAACCGATTTGAACGCGGTTGTAACTAGTGTTTTGCATATTAATTTACTTAACATTAAGTGTTCGTTTTATTACAATCGGTTCATAAATAAAAAAGTTATATCAATCTAAAGAATCACATATAAAATGCTATAATAAATAACCGATCAGTTGAATTGGCTGAAACTTTATGAAGGTACAAAATAAGACCAAATTCATGATATTATATACGAGAACTACATAGAAGCAGGCAACGCTGCGGGAAACGACTAGTTGTAAATATAATTGGTAATAAACAATAAATGGAATAGGAAATGCTGCTGTGGGTGGTTTGATTGTTTAATGGATGAAAAGGGAACGATAACTTTGCCTGATATGATTGAGAGGCGATAGTTGGCGATGATTCTTTTTAATGGGGTAAAAATGGAATGGTAATCCAAGCCCCGTTAACTGTATACGCTGACTAATTACTAACTACTGTTAGTTGTAATTACTAATACTTGCATCACTCTGAGGTGATTTAGTTTCATCATGAAGTATTAAGTGGATGAGGTAAAGAACAGAAACAATTTATGTCGTATGCCATAATATATAGTCGGTATGTTACTTTTAAAGGACTTACCGCGTTGTTTTAAATTTTTTTATACCACGAAGGTGGCAAATAAATATACAGCCCGTCTGATGGTAAACGGTTACTGCAGCATATGGATGCCTGCAACGCTAGGGGTGTCATGCGCGCGTTGCTGATACTTAATAAAAATAAGAAAGCTTAATATACCCTTTTTGATGAACCCCATATTGTATCTCTCTCTAACCTATATCGTCACTACGAGTATATATATATACATATATACATATATATACTTGTGCCTCGGAAGTGGACATATAACAACGTCTATCTGTAACCTTGGTCGGTGTAATCCGGTAGAAACGTCGAGATAATTCAGGTAAATTGCCATAGCTTACTAAAATGATGGCGTTAATTCCTTTCTTTGATAAAACAAAAAACATGCAGCACGTAAGTTTAACCGAACCCTTACAGGATTACGTTTTTGTCCATATGTCAAGAACCTTTTTCTCAGATACGTATGGAGGTTTGAAACTAAAATTAATATCTAATACTTAAGTTTACAATCCCATAAAGCCGGGAAAAAATCCAAAAATACAACCAGTTATAGAGTATATTTTAATATTTTTAAAGCAATTAAGTATAAAAATCTGATAACTGTAAATATGCAGTTACAACACAAAAAAATGTTTTTTTTTTTTCCAATTATAATATGTACGGAGCTCGAATCGCTTGGTTGGTTGGCTGATTTTTCTGAAATCTTTGTTTTTAGTCACTGGCTTGACATTTATAACGATGTGTATGCCAGCTTAAACTGGTTGCACTATTAAGTTTAAAAATGGAACATTTATTAAATCGAATACAATTTTATGAATATTATTTTATAATAATAATAATAAGAATTTTGCGGGATTTTTTTCTCGCAACAAAATGTAGTGCTTGATTACTCGACGATTCGTATTCATAACAATTTACAGCAATGGAGTTCATTCGGCGTGATTTTCGTGCCAGGATTTAATTTTTATATTTTTTTTTTTATCCGACTTAGAATGCAAACAATGAGCCCACCTGATGGAAAGTTAACCGTTATAGACATAGCAGTACCATGGACATAACAAGAACATGTTTCGCCCATGATACCCCCCATGCGTTGCCATTCCTGAACTCAGGTGTTATTCCTCTGTACCCAAGTAAATTCACTCCATATCCCACCCTTCAAACCGAAACACAGCCATGCAAACACAACTGCTTTTGAAACACGAATGGGACTACCCAAGCAATTAAGTCTCCCTCTTATTTATTATTATAATTATGATTTAATATTTATAGTTACTGTAATATACAAACTACAAGAATATTTTCAAACATCTTTTCTACTATAATTAATCTAGGTATTATTTCGATTTCATCCAGAAGTCATCTTCGTATGTTTTTCACCGTAACATCTAGTCTTAGATTATATATACATACACAGAGTGTCTCCATACAAATGCTTCAAGTAAAAACGGGTCACCTTTTTCATACAATTTTGCGTGATAAATAGTTATGAGTGATTCCCTTATAACTTCTATATTTATTTAGTTTTATAGTTTTTGCATCTATTTAGTCTGTAAACATAAATTTTATTTATTAAATAATACGTTAAGACACATTTTATGCGTAAGTATATAGAGCACTAATAAAAAAAAGAGTCGGTTAATTTGACAATTAGCTAACAAAAAGTTTTCCCGTTTTTGGGGCTCAATGCTCTATCTATATAATCTAAGCATTTAGTATTTGCTAGTACGAAGGAAACTTATAATTGTTTTAATTTAAAGATGAATTTGAAAATTCATAGGTTTCTGTTGGCATTTAATCTTGGGACTGGAGTTTAACTTTATGAAGTTTAAATCAACTTAATTGTATCATAGTTTTAATTTATTGATGCACTGTAATTGCTAATATATTATCTTAAATAATAATAATAAAAAAAATTGTACATTAATAAATATTAAATTGACACAGTCTAAAGAATTTATTTTTATCAGCCAACCAACGGATATGTCTAGACGGCAATTTGTTCCGATATCATTTTGGAATACTTGTTGTTCGTTACACTATGGTATTATTTATTACACCCATGGGTACCTCTCTTATTACTTGTGCTCGACTCATATGGAAGTTTCTCACCGCAGTGATCTCAACTTCTACGTGCAGTGTTGCATTGCTATTGTTGGTGCAAGTTTTGCTCAAACATATTCATTTGTGCCACAGTATACATAGCGCAGTTGTAAAACTGTCTTCAAAGTTATATTTATATACATAGTATCTAAGTTTTATAATTGAAGTCATATTTTTCTTTCAAGAGGAATAGGTTATTACTTCGTCTGTATGTTTTTTTGTGTATCTACTAAACAATTATGTTTTTAATTTTTAACCGATTTTGATAATTAATTTTGATAGCATTGTTGTGACGATTCAAACGGATGTTTTTGTTAACAAAATAAAACAGTTCTATTTCAAGACCCGTCTTAGTTATTAAGTACATGTCGCTAATAAGATTTTTATGTGATCTGGCCTAAAAGACAATTTATTAAAGTTCCCTATGATTCCTTTCGGAGTAGTTGTTTTACTCTACATCATTGCTAGCAGATTTTTGACTAAAAGTACTAAGTTGTACAATTTCTGATTTAGTAGTTCAATAGTTTTCATTTGACGATCGATGTAATATGTCGAATAGGGGGGGGGGGGGAAAGGGATTGTTAGTAATGGAGACTGAGAATCCCATTGCTAGCAATATACCCAACCAGGTCGATCACCTCACAGTTCCCCCTGGAAACTATCATGGTTAATTCCTGATGAATTCATCATGATGGGCTAATTGGCTTGTTTTCATTCTCATCTATCACCCTTCACTGGTGCACCGCCAGCGTATCCCGTTAGCGCAGGCGGGGTTACCATACAATTTTAACCATCAAAAATAAATGTAAAATATCTTTTCATTTTACTTTGTCTATCAATTATATTAATATCGTAATGCGAATAAAGTCGCACGCATATTGTAGCGATGATTTCTTATACCTAAATCTTATTTTATTTTATTACTGTTATTACAGTTCTCGTTCACAATTTCACTTACATATGCAGAGTTCCAATAATACGTTAAGTGATTTCTATAAAGAATGCCCAATATTCTATTTCCAATCCAATTCCAGTATTATAGTATATCGTAAAATTGCAGTATTAGATTTTTAAAGTTATCGATACTTAATTTATTTAAAATGAATGATATTATGCATAAAAATATAACTATTTTTTGATATCTGTGTTTGTTTATATCTATTGGCGATGGTTTTTTTTTAATGGGTGTGAAAGAAATGGCGACTCTACTTGTGTTATCGGTTTACGCTCGCGATGTACCAGTACAGTAGATGTACGATTTTTTTTTTTACAATTTAGAATAGCAAACAAGCTGACGGCCCACCTGATGGATAGTGGTAACCGTCGCCTATAGACATGAGCAGTATCATGGACAGAGTATACTGTTTCGCCCATGATACCCCCTTATGCGTTGCCATTCCTGAGGACTCAGGTGTTATTCCTCCGTAACCAGTAAATTCACGCCATATCCCACCCTTCAAATCGAAATACAGCCATGCAAACACAATTGCTTTACGGTTGAAACACGAATGGGACAGAAGTGTCCAAGCAATCGACTTTTGTACAAAGTCTTTATCTGGTAAGGTATAACAAACTTGAAAGTGAGTTTTTTTTATTGTTACCTTATAGCGAATTAATGACTTTATCGATCACTATGAAATTTGGTATACAGACACTACAAAAGACGGTAAAGGTTTATAATATTAGCCCTTAACTGTCCACTGCTGACCATAAGCCTTCCCCAGAAGAGGAGTTTTGCCAGTAGTTGTCACGCTTGGCAGTCGGGTTGGCAACCGCAGTTTGGCTCTTAGTGACGTTTCAAGAGGGTAGCTGCTGCTCATCCCTCGCCCTCCCTTAGTCGCCTCTTGCGACACACGCGGGAAACGAAGGGGTGGCCCATTCTATGCCGGGACCGACATGGTATGGAAAAAGTTATAGGCTACTTTTTATCCCTAGTTTATTACTATTTATTTTTATTTTTATACTATTTATTTAATTTATATATGTCAGTAAACGTATCACGTAAAAGCTGGTAATAAATAAATGTGTTAAAGATTTTAGTTGATTATTTCATTACTAATGAATAATCTATTATTTTAATTAAACCTAGTTAAAGAATTTATTACTGAAAGAGAGTAACTAAGAATAGATACCTATAGGTAAGACCCATTATTTAATTTATACTACAATTACTCTTGTGTGATAGTTAGTAATACATTAGTCATTGCTATCAATATACCTTATCAAGTTATCTGGTAACCATCATGACTAATTTATCGTAAATTCGTCACGATGGGCAAACTGATCTGCCTTTTCACCTCCACCAATCATCCCTCACTGGTGCCCCGCCAGTGTATACCGATAGCGCAGGCTTGGTTACCATTCCATTATCATCCATAAAAAAATTACTCTTGTGTCTTACATTGTCAAGATACAATACCATCTTATCAGTCGTTAAATGTTCATTACTGAACATAGACCCCTCCCCCCCTTACCCTGTTGTGAGGGTTTTGCCAGTAAGTTAGCAGGTGGATTAACAACTCTATTACTATTATGAGTTCTCTTAGTCACCTCTTACGACCCCCACGGGAAAGGAAGGGATGGTTCATTCTATATCGGGACTACAAAGCATGAGTCTACAGAAATGTGATCTTAGATTATTAACCTGATTATTAAATTGATTAAACTAACTAGGTCTCTAGATAGGCTTACAATTTAGTTGCGAACAGACGTACTTCTATAAAATTTTAACGGTGTAAATTCCGTCGTGAACGGCGCACGTGACAGAAATTGTAAAAATATTCATTTGCCTTCTTGTTATTCTAGTTTGGTACGATACGACGATTGTGAGCCAGGAGCTGCTTGTAATTTTGTTCAATCCTCTACCACATGGACGCTTTTGAAACAGATTGAAAGATGTGTATTTTTATATTTTAAAATTATAGTAGCACAACGCGATATTGTAAGATTTTACCGTTTCGCTATTTATTCTATAATCGTTTTACTATTCGAGATGCTATTAATATTTCATTATCGTAGACAGCTCGGTTCTTTATGCATTAGTACCTATTGTAGTTTATGCAGGTAAGTATGCAGTATTATAATAGTTATTATATCTTTATGACATATGGTATATTTACATTATATTATATGTATATATAATTAGTAATCGGCCGAGTCAGGTTATGGAGTTTCCTTTTAGAAAATTTCGGTTCCTAAATTGGTGCGACAGGAAATCGAATCAGGATCTAAAAGTTTAAAAGAAATAAACTGAGGAATTGATAGACGTGGTTTGAAACGGTTGACTGATAAAGAATGCCATCAGGCATTAAGTCCGTCCTGTAGACATATTTTATTGTGTGAAAAAGTATGAATGAATAAATGTGGACAACGACTTTATTTTGTACTATTTAAATATAGTTACTAGTGGCACAGATAACCTAATAATGTAGTAGTTGTAATGGGAACGCAATCATAAATACATAATTTTATTCATGCGTTCCAATACATATAAATTTAGGTACAACAATGACATTAATGCTTCTATGACGTTTGTTAATGATAGGTATTTATGAATGGAGTTGGGTATATATACCAATATCTACATATATTGTAGTTATAATATCTACCTAGTAAATCAGTAACGAACGTATGTGTAGTGATAACTTTTTTACTACCGTCAATATTCAGAGAAACCCAATATATAGATTACTGGATCGGTATTATTGATATTAACCATGCTTACTTATGAAATTATTGTAATATAATCTGAATTCATAAGTATAGACTCGATTAATCGGACAAATTAATGTCGCAAGGCATTCGGATAATCGAAAATCCGGATAATTAAATATATAAATGAGGAGATGCAATTTTTGTACATATTTTTAACTTTAGAAAGATAGCTTATTTCGTTTGCGTATAACTACAAACTACAAATCATCTAAAAACAAAAATTAATGTTTACTAAGAGATTAAATGTACATTTTCGTATTTACGAATGTATCTGCATACTTTCTATAAAGTGATTTAAACGTTGTTGACAATCCGGATAATTTCGAATTCGTATAATCGAAGTCCGGATAATCGAGTCACACGATAAAACTAGTAATATATTTTTAGAAAATAAAAAATAAGAGATTTAATTCTGTGGTTGGAGTTATCTCTCTATGTATATATTATTATTGTTGATAATTATTTAGAGACGGGTTTTTTCAGGCAGAAAAACCTGTGACACTGCGACCTTTCCGTGGTTTTTTTGTGCTCGCCTCTTGTTTAAAGTTCGCTGTTAATTTCTATCAATGATAGGAATTTTATGATATTTTTTATAAAAATGTTTTTTATCTCCTCAGGATATAAAGTGTATTTTCCAAAGGAAATGTCGTTTACGTATGAGTGGGCTACAGATTAAGTGCTGCGGCGTTTCTTCCTCATTGTATCAATCCGCAAACACTTTTTGGGCATAAGCCAATCTCTCTATGTAATGTATGTTTGAATTAAGGGATATATAGGAATGAGTAGGCTTAATTGAGAGAGAGGATCGATCAGTCTTATCAATGAATCGTTAGTAAACCATTAAGCCATTACATTGATTACACGCTATCCTTCCATTTGATAATATTGACGAAACTAATATCGGAATAATACAACTAATTAACTAACAACATTATTGTGATGGATAGGTAATAATTAAAAGTAAATGAAATGTATATTTATTTGCCAAAACACTTTTACATGGATGATTAACTTTACGAATTGCACACTAGCCATATAAGCCTGTATCGTGTAATTCAGAAATGAGAATTCGATTTTTTTTTTATTTAATATTAAGTTATATATATATATATATATATATATATATATATATATATATATATATATATATATATATATATATATATATATATATATATACTTGTACAAAGTTTTATCGTGCAACTAGCGGCTCGTCCCGGCGTCGCACGGGTGGACATTTTTACATTTTAAAAAGTGGCCATTAAGGCTGTACACGCGACGGAAGTTTAAAAATGGAGTACCTTCTCCCGTTTTTCAACATTTCCCTTCACTGCTCTGCTCCTATTGATTGTAGCGTAATAAAACTGCTACTATAACCTGCCTAGGAGTATGAAAAATAATTGTACCAAGTTTCGTTAAAATCCGTCGAGTAGTTTTTGTTTCTATAACAAACATACAGACAGACAGACAAAAATTTAACTGATTGCATTTTTGGCATCAGTATCGATCACTAATCACCCCCTGATAGTTATTTTGGAAATATATTTCATGTACTGAATTGACTTCTCTACAAATTTATTATATTTTAAGTATAGATTATTTAGGAAGACTTTGTTTACTCTCTTCTAATGTTCTGGACAAACTGATTGTTGGAGGACAAAATAAAAAAAAGTTACCTAATTATATACTATACCTACTAATTTTGTAAATATTCAAGTCTTTATAATAGAATACAATTTTAAATAATGAAAACAACAATTATGTAATACTTCAGCACAGAATGAAAATTTCATTTTTGTGTCATCTGTTTTGCCATTCCCGCAGTTGTTTTTTTTTTTTTTCAATTCTCTTTGACGGCACTCTTTTGCCTACTGCATAATTAACCTTTGACATAGATTGACGTAAATGTTTAAAATGTTCAAGAAGCAAACGTATATTCCGTTTCATGGTCGTAACTTGGTGAGGTTGACTCGAGTCGTTGACGAAAACCAATGTATGTCTTGTACTATCTAAAATTATAATTTTATCATTTTGAACACAGGCTTGCCTTTTTATAATGGTACAAATAGTATTTTTGAGTTTTGTGGCAATGTATTTATTGTTTATAATGTTTATCTTGTGGTATAGACATTTTAATTATCCGGTCAGGGGGAAAGGGATTGTTAGTAATGGAGACTGAGAATCCTATTGCTAGCAATATACCCAACCAGGTCGACCTCCTCGCGGTTCCCCCTGGAAACTATCATGGTTAATTCCTGATGAATTCATCATGATGGGCTAACTGGCCTGTTTTCATTCTCATCTATCACCCTTCACTGGTGCTCCGCCAGCGTATCCCGTTAGCGCAGGCCATACCATTTTCACCCATCAAAAAAAAAAAAAAATTATCCGGTCATCAATTTTGAGTAAGTTAATGATTATATTATCATTAATGTCAAAAACTATGTAAGAGACAGACAAGTTCCTTGGCACTTTATACACAAATAAGCTCGGTACATTACCACCTATATGGATTCCAAGTTATTTCTGAAAAACAGCCAGAAAAGTAAATGGTAATCTAGAGAAACTTATTTATCCTATCATTGTCGTTAATTGCCCACTGCTGAACATAAATCTTTCCCATAAGGGGAGTTTTGCGTAGTTGCCACGTTTGGCAACCGAAGTTAGGCTTATAGAGATGTTTTAAGAGGGACGCTGCTGCCTATCCCTCTACCATTAAGTTCTCTTAGTCGCCTCTTATGACACCCACAGGAAAGGATGGAGTGGTCTATTTTATGCTGTTGTCATACAAACAATGGAAACTTATTGTTCTTGGTAAAATAAATGGTTAAAACTATCAGGGTCGTTACCCGATACCTAGGTCAGACCAACTATGAAACAGCCCTTTCATTAGTGTATTTGATGATTTTAAGGTCACCAGAGACAGGAATAAATGGGAAAGTGTCATATAGGTACGTGAAGTTGATATCTGTTGTAGGTCACGACCATTTGTTTTTAATATGTTAAAATGTAATAGGGTCTCTGCCCGTGCTATTGGTATACCCTGGCGGGGCACCAACACAATTTTGAATTATTGTAATAATTATCTATTACTCAGTGAGCTATGGAAAGGGCAATGCTTGGTGTTTCTTTGCGTAACAGAATCCGAAATGAGGATATCCGCAAAAGGACGAATGTCACCGACATAGCCCGAAGGATAAGGAAGCTGAAGTGGCAATGGACTGGTCATATAGCTAGAAGAACGGACAACCGATGTGGAAGAAAGATTCTTGAGTGGCGATATCGTATAGGCAAACGCAATGTAAGATTATCCTCCACTAGATGGAGTGTGCCCTCAAATGTATTGCAGGGAGTCAGTGGATGCAGGTGGCTCAGGATCGATCTTTATGGCAGTCTATGGGGGAGGCCTATGTTCAGCAGTGGACGAATAATGCCTGAGATGATCATCATGATGATTATTTATAAGCTTTTAAACTGCTATTACTTTATAAATTTTGTGCTATTCCATTCGCGAGATTTCATATGGATTTTGACAATGTTCAAGCAACCGTAACTGGCAGAGCGTACAAACATTTAAAATTGTAAGCAATCCTCTATCGTAGATATTGCAGAGGTATTCAAAGGCCCTGTCACAAACATAACCCCTTTGTACGTAGGTATTATTTCAAACAGTCTGGTATCAGCTTTACTCAGTATTGCCAGATATTGTTTTAGATTTCTACAAAAATATTTAATTTTTTTCTCTAAACAGGCATGATTTCCTTTACTTTTACCCGATTACAAATATATGTGGATATTTAGTATTATATATTTTCATATGTCTTTTATTAACTTCTTTGGTATATTATATGGATCTATATAAAACTATTTATCAAACCTATCAAAGAATTAACCAAATTTCTCTATCCCAATTTTATTATTCTACAACAATATCATTTCTCTAAAATTTCGCGAACGTAAAATTTATACCCAAAATAGCGGAAAAAGTACCTAATCTAGCAACACTGACTTTATCAGGACTAAACTCTACACAACTGTAGGTAAACAATAACCAATATACATACGAGTATCTATCTAAAACTTAGTTACATCTGTCTCCACATAAATTGACATCGATGCATCAATTGAGTAGATTAAATTTTGATAGAAACATTGAGAGTTGTCTCTTAAATTACAACACTATGTAATACAAATAAATTTAAATTACATTACTGTAATTATTGTATCAAAGATATATGATTTTCTATTTTAGAACTCAATTTATTTATTTAACTCTTTATTGCACCATAAATAAAAATATACAATGACAAGTGAAATATACAATCATATCGTAGACTGTATCACATTAAATTAACTTATTTAATTTTGATAGCAACTAGAATGTTGAACTTGTGATTTATGTGACTATTGTACCAATTTCCACTAATATAATAAATGCGAAAGTTTGTAAGGATGTAAGGATGAATGGATGGTGATTATCACACAAAAACTATAGAATGGACCCTAGTTTAGCACATAGGATACATTATGTGCCGTTACCATAACGTCCCGGCATAGAATAAACCACCCCTTCATTTTTCGTGGGTGTCGTAAGATGCGATTAAAAGAGGGCAAGGGATGGTTAGCAGCGGTCCTCTTAAAACATCTACAAAGCCTAACTGCGGTTGCCAATCTACCTGCCAAGCGTGGCGATTACTGGCGCAAACTCCCCAAGGGGTAGGTTTATGTTCAGCAGTGGACAGTTTAAGTCTAATATGATGATGATGATATATTTTGTATTGATATTTTGTTGGAGATTTCATGGTTGGAGATTGGACATCATGATAAATACATTTGAAAATCCCTTATGTAGTAATGATTCTATTTTAATAATGAAATTACTGTTACGTTAATAATTTTAATATCTTCATGCTATTAAAAAATTCGTTATCTTTTTGTTACTATGAAATGATTACACCCATTTGTCCTTTCATCTGCCATTAACTGAAATATTATGATTAATAATTTAATAAAACTAAAATATTCTTCATTAGTATTATTGGATTCAAATTACAATTTGACTATAATTTATTTACTTGAATTTTGTCTATTTATAATTAAGGTAAAAGCACTATTAACTTAAATCAGTATAAATAAAGTATTAGGTAAAGTAAGTATATAAGTTATTTTTAAATAATCTATAATAATAAATGCTGAGTGGCCTCGACGTACAATAGGCCACCCCGTCCATTTCCGAGGGTGTCGTAAGAGAATTAAAAACATCTCTGATGGCAAAAGAGGGTTTTGCCGGTATTTGTCACGCTTGGCAGGCGGACTGACAACCGCAGTTAGGCTTTGGAGATGTTTTAAGAGGGACGCTGCTGCCTATCCCTCGTCCTCCCTTAGTCGCCTCTAACGACACCCACGGGAAACGAAGGGGTGGCCTATTCTATGCCGGGATCACACGGGAAACATAATGCGTAAAAAAATAAGCAACTACTACATATTAAAGTATTAAAATATAAAAAAAGGTATATTTTTTCTTGAACATTCCCATATCGTATTTTTTAGGAAATATTGCTGTAGATTTTTTTTATACATCTTAGAATGGCAAACAAGCTGACGGCCCACCTGATTGAAAGTGGTAACCGTCGCCTATAGACATGAGCAGCATCATGGACATAATAGAGTATCTGTTTCGCTCATGACCTTGACCATGACCTTCAAACCGAAACACAGCCAAGCCAGCGCTTCAGGGTGGGATATAGCGTGAATTTACAGGGTACAGAGGAATAACACCTGAGTCCTCAGGAATGGCAACGCATGGGGGGTATCATGGGCGAAACAGTATACTCTGTTATGTCCATGGTACTGCTCATGTCTACAGGCGACGGTTACCACTTTCCATCAGGTGGACCATCAGCTTGTTTGCCACTCTAAGTTGTATAAAAAAAAAACCCTTTAAACCGAAACACATATTATAGTTATTTGTTTCATAATTTTGTTTTTAGTATCGGGAAAATAGCGAAATAAATACAAAACGGTGCCGAGCTCCCGGTCTAACTTATCTAACGGTTATTAAGTATGACAGAACTTGACTAAATGCATGTGGGTAATTTATATACGACATTCAAATGACGCGAGAATAAATAGGGACACGGAGACATTTGGCGCCCTCATTAATAGATACATTTCCCCCGTGTTAGTATTGCGAATATAAACAATGTTTTATATATTGTTAATATTTTTTGGCTTGGTTCACACGAGTTTTGCTTTGGGTAAGTTACGAACATTATCCTAATACCAGTTAGACGTGGGGGAAGGATTGTAAGTTATACGTAGTACCATTCCTATTGCGAGCAATATACCCAGGCAGTTTGACCTCCACGTGGTCTCGCCTGTTAACCATCGTGCTGAATTCCACGTGTATTAATCACGATGGGCTAACTGATCTGCTGTTTTATTCTTACCTATTATCCCTTATTGGTGCTCCACCACCGTATACCGTTAGTGCAGGTGGGCTTATCATTCCATTATCATCTATTAAAAAAATACCAGTTAGGTCCCTCGTATAATAAATAGTGTTACTCAAATTATAAGTAAATTTTTAAATATGTTCGCGTAAAAAATCGTTAATGTTTAACGTTAACGATATTTAATGTCATATTGTCATAACTAATTAATATATTTATTACAATACCGTTTAAGCACGGATTTTTCGCTATATACTTAAATTCGTTTCAAAATTTTAGTCCGTAGTAATAAATTGTTAATGTTAAATGAAAGTTAATGTCATTTTATTACAATTAATCGATTTAATAATTTGATTCACGGGTTTTTCGTTATGTACCTAAATTCATATAAAAATTTTAGTCAGTTTTTAATAAAAAATAAGAAAAACTGGTTAATGTTAAATGAATGTTATTAAATAATATCATGGTATTAAAATTAATCGATTAAGTAATTCGATTACATTATTCGTTCCCATGCCCATTGTACAGTAATAGTTTAAATTGAATTGTTGCTAGTCGATTCAATCAACGATTAAAAATCTACGATTATACAGCGTCGCGAGTTCTAGAAGTCGTTAGATTGTCTGTCATTTCCTGGATACACGCTTATTACATATTGTGGTTTACACTTGTCATAAAGGTTTCTGTAGTATCAATGATAATTGCATAGTAATGCTTGTGTTATTATGCAATTATTGTTGATCGACATTACTAATTAAATGAAGTCTTACGAATTAAAAATATTTGTAAATTATTATTTTACATTTTTGAAATGCATAGCATGGTAGTTCGTTTCATTTCATACACTAAGAGGTTTTATTAATTTTAGTAATATGGGCGTAATAATGTTTACGGTTTACATTACAGTTCTAAGTTTAAACATTTCTTTATCGATTACATAGTAACTATTTTAGTTTAGTTTACCAGAGGCAGAGTTTGTACAAAAGTCGTTTACTTGGGCACCTCTGTCCCGTTCGTGTTTATACCGTGAAGTAGTTGTGTTTGCATGGCTGTTTCGGTTTGAAGGGTGAGATATGGCCTTATTTATATATATAAATTCACGCCATATTCCACCCTTCAAACCGAAACACAGTCATGCAAACACAACTGCTTCACGGTTGAAACACGAATGTGACAGAGGTACCCAAGCAATCGACTTTTGTACAAAGTCTCCCTCTGGTAAAATATACGTGCTTACTTGGTAAGTTACAAATTGCACAGGAGGTCTCACTTTGAAGTGAATGATCCTTAACTTTGAGGTCTTATTTAACATTATAATGTGCATTGCTAAGTTATTACGGACACTTTGTTTATGACAACTTATGCTTGTTTACCACCTCAGTGGTATAAAAAAAAAACTTTAGGTGATTACAACAATATGAGTATTCCGATAATGTACGTGCATACAATTTAATTCGTACTTTTAGTTAATTTTGATTGACAACCTTAGACTTAACAACTTAGTGTCTACTTACTAGTATTATAAATTTGAAAGTAAATTTGATTGTTAGTTACCTTTTTGCGCCTTTTTTTTAATGGGTACTAAAGAAATGGTAACCCCGTCTGCGCTATTGGTATACGCTGGCAGGGCACTAGTGAGGGATGATAGGTGACAATGCAAGCAGATCAATTAGCCCATCGTAATAAAATCCGCTAGATTTTTTTTTACAACACAGGGGGCAAACGAGCATGCGGCTCACCTGGTGGTAAGTAACTACCGCCGCCCATGATCACCCGCACCATGACTGTTTGCCACGGGGAACTGCGTGGAGGTCGACCTGATACGGTGTATTGCTAACAACGAGACAGTTAGACCTCATTACTAACAATTCCCTTTTCCAATTTTTGCGCCTTATTACTACGTGCAAGTACTATTTGGTTTGGACAAGAAGATATATATACTTTTTATCAATCATTCCGGTCTTGCAGATGAAGCTGTGGGTAAAAACTTAATAGCTAGTATTTACGAGTTGACTGTACTTAGTTGAATTACATAAAACGGTCAGACCAATATAAACAAAAGTAGAACTACAAATGTTTGCGTTGTTCGAAATTCGAACAAGCACGAACGGAATACAGTTAGATAGATACAATGGCATTTAAAAAAAGTAAATACTTAATTTTTTCTATTTTATGCCCCTTTAGACAAAGTACAAACGAGTCTATTGATAGAATCGTTATCGTAATCGAGGCTATGATGTAGAATGAGATGGCGACGTGCGCAGTGTTGTTTTTAAGGGTTCCGTACTTCCAAAGGGAAAAACCCTTATAGGATCACTTTGTTGTTTGCCGTCGTCCTGTCCGTCTGTCTGTCAAGAACCTTTATCTTAGGAACGCCTGGTGGTATCAAACCGTGTGGTCCCGTCATAGAATAGGCTATCCTTTCCTTTCCTGTGGGTATCGTAAGAGGCGAGTGAGGAAACTAAATAGTCGAAAGCAGCGTTCTTCTTAAAACATTACCAAAATCTAACTGCAGTTACCAATTCGCCTGCCTTCGTTGTAACTATTGGCAAAAGTCCCCCAGAGGGAGCTTTATATCCACCAGTAATAATAATGATAATAGTAAATTATTTTCAGGAGATTTAATACCATCAGAGAAAGTACCAATATCTGATGACGATCGAAAAGATGTATCAAAAAACCCAGAGATAAACTACGAAAAGATAGTGGGCGGTGTTGAGACAGATATAGAGAAACGCCCATATCAGGTGGCTCTGATATTGGACAACAAATACTTCTGTGGTGGATTTATCATAAGTGAGAATTATGTTTTGACTGCGGCACATTGCGCTGAAGGGTATGTTATATTTGATTGTATTATTAACTCTTTTATAGATAGATACTCTTTATTGTTTCATCCAAAAGATTACAATAATAAACTTACTATAGATACAAAGAATTACAAGAAAAAATCACAGTGAGAAAACAATGGGCGACCTCATCGCTAAGAGCGATTTGTTCCAGGGAATCTTTGGATGGAGAGGAGTAGTTATAAACAGTTATATCTTTAGAATAAGGTACAACATTGTTGACATTTTCATGTTATGCACAACAATTCTAAAAATAAATAAAAATAATAAAAAGAGTTCGTGTTTCTCCATTTTAGTTTCTCAGTTTTGTCACGACGGGTAGGTATAGACTATAAATTTAATTTAGGTGCTGTGTTTATTGAATTTGCAAATTTGTTTTGCTGCCGTTTTATCACGTTGACTTTTATATTTATAACGCCATCTATTATTACGGTACTACAAACTGTAATAAATATATCACTGCTAGGTGGCGCTTTATAAAGAAATGTCCCCAGAACAAAACTAAGATCCAATAAATACATATGGAGAACTGTAATGTAAGAAACTTTATATTCATTTTCTTATAAATATGGTCTTTATTGAGAGACTAAAGGCAGAAATAAAAAATAAAAAAAAAAAAGAAATATTATTAAAAGCAGATTATTTACGTCATCCGACTTTCTATTTTAATAAAAGCTGTAGAATCTAATATAATTAAAATATGATTAACTATATTCATAAAATAATTTCAGAATCTCTCCAGAAAACGTGACAATGCGCGTCGGTAGTTCATGGCGAAGGAATGGCACTATAGTTCCCATATCAGAGGTGTGGACACATCCGCAGTACGGACAACCTACGTTCGATAAAGACGTCGCTGTGCTCAAGACAGCTTCTCCCATGGAGTTCAATGACTATGTTCAACCAGTAGCTTTGCCTCCTTTAGGCCGACCTATGGTGGGCGGAACTGATATTGAAGTCAGCGGTTGGGGGCGGACTCAGGTTTGTTTTTCACAAGATTAGCAGTGAAACTCGTAATCTTGTTAGTTTTCTTTATTCAGTTAAAAGTAAAAAATCATTACACACTTTCGAATTTATTATATTATTAGTATTTACCTTATAAGGCAAGCTGTAACTATAGACTTCGACGTTGGTTAAGTGGTTTCTCATAGAGTTTTATTTCTTTTTAGGGTTCCGTACCTCTTAAGGAAAAAACGGAACCCTTATAGTATCACTTCGTTGTTCGTCTGTCCGTCCGTCCGTCCCTTTATCTGTCAAGACCCTTCTTCTTAAGAATACCTAAATGTATCAAGTTGAAATTAATATCATATACTCAGGTCTGCAATCTCTTAAAGCAGTGAAAAAATCAAGTTTCTAAGTCGACGTAATCAACCGCCTTTTTTATTTCATTTAGATATATTGTATATTTTGACATTCGCAAAGGTAAACAAAACAAGTTATTTCCCGTTGATCTAGAATCATAAAATTTGGCAAGATGCAATGTCATGTAACACAAGGAAAGGAAAAATTCCGAGCTCCTAAATTTGTAGTTATTTAAAAAAAAGTTTTTAAACTTAATAAATTTGTACGGAACCCTCATTACGCGAGTCCGACACACACTTGACCGGTTTTTACTAGTGTCATTGTTTGTTCTTTTTATCGTACCCAACATCCTGGGGCTAGACGTGCTAACATTATTTTTATTCCGTCATCAGAATAAATGACGGACCATTTTGGAGATTTCGAGACTTTTCCAGCATAGTCGTACTTGTTTTTTATTACCGGTACGGTCACAAGGACATCGTGGATCTATCGTTTGGTAGAAGCAAGAGAATTTTTTATTAAATTCAAACATTTTTAACTTTAAAAACTTTTCTATTTCAATTCAGTTGTATTTTTTTTATGTTTGTTACGTCATAACTCCTTCTTTTTTTATGACTGAAAATTCTTTTTTGATCTGAAAGCATAGACACTTACATATTGGCCCCATAGAGATTTTATCAAACTTGGTACAGAAGTCTATAGTAGTTAGTAGTTTTTAAATTGAAATAATTCGGTTTGAAGGGTGGAATATGGCGTGAATTTACTGGGTACAGAGGAATAACACCTGAGTCCTCAGGAATACCAACGCATGGGGGGGTATCATGGGCGAAACAGTTTACTCTGTTATGTCCATGGTACTGCTCATGTCTATAGGCGACGGTTACCATTTTCTATCAGGTGGGCCGTCAGCTTGTTTGCCATTCTAAGTTGTATAAAAAAAAAGGTTGGCAACTAATTGTTACAAAAATACGTCATTGGTTTCTTCTTCTATAAAAGTGCAATAAAAGAATTTTCTTTCCTTTCTTGCTTACGTGACAACGCAATGAGCGAGTTAACAACCAAAATTACGTGATAAGCTCGTGTAGAAAATAGAAAAACCTGTATTTTCGTTATAAAAATCCGTTGACATCCAAATTGCGCATCTATCCGTATCGATTTTCAATAACTTTCCGAGCGTAGTGCGTCGAAGACTGGTTTCTTCGTGTAAATGAGATTTCAGATTCGGTTCTCGACTCACTGGGCCAATTTAGAAGTCGGTTTCAGACTTTTCTTAAATTAACTCGTGTCTGCGTATTTTGGGATGTGTCCCTTGTATATACGTTTTTATCTGTTTTAGTGCAGGGTAAATTTTACTAATTTTATCTTATTAATATAATAAAATTGAAACTAAACGACGTTTGAATATGGGAGTTATTTAAGATAATAAAATATGAGGATCTTAATAAAAGCAATAGAAATAAATAAATAAAATCCAATTCTCCCCTCAACAGAATGTTATCGTCCTATAGTAAAGCCGTAAACGTTCACCATGATATCGACATCTTTGGTAATTCTTTAGTGCAGTTTATTAGGCTTATTAATAATATGGATTGGTAATTAGGTCCTCTCTAATTGTATAATTGTTACTTAGTATACATTGACGCTTATCTGTGAGAGCTGTATACACCTTTAATTGATGTGTTCATATGACCTTAAGCTTGGTAGTGAGGAGTGAGATGTTTTTGTTCAACTAAACTTAGATTTAAGCATTTTTAATAGTAGTTTTTCACTTTTTACTTACTTATATCATTGTACATTGTCTGCTTAATTGTTGTGAGCATATTGTTGGTGTGTCTTTTATAAATAAATAAATAAATAAACCTGTCTGCCTGTCTGCCTGTCTGTATGTTTGTTCCGGCGTCATGCGAAACTTAAAAATAGGTATATATTTTATCGTGATATACTAACTAGAATTGGTCTACGAGTATTTCTAGATTTTAGAATTACACCAAAGAATCACATTGTGATGCCCATGGCATCCCTCACGTGTTGTCTTACCTGAGAACTATGGTGTTTTGCTTCGTATGTTCTATTTTTAATTCAAACTGAAACACAGCCATTCAAGGATAGCTGCTTCACAGCAGAAACATGTAGGACAGAGGTATTCAAGCAGTCGGTGGGAGAGGGATTGTTAGTAATGGGGACATTAATCCCCATTAGTAGCACTACTCTGTCAGACCAACTTCTTCGCGATTCCAGTTGAAAATCATCATGATTAATTCTTGTTGAAACCATCACTATGAGCTAACTATAAGGCAAGTCGCCTTCATCCTCACCTATCATCCCTCATTGGTGCCCCGCCAGAGTATACCGATAGCACAGATGGGGTTACTATTCCCTTATCATCTATTAAGAACTCAAGCAGACGACTATTGTACCAAGTCACATTCTGGTGGAATAATGCATGTTTATTTCATTTCAGCAAGGAGCCCCTTCAATACCCGAGAGGTTGATGGAAGTGACTATTCCTGTAGTAAACTATTACCAGTGCTTCTTGTCATACTATGCTTACTTGACGAAGAATATGTTTTGTGCCGGTAACTTCTTTTTGGGAGGAAAGGGAACTTGTCAGGTACCTTTTTTTTATACAACTTAGAATGGCAAACAAGCTGACGGCCCACCTGATTGAAAGTGGTAACCGTCGCCTATTGACATGAGCAGTACCGTGTACATAACAGAGTATACTGTTACGCCCATGATACCCCCCATGCGTTGCCATTCCTGAGGACTCAGGTGTTATTCCTCTATACCCAGTAAATTCACGTCATATCCCACCCTTCAAACCGAAACACAGCCATGCAAACACTACTGCTACACGGTTGAAACACGAATGGGGCAGAGGTACCCAAGTAATTGACTTTTGTACAAAGTCTCCCTCTGGTAGACTTTGTACAAAATCTACCAGAGTACTTTGTACTGGCTAACCCACGTGTTTTAATTAATTTAATTAGCTAGTTTTAATTAGTTTAAGTAGTTTATATTCTAGCTAATAATAACTACTCATCTCTCTTAAATTCATTTCCTTCATTTATAAGTCCATCCATTTCACGTCGTATTACGAGGATGTTTTTAAAAAAAATGTCACTAAATGTTATGTGTGAAAAACAAAAATAATCATCGACGTAACATACTTCTCATTAACATTACTGAGTTGCCATAAGTCAAGGTTAGTTAATAAACAATGTTTGGAATAACAATAGTAAAGATAAATGTTAGTTCTTACTTAATATTACATAATGTGCAAGTATGTTTGTTTCTCTGTAACTTTATAGTGTCTTAACGGCTAATTCAAAATGGATAATTTTAACATAATAATTCTATACCTCTATTTGGTGCGCTCAAACTCTCACTAGCTTCAAAACATCTGTTAAATCTTACTACCTCTCCCTTTAGTACAATTTTCCTGTGCTTTCTCTTTTCATTTTCCTTTGTCATTCTCTGCTGTTGTATGTGTGTTATTAAATATGTGCATGTATATATATTCTTTACTGCACTTCAACAAAACAGCTAGTTTAACAACTTTTTTTTTTATACAACTTAGAATGGCAAGCAAGCTGACAGTCCACCTGATGGAAAGTGGTAACCGTCGCCTATAGACATGAGCAGTACCATGGACATAACAGAGTATACTGTTACGCCCATGATACCCCCTATGCGTTGCCATTCCTGAGGACTCAGATGTTATTCCTCTGTACCCAGTAAATTCACGCCATATCCCACCCTTCAAACTGAAACACAAAAGCATTTATTCAAAAAAAAAAGCAATTGAATTAAATTGAATTAAAAGCAATAAATTTGCTTACTTTGCTTTTTATCAATTAAATTTGATAAACTGCACTTCAACAAAACAACTAGTTTAACAACTTATAACTAATATTGACTTTATTTTTTATTTTTCTTGCTTGGTGGAAAAAGTGTAAAATAAATAAATGAATATATTTAAATAACCAGTAACATGGATTTCCACAAGATCTACGATCAACATCTAGTTCAGTGAAATATTTATTATTTATTTATTTCAGGGTGACTCCGGTGGAGCAGCAGTTCAAGATGGTTACTGTGTTGGCATAGTATCATTCGGTCGTGGTTGTGCGCAACCATTATCGCCAAGTGTGTTCGCCAACATCGCTCAACCCGATATAAGGAATTTCATTAAAGAACATACCGGTTTATAGAATAATTGAAACGGCAACCCTGGACGGTCTCAGATCAATTAGACTCTCGGTCTTGCCCTCAATATCCGTTTCTCTTATCTTGCAATTTTCTCAAGTCAACTGGATCTACTTTTTTATTTGAAAGTACTTGCTCATTGTAAAGTAAAGTGGTATAAAATTGTGAGACACGATTATTTCGAATGCTTATAATTTTTTATCAGATATTTAAAAATAGCTTTCGATAATTACTATTATCAATTTTATTATTATAAATGCGAATGTGAGTTTGTTTATTTGTTACTCATTCATGTCTAAACCGCTGAATCTATTGTAGTGAATTTTAGTATAGAGATAGTCGGGATCCTGGAGGTTGTTATTAGGTTACTTTTTTTTAAATTGCTTGTATTCAAATATCGGCTCATTCAAAAATATTTAATACATATACATATATATATATATATATATATATATATATATACATATATTGTTAAAATTGCAACAGTTCATTTTATGGGACACTTTAAGGGTTTAACGAGAACCTTGGGTAAGATTTTGCTATACATTGGCCGGAGACCCCAGAAGTTATTTCGTTAAGGGCCTACACAGTTGAGGGACAGTCCCCGGGGCATTTTTAACTTGGCCCCTTTATTAGATGCTTTTTATTGAAAGAGTCATGTTGTCTTTCTGTCCTTTTGTCATCGTATCATGCTTATTTTTTTATATTTAGTACGACATTTAATCACAAAAATAAAGTAAAAAAAAAAAAAAAACTAAGAGCATTAAAGTTAAAATTAAAAGTATTCCAGACAAATTTTTTATACCATAAAGGTGGTAACCAAGCATACAGCCCGTCTGATGGTAAACGGTTACTGTAGCCTATGGACGCCTGCAACACAAGGGGTTTCACGCGCGCGTTGCCGACCCTGAAGAAACTTTACTATACCCTTTTTGAAGTACCCCAATATTATATCTGGAGTGTCTCTAACGCTTTTAAATTTTATACCTGTATTTTATGCATCGTAATAAAAAGAGTTTTTTTGAAATATTTAAATTCTTTTAAAATTTAAATAAGGACATTGTACTTAATAAAGTGTGCCTCTCGTCTGCGTAGGCAGACCTCCGAGTAATTAACATACATATGTTAACTTCGGAGGTTGAATTTACTGTTAAAATTGTATTTGTAAATTTACCTATAATAATATATTTATGAATATTAAACTATGGTTTAAAAATAAACATGCGTGCTTATCTTTACATCCATTTCCATGAATCCTATTAAAATTTCTAAATCAAACTAAGTATAAAAAAAGTTTAACCTACTTAAATCAATCCTAGAAAAAGATGCTTAGCTAAGTTTGTAGGTATTATTTATTAACTCCTTTATTCATAAAAACTAAAAGCTTCTACAAGTCTATTTTAACTATAACAATGTTTTGTCTTCTTTTTTTTTTTAATCGGGAATTCAGTGTAGATACAAAAATAGAGACAAAACAGTTCAATAGCTAGAATAGGTTTATGACAGGTTTAACGTTTTTACGAATAAGGGGGTAAGAATAACACTTAGATAAGTTACTGTATTCAATGTCTCTAGATGGAGACTACTCCTGAGGATTAGGGTGATATGCCCCTTATCTTTTTTTTTACAACTTATTATGGCAAATAAGCTGACGGCTTACCTGATGGAAAGTGGTAACCGTCGCCTATAGACATGAGCAGTACCATGGACATAACAGAGTATACTGATTCGCCCATGAAATGATTGAATGTGAACAACACAGAGCTATGTAATGTAGCTTTAGGAGATCCTTGTCTCTGGCATTAATCGGTCTAGATTGATGAAGATGATACACGAAGTTACACTTTTATATGTGGGACATGATATTTCGATACCTTAGGTAATTACTTTAAAATTATTTCCCTCATAGAAATAAACTATATTCTGATTACTTATAACTTAATATTTTACAGAATAAAGCAATTTACAATAATTTATGATTATTCTATAAAATACGACTCCAATCATGTTGAAATAAGATCCACATAATCGATTGAAAAAAAAATTAAATAGTTTTTTGGTCGTACCTTCAGATGTTCTAGCTTGAGATCCAAGTGATTGGAGTGAACCTTGGCACTTAATTAATTTACAACCATTCCTCTAGACCTCAACTGATAGACTGTAGCTCACTTATAGAGTTATTCCTAATCTCTGTGCAAACAATAATTTGTTTAGATTTCAAATTAGGAAAGCAATCCTAAGCTATATAAGACGTCTATTTAAATATTGTTTAAATAGGTTCAGATCGTTGATAATCTATTTAATCTTCTTACCTCTAAGATCTACTAAGGAAAACGAATTTATTCTCAGAATTACATGCAAAGAAAAAATACTACGGCATCTGCCAGTGTCATTGATTAATTATTTATTACCTTACAAAAATAGCAGTTATTTTCATACGGTTAAATATTAATGAACCAAATTGATTAATCAGGGTATTATATATCTAATCAGATTTGAGTCTAAAGATAGGTTTATTAATTATGAACTAAAATACTTAACGAAAAGGCTGCAATGTCACAAAATTTGGTGATAAAGATCAAACAATTTTCGCTAAGAATTTTATCTCTTATTTATTATTACTTTACAAATTAAATATCAGACATTACGACTCAATAAACTTGAAATGCCTCCTACTTGAACAGTTTCAATTTAATTTTTAACTTTATCTGCGATTATGATTCCTTTTATATGCCAAAGTGTATTAAAAATATATAAAATTTCTAATAAACCCATCTTTACTGATATTATAAATTGTTAAAGTTAATTTGTTAGCATCTTAAGCATAAACCGATTACTATGAAATTTCGCTTACATGTACTATATAGGGTATATGCTACTTTTTATGTGGATTATTACATATATCCTGGTTACACAGGTGAAGTCGCAGGCAAAAGCCAGTACTTTTTCAATTACGAGTGTCATTATAAACTTATTTTTGCATTTATACCATATCAGCCGTTGACTGCCCAATGCTGAAGATAGGTTTCTCTTAAAGACTGACGTAAAAAACGGTTTTACACCATCTGTATCCACTGGCTCCTTGTAATGTATTTGAGACGATCTCAAGAACTCCATCTAGTGGGGGGGGGGGTCGTCCTATAATTCGTGTACCAGTAAGGGATCACCCTTTTAAGAAGAACCTTTCTAACCCATCGGTTAAGGGGGAAAGGGATTGTTAGTAATGCGGACTGTCAGTCTCATTGTTAGCAATATACCCTAATCAGGTCGACCTTCACGTGGTACCCCCTGGAAACCATCGTGCTGAATTCCAGATGCATTCATCACGATGAGCTAACTGACTTGCCTTTTCATTCTCTCTTTTCATCCCTCACTGGTGGCCAGCCAGCGTATACCGTTTGCGCAAACGGGGTTAACATTCCATTATCATGTAATTGAAAAAAAAAACCTAAGTTGTCGGTTCTTCAAATTATATCGGTCACTTTGGTCCTTCTGCGGATGACATTCGGATTCCATCACATGAAGAAACTCCGAGCATAGCCCTCTCCATAGCCCGCTGAGTAACTTGAACTTTTGCATACGGGTGTAGTTGTTCGGAGGAAATAAGTATAACAACTAACTTTGTCTATTTACATATATTATGTACAGAAGGTAAATATTATGTACAAAGGAATATGTAAAAAAATAATATATAGAAACGGAAGTTAGGAGTGTAAGAGGCGAGCGATCGAGATGGAGAGAATGACAGCAGAAATGAATGTAAAAAGTAAACGTCGCTGTCATGTCTGTACGACCAGTCCGAAGGAAAGAAAGAGGTGAAATATCTATGTACAATTTAATTAACCTACTTGACAGAAAAGAACATAATGATGTTGACAAGTGGCTATCAGATGAATATGTACAATATTTATTTACGGACGCCACACGGGCAACCGTGTAAGAGCTTATTAGCATTATTGCACCAAAACTAAAAAAAATGATAAAATTCATCTTATCCGTTATTTTTTATTATTCGTATATTTCTAGGGGCATCAGAGGGCCTACCATGAAATGTTTTCCGAACGAAACACAAATTTGATGTTAGAATTCCGTTTGGAAATATTAAAAATGTTAAAGTATTGTTCCTTTGGACTTTTATGATAGGATGTATGACGAACGAAATATTAAACTCCATTTATTGGTCCGATTTTGGTATAAACAAAACCACGATATAGAGTCCGAAATTTCGGAATTTCATTTCATGGTAGACCCGCAGAACTTTTTACGCATCTAGTGTTAAATTTATATGAACTGTATTTTTGCTGTATTTACGTTATTCGATATGTTTTTCCAATGTAAATTCTACACTGATTCTGATAATTCTTTTTTTAATCAACACGACTGCTTCAGTGTTGGTCCAGTGTTTATTTTATTGGGATAATGTGTATTCTTGTGGTACAGAGTCTTGGATTATGATCTTTGGGGAGGAAACTTATTTAATTAGGACGAAATTTTACAGCTGTTTGTCAAGCTCTGAAGTTGTTTTGGAGTTAAAACTTATATCGTCGGTAGAAGATTCCCTCGAGAAATCTAGATTACCTAATAAGTTTCAAAGAAATTTTTATTATTTTTAATTTTTTATTATTTACAAGCTATATTCCGCAAATTCGCCGATGTTCATTCATCATTCATATTAGTCTCAAACTGCCCATTGCTTAACATAGGGTTCCCTTATAGGAAGGGTTTTGCCAATAGTTGTCACGCATAGCCGGCGAGTTGGTAGCCACTTTAAGACTTTAGTGGTGTTTTAAGAGAGATGTTACTGCCTATCCTTTGATCATTAAGTTCCTTTAGGTCTCTTACGACAGCTAAGGGAAAGGAAGAGATGGCCCATTCTATGGCAGAGACAACACGGCACTCGTCGATGTAGCTTAGTGTAATGAATCCTAGTGGTAGGTTAATCTAGGTTATGATCTATCTACTCCCACGGCATTGTCGTTAAAGAGACTAGGAGGTATATCGTCAGGTCGTTTAGCCGGTAGGAGTCTGGTACCCACACGGTCCCTAACCTGTGTGGATCTGCAGGATGCATTTTTCCTGACGTTAAAAAAAAGGTTATGATCTATCTGTGTATCAAGATTCATTACAATTCGTCTAGCCGAAAAGCGTTATTAATAAATTAAAATTAAAATTACGGTGTACGCAGGCGTTAAATATCCCCAGAATGGCAACGCATAAGTGGTACGATGTGGCACCAATGGTGCTGTTCATGTCTACAATCGGGTACAATTTTCCGTAAATGTATATAAAATTTCACTGTATACTAAAATTTAAATAAATTATTAAAAACAAGTTGTTGTTAGGACTTCCTCGATTCTGCAATACATCGGGAATGTTTGCAGAAATGCATGTGGATTGTTTCTACACTTTTATTCGTAAACGATCAGCGTCACTGCTCTGCAGAGAGCGCGCAGCCTTAACTGCGTTCTGGCCATGTTAGAAAGTAGTCTCCTTTATGAACAATTGTGTTGCGTTGCATGTCGAAAGAACCCAACTATATTTTTTTACAACACAGGGGCAAATGAGCATGCGGCTTACTTGATGGTAAGTGACTACCACCGCTTACGATCATCCGCAACACCAGTGGCATTGCAGGTGTGCTGCGGGGCCTTTTAAAAAGGAATATGCTCTTTTCTTGAAAGTTATGATGTCGTATTAGTTCGGAAATACTGCTGCTGGAAGTTGATTCCAAAAAGTAGTAGTGCTTGGAAGAAAGTACCTTGAAAAACGCACGGTGGAAGACCGCCGCTCGTGCAGATGGTTGGGATGAAATGATTTAGTTTATGGCGGGTTGTACGGTGGTGAAAGTCAGTAACAGGCATCAATCCAAACAATTCCTCAAAGCACTCCCCATGATAAATATATTAAATTATATTTTTTTTTATACCACTGAGGTGGCAAACAAATGTAATAATTTATAAAATATAAAAAGTTGGTTCTGATAACCTTAATAAAGAATTATTTAATATCATTATTAATATGAACGTAAAAGAATGACATTCCAGAACAGTTCTGTGTCATGATGAATCGAAGAATAGCGGCAGACACGACAGCGTTTCCTGTACTTAAAGAGGCTTAATTAATTATATTTCAGACGAGACTACTTCCATAGTAGATTGCAGTATGAATAAGCAAAAAAAAAAAAATAGCTAATCACAATGCAAAATCGCGTTCTGAGTATTCCGTATTAAATTGTTATGTATACAGATGTATGGTCTTTTAGGATGAAATTGTAAAACCATATGTCTCACCTGGTCGTATACTCCCGGCGTGGAATAAACTCAAATTCAAATTATCTTTATTCAAAATTGACTAAGACTAGTTTACAAGCACTAGTCATCATACGTCATTTTTTTTAAATCTACTGCAGAGTGCTGCATGTTGTTGTCAGTTGAGAAGAGCCCGAAAGCCCACAGTTCTGTGTCTATCTTGAAGATACGGTGAAGCTGACATCCAAAAAACTTTCTGTGCTTAATAAAGCAAAGCATTACTTCACGCCGGATCAGCAATTAATGCTCTACAAATCGCAAATCCGGCCCCACATGGAGTATTGCTATCACTTATGGGCGGGAGCACCTAGACATCAGTTTGAACCCTTTGACTCAGTGCATCGACGAGCTATGACAATTGTCGATGATCCCAGGCTTGCAAGCGGTATCGAACCCTTAAGTCTTCGGAGAGATTTTGCTTCACTCTGTGTGTCTACCGCTTGTACATCGGATTGTGCTCAGAGGAATTGTTCGCCATCAACAGGGAGTTCACCCTCATATCCTACAGCCTGAATGGTCGCATACAACGCGGTTTCAGAGATGTGTTCTCCCACGAACACTCATGTTATGGAATGAGCTTCCTACCGAGGTTTTCCCAAGAGATTACAGTATGGGGTTCTTCAAAAGGGGCGTAAAAAGATTTCTTCAGGGTCGGTAACGCGCGCGTAATATTCCTGGTATTAGGGGCAGGGGTTTTTGTAATACAAATATGCTTTGGATGTCGGCTGCTTTACACCACAATAATATTCTATAGGACAGTATAACTATGAAAGTAACTGAAATAAACTAATCTGGTAGTCTCAATATTAGAATATTGTTTAATCCTGGTTTACTACTGTTTAATCCTACCCCTTCCTTTCCTGTAAGCGTCGTGAGAAGCGACTAAGGGATCTTAATGGTCGAGAAATAGGGACAGCAGCGTCCCTCTTGAAACAACCTCAAGCCTAGCTGCGGTTACCAATCCGCTTGCTAAGTGTGACAATTATTAACAAAACCTTCCAAAGGGGAGGCCTATGTTCAACAGTGGACAGTTAACGACTGTACCATCATCATCACCACCTGATTGATGTAGTAACCGTCGCCTGTAAACACGAACAGCATCATGTATATTACCAAATACACTGGTAGAGAAAAATTTTAAAATCATCTGATCTACTTCCCACAAAAATCGACTTCAATTGTAACAAAATCAGTACTGAACCGATTTTGATAAAATTTCTATAGAACAAATATAGAATCGTATCCTTTTAGAGAAAAAAAAAGAATATTTCAAATCGGTTAAAAACTGACGGAGTTATGAGGTAACAAACACAAAAAAAAAATTAGACCGAATTGTAAACTTCTTATTTTATTTATTCTATTTGAAGTCGTATATACATACACACATATATATATATATATATATATATATATATATATATATATATATATATATATATATATATATATATATATATATATATATATAGCGAAACAATACGTTGGAGGTATATAATTTTTACGTCGCGTGATGTGACAATAATTAGTAGCACGGTCGAGCGAGCCGAAGCCGCATTTTTACAACCTTGTACATCAATTATGACCAACATCCGAGTCTTTTTTTTATACTACTTAGAATGGCAAACAAGCTGACGGCCCACCTGATGGAAAGTGGTAACCGTCGCCTATAGACATGAGCAGTGCCATGGACATATCAGAGTATACTCTTTCGCCCATGATACTCCTATAAAAAAAAACAAAGAAACAAAGTCTCCCTCTGTATATATATATATATATATATATATATATATATATATCCATCCCATTGTATATATATATATATATATATATATATATATATATATATATATATATATATATATATATATATAATGGGATGGAGATGGGCTGGTTATATTCCAGTCCCGTATAAAATTGGTGAAGCGGTATTTTTCAGTCAAGGGACGGCAATATATTACAGAATAGTTTATATCCTTTTACTGCGTGTTTGCCAAATTTTAAGACGAGTATGATTAAATTAAGATTCTAGCGTCAATCTTTGCTATGTACCAAATAATTATATAGGAATTTGGGACACATTACTCTGTCTAGACGTGTCCATTTAAAGTACATATTACATACTAACCTTAAACATTTTCATATGAAATAGTGATAATTATATATGATAGATTTTTTTTTAATTGGTGATAATGGTATGGAAACCCCGCCTGTGCTATCAGTATACACTGGAGGTGCACCAGTGAGAATGACAGATGAGGATGAAAGCAGGTCAGTTAGCCCATTCTGACGAATTCAACTAGAATTAAACACGATGGTTTCCAGGGGAACCACGTGGAGGTCGACCTGATAGGGTATATTGTAGTATAGGGTATAGTGTTGTATAAGGTAAAGAAGTTAAGGGGCCGCTTGAAAATCAGCGCTATATAGGTACATCTCGCTGGAGCTGTACATATATAGCAACAGCTGAGGCGGCTCTTATTATCAGCGACATTAATTGTTCTTTTTTCTTTTTGTTGTTTTAATTTTTTATTTTCTTAATAATGGTAATAAAGGTCATCTATCTATCTATCTGTCTATCTATTGCTAGTAATGGGGCTATTTGTCTCCATTACTAATAATCCCTTTCTCCCCTGATTCCATGTGTTATCATTTCCTGCTTATGTGCCAGTATTTAGGTTGAGTACAGTATTATGCTTTTCTTTACCGTTCATCACTATCATATCTGGGATTTGTTATTTATGCAAAGTATGTTTCACATAGAAATAATAAATATTTAATAATAAAACGTACTGGTACTATACTGTTTCCACCTCTTATTATACGCACACTGCTCGCTGGTAATTAATGTTCCTTTCCACTCAAAGTTTGCTGAAAGAGAACTCTTACAGAGTTGAGTTCGCCTGTTGTATGTCTTCATTTAATATAAATTGTAACAATGTATGTATTTTTGTGTACAATAAAGTATAAATAAATAAATAAATAGTTATTAATCTTGTTTTTATCGTCACTTATTTATTTATAGAATTTAATATCTTTTATATAAATTTAGGACTCTTTTTCACAACATACTCAGTGTCAATCGACCTATAACTTGTATATTACTTATTTTCAAATACATATTATATGTATAATTATGTATTAAAAGGTGTTTGCACAAAAATATCAAAGTTATTACACAGGTATTAAATTTTGTTTTTGCATTAATATATTTGAAAATATAAATACTCGTAAGTATATGTTTATAATATCAAGATGTGTTATTTTCTTGATGTATATATTTAAAATAATGCTTGTGTTTTTTGATGTTTTTCACCAAGATTGGTTGTAGACAAATTGCTTTCTCTTTATTTAATGAAAGACATTATTTCGTCAAATTGAAACATAAGTGTACTCTGTATTAGAAATGCTGGTGACTTTAGATAAATGACTGACATTTATAATAATGTATCCACGTTGGAGACGTCATTATTTATAGAAAAGAACTTTAAGTAATTTTTTTTTCAGGGAAATATACCTATCTTTTTTTTAATAAAATTTGATATTGCAAACAACTTGTGTATAAACTTGAGGAAGAGTAGTAAACGTGGTTTATATAGTAAACTGATAGAACTATAGACACCATAGATTATATTTTTGTTTATACAACTGGAGGTGGCAAACAATCATATGCCTCACCTGATGGTGAGCAATTATGATCCCATGAACGCCTGCAATACTAAGGGCATTACACGCACGTTGCCGTCCCTGAAGGAACCTCTTTACTTATTTTTTTTAAGAACTCTAAGCTGTAGTATTTTGGAAAAATACTGTTACATTGTCGTTGTGATCCAATGATTTTATTGAAATGACAGAGTTCTTATTGACAAACAAATAGCAAAAGAGCAACTGTTTGGTGGAAGGAACATGACTGACGTAAAGATTTTTATGATTTTTGAACAACCTCTCTCGGGAAATATGCAATAATAAATTAGCTTTTTTATATAAATACTAGCTGACCCCGTAAACGTTGTTTTACCACTTATTGCGAAATATAAAAATCGCGATTAAAAGACAGGGGTTGATCGTAAAACGATGAAAATTTAAAGTTGTGTGTATTTTCTAATGCTAAATCATAATAAAAAAATATGGAAAAATTTGTTAAAAAAATAAAAAAAAAATTTTGGTGAGGGTCACCCTTATCATTGAGGGGTATGAAAAATAGATGTTCGCTGATTCTCAGACCTACCCAATATACACAATATACCTACCCAATGTACACAAAATTTCATAAAAATCGGTTAAACCGTTTCGGAGGAGTTTGGTAATAAACACTGTGACACGAGAATTCTCTATATAAGAAATAGAATTATTTATAACTTAAATTTAGAACGGAATTATACCATTATCATTATTATTTCAGCCATTATCTGTCCACTGCTGGACATAGGCTTCCCCCCATAGGTTGCCATAAGGAACGGTCCTGAACCACCTACATCCATTGACTCCCTGCAATGCATTTCAGATCGTCAATCTGTAAATAATGGTAATTTAAAAAGTTATAAATCTACAAGGAAATATATTAACTTTTAAAATAAAAAAAGATAAATATTATATGTCAGGTTTAATTACTATACTTAATTATTATAAATCTAAATTAAATTTAAAATTACACGTTATGATCATATGTAAAAAATCCACATTTACAATAAATATTTTTTACATTTATACAATTAAATCAATAAATTTATATTATTTACAAAAAAAAAATATTGTATATTAGCTTGTACCTAAATAATGTAAAATTACATTAATTTATTCTGCATTATTTACAAAAGAATCTTACAAATAACTAATACTGTGGTATCACAATTTTTCCAATATGGCAATTATTGAATATGCTACACCGGACACCATGGCTATCAGTGAGAAGATGCAGATAAGAGCATTTTTCCATACAACCCAGTAACAAGGGCCCAGGTCTTTCCCCCATCGCCACACCGTCTCAGTCACAGCTGGAAGCAGCAGACCCATGGTGGAAAGGCAGACTGCACCCACTAATTCCATGAAGAGCTCCAGTCTTGGGACCGCGCAGGCGATACCAACTGTAAATGAAATATTATTAGAGATTTTTTTATTTAAGAAAAAAAATAACGACTTGAATCCAAAGCTTGATAAACAACAATAAAAAATGTATAAAACCAACGCGTGAGTTAAACTTTACGATTACAACAGAATTATATATAAGTCCGAGTTTTAATTGAAATATTTTCAATTTAAATATATCCATAGATGATTTTTCGTATATTAAAGTAGTAGTTTGCTGTGTGGTCCCGGCATAGAATAAGCCACCCCTTCCTTTCCCGTAGATGTCGTAAGGTGCGACTAAGGGAAAGCGAGGGATGGGCAGCAGCGTTCCTCTTAAAACATCTTAGAAGCCTGACTGCCTATAAATTGTTCCTTTGGTAAGGTTTTTGCGGACTATTTATTTAATTATTTATTTAAATTTTAATTTACAGTAAACTTCTATGCACATTTAGCGGACTTAACACCGGACGGTGTTCTCTACCATTGGGCAAACCGAGAAATACGTGGGCGGTGCATTATTGAATTGAGAATAATATAAATATATAATTACACTAACATAAATATACACATAATTTATTAAATAAATAAATATATACATATAATAAACGCAGTGTAAGATGACTCCCCACTAGATGGAGTGACAACCTATAATGCAATGCAGGTAGTCAGTAGATGCAGGTGGCTCAGGGCCGTTCTTTATCAGGAGAGGCTTATGTCCAGCAGTTGACGGATAATGGCTGAAATGATGATATAATAAATAAATGTATAAAATATTACTATATTAAACAAATAACTGTAATAGAAGAGCAAATAGCAATCGATGACTCAAACGGAGTAACCAGTAAGATTAAGTTTATAGAAAAAGTGTTTTTTTTCTAAAAAAAAATAGGTGCGCAATTTATATTTTAAAGTTAGTTTTTCTATCAACTTGTTTCGTTCCTAACTATGTCGTAATTGTTATAACTAGGTCGTAATTGCTTTTTAGAAGTGCTGCTATCCCTAACTTGGACATCAAAGCGTGATTATGCTGAACTACAAGTTGATTATGGTTTTAGCATGGTAGTGAGTTAATTATAACGAGATATTTTATTGGTTGTATTTTTTTTTGGAATCCACAGATAACATAATTACGTACTGTAATGAAGTAGGTATGTAGATACTTAATTAGTTGTTATGTTTTAATTTGGTTGAAAAGTATAAAGAAATACAATAAAATTACAATACATATATGTAGTTAAATTCTAGAAATTTAAATGAAATATTGTTTTTAGAATAATTATTTTTATAAATTATGTACTTTTTTTTACGAAATTGTTTCCAGTATATACCATTTTTTTTTCTACGAAGAAACGTACGTAATAGTTTTTTACTTTTAACCAACTTCCAAAAGGTGAAGTATATTATGTCAATCGTGAATCGATTTTGTTTTAAATTTTATTAGCTGTTATATAAACAAAAAGCTAAACTATTTAAATATTTCACTGAACTAGATATTATTTTGCGAAAATTCATATCACTGGTTAATTGATTAATAATTATTTTGTTTAAATCTGCTACCATTAGTATATGTGACATTCCCAACACTCGAAGATTGATATCCACTATTACTACCAGAAGTTCCACAACCTTTCATATTAGCCATAAATCTCCGACCGCCATTTAGTCCACACACGGTTTGCGACACGTGTTTCATCTCTAAATGTATCTTTAGGCAAATTAAAATTTATGTAGTAACGTAACATCTAGTAGACCTCTCAGAGGTCATTTAAGTATCGAGAGGTGAATAAAGTAACAGAAAGTACAATATTTACTTTCCTAAACTTGGTCTAGCTTAGGACTATTTCGAGTTAGTAAATTAGTTAGTAAATAATATAATTAATGATACATTAGTACTATCGAATGTAATTAATGGTATGATAGATAGATAGATAGATAGATAGATAATTTATTTGCACAACTTACAGCACACAAACAAAAGACACAAAAGCAATGTGAAAAAAGATACATGTACAAAAGATTAAAAAAAAAATAAAACCAAAAACAAAATCAGAATGCATAATAAAATTTTTCTTCTTCATACGTGTGCCACAGTAATGCAAAATGGCCACAACTCAGCTTTTTGCTTTGCCCTAAAAAGAGCAAAACACTGATATTCTGTTGTGGCCAAAAGCGAGCCGCGTATGAGTGTGTGTTGAATTAAGTGATTGGGACTAGAGATGTGCCAAGTTGTATTGATTCGAGTATTGATTCGATTATTTAATAGGTAGTCAGATGCTCTAGTACTCAATATACAGATAGTTTTTTTTTATACAACTTAGAATGGCAAATAAGCTGACGGCCCACCTGATGGAAAGTGGTAACTGTCGCCTATAGACATGAGCAGCACTATGGACATAACAGAGTATACTGTTTCGCCTATGACACCCCCCATGCGTTGCCATTCCTGTGGACTCAGGTGTTATTCCTCTATACCCAGTAAATTCACGCCATATCCCACCCTTCAAACCGAAACATAGACATGCAAACACAACTGCTTCACGGTTGAAACACGAATGGGACAGAGGTACCCAAGCAATAGACTTTTGTACAAAGTCTCCTATGTACGTACTAATATCATGACAATAGAATATAGATTTCGAGTGATTACGTTATTCGCATACTAGTCGATTGCTTATCTTAAATTTTTGTTTTTTTTTTAGTTTCATTATTTTTGTCTCATTATAACTAAAGGAAAAGTAATTGAAGAACTAAATATTTATTACTTGCATTAAAAGTTAATTTCAGAAATCAATTTAAAATAATACTTAAGTTTGATGGAGTACCTGATTATCCATAAAAGTACTCGAGTTTTAGTTCAGTCTTCAAATTCGAGTCGAGATTCGATACTATTTTTTAACGAGTATCGAAATATACGAATACTAGTCACATCTCTAGTTAGTCTATTGCGTAGTAATTAATAATGTTATACTACTTCAGTCAGATGTTTTATTATCTATGATGATACGAAATACCAGATCTTTTTTCTTAATTAATCTTAGTTGTCCTCTATAGCTTGTCCTGTTTATCGATTGATAATATTGCTTCTACTAAGATTACACTGTTGATTTTTTTTTGATAGGTGAAAATGGAATGGTAACCCCACCTACGCTAACGGTATACGCTGGCGGGGCACCAGTGAAGGGTGATCGATGAAAATTAAAACAGGTCAGTTAGCCCATCATGATGAATTCATCAGGAATTAACCCTGATAGTTTCCAGGGGGAACCGCATGGACGTTGATCTGGTTAGGTATATTGCTAGCAATGAGATTCTCAGCCTCCATTACAAACAATCACTTTCCCCCCTGTCGCTATTGGTTACCAAGAGTTTTTGGGCCACCTTTATCATACAAGAACGCCTCTGACATTGACATGGCTCATTGGATGATGGTATACTGTACGCAAAGCAAGTGATTTTTATTTTTATCATCGTCATTTTAGCCGAGGTCACTGTCCACTGTTGAACATAGATTTTCTCCATAGACTGCCATAAGGAAAGATCTCGAGACACCTGCATTCACTGACTCCTATATTATATACTATAATGTTTTGAAGTCGTCATTCCATTTAGTAAAGGGTAATTCTATACAGCGTTTGCTTTTACGGGTTTTTTTTGATGGGTGAAAATGCCCACCCGCGCTATCGGTATACACCGGCGGGGCACCAGTGAAGGATGATAGGTGAAGATGAAGCAGATCAGTTAGCCCATTGTGACGAATTCAACAAGAATTGTTCACGATGGTATCCAGGGGGAGCCACGTGTAGGTCGACCTAATAGGGTATATTGCTAGAAATGGGGCTGTCAAACTCACATTGCTAACAATTCCTTTCCCCCTTGCCTCTACGGGGTCGCCACTTAAGAACCTTTCTACCCTACCGGTTGTTGTTATCTCGAGGTATGTGACCAGTTTGTTGTCACTACAGGCTTCAGTCTATGTTGGTCACTTTGACTCTATTATTTTTAAATAATCCTAATATAATTTTAAAATTCAGAGATTTAGGCTGGGATTCGAATTTCGAACTCTCGGATCGTATCAAGCGTTATCTGATCTTTTTTGCTTTTAAATTACTCTTATAAAAGCAAAGGTATATTCATGTTTATCATGAAATAAATCTTTATAATTTTATAGCTATATTATTTAAACTTGAACAAAAACTAACTTTTTTTAACAAAGCAAGCCTTTATTTCTCTGTCTATAACTGCAATATTGCAAAATTCATAGTTGTCCAACGAACCGATATCAACAAGTTTTTTTTTTTAATTTCAGCCGGTTTTAATTTGAACGGGCCCATGTAAGTTTAATAAAAACTTGTTTCTCTGATACAAAAGGGGAAATTGGCTGACAGATCATATCAAAAGCTGTTGGGTCTAAAAATATAATATATATTATAATATAAATTTCGCACAGCGATTCTTTATAGCTATAATGTATTAAGAAGAGATTTCCGGAAATTCCATAGGGACGTGAGATAACAGGTTTTGTTCCTGCCTAGCTACGAAGAATAGTTCGTTGAAATATTAATATGATTTGATGGTATTCTATAAGTAATGCCTGTAAGATTAATCCATGTTATTACCACAGTATATTTATTTATTTATTTATTTATTAGAAAGCTTAGAGCAGTGTTTCCCAACCTTTTTTTTTGCCATGCCCCACTTGAGCATTTTTAAAATTTTTATACCCCCCATACATATTTTTTCTCGACAAAGTTTACTTGACGACTCTAATCGTCCAGTTGATATTTTGGTAACGTTAAACAAAATTATACCTAATAAATATTTACAGCATTTTTTTAAATTTACTTTTTTTGTTAAATTTGGCACTGATATCTGCTCGTTGCATGCATTGCATTTAAATGGCTCGGAGCAATAGGGTTAAAATCGCTTCGGGTCCATTTTTTAATTGCCCCCCCTTAAATATAAAATTGCCCCTCTGTGGGACGTGGGCCCCACGTTGGGAAACACCGGCTTAGAGTCTAATAATCTTACCCCTTTATTTATAAAAACTGAAACCTTTTTTTGAAAAATTTCCAGTGGAAACCGTATCCAATTTGGTGCAATAGTTTATGCGTAACAACGGAACAGACATACAGACAGACAAAATTTCTAAAATGAAAATATACTCATATTGTTTTTTCTTAAATACGAGTATCTCCCATGTACAGACATCGTCCGGTTAGTATTTTTTTTTGGTATTTATTTTATATTATATATTTTTTTATACCACAAAAGTGGCTAACAAGCATACAGCCCGTCTGATGGTAAACGGTCACTATAGTCTATGTACACTTGCAACACTAGAAATGTTACGTGGGATTCCCAGCCTCCATTACTAACAATCCCTTTCCCCCCTGGAAACATATAGTAATATACGTTTATAATAGTTTATAGATCATTAAACTGATAACAGTCTGATACGCATATGTGGTTTTGTAATTCCACTATTACAAATTATACTGTAATACATAATTTATACTAATCATCACTACATAGTATAAAAAAAAGTTGCTGTCGCTGTTCGTCCCTATGTATGCTTAAATCTTTAAAACTACGCAACGGGTTTTGAAGCAGTTTCTTTTAGTAGATAGAGTGATTCAAGAGCAAGGTTTATATGTATAATACATGCATAATATTGTAGAGAAACACTGAAAATTTTAGAGGTTTCTAATGTGATGCGATGTAATGTGCAACCCATGCGAAGCAGGGGCGCGTCGCTAGTATATGTATTTTTTTATACAATTTAGAAGAGCAAACAAGCTGACGGCCCACCTGATGGAAAGTGGTAACCGTCGTCTATAGACGTGAGCAGTACCATGGACATAACAGAGTATACTTTTTCGCCAATGATACCCCCCATGCGTTGCCATTCCTGAGGACTCAGATGTTATTCCTCTGTATCCTGTGAATTCACGCCATATCTCACCCTTCAAACCGAAACACAGCCATGCACACAACTGCTTCACAGTAGAAACACAAATGGGACAGAGGTGTCCAAGTAAACGACTTTTGTACAAAGTTTCCCTCTGGTAATATGTATAAAGCTGAAGAGTTTGTTTGTTTGAACGCGCTAATCTCCGGAACTACTGGTTGGATTTGAATAATTCTTTTTGTGTTGCATAGTACATTTATCGAGGAAGGTTTTAGCCTATATAACATCACGCTGCAACCGAAAGGAGCGAAGCATCGGTGAAAAATGTTGCAAAAACGGGGAAAATTATTCATATTTGAGGGCTTCCACTGCGTGCGCTGCGTAAACGGTTCATGTTACTCAAAAAATATGTATGAAAGAATTATTCCTCTTTAAATAATATAAAAAAATGTCCGCGACAGTCTATATGTCTTTTAAGATTGACTAATAACGGAAATTGACGCGGACGTAGTCGCGGGCAACAGCTAGTTTAACTCTATAATGTCGAGGATGTACCAGCATATCTAAATGATCATCCAATTCACTCAATGACGGTCATTATGAAATTGTTTTTTAGTATAATTATTAAGTACTAGCGGCCCGTCCCGGCTTCGCACGGGTGGACATTTTTAAATAATAATAACTTTATAGATTGGTGCCCTTGAAATTTTATTAAAATCGATTTAGTTTTTAAATCAAAGTCACAGATGATGTCACAATTGACGTCGGTTTTTTATGGAAAAAAATCTTAATTATTTTCGAACTTAACTGTCCATTGCTGAACATTGTCCTCCCTCTATAAGGGGGGGTTCTACTAGTAGTTGCAAATTTAGCATGTGGGTTGGCAACCAGCGGCGGGGCACCAGTGAAGGATGATAAGTGAGGATGAAGCAGGTCAGTTAGCTTATCGTGACAAAGTCGACAAGAATTGTTCACGATGATTTCCAGGGGGAACCACGTGGAGGTCGACCTAATAGGACATATTGCTAGCAATGGGGCTATCAAACTTCATTGCTAACAATCCCCTCCCCCTACTCTAGGGGTAGGCACCTCCCATCCGACCCTTCTTTAAATACGCATACGTCTGTAAGCGACCATTTTCCATCAGGTTGGTCGAGTTCACATCTCATTATAAGTTGGTAAAAAAATAATGATATAAGAAACATTACCTATAAGCAGTGTGCCAATTAATCTCAACGCAGCTATGCCCCATCTGTGATTTTTAGCCGGTACTTTTTCTTGTATCCGTCTCCATATCACATCCACCGGGACGTAGTAGATGAGGGCGAATGATAGAATCATCACGCAAGCCACAAGTATCTTTGCGGTCTGAGCGAGGCTGTAAATAAATGAATTATATTTTATTATTATATAATTATTTTATTACGCCGTGTGGTCCCGATATAGAATAGGCCACCCCTTCCTTTCCTGTGAGTGTCGTAAGAGGCGATTAAGGGAAGGTGAGAGATAGGCAGCAGCGTCCCTGTAAAAAAACATCTGTAAAAGCCTAACTGCGGTTGCCAACCCGCTTGCTAAGCGTGGCAACTACTAGCAAAATTCCCCTTATGGGGAAGGCTTGTGTCCAGCAGTGGACAGTTAATGGCTGAAATAAAAAAAAAATTGAAAACAAAACAATAACCATAACCGTGAAGCAGTTGTGTTAATATTTATTTTTATTTTATATGGCGTGAATTTACTGGGTACAGAGGAATAACACCTGAGTCCTCAGGAATGGCAACGCATGGGGGGTAACATGGGCGAAACAGTATACTCTGTTACGTCCACGGTACTGCTCATGTGTATAGGCGACGGTTACCACTTTCCATCAGGTGGACCGTCAGCTTGTTTGCCATTCTAAGTTGTATAAAAAAAAATTGGCAACACCTATATTCAGCAACGGACAGATAATATATGATGATAGGATGATGATGTCTAAATTGTACTTAAATAAAATAAAATTATACTAATGAAATAAATGTAAACAATGGGTATATATCTGGAATAAAAAAAAATATTTATAGATTAATATTATTATTTATATATTTAGATCCAAGTTTTAAATTAAAAAGAAAAATATTATTCGCTTTATGTTTTTTAAAAAATATATTATTCGAAATTCAAATAATTGTGATAAGTTACAAGTGTAAAACTTTAAGTGCGTCCAATGTAAAAGTATATTGAGGCTAATCTAGTGTGATACTTACATTTCATCCTGAGGCAAGTTTAAAGTCAAGCTGCCCCTGGCTTCATCGCCGTACTTCAGGTAGCCGGAGAAACCAACAAATCCATACATTAACACCACAATAACCATAGCGATATTCAAGACACCGGGACAGCCGAGGAAGTGTTGAGGTTTTGTCATCTCATTCTCTACCGGCATCACGACGCCGATGCCTTCCATTGCGAACAGACATGTGCTGTTGGGAATTTTTTGATATTGTTAATTTTGTAAAGAAAATTAATAGATATTAATGATTTGGTTCAATATGAACTTAGTTTAAGGCGCTTCATCCCGTCGAAGGTAATTCTTAAAACAGTATTCCCAGATGGAAACATTATACTATATTAAAATTCGATTTTTAAACTATAATCTGTGAGTGTGTAATTAATTTAATTGAATTGCAAATTATACAAATATAATAAAGAAAAAGGGTTTTTAATTTTCTAAAAATCTACATTTTGCCAAAATTGAATGACATATTTACGAGATACTTACACGAAATTACAGCTGATACATTTTTATTCAAATTGGGTCAAAATTTTGGTGCGAAAAACTAAATTTATATTAATTACATATAGAAGAGTTTAAAACTGTCCGCTGCAGTCTGCCGCTAGTATTCGAGTAGTGAACCCTTATCGTAAAACGTCAGAAATTGTTTAACGAAAGAAGTCTGCATAGTTGAATACTATTAGGTCAAGTACGAATGAAGCGCCTTAACCATATTGAATACACTATTTGTTGTTGTGAATTTTTAAAGGCGACTATATTTAGAATATTCCCACACACTTTGTCCCACCGTTTTTATTATTTAATAATTGTTTTTAAATTAAAAATAAAAGTTTAAAAATCTATTTTGGTAATTGTTAGCTTAATGTTAAGAGACTAGAGTTATTTATGATTTTGTATCATTTACAATGTATAAATATTATAATACATTTATATTAAGTTATATATATGCGGGTTCTTTTATTTACGCTGTTATTTATTAAACAGGATAAAATATTAGTTATTTTATTGTTTATTTTGTCAATAATTAATTAATTCGCGTTAAAACGTAGATCGAGAAATAACAAATTATTTTGAGCCTACTAACACTAACACAGCGTATATAGATTTCAAATTAATATAGTTGTATTGTTGTTATTTTTAAAAGAAAAACATTTAGTGCTCCAAGGAATATATCTCTTTAAATAAATACTAATTATAATGAACAGAAAATTAGTGCTTTGTCCTGTTGAGGGCGAAGCAATAAACTGAATTGTTGGCCACAATTCAGATTGTTGCTTCTCGCCCAATTATTTTTATATACGATGCCAGTCTGTATTAATTTTCTTAGGTATTTTTTTTTGTGAATGTTTTTATTTCTGTACTGTAGGTAGACACAAATAAAGTTATTATCTGTCTATCTATTTCCATTTTACTACGTAAATACATACGAGTAGCAAATTATAGTCGAGTTTTAGTCGTCACTGATAAGCTATATTTTTCACTAACAGAATGTTAAAAATCCTGTATAAATATTATTTTTATATTTTATTAACATTTAGCGATAAGGCCGCCCATTGTTGCCTCTTTATCTCGCTTTTATGTAATTAAGATTATGTAATTAAGTATTCGTTTTGTTTGTGTACATATTGTTAATCTTTATAATCTTTAACCTTTTTGTCAGATAATTGTCAAATTAGCTGACGCGTTTCTTTTGTCAGTATTCTATATTTAAGCATGAAATGTATCCTGACGTATTATTTAATAAATAAGTGTTAATGTATTAGAAAGATGTATAATTTATAAGACAAACAAATTTTTTTTATACAACTTAGAATAGCAAACAAGCTGACGGCCCACCTGATGGAAAGTGGTAACCGTCGCCTATAGATATGAGTAGCACCATGGACATAACAGAGTATACTGTTTCGCCTATGATATCTCCTATGCGTTGCCATTCCTAAGGACTCCGTTATTATTCCTCTGTACCCTGTAAATTCACGCCATATCCCACGCTTCAAACCGAAACACAGCCATGCAAACACAACTGTACTTTACGGTTGAAACACGAATGGGACAGAGGTACCCAAGCAAACGACTTATGTATAAAGTCTCCCTCTGGAGATATATAGAAGTTATAAGGAAATCACTCGTAACTATTTATCACGCAAAATTGTATGAAAATGTTGACCCGTTTTTCTCGAAGCATCTCTATGGAGACTATCTATATAATCTAAGTCTGTAACATTTTTTTAAGGGAACAATAAAGAGTTTTGATTAACTCATTCATAAATAAGTCCCGAGTGCTATTTAGTGAAGTTACTACTAACCTTATAAAATTAGGTACTCCTGTGATAGATGTAGCTAGATTCCTTTCAGATACTTTCGGTGGATCTCTCAAGCAATAGTATATAGATATAAGTATGGAACCCAACCATACGAAGTTGGCTAACGCCGAGAAGGGGACCAAGTACTTCAGTTTGGTGATTTGTGTCAACGGAACCAGTATAACTAACGTTAAAGCACAGTATATTGTTACAGTCCAGTTCGGTCCTCCGTATACATCAGATATCTGAAAATAAAAAAGAAATTCTCTTTACATGATCAATTAATCAGATCTTCTATTGAGCCGCCAGTTGGTAAGGCGGGCGAGGTAGGAGCCTCGAGGCGTACCCTATTGCCTCACCTTCAATTCGGAGGCTACCACCTCCGGCTCACTTGATTTTAAGCCGACATACACGGATGGTCTGTGTATGTCGGCGTGGCATTTTCTTCTCTCTTCTTTCTTCGGGCTTTTTTTCAGGAGGCTGTCTTGGCGGTTCCTCGCTTTCACTTTTGTATTCATATATAGTATTGTTTTCTTTACATGACTATTAAAAACAGTATGTGTAGAGCACCAGAGGGCGCTACCTTCACGATTGCAATAACGAGGTTTATGTCAGTACAACTTGTTTTCTGCGGCTTTGTTAGTGTATATACATAAAGTATCCTGTGTATTAAGTTAGGATGTAAACCACACAGCTGGTTTACATCCTAACTTAAATTTTTATCTATTACATTAACAGTTTAATTGTGATTAAACAACAAATATTTTTATAAAGTTTCACTTTTTAATATCTATAGTGACAGTTGTTTCCGCGTCCGCGGTAGAGAAATGTGGCTTGGCTGTGTGGTGTGGTTGTGGTAAAATGTAACAACTTCAGCCTTTAAAAACATATAAATACACATATGATGATGTTTTAGACAAACTAAACCGAAAATATTTGAAATTTGAATCCACAGTGTCTTTTTATAGATACAAGACAATCTTATTATTTTACTAGCTATATTTCACGGCTCTACTCGCGTGGATCAGTACATAAATTATCCTATGTACTGAGTTTGGATATAACCTACTCGTGTATAAAATTTTATTAAAATCCATTCATCATTCATCCATTTATCGTTATAAACTTTTCGCATTTATTATATTATATTAATAGGATTGCAATAAACTTGTCTGTAAGAGGTTGTCATAGCAACGAGACCGCCTTTTGTACCTTTATGTGTATATTTTAATCTGTATTTTACGCTACTATATTTCACTTGAATTATTCAATTGTCACTGTATATTTTTATGTTTTTGGTTAAATATAGAGTTAAAAAATAACAATAATCATCTTGCTGCGTAAACAAAAATGGTATATTAAAAAAATAATACATTGAATGTTACATGAATAATATATGTTACATGCGTAATATTGCAGCAAAAAAAAAAAAAAATTAGACAAATTATTTTAAAAATTCAAAATTCGTACCTGTTTGAAGGACTCAGCTATTACGACCACATATACGCAACAGGCTCCCATGTGAGTCAACGCTAACGCCCAGTCTGCTAGTTCTCTGCAATAATACATATAATAGTTTTCCATTTAGGTTGCATAGAAAATAATGATAATTACCGTATGGTCCCAGCATAGAATGGGCCACCCCTTTTATTTCCCGTGAGTATCTTAAGAAAAGATTAAGGGAACTTAATGGCCGAGGCTAGCAGCGCCCCTCTTAAACCATTTCCAAAGTCTTACTTTATCAAATTTACGGTTGTCAACCCACCTGCCAAGCATGGCAACTACTAGCAAAACTCCCCTTAAGTGGACAGTTAACGGCTGATAAAATAAAAAAAAGTACGCAGTATAATATTTTCTAATTGATCCTTGCGATTATTTGAGTGCGATTAAAAACACTTGAAGTGAATATTAGAATTTAACGTTGTAATTAATTAATTCACAAATTTACAAATAAAATTCCAATTATTTGTATAAAATAATTAAGATTGTATACCACAAAAAAAAACTACTTTAGTTGTGATAAAATCACTTAATTTGATTTAAAAACTAAACTACTCGACCGATTTTGATAAAATTTCTATGGGACCAATCTGTAACTTTATGCTATTATACACACATGCATACAACATCCCGCCAACACAGTTATTCCGTTACATAGCAATCCCACATATATTTACTTTTACTGCCAAATAGTTATCATTTTTTTACCCAAAATTTGTCTGGAAGAGATTGCTTTAGCGATAAGATCGCCTTTTGTACTTCATAAGTGTATACATATATTCATTTGTAATATTTTTTAAGTGGTGCAATAAAGAGTAAATAAATAAAAAAAATTAATAGCAATTGCGTCCATATTGTTAGCAAACACAAGAGAATATAAATTGTTAACGGTTTCTTTACTGCAACATTGACTCGAGCTTGTCTCCAACAGAATTCTATTATAATATAAAAATATATTTCGACAATAAATAACAGAATGTCTGTTACTTCGAAATGGCCGTTCATATGAATCCTTGCATCATAACAGCCTTCACAGAAGATTCATGCATAAATGTATTTATCGTAAATAAATTTTAGTATATAACGAAACAAGTTTGGTTTTTTTATGCAACTTAGAATAGCAAAAAAGCTGGCGGCCCACTTTATGGAAAGTGGTAACCGTCGCCTATAGACATGTCCATGGCATAACAGAGTATACTGTTTCGCCCATGATACCCCCCCATGCGTTGCCATTTCTGAGGACTCAGGTGTTATTCCTCTGTACCCAGTAAATTCACGCCATATCCCACCCTTCGAACCGAAACACAGCCATGCAAACACAACTGCTTCACGGTTGAAACACGAATGGGACAGAGGTATCCAAGCAATCGACTTTTGTACAAAGTCTCCCTCTGGATCCCAAATCATAAGATTAAGATGACAGTTAATTTAGTATTATTTTATAGGACACTGCATATTTCGCATGGTATGATTACATATAACAGATAATATAATATTTTTACGCACTACCTTGCGAATGGGGCAAATTTCTGTACAGGTTTCGGTCCATTTTGAAAGACGAGGTCGCACGTGTCTGCGTATCCCAATGATGGTTTCTTGACCTCCACGCACAGCTGTTGTGATGTTTTCACCTGAAAATTAATTGCATTTTCATGATTATCATTAATCTCTTCTCGAGTACTTAATGCTGTTTATACCGTAACCGACTTTGACTAATGACGGTTTTTGGAGGTTTATAATTTATGATCTCCTTTTACTTATTACACCTTGCCGGTCTAGCGGTTTAACACACTGCCTCACCTTTCGATGGTCGCGGGTTCGAATCTCTCGCAATAGCAACAAAATATGTTATAGAAAATTCTTTCAACGCTAGTATTTAATATAAGTGTTTGTATATTTTTGTGTCATAGTTCAAGGTTTTTTAAGTGATTTTATAACAAGGTTTACAGAACACCAGCATTTTATGTATACGGTACAAGATTTCTTTGCTATATCCGAATCGATTTAGATTTCTCAATAGATTGAATTTTGTTCATAGAAAATCTTTAATTACTGATAGATTTTTTAAAATTGTTTTTCAGCAAATCTGTCACTGTTAGTTGTAATTTAGCAACAGCTATTTGCAATTTTAATTTACATAAGTACATTATATTATATCACCAGAGGGAGACTTTGTACAAAAGTCGATTGCTTGGGTACCTCTGTCCCATTCGTGTTTCAACCGTGAAGCAGTTGTGTTTGCATGGCTGTGTTTCGGTTTAAAGGGTGGGATATGGCGTGAATTTACTGGGTACAGAGGAATAACACCTGAGTTTTCAGGAATGGCAACGCATGGGGGGTATCATGGGCGAAACAGTATACTTTGTTATGTCCATGGTACTGCTCATGTTTATAGGCGACGGTTACCACTTTCCATCAGGTGGGCCGTCAGCTTGTTGGCCATTCTAAGTTGTATAAAAAAAAAACATAGTGGGAGACTTAAATTATGGAAATTATTAACTCATGAATAATGGTGGGCAGATATGTTTACTTTCAGAATTTACTGCTATTGAACTATAAGAATGATTTTAATGATTATTTTGCGATGCTCTGGTATGGTAATAAAGACAGAGTGTATGAAAAGGTATATTTTTTATTTAAATTTAAATGTGAAATGTGAAAACGATTCATGGCTTAACATAGATATAAATTTGATTATGTATTGACTGTAATTCAGCTGTATGTTTTCCAAAAAATAAATAAATAATGAATTTTATATTAAAATTGAATAAAGGAATTAGAAACAAATAGAAATTGATGTATTGAAAATGTATAAGGGTACTTACCAACATGTTTATGGCGTGCGCGCAAATAAACCCGACAAGTATGGTACCAATGCTGCCAACCAACAGTCCGGCGCTCTTGAAGGCGAGCGGCATTGCCAACACTCCAGAACCGAGCGATGCTTTCAGTAAATGTGCCAACGCACCGAAACTCCTGGAAACAATATTACGATTTGTCATTAATCCACTTTTATACTTACTTTTTAACCGATTTAAAAAAAAGTAGGTTCTCAATTCGTTTTTTTTATGTTGTTTTTATGTTCATAACTCCGTCAGTTGTAAGCACATTTGGGAAATTATTTCTCTATATGAAAGGATATATTTATAGTTTGGTTCTATAGAAATTTTATTAAAAGTGGTTTAGTAGTTTAGTTTTTAAACGAAATTATTTTGGGTTTGCCACAAAAGTTGTTTTTTTTCTGTGGAAAAAGTAAAAAGTTGCCTAATGTAATGACATAGACTAGTTTTTGTCCCGGTCAGTCAACATATTCCAGTCACACGGAGATAGTCGTGGGTAAAAGCTATTTTTTGAATAGGTGTGAATAGCACCTAAAATAATATTTTCGCCTATTCAGAATTAATAATTCCTTATTGAGTTTGTTAATATTTTGTTTTGATGCAAATTTTTTTTTATTATTCAAGAAGCACTCGGTTTTTTCTGAGGACTAAAGTATAAATACTTGGAGTCAGAAACACAAGTTGGATAAAGGCTCTTAAGCGGGAAACTTTAAAGTTTTAATGTGTCCGATTACTTACGATGTATTTGATGCCAATGGTCTGTGCTCTGACGGAATATAAGGGTCTAAGTCCTCCCTTGAACCGTTGCACGCTAGTTCGACCCTGAAAATAAATAACATTTACAATTTAATATAAACGTTTTCGACGAAGCATGTTTATAAGCGCGCGGTTATAAAACGGAATTCCAAGATGTCGCCTACCTGAAATGGTGTAGTTAAGATATGCCATATCTATGCTTATTTGTTTCTTTGTTATTTCCCCTGTAACTTTTGGGTTGTTTACTATTTATCGTCTGATGTATTATTCCTATAAATTTCTTTAACCATCCCAAACACTACGCTCAGCTCAATCAATTAAATTCTTCTCTTTTTATTATTATTTCAGCCGTTGACTGTCCACTGCTGGATATAAGCTTTCCCCATAAGGGGAGTTTTGCCAGTAGTTGCCACGATAGACAGGCGGGTTGGCAACTAAAGCCAGGCTTTTAGAGATGTTTTAAGAAGGACTCTGTTGCCCATCCTTCGCCCTTAGTCGCCTTTTACAACACCCATGGGACATATTATTCTTTTATTCCAACTAAAATGTATTTATGGATCATTCGAAAACAAAAATTCCAGGAGTATGCATTTAAGTGCACCTGTAGCATAAAAATTTTTTTTTTATTTTTTTATAGTAATAATAAATGTATTAAAAGAACGTATAAGATGTATGATTACGTACGAATTTTAGGAAACCATTTCTTAGCTGATACTAAGAAATGTCTTCCTGATCTTCCCACGAGAATGGAAGATAAAGGGTTCCCCGAAATCAAAGTCGGGCAAACAGTTAGCGGTAATAATATTAATTGAAATACCTTATTTTTCCCAATATAATGAGACGCCGTGGCACTATTGGGAATGATGGCATAGAATGCATTGTCTCTACGCTTCTATGGTATACTATTTTACTTATAACGCTTGCTTTATGGTTTATAAGAGACGGGAATTAACGCGATTATTTAGGTGTTCATTTATTTAATTAAACTGTATCGACTAATGAAATGCGGTACAAAAGGCGAACTTGATGCTATAGGCATTCTTTACCAGCCAACCTTTAGGATGTGCATAGATCCTCGACGGCGGTTGAAAAAACATTAAAATAAAATTATTTATATTTTATATGATAATTGCATACATACAAAGATTCATAAAATAAACATATTTATATAGTATTTATATACTAATATCTATTTATAAAAATATACGTATATGTATATACATGTATATATATATATATATATATATATATATACGATAAACTACTGCCTACTTGATTGCTTGTTTCAATGTTAGACCTGGGTTATCTCAAATTATTAACACAGATAAATTATCACAATTCACCTAAACGATAGCGTTAAATCCCGTCACTTACAAACCATAAACCGTGCAACGCGAAATTCAAAAATTTTATACTCTTGCTTTAGCAATCGCGTGACATGAAATAAATTACATCTTTAGTAAGTTTCGTTGATAAATAGCGTAGTTTCGTGTTCAGAGGTTACATTATTTGTCCCGTGGCATCTTACAGTTGTCAACTTAACCCCAATTCATGGGGAACATTGCTTGGTATGATGTAACGTCTGTTTTTCATTGCATCATATTGTTAAGATGCAAATATGTCAAGTATTGTATTGATTTATTAAATAACGCGCAAAAAACATTGTAGCTCGTGATTTAGATTGATCAGTTTCAATGGAATGTCATTAACGATTTCAACGAAATCTCTACAAATGGATCTTTCGAGTGAAAATATAATTATTTTTTATTGAATTAGGTGTTATCTTGCGGGATTTAATATCATTGGTTATTTATTAGAATTATTTATGTAAGACAAAAACTTTGTACTCATTTTTACAAAAATTACAGACAGAGTAGATTGAAGTTTGGCATACTTATAGTTTATATAGAGAAGGACTGTTGAAATGCTAATATTTTTTTATTAAGTATAAAAATACATTAAATCATAAAAAAAAATGCTTATATAAAAGTAATCAAATTATAAATATAATTGTGAGAGACCGGTGCCTGTGATAGGTATAAGAATACCTGTATTACAGGTCACCAGGGCCTCACTCCGCAGGATTACTTACTAATACTTAAGTACTTATTAATAATTAAGTACTTGTAATATAATAAGTGAATTCAATGTAATAAATATTATTTATAGGAAGAGATAATTAATTATAATTTAATCTGGAAGTTGTGTGTGTGTGCGTGCATGTGTGTGCGCGCGCACTACCATGTATTTAACACACACACACACACGCATATGTACTCTTTTATCGTTAAAGTCTGTGGTCAAATTGACAATAGCTTAATATTGATTGTCTTCAATATTATTTGTCTTTAGTCTTACCGAGTGTCAAACATAACCATAATTAATTCATTTATTACAATATATAATGGCGTGAATCTACAGGGTACAGAGGAATAACACCTGAGTCCTCAGGAATGGCAACGCATGGGGGGTATCATGGGCGAAACAGTATACTCTGTTATGTCCATGGTACTGCTCATGTTTATAGGCGACGGTTACCACTTTCCATCAGGTAGACGATCAGCTTGTTTGCCATTCTAAGTTATATAAAAAAATATGTTATGGTCGAATTTCGACCACGGGGTGACCACTCGTTTCGTTTAATTCCGCTACCAATAATATGTGTGCGACTGCAAACACTCGAAGATTGACTACTATTTTTATTATCAAAAGTTTTACAACCTTTTATACTAGCCATCAGTCATCATCATCGTCTTTTGTCAGAAATTGATGGCTAATAAGTGACATATATACTAATGGAAATGAAATGAAATGAAATAATTCTAAACAAAGGCCCTTCTCTATTCTCTTTATTTAATTATTAAAATTATATTACTATCAGGGCGTAATTAGTCATCGATACTGATGCCAAAAATGCAATCAGTAAAATTTTATATCTGTCTGTCTGTATGTAATATTTTCTGATATATATATATATATATATATATATATATATATATATATATATATATATATATATAAATTACTGACGCTGTAGGGTAATGAACAAGTAAATAGAAAAACAAAAACAATATAGGTTATTTACATATCATGTAAATACATATGTATAATTATATAAAAATAATAAATATGAATACAGTTACATTAAATAGTAATTTATAATCAACATTCATATATATATAATACTCATATTGTTTATTTTGTGTTAACATAATCTATCAAATGTCATAAAATCGTCAAAATACAAACTTAAATTAACGCTAAGTTATAAAATAAATTAGTATTTGCGACTAGACTTAGTCCCTACAAATAGCAGCCGTTCACGAGTATGACGGAGAAGCCCCCACAAATTTTATTGCATGTTCATAGTGGTAGTATATATAGCGTCATGATTTATCTTTACAACATCTTTAAAGCATCTAATCGTGTAAACAATTTAAACAGACTTTGACGCTGAGCTTTGTTATTGCTTATTCACCCTATTTACCTTATCTACACTTACGCTAGTATCTTATAAATTACTAGGAGAGTATAATCACAAAGAAACGTACACAATGTACAGATTTTCTTTTGTGAACGCAAATAGACAAAAGAATGGCTAATCTTATTACATTAATGTTGACACCGCCAGCATGGTTCTGTTATCCTAGTACATTATATACTTCAACAAGGCATAATTTTAGCGAAAATAAAAAAGTTAAAAGGTCAATTCTGTACATGAAATATATTTTCAAAATGACTATCAGGGGGTGATTAGTGATCGATACTGATGCCAAAAAATACAATCAGTAAAATTTTTGTCTATCTGTCGGTATGTTCATTATAGAAACAAAAACTACTCGACGGATTTTAACGAAATTTGGTACAATTATTCTTCATACTCCTGAGCAGATTATAGTATACTTATTATCACGCTACGATCAATAGGAGCAGAGCAGCGAAGGGAAATGTTGGGAAAACGGGAGAAGTTACTCCATTTTTAAGCTTCCGTCGCGTGTGCAGCCTTAATGGCTACTTTTTAAAGTGTAAAAATGTCCACCTGTGCGAAGCCAGGACGGGCCGCTAGTTAATTAATATCTTTATATTTCCTTAATAGTGGATTAAGGAAAAAGAAGAATTACCTTTGAATCCACACGTGGATATAGATTGTAGATTAAGGCTGTATAAACAAGACACGTAGTGTAAACTGTTTATTAATTCAATAACATGTTATAAGCTGAAAACATAATGTATTCCCATTGTATTCATGTTTTTTTTTACATTTTTGTCATGACATGAGCAGTACTATGGACATACCAAAGTATACTATTTCGCCCATGATACCCCCCATGCGTTGCCATTCCTGAGGACTCAGGTGTTATTCCTCTGTACCTTATAAATTCACTGCCATATCCCACCCTTCAAAACGAAACATAGACATGCAAACACACCTGCTTCACGGTAAAAAAACGAATGGGACAGAGGTGTCCAAGTGAACAACTTTTGTCTCTCTCTGGTATAAATGGCGAAGTTATAAGTCAACAAAGATAAACAGAAAAATACAACCGAATTCCTTCTTGTTTTTAAAGTCGGCGAAAAGCAATTTACACGTTTATTTACATACAAACAATGAAGGTTATACGACCGTCTCATGTAAATCTCATTATTCAATTACGTTTCATAAGAATGCGGTTTGTAAATATGTGAATCGTGATAGTAATTTGCTTGTACTAGAAATAGTTTTTTTTATCTACCTATATTAAAGTACAAACCGCAAATATAAATTATTGAGAATAAGCTGTTGTTGATAAAATAACAGAGTTTTAAATAACAAATCTATTTTGTTGTTTACAGTAAAAATGAATACCATGCAAAAACGTAAAATATAAAAATATACCAAGTCTCTCAACGGGGTTCTTTCACTACAAAAAGCTGTAAGATCTCATTTATAATGAATTTATATAGTGTTTATGGAGGTATGTCAGAAACTTTTGTCATAAATTGTTATCTAAACAATTACCTACCAAAATTTTTTTTGATGGGTGAAAATGGTATGGTAACCCCGCCTGCGTTAACGGGATACGTTGACGGAGCACCAGTGAAGTGTAATAGGTGAGAATGAAAACAGGCCAATTAGCCCATCATGATGAATTCATCAGGAATTAACCATGAGACTCGTAGTTTCCAGGGGCATCCGCGAGGCGGTCGACCTGGTTGGGTATATTGCTAGCAATGGGATTCTCAGTCACCTACCAACATTTATAGTAACTATATAAATATTAGACATTTTTATTTATGTAATAATTAAAATAACTTGGCGGGACGGGTACGAAAACTTAATGTTTAAAAGGCACATTGTATGTATTTTATCAAAAATGATTTTTTCCCGGTGACCCTCCTATACTTAGTATACTATTGTATAAACTATGGTGGAGAGTTACTAAGTCTAGAGTGACCACGGTGTCACTTGGGCAAGATAGGTATAAAAATCAGACCAACTTTAAAAGTTACCAAAACTGCCATTTGGATATATTAAAGTATACCTACTATAAAACAATACAATGGCAGACGATTTGGTTGGTGGCAACCTTACTTATACGTGCCACTAGTTTCCATGCTTGGCAGGCGGATTGGCAACCGCGAAGAGGTCCGCTGCTGCCCATCCCTCGCCCTCTCTTAGTCGGCTTTCATGGCACCCACGGGATAGGAAGGGGTGGCCTATTCTATGCCGGGACCACATAGCTACTAAAAACTAGTAATAGATAAAAAAACATGTTTCTACTTACTTGGAACTATAGGCGTCCATACCATCTCGAATCTCGAGAGCTGAAGAATTTTGTTTCGTCATGTTCGAGTGGTTTGGGCACGAGGTGGACAAAATACTCTATGTTCTATTAATTTTATTTATCCAATAACATACATTGCTGCAGTTTGATTGCCTGTAAACAAAAATGAGAAAGAATGTTTTATTTTTATATATTGAAACAACAAACAGCAGCCATATTAGCTGTTAACTATCCACTGCTGAACATAGGTCTCTCCTATGGAGGGCTTTGCCAATAGTTGTAAAACTTGGTAGGCGGATTGGCAACTACAGTAAGGTTTTAGTAATGTTTTAATAGGGACACTGCTGTCCATCCATCGGCTATTATTATTATTATCGGCTATTTCTTTTAACGTAGGGTCATCGACCTGCCAAAAAAAAATTCGACGGGTACCTACTAAAGGTCAACGCATGTATTAATATTTTTGAAATATAAAATGATTGGTTTAATTTTATTAATTAACTAAATAACAATTTACAAAATTCAAAAACAGTTAAATTCACAATACATAATTATTAAGAAACGATATTCATACCTATCGAAAATTTGAAAACAGGTATATTGAAATTGAGGATCTTCCCGTTTTGAAGTCGGTTGAAAATGTAACAACCCAAGGAACGAATGTAGCATGACAACAAATTTCGCGGTAATTTTTTTTTATACAATCTAGAATGGCAAACAAGCTGACGGTTCACCTGATGGAAAGTGGTAACCGTCGCCTACAGACATGAGCAGTACACGGACATAACAGAGTATACTGTTTCGCCCATGATACCCTCCATGCGTTGCCATTCCTGAGGACTCAGGTGTTATTCCTCTGTACCCTGTAAATTACTGTATGTACTGTGTTTTTCAGCAAATAAATACATTATTATTATTATGAAGACTCCTTATACTGTGCTATTAGTAAAAGAAATCAATTTCCCAAAGAAATATGATTTGGAACATGAAAATTGTTTTGAACCATTACATCCTTACTCATATTATTTCTTTAATGTGTTCCTTTTATCCTCAGGATGTAAATGTTGTAAAAGGTAAATAAGCTACCAAGGTATCGCCAAGCCAGGATCGATACATATTTTTTTTATACCACTGAGGTGGCAAACAAGCATACGGCCAACCTGATAGTAAGCGGTTACCGTAGCCTATGAACACCTGCAATACCAGAGGTATTATGCGTGCGTTGCCGACCCTGAAGAAACCTGTTTACCCCCCCTTTGAAGAACCCCATGCTGTAGTCTCTTCTTCATATTTGATAAGGGTGTAACAAAAAATGTTTTCCGAAATTTTAGGGCCGAACGAAACTCAAATTTGATGTCAAAATTACATAATACATACCGTTTAAAATATTAAAAATGTTAAAATATTATACTTTTGGACTTTCATGGTAGGATTTATGACGAACAAAATATTAAGCTCCAATTAATGGACCGATTTTGGAATGAATGAAAATACGAAATTAAATTCGAAAATTTGGAATTTCATTTAATGCTAGACCTCTTGTTCTTTTAAGAAAGACTTTTCCACTGTAGTGAGATAAAATAAAATATTATAAATACAGATATAAACTGCATACATTCAAGAAAAAAAAGACAAGTAAGAGAATTTTTTTCTTAATTGCCGTAAAGGTACTGCTCATGTCTATAGGCGACGGTTACCACTTTCCATCAGGTGGGCCGTCAGCTTGTTTGCCATTTCTAAGTCGTATTAAGAATAAAAAAAAGTAAGTTGAATAATTGAAAGCTGTTTAGTTAAAACAGTAAGTTTATTGTTCAATGTAAAGACGGGTTATTTGATGTCTTGAAAGGATCGTATGGGATCAATATGCTTGATTACAATAATTAAAATCATTTCATCTGTAATTTTTTTTAAAGCATAGTAATATGTCACTACTAATAATGATTTATTATTAATCGTATTATTTTTGCACCATATATGTTATGCTTTATATACAAACCCTATAAGCACGTTGTTCTTTCATGTTCTCGAGATTGACTGAAAGAAGTCCCTTTAAGGGATACGCCCACCTATCTACATTTTTGCTATAACCTAATATTTATACTATAAATGTATATACAAAAGTATGAATAAATAAATTTTTATTAACCTTTTGACGGTAAATATATATTTCTATATTAGAAATGAGCTTTTAGTTGCTAAAAGCTATGGTAATATATTATTTTATATGAATACTTATGTTTGTAAAACCGTTTTAATATTACTAGCGCTGAAATAGGACCTTTCATGTCAACAACGCGTAGGTGCCTCTAAATTAGACGTAACATGAATGAGGTAGATGGAGTACAAGTTTATAACAATTATTTTAACTGCTACGGTAATAGACTTAAGAGTAAAGTAACGCAGTATGGTGAAGTTGCGTTTAACTGACAATTTTTAAAAACACTTGATCGTTTTTTAACGTTCAAATAGATTATTTAAAAAGTGTTCCGCTAGCGAACTATAACGTTAATAATAATTTTGAGTGACAACAAAAATACTATTTCAATAGTATTTCTGTTGTCACTCAAAATATTTAAAGATTTTGATGGTAAAAATGTATTACCAGTTAATACCAGAGGGAGACTGTACAAAAGTCGATTGCTTGGGTACCTCTGACCCATTCGTATTTCTACCGTGAAGCATTTGTTTACATGGCTGTGTTTCGGTTTGGAGGTTGGGATATGGCAGTGAATTTACAGTGTACAGAGGTATTTCTCTGTACTCTGTAAATTCACTGAGTCCTCAGAAATGGCAACGCATGGGGGGTATCATGAGCGAAACAGTATACTCTGTTATATCTATGGTACTGCTCATGTCTATAGGCACTTTCCATCAGGTGGGCCATAAGCTTGTTTGTCATTCAAAGTAGTATAAATAAAATAAAAAAAAAGTTTTTGAAAACTTCCTAAGAGAAATATTGTTGCCAAAGCTAATTTTTTATTTCCTACTTTAATAAATTCACCGCAAACAAAATAGAATGAATCAATGTCTTGTATACACTATTTTGAGGCTATTTTCTAACTTAGTAAGACCCAAAAGTCTGTTGTTACATTTGTGAAAGAGAAGTAAACGCTAAATCTATACTTCTAATAAATCTGTAGAGAGGTCAATTCTGTACATGAAATATATTTCCAAAATAACTATCAGCGGGTGATTAGTGATCGATACTGATGCCAAAAATACAATCAGTAAAATTTTTGTCTGTCTGTCTGTATGTTCGTTATAGAAACAAAAACTACTCGACGGATTCTAACGAAACTTGGTACAATTATTCTTCATACTCCTGCCACTTTTTAAAATGTAAAAATGTCCACCCGTGTGTAGCTGAGACGGGCCGCTAGTAATAAATAAATAAACACCCACAACTGTACTCTCCATAAATAATGCACAATTTGCTATCGATATAATTATCTTGTCATAAATGCTACCATCCATTGGTCATAAAATCAATTAGTCTTCGAAACGTACTTATCGATGTTAGTCAGACTTTGAGAGTTTAAATGCATATTTGAGTGTTTTTTGAAGTTTGGAATCAGAGTTTTTTGCTGACCTATGTAATTAATATTCGTATATAAATATATTATATATTAAAAGTATATTAAGTATTAATATTTTATTTATTTATTTATTTATATGCTTTTTGTTGACGCCGTCAATTTATAATTAATCTACCCTCCTCTTATATTATACACGCCCCGCTCTCAGTATTCTTTTAAAATATTTTTTTTATCACAGTGTCTATATCGTCATGGTCATGATTTACGTGAGTAAAGCCGCGGGATACAGCTAGCAATATTAAAAATGTGAAAATTTGTTTGTTACTTCTTGGTGCTTTGATGGGTTAACCAATTGATATAAAATTTGACGTACACCTATTATTTGGGATGGAGTAGGACATAAGCGAATTATTATGCCGGTTAAAAATTAATCATCATCATCACATCAGCCTTTAACTGTCCACTGCTGAACATAAGCGTTCCTCTTGGGGGTTTTGCCAGTAGTTGCCACGCTTGGCAGGCGGATTGGCAACCACAGTCAAGCTTTAGAGATGTTTTATGAGGAACGCTGCTGCCCATCCCTCGCCCTCTTTTAGTCGTCTTTAACGACACCCACGGGATAGGAAGGGGTGGCCTATTCTATGCCGGGAGCGTATGGCCGTATACACAGTGTCTATATACATATCGGAAATTATTGAATTCACTGTGTTTTTGTGAAGCGAGACGCTGTGATGCAAAGCACCAGACGCTCCCTGAAGAAAACTTCCGGATGTAATCGAAACAACTGTCGGAAACAACAAACATAGTGACGTCATTAATTTCCTGTTATACGAGTACATATAGATATTAAAGAAAAACGAACATACTTACCAGAGGGAGACTTTGTACGAAAGTCGTTTACTATTTTTATCATACTTTATAAATGTATTACCATGGTACTACATTTATAAAGTATGATAAAAACTTTTTTTTTATATAACTTAGAATGGCAAACAAGCTGACGGCCCACCTGATGGAAAGTGGTGACCGTCGCCTATAGACCATGGACATAACAGAGTACACTGTTTCGCCCATAATACCCCCCATGCGTTGCCATTTCTGAGGACTCGGGTGTTATTCCTCTGTACCCTGTAAATTCACGCCATATCCCACCCTTCAAACCGAAACACAGCCATGCAAACACAACTGATTCACGGTAGAAACACGAATGGGACAGAAGTGCCCAAGCAATCGACTTTTGTACAAAGTCTCCCTCTGGTAATAATTATTATTAATGAATCACAAATAGACATATATAAGTAGATATCACATTGCTAATTTATTTATTGAGGAAATTTTGTGTTGCTGTAGCGCACACATATCTACAGTTTTCTTGCTTTATTTTGTCCTTTTTAAATTTTAGTATTTTTATTCGTATAAATGCTAGAAATGCAAATAAATGTTTTTACCTATCTATACTTATTTTATTTGATATTCACTTCTTAGAAATTACCACAAAGGATTTGGTTTGACTTGAAATAGATACACGGAGAAGTGATGAAAGCGTTTGTTAAGGATTGAATTTACTCTATTATTGGATTGAAATATTTCTGCGACGCCATATTTTATTCAATTAGGAGTAAATGGAATAAAAAAATGTGGGAGCAAGGTCTCGCCAATGCAACCATGACTACTGTAACGAATTATTTAATACTAGGCATGGAAATGTTTATATATTTAATTTATTATCATTTTCAATAATTATTTTTAATTATAGCTGTGATTTTACCTTTGTAATTTCACATACAGTGATTTTTACGATCGGTGTGCTATTTGATGAAATGGAACAAGTTATGTTTAGGATATTTTGTATTTGTTATTGTATACTTATACAGTTATTTAACTAGCTATATACAAATGTTTTGTTCACGTGAATTAGTATATAAAAGTAGTAATGAAATATATTAATACTATATTAATATGTATGTTTATTTACAAATATATGTATATTCTTTATTGTACACAAATTATACTGTTAATTACAATTCATTATAAACATAATGTACAAAGGCGAGCTTATCTCTAATAAGAGATTTCTTCCAGCAAAACCTTTTCATGTAGATTGTGTTATTTTAAAAATAAAAATAGGCAGTCACACGATCTGCATATATTGTATAAACACATAAGATATGTATACACAAAGAATAGTACAAACTACACATTATAAATATATGATGTCATTATGTTTGTATATATGTAATTTATATTTGTTCTGCCAAGCGTGACAACTGTTGGTAAAACTCCCCTTATGAGGAAGGCTTATGCCCAGCAATGGACAGTTAATGACTGATATAGTAATAATAAATGTAGTTCTTTTTTATACCACTTAGAATGGCAAACAAGCTGACGGCCCACCTGATGGGAAGTGGTAACCGTCGTCTATAGACATGAGCAGTACCATGGTCATAACAGAGTATACTGTTTCGCCCATGATACCCCCCATGCGTTGCCATTCCTGAGGATTCAGGTGTTATTCATCTGTACCCAGTAAATTCACACCATATCCCACCCTTTAAACCGATGTTACACTAAAATATAAGCTATTTTATTATTTAAACCCCCATCGAGTATTTCTGCACATTCTGAAGGTTGACTGGTAGAGAATGCCTATACCATTAAGTACGCCTTTTGTACTACATTTTATTATTCAATAGTTTAAATAAATATATAATGTATGTATCTATATAACATAGTAAACCACCTACCCTTTAACTTTTTAATGTACTCTACCCAAAGGTTGTCTGGAAGAGATTGATACTCGTATATTGATAGATAGATAATTTATTTACATTACTTACAGCACACAAATTAAAATACAAACATACACATAATACACAGTAAAACAGATAAAAGAATGAAAATAAAAAAGCAACAAAACAAAAAAAAAAACAAGGTACAAAATATATAAACCAACAATTTCCTTTCTTTCTTTTCCTTCATGCGTGTAACGCAAAATGCTAAGCGACAAGGCCGCCCTTTGTATCACTTCTCATTAAAATGTACTGTATTTTTTATTTTATAAATGGTGCAATAAAATATAAATAAATAAATATATTATAATACGTTGAGCTGTGTAAGTTTTATTTCTAAAAATAAATATCCAAATATTTTTAAACTTTACAACATTCTTAAGTAGGATTACATAATTATATAATCACTAATTATTGTAGACATAGTAACAAATATATCTAAAAATAGCAACTCTATTTACTTCTCATAAGATCACATTTTAGCATGCAGTTAATAAAGATGTAAATATTATTTATGTAGAGGGAGACTTTGTACAGAAGTCGATTGCTTGGGTACCTCTGCCCCATTCGTGTTTTAACCGTGAAACAGTTGTGTTTGCATGGCTGTGTTTCGGTTTGAAGGGTGGGATATGGCGTGAATTTACTGGGTACATAGGAATAACACCTAAGTCCTCAGAAATGGCAACGATTGGGGGTATCATGGGCGAAACAGTATACTCTGTTATGTCCATGGCACTGCTTATGTCTATAGGCGACGGTTACCACTTTCCATCAGGTGGGCCGTCAGCTTGTTTGCCATTCTAAGTTGTATAAAAAAAAATTACTGTTTACTGCTGAACATACATAGATCTCTCCCATAAAGGGGGTATTGTCAGTAATCGTTACGCTTGGTAGGTGTGTTGGCAATCGTAGTTCGACTTTGGTAACGTTTTAGGAGGGATACTGCTGCTCATCTCTCGACTGTTAAATTCTCTAGTTCCCTTAGATGCCTCTTAAGATACCCACGGGAAAAGAATGGGTAGTAAAGGTGGCAAGTGTGTATACAAATGTCAAAATAACAAAATGAAATAGTAACAAAAAAATAACACTATTTTAGTTAAACAAAAAATGAAAAAAGACAATAATTGGGTATATAACTACTCCTCTCCATCCAAAGGTTGCCTGGAAGAGATCGCTTTTAGCGATAAGGTTTTCTCATTGTGATTATTTCTTGTAATTGTTTATATTTATAATAAGTTTACTATTGTAATCTTTTGGAGGAAACAATAAAGAGTATCTATCTATCTATATTGCAAGTCGAAGTAATATTATCACTATAGCAACCTTGCAAGCTAAAACATGTCAACAACATGCAACTAATGCAGGGTTTGGTCCGCAACTTGGGTACCAGAGTCAAGTGGTAGAACATGCATAAGGTCCTCCAGACATGTGATATGTTACGCTGGATTGTCTTATCGCTGGGGAATATAAATATTTTTTCTATTACTCCAACTATATTTTGAGCCGCAATCCTTTGATCTTTTTCTAGCGTCGCTAAATAAGTTTTGGTTTGTTATACGGAGTTTTTCATTGAAATATTAAAATAAATTATAGTAAAAATATTTAATATAAATATTAATTTATTATAATAAGAAATGAGAGAGAAAGAGGTGGCCTATTCTATGCTGGGACCACACGGAACAGAATGGAATACGATATATACTATGTAGGATGAATAAGGCCAATTATCGCGGTCTCACGGATGAAGTCACCGGTAATATATAGTCGGTAATAATTACGAGACTTGTTCACTATCATTCATCATCGTCATTATAATCGTTATTGTCATCATCATGGTCATTATTTCAGCCTGTTAAACATAGACCTTCCATAGACCTTCCCTATGTATGGAAGACCTGAATTAATGAAGAATGATACTATTAGCAAAGTTCTGAGTCCTCAAGAATAGCAACGCATGGGGGAGTGGGGTATTATGGCCGAAACAGTATACTCTGTTAAGTCTATGGTACTGCTCATGTCTATAGGCGACGGTTACCACTTTCCATCAGGTGGGCCCTCAGCTTGTTTGCCATTCAAAGTTGCATAAAAAAAGTTGTTATCTACCGAAAAGTAATTTAACAGTTACTCTTTTTAAATTAAAAGTAATTTAAAAATCGAACTGTAAGTAAAAGAAAACAGGCTACACAATTATCATGATGCTAATTGTAGTACGAAGTTTGTTGTGTCTTTTAATTAAACCTGTTTTATGTGTTAATGATTAAATTGCTTTTCAATTGATCGTTTTGCAGTCGTAAAAATAAAGCCGGAGAGAATACTATACATCAGAGTAGACTTGTTTTCGCAATAAATATTTGGAATATTAATAATACTGCAAGAGCTTGGAATTATGTTTATACATATATATCTGTCACGCCTGTCTCCCATTAGAAAAGGCGAAATCGATAAAACGCCATATGTTTCGATTTAAGCAGACCTTTTTCGCTTCCTTTAAATTTTTTAATTTATTCATACACTTTCGGTTATGGGTACATTGAATTTAACTCTTCTTGAGTATATCACTTATTTGGTTGACACACATCCGTCTAGGGCGGCCTCTACCGACGTCTCCGTTCATTTTTGCTCGATAAATCTCTTTCGTAATTTTTCTTTCGATATTATATATTGGATAATCAATATCTAATATATATGTTATTGGGTTGATTTATATATAGATATTGTTATATATTATTCACTCTTCATAGGGCATTCATATTGCCGTTCCTTTCTGTATAAATACATATTAAACTGTAAGCCGTATAATAAAATAATATATATAGAAAAAATATGTATTAATATATTTTATATATATCGTAATTTTTGTATCTATAATAAGTTTACTATTGTAATCTTTTAGAGGTAACAATAAAGAGTATCTATCTATCTATCTATTTACCTCTATTCATATAATGAGGAGTAATCGACTAAGAACTACCTTTACTACAAAGATTTCCACATTTTGTCAAGATAATAAAATCCAATGTGGTAAGACTAACGTTATCATTTCGATAGTTTGATTTGTTAACGGTGTTTCGATTTGAATTAATATAGTAGTGAAATTGTAGGATAGGAAGGCATAAACTTTCCGAGGCCGAGGTTTTCGCTAGAATCTACAGTATGGAGTTCTTAAAAAAATATGTATTAAGGTTTCTTCAGGGCTGGCAATGCGCACGTGACTCCCCTATTGTTGCAGATGTCCATAGGCTACAGTAACCGTTTACCATCAGACGAGCTGTATGATTGTTTGCCACCTTTGTGGTATAAAAACAATAATTTAGTTCTCAGGATAGCAACACACGAAAAGCTAAGGATTGTCTCCAACAACGTGGCACACCCCTCCAAAATCATTATAAATCAAAATATCAAAATATTGACCAAGAAATATAAATACACTTCGGACTGCTACTGAAAACGTTCTTTCATAAACACCAACAGAGTATGACGTCATAAGGTCACACATATTGAAGTAAAAAGGGGCGTGCCATGGTAACAGGATATTCACACCATATGTGTTACAGTGATTATCATTGTTGCCATTTTGACTATAGACAATGATTGAGGTTGATAAGGGTAAAATAAAAATCCAAGGATATCCCATGCAATCTTTTGATGCATAAATTATATTGTACTTATTTGTTTACTGTGGGTTTATGATTAGGTCATGCTTTGTACACATATTTTTAAGGGGTTGGCTTGAACAAAACATTATTGTACCGTAAAAATTAATATAACATTGTTAATAAACTCTGTACTGTGTACCTATTGAAATAAAATAAAATATTTTTTTACGCCACTTAGAATGACAAATAAGCTGACGACCCATCGGATGGAAACTGGTAACCGTCGTCTATAGACAAGAGCAGTACCATGGACATAACAGAGTATACTGTTTCGCCCATGATACCCCCCATGTGTTGCCATTCCTGAGGACTCAGGTGTTATTTCTCTGTACCCTGTAAATTAACTGCCTCATCCCACCATTCAAACCAAAACACGTTCATGCAAACACAACTGCTTTACGGTAGAAACATGAATAGGACAGAGGTATCCAAGCAAACGATTTTTATACAAAGTCTCCCTTTGGTAAACCTTTGCGGTTTCCCATTAGATCAAATACTCCTTGGGGGTCACTAAACAAAATTCTCGTCATAAAATAGACGGATAAGTGGATACGGATGGACGTGATTACATTTAGATATAGGCGCCCTTCCAATTTCTCACTATTCGTTTCCGATACGAAAAAATTGGATTTTACCATAAAAATACATTGATTCAGCAAATACATTAAACCTATTTCAAACAAGTCACGTTTTCACCATTTTTTTTGTGACTATTGTTATGATATACATTGTACTGTTTTCCACTTGTGTGATAATAGTTATATATATATATATATATATATATATATATATATATATATATATTTATGTTCTTGATGATTAAATGGGATTAAATGGAATTTCATTTAATCATCTTAAGTTTTAATATTTGCATGCCTAATTATGGCGAAATATGAGGACTTATACTTATTGTAACATCTATACACTTACCATGTTTCTTGGAAATAAATAAATTATCATCATCATTCCAGTCGTTAATTGTCCACTAATAAACATAGGCCTCCTCCATAAAGGAAGGTTTTGTCAGTAGTTGCTATGCTTGGCAGACGGGTTGGCAACTGTAATTAGGATTGGGTAAAGTTTTAAGAGGAACGCTGCTACTCATCCCTCAACCATTGTGCTACAATAGTTGCCTCTTGCTCTTCTTTTGGAAAGGAAGGGATGGCCCATTGTATACCGGGGTAACATGGCGATTTATTTATATATATTATATATATATATTATATATATATATATATATATATATATATATATATATATATATATATATAAGTTAAATAAATAAACATATTTTAACAAGAACTTGGTTTAATATCATCGTCTCAGCCATTATCTGTCCACTGCTGGCCATAAGTCTCCTCACAGACTGGAAACATGAAAAAACTTAGTAAATTTATGCTAATACGAGTATTAAAAGAAAGCGAAAAAATATGTTTATTTTTACGAATATGCATAACTGACGGGCTCAATGCGATTATATATTTATTTGAACACGCGACCGTGAACCTGACTCTCGAGAAAGGGTCGAAATATATATACCCTGAAATACATAAATAATCGTAAGAACCCGTTAGTTGTGGCCAGTAAGTTTAAATATAAACTAGGTTTCTTCTTTATAAGGTTGTGTTCCGGAAATTATGTTACCATCTTCGTATTAAAAATATTACTTACTATTTACAGTTATAACTTATAGAACTAAAACATGACTTACTTAATTATAATCTGTTTTAATCGTGTTTTGTTAATATTATTTCGGAAATACAGTAAAATGGAATATGAGCCGAACGGAATCGAATGGAGTCGAAAAGAGCCGAACGAAGCTGAAGAAGCCAAACAGAGCCGATTGGAGCCGAATAGAGCCGAACGGTATAGAAAGGTTTATGTACAGAATACTATCTAAATGTAATTAGTAATAAATCGAAACATTCAATCGATAAATCGATTCTTTATTTGTAATACTTTTAGATATCAGCAAATTGTCTTATGTCTATTGTCTTTTGGTCGAGTCAATTGTTAATTTCATCATATTTTCATTTAGTACTATTGAAATGGACTATTTCGCGTTGGAATAAAATAGTATGTCATCATCACCAGAATAATTTTGAATATGAACAATATCACCAAAATCAGCGAATACATTGCCTAACACAGACCAAACATAGCAAACACCTGAACTTTTAACAACAAAAGTCGATTGCTTGGGTACCTCTGTCCCATTCGTGTTTCAACCGTGAAGCAGTTGTGTTTGCATGGCTGTGTTTCAGTTTGAAAGGTGGGATATGGCGTGAATTTACAGGGTACAGAGGAATAACACCTGAGTCCTCAGGAATGGCAACGTATGGGAGGTATCATGGGCGAAACAGTATATGTTATGTCCATGGTACTGCTCTTGTCTATAGGCGACGGTTACCACTTTCCATCAGGTGGACCGTCAGCTTGTTTGACATTCTTAATTGTATAAAAAAAATTTAAATCTTGTCAAAGTATCAAAAAGATTAGTCATAAAAAAAAAAACAACCAAATTGAGAAGATTTTTAAAGTCGGTTGATAAGACATACAATCGATAACATTATTAAGATAAACTGAAGTGTAAATTTCAATTTCATCGGGACATTACCAATCGTAATCTTTGTTCTTGCGGGAATCTTCTTTTTACACGCTTGCTCATCGTACTGGCTTCATTTTCTATTCCTTCACTATGCAGGGCTATTAAACACTGGAATACACTCCCGCTTGACATAAGGTCTACCCTAAGTAAACTAGTTTTTAAACATAAATTGCTCTACTATTTCCTAAAAAAGGAAAATTTATAAACTTTATTACTTTTTTCTCACTTTCACTTTAAACTTGACCTTGTTGAATCTATGACTCTGTTTGAGTCATAGATTGTTTCATTTGCTCTACTAATACAGTCAATTGTTTGTTATAGTAATATTTACGTATGCATTTATTTATTTAACATATTATGTATATGTTTCTATTAATGTAATTATATGTTTATAATATATAAATATATTAAGTATTATTTTTTATATTTCCTCAATTTAATAATGCATCGTCTACTTATTTCTCGGTTTGCTCAATGGTTGACTGGTCTCTACCAGGGTCCGGTGTTGAGTCACTGTTTTCACAATTTCACTGTATTAAAGTTTAAATAAATAAATAACTTACCAACGGTTGCAAACACCTAATTGTTAGAAAAACACTATCACTGTGGTAAAGTGAGATTTATGCTTGTTATCACTAGAGAGGTTTTGTTTTGCTTATCATTTACGCCGTGCGCGCGTTCTCATTGCGTTACGTCGAATACTCACCGGTGCACGCGACGTTCCTACAAGAAAACGTGCTGACTTACAGTGTGTGAAAATTTTAAGATTTTTAGATTTATATTTTTATTTATACCAGAGTTTGAAGACGAAGCTATTTAACCAGTGCGTGTTGCCAGTGATGACTTATGGAACCGAAACATGGTCCTACATGATTGCCCGTATGCAAAAGCTACTAGTTACTCAGTGGGCTATGGAGAGGGCTGTACTCGGAGTCTCTTTGCGTAATAGAATCCGAAACGAGGGTATCCGCAAAAGAACCAACGTAATCGACATAGCCCGAAGTATAAGCAAGCTGAAGTATAGGCATTGGGCTGGTCACATAGTTCGAAGAACCGATAGTCACTAGCACTTGTGGGTGATGCGTAACACTCTCACAACGTATTTTTACAAGAGCGAGATCTTTCCTCACCGCCACCGTGCCTATAATATCCAGACTCGGGTATATATGCGGGATATATAAATGACATTCTAATGTTGTAATGAATGTGTATACTATTTGTCGTATTTAATTTGGTATTTTTGACGTAATCGCTTGTCTTGTAACAAGTCATGCTCGCCATAATGTCCACATTGGTGGAGGTGTGGTGGGACTTGGACAATAGTACGGCAACATATTCTATTAATAAAATATTTCTATATGAACTTAGCATTAAATAATCAAAATTTTATATTTGATTTTATTTATTTATTTATGTATTTACACTTTATTGCACCAAGTAAAAAAAGAAATAACAAATACAGTAAATATTAATGAGAAGTGATACAAAAGGCGGCCTTATCGCTAAGCAATCTCTTCCAGACAACCTTTGGGTAGAGGACATTGAGAAAAAGACAAAGAGTAGGTGGCGCACTATTATATAAATATTATCATATACAAACATATATACATACATACACATATAATATATACACAATTAAATATATACATAAATATATACATAACATACACATACTTAACAGCACACAAACAACAGAAAAAAAATGACGAAGGAAAATGAAGAGAGCACACAGGAAAATAGTACTAAAGTGAGAGGTAGTAAGATTTAACAGAGGTTTTGAAGCTAGTAAGAGTTTATTATCATATCAATCGTTATCTGTTCACTGCTGAACATAGGCTTCCCCTACTGGGAAGTTTTGCCAGTTGCCACGCTATGCATGCGGGAGGGAAACTGCAGTTAGCTATTGTTGATGTATAAAGAGGAACACTGCCCATTACCATGCCTCAAACATTGAGTTCCCTTATTTGCCTCCTACTTGATACCTTTTTTTTTTATACGACTTAGAATGGCAAACAAGCTGACGGACCACCTGATGGAAAGTGGTAACCGTCGCCTATATACATGAGCAGTACCATGGACATAACAGTACACATACATACTGTTTCGCCCATGATACCCCTCCCCCCATGCGTTGCCATTCCTGAGGACTCAGGTGTTATTCCTCTGTACCCAGTAAATTCACGCCATATTCCATCCTTCAAACTGAAACACAGCCATGCAAACACAACTGCTTCACGGTAGAAACACGAATGGAACAGAGGTACCCAAGCAATCGACTTTTGTACAAAGTGTCCCTACAGAATGAATGTGGAAGAAGTGAAAGAGGTTTATTTGAATCGAAGCATTTGACTTTCCATACTGCTACCCTGTCTTTCTGCCTACCCTAGTGACCCATTCTATGCCGGTACCACACGGCGAAGTAATATGTTTAAAGTTAAAAAAAATTAAGATTTTAAATAAGAACAACCTGTATTTATAAATTATATTGTAGTCAGTAAATTACTTCAACATGGCTTATTCGTGAGCCGTGAGAGATTAAAATAAGGCAATTGTCTTGATAGCATGGCAATTGTAACTAAGTAAACCTACGTACTCTTTTGTTATATGTTGATAACAATTTGAGCATGAGAACACTGTAAATATTACATTTTGTGATGTTCGTAAGTATTACCGTAGTTTTTAATAGAATTGAATGAAAATGTAAACAAAGGAATAGTTGACCAAACCTAAGATAATATAATATTGAACTAACCAAACTGCAAGTCATTCGCTGATGTCTAATAGAAGGAGAAATAAAAATCTATTAATTGATCGAATGTTTGATTTGTTACCAATTTCATTATTTTTAATCGACTTTAAAAAAGTTTGTTCCTCATCACTGAAGAGTAATTAAACAAGCTTGAAATTTTTTGTATCCGTTTTATATTTGGTCTCCGCAAATATTATCACATTTCTCAAATTATCTTTTTCCCCTCCCCCATAACATATTAGAATAGTTAGATTTGTTATAAAATTGATATTAATATAAATATTACATTTAAATTTTTAGTCAAAAGCCAGTGCTTTCTCAGAAACAGGGAAGGATCAATGTAACGGAAATTACAGGAATTTAGAATTAAATTAACTTTTATTTAAATAGATTTGCCTAATAGCGCTTGACTACGTTAAAATTATTAAGGTTTTTTTGTGGAACTACAAGATCCTTCATTAATTGTGGAAACATACCTCTTACTTACTCTCATTCATGTATTAGCTTCATGTTGTTCAGTAAGCTATGGAGACGGTTATGCTTAGAGTTTCTTTGAGTTATGGAATCTGAAATGAGAATATTCGAAGAAGAACTAAACCAACATAGTCTGAAGAATAAGTAATCCAAAGTGGCAATGGGCTGGTCATGCAGCACGAAGAACCGACCAGCGATGGGGAAGAAAGATTCTTGAGATAGTGATTCCGTATACTTAAGCGGAGTTTCCAAAATGGAAAAGAATGTGGAAATGTTCTCCCTTTTTCTTTTTCTCTGACTGCGCGCGCGCGCGTGTGTGCATGTGTGTGCATGCGTGTGTGCATGCGTGCGTGCGTGTGTGCGTGCGTGCGTGTGTGTGCGTGTGTGTGCGTGCGTGCGTGCGTGCGTGTGTGCGTGCGTGTGTGTGTGTGTGTGTGTGCGCGCGCGCGTGAGCGTATGTGTGTGTGTGTGTGTGTGTGTGTGTGTGTGTGTGTGTGTGTGTGTGTGTGTGTGTGTGTGTGTGTGTGATGCTGTTAACTTCACCATTTCTGAATGGATATTGGTGATTGTCAAATATTTATACTCGTTAAATTATATGAGATAGACAAATATCAGAGTGATTGTTACTGTATAAAGCCAGTTTGTTTGTTTGTATGTTTTGTGTTGCTGAATATAAATCGTTATCGTTAAGATGATAACTATGATATATTAAATTTAAATGACTGGATGAATAATAAATGAATTTATAAGTCTTTTTTTTATAAATATAATGATATAAATTTATTGAAAACATGTTTTGTATATGCAGTTGGTAAGTTATTTGATCACATGCAAGACAATTGTGTTAAGTTTTATATTGAAAATGACGCACAAACGTTAATTATCTGGATGAAGTTGATTGAGTACCTTCAGTACTCTATCAGAATACTAGCAATAACTTGATGCTTCGCTTGTGTAAACTATTTACTTAAAAGTATTAAACAATTGAAAATTTACTTTTAAATTAAATTTTCTAAATTAAAAGTAAGTTTCTGATTAAAAGTAAGTTTGTAAAAATTGTTTTAAATTAAAAGTAAGTTTGAGAAATCAATTGAAAAAATTATTACATTCTAATGAAATATTCGAACATGCTTAAAAGTTAGGTCCTCTAAGTTAGGATTCTTATTTTAATGAGTACCGTAGAGGGAAGCTTTGTAGAAAATTCATCCGCATGGGTAATCCTGTCCCACTTATCATTACGCCGTACAGTAGCTTTACTTGCATGGCTGTGTTTAGGTTTGATATGATAATGAAATTATTGGAGGCATTACACTGTAGTTCTTGTGGTAGAATGAACTGAGATCGACATTGTAATGTGGATCCGGTCTTATTCATGTATAACGCGGTTTTTTTTTATGCAACTTAGAAAAGCAACGGTCCATCTGATGGAAAATGATAATCGTCGCCTACAGACATGAGCAGTACCATGGACATAAGAGGTTAGACACAGACTCAGGTGTTATTCCTATATTGTTGTGTTATTTTTTGTTGCAATCAGCAGTATTCTATAGAGATGAAACTAGTCGGGCATCCTCGAATTTATAACGTGAGTGACGTTAATATAAATAATTAAAATATCTTCTGTAATTACAACGAAATGAAAGGAAACGAAACGAGACGAGACGAGACAAGACGAAACAAGACGAGACGAGACGAGACGAGACGAGGCGAGATGAGGCGAGGCAAGACGACACGAAACGAAATGAAATGAAATGAAATTTATTTGCCAGAAACATTGTAGATAATAAAATTTAATTAATATACTGTCGATAATATACAGTAGGTAAATAGAATGCTAATTCTAATTCATTTGTAATGAACAAAATTGCAATGCTATGAAATTACTATTGTGTTCCAAGGATGAAGGATGTTATAATAAGTGTATTTACAATTGCTGCTGATAATGATGATGACACGTTTACTTCTATCCGTTGAACCCTGATATTATGTATACAAAGTCTGCCTGTCATGGGCAGTAGCTTCAAAATGAAGCGAGATATGGAGAATAAATTCTATCAAAGATATATAATACTGTAAATATAAAAATGAGTTTATCTATTTGTATATTCATTACACTTTGATATGAAATAAATTAAAAATAATTAACAAAAACTCCCGTGGGTGTCGTAAAAGGCGACTAAGGAAGCTTAATTGTCGAGAAATGGGCACCAACGTCCCTCTTAAAACATCACCAAACGCCTAACTGCGTTTGCCAACCTGCAAACTGTTAAAACTGTTAACGACTGATTTAATAATAAGAAATTTAAAAAATGAAGATTTTTGTTCCGGTCACAAGGATAAAAACGCCAATAAAATGAATAGCTTTATTTGGTAGCTTAAAAGCTAGTTGTGTAAACTTTATGTGTGCTTATATGTCAATTAAAACTATCTATTTTGGTTTTATGTTTTTGAAATTACATGAGGAAGGTTATTAAAATAATATAATATTATTATGTTTAACGATCTCTTTTCATTTAAGAGTTTCCTCTTGTCGGTGCAACTAATTCATGCATCTTCCTCCAGCCAGCTCTATCCCAGGCCATATCCTTGATCTCCCTATACGACATGACACCTAGTGTTTCTTTTATCTGTCCCATGTAGTTATTCCTCGGTCTTCCTCTTCCTCTTTTGCCCTCTATTTTTCCTTCTACTATGCTTTTAAAATAATCGTCATGTCGTATAAGGTGGCCCAGCATTTTGCCTCTTCTATTCTCTATTATTTTAATTAACGTTCTTTTCTCGTTCACTCTTTTTAGGACTTCCTCATTCGTTAGTTTTTCTGTCAAGCTCATCCTTTCCATTCTCCTCCATGTCCACATTTCGAATGCCTCAAGCATCTTTCTCTCCTTCTGCGTCATTGTCCATGTGAGGTTAAAAATATGAGGTTAAAATTTGAATAAAAGAAGCTTTATGACGGGGAGAAAAATGTACAGGTAAAATGTAGCGCAGCGGTGGGCTTTCGCTTTGGGTGAAGAGGAACGGGGTTCGATTCTCGGTTAGGGTAATTTAAGAGATGATCTCTTCTAAATTATCTCGGGTCTAGACCTAACAGCATTCTGAGTTGCGCCTTCAGATGTTCGTTGATTGGTTACTTGTAACATACCCAAGGTTGAGAAGCAGTCTATTGTTAGTAATTATTATTATTGTTAATATATCTTATTTTAATAACCCATTAATCTTCTATTGTTGTAAATAGATCCTCTCCATAAAAGGAAGATATACAATTTCAAAATTAAATTGAAAACATTCTCTGAGATCTTTTAAAATATAATATTTATGATTATTTGTTATCATTCAGAAATTAAGAGGAAAATGTTCGGCATTGTTCGCTAACTCGGCAATTATTTTCAGGTTTCCTTTATCGTTACTTGAACGAATCTCTCGGAATTTTAAATGTTTGTTGCTGTGGTATTTTCAAATGTACAAATCAAAAGTACGTCCACAAAATTATATTATTATTTATCACTTAGATTATGCTGATGATGAAATGTGTTATGATAAAGAAAACATACCATATATATATATATATATATATATTATATTTAATAGATAGATAGATAGATCATCTTTATTGTTTTTCCCATAAGATTACAATAGTAAACTTATTATAAATATAAACAATTACAAAAAAATACCAGAATTATTACAGTTTACAATTACCAGAGGGAGACTTTGTACAAAATTCGTTTGCTTGGGTACCTCTGTCTCATTCGTGTTTCTACCGTGAAGCAGTTGTGTTTCCATGCCTGTGTTTCGGTTTGAAGGGTGGGATATGGCCTGAATTTACAAGGTACGGACCCTGTAAATTCAGGGAATAACACTTGAGTCCTCAGAAATGACAACGCATGGAGGGTATCATGGGCGAAATAGTATACTCTGTTATGTCCATGGTACTTCTCATGTCTATAGGCGCCGGTTACCACTTTCCATCAGGTGGGCCGTTAGCTTGTTTGTCATTATAGGTTGAATAAAAAAAAATACTGTATGAGAGAAGAAAAACATATTTTTGATTTATATTTTTTCTTTTCTGTGTTGAAGCATCCTTGATGTTGATAAAATCCGAGTTTCAAAGGCATCAAAGTCAAGTTGGTTTATTCACCTCGAAGTAAACATGTTGACCCCATATTATTTCCATATCAGGTTCGACTACTAACTTAATATGGATATTTGAATGTCAAGCCCTTATATTTTAATTGCCTCGTAAAAGTTTCCTCGAGCTATATATATTTTTATATATATACTTTAATATATAGTGCATATATATTTATTTTATTTCGTAAATAATAAAGACAGCTTTCCATTACGATATTACAGGTAAGAAAATGTTGTAAAGTATGTCTTTTTTATACAACTTAGGCTATTCTGACACTTCCCTATGGTTGACTGGGAGAGAATGCTTTTAGCATTAAGTCCGCCATGTACACATATATGTACTAATGAATAAATAAATAAAAAAAAAATGGCAAACAAGCTGACGGCGCACCTGATGGAAAGTGGTAACCGTCGCCTATAGACATAAGCAGTACCATGGACATAACAGAGTATACTGTTTCGCTCATGATACTCCCCATGTATTGCCATTTCTGAGGTCTCAGGTAAATAAATAAATAAATAAATAAAAATAGTAGATGGACCAATTTTGGCATCGTGTAAGAGATCGAAAGGTTTTGGATTCGCCCGAATTTTTACGATTATGTCATTATTTAATATTTCATCACAGGCTAATAGACTTGTAAAAAATTATTTACTTTCATTAAATTATGAGGAAACTGAGAAATTCATGAAACCCTGATCCTGACTGTGTAAATATATATACGCACGTACCTAATTATGCACGAATGCACAAGCATGCACGCACGCACTCACTCACTCATACACAACATATACCTACACACGCGCGCGTACACATACACACACACACACACACACACAAACGCGCGCGCGCGCACATTACACACGCACATATATATATATATATATATATACACACACACACACGTACTCACCATTTTACATAGTTTTCCTTATTTATTATATATATATTTTATATATATATATAAATATACTAATATATATATATATACTCATATCACACACAAGATACAGGTCTATATATATATATATATATATATATATATATGCAGATATATATCCTATATTACTTTGTTTATCCTGAACAGATAATATAAATACTAAATTCTTACAATACAATACTAAAATACAAAATGATTTTTGCAATAGATATATCCGATATCGGCGATTTTTGCTCATGTGTTTAATTGAAATTGGCGTTATATATATTTTTTTTTGATGGGTGAAAATGGTATGGTAACCCTGCCTGCGCTAACGGTATACGCTTGCGGAGCACCAGTGAAGGGTGATGGATGAGAATGAAAATAGGCCAGTTAGCTCATCACGATGAATTTATCAGGAATTAACCATGATAGTTTCAAGGGAGAAGCGCGAAGAGGTCGACCTGGTATATTGCTAGCAATGGGATTCTCAGTCCCCATTACTAACAATCCCTTTCCCCCGTGGCGTTATATTACGCAAAACAAAACAAAAATATGATTAATGCAAAATCTATTTATAACTACGAAATAACAATTTAAATCACAATACACGCAATCATAATAAATTTATTTATTTACATATATTATGCTTCCATGACTGAAGTCGCTGTTTGTTTGGTACAATATAATAATACATATATTTATTTTATATATTATAGTATTATTGAGTGCTGGAGAAGGATGGAGAAAATTAGCTGAAGGAATCAAATTAGCAATGAGGAGGTCCTGCTTAGAGTTAAAGAAGAAAGACAAATTATTAGAACTATTGAGGACAGAAGGGGAAAAATGTTGGGACACTTGATACGACACGACGAACTTATGAACATTATAATAGAAGGTAAGATAGAAGGAAGAAGGGGAGAGGGAGACCGAGACATAGTTACATCAGGCAGATCAAGGAAGGAGTTGGTGTCGTGTCGTATCAAGAGGTGAAGAGACTCGATGAAAATCGTAGTGAGTGGCAAGAGCTCCACCGACAAGAGCGCAGCTCTTAAATAGATAAATAGTATTATTGAAGTTAGCTCTGTCGCGTCTGTGCTGTCATTGTACTTAAACATTTTTCAAAGTCAATGAACCATGGACGTTTGTAAATGATAATGTAAATGAGCTTAATAATAATTAAAAAAAAAAAGATAAAAGATTTTCTCTGCCACGATAAATACAATTTGTTATGTAAATGAGACGTTTGAACGCATAGATTAACGGCGTATTGTTTGGTTTGGATTTATTTAAATATATTGACGTTGTTTTTAAAGTTTCCAAACATTTATTTTGCCGGCCGTCGAATGACAAATAGTTCACTATAGTCTTTTTTTTTATTATAGTTAAAAAGTGAAATATATTTAAAGCGCCACGAGATTGCTTTGCACCTTGTTTGCAGTTCTGAGCCCTTATACTCGTATAAATTTTGATTTTTTTTTATACAACTTAGAATGGCAAACAAGCTGACGGTCCCCCTGATGGAAAGTGGTAACCGTCGCCTATAGACATGAGCAGTACCATGGATATAACAGAGTATACTGTTTCGCCCTTGATACCCCCCATGCGTTGCCATTCCTGAGGACTCAGGTGTTATTCCTCTGTACCCAGTAAATTCACGTCATATCCCACCCTTCAAACAGAAACACAGTCATGCAAACACAAGTGCTTTACGGTTGAAACACGAATGGGACAGAGGTATCCAAGCAATGGACTTTTGTACAAAGTCTCCCTCTGGTAAATAAATAAATGATTGAATAATAACTATTATTGTTTGCAGATAAAGATAATTATGGTACATAAAAATATCATCATCATCATCATTTCTGCTGTTATGATCTGTCCACTGCTGGGTATAGGACTCCTCTATATTGGGTCAACATTCACTATTGGAGGAATTTTATTAATAGTTGCTACGCATGGCAGGCGAGTTAGCAACCGCAGTTTTGTATTTAGTGTTGTTTTAAAAAGGACACTGTCGTTCCTTTGATCATTAAGTTCACCTAATCGCCTCTTACAACGTCTATGGGTCAGGAAGTAATGACCCATTCTATGCCAGCATCGTATGGCAACTAAAAATATATTAACGTGGTGTACCACGTTAATATATTGTTCACGATATGTATATATCGTGAATATATGTTGTCTTGGTAAATAAGATATATATGTATATATATATATATATATATATATATATATATATATATATATATATATATATATATATATATATATATATATATATATATATATATATATATATATATATATATATATATATATATATATATATATATATATAATATTTTATAAGGTGTATTCAATTACTTACTACTAGTTACTGTGGCACACGCATAAAGGAAAGGAAAGAAAGGAAATTGTTGGTTTATATATATTTTTTTTTTTGTTGCTTTTTTATTTTCATTCTTTTAGCTTTTTTACTGTGTGTTATGTGTATGTTTTTATTGTAATTTGTGTGCTGTAAGTAATGTAAATAAATTATCTATCTATCTATCTATCTATCTACTTATTATTGTAATATGTATGCAACCTTATGTTTAATTTTTACTCGGTATTATAAGGTTTTACCTTCATATGTACAGTTTTTACCCTTGAACATTCTATAGTTTTATTCCAGTTTCTCAAAGGTTGATTGTAAGAGATCCGTCTATGGGACAAGTTTGCCATCACATATTAAATATTTTTAATGTGTCCAATGTAAATTATGTACAATATAGATTTTATAATACAATATATATAAAAAAATATACAGTTGTACTGGAATTGTTTTTCCAAGAGACTACAGTATAGGATATTTAAAAATATTTCTGAAATCTCATGTTATTATCTATTTTTTAAAAGAACATAACATAGTCTGGGATACAAAAACGTTGCATTAGCTACGGCAGCATGCATGCACATTTGCATCTCAATTATTAAGGATGAAAATAAGCATTAATAATAATAATAATCTATTATTATAAATAAGTAAATAGATACATAATTTATTTGCATTACTTACAGCACACAAATAATAACATATATAGACATAAATAAAAAAAAGATAAATATATATACAAAAAAAAAACAAAATACATAAAAGACGTAACACAATTTTTTCTTTTCGTGCGTGTGCCATAGTGATACAAAATGGTCACATCTCGGTCTATTGCTTAGTCCTTAAAAGAGTAAAACACTAATATTCTATTGTGGTCAAATTATTATTTATGCTTTGACTACCCCATTGGAAATTGTAGTCGCGACTGTACTTTTTTTTATTCAACTTAGAAAGTGCAAACAAGCTGACGGCCCACCTGATGGAAAGTGGTAACCGACGCCTATAGACATGAGCAGTACCATGGACATAACAGAGTATACTGTTTCGCCCATGATACCCCCCATGCGTTGTCATTCCTGAGGACTCAGATGTTATTCCTCTGTACCTAGTAAATTCACGCCATATCCCACCCTTCAAACCGAAACATAGCCATGTAAATACAACTGATTTACGATTGAAACACGAATGGGACAGGGGTGCCCAAGCAAACTTTATATCTAAGAAAATGATTTTAATGATTTTCTGTAAGACCAGAGACAATACTTCTAATTTATCTAATACTTCGAATCTAATTTAGGTTCAACAATTTTTAATAAATATATTTTTAAATTACATATTTACATTTTATCTATTACTTGTGTTTGTTTGCAATTGGATTTTGGCATTTTTCCTTATTCACTTTAAATAAATGCTAATAGGGAGTATCAACGTCAAACAGTGATCGTCATTGATCAAAAACATGTTTAAATAAAAAAAATGACATATTCTATGTTGTAAGTTTTTCATCAAACGTACCCAGTCAAAAAACCATTAGGATTACATCAAAATTGTAAAAAAAATGTCTTTTCTAGTGCTGATAATATATATATTCTTTATTGCACTAAAACATACAGTAACAACAATAAGTTAATAACAATGTTAGCAAAGGCGAACTTATCTCTAAAAGAGATTTCTTCCAGTCAACCTAACGCAGTGGCATAGGAAGTAGTGAGTGGGCAGTAGTAGTGCAAGACAGAAATTTAAATAAATGTTTATATAAATTATAAATAATTATATATATATACATATACATATATACACACATAAACATACATATATATACATACATACATATACATATACACACATACATACACACGTTAAATACAACATATAAATATCAAATACAAGAGAACACAATGATGACAGTCTTCTAATCATTTTTATATTTAAACTAAATTGGAAAGATAGAATGATTTTAATCTTTTTTTGAAGGAACTGCTAGACGGGCTATTCTGAATACTCACGGGAAGTTTATTCCACAGCTGTACAGCACGATCTGCAAATGAATTACCCATAAAATGGGTTTTACAGCTGGAAACTTCAGTACCCTGGACTGGTTCAGACAAAGACGTCTAGGTCTGGAAGGAGGAGGTAACAATTGGAACCGGGAACGAAGGTAGGAAGGAGAATTGGGATCATTAAGGATATTATATAGGACCGCTAGGACATGTGTCTCATGACGCTGTCTAATTGGGAGCCACTTTAAACGAGTGCGGTATTCCGAGACATGATCATATTTTCGTAAGCTGAAAATAAACCTTATCGCTAAATTTTGCAACCGCTCAAGCTTATTTAGCAGCTCCTCGGTCATTTTTTTTATTTTTATACAACATAGAATGGCAGACAGACAAGACAGACAAGCAGACGGCCCACCTGATGGAAAGTGGTAACCGTCGCCTATAGACATCGGCATAATCCAGAATGGGAAGAAGAATAGATTGTGCAAGCATAATTTTGGTATTGAAAGAGAGAAAGTATTGGAGACGTTTGAGAGAGTGATATGAAAAATACATCCGTCTACTAATGTCATTAATATGAGAGGTCCACGATAATGTACTATCCATAATAAGTCCTAAGTTTTTCACTTTATCATTATAAGATATCTCAGTACCCTCGTATACCAATGGAGGAATCTGAGACCATTCCAACTTACACCTCAGCCTGCCACTACCGACAATCATAGCTTGAGATTTGGCCGGATTAACAATAAGACCAAATGATTTAGCCCAGGAGTGAATAGCCAGTAGATCATCGTTTAGAGCTGAAGTTGCCTGTGTAACCTCAGACAGCATAAAGTGACGGTACAACTGCAGATCATCCGCATACAGATGGAAGGGAGAAGTAATGACTCGAGAAATATTATTAATAAAGATAGAAAATAATAAAGGGGAAAGTACACCGCCTTGAGGCACACCAGCAGTTAATGAAGCCCAGTTCGATAAACCATCATTGGTTCTAACACACTGCTGACGGCCGAAAAGAAAAGAAGAGAACCATTCGATAACTGGACTGGAAACGTTGACTGCACGAAGGGTGCCGAGGAGAACGTCAAAATCAACCGAATTGAAAGCATTACTGAAATCCAACAAAACAATTGCAGTCAATTTTGTGTCATCCATAGCCCGACGTATGTCCTCTGTAATATTAAGAAGCGCTCCAGTAGTGCTATGAGAGGGTCGGAAGCCCGATTGAAAGAGGCATAAAAGGTTGTTAGTGGAAAGAAACTTAAATAATTGGCTGTGAACAATGGATTCTAAGACTTTTGAAAGAATAGGAAGAATAGATATGGGACGGTACTGGGAAAAGCTAGTCGGATTAGCAGATTTAGGAAATGGTATGACGTAAGCCTTTTTCCACTGTGATGGGAAGACATTATGCATGAGAGAAAAGTTAATTATGTGAGTGAGCACAGGCAAAATAACATCCAACACGGGAAGGATCATATCAAGGCTCACATTATCGCTACCGATAGCTTTAGAAGATAATGATCGAATGGTTCTCTTGACAACATCTACAGACACCAAGCTAAAAGTGAATGGAAGACAATCGGGTGGGCCAAGATTAGAAAGATATGAGATAGTATTTGCCTTAGTCACAATACTGAGTGTAACAGGGGAAAACGAAAAATGATTATTCAGAGCATTAAGATCTAAACCGCTCTGACAATTTTCTGAGGACTTACCCACCCCCAGTGATTGGAGAAATTTCCAGATTTAGGTCTGAGAAAGGTTTTGAATAAATAATTTTAAAATATGACGGTCCAAATGGAAGTTTTACTTCCTTAAATCATCATTTTGTCTGAACTTATATGGTGAAGAGGTAAGAATACAATGTGTTATGACTTACGTCCGTCCCTAGAGTGTTGTAAGAACTAACCGAGGGAATAACGCATATATAATGTACAAATATTATACAATAAAAGGAAAACTTGATATACTCATAAAAGCCTATTCCAGGTTGTTTTAGCATTCTTCTTTCTTTTTCAATCGATCCCGAAAAAAGGATTAAGTTCTAAATTCTGTGGTATTTTTTTTTAATTGTTACCTTTTTATTTCTTTTTTATCTAATAAGATATATACTTTTAGATTGGTTTCATAGAAGTTTTATCAAAATCGAATTAAGGAAAGGACAATTTTTAATTATTATAATAGGTGATAACAGAACAAAGATCCCGCTTGTTCTTTTGTACCAGTGTATGATAGATAAGTGTAAACGGATTCACTGGGAATTAACCATGATAGTATACAAGGGAGACCATGTGATGGTCGATCTCATGTGTATATTCCTAGTGGTGAGATCTTGTATTATCAATCACTCTCCCTCCGAACCCCAATTCCAAAATAAATTTGTTAAAGGACGGTAGTAATTAAGCCCGCATTCCCCGTACACATTGGCGGGGTATCGATGAATGATGATAGATGATAAATAAAGTCGAGTTAGTCCATCGTGACAAATTTACTAGGAATTAATTAAATAATTAATTACAATTAATTAGTCGTAAGAGGCGACTAAGTGAAGGCTAGGGTTGGGCAGCAGCGTCCCTCTTAATACATCTCTAAAGCCTGACTGCGATTGCCAATCCGCCCGCCAAGCGTGGCAACTACTGACAAACTCCAAAGAGTGGGGCTTATGTTCAGCAGTGGACAGGCAAAGGTTGATATGACGATGAATTAGTTTTTAAGGGACCATGAGGAAGTCAAATTCATCCTCTTCCTCTATGCTAAAACATATTTAATTAACAAGGTACTAGTTGTTTGAGCTCTTTTACTAGTTTATATTCATACATTTTCGAGTTAACATCCTGTGGGAAAACATCCAACTACACATATCTAATCGTAAATTCTAAGCTTTATTTAAATTTACATAATTCCTGTTTAAAGCAGAATTCGCGTTTTTTCTTCTCTCGGACATTAATTAGTTTTTTTTTTGCATTAAAAATAATTTTATATTAAAATTAAAAAGCAGCCTATATCTTTTCTTTTCCCATACAGTACGTGGTTATAAAATTTTATATTAATTGTTTAAACTGAAGGCATTCTAAGATAACAAACAAACAAACTTACTTTCACATTTTTTTATGTAACTTAGAATGGCAAACAAGCTGACGGCCCAACTGATGGAAAGTGGTAACCGTCGCCTATAGACATGAGCAGTACCGTGGACATAACAGATAGATAGATAGATAGATACACTTTATTGTTTCTCCAAAAGATTACAAGAGTAAACTTATTATAAATATAAACAATTACTACTACAAAGTATACTGTTTCGCCCATGATACCCCCCATGCGTTGCCATTTCTGAGGACTCAGGTGTTATTGCTCCGTACCCAGTAAATTCACGCCATATCCCACCGTTCAAACCGAAACACAGTCATGCAAACACAACTGCTTTACGGTTGAAACACGAATGGGACAGAGGTACCCAAGCAATCGAATTTTGTACAAAGTTATCCTCTCCTAATTCTGGTTCAATACAGTATTTGTGTTTTTTCCATTAATTATTTTTCCGCATTAAAAATAATTTAATATTATATTGAGTATCCATTTGACCAAAATATGCATGCAAATGTTACTTCCTGAAATGAGCCAGTGACTTCAAGAAGGTAATTTCGAAAGGTAGTTTGTATACGAATCGAACTGAAACCAGTTTGTTATATAATTTGTAGAGGCTTCAAAACGTCTGATAGTTTAAATCACCTATATTATATGCGGTATCATTATTGATTGTAAACTGATTTTGATCATTAATATTAAATGATAATTTATTTTCGTTTTCATCACGTAAATTTTGTAAGAACAGACATACTTTTTAATTTTTTTCTATAAAATACTTTATTATGTTCATATACATATCAATATTATTACAGAATTACTATTATAGTATTTTTCCATAATACGAGTAGCTATGTCAATATATAATAAATAAATATATAAATAATGATATTTTATAATAATTATTGTAACAATTAAGGTCCCATGGCTCAGAAAGAGTCTTTTTCCATAAGACTAGAATTACTTAGCTAGATATGATATACATTTCTGTTGAGTTTTTTTTCTATTGTATATACATATAAACAGCTTTTGTTTTCTAGACAATGGAGTTATATATATATATATATATATATATATATATATATATATATATAACACAGGGGGCAAACGAGCATGCGGCTCACCTAATGGTAAGTGACTACCGCCGCCCATGGTCACCCACAACACAACCTATGGCATTGCAGGTGTGCTGCCGGCCTTTTAAAAAGGAATGTAGTCTTTTCTTGAAGGTTATGTTGTCGTATCGGTTCGGAAATACTACTGGAAATATTTTTACTCTATCACCATTACCACCATATAAAATGCCACGTAGAATGCCGATGGCCGATGATAGGATGCCGAAAAAATACACTATATTCTATTCTACGATAGATACTTTGCATAATATACCAAATTTGGTGCTAATCGATCGAGTTATTTCAACTGACATATAAAAGAACTTTTACATAATATTACAATTTTTCAATTTAAGAAACTTTAGTTCTCGACTATGCTAATCTTGTTCAAGTTTTTGCGACTTCATCCCTCGTCTAACGTTGAGCGATTTTGCAGAATTTCAACATTAATACGAAAAGTAGGACATTAAAGATTGCTAAGTACGATTTTTATTACTTTTAGTCTTTAGTATGAATACTTTTACAATTAAAGTTTGCGTTTGTTCGTATTAAAATCGTATAAGAAGTATTAACATTTTAATAATAAATTCGTTTTATTTCAAAAGAAAATGTTGTGGCCAGGAGAAAGGGTCGGAAAACTTTGGCCTTTTATACGTATAGGTATAGATGCCTTTTTGAGGAAAAGCTTCTTCGAGATATCCTAACAATAAACTCCTCAGAATACAGGAGGACATTATCGTCAAAAAAGGTATTGAAATTTTTTGCGAACTTTTCACTTTGACAACTTTTAGTGCCACATTTAGATATATTTGTACGTAAGTATATTCTGAATTTTGCTGCTATCTACAGCCTAAATCTCTTAATGACAGACGATCATTTTGTAGTCGATTGCTAATGTAAAAAATATTTGTATTAAGTAGCAAGATTGCTATCAAACCGCTGAATGGGTTAAATATATGAATCTAATAAACAACCTCACTTGCAATCAAGTGGTAAAAGATAGAACTGTTTCATTATTTTCGATATATTAATCGAATATTCCAATTTCCAATGCATTATTATTGTATCCATTAATTTGAGAAATTAAAAATTAAATTAAAATACTATTTAAGAAATATTTAAAAGGTTGTCCTTCTCTCTCCTTCTTGCTGTACCCAATAGGGTCCATAATTAATGTTGTAATGTTATCTACCAACCACTTTGTGGAACGCAATAAGAAAATAAAAAAATAAACAAGAAAATCATCTCCGTCGTAGCAACTTATACTTAGGTATTTGTATATTTGTCTTCATATATAAATGTAAATGCGTAAGCATTATTTATTTGCGTTTATATATATATATATATATATATATATATATATATATATATATATATATATATATATATTATACGTATTTTCTTATTATTATGTGTAAGTATATTTTTTATTTATATGGTTTATGTTTTTATTGTTTACAGTGCGTTAATTTTATCATTAGGTTTTTTTTCTCTTTTTTAGTCTTATTATTTTTCTGCAACGCTTTGACCAGACACAATTTTAATTATTCCTCTTCACCTTAAGGTTGCCTGGAAAAGATCGCTGTTTAGCGATAAAACCGCCCATGGTTGTCTTTAGATGTTTTTCTTTTATATATTCATTTTGTTTGTATACATATATTGTCAATCTTTATAATCTGTATTAATCTTTGAAGGGAACAGTAAAGTTTTCTATCATTCATTTATTCATTAAATTTCATCTGATTTAATTTAATATTATTAATTTGTTAAATTAAAACAAAAATGTGTTAATTTAATGTAAATCAATTAAATAGTAAACATTGTGCTACCTCTGTTTTACCAAATTTTGTTCAATGATCGAATATTCAGTCGTTAATCGCTTTTAGGTAAAACAATACATGTCAAATTAAAATTGACAGCAAATTTTGAATAATTTTAGGCTATTATAACAAAATGTTGCCGAAACATGTAATCAGGAGGTGGATATTTGTAAATTGTTAAACGCACACAGAAAAAATTGATCGGCAATTAGGTATTAAAATTTGAGTAAGTTTAAGTAATTTTTTATATGATTGTGGGTCTCAAAATACACTGGGCTACCCCTTCCTTTCCCGTGAGTGTCGTAAGCGGCAACTAAGGGAACTTAATGATCGAGAGATAGGCAGCAGTGTCCCTCTTAAAACACCAAAAGTTTAACTGCGGTTGTTAACCCGACTGCCGAGTGTGGCTACTTCTGGCAAAACTCCACTTATGGGAGAAGCCTATGTTTAGAAGTGGATTCTTACGACACCCATGGGATAAAAAGGGGTGGCCTATTCTATGTCGGAACCACACGGCTACCATTTTGTTACCTAAAACTATTTAGTTTAAATAGTGTATTAGCGTAAGAATAAAAATGAGATACAACGAATAAATTGGATGCAAGTGGCTCAGGACTGTTCTTTATGGCAGTCTATCGGGGAGGCTTATGTCCAGCAGTGGACGTATAATGGCTGAAATGATGACGATGACTACGAATAAAGATGGTGGTTATGGAATGACATAAATTTGATTATTTTCAAGCCATATTTCTTTTTGAAAACACGTCCAGTTTCACTAGTAGAATTCTCTATAAGAGATCTTTGGATATCAGCCTGTATATGAAATATATATTAAGGAAAAGGTTAACTCAAATAAATTGAAACCTGTCCCTCGTCAACAAAATACATCTTGCGCGACGTACAATGAACTTTCGAAGGTATTTTCGTGGATCGGACATGAGATCACCCTTGATTTATTTTAATGGATATTTTTTACAAAACGGATTATCAATGACAGTTATTGATGGAGGTAAAAGTGGTTAAATATATATGAAATATAACAGTTAAATATGAGTTATCCATTCTATTAATTTATTATGTATTTTAAAGGCGATGCAATAAAATTCTATCTAAAAATCTATCCTGTCCTATCCTATCAGCCTTTAACTGTCCACTGTTGAACATAAGCCTCCCAGGGGGGAAAAGGATTGTTAGTAATGGAGTTTGACAGCTTCATTGCTAGTAATATGCCTTATTAGGTCGACCTCCACGTGGTTCCCCCTGGAAACCATCGTGAATAATTCTTGTTGAATTCGTCACGATGGGCTAACTGACCTACTTCATCCTCACCTATCATTCTTTACTGCTGCCCCGTTGGTGTATACCGATAGCGCGGGTGGGGCTACCATTCCATTATCATCCATTAAAAAAAACAAACCTCCCTCATGGGGTTTTGCTAGTAGTTGCCACGCTTGGTAGACGGATTGTTAACCGCAGTTATTTATGCAGATGCAGACTCAAGCTTCGTTTTATATTATTTAAAGGTACGATTATTCGGAAATCAGTTATACGGATTTGCAATTATCCGGATCACTAAATATAGCAAGTAATATTTAAGCAAATCAAATAAATAAATTTTATTTGTTTATATATATTATGGAAATTTTATATACTTATTATGTATTAGGGGATTATGTATTAGGGGATAGTTCGAGGCGAGATGCTGCGACGTACTCACCTGGAAGAAGACATTTCTGACTTTCGGATGAAATAGAAATAGCTGTTAGAAACAATAAATAAGTTTGTTACACATATATATGTGTAGACGTTGTTAAAAATGAACATGAGTTTTATCTTTTTTTGTGGTTTTGAATAACCATCTATTAATTATTATATAATCGTTTATAATGAGGTTATAAAGTTGTTAAGAACATATGTTAAGTAATCATCGCATCTAAGAGATAATCATAAGCAAGCAACATGAGTTGTCATTCTGTAAGTAAAACAATGTATAAAAAAATAACATATCGTCATGCACTCAACTATCCAATTATCCGGATTTTCGATTATCCGAGTGCCTTGCGATAATAATTAGTCCACAAATAAGCCTATTATCTCGGAAAATGCTCCTACGGGTGTTTGTTTGTTGTGTAATAACTTGGAAAGTTTCAATGTACTATTATTATCATTAGTGGGAATTCAGAAATTGTTCGTCAACAAGGTGAATGATATTTCAATGATTGATTCATAGCAATTATTAACGATAAACAATGTTCAATCAATCATCGCTTGAGCATTTTATAAGTGATTCCTCAATAATACGTCACTATAGATACGAGTGTGAAACAATATGAGTGTTTAGAACAAACAAATTAATCGCATTGTCTATTACCTACAGTGATTCTCAACCTTTTTTTTTTGTTGCGGCACATATTTAACGATTTCAAAATTTGGCGGCACACAAAGAAAAAGATAAAAATTATTTACTTACTACAACACACTGCGTAAATAGTTTATGACAAAAATTTTAAATATTTGCAAAATTTGGCGGCACACAAAAGTGCCGCGGCACAGTGGTTGAGAATCACTGGTCTATTATCTATTTTATTTATAACACAATATATTTTTTTTTATATATATATATATATATATATATATATATATATATATATATATATATATATACTGGATTTTTAATTGTCATTTGATTTTCCGCTCTATCTCGGTTTTTCCGTAATTATAGTTCCTTAATTATACTTATTTCCTCTCTTAATTTATTGTCTCATTATATCATCATCATTATATCAGCTGTTAATTTGTTCACTGCTGAACATAGTCTTCCCCCATTAAGAAGGGTTTTGCCAGTAGTTGCCATGCTTGGTAAACGGGTTAGCAAGTCTTTGCTGATGTTTCAATAGGGACGCTGTTCCCCTCCCTCGTCTACTAAGTTCCCTTAGTTGCCTCTAACGACGTTCATGGAAAAGGAAGGAGTGGCTTATTACTTTTACTAGATTTATTGCTAACTTTGGGATTGTCGCCGTGTGGTCCCGCCATAAAATAGGCCACCCCTTCCTTTCCCGTGGATGTCGTAATAGGCGACTAAGGGAGGGCGAGGGATGGGCTGGATTGTCCCTATTAAAACATCTCCAAAGCCTAACTACGGTTGCCAATCCGCCTGCCAAACGTGGCAACTACTTGGCAAAACCTCTCAAGGGGGAGGCTTATGTTCAGCAATGGACAGGTAACGGCTGATATGATGATGATGATGTTAATTAATAATTATTGAATAATTTAATTATTCCCCGTAAATTTTACTCTACTATAGTAGTACCAGAGGGAGACTTTGTACAAAAGTCGATTGCTTGGGTATCTCTGTCCCATTCGTGTTTCAACCATGAAGCAGTTGTGTTTGCATGGCTGTGTTCCGGTTTGAAGGGTGGGATATGGGGTGAATTTACCGGGTACAGAGGAATAACACCTGAGTCATCACGAATGGCAACGCATGGGGGGTATCATGGGCGAAACAGCATACTCTGTTATGTCCATGGTACTGCTCATGTCTATAGGCGACAGTTACCACTTTCCATCAGGTGGGCCGTCAGCTTGTTTGCCATTCTAAGTTGTATAAAAAAAAAAATAGTTATTCTAAAGCATAGTAGTATTTATTCCTAATTAGGTTAATCCGTTATACTCATGTATGGCTGCTGGCACTGTTATTTCAATAACAGGATATATCAAGATTGTTTACTATGCTATACGAGTAATATTATATTATAAACATATTATTATTGTCTATGCCTTTATATAGATTATACACTTCAAGACGGACCACTAACACTTAAAAAACGTTTCAAGAACGATCAGTTAAATTATCGGCTTAGCTATTTTTTTTTATACAACTTAGAATGGCAAACAAGCTGACAGCCCACCAGAAAGTGATACCCGTTGCCTATAGACATGAGCAGTACCATGGACATAACAGAGTATACTGTTACGCCCGTGATACCCCCCATGCGTTGCCATTCCTGAGGACTCAGATGTTATTCCTCCGTACCCAGTAAATTCACGCCATATCCCACCCTTCAAACCGAAACACAGCCATGCAAACACAACTGCTTCATGGTAGAAACACGAATGGGACAGAGGTATCCAAGCAATCGACTTTTGTACAAAGTCTCCCTCTGGTATAGTCTTATTTATTACAGATATTTGATTATTTAATAGAGAGAAACTTTGTACAAAAGTCGTTTGCTTGGGCAACTCTGTCTCATTCGTGTTTCTGCCTTTTGAAGTTAGTTTGAAGGGTGGGATATGACAGTGAATTTACAGAGTACAAAGGAATAAAACCCGAGTCTTCAGTAATGGCAACGCATGGGGGGTATCATGGGCGAAACAGTATATTCTGTTATGTCCATGGTACTGCTCATGTCTATAGGCGACGGTTACCACTTTCTATTAGGTCGGCTATCAACTTGTTTGCCATTCTATGTTGCATAAAAAAAGATTAATTACAAAGATAGTTATTGCTTGCAATACCGGAAATTGACGTGAACAAAAAAAAATGTTAGACGTTTTTTTTACACGCGTTACTCCATCTAAATGTATACGATCTACGTAACGCCGAACCTTTTTCAACTGTTTATAAACCATTAGAATGATTATGCATGCGTCCGCGCTGCCTTCGTACTCGAGCGGTGATCGTTCGAACCTTGTACTAAATTGCGGAAGGCCGCGTGCTCTCGCTGCGTTAAGCCGTGGTTACGAGTGGTTGGTGTTGGTACCTCCAAATCATATTTGCATAAATAAATATTTTAATGATCACGAGGATCTTTTAAATAAATAGATTTTGTTTGGTCACAAAAAATAGTGGCTTTAGTGATGACATAATTAAAATGGGACTAAAACGGGTTTACCTTATTGACCGCTAGAATAAATAATTTAGGATTTTGTTCCGCAAAATAACACTGACCGTGACAATATAAGTTATTTTAATTTAAAAACTAAATTACTGAATCGATTTTGATAAAATTCTTACGGGACCAATCTGATAGTATATACTATCGGAAAAAAATGCTTTTCTAAATCACTTTATATATAATGGAGTTCTGAGTTAACAAACATAAGAAAAGGTACAACCCAATTAGAATATATAATAGAATCTTCTACTTTTTAAAGTCGGTTGAAAAGGATAAAATATTTAAACATAAAAAATATATGTGAATTTAGAATGTTCTTTTAGATTCGTTTTCTTTTTTAAACTTGTAGTTTGCAGCTAATTGACTTATAAAGTGCTTCAGCCTGTCTGTTTGTCTTATAGTCTCTCCTGATTCGAATCAGTGCAGCGTAATACTGTACTAGAACTCGAAGCATTATTAGTCACTAGTTATTTCTCGCGACTTTGTCTAGATGAATTATGATATAAAGTTTATAAAATAGAATAGAAATAATCTTTATTCAAATAGACTTATGATTATGAATAATGTATTTCTACATGTTAATTTAGTAAATGTTCTATCTTTGTGCTAAATTCCATCCAAATCCGTTTAACCGTTAATTGAGCGGTTGAATAACAAACATCCAAACATGTTTATTTTTCACATTTATATTATTAGGATTGTTATTTAATGGATTACAAAAAAATAGAGGTCACTAGTGTATTACTTTTTTTATATCAATATCTTATTTTTAGGATTCCGTAGCTTTATAGGTGAAAACGAAATCATTATAGGATCACTTTGTTGTTCGTCCGTCTATCCGTCTTTTAAGACCTTTTTTCCTCAGAAAATCGAATCGTGGAGGTATTAAGTTTAAATTAATACCAAATATAAGTCTCCGTTCCCTTAGAGCTATGAAAGAAATTAAACTTCTATGTCAACGCAACATTTGCAAAGGAATCAAAATCTAAAATAGTTCCCGTTGACATAGAATCATGAGATTTGAAATTTGAAAATCCAAAAACCGAAAATTTATTGGTAACACAATATGATTTTTAAAAATTATGATTATGAATGGAATCTTCGGTACAAAGAACCTAGTCACTTGGCCGTTTTTTTTAATAGTTTCAAAAATAAATAAAAACATGTGTGTGTGTGTGTGTCTAAAAACGACCTTATACAATTAAAGGCAGCATGTTTGTAATTATACATATAAGAAAATGTTAGTTATCTAATTAATACAAAGTAATTTAATGGCTAGAGGAAGTATAAATATAATCTGTGTAATAAAATAACAAAATAAACCCATAAAATAATATGCCATTAAAGTGGGCCACGGGTTTGATCTGTTTGCATTCCGTTTCGTACATTTTATATTAATAATAATATGATTTTTTATAAATATTATTTAATGAATCAACGTAAGTTTAAAATATGTAAATTAAAAAAAATAAACCAAAAAATATGCTTCTTTTCTCATTTTTAAGATACGCGTAATAAAAAAATTCATTTACCTATTTCTATTTCATAAATAATAAAATTTAAAATAATACATTTCTTAGTACTTTTCAAATTGACAAACATAAACCTACGAAAGAAAATAAACAAAATATCTAATATTAAATATATAATAATAATAATAAACATATATTAAATATTCTATGTGTGAAATGTTTTCTATTTTCCATATATTACTTAATTTTAAACTTTCGCGTTGTTTACATATATATTTTTAAAAATTTTTGTTGTATCAATTATAAAAAAAAGGAGAAAAATAAAAATTCTGCAGCGAAGAAATTCATTCAAAAAAAAAAAACAATTCACAAAAATAAACATTTTCTTTTAACGTACTACAAAAAAATAAATACTTACATGAAAAACGACAAATTTTTATCACAAGCAACATTAATTCACTTATCACACACACACACAAATACATACACAAAACAATAAAACAAATACGAAACAACAAGACACTTGTTTGTTTATTTGTTAAAAAAAAAAAAACAAAATAATTATGCGCAGGCGCGTGTATTCGCCGTCTTGTTTAAATAAACATTAAACTATAGATGCTGTGAAAACTCAAACATTGCATATTGTTTGGGATGGCGACTCTTGCTTCACATTGCGCACACACCAAAATGTTAGAGTATGCAAATAACAGCATAAAAAAAAAAACATAGTATCAAATGTAACAAGTTTTTCTCTCAACTGTCTCGCAATATTGTTATTTGTATCTAGTTATATAAGTTTATATTGTGGCGAAAAGGTTACATTTAAAGTTTAGACTTTCGCGCTGTACGAGTATGTCTTATGTTTTATAACAGACGGGAAAAAGTCGATTGCTTGGGTACCTCTGTCCCATTCGTGTTTCAACCGTGAAGCAGTTGTGTTTGCATGGCTGTGTTTCGGTTTGAACGGTGGGATATGGTGTGAATTTACTGGGTACAGGGGAATAACACCTGAGTCCTCAGGAATGGCAACGCATGGGGGGTATCATGGGCGAAACAGTATACTCTGTTATGTCCATGATACTGCTCATGTCTATAGGCGACGGTTACCACTTTCCATCAGGTGGGCCGTCAGCTTGTTTGCCATTCTAAGTTGTATAAAAAAAAATTACGTGATGGTATGTTAGTCGAGATAATTCAGGTAGATTGTCATAGCTTATTTTACCCTCCCAAAGAGGGTTGACGTCAGGCAGGTGGCCGGTCGTAAAACTAAAACCAAATCTTTTTGTAATATGGATAAAATCATATTACGCCGACCCCAAATGATTGGGATAAGGGTAGGAAGATAATGATGATGATATCATAGCTTATTTTAATAATTATAAAACATAAATATCTATCTCATAAAACATAATATTACATTTTATTGGATCGTCTTATAAAAGCATCAACAACTTGTATGCGAGCGTTTATTACAAAAGTTTACATCAAAAAATATTTTCTAAACAACTTACTCTTTCTGTTCTCTTTTGTACTTTATTTTTTAATACTTATATTGCATTTTCTCGATGTTTTTCATAATACATTTTTAATTTTGTATTTTTTATTTTATACCATAGTGTAAATCATGATTTCAGGCGTTAACGATTCGCTGCTGAACAATCACCCTTTTCCATGCAGGGTGATTTTTGTTAATTAATTATGACTGTAATGCATAATTTGTGAATATGAATTAAGAGGGAGACTTTGTACAAAAGTCGATTGCTTGGGTACCTCTGTCCCATTCGTGTTTCAACCGTGAAGCAGTTGTGTTTGCATGGCTGTGTTTCGGTTTGAAGGGTGGGATATGGCGTGAATTATAGGGTACAGAGGAATAACACCTGAGTCCTCAGGAATGGCAACGCATAGGGGGTATCATGGGCGATACAGTATACTCTGTTATGTCCATGGTACTGCTCATGTCTATAGGCGACGGTTACTACTTTCCATCAGGTGGGCCGTAAGCTTGTTTGCCATTCTAAATTGTATAAAAAATAATACAAATTAAAAATATACAAATACAAATAATAAATCAAACGTATTCGTATGCAATTACAAATCAATAAATATACATGTATAGAGATAAATTGTAAATTCCAATTCCGGTAGCCTTTAACAAATTATCCTGTTCACCTTTATAGAGGATCAATGAAGGCATACGGATATATTCATATGAATTTGCTTTTGAGAAATTATACCTTTGTAATATATATTGATGTGGTACCGCATTCGAGTATTCTGACACTTCCCTATGGTTGACTGGGAGAGAATGCTTTTAGCATTAAGTCCGCCATGTACACATATTTGTACTAATGAATAAATAAATAAATAAATAAATGTGGGAATGGGAATCAAATTTGTTTATATAAATGTGTTTTTGTATTTTCATATTAGTATTATTTTTGTAAGATATTTTGTAAGGGAGGGGAGTGAGCTTGGCCTTTTGAAAAATGCACATACATACTTTTATTAATTTAATATACTTTTTTAATATAAATGTAAATATACATATATATTTACATTTACATTAAATATAGTTATAACTAGAGTTATTACAATGTTCTTATGAAAAGTAAGTACTTACATGAAATTTGTTTGGGTATAGCAAAATTTAATCGATAGGCAGCTAATGTATATGAATTAATAATAATTTAAATGTAACATTATATTTAATGACTTTTACAAATAATGACTTGTTTTTAAATAAATATGCCATGCAATAATTTAGATTTACATTGAATAAATGAATAAAAGTTTTTAATCTCATATTTATCATACAAAGATGAATTGAAGTCAGTCTGGTTATTTAGGTATACAATATTTCTGTCAATCTGATTAATTAACCATTTGCAAGTCATATGTGATTTTTGGAACTGTAACATGACTTTTTTCCCCAATTTAAATGGCTAAAAAGTTGTCAACTGAGTAAAAACAATTTGCAATTAGATATTCTTTTAGTTTAGCATGAAATAATTTTTCTGTCTTTAAACTTTTAATCCCTTCTTGAATTTAGACTGTGCTATGTCTATGCTCATATGTAGTTGAAGGCGCTGTTCTTAATCTTGAAGTGAGTAGTTTTTGGAGTGGGCAGGAATAACTATGAAATTTGGGGGGAAAGGGATTGTTAGCAATGGAGTTTGACAGCCCCATTGCTATTAATATGCCTTATTAGGTTGACCTCCACGTGGTTCCCCCTGGAACCACTTGGAGGTCACTTCGTGAACAATTCTTGTTGAATTCGTCATGATGGGCTAACTGACCTGCTTCATCGTCACCTATCATCCTTCATTGGTGCTCCACCGGTGTATACCGATAGCGCGGGTGGGGTTGCCATTCCATTACCACCCATTAAAAAAAATCTATGAAATTTGGTGTATACGTCCTATAAGTATGTAGAAGGCTACTATTTTTCCGATCAAACGACGAGATTAAAACTAGATATTTTGACCCCCTTATTTATAAAAACGCCAAACCTCTCGTAAACCTATTTTGGCAATTGAATGTTTTGTCCTTTTCTTTTGCACTAATTTCTCCATTTGAAAGACAGCAACAAAACACTAATAGTTAAAATAGGTTTGTAGGACGTTTGGAAGTAGATCACTTTTAGGTGGCATATCAAGATCAAATACACCAGATTTTAGAGTAAGCTATTAGTTTTTCTAATATATTTTTTTAGCAACTTAAAATGGCAAACAAGCTGACGGTCCACCTGATAGAAAGTGGCAACCGTCGCCTATAGACATGAGCAGTAGCATGGACATAACAGAGTATACTGTTTCGCCCATGATACTCCCCAAGCGTTGCCATTCCTGAGGATTTTCTAAAATATCTCCCATGTACAGACATGGTGTAGTTACAATTTTACTATTTAATTATTATTTCATACTACATTTGATTATGATAAAAGTTAATTAAACTCTATTACATAACAAACTACAAAAAAAAATTGTAGTCAATCAAATTACATTTGTTACTTAACTGGCGTTAAAGCAATATTTAACTATAGAAATAATTACCGTATATGGGCAACGTAGACGTAAGAATGAAGTAAGTACCAGTTATATTGATTGGCAATATACAAGATAATTGTCTGTTATGACACTGCAGAGAGATTGTCCAGAGACCTTTAAATTCCTAGCAGTGACGTTGTAAATTGCATTCTAATGTTATTTTCTTATAGATATTTATTTGTGTTTTAAAAATAAAATGGATGCCAATTTTATTAACTGGCAATACATAAGATAATTATTTGTTATGTCACTATAGAGAGATTGCCCTGAGACCTTTATATTTCTAATAGTGACGTTGTAAAATGAATTCTTATGTTATTATTTTTTTTTTATAGATATTTATTTCTATTCTAAAAATAAAATTGGTGCCAATTTTGTTAACTGCCAATATACAAGATAATTATTTGTTATGTCACTGCAGAGAGATTGCCCTGAGACCTTTATATTCCTAATAGTGACGTTGTAAATTGCATTCTAATGTTTTTTTTTATAGGCATTTATTTGTGTTCTAAAAATGAAATTGGTGCCAATTTTATTGAATGGCAATATTCAAGATAATTATTTGTTACATCACTGCCGAAAGATCGTCTGCATGGGTACCTCTGTCCCACTTTTTTGCCATGAAGCAGATGTGCTTGTATGGCATTTGATTTGAAGGGTAGGTATAATATGGTAAATAAATTAACAAGGTTCAATTTAGGAAATTTTAGTCCTAAAGCGGTAAAATGGGGGATGAAAATTTGTATAGTAAATCTGTTGTTTTTAAAGTTAGAAGTATGAGAGTTTATTTTTAGGGTTTGATTAAAAAAGTTCTTCAGTAGCTTTTATAAATTCTACCTCTAAAGGGCGATTCGATTTAGATAAAAATTTGTATGTAAATTTGTTAATTTTAACTTAGGATATCGAATATCACACGTGAGCGAAGTCACGGGTAAACATTAGTATATTATAAACATAAAATATGTTGTTTGTTATAGAATCACATTGCATTTATTAAATTAAAATTGGGCATACTTAAGGAACATATCATGGTTACATACGATAATGAACAATATTAAAGATTCTCATGCAGGAATTAGCTAGTAAATTATAAATGTAATAAAAATATAAATGAATCAAATAGTGCTGAGGAAGTTGGCTTCGTTTCTGACTACCTACATATAAACATAATTTTTACAACTGCTTCTCTAATATCTAATCTAAAGAAATAAGGATTATCACTAGTAACGCCTGACAGGACAGTGTAAGGAACATGCAGTAGTCCAATGCCTACAGCTTAAATGGTCGCTTACAACGCGGTTTCAGAGATGCTTTCTTCCTCGAACACTCAGGTTATGGAATGAGCTCCCTGCCGAGGTTTCCCCAAGAGACTACATCATGGGGTTCTTCAAAAGGGGAGTAAAGAGGTTTCTTTAGGGTTGGCAACGCGCGCGTAATGGCCCTGGTATTGTAGGCGTTCATAGGCTACGGTAACCACTCACCTTCAGGTGGGCTGTATGCTCGATTGCCACCTCAGTGGAATAAAAAATGCCTTCGACGCGTTCCATTTACATAATAATTTAGGATGAATATCTATATTCAGACTTAACCGTTGGACGACTGGTAATAATGAGTTATTTAGACTGTGGGACCAGTACAAATTAGTAAGGCATCCACTACGTGTAATAGTAGGTAAGTTTTGTGAATACTAGTTTGGGTAACGTACCTTATTCTAGAGAAGGTAATATACTAACATACAATGTGAACATCTGAATAGACCGAACTGCGAAACTAATTTTCCTTATAATACTACAAATATCCTCAAACTCCACATATAAGGGGCTACGGGGAAAACCTGAATAAGATATTTTGCGCAAAATTTGATGTTCCTATCTTTAGTCATAAAAATGGTTTGAGTTTGGCAGTGCTTGTATGACGTCATTAATTACGTACATATATATTTAAAAAACATCAGGCAGATCAAGGAAGGAGTTGGTGTCGTGTCGTATCAAGAGGTGAAGAGACTCGCTGAAAATCGTAGTGAGTGGCAAGAGCTCCACCGACAAGAGCGCAGCTCTTAAATAGGATAGATAGATAGATATTTAAAAATAATCAATTATTTATTACCAATACAGCTTAATGCCGGCTCTTCATACGTGGGAATTTCAAAAGTAGGAAAACCAATAACAGCAGAAAAGAAAAAAGAGGAAAGAATAGAAAAACAGACCACTCCTTGATGAATGATCCTTTATTTTGATACAACGTATATTAGTTTTGGCCGTGTGGTCTCGGCACAGAATGGGCTACCCCTTCTTATCCCGTGGGTGTCGTAAGGAGCCGACTAAGGAAGGGCGAGGGATGGGCAGCAGCATTCTTGTCGAACACATCTAAAGCCTAACTGCGGTTGCCAATCCGCCTGCCAAGCATAGCAACGACTGGACAATTAAAGTCTAATATGATGATGATTATAAATATAAGTCTATATTATATATATATTTTTTTTTTAATCAAGGGCAAGATCTATCTTAATACTAAATTCCATTAAACTTTGTTCAATCGTTCAAGCGTTATTGTGTAACAGACATTTAAATAACTATTCTACAAACTTTCACAAGTACAAGTTACTATTTAGTATAGATTGGTACTTAGCTTAAAAGTGTTACAAAACTAAGCACGTACTTTAAGTTACACAATAACCAATGAAGGTTTTCTAAAAGGTTAAAAATGTGTTTGCATGATACTTAAGACGAATATGATGTATGTAAATTATAGAAAAAAAAAGTTAAAAGTTTAATGGCTGTGCTTACGTAGTTTTTTTTTTAATGGGTGATAATGGAATGGTAACGGGAGGGAAAGGGACTGTTAGTAATGGAAACTGAGAATCCCATTGCTAGCAATATATCTAACCAGGTCGACCTCCTCGCGGTACCCCCTGGAAACTATCATGGTTAATTCCTTGAATGAATTCGTCATGATAGGCTAACTGGCCTCTTTTTATTCTCATTTATCACCCTTCACTGGTGCTCCGCCAGCGTATCTCGTTAGCGCAGGCGGGGCTACCATACCATTTTCACCCATAAAAAAAAATGGAATGGTAACCCCACCCGCGCTATCGGTATACACCGACGGGGCACCAATGAAGGATGATAGGTGAGGATGAAGTAGGTCAATTAGCCCATCGTGACGAATTCAACAAGAATTGTTCACGATGGTTTCCAGGGGGAACCATTTGGAGGTCGACCTTATAGGGCATATTGCTAGCAATGGGGCTGTCAAACTCTATTGCTAACAATCCCTTTCCCCCCTGCTTACGTGGTTGTGTATCGGTTTATACGGTGGGATATGGCTATGAAATTACAGTATAGAGAGGCATAACACCTTAGACTTTTGGAATAGTAATATTTTACGTTATTTCAATGTATTTAAGGCCATTGGCGTCACAGTGTATCCTGTGATGTTTATCATCTGTCGTGTCGAACTTATGAACCATGTGATAGGAGTTGATAAACTTGCGATGATGATGATGATAATTGATGTGATGTTTCATCATATGCACTGTAAACTGTCCACTGCTGAATATAGGCCTCCCCCATGAGGGCGAGTTTGCCAGTACAGTGTTAACTCGCCAGCCAATAGTGCCAACTACTAGCTATTAGGTTGGTAACCGTAGTTTTTTTTTTGATGGGTGAAAATGGTATGGTAACTCCGCCTGCGCTAACGGGATACACTGGCGGAGCACCAGTGAAGGGTGATAGATGAGAATGAAAACAGGTCAATTAGCCCATCATGATGAATTCATCAGGAATTAACCATGATAGTTTCCAGGGAGAATCACGAGGAGGTCGACCTGGTTGGGTATATTGCTAGCAATAGGATTCTCAGTCTCCATTACTAACAATCCCTTTCTCCCCGACAACCGTAGTTAGGTTTTAGTGTTGTTTTATCAGAGGAATTTTATCATAATAACAAGTTTTTTTTCTTTTTTGTGGAATTAAATGTCAAATTATTGCATGTCACTATGTTACACAAGACTTCAAAACTTCACTGACAAAATTAATACAAAAAAATTGTGTTAACATAATTTATTCATATTATTCTTAAACTAGCATTTAATATTACGTATCACATATCAATTTTCACAATATTCAATTTAAAAACTAAAAACAAAACATAAATATAGTAGTTAAAATTGTACATTTACTGTTTTGGACGGATTAATTATAACAGTCAAAAAGTTTTTATGTGTGAGTGCTAATAACAAATATACTTACATAATTGACTGCCTATTAATTTGTCACAATAATATTGTTTGTTAATTTTATTTTATAGTTATTTTATATATAAATAAAGTTTTCTAATTTATTCAGTATAAACCTGTATATGAAAATGTTGAAACTAATAAAAAAAAAATTTTCGTCACTCATTCATTTATTTTCCTTTCGTAATCATCATCATCACTAGTAATTTCAGCAATATCAACAATAAGTAGTTTCATAGATAAATATAGGTGCTCCCATAATGAAAGAAACACCATTATCTGATAAAAATTTAATGTCAATGGAGCTCCAGTTCGAACACCACGGATATACCAGATAACACTCTAACTAACACATTTTATAAGTTGTCAGTTCTGAATACTGTACCTTATAATTTCACTGGCATATTTCACTATTCAAACAGAAACACAGTCATGCAAATTTAACTGTTCGTTAGTGTAAACACGAGTGGGACAGGTAGGTACCCATGCAGACTACTATGTATAGTAAATAGTCTCTGATTGACTATCTGTGAACTCCAATTTGGTTTGTGAGGCAAAATATAGTGTGACAAAAGCAAGAATTTCAATTGGCAAATTTCGCAATTTCGACAAATTCTGAGCTAAGTGCGACTCGATACTGATAATGTTTGTTAGTGCTGCAATCCAAATTGATCTCTATTCCAACGCAATAAGTCTTAAAATTGATCTAAATGAGTGAATCCATTAGTTATTCGATTAGGTGCACTGATGTAACCGCTATAGGTATCCACAGATGAAACAACAGTTATGTAATTTTTAAATGTCATTATACAGTTCATGCAACTATTTTGCTGCAGCAAATATCTCCTAATTAACACAGATAAAACTTTACAGCATACCCAGAAAATATCCTTATTTTGAATTTAATTTAAATACTTTTATTTTAATTCTAGCACAACCAGTGATTTCAGAACTAAACTACTAATCGATGAATCGATTTTGACATTTCTATAGGATCAATTTGTAATTATATAGTTTCTAATAAAAAAGAGTTATCCAAATCGGTTTATTGCTGATGGAGTTATGAGGTAATAAAGATAAAAAAAAAATACAACCGAATCGAGAACCTTGTTCTTGTTGAAGTCGGTTGAAAAGTAAAGAAGTCAATTTATAGTTAGTTGTTTGATTATATCTATTTTTAATATTTTTTTTTAAAATTTGTGTTCACTTTTTAAGGTTATTTAAATATATGCGTTAGGATCATTTCAATATTATTCAGCGATAACACAGCAAGTTCATTGCTGTGTTATCGCTGAATAATATTGATGTGAAAATAATTATTCTATATAAAATGGGGGAAAAAACTCTAAAATTGTTATTTAAAATATTATAAACGTCAGTTAGGAGGTTTTGTTGGTTAACCGTCGATTTGATATGGAGTTCCTTAAAATTGCGTTCGCTTTTAACTGTCTACAGATATCAAACGTCCAGTGTTAAGTACATATTAATTTTAATATACATATGAATTACTTTAGTTAATTATTAATAATGTTATTAGTTGTTCTTTAAAGCATTAAAATAACATGGCTAAGATTGGAAACGTAAAATGGGCCTTGTTTTGAAATTTTTAAGTCATATTTAATATTTATTACGGTAACTGTTTATTATTAATAAATTAATAAAAAAAAAATCAAGTTCATTAGATACGTCATGGCAATGCTTATAGCTAACTTTTAGTTTTTACAGTTTCTTTTTTTTAAATACAAACATTATTCGATATTTAATTCTGTCGCTTTTAATAAACGTTTTAAGAAAAATTACAACTAGTTTATTGTCTCTTGGACTATCTTAACTTATTTATACATCTACTTATAATAATAATAAAAAAATATTGTCAATTTGTAATAAAATATAATTTATATATCTATCCTTTATTTTTTGTCAAGTAACATCTAAATGTAATTGGCAGAATTTTATAGTTTCTGTCTACAAAATCGTGTCTTTGATTTGAAATCGGCACACTTAGACTATATAGATGGTCTTCATACAAATACTTTGTCAAAAACAGGTCAAATATTTTATCTATATGTGCATAAATCGGGTTACCAAGTATTACAGTTAATACCTAAGAACAAGGGATTACATAGAAGGGATTATAAAATAAAAACTGTATATCATATGGTTGCCTCCTTTCTTCTTATGCAAATATAATTAGTAAAAAGAGGACGAAAGATACACCATCAGTTGCTATTTTACTCAATTTATAGCAGGCTAATGTATAGAAGATGAAAGAAAAAGCGCGTTTTGTTTCGATAAAAAAATAGCTGAATGTTCAATTAACTGATTAAATTTGACACGTTTTTGACAGTTTGACATATGTTATATCTATATAATTTAAGTTGGTACACAAATAAAAAGAAAAATTCACACGTTGGATCTTAATATACTCACAATTAAATTATATAGCAAATGGCATCTACTTTTTTTCTTACCAATGTCATAAAAATAGGATCTATTAATTTAATTTCTTAATAAATTAATTATTCTATTATTGTTTTATTACTTTCCATATTTTAATTAAGTCCATACTTAAGTAAGGGTCGGCAATCCTTCCTTTCCCGTGGGCATCGTTAGAGGCGACAAAGGGAATTCAATTTTTGAGAGATGAGCAGCAGCGTCCCTCTCAAAACATCACCAAAGCCTAACTGCGGTTGCCAACCCACTTGCCAAGTGTGGCAACTATTGGCATAATCCCCCAATCTATGGGGAGGCCTTTGTTCGGCAGTGGACAGGTAACGTCTGATTTGATTAATAGTCGGCAATCACTAAAATGGCACGACGCAGCAATCATTATTTGCTACACATTCTAATTGTTCAAAAAATAAATGTATAAATATATAATTTTCTGTATATAAATACACAATAAACTAGCATTTTGCCCGCTACTTCGTTCGCATCGATTTCAGGAGTAGGAAAACTAGTAAAATCAATCACTTCGACGTATCGTGATAAAACATACATCAGGTTTTAAGTCATATCTACATGAACACAAAGTTGAAAACCGTATTTAATTTAGCGCAAAATTTTTTGTGTAATGTCGGAACAAATATACAGATAGACAGACAGACAAAATTTCTGAAAAAATATTGTTTTGGTTACCATTGGCCATATTAAAACTTCTCATATTAGTTTTCCTTAAATATTTCTCATGGACGGAGTTTTTATTATTCTGTGTCGGAGCCACAGGATTTATCATACACGCAATAAAAATCAATTAAAAATGTTTTACTTACAATTATTAATACTATAGAAAATAAGACGCGATTATTCTGTATAAAATAATAAGGCTAAAGAGTCAATGAAAACAGAGATGACTCCAAAAATAGATGAATGGAAGAGAACACATAATACATTGATTCGAAATAAAAATAAGGAAAATAGTTAGAATTAAGTTAACATTACAAAATTTAGATATATAAAATAAACCACTAGGTGTTAATGCAACCTGAAAGAAAATGCTTGAAAATATTATTTTTACATGCAAGAAAACTTTATAGAAAATGATCAATGGTTCACTTTAGAGAAATACAATTCTATTTGTTTACGGTAAATTACTTAAACATTTTAATCATAAACAATACCGTTATTTATACTAACAGACAGTTATTTAAAGAACTTGTTAATCTTAGACCCTTTCTCTTAAACTTTAACGTAAATTCATGCTAAAGTCATTGACAATCTGAATAATCCTCTGTAGTAAAATCTAGTGACCGTTAACTCTAATATCGTCATAGTCGTAGAATACTGACGGATCTTTTTTATGTAATATTTGTCAGATCCGTCAGTATTCTACGACTATGACGATATACTTATGGTCAATATAACAGCAGTGATAATTTACAAATTCTGTTATTTCTTCATCACAATAAATTTCATATAATTGTTATGTTCGTCTGTGACGATAAAATATTAGAATTATTATGCACAACCGTATTTAGTGAAAATTATATCACAGCTCATAAAACTAGTGTTTCATTAATTGCTTTCATTGTACTATTTGATACACCTAAAACAGGGCTAGAATCGATGGTATTAAATTTGTGGATCATTCCCTGAATAGATACATAGGAACCGGCAAAGAGAGCGATGAGCGATATCATGGAAATGAAGACATTCTTCCAGAGGATCCAGTTGTAGGTGCCAAGACCTCGGTCCCAGTTGTGGACGGTGTCGACGATGGCGGGCGTCAAGAGACCGAGGCTGGAGAGGAAGATGGCACCGCAGAGACTGATGAAGAGCTCGAGATCCGGAAAGGCGGCAGCTAGGGCCACTGTAAACATAAAAAATTGCATTTTCAGTTTGTCTTTGTACGACTTGGAATGGTTGAATCTACTTGATTGAAAGTGATAACTGTTATTAATATACAAGATATTAATGTTATCTGCTGTTAGCATTACTAAGTTACAATGATGGCTGTGCAGTCCTGGCATAAAATAGGCCATCCCTTCCTTTTCCATGGGTGTCGTAAGAGCCGATTAAGGGACGGCAAGGGATGGGCAACAATACCCGTCTTAAATATTTCTAACGCCTAACTGTGATTGCCAATCCGTTTGCCAAGCATGGCAAAATTTACCAACTTATGTTCAGCAGTGGATAGTTAAAGGCTGATATGACGATGAATGATGCTATTCCTAAAACCAGGGATGATAAACTCCTAGCAGAAGAGATTTTACTATTTAAACAATTGAATTTAAACAATCATGACACTGCTTTAAGCCATATGCTTGAGTTGTTGTATAATAAATAATTAGATTTTAATTATATACTTATTCTATTATTTGCGTAATTGTAGATATGTGTCACATGAACAATATTTTTTTTTTGCATAACTTAGAATGGCAAACAAGCTGACGGCCCACCTGATGGAAAGATGTAACCGTCGCCTATAGACATGAGCAGTACCATGGACATAACAGAGTATACTGGTTCGTCCATGATACCCCCCATGCATTGCCATTCATGAGGATTCAGGTGTTATTCCTCCGTACCTAGTAAATTCACGCCATATTCCATCCTTCAAACCGAAACACAGCCATGCAAACACAACTGCTTCACGGTAGAAACACGAATGGGATAGAGGTGCCCAAGCAAACGACTTTTGTACAAAATCTCCCTCTGGTAATGTTACTAGCAAATGAACTAATAGTAACTTTTTCATGGTATTTCGAATGGCAAACGAGCAGGCGGTCCACCTAATGGGCAATAGCAACCATCTTCTATAGTTATGAACTGGAATTTCAAACAGAAACACAGCCATACAAACACAAGTGCTTCAACGCAGACACGAAATGGGACAGAGGTAGATAGAGAGGTCTTTTGTACAAAATTTGATATAAAGTCTGCTGTAGAAACGTTCACCATAAGACGAATCATACGCATGTGTTTTAGGTTATATACCTTAACCTTAGATTATATAGAGCATTGAGCCTCAAAAACGGGTTAAGTTTTTGTCAGCTAATTGTTAAATTAGCTGTCTCGTTTTTTTTATGAATGTTCTATATACTTATGCACATAATGTCTTTTGACATATCTATATTTAATTATTTGGTAAAATAAATGAGTTTTTGCGCATTAAAAAGATGCAAAAATTATAAGACAAAATAATGATAGAAGTTATAAAGGAACGACACATAACTATTTATCACGCGAAGTTGTATGAAAAAGTTGACCCGCTTTTCTCAAAGCATTTGTGTGGAGACACTCTATCTATATTATTTTATTTATTTATTTCAAGTAAACAGTTACATAGACAATATATATACTTAGTGCTGCGAAACTGCATTGCAGTTTGTCTGCAGCTTTGCGCTCTTGTACATACAGCTTTTAAACAATTATAAACTTATATCTTTATACATACATATACACAGATATGCATATATACACATACATATACATACAGACACATATGTATATACTAATACTAAATATAATCTAAGATGATAACATTACCTGAACCGACAACAGCAGCGGTGCGAATAGAGATCTGCGTGATATTGTGGTATCTAACGGAGATACTGTTGTGCAACTGTCGCCATATCATCTCCATGGGCACGTAGAATTGCAGGCTGTATGTGAACAGGATGGCCAGCGCCATGAGGATTTTGGCACTTTGGGCCAGGCTGAAAGCGAAATGGATATTTCTTATTAAATAAAGAACTTAGATAAATTTCACTTATAGCAGGGGTCGGCAACCTGCGGCTCTTTGGATGTGATGCTGCGGCTCTTTAGTTCCGTACGCAAATACGAGTATTTTGCAAAAAAAAATTCTCCTGTATCGATTAGAGAGGTTTAAGTACCAAACTTTATTTATACAAGTACTATTTATAGTAGGCAAAAAAAAAAAAAGAATTGTGGCTCTTAAAATCTTTGAAATTTAGTAAATTGTAATTCCGACTCAAAAGGTTGCCGAGCCCTGACCTATAGACATAAACAGTAATATGGATATTATAAAATACATAATAATAACATTAATATTATGTGTCCAAATCCATTATTTTTAAAATATGGGAACAATATGAGAATTTATCCTTTCATACAAAAAAAAACATCCAAATCGGTTTATAATAATAATAATAATACTTTCTTTATTATAGATTACAAAGATCCATTTTTGTTAGTAACAATTGACTTAAACTATGTTAGTTGAAAAAAAAAAATACAAAATTCATTTTATGGCCCCTATAATAATTTTGACCCACAATGAGAGGACCGGGCTATCGTATTTATTACACAATGCCCATAGAACGCTGTTACTGCTACCACGCAATCGGTATAAAAGAGATGCAATCCTGATTATAACTGAGTACTGAGGTATCAAACATAAAAAAAAAAATATAACCGAACCGAGAATTTTCTTTTTTGAAATGGGTTGAAAATACCATAAATGTACCTTGTAAATTAAATAAATATAAACAAAACATATACCTTGTAAATTAATTAATTAAAAATACCATAATGGTAACTTTATAGATATAAGTTTAAAATAATCGCTAAAGTATTTTGCCTCTGAGTCTTTCCGGATAACCCAAGACCTAACAACCGTAATCACATAAGACCCTAATCACGCAAACCTTTGTCATGTACATATATAGTAAAATTGCTTTTATAACTCTTGTGCTGATCGTTGAAACCAGATTTGAAAGTCTTTTTAACCGACTACAAAAATGGCGGTGGTGCACAATTCGGTTGTATTTATTTTTAGGTTTTCTACCTCAGAAGTCTGTTACTATTGATTTATTGATATTTTGTTTTTCAATCGATTTTAAAAAGAAAAATACTTGTTTGTAGTTTTTTACTTTTTTGGGAAATTATTTTTCTGTCTGAAAGGTTATAATTACAGATTAGTGTCAGAGAAATTTATTAAATTCGGTTTAGTAGGTTAGTTTTTTAATTAAAATAACAAATTTTGCCCTAAATAAAGTAATTGTTTTTATTTTGTGGACAAAAATCTATTATCTTAGATGTCTGTTATAGAGTCTACATAATGAGCAAAAGTCTTTTTTTTTATACAACTTAGAATGGCAAACAAGCTGACGGCCCACCTGATGGCAAGTGGTAATCGTCGCCTATAGACATGAGCAGTACCATGGCCATAACAAAGTATACTGTTTCGCCCATGATACCCCCCCATGCGTTGCCATTCCTGAGGAGTCAAGTGTTATTCCTCTGTACTCAGTAAATTCACGCCATATCTCACCCTTCAAACCGAAATACAGCCATGCATTACAAACATACATAAAGACAGAAAAAAATATATATTATTTTGGCATCTATTGGTCTTATTAAGACACTCCATATAATTTTTTCTTAAATATCTCCCATGTACAGTACATTGTACACTTATTTTTTTTTAAATTAGTAGTAATAAAAGTAATAAAATTAGATTTAAAATTGCCAGAGTTACTCACATTTCGTCTTGCGGTAGATTCAAAGTGACACTGCCTCTCACATCATCTCCGTATTTGATGTATCCGAAGAAACCCACAATCCCATATAGAGATATTACAACGGTCATGGCCACATTCAGGACTCCGGGGCATCCCAAAAACTGTTCTGGTTTGGCCATTTCATTCTCGACAGGCATCACGACTCCGATGCCTTCCATTGCGAAAATAACCGTGCTGTGAATAGAATAAAGTTCAATTTAGTGTAACGCACAGGTCTGTGAGAAACAATTAGGCGCGGAATGTCTAAATGAGGAATACTTTTTACGAAGGCAATTCATGTTTTTAATTGGGACATTAGTGTTAATCTTTATTTTTATCGCGTTAAGGTTTTGTTTCGTAGTACTTTTACAAGAAATACAGGTTATCTTAAAAAAAAATACCCAAACAATTATGAAGCACCGGTAATTTTAATTTACACAAACACTTTGTATTTCGTATATTGACGTATATTCGTCTGTATAGTTTTTGTTTGTTTATAAAATTCTATAGTGTCATACAAACTTAGAGATAAAGACAATAAAAAGGAAAATCACTTTTTGACCGCCAAAAAAATATCAACCTATAGAAAAAATAATTCTAAAGAATGTGTGACGAAAAAGGTTTTTTCCGACCAACGTTCATTATTCTTTAAGTGTATTGTTGAAAAAATCCATAAGAGGTATGCGTTATGGCGCATAAGTTACATTAGACAATATTAGAATTAATATATTGAGGTTTTCCAAGAGTCCACAGCATGGGGTTCTTCAATAAAGAGGTAGAGATTTTTCAGAGCCGGCAATGCGTGCGTACTGCTCCTGGTATTGCAGGCGTTCATAGGCTACAGTAACTACATTCTTCACGACTCTGGAACGCGCTTCTTGATGCCATTAAGAGACTACCCACTAAATCGTCTTTAAAAAAAAACGTTTACGCTAACTTTTTTACTTTATCCGAGCAGTAAGTGCTTTATATTATTCTCAATTTCGTGTATAATATAGTATATGTCATATATATGTAAGTATATTTGTTATTCATATAGATTTATTCGTTTATATATGTAATTTTAGTATGTATGTATATCAATAACTAGTAGTACCGCATTCGAGTATTCTGACACTACCCTATGGTTGACTGGGAGAGAATACTTTTAGCATTAAGTCCGCCATGTACACATATTTGTACTAATGAATAAATAACCGCTTACCATTAAACGGGCTGTGTGCTTGTTTGCCAACTCAATGGAATAAAAGTATATAATACATACTGTAGATAAGTTTATAAAGATACTTGTTTGCCATTCTAAGTTGCATTTAAAAATCTTGAAAAAACGTTTTTGGTCAAAGCCTTTTTTGTCAGGTAGAATATTGGCTCTGCTTGACAATAGATGGCGTAACAAATAAACTAAAATATGAAATTATGATTAGATACTAGTCGATTTTCTAATAACAAATGGATTTTTTTTTATGTAACTTAGAATGGCAAATAAGCTGACGGCCCACCTGATGGAAAGTGGTAACTGTTGTCCATAGACATGAGCAGTACCATGGACATAACAGAATACACTATTTTGCTTTTGATACCCCCCATGCGTTGCCATTCCTCAGGTGTTATTCCTCTGTACTACATATTTCATTTTACATTTCACAGCCATACCCCACCCAGCCCGCCCCACCCAAACCGAAACACAGCCATGCAAACACAACTGCTTCACGGTAAAAACACGAATGGGACAGAGTTGCCCAAGCAAAAGACTTTTGTACAAAGTCTCCCACCGGTCTAGAAATATTATTAAAATATGATGTGATATGAAATGTATTTCAAAAATTTTTGAATGACATTTTTCGAATCCCGTCCGCTTCATAATTTTTTAATCATTTTATACTTGATAAAACATTATTTGCATGTTTTAATTTGTAAGCACAAGTAATTAATAATATCATTTAAATAGCTATTTACCTTATAAATAGAGGCCACTGTGTAACACTAGCAACCATCTCCCTCTCAGCGGGGTTTGGTAGTCCGTTGAAGATGTAGTACATGGTGATTGCGAAACAGATGACCAGAAACACGTTGGCGATCGCCGAAAATGGTACCAGCCATTTGAGGTTCCGTATTTGGCAGATGAGAACTAACGGCACTAAAGTCAAAGCGCAATAGGTCTCGACGGAGAGCTTGTAATCTGGTATGTATTCATCCAGGACCTGAAAGAATTGTTACGTTCTTTAATTAAATTGAAAAATTTTTTAGCCGTCATTTCTATATGTATTCTTTATTAAACTTATAAATTAGGTACATTGTTAATGCATTTATAAATATTGTGAGCAAGGGTGGACTTATCTTTGACAGAGATCTCTTCCAGTCAACCCAATACAGTTAGTAAGTATGTCGTAATTTCGTTTATGAGATTGGAATCTTAGATTATATAGATAGTTTCTATACAAATGCTTCGAGAAAAGCGGGCCCACTTTTTCATACAATTTTGCGTGATAAATAGTTGTGAGTGATTCCTTTACAACTTCTATATTTATTTTATTTTATAATTTCTGCATCTTTTTAATGCGTAAAAACTCATTTTATTTATTAAGTAATTAAATACAAATACGTCAAGATAGATTATGTGCGTAAGTATATAGATCATTAATAAAAAAACGAGTCAGCTAATTGTCAAATTAGCTGACTCAACAAGTTGACCCGTTTTTGAGGCTCGACGTTCTATCTATATAACCTAAGACTGGAATATATTGAATAAATAGTAACCTACGTCATTTTTCATCCTAAATAGTATGTGTTTACAATATTTAGATGAGCCGTTATGGCCAGTGTTGCCAGCTTGTGTACTTTTTGCGTTTTGGGTAAAATTTTTTCGCTAAATTTTGAAGAATAGTGAAATGTACTTAGATAATTTGGGTAATGTTTTGAACAGTTTTGGTATTTATAAAATATATAGAGGTATATAAATACAATAAAACATAGAATGAAGGTAGCAAAACAAAGGATAGGATTATTGAGAATTGGTACAAGTTTGTGATTGGGTGAAAGTCCCGGAAATCGTATCAGTTTGGGGTAAAAATATCTAAGTTTGGGTGAAAACGATAATTCAAACCTAGCAATCCTGCGTATGGCATTTTTTTCCTGGTCAATAAACATATATATTAGTAACGTGGACGAAATAGCATCTAAAAACTGGTCTTTTATGTCTTTTAAATATCTAAATATTCTACTATACTACTATATAGTTGTGTTTGCATGGCTGTGTTTCGGTTTGAAGGGTGGGATATGGCGTGAATTTACAAGGTACAGAGGAATAACACCTGAATCCTCAGGAGTGGCAACGCATGGGGGGTATCGTGGGCGAAACAGTATACTCTGTTATGTCCATGGTACTGCTCATGTCTATAGGCGACGGTTACCACTTTCCATCAGGTGGGCCGTCAGCTTGTTTGCCATTCTAAGTTGTATAAAAAAAAAATTAATCACTCCTAGTAACAAACATCCTAATATCTTTATGGTAAAACTCCCCTTTTATCTAAATAAATATGCTTTGTTAATATAAATTATGAAACCAATTTGTGAAAGGTACTAGGTAAATACGGAAATTATTCATTAGTCAATAAATAAAATATTGAGGATCCCTTAAGCTATTTATTATGTAAGCCGCTAATTAATTCAGCCACGCTAATTGCGAATCCTGATTTAATAATTGACTAATGACCCATCCCGGTTTTGTACGAGTTTAAATTAGATGTATTATTATTGTACGTACTAATTTTTAGTATAAGAATAAATCGTACACTATTTTAAAACTTTGTAATAGTCATAATTGTTGTTGTTTTAAAATTCGTTCAAAATGAGCAGGCAAAGAGCATGGCCCATACAGCCTAGTCATAAATTATTATCAGTTCTTCATGAATGGAATAGATGTCTGAATTTTTTAATTGAAATTAAAAAAAAAATGGGGAGAAAAATATTTCATACACATTTTATATTAAACTTTATAGGAGTTGTAATTATCAAGCGTCAGAGTTCTTCATAAATACAATTTTTCTCATAAGAAGTAATAGTCTTAATTCTTATGCATTCGGTGTTTTTTTTTGACATTTGAAAATGGCGCCATAGAGCCGACATATTTTTTTTTTATTTGCTTTTATATGACTTTAGACATAATGGTATGGTAAGCTCGCCTGCGCCATTTGTATACGCTGGCGAAACACCAGGGTAGGATGATAGGTGACGATGAAAGCAGGTCAGTTTGCCCATCGTGATGAATTCCACTAGAACTAACCACGATGGTTTCCAGGGGGAACCGCGTGGAGGTCGACCTGATAGAGTGTATTGCTAGCAATGGGTCAGACCCCATTACTAACAATCCCTTTCCCCCGGACTTTAGACGGTTAACTACAGTCTCACTTGATGTTTAGTGACTATGTGGTCTAAGATATTACATGTAAACTCAAATAATGCCTATTATCTCTAGCTTTGAAAGGCTCCATGTTAAAGTGATCTCGAAGCACAGACGCTGGAAGACAATTCCATTCCTTGGCTGTTTGTATAAGAAATGATAAAGGCAAGTGTTTGGTGCGAATAGGTGGAACAGCAATTAAAACGATACATCCAATCTGTTTAAAAATTTAAAAACTATGGTGGAATAAAAGAACTCCTTATAAGATATATTTATCACGTTCTCTCTCATGTTATTTGATATTATATCCCGTACAAGCCCCAAGAATTTTTAAAAAACTCAAGGTATAAGGTTTAACAATATAAGATATTTAAATCAAAGAAAATTGAAAAAATCACCTCTTTGAAGTTTTCTGCAATGAAGACCACGTAAACACAAAGGGCAGCCAAGTATGTGCAGGTCAGTGCATAATCCACGAACGTTCTGTAAATTAAACATTGTGTTTTTGTATCAATAATTTACATTATGGATGCTATGATCGTTGTTTATGGCAGTCTATGGGAAAGGCCTATGTTTAGCAGTGGACAGGAGGCTTGTTTGAATTAAAGCGTTTGGCGTTGCATTGTTTCTATTTACTTTAATGGGAGAAAGGCGTGATAGATATATTGGTATGTATGTAATTTGTAAGCAATATATACCATATAATATGCCTATTTATATTATATCAGGAAAAACAGTACTCAATTCAAATAAAAAAAATAATTCTAATTATTTGCAACATTGATAAACAGAGCGTTTTATTTGATTAAAAATAAATCGTCAGCTTTGTTCTTAAGTGTCAGCTATAGGTTAAATTTTTACCTAAGAACAGAGGAATAACACCTGAATCCTCAGGAATGGCAACACATGGGCGGTATCATGGGCGAAACAGTATACTCTGTTATGTCCATGATACTGGTCATGTCTATAGGCGACGGTTACCACTTTCCATCAGGTGGGCCGTCAGCTTGTTTGCCATTCTAAGTTACATAAAAAATACCTTATTAGTATTAGTCGTTAACTGTCCACTGCTGAGCATAGCCTCCCCATAAGGACGGTTTTGCCAGTTGTTGCCACGCTTGGCAGTCACTATTAGGCTGTGATGATGCTTTAAGGACACCGCTGCCTATCTCTCTACCATTAAGTTCCCTTAGCTGCCTCTTACGACACCCACGAAAAAAGAAGAAGTGGCCTATTCTATGCCGAAACCACACGGTTTAATTTGTTTGTTACCTTATAGCGCCTTTATGCATATAATATAATTATATACATTTATTGTAAGGGATGGAGCCGGATATAGGCTACTTTTTTATCCTGGTTAGTAAAGATATCCTGGTCGCGTGGACAAAGTCGCGGTTAAAAGCTAGTCGGTTAAATAAACATTATGATATTATTTACCTTGCAAAATTAGCCCACGGTCTAAGTTTCTTAGGTCCATATTCAAACGCCGCACCGCATGTCTCCGCAAATCCCATTGATGGCTTCTTGGCGTCAACGCATAGCTCTTGAGATGTTCGAACCTGTTGGTATTAGTACATCTATACTTGTATACTAGTATTATTAAAAGGAATGATTTAGTTGTTTGTTTGTTTGTAATGGATAAATTAAAAAATTACTCAACCGATTTGAAAAATTCTTTTACTTGTAAAAAAATTAAAAAAAGCTACATTTATCAACGATATATCAATATTATCATCATATCAGCCTTTAACTGTCCACTGCTGAACATAAGCCTCCCCGTGAAAAATTTGCCAGTAGTTGCCATGCTTGGCAAGCAAATTAACAACTGCAGTTAGGCTTTGGAGATGTTTTAAGAGGGACGCTGCTGTGCATCCTTTGCTCTTCCTTAGTCGCTTTTTATGACACCCACGGGAAAGAAGGGGTGGCCTATTCTATGCTGGGACCACACGGTAATATACAAATATAACAATATAATATAGACTATATTATATTTTCTATCTATACGTGCGAAGTCGAGCTGGATCGCTAGTCTATGCTAATATTATAAAAAAAAGGTTTGATCGTCCGTTTGATTGTTTGTAATGGATAAACTCACAAACCACTAGATAGATTTTTTTTTAAATAATATATAGCCTATGTAACTCGCTGATAATATAGCTATTTATAGGTGAAAATATTTTTTAAATTAACTTTATAAATAAATAAACTTGGAGGTTTGGAGGTTATATTTCTCTTTAGTATAATAATAATAATAAATTAATTTCGTATCCTCACAAACAACTTAAATTTGCACATAGGTATTTAGGATACAATAAAATTATTATAATACGAACTCTACTGTGAAGAGCTGGTGTCTGAAATAGGTTAAAATCTGTAGTACGTAACACCAGGCCCCCAACCGACTATACAATCCAAAAATAAAAACAATAATAAATAGTAGGAGATAAAAGAAAGAACAATAAAATTAATGTTGAAAAAAAGTGTGTGTGTGTGTGAGTGTGTGCGTGTGTGTGTGCATGCGCGTGTGCGTGCATTGCGTGCGTGCGCGCGCGTGTGTGTGCGTGTGTGCGTGTGTGCGCTTGCGTGTGCGTGTTTGTGTGTTTGTGTGTGTGTAAACGTTCCTACCGAGATAAATTTTTAAATAAAACAATAAATATTTAATAGCAGGAAATAATTAACAATAAGTAATTGGCACGAGATAACGCCATGGAATTTATTATGTCCGCATACTGCAAATAGCATGAATTATGTATTAATTAAAATGGTACTTTGTATGATATTTATTTATACATATAAAGGATTGATTGGCGAGAATGCATATATAGCATTAAGTCCGCCTTTTGTACCAAACATTTTTTGTAATGTAGTCAATAAAAAAAATTATAGTAGTTATATATGTTACAGTCAAAACTCTTAATCAGTCAAAAGTACTTTTGATTGGTTAAGAGTTTTCTAGATAGAAAAAAACTTCAAAATAATGATAGAGACAATAAAGGTCATTGTCCATTAAACAAACATTTATACACAATAGGAGCCACAGACAGCCCTCTATGTCGAGGCTGTTTCGACGTCGAAGAAATGGCTGCTCACGTAATCCTGGAATGTGAGGCTATGGCCCATCAACGTTTAGAAATCCTCGGAACGGTGATGTCGCTCCGTGAGGCCTGTGAACAACCCAGGAAGCTTCTGCGCTTTTGGGCGGAGCTAGGTTGTCTGTACTAGCCACGACTTATACGCACAATGGCCCAAATGAGAGGCTAAGCGCGGAAAATAGAGTCTTTTTCACTTTCACTTTCATTTTCTGGTTAACAGTTTTGACTGCAACACATACATGGTATTGTAACGCTTTAACAGCACAAGGAACCCGATAATTCATGCAGAGACGTTTTATCGTTTATATATAATTATAATTTCGTTATATGTTTTTTATCAAAAGTTTTGGAATCAATATAACTGATTTTGCCATAATTGAAGTCGGTTTTCTTTGGAATATAATCTTTATTAGATTTTCTTTTCCCTCATTGAGAAAGGCAAAAGGACTTAGCCCATACAGCCTTTGAGTTAGTTATTTCGTAAAAATACAAATTATATTATAATCGATTTATAAATTTAGTTTCTAAATGAAAATAACTAGTTTTAGTTTAGAAGTCAGTTTAATTTAATAATATTTATTCGTACATACACACACACACACACACACACACACACACACATCACACACACACAGTGAGAGAGAGAGAGAGAGAGATATGCACGCACGCGCACGCGCACGCACACACACACACACACACACACACACACACACACACACAGAGAGAGAGAGAGAGAGAGAGAGAGAGATGCACGCACGCACACGCACGCACTTACTCTCTCACACACACACACACACACATAGTTACACTTGGGTAAGAATGTTTTCCGGTTTCCTTATTAGGATTCTACCTTTGAACACATTGTCAAAAGTTTATAAATTAATATATACACATGAAAAAGTTTGTAATGTCTCTAATTAAATCACTTACATTTGAGTGGCTGAGCAGAATTTAACGTAATCAAATTTATATATAAGTGGACAATATTGATTAATAGAAATTATTATTATAGATTACGTGTGATACCGGCATAGAATAGGCCACTCCTTCCTTTCCCGTAGGGAGGGCGAGGGATGGGTAGCAGCGTCCCTCTTAAAGCATCTCTAAAGCCTAACTGCGGTTGCCAATCCAGAATCAGTAACTACTACTAGTAAGGTGGAGGGTTATGTTCAGCAGTGGACTGTTAAAGACTGACAACATGATGATGATGATTCATATGTTTAAGAAAATTTTGGTTGTTTTATGATTAAAAAAAAAAACATCTATACGAGTATAATAAGTAATAAATAAATATTTTTTATTAGATAACGAATTAGGTTCAAACCCCCGGTACTCCCCGTTAATTGTTTTATAATCATTCTGTAGTTTAATATCGGAAAAAATATTAAGTTAATGGAATGGAAGTTTTTATGAAGACTCTTGGGTGATCGAGATAGTGATGATAATATAGACTAATGTTTATCTACGACTGTGCTCGCAGGACCGGAATATGTTGATCGATCAGGATTAACCAGAGGGAGGCTTTGTACAAAAGTCTTTTGCTTGGGTACCTCTGTCCCGTTCGTGTTTCTACCATGAAGCAGTTGTGTTTGCATGACTATGTTTCGGTTTGAAGGGCGGGATATGGCGTGAATTTACAGGGTACAATGGAATAACATCCGAGTCCTCAGGAATGGCAACATATGGGGTTTCATTGGCGAAACAGTATACACTGTTATGTCCATGATACTGCTCATGTCTATAGGCACCGGTTGCCACTTTCCATCAGATTGTGATTGCCGTCAGTTTGTTTGCCATTCTAAGTTGTATAAAAAAAAATTTAAAGTAGCCTGCGTATTTCTTCATGAAATAATTTTATTGTTCACTTCAATTCTGCCGTGATCACGACGTAGTGTAAAAATCAGCGGGTCTAACATGCAATGAAATTCCTAAATTACGGACTCAATTTCGTTCTTTTGTTTATACCAAAATCGGACCAATAAATGAAGTTTAACATTTCGTTCGTCATACATCCTATCATGAAAGTCCAAAGGAACAATATTTTAACATTTTTAATATTTCCAAACGGCATGTATTATGTAATTTTAACATCAAATTTCTGTTTCTTTTGGTTCCGCAATTTCGGAAAACATTTCATGGTAGGCCCTCAAATCTGTTAACCCATCGTGTCAAATGCAACAAGTATTAGTAACAATAGTTTCCAGGGGAAACCACGTGGAGGTCGACCTGACGGGGGTTGCTAGCAATAGGGCCATTAGCTCCCATTACTAACAATCCTTTTCCCCTCGGTGGAAAATATTGAAAATTATTATGGCCACGTAGTTACAGATATATCATTTATTGACAAAGTGTCGACTCTTACCATATTTATTTATTTATAATAATTTGATTAACCATACATAGTGTGTGGTTTAAAATATATTTTTTACAACAGAAATTGTATGCGGTATTATGTAAAATGATCCTATTTAGGCGCATATAGTAATGCAAATAATATAGGAATCTTTTTTTAAGATATATAAAATAGCAAAATCGTTGACGATCCAACGCAACATAACCGATGTCAATAGACGTGAACAGTATCATGGATGTCACAGAGTATACTTAATTCATCTGTAGATGCCCTACAGATGAATTAAGAACTTCTTCCATTTAGATGCAATATCTGTTCAACCTGCTTCTTTATTGCCGATGTTTCCTGTTAACTCCCGATAATGTATTTAACCCTCCGCCAACTGTGTGTTTTGTTGCACACTGTCAACCGTCACGGACGATATCGTCCCAGACGATAATTTGACCTACTTAAAGGTAGGGAAAAATTCCAAAAAAATTCGGGAAATTTGTTCTAGTTTTCTTTTTTCTGTTTCCATAGTTTTTGACTTGAATACTTTACCCGCTGGTGAAATAAAATTTTGTAATCTCTACAAAAACCATAATTTCTAAGATTTCACTAAAGAATCGATATTTATCTTGGATATAAATTAGTTTTAAGAAGAAATGTTTTTGAGATTTATTCTTCATATAAGCGCTTTTCAAAACCTTGCCTGTGAGGTACGTACTCAAACCCCTCTATAAATTTTTTTACAGAGGGGTTCAAGGCCCCGTGATTTTTTTTACAAAGATATGCATCAGGTATTAAAACACTTACCAATACATAAACACAGTGTGTACAGATAAATCCAACGATGATGGTTCCTAGCGCGCCGGCAGCCAGGCCGGCGTTCTTGAATGCAGCAGGCATCGCCAGGATGCCAGATCCGAGAGACGATTTCAGGAGATGTACCAGGGAACCGATTGTTCTGTTAATAATAAAAAGAAATAATACATTTAACAAATTTAGAACTACGAACGTAAATTTATTCAGTAATCGTTCATTGGCTACCTTCAAAAATGTCTTGATTAAAGTATTGAGTAAGCCGTGTCGTTTCAGTATAGAAAGGGCCACCCCTTCTTTTCTCGTGGATGTCGTAAAAGGTGACTATGGGAACTAAATGGTTTAGGGGTGGGCAGCAGCATCCCTCTTAAAGCATTATTAAAAGCTAACTGCACTTATCAATCTGTCCGCCGAACGTGGTAACTACATGTAAGATCTCCCTTATAGAGAGGCCTATGTTCCGCAGACAATTAGTGGCTAATATGATGTTATCGGTTCGGAAATATTGCTGCTGGAAGTTGATTCCAAAGCATGGATAGACATCAGAAATTAATTACTTTCTTGTATATACATATTTATTACCCAGGTAAAATTTAAAACGACGAAAAAAATTTTAGCTTTTCATATTTTTTAATAATAGTTTCAACATGTGATGATAAAACAAATGCCAGTAGAAGCAATTCGGTTGTACATCGGTACAAAATCCATGCACAGGAGCAATTCGTAAGCTAGGTGAACCTAACACACTGTTTTATTCCGCTATGCCATCTTCTCTCTTTTCATTTAAGAGTTTTCTCTTGTCAGTGCAACTAATTCATGCATCTTCTTCCAGCCAGTTCTATCCCTGGCCATATCCTTGACCTTCCTATACGACATGATACCTAGTGTTTCTTTTATTTGTCCCATGTAGTTATTTCTCGGTCTTCCTCTTCCTCTTTTGCCCTCTATTTTTGTCTCTACTATGCTCTTAAAAAATCGTCAAGTCGTATGCCATCTACTACGAAAATATTATATTTCAAATTTGTGGACGAAGGTCTTTTACCAGTGCGTGTTACCAGTGATGACCTATGGTACTTGGTAACTTAGTTTTATATGGTTACCCGTATGCAGGAGTTTTGTTACTCAGTGAGCTATGGAGAGAACTGTACTCGGAGTTTCTTTGTGTAACAGAATCCGAAATGTGGTATCCGCAAAAGAACCAAAGTGAAAGACATAGCCCTAAGGATAAGCAAGCTGAAGTGGCAATGAGCTGGTCACATAGTTTAAAGAAACTATTACCGATAGAGAAAAAAGGTTCTTGAATTGTGAGTTCGTACGGACAAATGTAGTCAAGGACGATCCCCCACTTGTGAGTGACGACCTCAAATCCATTGCAGAGAGTCAGTGGATGCAAGTGGCTCAGGACTGTTGTTTCCTTATGGCAGTCTATGGGGAAGGCCTATACTCAGCAGTGAGCAGATAACAGCTGATGTTATGATGATGATGTCACTTACTAGTTAGCTTTTTTTTTAGGTTATTTGTCCCATGAATACACATTGTAAATACTTACGAATTTGGATGTTCCACTTGTCTATGTTCGAACGGATTGTATGGTTTCTCATTGATGACATCTTTTGAGCCCAGAGTTAGTGTCGACTGGAAACCTGGGTTGGATGCAAGGTTGGCTCTGAAAAAAAAAAGTTTTTTTTATAATAAAAAATGAAACATCAGATTAATAATATCTTTGATTATATTTTAACTAGGTGTTAATTTGCGGAACTCCATATCGCGGGTGGTAGTTTTTGACCGCAATTTTGTATGCGTGGTTTTGGAAGTGGATAATCTATAAAACCTCCTAGGAACCTATTTTAGCTATTGAATGATATTTTTAATTTGTTTCAAATTAAGAATTTAGTGCAAAAGAAAAAACAAAACACTTCAATAGTTAAAAGAAGTTCATGACAGGCGAGGTTTCTATGAATATGTGGACACTTCTGTACTCGTATTTAGACGAAGCTAATTTACATATAGATTGTGGTAAGTAACGAATGCCTGTCTGTATGTCCACGAGACAATAAAGTGACTATATTAGCGGTTCTTTAGTGTTGCAAATAGATGCAATAATAAACGTAACATTAGTTACGAGACATATCAAGTGCTAATTACGACAAGAACATTCAATTAGCTTCCGAAATTCTAATAAGGTATAGATAGATAGATACTTTTAGTGTTTTGTTTAAAAGATAGAAGAGAAAGAAGAACTTATTATAGATACAAATAATTACAAGAAATAATCATAGTGTTACTATAAGAAAACATCTGCCCTTCATACGCTTTCTGTTTTTACCTAATGGTTAGCTGGTAGAGAATGCTATATGGCATTAAGCTCGCCATTTGTACAAAATTTTATTGTGCAATAAAGAATAAATAAATAAATACAAATAATTACAAGAAATAATCATAGTGAGAAAACAATGGGCGATCTTATCGCTAAAAGCGATGTCTTCCAGGCAACCTTTGGATGGAGAGGAGTTTGATCGGGGGCACGATGAAAATTCTATCATTTCTAAATATAGAGATACATATAATAATGGAAATATATATATACACAATAAGAAGCTAATCGTTAATTTATTTAATACTGCTAAAACCAAGGTTTACATCTAATATCCCTTATTTATTGCTGAAGTACATCATTTCCTGGAGCGTCTACTTTTCATCTCTTGAATATTTAAACGAGCTAGTAAAGGATAGGGTATATTTTATGAATAATAATAGGTATCCGTCTGACCCACTACGAAGGTAATCAGTTGATAAATGGAAGCCAGGAATAGCGTACAATCTAGCCACAACCAAGTTTAGGATGATTTGTAACGAGATGAGATGAAATGTATCTACATATTCGGTTCGCGGATATTTCTTTATAATTTAAAACAAACATTACATTAATTACACTATATAAAATAAACATTAATTAAATAATTTTTGATATGGCAATGAGAAATTCTCCATATGTCATTAACTAGCGAACCGCCCCGACTTTGCATGTTTTATTTTAAATAAAACACAACTCAAGTTACTCGCTGGTAATGTAGATTTCTACAGGTGAATGAGTTTCTAAATTGGATAAGTATTTTGTAAGTATATCCATTACAAACAAAATGATAAGACCGCCTTTTGTACTTCATATGTGTAATATATACAATATAAGATATATAAATATTCTGTATTGTATTATTCTTTAAGTGGTGCAATAAAGAGTAAATAAATAAATAATTTAAATAAATAAAAAAATCTTTTCTTTTTATAATGGTAATTTAGATTATCGACTTAGTCCTCTAGACAAGTGGCAAGTGAATTTGTCGATGGAATCGCATCGCTACTGAGTTAATGAGTTGGAATGAGTCAACCGGCGTTGCTATCTCATTCTATTTCACGGACTCGCTAGCGATGTCGATTCCATCGATGAATTCGCTTGCAACTTGTCTAGAGGGCTCGAAATAGTTTCGAATAGATAGTTAAGAAGTATATTTTTTTTAAATAAAATACAGCCCATGTTAGTTGCTGATAATATAGCTTTCTACGGGTATTGATTAAGTATATTTGAGTTTATTTATTTCACATAAATATAGAAATATTTTCTCTTTACAATGTAGATCAGTTGTGTTTTATAGCTTTTGTATGCATGGATTTGGAATATAGGAAACTTATGTATTAATTTCGGAAGTAATCTATTACAAGATGTTTTGATTCAATTGGCAGCGACAGATTGATAAAAATATGATTGCATAATTAATATTTTAGTTCGCTAGCAAAGCACTTTATAAATAACTAGCGGCCTGCCCCGGTTTCGCATGGTTGGGCATTGTTTTAAACATTTTGTAATAAACGTACAGTAAATGTATCTTTAGAGAAGTCTAAACATTCAATGTTGGTAGCATCCGTTGCGTAGCACGATAAGAAGTGTCTCATATTAGGCAAAAGGAACTGGTTCAACTGATGCTGTGAGTGTCCCAGTGCAATGTGTACAGCTGCACAGTGCTGGTTTTCAGCTAGTCCCACTCTTAACATTTTAGATATAAGTTTTGATCTCGGACTCGACACCATTACTAGATTTTTTTACAACACAGGGGCAGACGAGCTTGCGGCTTACCTGATGGTAAGTGACTACCTTCGCTCATGATCACCCGCAACACCAATGGCATTGCAGGTATACTATCGGCCTTTTAAAAAGGAATATACTATTTTCTTGAAGGTTACGTTGTCGCATCGGTTCGGAAATACTGCTGCTGGAAGTTGATTACAAAGAGTGGTTGTGCGTGGAAGAAAGTGTCTTGAAAAACGCACGGTGGAAGACCGCCACCCGTCCAGATGGTTGGGATGAAACTTTAGTTTATGGCGGGTTGTACGGTGGTGAAAATCAGCAGCAGTTATTAATTCGAACAATTCCTCAGATTTATTACATAAAACGTAATAGTTGTTATACTTACGTGGAATTGAAATTTTCAAGGACAATCGTCCCTCCCTTTTTGTCGTCTAGCTTCATTTCGTGGAAATTCTGCAACAAAAGGTAAAATAAATCATGTAACCTTTATTCAGTTCGAGAGCTCAGAAAACCTTAATACCCAAATGAGGTCAGCCATTTTTTCTGAACCTCAGATTCAAAATTCAAAATTCAAAAATCATTTATTCATGTAGGACATTTTAGCCGCTTATGAACGTCAAATTTTTACATTATAATTTTATATTTTCCCTACCGTCCAGTTCGGTATATAGATCCAATTGAGAAGAACTGGCAAGAAACTCAATTGAATTACTTTTTTTTTAAAGCCAGTTTATTTACAATGTATATTTATATAGGTGTCTATGTCTAACATTAAATGAAAATGAAAAAGATGTTTCATAATACAAACTAAAAATACATCGGTCTGTATTTAGGTACCGACTGATATTCCCATTTTTCATAGATATCTCTTTTATTATTTATTTGAAAATATTGTATTTTTATATATATAACATTTTTATTAGTAAACAGTCTTATCTTTTTATACAAATAATCCTTACACCCTTAGACTTAACGATCCTTACTTATAAATGTGAAAGTGTGTTTGTTTATTCATTATTTGTTACCTCTTGGGGTCTTAAATATTATATGGAGATAAAAAAAGGAGCCTATGTCCTTCTTAATACCAAATATCGTGTATATCCTTATATTACATTATTATATTTATATCGTATTTCATGACGTTTGGTTTAGTAGCCAAGCATTAACAAATAAACTCATTTTCACATTTTTAATATTTATAAGGATTATTAAGTCTAAGCCGTGTGGTCCCGGCATAGATTGGGCCACTCCTTCCTTTCCCGTGGGTGTCGTAAGAGGCGACTACGAAAATTTAATGTTCGAAGGATGGGCAGTGGCGTCCCTCTTTAAACATAATAAGCCCTACTGTGGTTGCCAATCCGCCTGCCAAGCCTAGCAACTACTGATAAAACCTCCTTTATTGGCAAGGTCTATGTTAAGCAGTAGACAGTTCACGGCTGATATGATTAGTAGATATCTAATGTTATTTTTACACTATTTGAAATTATTTTTTCCTTATATTATTAATGTGACACTAAATTTCTATGTTTGTTATGTATGGTAACTTATTTATTTAAACTATAATGCATAGCAAAATTCTATGTACATTTGGCGGATTTAACATTGGACAGCGTACTCTACCAAGCAGCCATTGGGCAAACCGAGAAATACGTAGGCGGTGCATTATTGAATAGAGGAAAAATAAAACAATACTTGATATATTCATATAAACTAAATATAATTAGACTAATATAAACATACACATAATATATTAAATAAATAAATATATAAATACAATAAATATATACGTAAATAAATACATAAAATATTACTAAACATAAATGTCATTGAAATTTTGTATACACGCACTATAAGAGAACTATAAGGCTTTTTATCCTGGTCAGTGAACATATCTCGGTCACTCGGGCGAAATCGTGAGTAAAAGCTAGTTCAGAACAATCTAGCTAAGTGGTTCCGTGGGCTATAAAAATATTAACATGTTCCCTGTACGGCATTAGCATTTCGCCGCATTTGTGTTTTGATGATGGCCATTTTATGGCCTTGTTTTGCTCGTTGTGCGATGTGCAGTGGGTTTTTACCGAAGCTTGACTTTCCTATGTGCATAATACATGGGATACTAACTTTATGACTTGCTATTTGCCCGACACTTAGTTCGAGTGGGTTCAAACGTAGGTAAATCAATGAAATAAATTATTTGCAGATGCAGTATCAAAATAAATGATACACTAGTTTTTAGGATAGATCTTAACTTTATATATATACATAAATACATATCTGTATAATATACAACCATAATTCTAACGATAAATTAGTATAGCAGATAAAAAGAAAATAAGGTAGAAAAATATCTACGACTGAAGCAAAAAGTACAATTAAAAAAACAAAAGAATGGAATAAAGAGAGAAAAGAAAATTATCACATATATTATAGAATTAATAACTTAAAACTGGCGTATAATTTGGACACACCATCTAAAAGTTTAAATTTTAGTTTATTAGTTTATTTTATTGGTTCAAAATCCACGCGTTCAAGCTTCGGGGAGGAACTTAGTTTAGAGTATTGATAAGGATTGTTACACGAGTGTGGTAGAAGTTAACGAAAGTCGTGCAGGTGTGTCGGTTATAGAAGAACTTACCGTTCAAGTTTTCCAGCTGTTTTAACTTGCAATTATTTGAAGTTTTAATTGGAACGCTTTTAACTTTTCCCAGGTTAAACACTTCATAGACAATACAAAATTAAAGCAATTACTCAAAAGTACAAAAATTTGAGCATATTAAATTCATTAATTATATTGAATTGATTAGTGATAAGGCCGACTTTTGTATCACTTTAACTGTGTTTATAATTTTATTACTTGGTGCAATAAAGTATAAATATACAAATAAATATTAAATTAGCAGTATAATGATAAATTAATTAAATAAATGGTGTTAATTCAGCTTTAACATCTGTAATTGATTAGGTGTAATAAAGTTTAATAAATAAATGTAATTTATTATTTATTATTACAAAATTACAACATATTTTTACAAAACACATAAAAACACATAACAATTGGAAAAGATACCAACACTGGATTTTTTAATTTCTTTTTTAAGTTCTTTCTTACTTTAAAATTAGGTTTATTTTATACTAAAGACACTATTAAAACTTTTAATTTCTACTAAACTCATCTTCAACTTAGTTGTTATTTTTCTTGTTTAAAACATTTTTATATTTTATTTGTCATTGCAATACTCAAGTCCTTCAAGCACTCGCTTGATTTGCGACTTTTTCGAAAAAAACCGGTTCAATAACTTGATTTTAAGATTCAGTCAAAGTTTTGAAATTCGGATAAGTGAGAATTGAATACTTTTAAAGGGGGTTCTGTAGCATATAATATTAATTGATGAAGATCTTTTAAGTCCAACAATATGTCTCATAATATTATATAAAATTTGCACATTAACACGCTAAAAACCGAGTCAGGGGGACGTTAGAAGTTAAACAGAACACATCCAGATTTATTCAAATTTTTTGTTTCTCTGTCTGTTTGTCTGTTTGTACGGGCTAATATCCGAAACTGTTGAATCGATTTAAATGAAATTTTGCATGGTAGTACCTTCCATCACCGATCAACATTTTAAATCACTTTTAATCTCGGAAAATTAACGAGTTCCCGTGGGATAATTAAAAAACTATAGGAACTTATATAGCTTAGTACACAACTTACTTAAGTAAAGTCATTTAGACCTAAGGCAAAGAGTGAGAACGTCATTTGTTAACTTTGGTCCAGTATTCTCAGACATAATAAATAAGTAGGTACATATACCAATACATACTAAACAGGAATAACAAATACCACGCGAACAAAGTCGCGGGTATCAGCTACTTTGTAATAATTATAATCTATAAACATATTAAGACTACTAGGTTTTATTATTTCTTTTTACATTGATAAATTAGGGCAAATAAAAAAAAAAACAAAAGATTTCAATAGCTAAAATATATTTAAAAGTGTAGTTTGACGTTTTATGAATACAAGGGTTTTCAATGCACGGAACCCTAAGAAGGAGTGGCGAAGTAAAAACAACATTATCGTTTCGCCGCCGCCTCTTACATTAAGGTTGCTTCGTCAACATTCACGTCATGTAGCGAGTGAAGCATACCATGCAAAGTTGTCTGAATCGTTGCTTGGAAAGGTAACACAAAAAAAAACATTATATATATATATATATATATATATATATATATTCGATTGTGATGGGAATACCCTTTACCCGCTGATGGGAATACCCTTTAATATTGTTCACACAATATGTCCCCATCATATAGTACGTGAATCATTTCATGTATTATATAATAATTTAGTTTAGCTGTTAACTGATATGGTAGCAAAAATTAAGTTTTTATATATCCATGCTGCTATAGTTGTCTGAATAATCATTAATTTGCTATTTTGGAAAGTATTTTTAAAACTTACATTTTTTTAAATATATATATATATATATATATATATATATATATATATATATATATATATATATATATATATATATATATATATATATATATATATATATATATATATAACATCATCATCATCATGATTAATTGGCCTGTTTTCATTTTCATCTATCTAATGTTTACCCTTCATCATGGTATTTACTGGAATGGGGAATGACAATCAGTATCTACATCTTGACATAGTATGGCCATGGTCGAGAAATGGGTAGCATCCCGTTAGCGCAGGCGGGGAAACTATCATGGGTAATTCCTGATGAATTCATCATGATAGATCTCCATACCATTTTCACCCATTAAAAAAAAACTGCGGTTGTCAATCTGCTTGCCAAGCGCTGCATTTACTGGCTTCCCCTTATGGGAGAGGCATATGTTCAGCAGTGGACAGTTAACGGCCGATAAGACAAAGAAGATTAAGAACTACATTCTTGTCATGCGAACGAAGTTGCGGTTAAAAACTAGTAAGTGAATAAAATACAAGACCCACGCGCACAGATGTTCGTTATATTAGAAAACTAATTTATTACAATTTATGTTGTAAACAATATTGAATATAAATAGTACAAGAGACAAAATCGTATTGAAATGTTTTTATAAACTTTGCATAAATATAACGTCTAGACACGAAGCTTTATTCTCGATAAATATTCTATTTTGATCATGTCTCTTCTTAGAATAAACAACTTTTATTTATATAATTTTTTTATATTTTATTTTTATGGTACTTGTTTTTTATTTTTCTTTATTTTAACTTGAAACTGTGTAATAAATGAATGTATTTGTAGGCTCTCTGGATATGTTTGGTAATTTTACATAAATTATAGCTATGATAATTATTTATTGCAATGCAAATAGTTCAAATCTTCGTTGTCTTGGTTTCTTACTAATTTAATTAACCGATTTTTATTTCGTGGTATTTTAAATTATGATAGAATGTTTCCACTGTAGAAAAGTTAAGTATTAATGCCAATATGTATAGAAATATTTAAAGATAAAGATAAGCCCCAAAAAAAATCGACTTCAACTATGACAAAACCAGTTATTTTGATGTAAAACTAAACAACTAAACCGATTTCGATAAAATTTCTATGGGATCAATTTGTAAGTGTAATTTCAGGTTTTACCAGAGGGTAAAGGAGACATTGTATAAAAGTCATTTACTTGATCATATTTATTCTATTCGTGTTTCTACCGTGAAAAAGTTGTGTTTGCATGGCTGTGCTTTAGTTTAAAGTACAAGGGAATAACACCTGAGTCCTCAGGAATGGCAACGAATGGGGGTATCATGGGCGAAACAGTATACTCTGTTATGTCCATGGTACTGCTCATGTCTATAGGCGACGGTTACCATTTTCCATCAGGTGGGCCGTCAGCTTGTTTGCTATTCTAAGTTGTATAAAAAAAAAACAAATCTCTTTAAAACTGATGGAGTTATGACGTAACAAACATAAAAAAAAATACAACTCAAATCAGAACGAATTTCTTTTTGAAGTCAATTCCCAAAACAGAACGTCTTATTATTCTCTGGTGTTTTTAACTTGTTTCTACACATATAATTTTACATACCATATTGTTTATAGTTCAATTCAATGGTTATGCTAAAATTATGTAAAGTGAACCTCCAAATAAGGCATTGTTATTTTTGTAGCTTTTTCAATACGACAACTTAACTTCAAGGTTTTGTTTTAAAGTAGTTCTCATAATAAAGCAGTGCGAACAATCGTTCCTTATTTATGAACAGTTTTTTTGTGTTCTTAACCTTGTAATAATAATAATAATTTATTTATTTGTGCGCAAATATGGCGACTACTTTGTTATTATAATTAAAGTAAAATAATTATAATTCTTTATATATTTATACAAATACAAAAAAAAAGGAATTTAATAAGATACTAAAAATGTCTTTACTATATTGATCATTCAAAATAATATATATATATATATATATATAATTTATAATGTCAAAATAATTTACAATGAAAAATATGTGTCAGTAAATTGTCGAAAGCTTACCATACAAATTAAGTACAAACATCGAATATAAAAGTAACAGATTTGGATATTAAATCAATTATTAAAAAAATATTTTTTTAATAGAATTAATAGAAAACTTTTGTCTCTAATATATTAGAAATGGGTAATATATAGCGATATTTATATATTTTAGTTACAATATCTATATACTGGTTCAATAACGAATACGTTAGAAGTGTGTTATTCAAAAACTAATATTGGATAACAAACATTTAACATCAGGAAACAGTTTTTGCATTTATAACACGGTAAAAAAAAGAACAAAAACAAATAAGAAGTCCCCATGAGTCTTGTCTGTTGTTCTCGGTCGAAACTGTTTTCCGATACATAAAGAAAAATTACCTGTCACAAATGTTTGTATCAGAACCTTTGGCTTCTTATTCGAGTTTGGGATTTATTGATCCAAAAGTACAGCATATAAAGAAAGAATATCGTAAATAATAAAGCTATTGCATGAACTTACAAGGTATTTACATATATATATGTGAGCGATGAATTATTTAGTTGTTGATGACATCACGTTTATTAAGATATTCATTTTTTTTTTAAATGGATGATAATGGAATGGTAACCCGCGCTATCGGTATACACCGGCGAGGACCGAGGATGAAGTAGGTCAGTTAGCCCATCGTGACGAATTCAACAAGAATTATTCACGATGGTTTCCAGGGGGAACTACGTGGAGGTCGACCTAATAAGGTATATTGCTAGCGACGGGGCTGTCAAACTCCATTGCTAACAATCCTTTTCCCCCCAAATATTCATATTAATTCCATCATCATATTAGACGTTAGCTATCTATTACACATACACTTGCCTCTGTTAGGGGGCATCATTAAAAGTATAACTGTGGTTGCCAACCCTCCTGCCAAGCGTGACAACAAAATACAACTACTAGCAACCTCCCATTTCACACATAGGAGGAGACCTATGTTCAGCAGTGGACCTATATCCTACGACCATTACGTTCCCTTTGTCACCTTTTACGACACCCATGGGACAATAAGGGGTGGCACATTCTATGCCGGGACCACGCAGCGTCATTCAATTTCATGATAGCAGCCCTTAATTGTCTTTTGCTGAACATAGGTTTCTCCCAATAAAGAATGGTTTCAGATCAACTGTATCCACTGACTCCTTGCAATGCATTTGAGATCGTCGTTTCTTTTGGTGCGGGGTGAATAACCCCCTATCAAATGAACACACAGGGTTTACCTGCACGAAGTTATCACTCAGGAACCTTTCAAATGACCAGCCCATTGCTAGTTCAGCTTGCTTATCCTTCGGGCTGTATCGGCCACTTTAGTTCTCCAGATATTCTCATTTCGAATTTTATCCCGCAGTGAAACGAACGATAAATTATTTAGGGCGATTTTTTACAATTAACGCTACATTTAGGAGTATATTTTTATTATCTATGTACAATGTATACAATAAAATAATAATAATAATAAAAAACATTGACCCGGTAATTTGTACAGCTTCAAACAAATTACGGGCCATGAGTCATGTTTCTTTCATTATAACGGTATGAGAAATACCGTTGATTTGATATTCAGATACCTGCAATACAAAATAGATTGCTATAATCGATCCTGTGACATTGAGACGACAAAGTGTCACATTATTGTGTCAATAAGACAGTTGGCTTATAAATAAGCCATACGCGCGTGGAAAATTCACGAGCTCTAAAGCTGGAGCCATACCTACGTTAAGGTTATTTATTTATTTATTTATTTATTCATTAGTACAAATATGTGTACATGGCGGACTTAATGCTAAAAGCATTCTCTCCCAGTCAACCATAGGGAAGTGTCAGAATACACGAATGCGGTACTACTAATTATTGATATACATACATACTAAAATTACATATATAAACGAATAAATATATATGAATAACAAATATATTTACACATATATGATATATACTATATTATATACGAAACTGAGAATAATATAAAGCACTTACTGCTTACACTACTATCATCTATATATTTAATATTACAACGAGAAAAGATTTTTTTTGTGTGTATGTTTATTACCAATGGATTCACAGAAAAACTGAATGTAAAAATTCTATCACCTGTTGGAAGTTACATTATTAGCAAGTAACACAGGCTACATTTTATTAAAAGAAAACAATTTGAAGCTGGAGTGGGACCGTTAGAGGTCTAGAAAACTTAGCATAGAAATCATATCATTATATCTTTATGATACATCTATTTCATTTTTATTTGTCAAAAGCTAGGATTTTAAAAGCAAAAAACGTGACACAAACCAGTTAGCTAACCTATGTGTTAAGTAATCATAAAAAATGGCCGGACTGACTTTAAAGAAATCTTACATTTGATCCTATCTCAAGTGAATACATATTTTCTAACTAATATTATAAATGTGAAAGTAAATTTGTTTATTTGTTATCTTTTACCGCTTTAAAAGTTACAACTAATCTCTGTAAAATTTGATATTTCCATCACATATTATATGGGATGGAAAAGAACTACATTTTATTTTGGTTACAGAATATATCTCATTCATGCAAACGGGGCCACGGGCAAAAACTAGTATTCTATAACGAATCAAGCATATCACGTGATACAATTTGACACCTCCATTTAATTAAGTGTTATGAAACATAGTAGTTTTTGTTTATTAGTTATTTGTTTATTAGTTCTTAATGTTCTTAGTAATTAAGAATTTTTAATCACATTGTGGGCACAGATAATAAAACATATAAAATAACTTCGATTTGTTTTTGTTTTGAAAAGTTCTTTATTTATCATAAGTAATTACAAATATAATAAATTTCAGTGTACATAATCATTTGACAAGTAACATACACCCCTTCAGACATTTAAAATAGAAATATAAGTATCTATAATTCTACACAACATAAAAACTTACATTACGTGATGTAACTCAATAATTATAAACATAAAATAAAGACAAAATGCACATATTTGTAAATTATGCATTATAACAAAAAAAATCATACAATTTATTTTGTGACTAAAGGAACTAAACAGTCGAGGGATGAGCAGCAGCATCCCTCTTTATACACTAAAAAAGCCTATAACAACAACTGGTAAACTCTCCCCCACCCCTCTCTCCTCCTCGAAAAAAATCTATTTAAATTGCTCAGAAATGATAGTCACAGGTGTGGATACAGCATAACAATGGCTATATTACCATAATTACAATGGTATCAGCTACAGTACAATTATTTATCTACCCAATGTATAAAGGAATTCATGTCAGCATTCAGTCATTAAAGTACTCCGTTATTTCGCTAGCAGCTCCGTTATCAGATCAGATCAGTTTTTTTCAACCGACTTTAAAAAAGGAGGTTCTTAAAGTGGTTCTATATTTTTTGTTACCTCAGAACTCCATCATTGGCGTACCGATTTTGAAAATTCTTTTTTTTTATTTTAATGGACATACTTATAGAATAGTCTCGTAGAAATGTTATCAAAATCGGTACAGTAGTTTAGTTTTTAAATCAAAATAACTGGTTTTGCCACGATTTTACTGCTTTATTTTGAGGAACAAAATTTTGAATTCTTACTTATCAGTAGTGTTTAACCACCAGTATCTCGTAACTGGGATTTGTAAGAAAGTTACAGATTTGTTTTAACTTTATTTATTTATTAATCTTTAATACACTTAGAAAGTTTAAATGGCGGATTTAACACCATATGGCGTTATCTATCAGTCAACTGTAAACAGGAATAATAGAAAATATAATTGACGGTACAACGTAATGAACGATATTAAATGAAAATGTATTTGTATATATTAAGAAATCAATAAATAATAAATAAATAAACAAACCCAGTTTTGCATTTATGATATTGGTAGTATCATTCTAGAATCACCCTCATCTATCATCCCTCACTGGTGTCCCGCCAGCGTATACCAATAGCGCAGACGGGGCATTTCATTATCATCCATTAAAAAAAAAACCGTGCAAAGCCGGGGCTAGCTACCCGCTAGTGTTAAATATTTGTTTTATTATTATTTTTTGCAATCTATGCAATTTGCATCGTATATTAATCATTTCCCAAAGAGGGTTGACGTCAGGCAGGTGGCCGGTCGTAAAACTAAAAACTAAATCTTTTTGTAATATGGATAAAATCGTATTACGCCGACCCCAAATGATTGGGATAAGGGTAGGAAGATAATGATGATTCTAGAATACCACCTAACTATATGTTAAATTGTGGAATATAGCGTAAATGAGCTTATAGATAACGACTATGGGCAATCAGTACCTTTCTACCATTTACACGGTAGGTTATGCGGATGATATAGCTTTCCAAACCATATAGTAAGTCTAACCATATACCAAGAAACATTCAAAGATTAACTTTTCATATTTGCAACTTCAGTTGTTTCCGACCTTAGTTCCCGAGTCAGCTAGTCGTTCTATTAGCACTTTTCTCTTTACATTTAGAATATACTTTCCCTCTTATTCATAGAAACGTCAAAACTTTCATAAAATTATTTCATAGTTATTGAACTATTTTGTCTCTTTCTTTTGTGTTAAATTCTAAATTTGAAAAGAAAGTGACAGATAGAGTGTAATAGTTAAAATAAGTTAGTACAAGGATTTGAGTAATACAATTAATTATTTGATATAGTAATATTTAATAAATTTACTTATGTATGGATTTATTATATGTATATATTATTTATTCAACATATTATGTGTATGTTTATATTAGTCTAATTATATGTTTTACAATATGAATATATCGTATTGTATTATTACAATCATCGCTTCATTTTTCCTCTATATTATAGTAATATATATATATATATATATATATCTCTAATTTCAGAAATAAGATAATTGTTGTTACTATATGGTTTTTTATTTTTCCAAATAAAATATAGAAAGACACAGTAGAAAAGAATATATATATATATATATATATATATATATATATATATATATATATATATATATAATAGTAATTTCATGTATTAAGTTAGTATGGGGAGCATATTTTTTCTACTGTGTCGTTCTATATTTTATTTGGAAAAATAAAAAATCATATAGTAACAACAATTATCTTATCTCTGAAATTAGAGAAAAAAATACATATTTATAAAATATCATTAAAATCGGTTCAGCGGTTTCGGAGATTAGCGTGAACAAACATCGTGACACCCGATTTATTTATTATAAATATTAAGATAATATAATTAAAAAAACATTAATCGGTAGTCAGGAAATTGGCAGTTCCAATCTATATCCAACGAGAATCGTAACATATTTAAACTAACATAACCTTACCAACGAGCATACAAACAAAATGTACTTTCATACAAAAAGCCAAACCTTTTTAATCCGCGTAGTATAAACATTTTTAATTAAATGGACGAACATGCTATATTCACGTCGACCGTAGATGGAGAACGCCAGGATCTATCTATAATCTGTGATGTCGACAAGGAAATTAATGTTGAGATGACGTAATGCTCGCATAGCTAAAATCCAGCTGACCACAGATATTGAATCATATAGATGACGCATTTGCGTACACGGTACATTGCGCGTCAAACTTTGTATCTAAAGTTAACTCTATGGACCTGTTTGACTAAAGCTAAACTATGTTAATGTTAATTAATCAAAATTATTTTTTGTAATATCAAAGCAAACAGTTTATTTATTTATTTATAGAATTACCAACATAAGATACAGCTACACATTTTAGTACAATACACTGGTAGATTAAATCTAACTGTTCTTACATTTATAGGCGACCATAGCATGCCTTGTGTTTGATAAACATTAAAGTAGAATTGAATTATTAAATGTCATTATATGAGTAAAGATATTAACAATATGAATAATAATATAATATAATATAAATAATGGAAATTGCATTTAAGTTATTATAAAATATAAATAAATATAATGTAGTGGGGAGGTATATCAACACTTTAATTTAGTCATGAATACAGAGTGACTATCGTTGTGAATATCAAGTTCAGGCTTGGTTTTTACAATATCGTATTATTATATAAATATAATAATTATATTATAATAAAAATAATTATAATAAAAAGATAGATAACGAAATATCGCGCCGAAAATTAAAATCAGAGGGTCAACCATGAGATATTTTTCGTAATTCCGAACGAAACACAACATATCCGTTATTGGCTAAAATATACAGTCGTAATTTTTATTTTTTTAAATTACACCATTTAGAATTTAACCATACAGTGATATATATAAGTGAAAGAAAAAGTATATGCTATCGCTGTGTTTGTTTATTTTTTTTCAGTTGTTTTTTAAACACGTAACGTATCTTCTAAAATATTTTTTTTTTATAAATTAAGATATATGCGTCATCTAACTCCATCTATATCTTACTGCTGCCGTAATAGGTAGGTATATTATGACATTGACATTCACAAATAATAAACTTGTTTTAATTTATAAAGCTACCTACCAGTTACGGTGGTAGTTACGTTATTATATATATATAATTTTCATCATTTTCATCAATCATCAGTAAACTGTCAGTTTGTATGTCATGTAAATTATTATATAAAAAATATCATTATATTTGCATACAAGAATGACAAATGACAATGTGACGGGATTCCGAAATTGTATTCATAAAATAATTGCTTTGTGTCATTCGATGTTGTGACGTCATCGGGCCAGTCTAAAATGCGTATTCTAATAATAATTCTATAAAGAAAATTCCGAACGTAAATGATCCGGATTGAAATATTAAACGCTTACTCGTAAATATAAACAATGGGCGTTTGTACTACGTCTTAAAATGTATAAGTGTTTAAAAAAAAACGTTCTATTTTTAAACTTAACACAATTCTGTTAATTATTTAAATTGTACACTCATTTCGGCGGGAATAACACCAACTTCGTTCGTTGATGTATAAAAAAAAAAAATTACTTTTTAAATCACTATCCATACGAATTCACAGACACTGCGTCTTTAAAACTACCAGAGGGAGACTTTGTACAAAAGTCGATTGCTTGGGTACCTCTGTCCCATTCGTGTTACAACCGTGAAGCAGCTGTGTTTGCATGGCTGTGTTTCGGTTTGAAGGGTACCCACCCAAGGGTGGGTTATGGCGTGAATTTACTAGTTATAGAGGAATAACACCTAAGTCCTCAGGAATGGCGACGCATGGGGGTATCATGGGCGAAACAGTATACTCTGTTATGTCCACGGTACTGCTCATGTCTATTGGCGACAGTTACCACTTTCCATCAGGTGGACCGTCAGCTTGTTTGCCATTCTAAGTTGTATAAAAAAAAAAATTTATAAGAACAATGAAAAAATGCTTTTGTGCTCATGAAAAAGCAAAATTATGTTTATGAATATAATACTTAATGGGGTAGTTATAGGTACAATTATCGAGAATAGAGAACTTGAATGAAATTTAAATGTAGATACGTCTGTGAAGGTTAAGTTAAAAAAAAAATATTTACATATATGTAAATAAATTGTAGAGATATTTTTAGAAACGCACTTCGAGTTTCTTGAAGATAAAACTAGTTAAAAGTGCGACAATTTTTTTCTTACTATTATGGAGTGAGAATAAAATGTATATATATTGCTCATCATATATATTGCAAGTGCAATATATATATATATATATATATATATATATATATATATATATATATATATATATATATATATATATATATATATAGTACAGAAGTGAAGAACCCGTTAAAGATTAATATAAATATGTGACTAGTATAGATGATATCAATATATATATATATATATATATATATATATATATATATAGAGAGAGAGAGAGAGAGAGAGAGAGAGAAACACAAAATTATAAAAACAATTATAAACTATAACCATACGTGACAAATATTTAAAATCTTACTTACAAATATAATATTGTTTTGTACATGATGTCGCTTTATTCAGCTCAACATCTGCTTACGGAAATTAATGAGCTCCAAGCGGATACAATCCCGGATGGTCCCGGATTATCCTACTGGATGATTTGTACTAGAAATACATATGCCTGCTGATATATAGGATGTCGTAACAGGCGACTGTCCGTGGGCGAAGTTGCGGGCAAAGTTAAATATGAAAACAAAATAAGTTGATTTTTTGTATTTCTTTTACTTATTACCACCTTTTTATATAATGGTACTATTATATACTTTTAGGGTCCCGTAACAAAAAGAAACCTTAGTCGCACCGGTGACTTAGTCTGTCTGTTCGTCTGTTTGTCACGGCATATCTAAACAATTACTAAGGATATCGATTTGAAATTTGGAATAGTTTTAAATATTATTATTGGCCATCGCATATTGCAATGGAAATAATTGAAAAAAATATTTTTACTTTCTTTGCTGGAGAATTCAGAAGGAATACTGAAAGTTACTAAATGGTTCTTCAAGTTTAAGTGCAAATTCATGTGGGACATTTACTGTACTGTTTCATTAGTACATTTTTAAAACTTTTTTTTTTTATATTTTTATGTTATGTAGTTTTGGATTTATGATCGAAAAATCCCTACATATGCATATTACCTACATTAAAAATGATGCATTTTATCAAGAATTATCAAAAAATCTAGGAAAACATAATTTTGCGGTCTAGTTTTTAAACTACGAATAGCAGTATCATTAATAATAAACTAATAGGCATCTATTTAGTATAAAAATTGGAATAAAGGTAATTTTATTATTTTTTATTTTATTATTTTATACTATTAATCAATAAATAAATAAAATCATTTTTTTATAATTTATAGTCTATGTCATTGGCTGATTATAGAGTTTTTTATAAGTGAAAGAATTTTTAAAATAACTTAATTAGTTCTTGAGTTTATACATTACAAACAAATAATTTTTTCTTCATTATAATAATAATATAGGTATATAATGTACGGAACCTTCACCTTGAATATCTGATCTGACCGGTTTTTTTTAACAACACGGATGTGTTTTTCTAAAGATGTCTGCCCGCACCCATCATCGCCAGACTCGAGTCTCGTGTTACGGTCTCGAGAACAAAGAGTACAAATTAATTGGCTGTACTTGCAATCGACTTTAAAAATAATTCTCAATACAATTTTATTTTCTTTTGTTTTGTTTTGTATGTTACGCGAAATTCTCGCTAATTCTGAATGTATTTCGACAATTATAGATAGATAGATACTCTTTATTGTTTCCTCCAAAAGATTACAATAGTAGACTTATTATAGATATAAACAATTACAAGAAATTATCACAATGGGAAAACAATGGGCGACCTTATCGCTAAAAGCGATCTCTTTCAGGCAACCTTTGGATGTAGAGGAGGAATTAGATTTGCAATAGATAACGTTTATACTGTTTTTTTAGCCATGGGGGTTGTAAGAGGTTACTAATGGAACGTATGGTAAAGGGATGGGCAGTAGACTTCCTCTTAAAACATCACTAAAAGCCCAACTGCGGTTGCCAAACCACCTACCAAGCGTGACAACTACTGGCAAAAGTACTGGCAGTTAACGGTTGATTCGCATACACGTACGCACGCACCCACGCACGCTGGTACGCACGCACGCACGCATGCACGCACGCACGCACGTACGTAAATTTCTTAAGTAATTCGCAGTATTGTTCTATAAGTCTAACTCGAATTTCACTAGTGGATCCGCTAGTGTTGGATTTTTATTAGATGGATTTTGATAGATATTTGGTGCTAGATATTTGTATTTGATGTTTTGTAAACAAGCGAGTTCGACGACGTCGCAATTTCGTTAAAAGCGTTCGTAACTTCAGTTTGCTAAACAATGGCAAAATCGTAATTAACCGTCAATTTTCAAATAAAATTTAACAATTTTCAAAGTTTTTTACTGATTTATTTAAAAGGATCTCTGTTAATGAACTAAAGTGTTATATTTTTTATAAAACTGTCACTGGAGACTTGAATTTTGATGGTAAAAATGTGTTTAAAAATTCCAAAGCAAAATATGAAGCAAGTGCAACGTTTTTAGTAGTGGATTTCTACGCAACGTTTTATAAAATAATAATAAAATAATTTTTATTCTAGTAAACTTAATAATAAGCATTTTTGCATAGCATTATTTTAAGAGTCTACATCTCAGATCAGAGTGTAATTTCAGCTCAGAAGAAAGAGCAAGATACACAGCTGTTGCTTTTTTTTCAAATAAGTGTACAACAAAAAACAATATATATATATATATATATATATATATATATATATATATATATATATATATATATATATATCGTGGGTAAGAGGCTAACTTAAGGGCGGGCGAACGACGAGCAACAGCGTCCTTCTTAAAACATCTTTAAAGTCTAACTGCGGTTGCCAATCTGCCTGTCAAGCATGGCAACTACTAGCAAAACCCGCCAAGGGGAAGGCTTCTGTTCAGCAGTGGACAGTTAAGGGCTGATATAATGATGATAAAAAATGAAATTGAAGTGGGTTGTGAATTGAAGTTCAAAATTTTACAGAATAATGTAGCTGAATTGTACTGTGCAGTCTACTGTGAGCGTTGCCCGATCAGCATTCTTGCCTAATTCACATTGTTAATGATCAAATTACTTTGGAATCAGTTCACGCGTTAAAATCGCGTATAACACTCGTGTGCTCATTACCTTTAGCAATAATAAGCGTATTTTTTTTTATAATATACAAAGTTTTATTCGTGACTTTGTTCGAGAGTCCGTGATATGTTTTTTGCCTGAGATAAAAAGTTATCCTTTTCCATCTCCCTTTAGCAATAATAAGCGTAATTTTTTTTATAATGTACTAAGTTTTATCCGTGACTTCGTTCGAGAGTCCGGGATATGATTTTTGCCTGAGATAAAAAGTGACCAATGACCTTATCCATCTCTATAATAATTGGATATTAAAATTAGTTAAGGTGTTGAACTACCATGAATTAACTAACAGTGTGCTTTTACCAATAAAATACTAAAATCAATAAATAATAAAATACAAGCATTTTCTACTATTTCTGACTATTCTAATAGGAGACAGGTGTGACAGATATATATGTAGCTTCTTTTAGCTTATTTTTTAATAGCAAGGATGTCCTTCTCCACGTATACTAACTTTGTATAAACTGTTGCATGTCAATAATGACAAAATGTCTGAAATTAATTTTTGTAAATTACCATATCACCTCATTGTACCATATTTTAGTAATAAATATAATTCTTTTTTATGCAAATTAGAAAGGCAAACAAGCTGACGGCCCACCTGATGGAAAGTAGTAACCGTCGCCTATAGAAATGAGCAGTATGGACATAATAAAGTATACTGTTTTGCCCATAATACTCCTCATGTGTTGCCATTCCTGAGGACTCAGGTGTTATTCCTCTGTACCCTGTAAACTCACTGCCATATCCCACCCATCAAACCGAAACGCAGCCGTGCAAACACAACTGTTTCACGGTAGAAACACAAATAGGACAGAGGTACCCAAGCAAACGACTTTTGCATAAAGCATCCCTCTGGTGTTTTAATTCATTTGTAATAATCATAAGAAATAAGGATTCTAAGAATTTTTTTTAAGGAGGTTTTCAATTCAGTTTTTTTTTATATTTGTTACAATTATTATATAAGCAGCAATATCTATGGTATGTGAACCATACAATCTTTTAAAATACAGTTAAATTTTTTCAACAAAACGTAAGCACATGTTAATACATCCAAATTAATTGAAAATTAGCATCGATGATGCTATCGTTCACTATAAGGTCAAATTATTCCAGTTCTGAGCATTTTGTAAGATGCCACTGACTGTACTGTTTAAATTACTTCAAAAGTAATTGATTATTTTGATACATGATTGAATGATGGTGATTTGTCCAATCTTCGGATTTTAACTATTCTATAAATGAGTGGAGGCTTCTATTTTAATGGATGATAATGAAATTGTAACCCCGCCTGCGCTATCGGTATACACTGGTGGGGTACCAGTGAGGGATGATAAGTGAGTATGAAAAGGCAAGTCAGTTAGCTCATCGTGACGAAATTAACGATAAATTATTCACGATGGTTTCCAGGGGGAACCGCGTGGAGGTTGACCCCTCGCCCTAACTTAGTCGCTTCCTACGACACCCACGGGAAAGGTAGGGACGACCCATAATGCCAGGGCACACATGGCAAACGTGTAAACATATAAGTTATATATAAATAACTTCAACAAAATTAATCGATATTTCATTTGTATCACTTACAGCATACAAGAGACATGTACAAAAAAAAAGGAAAAAAAAATCTTTAAAAGGAAAATATATAAAAGAAGTAACATACTTTTTTATTTCGTGTACGTGTTAAAGTAATACGATATGGTCACAACTCAGTTTACTGCCTAGCCTTTAAAAGAATGTGATTTATCTTTTTGTTAAATAATTGTATACCTTTGTTTACCATATATGTACATATTTATAACATTATGTCAATCTACAGTTATGGATTGATTAAAAGCGTTCATAACCTTTACTCACCAGAGAGAGACTTTGTACAAAAGTCGATTGCTTGTGTACCTCTGTCCCATTCGTGTTTCAACCGTGAAGCAGCTGTGTTTGCATGGCTGTGTTTCGGTTTGAAATGTGGGATATGGCGTGAATTTACTGTGTACAGAGGAATAATACCTCAGGTAATAGGAATTTACTAGTTATAGAGGAATAACACCTAAGTCCTCAGGAATGGCAACGCATGGGAGGTATCATGGGCGAAACAGTATACTCTGTTATGTCCATGGTACTGCTCATGTCTATAGGCGACGGTTACCAGTTTCCATCAGGTGGGCCGTCAGCTTGTTTGCCATTCTAAGTTGTATAAAAAAAAAACTCATCGCAATGTCACTATTATTTGTTAAATTGTCAAAAACAATTGAAGAATTTTCAATGTTTCTGATTGATCAATCAAAAACTGCTCTGCCTACCATCTATATAATACGTAGCATATAAATTTACTATTACAAACTTTGTATCAATTTCATATTTCGTTTTGGAATTTTTCAAATATAATTTTGACATCAAAATGCTAATGTTTTGTGACAGTGAGTATAAGTATATTATTGAATGATTAATATTTTAGTTCTCTGATAGAGTTTTTTTTATATAATCAATAAAAAAATGGAAATTATTAAATTGTTATCGAAAATTTACAGATAATCAGTTCGCTAAAGGAGCACTTTTTAAATTGTCAATAAAAATTAAAATTGATAAATTGTTTTCAAAAATTTACAGATAATAAGGTAGCTAATACAGCATTTTTTTTAAATAACAATATTATTAAATTGTTTTTGATAATTGACAAATAATTACGTTCGTTATGAACATAACGCTCTCAAGTGTTTTTATCTGCATTCCATTCACATCAGTTGAGAATGCGACCAGACACTATACTGTTAATTTAATGTAAAAATAAATATATATATTGTTGCACATTACCATGAACAATACTGTTATTTACATATATTATACAGGTTTGCACGGAAGCTTATGTTTAGTTCGTCATCAAGCAAGGCCAGTGGAGATCATGGATTGATAAATTTAACTACATTTTTCAATTTGTCACAATAATTTTAATATTAAATTGCCTAATATTAATACTGATATTAACACGATCTTAAAGAAATTCAAATCAACTTTGTATAGATTTTTTTGTTAAATTTATTCAGCTTAATAACAGCATGGCATGTATCATTGCACATATGTACAGATTATAAGTGTACAAATCTTTGAAATTTAAAATATTACTGTAGTCTATTTATTGTATAACTAGTATTGTAGTTTTTATAAATTTTCTTACTAATAATAATATATAATGAATACGCGTGTCGTGGCAGCCTTTAATTGAGGCAGCATTTTATAATGTAACGATATTATCATGTATTTTAAGTAGATATAAATGTATGCTTTGTTGGTTGTCCTTAAATAAATAAATAAATAAATAATAATAAGAGTTGCCAAGTGATCTCGGCATAGAACGTTCAGCAGTGAACAGTTAACGGCTGATGATGATGATGATGATATAATATGAGTATATAGTAAATACTAGCTGTACATATAAATGCATATATAAATTACTGTAAAAGCCCATACATTCGTAAATTTTTGTTTAAATTAATAAATCTTAGGATATGTTAACATGAGTTGGTAATTGCAAGGACTTTGTAAAAAGTCTTATTTCGGTCTTTCACCAAACCAAATTTAACTTACGTTTCTGTCACGCATAATATATGGCTTTATTCGTCATGTACAACTTTAACTATCTATTTATTACTATATAATAATATGTGACATTGCCGTGTGTGTAACTTTAAAAAATTGTGCATACTTGTGCATACTTGCTCTGCCATTTTTTGATCATCGTTTGCAACAGTGAACACCGTTGCTGTCCCACGTTGCCATTTATTGTTAGCCGTTTCTAACAATTCCATTCCCTTAATGATTGTTGTTTACAGTTTGAAATTTACAGAAGGTATGTCTCCTTGCCCTGTGGTCCCGGCATAGAATGAGCCACCCCTTCCTTTCCCGTGGGTGTCGTAATAGGCGATTAAGAGAAGGCGAGGGATGGGCAGCAGCACCCCTCTTAAAATATTTCTAAAAGCCTAACTGCGGTTGCCAACACGCCCGCCAAACTTGGCAACTACTGGCAAAACTCCCCTCATGGGGAAGGTTAATGTCCAGCAGTAAACAGTTGACGGCTGAAATAATAATATGTAATAGGTAATACATATATAATAACATATAGTTATAGACCAAGAAAAACTAGGCTTTATTCGTGCGTTTTTCAAGACACTTTCTCCCACGCACAACCACTCTTTGGAATCAACTTCCAGCAGCAGTATTTCCGAACCGATACGACAATATAACCTTCGAGAAAAGAGCATATTCCTTTTTAAAAGGCCGGCAGCACACCTGCAATGCGGTAGGTGTTGTGGGTGATCATGGGCGGCGGTAGTCACTTACCATCAGGTGAGCCGCATGCTCGTTTGCTCCCTGTGTTGTAAAAAAAAATTTTTCAAGAATGGCATGATGGCATGATTGCTATTCTTGAAAATTCATTCATGAATCTTGATAGCTAGGATTTCGATAGATTTATTCAAAAGATAGACAGATTCGAATGCGCTTTATTCAAGGATCTTTATTTTTTTTTTATTTTTTTTTTAACGTCTGGAAAATGTTTTATGCAAACTCATACACCTTGTGGGAGGCGAATGGGTACTGTGGGACTCCCCCCGTAAGGTGGGAGTGTACCCACCAAAAACCAGACGATATACCCTCGAGGTGCCATATGTTGGAGACATGGGTTCGCTTCCGCACTCACCACATCACCGACGGCTTATTTAAGAGTCCTGAGTATAAGTTGAAATAAAAATATTTATAATTGTGATGAATTCTGTAAACAGTGGATAAAAAATGGCATTCAAATAAATGCGTGGTTCTTAGCATTCTATTTAGACGACTGTGATAAATTAGATTATTCATGTGTCCGCTAGGAGGCGCTTATTCAGTTTCCAAATTTCCAACAAAACGTCAATAAACCGTATTTAATTTGTCAACGAGTAGCGGTCTAATGGAGCGTAACCAATTTCATTGGGATCACGTGGCAGTACGCTGAGCGACTACTTGCGTTATGTTGGTAGTCGTGATATACTAAAGATGCGTTCACACGTAGTTTGTACTGTAATAAAATATGTACAATTTTTTTTAATTACTTCACAATTTCTAAATATTTGTATAGGTAGATAAATAGATAAATATAATATTTATTTGCTTCGTTTACAGCACACAAGTAATAACAGACATAGATACGAGAGAAAAACAAAATTTAATAAAGAAAAATACAATATAGAAGTAACTTTTTTTTTTCTTTTCTTGTATTTGTTACAGTAACACAAAATATACTCGTATATTTTTAACAATATTTTATTTCTTTTTTTAATTATTTAATTGTCTGTAGGATAGTACTTATTTTACTGTTTATTTATTTGATTGTTGAAGGATTTCCAATAAGCATAGTGTAGTAAAAATGGCGGTCTGCATGTTTTCGTGCTAATTGCACATTTTTGTAATACAAATATGCTGTGCAGGTTGGCTGCTTTTTTTTTATACAACTTAGAATGAGCTGACAGAATAAGCTGACGGCCCACCTGATGGAAACTGGTAACTGCCGTCTATAGACATGAGCAGTACTATGGACATAACAGAGTGTACTGTTTCGCCCATGATACCCCCCATGCGTTGCCATTCCTGAGGACTCAGGTGTTATTCCTCTAAAATATTTATCAAATAATAATATTTCATAGAAGAATATGGTATGAAAGTAACTAAAATAAACTAATCTGGCAGTCTCGATATTAGTACACTATTTAACCTACTGCCATTTAATCCATCACTATGAAATTTGCTATGCAAATATTATATGAAATAAAGAAGGATATAAGATTTTTTTTTCTAAAATATGAACTTATGAGAATCTAAAATATAAAAATGAGAAAGAGATGAGATGGTTCCAAGTTACACTGACAAAGTCGTGGAGAAATGCTAGTTAAATTTAATTGAACAAGTTACAAAGTAGTGATAGTCCCAAACTAACATAGCTTGTATTTTAAGCATGTTTTTCAATGGATGATAATGAAATGTTAACTCCGCTTGCGCTAAGGGTATACGCAGGGCACCAGTGAGGGGTGATAAGTGAGGACGAAAGGGCAGGTCAGTTAGCCTATCGTGATGAATACACCTGGAATTCAGCACGATGGTTTCTAGGTTGGACCACGTGGAGGTCGACTTGGTAGGGTATATTGCTAGCAATGGGACTGACAGTCCATGCTTTTAACAATCCCTTCCATCTTGTATTTTAAGCACTGAGTTCTGATAGACTATTTTAATATCTTATAAACTTTTAAATCAATATAAACAGACGGATTTGTTTTGTATTACAAATATTTATATTAAGCGGGGAATGAACTCACGTTCATCGTAAGATGAAGCAGTGTGTTGAACTTTTACATCATTATGGTTGTACCGTTATGGTTAATTAAAGTCACAAAAAATAATAAAGTATTATTTGTTAAATTTGAAATATAACTTTTACTAATAATATAAATGAGTTTCATATAGAAATTGCCATGTGAAGTTACGTGAATGTGCCACTTTTTTCCTTCTCATAGGTGTTGTAAAAGGTGACTGAGGAAGTTTGATGGTCGAGGGATAGGCAATAGCGTCCCTCTTGAAACATCACTAAAGCCTAATTGGGGTTGCCAACTTGCTTGACAAGCTTGCCAACTAGCAAAACCCCCTTATGGGGGACGCCTATGTTCAGCATTAAATACTTATTGACTAATATGGTAATGATGATATATATGCTAATGTAATATAGTGATGATGATCAATATAAATTTAAAAGTGAGTTTGTTGGTTAGTTTGTCACCTGTTACCATCTTATAGGCTTTACCGATTCTCATGAAATTTAGTATTCAGGGAACTACATCTGGGAAAGATATAGGCTACATTTTATTCCGGTTACGTGAAGTTGCAGATAAAAGTTAGTTGTTTATAACTTTTATTTTATACTTGTTTTTTGTTTTTTTCTTTCTTTCTACTTTCATTGTTAATACCTAATGCAGACTACCAGTCCTATTGCTAGTAATACACCCTATAGGGTTGACCTCCAGTTGGTTTCCCCTGGAAACTGTTGTGCTAAATCCCAGGTGTATATATCACGATGGGCTAAGTTACCTGCCATTTCATTCACACCTATCATCCCTCACTGGGCCCCCGCCAGCGTATACCGTTAGCGTGGGCCGGGTTGCCATTCTATTATCATCTATTAAAAAAAAGACCCGATCCTTCGCCATGTACATTTTTTTATGCCACTGAGGTGGCAAACAAGCATACGGCCCACCTGACGGTAAGTAGTTACCGTAGCCTATGAACACCTGCAATACCAGAGGTATTGCAATAACATCTAGGTGTTGCCTATCGTTCTCCTTTAATCATCAGTTCAGCGCATGGGTTGTCTCTCAACGTTCATACGGCTAATTCTTGGTATTCTACGCTCTGCGATATTACGGCTCAATATGCGGTGAATAGTTTATTCCATTATTTGCATTTGACCGATTCGTTTCACGTAACACATTAACGCGTATTAACCGAAGCGAATGAACTCAAGTATTCGGCTGCTTGTTTTGACGATCGTCGTATGAAAATTGAGACTGTATCTTTATTATTTATTATTTTTTATTATTATTATAAGTATCATCATCATCATCACGCACACACACACGCACGCACGCACACACACGCACGCACACACACATACACACAAGAACAAGCGCATATACACGAGCACATTTATTATCATAAATATACATTTTTTCTTTTTTTATGATATGTTAATTTTTTAGTATTATTGTATAAAAGTAAAACAAAGTGAAATTTTTCATGCTGATTAAAAAAAAAGAGAAGTACATTGTAATGATTATGAAATTTACTTATTGTTATGAAAGAGCGGTTTCTTCTAACACAAGCAATCTTTGCTTAACAGGAGATACCATACACTGTAATGTAACTAACTACCTTTGTATAAAGAAATAAATTTATTATTATCATCTCAGCCATTAGGTGTCTACTGCTGAACATACGACTCCCATATAGACTGCTATACGGAATAGTCCTGAGCCACCTGCATCCACTAACTTTCTGTATATTATCTATCTAGAGATAATCTATATTATTTCTATATAGTATAATTATCGACCGGTAGAATCGAATTTAAAAACTAAACTTTAAAATCCATTTTGATAAAAATTTATATGATCAATCTGAAAGTATGTTCTTTTAAGTAAAAAAAAAAAATCGGTTTCTAACTGACATATTTATGAGGTAACGAACATAAAAAAAAAAACACCACCGAATTGAGAACTTCTCCTTTTTGTGAAGTCGGTTAAAAATCAGAGAAAATACTGAAATAATAAACAACGGAAAATAACGGAAATAGAATGTAGAAATGTATATGTGTATGAAAATCGATAGATTGCTGTGTGAACTCAGCCTTAGGTGTCAAACGCATGCGGTCCCTTCAAAACATGTTCAGTCACGTGTAATAAGATTTCATTACACTGACATTTGCTAATAATTAATCATAAATTAAAAATAATAGGCACATTTTTGTTTATTAATGATAAAAATTGAATAATAACCCCGCCTGTGTTACTGGTATACCAGTGAGTGATGATAGCTGAGGATGAAGACATGTCAGTTAGTCTATTGCGATGAATTCACCAGAAATTAATCACGATAGGTTCCAGTGGGAACAACATGAAGCTCGACTTAACAGGATGTGTTACTAGCAATGGGACTTCTCTAATTCCTATTACTAATAATCCTTTCTCATCTTGCCGTCTGATAATTAAATTATGAATAAATTAATGAAATGAATGAGAGAATTTACTTCCTAACTCTGCATTGTGTTTCATGCAAATTTATATGAAGTCCGTGAATTCCGGAAAGAAAACAGAAGTCACTCCGTTTACCTGATTATTTACTAATTTAATAAATATAGAAATAATTACTTTATTTAAAAAAAAAAAACAGGCATTAATAGTTTTATTATTAAATAAAACAAACGTTGAGGTATCCCTTCCATTAGCGTTGTCGTAATAGACACAACTCACGTATCAACCCGGACTTTATGGTTGGTGATAACATCACTCGCTGTGCTCACTGCTAATACAGTATTATGACCTGTATGTGACAGTTATAACTATTGTATAAGGCACAAATAGATATGTGATAGTGAATGCGTTGACTGCTGGAAAAGTTACTTACGAAGGCGGTGTACGACTACTTCCGGATTTAGATTTGTAAGGTTCCGTACCAAAAAGGTATAAAAGTATGCTAATGTTGTTTTTTTTTTGTCAATCTATATATATTTCAGTAAATACCAGAGGGAGACTTTGTACAAAAGTCGATTGCTTGGGTACCTCTGTCCCATTCGTATTTCTACCGTGAAGCAGTTGTGTTTGCATGGCGTGAATTTACTGGGTACGGAGGAATAACATCTGAGTTCTCAGGAATGGCAACGCATGGGGGGTATCATTAGCGAAAGAGTATACTCTGTTATGTCCATGGTACTGCTCATGTCTATAGGCGACGGTTACCACTTTCCATCAGGTGGGCCGTCAGCTTGTTTGCCATTCTAAGTTGTATAAAAAAAAAATACATCATTAGATACAGATTTTTAATTTGGAATATTTTTTATTATATCTTTTTACTGCAATAGAATTAAAAAAAATATTTTGTTTATAAGGTGGTCCATAAGACTCATTTAATGCTTCAAAATGGATATACTACTCCAGAGGTATCATATGATTTAATTTTTTTTAAATTGATTAATAATGTAATAAGGGACTCCCACTTATAACCGAGGAAAAATCTGAAATATTTATAGTTTATAAATCAATATGGGAATATAATAGACAAAAAATCTAACTAGAAATATTTTTGAGAACTTATATCTTATAAATAAATTTTATAAAAATAAGAATTAACTAAACTGCAAACTTATTACATGCCTATTACGGATAGGAAATACAAAAAATAATTTATTCTCAAAGTGTGGCAATTTAATGTATATATGTATATGTATATATGCGGAACCCTTAGTGAATGTACATGAACACTAAATAAAAGTCCAATTTCTTCAATAATATTTTGTTTTACAAGAACAAATAACTGAGTGTTTAGGGCGTCGTATAAATATGTTAACGAAGCGAGACTTGTTCACCTTGATACGAAGGTTGAAGGCTCGCTGTGCACGTTCAATAGCAGCTTCTTCGAGAAATGACAAATTTAATAACGAGGATACTTATGAACGTTATGCAGAGGAAAAACGCTAACAAGACAGCCTTAGTTAAGAATCCTTTACAAGGTTTAAAACAGGAGTTCCTAAACTTATTTTGTTTATTGCCCACTTTGAGAATAACTTATTTTTTAGCGCTCCCACTTTTCTACCTACTTAAAAACAACTATTACTTCAAATTAAATTAATCAATTATTGTAGCCCTTTAGGCCTGCAGCGCCCACAAGAGGGCGTTATCGCCCACTTTGGGAAAGGCTAGTTTAAAGGAACAAGTGTATGTCAAGTCAGTGTACAGAGTTTTTTATGAATTATGAAATATACATATTTAAAGAATTATAACAGAGATATGAGTATACCTTTATATTTTATCGCTATATAAGTAGATTTTTTCAAATATTTATCTCTGACAAAGTCATAAGAATAGATTATTATATATGTAATTGGCTATATTCCGCGAGTTTGCCCGCGTAAATTATTACATAAAGTATTCTGTGTACTAAGTTAGGATATAACCTATTCGTGTACTAAATTTAATTCAAATTCGTTCAGTAGTTTTTGTGTGAAAGAGCAACAAACATTCATCTATTTATCCTTACAAACTTTCGTATTTATAATATTAACTAGCTTTTACCCGTGACTGTTAGCGTGATTGTGGTATTATTTAAAAAGTTCTGCCAGTAGTTGCCACGCTTGGCAGGTGGACTAGCAACCGTTAGGCTTGGAAATGTTTTAAGAGGGACGCTGCTGTCCATCTTTCCACTATAAGCTCCTTTTGTCCCTTACGACATCCACGGGCCTATTCTATGCCGGGAACATACGGGAAAACACGATAGTAAAGCTTATTAACGGCAAAAAAATCTCTTATTTGATAAAGAGAATTTAGAATCAAATTATACTATGCTGACTCATTCATTCATGAATCATTGTGAACTGTATTGACCTCCAAACAAGACACGAAATGCGGAGTCAACGTGGAACGAAACGTTCGGTTTTAATATAGTTCTGAATAATGTCGTAGTTTTGTCGTGTCGTACCGGCATAGAAGCCACTCCTTCCTTTCCCGTGGGTGTCGTAAGAGGCAACTAAGGAAACTTAATTATCAAGAGATTCGCAGAAGCGTCGTTTTTAAAACCTAATTGCGGTTGTCAACCCACCTACCAAACGTGGCAGCTACTGGCAAAACTATGGGAGAGGTCTATTTTCAGTAATGGACAATTAAAGGAACAATTAATTCCTTTTTGTCTGTAAGGATATACTTACAAATTGATTCCGTAGACATTTTATCAAAGTCGGTTAAGTAGTTTAGTTTTTTTTTTATGAAATCTTTAAATACTTTAATCTCTTATTACAAATATCATAGGGGAAAATGGATGATAATACATCTGTCATGGACATCAATATAAATAACATATTTTTATATTATATTTTTTCCATAAGTGATGTATATTTTACTAGAGGGAGACTTTGTACAAAAGTCGTTTGCTTGGGCATCTCTCTCCCATTCGTGTTTCTACCGTGAAGCAACTGTGTTTGCATCGCTGTGTTTCGGTTTGAAGGGTGGGACATGGCGTGAATTTACTGGGTACAGAGAAATTACACCTGAGTCCTCAGGAATGGCAACGTATGGAGGGGGGGGGGTATCATGGGCGAAACAGTACACTCTGTTATGTCCATGGTACTGCTCATGTCTATAGGTGACAGTTAATAAAAAAAGTTTAAAAAAATTACTATGGTACTAATCTGTAAGTATATCCTTTCAGATAAAGAAATAATCTTCCAAATTGGTTTACAATTGTTAGAGTTACGAGGTACCAAACATAAAAATTAAAATACAACCGAATTGAGAACTTTTTTCTTTTGAAATCGGTTAAAATACAAAAAGATATAAACTGAACTTGGTACAATTTCTACAACTTTGTAACTTTTTTTTTATACAACTTAGAATGGCAAACAAGCTGACGGCCCACCTGATGGAAAGTGGTAACCGTCGCCTATAGACATGAGCAGCACCATGAACATAACAGAGCACACCGTTTCGCTCATGATAACCCCCTGCGTTGCCATTCCTGAGGACTCAGATGTTATTCCTCTGTACCCTGTAAATTCACGCCATATCCCACCCTTCAAACCGAAACACAGCTATGCAAACACAACTGCTTCACGGTTGAAACACGAATGGGAGAGAGGTACCCATGCAATGGACTTTTGTACAAAGTCTTCCTCTGGTAATAACTTTACTCCATTGTGACACAGATAGTGAGCACCTACTCAGAAGCCAGTGATTTTCCAGTAACTCACGCTTCAAGCTTAAAATGCAAGCGTAGCTGTTACGGAAATGTCAAACAAAGGTACCCATTCAGCTATGCTTGTATAATAGTTAAGCTGTTTCAATTAAAGAACTAATTGAAATATAAATGCATTGAAAAATTATATTAAAATGAATACAAAACCGTGCCGTCTGGTTCCGGCTCAGAATAGGCCACACTTTCTTTTCCCGTGGGTACCGTAAGAGGCGATTAAAGGAGGATTTCTCTTAAAACATATCTAAACCCTAACTGAGGTGGCCAATCTGCCTGCCAAACGTGGCAACTACTGGCAAAATCCCCCAAGCTTATGTTCAGCAGCGGACAGTTAAAGTCTGATATGATGATGATGATGATGAATATAAATAGATGTAATAAATAAATAAATAAAACAGCAAATGAAAATGTAATATTTATAGTAGCTGCAAAATAAAAATAACTGTATTTAAATATTTAAATTGAAGTCTTAATTTGTATTTAAAACAGTATATTTTTAATCATTTTGAAACGTGGAAAAATTTTCGCGTTTGCTTTCATTCCAAATATACGTAACAGGTTTCTTTTACATGGTTGTAGCAGTTTAATTAAATTTTAATTTAAAATATAAATATGCTTTAGGTTTCAGGTTACATTTTATTATAGCCCAAACGTAATATAAATAGGGAGAAAATGTTATTAGGTAGATATTTTTTTAATATGTATTAATAAGTATCATACTAATTGCTTGGCTCTAGAACTAGGAAACCCTGTATTTTGAGAATCCGCGTGGCGATAGTTTATTTATTCATTATTATAATGCATTCATATTTTTTTTAATACAACTTAGAATGGCAAACAAGCTGACGGCCCACCTGATGGAAAGTGGTAACCGTCGCCTATAGACATGAGCAGTACCATGGACATAACAGAGTATACTGTTTTCGCCCATGATACCCCCCTTGCGTTGCCATTCCTGAGGACTCAGTTGTTATTCTTCTGTACCCTGTAAATTCACGCCATATACCATCCTTCAAACCGAAACACAGTCATTCAAAGGCTGCTTAACGGTTAAAACACGAATGGGACAGAGGTACCCAAGCAAACGACTTTTGTACAAAGTCTCCCTCTTGTTCAGTAGTGAGCAGTTAAGGGCTGATATAATGATGATGATACGTACTAAAATTTACATATATAAACGAATAAATAAAAGAATTTAATGATCGAGGAATGGGCAGTAACGTCTCTCTTAAAATCTCACCAAAGCCTAACTGCGGTTACCAATCCACTTGCTAAGCATTGTAACTACTGACAAAATCCACTTGTATTATTATTTTATATATTTATGTATGTGTATTTGTGTCGGTGTTTATATGCATGTGTGTATGTATGTGTGTATATATATATATATATATATATATATATATATATTTTAGTGGGTGATAATGTAATGGTAACCTCACCCGCGCTATCGGTATACACCGGCGGGGCACCAGTGAAGGATGATAGGTGAGGATGAAGCAGGTCAGTTAGCCCATCGTGACGAATTCAACAAGAATTGTTCACGATGGTTTCCAGGGGGAACCACGTGGAGGTCGACCTGATAGGGCATATTGCTAGCAATGGGGCTGTCAAACTCCATTGCTAACAATCCCTTTCCCCCCTATGTGTATGTATTATTACATTAGTACGAAGTCGTTTACATTATCTCTGACTCGTATGTCCACTGGCTATCAAATGTGTTTCGATTTGAATGGTTATCGTAGTGAAATTACATGGTACGGAGGCATACACGCATAGAATGCATGGGCATCATGGTTTGCGTGATGTTCGTGTTAGTATTAATGTAGGTTATGGTAGGTTGTCAGGTTATTAGCCATTTTAATTTTATTGTTACCATTTAGTAAAAGTAAGTCGTTGTTATTATATTAGCTATATTATTAGCTGAATATAGCTTCCCCTATAAGAGCGATTTGCCAGTAGTTGCCACGCTTGGCAGGTGGGTTGGCAACCGCAGTTTGGCTTTTGGTGATATTTTAAAAGGGACGCTGTTGAAAGGGAGGGCTGATGTTTTTTTTTTTACTGTTAAAAAATGGAATAGTATATATATATATAGCCTGCGCCAACGGGATACGCTGGCGAATGCGAGCACCAGTGAAGGGTGATCGATGAGGATGAAAACAGGCTAGTTAGCCCATCATGATGAATTCATCAGGAATTCATCATGATAGTTTCCAGGGGGACCCGCGAGGAGGTCGACCTGGTTGGGTATATTGCTAGCAATGGGATTCTCAATCTCCATTACTAACAATCCCTTTCCCCCCGTTGCCTATATGTTGTAGATATATATTTGTATATTTTTTTTATAAATATATGAACTGTATCTTATCCTGACCTATTATAGATCAGGATAAGATTCAGCTTTACTTCAGATTTACAAGAATTAACCAGAATTATTTCTAAGAGGAACCGCACGAAGGTCGGCCTGACAAGATATATTACTAGCGATTGAGACTCTCAGACCCTCATTACTAACAATTATTTTTCTCTAAGCAGGTTAGTTGTATGATTGTGATTAATTCACTAATGATTTCCTACGGGGTCGCGTGGACGATAATCTGGCTAGATATAATGATAGACGGTTACACAATATTACTGTTCATAATTTAATACAAATGTACAAATACAGCGCAATCATGTCATATAAATAATCGATAATAGCTCTTGTTGCCTGTCAAGGGAATATTTCTCAATCAAATTGATACAATAATAGATAGCGGCTGATCGAGAATTAAATATTTATGGACTAGAGATCGCTTTTCTAAGCTTATTCATATTTATATACGTAAATATCTTTATTTATATAGAAATGTCAACGAAGCTATTTAAGTAGTAAGTTTTTTTTTATAGAAAGGTGGCAAACCAGCATATAGCCCATCAGATGGTAAAAGATTGAAGAAACCTTAATACATCCTTTTAAAGAACTCAATATTGTAGTCTCTAGGAAAAAAAAAACAAAAAAAAAAAAACAAAAAGCTCTCGATTTATTAACATTGTATTTAAAAGCGTAATAGTAGTTGTTTTATTCTTTTGAAAATTGCTTAAAATAGTATGTAAGTATCAATTGATATCCAATATCTACACACACACACACACACACACGCGCACACACGCACGCACGCATGCACGCACGCATGCACGCACGCCAGTACGCACGCACGCAAGCACGCACGCACGCAAGCACGCACGCACGCATGTCCGCATGCAAACACGAACGCACGCTCGCACGCACGCACCCACGCACGCACGCACTTCAAACAAGGAGTAGATTCTATGTCAAATTATACAAATCTACTACCAATGATATAATGCATCAATTGTCAATGATTTCAAACTTTTTTGTACTTTAAATTAAAAATCTAATATTAGTTTATTTTTCGTTTTTGATTTTCGTTTCAACTATTTTTCTCGAAGTTGGTTCAATAGAATTTGGAGTCGAAACTGAAAAATACGGCCAGTTCCTTAATCTTCCGTTATATATCTGTATAGACATCGTATTAAAACAAGATAATATAATTAATAATATAATTAATTAAAACATATAATTAAGAAAATTTCGAAATTCTTGCCTGATCCTATAGTCCTATGTCTGATATTGATATGCCGTATATATATATCAAACCATTTAACCGACCGTTCAACACGAGTCAATAGCTCCTATTTTGCATACCATGCACAATATATAACCTTGACCTTGACTTGTACAATTATCGAACATTGTAAGGGGAACATCACGAGTTACCGCTTCAATGTTAACGTGATTGGTCTTATCTTTCATCAACGTTTATCCATAATTAAAAGTGATGGATTGTGAAATAATTATTTTAAGTGATATTATTTTGTACAGATAAACCAGCGCTTCAATTGACACGTACTTATCACTGGATAGTTTGAAATTTAGGTATCGGCAAAGCAATGAACACGCTCGTCGAATCCTTTATAAGGAGTAATAGGTACATTGTATTTATTATAATCGATTTTATTATGTCTTATATGAAAAATTAATAATTATTACGATACTTAGTATGGCAAACAAGTTGATGGCCCACCTAATGGAAAGTGATGGTGGGGGGGGGGGGGGAAGGGATTGTGAGTAATGGGATCTAACTGACCCATTGCTATCAAGTTGACTTCCACGCGGTTCCCCCTGGAAACCATCGTGGTTAATTCTAATGGAGTTCGTCACGATGGGCTAACTGACCTGCTCTTTCATCCTCACTTATCATCTTTCACTGGTGCCCCGCCAGCGTGTACCGTTAAAGCAGGCGGGGTTACCATCCCATTATCATCTATTAAAAAAATGGAAAATGGTAACAGTCATTTTTAGTAACAAACATAAAAAAATACAACCGAATGGAGACTTTGTATACCAGAGGGAGATTTTGTATAAAAGTCGTTTGCTTGGGTACCTCTGTTCCATTCGTGTTTCAACCGTAAAGCAGTTGTGTTTGCATGGCTGTGTTTCGATTTAAAGGGTGAGATATGGCGTGAATTTACAGGGTACAGAGAAATAACACGTAAGTCCTCAGGAATGGCAACGCATGGGGGGTATCATGGGTGAAACAGTACACTCTGTTATGTCCATGGTACTGCTCATGTCTATAGGCGACAGTTACCACTTTCCATCAGGTGGGACGTCAGCTTGTTTGCCATTCTAAGTTGTATAAAAAAAATCCCCTTATTTTTTAAGTCGATTGAAAAGACTGAATTCTAATCAACTATATTGGATAGGTACGTTTTTTAATTAAAGCAGGTAAAGTCGCAGTATGATGCAAGTAATAAAATAGTTTACGATACCGGTCAGCCATTTTGTTTTTACTGCATATCGAATGCGGTTTCGAGTAATTGCTTCAACTTGGTAAATTACAAACGTGTGAGTGAGTGAATGTCTCTCGAAGTCATTGGTGAGGTTTGTAAAATGTTACATTTATACATACATGATGACTTATATAATATAAATTTTGTGTATAACTTATTATTACTTGTAGTTGTATACGGTAATTTGACCGCACGATCTAGTGCAAAACGTATTCTACGTATATTTACCCGTACGTACTTTTTATTGAAAATCGTTCAGCGTTTCTGACGCAATTTAATAAGAAACATGTTGGCTTTCACATTTGTAATTAAAGTGTAATAAGTAAGACATGTCTAGACTTGTACATGCAAAAATAGGTTTTTGAACATATTTGAACAAAACTTTTCTACCGACTTTAAAAAGAAAGAGGTTCTCTTTTCGGTTACATTTTTTTTATGTTTGTTACCTTATAACTTTGCCAGTTGTAAACCGATTTGGAAAATATTTTTTTTTATTTCAAAAGAAAATATATAGACATTTTATTAAATCGATTTAGCGGTTTCGTTTTTAAATCAAAAGATCTAATTTTGTCAGAATTGAAGTCGCTTTTTTAGAGTACAATCTTAATTAATAAAACTAGTTTTGAAGGCATAATTTTTTTTAAATGTTATATATATATATATATATATACATATATAATTATATATACATATATAATTATATATATATATATATAATTATAATTTATGTAAATATTTATTTTAATTTCTGTTTTGCACTACTACTGCCCACTCACTACTTCCTATGCCACTGTGTTAGGTTGACTGAAAGAAATCTCTTTTAGAGATAAGTTCGCCTTTGCTAACATTGTTATTAACTTATTGTTGTTACTGTATCTGGCGGGACAATTTAAAATATCCAGACCCAAGACAATTTAGAAAAAATCGTTTTCTAAATTGACACGATAGGGAGTCGAGCCAGAGACTTCATTTATGCGACGCAACGTGGCCACCACTACGCCACGAAGGTCGTCAAATATTTTTTCAAACATCGTTAACTGACATAGTGTGAATAGTAAATAGGTAAATAAAATAATGACAATATGTACCCGGATTAATAATATAATTACGTTTCTCTCTAATGTGTCAACGACTTTAATGGCCTCGAAACGAGAAATACAAGTTGGCATACTTATGAACTTATTATGTTGATTTAATCTTGTATTTTAACATACAAAATTGATTGGCACAAGGTTACCGAGTAATTAAAAAGATAATAAAAAAATGTTACATCAGTTGTAGCAAGATTATATCTAGCTCCTAGAAGCCTGTATGTTTAATACAATTTATAACCGGCTTCCATACAATAGGAAAATCATACGTGTGAAATAGCTATTTTTTACTGAGAAAAAAAATTGTAAGTCAATATAAATACGTCTGTAACTATTTATCTACAACAATTTTCAATTTTTAAACGTTCACGCTCACTTTTTTACTTTATCCGAGCTGTAAGTACTTTATATTATTCTCAATTTCGTGTATAATATAGTATATGTTATATATGTGTAAGTATATTTGTTATTTATATATATTTATTCGTTTATATATGTAATTTTAGTATGTATGTATATCAATAATTACTAGTATCGTATTCGAGTATTCTGACACTTCCCTATGGTTGACTGGGAGAGAATGCTTTTAGCATTAAGTCCGCCATGTACACATATTTGTATTAATGAATAAGTAAATAAATTTTTAAGTTTTTTTTTCACCGTACAATTGCATTTCTGTTTTGTCAAAGGTTGACTGGGAAAGAATGCTGTATTACATTAAGTCCGCCTTTTGTACCTAAAATTTTTTTGTAATGTGGTCAATAAAGAATAACTAAAATATAATTAAATATTGTGTCCTACAAAAGATCGACTTCAATTTTGACAAAACTAGTCATTTTTATTTAAAAACTAAATTACTGAACCGATTTTAATACAATTTTATGTATTTATTTATTTATATTTTTGCACACATTAGAAAAAGTCTACAAGGCAGAATTAATGCGTGATGGCATTCTCTACCAGTCGACAGTTACGCTAAATAGAAAGAGCAAAAGGCGGTGTATAGATTTAAAAAAAATGTAAATTAAATAAATATTTTGAAAGATAACGAATTATGATAAATAAACATACAAACATATAGAAATAGAATCAAAATTACAGGGTACGGAAGCAAAAGATCTTGGTACCATAGGCAATGACAGGGTATTCATCACAGTGCATACTGTCTTTTTTTTATACAACTTAGAATGACTAACAAGCTGACGGCCCACCTGATGGAAAGTGGTAACGGTCGCCTATAGACATGAGCAGTACCATGGACATAACAGAATATATTGTTTCGCCCATGATACCCGCCATGCGTTGCCATTCCTGAGGACTCAGCTGTTATACCTTCGTACCCAGTAAATTCACGCCATATCCCACCCTTCAAACCGAAACACAGCCATGCAAACACAACTGCTTCACGGTTGAAACACGAATGCGACAGAGGTGCCCAAGCAATCGACTTTTGTACAAAGTCTCCCCCTGTCCATTTTGTCCGTGGTATTATTTATATCTACCTGAGTTTGCTCCCGCGGACGCTTAGACAATGGAATGAGCTCTTTACTGAGGTTTTTCCAGTATGAGGTTCTTCAAAAATGGTATATTAGGGGGGAAAGGGATTGTTAGCAATGGAGTTTGATAGCCCCATTGCTAGCAATATGCCTGGAAACCATCGTGAACAATTCTTGTTGAATTCGTCACGACGGGCCAACTGACCTGCTTCATGCTCATCTATCATCCCTCACTGGTGCTCCGCCAGCGTATCCCGATAGCGCAGGCGGGGTTACCATTACATTATCACCCATTAAAAAAAAAGAGTATATAAAGATTTCTTCAGGGTCGGCAACGCGCACGTGACACCCCTAGTGTTGCAGGCGTCCATAGGCTACAATGACCGTTTATTTATTTAAAATACTTACCGTTTTATATTTTGGTGTATTTGGTTTAGTGCTTATAGTTAAAAATAGACTTAATAAATTATTTTGCCTGTGAATTGTCAAATAATTAATTATTTCTCTCCTATATGAATCATAATCATTATACATGAGATATTTTCATGACTGATCACTTTAAAGATACTGTTAATTTCCATTAATTTATTTTTTACTGACTTCAAAACGGGAAGTTTCTTCGTTTGATTGTTTTTATGTATGTATCTTATTTTTTTTTTATTTTATTTTATACAAAAATCCATAGCTCTTAAAAAATAACATACATGCTAAGTCTCTTATGAATACAGCCAATAACGGATTTTATTTAAACAAACAAAAATTATAATTCCAAAGCGAGGTAGGCAAGTTAGAGTGGGTGTGTGCAAGTAATAGAAGCACAAGTATGAAAGAAACCATATATGTATAATAATGAGTGTCCATAAAGTGAGGTTAATTGATAAATAAAATCTTACATGATTTTTTGCTTATTAATTCCGAACCGATTCTGAGGTTACTTTTTGCAATTATTAAGGTTCATCCGCGTCTTCAATTGCTATGCAATATGACTATGAAATATAAGGTTTCTTTGGAGACCAATCTGACTAGTATATTGCATGGTTGGGGACGCTGGTTCCCATTATTAATAATATCTTATTAAATAGATGTGTTTACAATACAGATAGACTATATTCTGGAATAAAATATTTATTGGGTTTACAGTGCGAAGGAAAATCACATTATAGTTCATTCAGTCGTGAATTACAGTTTATTCAGTACAAATTTCGTTTGCCATAAAAATATCTAAAATATTTTTTTTATATTTATATCAATCAAGTTTAAATTAATTTTATTGAAAAATCTACAGCATTGAGAGATATAATAGTATTGGAATACTTTACACTGCAATATTATTAAATATAATAAAATTACACAGCTATTTCATTGAATTGAACGCTTTATTTGAAGTATAATTTTATTAAGTAGTACACGCTTTTTCATATTTAATCATCGTTATGTTGTTAAATAAACTGTATTTAATTAACATTTACTTAATAGAATTATGTCTTTAATCATTCTAAGTATTTTCTCACATCTTAGTTAGAAATTGTATATACTTTTAATTTATACGTCTACCCACATTTCTCTTCATTTATTTAAGACATCTTTGTTTATTTACTGATTATTTATAATGGACAATAATTTTAATTTTTATAAATAAAGTCGTATTTATGAATTTAATTATAAAATATGATTATTAGGTCGATTATCAAAGATGTAAAAGTATTTATTTATATATATAAAATACGAAGAACAATTTAACTAAGTGTTACCATTAATTAAATGAAGTTATTCAAAAACGGATTGCTTAAAAAAGTTTTCATTGTTAAACAGTAAACATAATTTTTTAATCAATAATAAGCTGTCACTTTATTCATCAATGATGTTTGTTAACAAATAACAACAAATACACATTTCTTCAGGTCGATAATTTTTCATGCATTCATATTCATTTAGCGAATTTTCATTCATTCATTTATTATAAATAAAAAATATATATGTTTTAGTAGAACTTACAAAATAGGCCTCGCTGTATAATAGTTCCTTTCACTTTATATCAAGCCCTTTGCACTATGCTGACACCACATCACATTCAAACAAATGTAATTGCGTAAAGTTTCAAACTTCGCTAGACTTATACACACACGTGCAACCGTGTCAACGGTCGCAGTAATACTGCACAGAGCCTTTGCGAAATCATGCGCAAACGCAGGATCGCGGTCGAACCAGCCTAAAAAGACCTCAAAAATTTCGACGGCTCCCTTTAAAGTGGCCTGGGTATTCCAAGTGGGGAATAGAGAAGCGTGTCTATCTTTACTGGTGTTTGCACAGTAAACAAGTGTTTCCTTTCTGACTGATTAAGTATTTTAGTTTGACAACTGATACGTTTTGCAATCAGGTCAATGATTTATTAAGTAAATGTTGTTATAACGTGGTTTACGTCATAAGTGTTCAAGTATTAGCTGAGTCAGCTACAGTTTGTGAGGAATGGAATCAATGCATTGCTTGGATCGTCAAGGAATAGCTGCAATATGTTACAATGCCTTCTCATACCCGAGATGACGACATACGAGATTTATATATTTTGTATATTTTATGAACAATTTAACCTAAATTAATTTGATATAATTGTATTTACCATAACCGAATGCCAAATGTTTTAATCTATACATACCTCGTTCGTTTCCTCTACTTTCATCACACTGTTTATACAAACTTTCCATGGGGAAACGCGTGGAGCTCGACATGATAGGGTGTATTGCTAGCAATGGGATCACTAATCTTCATTTCCAACAATCCCTTCTTCTCCGTATAAGTTGAGTTGTATATACATATATACATAACAAATTTTTTTTTAAATATTCGTAAGTTGAAGTAACAGGCATTTAATAATAGGTTTAGGGGCATCTTTGCTAGCAATGTATCTTATCAGGTTGACCTCCACGCGGTCCTCTTTGGAATCGTTCCATCGTGGTTATTTCCTTGTGTCTTCGTCATAATGAGCTATATAAGAAGGGGACTTTTTATAGAACTTAGAATGGCAAACAAGCTGACGGCCCACCTGATGGAAAATGGTAACCGTTGCCTATAGACATGAGCAGTACCATGGACATAACAGAGTATACTATTTCGCCAATGATACCCCCCATGCGTTGCCATTCCTGAGGACTCAGGTGTTATTTATCTGTACCCTGTAAATTCACTACCATATCTCACCCTTCGAACCGAAACACAGCCATGCAAACACAACTGCTTCACGGTAGAAACGCGAATGGGATAGAGTCTGTTTTCAACCTCATCTGTCATCCTTCACTGGTGCTTCACTACATCAGTAGTACACAAAAATTTCCAAGTGGAATTTTTGTTCCACATTCAAATAATTTATCTATTGAAAAAGCATACACAAGATTGAATCTATATAGAAAACGTCCACCTCTGTACCTTATTGGTATTTTTTTGTATCCAATTTCTCTGTATGTTATGTACACAATAAATATTTATTTCAAATAAACACCGTTTCTAGAGACTCCTGAATAACGTTGTGACATGATAAATCTTTATTGAATCATAAATGTAAGAACTGCCATGTTATTTATCAATACCTAGTACTCACTATAGAGTAAATATTATTTTATTTACTTTGTGTCTTAGACTATTTATTTATTTGCTAGCGTATTTGTAGTAGTTTGTACGTGAGCCAATTCCTTCGAAAATACTTCGACAGCTTTTCTAACAGTTTCAATAATATTGAGCTTGTTTCTCAAAGTTTTGACAGAGTTGCCGATGGACAGTTCCTCGTAACAACGTTACATAGAAACAATCAAATGATTGCTGACGACATGGAGAGTAGAAAAGTTTCAATTTTGAAATTACCATTCTTATCTGCGTCCGTTTATTTCGTGTGTCGTGTATGTACCCACTTATTCCCCACACACAAACACTCGCGCGCGTGCACTCGGGCACACTCGCACGCTCACTAGCATGCGCGCGCGCGTGCTCGCACGCACACACACACACACACACACACACACACACACACACACACACACACGCACGCACGCACACACGCACACATGCACGCACTCACGGACGCACGCACGCACGCACCCAGACACGCACGCACGCACACACACACATGCACGCACGCACGCACGCACGCACGCACGCACGCACGCACGCACACACACGCACACTCACACACACACACACCCGCAATTGGATTTTAACATTATTAAAATAATTTATTTTTGGTATGTTATTTACTTACATTGTTACAAGTTGTCTGGAAACGGTGGCCTGGTGACTGTAGCACAGGTTTTCCTAATTCAGCCATCAATCACCACAATACATAAACTGTGTATTCTTAAGTAAATAGTTTGTTCATACAGTATTACAGAAGGAAGGAGGGGAAGAGGGAGATCGAGACATAGTTACATCAGGCAGATCAAGGAAGGAGTTGGTGTCGTGTCGTATCAAGAGGTGAAGAGACTCGATGAAAATCGTAGTGAGTGGCAAGAGCTCCACCGACAAGAGCGCAGCTCTTAAATGGATAGATAGATAGATATACAGTATTGTGGAGAATGAATAAATATTTTTGAATTTGAATTGAAAATATTTTGATACTAGTTGGATAAAAAAATATTATTTACTAACTCTATCCCGCGGCTTTATCCGCGTGAAGCAGAACATAAAATTCCCTATCTCAAATATTATTCAAATCCATTAAGTAAATCTTACGTGAAAGAGTAACACACATCCATCTATTGTAACAAACATTGTCAATTTTTTTTATACAACTTAGAATGGCAAACAAGCTGACGGCCCACCTGATGGAAAGTGGTAACCGTCGCCTATAGACATGAGCAGTACTATGGACATAACAGATCTATTATATTAAGAGTGATTTATTTTTATTCATTTCTTAATTTATTTATACGTTAATTACAACAATACCATTATAGGTTTTGCCTAATTGCAATCACAATTAACATTTTTAATAATTCATCTATGTTGTTACGTAGCATTTGGAAAATACAATAATGACCTCCATGTGAACTTCTTCATTAAACAATTAAATATTATAACTATATAATTACCAACTACATTAACTAGACAATTTTACCAGAAGGAGACTTTGAAGTCATTTGCTTGGGTAGCTTTTTCCCGTTCGTGTTTCTACTATGCAGCAGTTGTGTTTGCATGGCTGTAATTTGTTCGGTTTGAAGGGTGATGGGTGAAAATGGTATGGAAACCCCGCCTGCGCTAACGAGATACGCTGGCGGAGCACCAGTGAAGGGTGATAGATGAGAATGAAAACAGGCCCATTAGCCCATCATGATGAATTCATTAGGAATTGACCATGATAGTTTCCAGGAGGAACCGCGAGGAGGTCGACCTGGTTAGGTATATTGCTAGCAATGGGATTCTTAGTCTCCATTACTAACAATCCTCCCCCCCCCCCGGTTTGAAGGATGAGACATGGTAGTGAATTTACAGGGTACAGAAGAATAACACCTGAGTCCTCAGGAATGGCAACACATGGGGGATATCATGGGTGAAACAGTATACTCTGTTATGTCCATGGTACTGCTCATGTCTATAGGCGACGGTTACCACATTCCATCTGGTGGGCTGTCTGCTTATTTTCCATTCTAAGTTTCATAAAAAAAAATTTAAAATACTAGCTATTACTCATGACTTCGTATGTGTTACTGGAATATTTTGATGGAAATAAATACTAGCTTATGCCCTTCTCCATCCCATACAGTACATCTACTTCAAATCTCATGGCAATTGGCTGAGTCGTTAAATTAGTTATAGTAATTCAAAATAATAATAAAAAAAAAAAAACAATTACATTAATGCCATTATATTTTTATGTGAACAATACAAGAGAATACTATTTTGATTCAAAAAAGAACAAAATTGATTTAGAATCGGTAAAGATATGGATATTTTTATTCTATATCGTGCGGTCTCGGCATAGAATTAACCATTCCTTTTTTTCCCGTAGGTGTCATAGTAGACGACTAAGGGATCCTAATGGTCGAGAGACAGGCAGCAGCGTCCCTCTTAAAACGTCATCAAAGCCTAACTGTGGTTGCCAACCCGCCTGCCAAACGTGGCAACTACTGGCAAAACCTACTTATGTTAATGGTGTGTTATTTTCAGAGTATTAATTGAAAGAAAGAAAGAATGAAAGGTAGAAAAATATTTATTTGGTGCATACCAATGAATTTATGTAGAAAAATATTAAGAAAAATGACAAAACAACTTATAGTTTATACTTCGTAAAGAGTTAGTGTGGAAGAAGTTTACTTTTGCAACAATATGTAATTTATTAGGGACACATTTAGTTTTCATATAAATTGAGGAACTTGGAACTTGCGTCGTCTATCACTAATGGTGTCTGTGGTAACAATGCGCTCGATATTATGAAATGATGTAGGTTAAATAAAAATGCTATGGTAATTGTGGGAATCGTAATGATCTCACGGTCACTTATTAACCATAAATTATGTAATGCTCATGTTGAGGTAGCGGTGTTACATATTATCAAACGACATGAATGCGATGGACAGACAATACTTCAATTTTTTTACAACACAGGAGGTAAATGAGCATGCGGCTTACCTGATGGTAAGTGACTACCATTATGCAATATTAAGGAAATACGAGTATGTAGAATATTCTATAACAAGAGATGTGATAAGTTCACAGAAAGCTCAGATTAAAGTTCTTTTGACTAGGAGCATGTGGCTCACCTGATGGTAAGTAATTACAACACCAGAATCATTGCAGGTGTGCTGCCGGCCTTTTAAAAAGGAATATGCAGTTGAAAGTTATGATGTCGTATCGGTTCGGAAATCATCGTTGTGCAGCGAAAAATCACTAACTAACATTTATAGCGGAACCTATTTTTTTGCCCTATTTAGTTTGAAACACAATAATCTATCCTATTTTAAACAATATAAGCATTTTCCTTCATATTTATGAAATTACAGAATAGCAATAAGTACCTAAGTATCAATTCTACAGGACCTCTCTCCGCGAAAACTAATTAAGTTGATTTTTTTTATTTTAGTTTAAACAAATAAACAGCTGTTGAATTTCATTCATTACACGTAGTTTTATTAAACTGTAAGCTATGCTTTTTTCTAACAAATGTTTTGGATAGCATTTAGCATTTAGAAGCTATATCGATTTTTGCGAAAAAAAATATTCAAACGCGATTATTCTCAGAATCTGATTTTTGTAGTTGATGAGTTTTCGCTGCACAACGACGAAATACTGCTTGTTGGAAGTTATTAATGATCATAGTTTACCTAAATGATTATGTTAACACTCCCGTCTCTTACAAATCTTCCGTATAAATATTCTTAGGCACGCACTGAAGAAGAGAATCTAAAATGTTTTAGGCACCTCCTTGTATACAGAAGGTCTTAGGTATCAAATCAATTTGATTACATTACATTTTTATAACAAGATCCTGTAGAATTTTGATATTGAACCTTAATCCGATCACATTCAGTTGAATTTAGGTTGAATAGAATTTAATGGAGCCTTGTTTTATGCTAGGTATGTTCAGAAATGGGTCGATGTCAAAGTAAAAGAGTAGGTACCATAAATCTGTTTAATGTTATAAAAAAACAAACAATGTATGTTCATTGTTTCCCAAGCATTTTATGTCGCGGGTCGCTGCCACAAAATGTTTATTAAAACATGTTGCGACCACTACAAAATATTAATTTGAGCTTTTGCTGAGTTTTAATTAAATATAGAAATTTTGTATTGTCACCGAAAAACAGTTCGTGAGCGTGTTTGTAATAATAATCCAGGTATTGTGGGACTTGTGAATGCAGAATGAAATCATCCACTATTGAATACAAAATTTAATTAATAACTTATTTTGTTGTCACCGAGAAATATTTTTTTTATATCGTTTTTAAATCTATATATTTAAAAATTAATGCCACTTTTCGTTGTAATTTTATAACTCAAGAACGGCCTCACCTATCCAAACCAAATGTTTAGGCTTTGTTCGGACTATTTAGTAGATGGTTTATGTGAAGTGTACATAAAATTGATTGAGCGGTTATTCATTTATCACATATTTTGTAACAAATGAATTCAATAAATGGCGGATTATTTTGTTAATGGAGATTTTTGTGTCAAATTCAAACTTTTTTTAAAGATGGGGATTGTTCTGTCAAATTTACCAGAGGGAGACTTTGTACAAAAGTCGATTGCTTGGGTACCTCTATCCCATTCGTGTTTTTACCGTGAAGCAGTTGTGTTTGCATGGCTGTGTTTCGGTTTGAAGGGTGGGATATGGCGTGAATTTACAGATAGGTGAATGTACAGAGGAATAACACCTGAGTTCTCAGGAATGGCAACGCATGGGGGGTATCATGGGCGAAACAGTATACTCTGTTTCCATGGTACTGCTCATGTCTATAGGCGACGGTTACCACTTTCCATCAGGTGGGCCGTCAGCTTGTTTGCCATTCTAAGTTGTATAAAAAAAAATTGAAACTTGTTTCAGTATTGACAGTACAAGCATGTTGTTCATGCGGTCATTTAATTTTGGACGTGTTTCAATTATAGTACATTACTGCAGCGGCCAGCAACTGAGGCATTGAAAGACGAACGTGCAAATGTGGGCCGAGGCACAGCCAAGGCATGCATATGTGAGTCCATCAATGCCTAGTTGTGGCCAAGGCTTGTATAGTAATTCTCTCAAACAATGCGCGAAAATCAAAAACACAATTTTACTTTTTAAGTTCAATGACGAATAACGAACAATAATAATTTTTCACGCGCCATAATATTCCTTTTTTTTTCAATAAACAGCTTTCTATTTGCAAGCCAGTTCGAAATTGAAATAAAACCTTTTATTAGTTACCTCCTTGGTAGCCATGTAGCCAGTAAAAGGTCATTCCATTTTTAAATTACAGGACAGATATGAGTTTACATAGTAATTTATCTGGCCGCAAAACACGACAGATATGGATTTTCATACAACTTTTGCCGGCCGTTGCCCACATGTATCTGGCCAGTACGGCAATTTTAATTTATCTCGAAGACGATTGTCAAAATAATGCTCACATTTCCAAGCATGTTTGAAAAAAGGTTATTTAACAAATATATTTTATTTATTGAAGCAATTGCAATGCCTTATATTAGGGGGAAAGGGGATTGCTAGTAATAGAGTCTAATTGTTTCATTGTTAGCATGGAAGCGCCCTGAAAGAAGAGCCCTGGAAACCATCGTCGTTAAATATAGTAAATTTTGCCACGATGGGCTAAATGACTTTCTTTCATTCCTCACTGGTGTATACCGACAGCGCAGGCGGGGTAACCATTTTATTATTAGCAAAAAAAAAATCTCACTTACTAAATGCGACCCATACATTGAGAAACGATGTTTTAATATGAAATTGGACAAGGAAACTTACGAAGTTAGAACTAGAATCTATCTGTAAAGCTAGATCTGTAAAAGCACTATGTATTCGTTAGTAAAAGAAGTCTATATGTATATGTATAATAATTTTATAATGAAAGAAAGACTTCATTTTTTGTATGTTTATTTGTAATACCAAAAATAAACAATCACTCAAACGATTTTGAAAATTTTTTCATCTGTAGAAAGACACATTATCTGTGAGTAACCCAGGCACACATTATTATTAAAAAAATTTGACATTTTTAATTTTTGTAATGAAAATTACAATAATATAACCCTAGGTATCAGGGGGGAAGGGATTGTTAGTAATGAGGAGGTTGGTCACCATTGCTATCAATATACCCTATCAGGTTGACCTCCACGCGGTTCCCCCTGGAAACTATCGTTACTAATTTATAGTTGAATTCATCACGATGATCTAACTGACCTGCCTTTTAAACCAGCGTATACCAATAGCGCGGGCGGAGTTGCCATTTTAATATCATCCATTAGGGGGAAAGGGATTGTTAGTAATGGAGACTGAGAATCCCATTACTAGCAATATATCCAACCAGGTCGACCTCCCCGCGGTTCCCCCTGGAAACTATCATGGTTAATTTCTGATGAATTCATCATGATGGTCTAACTGGCCTGTTTTCATTCTCATCTATCACCCTTTACTGGTGCTCCGCCAGCGTATACCGATAGCGAGGACCGATTATGATGCGGTTTTTATTGAAAGCTGACGTGATCGAAATGGTTCTTAAATTAGTTAATTTTTTTCGAGGATTCGAGGAAAGCCTACAGCTATAATAACTTAATAATTAAATGTAAATGATCATAGTAAGTAAATTTAAAGTTACCACATGCAGTTAACGAAAAAGAAATTTGTCACAGTCTAAATAATTAATAAATGGACAAACACAGAATATCATTAAAATCATTTAGTAAAAAATTTACGATGGTTTTTTTACGTAATTTTATATTTTATTATTATTATTTAGTACTTTAAGTTCAAGTCTTACTTGTTTTGACACTAGATGGCGTTGTTATAACAAGATTTAATTCGCATTCAATAAATTCATAGTATCGCCATAATTGCCAATTAGCTTAATTAAACAAGTATTGATTTGTATTATATACATGAGAAATATTGCTCTAAATACATCATTAATACTTGTTCGTGTAGGTGTCATTGTTTACGAGTATGTAAATAATCTCTTGACAAATATAATTGTAAACCTTCTATTTTCAGGTATATTACTCATAGTTTACAGTCATTACGATTACAATTTAACTTTAATTAATTAGAATTAATTTTTTTATTTTTTTTATGCAACTTAGAATGGCAAACAAGCTGACTGTCCACCTGATGGAAAGTGGTAACCGTCGCCTATAGACGTGAGCAGTAGCATGGACATAACAGAGACTTACTTTTCCGCCCATGATACACTCCATGTGTTGCAATTATTTAATTTACATTATGATATTATACAAACTATTGTATTATATTATTAAATTATACATTAATTAATAAAATGCCAATTTAAATAATTTTATTATAATATCTTTGGTCACCAAGTAGGCAGTGAGGAATAGTGGTCTTTAAAATAGGATTACTTATTGTCATTAATCTTACACGAAATTTTGACTTACATTTACGTAAAATAGCAAAAAAAAATCATTAACCCTGTTCTCTGGGGGGGGGGGGGGAGGGATTGTTAGTAATGAAGACTGAGAATCCCATTGCTAGCAATATACCCAACCAGGTCGACCTCCTCGCGGTTCTCCCTGGAAACTATCATGGTTAATTCCTGATGAATTCATCATGATGGGCTAACTGGCCTGTTTTCATTCTCATCTACCACCCTTCACTGGTGCTCCGCCAGCGTATTCCGTTAGCGCAGGCGGGTTACCAAACCATTTTCACCCATTAAAAAAAAAACCTTGTTCTCTGCGAACATATAAATTACTAGCTTTTACTCACGATCACTCCCTGTGACTCGGATATATTCACTGATCGGGATAAAATCTATTTAACCTTTTTCATACCATACAGTACGTGTATTCTAAATTTTATAGTGATTGGTTAAGCTGTTAAGGCGGTAACAGGTGACAAACAAACACACTTTCACAGGGGGGAAAGGTATTGTTAGCAACTTATAAATAATAGTATAATATAATAATAAATTAGTGCTAACATCTGTATACCGTGTTTTTCAGCAAATAAATTATATTATTATTATTAATAGGTCGACCTCCACGTGGCTCCCCCTGGAAACCATCGTGAACAATTCTTGTTAAATTCGTTACGATGGGCCAACTGACCTGCTTCATCCTCACCTCTTATCCTTCACTGGTGCCCTGGTATATATATATATATATATATATATATATATATATATATATATATATATATATATATATATATATATATATATATATATATATATATATATATATATATATATATATATATTATTGTAATGTCTTTTTAATTGTACAGATATTTATTTATTTTTAACAACTCTGAATAAACTGTCAGATGATTATCTCATATTGGGTTTGCTGAAAGAAATCTCTTTTAGAGATAAGCTCGCCCTTGTGCTATGTTATGTTTAATTATTGTTTTTATATAATACTTTTTGTGTACAATAAAGAATAAAGAGATATAATATTAAATATATATGAAACAAGAGCGGGAAAATGATTATTTCCTTAAGCAAGGATTTACTTTAATCTAAAATACAATGTTAATCGAGATAATTCTGGTACAATGAACATAAGAAATTGTATATATATTTGATTCACGGTTCGAGACAGAGATACTATTATTAAAGCCATTGATCTCGGATAAGATTTTTAAATATCTTTATTGCGGTTATTGTTGTTTTTAAAAACAAAAGAATTTTCCTTTTGTGTAAAATTTATGATATTTTCATGTTTTCCTCCTTTTCCTTGTCCATGCCTTTCTGTTATATCCTACTAAACTTACTTCCTGCTAAAATTATAAATGTATATTTTTTTAACATTTTGAAGGATAATTAAATTAAAAAAGAGAAACACAGCTATGAAATCGCAGCCGCTTCACGGCAGAAAAACGAGTGGGACAAGTGGTACCTATAGAGACGAGTTTTGTACAGTCCATTTGTTATTTAAAATCAATTTCCAATAATATGCTAATGTACATAATTATGGTAATTATAAAAAATATACAGGTTTGTTTTGCTTAACAAAAAAAAAATTTAATTGTAAAGGCACACAGAGGGGAAAGGGATTGTTAGTAATGCAGACTGCCAGTCCTATTGTTAGTAATATTCCTTATCAGGTCGACCTCCACGTTGTTCCCCCTGGAAACCATCGTACTGAATGCCAGGTGTATTCGTCACGATGGGCTAACCGACCTGCTCTTTCATCCTTACTGTTAGCGCAGGCGGGGTTACCATTCCATTATCATCCCTTAAAAAAACACAGAGGTCGTCAAATTCTCTGAATTACATATCATTGGTGATCAAAAAAGTAATTAAAGGTACATAATACGTAGAAAACAATTCATTATTAAGATGTAATTTGCTCAGTACAAAAAAAAAATTGTAAACACATGAGTGTTTACAATTTTTCGTCTGTGTACACAGACGAATAATAAAATTAATAGAAAACATAAAAATATATATATATATATATAGGCGAAATAAAATAACCTGCTCCTTTCAGAAGACGTTTAAAAACATAATACAAGTATTCGACATAATAAAGGCGCCGACCCAAACACCCACGCGCGATCGAGTCAAAGAGTTTCATTCAAATCGCTTCTAATGTAAAACGACCCAGGACCAAATGTAATCTCTCCATGTTTAACTAACATCCATGACATTTCCCTTACATGTAACTATTTTATGTCAAAAGGATAGATTAGTTGGACGAGTGTTTGAGTTGATACTTACTTGAAATGCAAGTGGGTCACGGTTGAATTTGATAAGTGTGATTAGTGAGTAACCAGCGATATTCAAGCGATTACAGTTTATATTACCATGTATTTTTTTTTTGATGGGTGTAAATGGCATTGTAACCCCGCCTGCGCTAACGGGATACGCTGACGGAGCACCAGTGAAGGGTAATAGATGAGAATGAAAACAGGCCAGTTAGCCCATCATGATGAATTCATCAGAAATTAACCATTATAGTTTCCAGGGGGAACCGCGAGGAGGTCGACCTGGTTGGATATATTGCTAGCAATGGGATTCTCAGTCTCCATTACTAACAATTCCTTTCCCCCCTATATTATCATGTTTGTGTTGCAATATTTTTAGTGAACATTATATCGCCTTTTTGTCCTGACATGGAATGGACCACTCCTTTCTTTCTCGTGAGTGTCATAAGAGGCTATTAAGGGAACTTAATGCTCGAGACATGGGCAGCAGCGTCTTTTTTAAAACATCACCAAAGTGTAATTACGATTGCCAAACCGACTGCCAAGCGTGGCAACTACTGGCAAAACTCACCTTGTTTAGGAAGGTCTATGTTCCGCAGTGGATAGTTAACAGTATCTTGAGAGCCACTGGGCCACGTGGTTTTAATTTTTTTTATATAACTTAGAACGGCAAACAAGCTGACGGCCCACCTGATGGAAAGTGGTAACTGTCGCGTATAGACATGAGCAATACCATGGACATAACAGAGTATACTGTTTCGCCCATGATACCCCCCATGCGTTGCCATTCCCGAGGATTCAGGTGTTATTCCTCTGTACCCTGTAAATTCTTCAAACCGAAACACAGCCATGCAAACACAACTGCTTCACGGTAGAAACACGAATGGGACAGAGGATAGGAAATGGATGAGAGATATTTCCTATATTATTCATGGAGTATACTATTCATTTAAATTAAATGTAAGTTTTTTTACTATATATTATAGTTTAAACGTATAATTAATCATACTTCAATATTTTATATGGCAAACGGTATATGTTTTACCTTGATATGCCATTTAGAATTGGTATATTTAATTTATTTTCCTATTTCAAAAATCTATGCGTACAAAATAGCAAACGAAAGCTAATATAAAATATTTCTTTATTTATTTTACACTTTTATTGCATCATTTTTTAAAATAATAAGTACAGTTAATTTTAATGAGAAGTGACACAAAAGGCGCCCTTATCGCTAAGCAATCTCTTACAGAGAACCTTTGGTTAGAAAACATTGTGAAAAAAGACAAATAAATAAAAATATTTATTTCTTTGATGTATCAATGTGAATAATACGTAAGTTTTAATGACGTCGAAATACTCAGAAATTTTTGTTTTATGACGTATTTATTGCGCAAATCTTAATTAAAAGGTAAATTACCGATGTATGACTGTATTATTTTAACGTAATATTTTACCGCAACGGTATTTTGGGATGACATCTGAATCATGGATTCGTACGTCATCATTATGTTTCTATCCTAATTCCAATTATATAAATTTTAGGGTAGGAGTAATATGTTTTTATATATGTAGGCCGTCAGCTAGTTTGCCATTCTAGGTTGCATTAAAAAAAATGGGCTCACGAGTTCAAACTGAGTATGGATTATATCGTGCCGTTATTTTTCAAATGTATATAGATACATTTGACAAGCTATTGTATTTAATACATAGGTATTAAATAGAATAGTTTGTCCTATCTGTCTATTAACGCACACATTCCTCGGGAATGGCAACGCATGGAGGGTATCATGGGCGAAACAGTACATTCTGTTATGTCCATGGTACTGCTCATGTCTATAGGCGACGGTTACCACTTTCCATCAGGTGGGCCGTCAGCTTATTTGCCATTCTAAGTTGAATAAAAAAAAAAATAATCAGATAATGGGACGGTAATCCCGACTGCGCTATCGGTATACACTGGCGGGGCACCAGTGAGAGATGATTGGTGAGGAGGAAAAGGCAGGTCCGTTAGCCCATCGTGACGAAATAACGATAAATTAGTTACGACGGTTTCCAGGGGGAATCGCGTGGAGGTCGACCTGATAGGGTATATTGACTGTATCTCTTTATTACGAATATTTTTTTTCTCTATTCAAGGATGTTAATACGACTTCGACGATTGAGTCACTGCAGTACTGATGCGGAAGTTTGTTTTTCTAGTGCATAGAAATAGAATAATGTTTTAGATTCACCACAACAATATCATATTATATACAAATAACATGTTATACTCGTAATCTTTATAAGGTGGTACGGTCAGCATCAAAAGTCGATGCAATGACACGCATAGCAAACTAAGATTTTCAAAATATTATATATATATATTATATATATATATATATATATATATATATATATATATATATATATATATATATATATATATATATATATATATATATATATTCGCCCATGATACCCCCATGCATTGCCATACCTGAGGACTCAGGTGTTATTCCTCTGTACCCAGTAAATTCACGCCATATCCCACCCTTCAAACCGAAACAGCCATGCAAACACAACTGCTTCACGGTTGAAACACGAATGGGACAAAGGTACTTAAGCAATCGACTTTTGTACAATATTATAATAATATATTGACCCAACAACGAATATGTTAAATGTTTGTTATCCAATATTTAATGTTGCAATGAAGAATCCGATCGAAAATAATACAGACCGGTACGGACGATATTGGAGTGAGTAATGATGTTTATTCCGCCATTAAAATGGTCGCGTACAACGCGGTTTTAGAGATGTTTTCGCCCACGAACACTCAGGTTATGGAATGAGCTCCCTGCCAAAGTTTTCCCAAGAGACTACAGCATGGGGTTCTTCAAAAGGGGGGTAAAGAGGTTTCTTCAGGGTCGGCAACGCGCGCGTAATACCTTTGGTATTGCAGGCGTTCATAGGCTACAGTAACCGCTTACCATCAGGTGGGCCGTATGCTTGTTTGCCATCTCAGTGGTATAAAAAAAAATATGCAAAAGAATCTAATATATATAGATATTGGTACGGTACCAATATTGTGATATCGCCCGTATTGGTCGCCCGGATATCAATTTCGATCGGGTTTTTCGTTTTAACATTAAATATTGGACATTTAAAATATTTGTTCTTGGGCCAGTATATAGATAATTTAAATAATATATATATATATATATATATATATATATATATATATATATATATATATATATATATATATATATATATATATATATATATATATATATATATATATATATATATATATATATATATATATATATACTACATACTATATCGACTCTATATTACAGACTTATCGACTTTTGATGCTGACCGTACTAAATAGTAATGAGCTTACTAATATTCAGGTCCCGTGAAATAGCACTTGTATCTAAATGGATGATAATGTTGTCGTAAATTAAAAAAGTAAATCTGGTATTTTTTCCTGTATCGGATCTGTTTACAGATTAGATAGATAATTTCGGGAGAAAAACGGGATCGTTCTGGTACAGGGCGGCTCAGGGCTAGTGTGTTTTTTTTTTATTAGAATTTAATAAACTGTTTTATTAATTCGTTTGACGTTTGGGTAAATTTAAATATTCGCATTTACCTTTGGGATGAAGTCGAAACAATTGTTGGGAACGACAAACATAGCTCGTTAAATTTCCGTTATACGGATAAATAAACATCGTTAAAAAATGAACATAACTTGTTAAAATAAAAAAAAAAAACCTCTGTTGTTCATGTCTGTTTATAAATATGTTGGCTCGTTTTATTTATATTATGTTTTATTTATATTATTTATTAATAGTATTATATTTAAATGAAAATATTGTCTGTTGACGTGATCTATTATATTTTTGTTACTATTAATTTATTTCCAACTAGCTAATTGCTCGCGACTTTGTTTGCATAGTAATTCTTATTCCTGTTTAGTATATATCGATGTACATATATACCTATTTATTATGTCTGGGAATACTGGACCAAAATTAACAAATCATGCGTCGTTCTTACTCTTTGTCATAGGTCAAAATGATTTTACTTAAGTAGGTTGTGTACTAAATTGTATAAGTTACTGTAGTTTTTTAACTATCCCACGGGAACTCTTTAATTTTTCATGATTAAAAATATCTAAAATATTGACCGGGGAAGTAAAGTTTCATGTGAATAACTAATAGTCTAACAGTTTCGGAGATAAACAGACAAAGAAACAAAAAAATTTAAAAATATGTATTCTATTTCGCTTCTAACATTCCCCTGACTCGGTTTTTAGCGTTTTTTTTTTCTATGTACAAAAGTTCGACCTGTACAGTTTTATTATATGTATAGATTTTCTTTTTTATTAAATAGAATTATCAATGTCTGTAAAGGTTCATTTTGAACAGTCCCCATGGATTAAGAAAGTATCCTAGCACTTTATCCCAATCTATGGGAACGAATCTGTAGAACACACTTACTAAGTAGTACTATATTATACTTATACAAAGATTTCGCCTCTATTCTGAGTGTATTTAATTTAATTCACTCTGCGTTTCAGTTAACAAGTCAATAAACCGTTGTTCTAAATCAGTGTTTTTCAGAGTGTGGGTCGTGACTCCTTGGGGGGTCCCCGAACCTCTACAAAGGGGTTTGCGCAAGGTCGCGAAGCAGTGAAAAATCGACAGTTCCGCAAATACATCAATCAATCAATAATACATAATGAAGTATCTATAACAGTTATCGATTACATGTCTGTTTTAGATACTTTATTATGTATTATTTATTTTATGTTATCGATACCCAACTGTGAATATAAATACAACTGTACGGATTTCATAATTGTATTATAATAAAATTCATACACTTTCGAAACCGTGGAGGGTAGAGGCTCGCAAGATGTTTTTACATACTAAGGGGGTCGCAAGATATTTTTACATAATTAGGGGGTCGCGTCATGAAAAAGATTGAAAAACACTGGTCTAGATACTGCTGACCTGCCAAGCTACTGCTGACCTTTCCTTATCGGTATGCATTGACTTGTTTAAGAGATCTTCAACATTTGTTTGTATAAAGCAATGACAAAACATATATAAGTATATATATATATATATATATATATATATATACATATATACTTAAAACCGAAACACAGCCATCCAAACATCTTCCTTCATCATGATTATCATATAATATTAGGCGTTAACTGTCCTATGTTGGACATAGACCTCCCCCTAAAGGAGAAGTTTGGCAGTAGTTGCCATCCTTGGCAGACGTGTTGCCAATTTGGTAGGTTTTGGTGATGTTTTAGGAGTTTTACTCTTACTTACTTTTAGTTAAATATAACGTTCTCCTTTCCATTTTTCAGAGTCGACATGTTTATCCGACAAACATGGAGAGAAAGCCGACTCCAACTTCCCGAGGATATTTTCGAAGATGGCGACGATCACGTGACACTGCCTCCGGAATTTTTCGACAACCTATGGCATCCGGATCCGTACTTTTTAAATTCCAAAGTTACAGGTAATAAATGAGTGAATATTTTTAATATAACGTCTCATATGAAATCGTTGTAAATTATATCTTAATGTAAAACATACATACATCGTATTTCGTTATTTTTATATTTAAATATATTGGCGGTGGTAACATTGTAGGAGATCGTACAATTCTTATTTTTTTATTTTGCAATTTTACTATGCGTAATGGTTTAAAATAGATTTTGAATATTTTCAACTGACTTTAAAATAGAGGTTTGTTACCTCATAACTACGTCAGTTATAATTCGATTTGGGAAGTTCCACAAATCACCGACTTGAATCGTGACAAAATCATTTATTTTGATTTAAAAAAAAAACTAAACTATTGAACCGATTTTGATGACATATTTTTTTTTTTTTTTTTTTTTACAACACAGGGGGCAAACGAGCATGCGGCACACCTGATGGTAAGTGACTACCGCCGCCCATGATCACCCACAACACCTACGGCATTGCAGGTGTGCTGCCGGCCTTTTAAAAAGGAATATGCTCTTTTCTTGAAGGTTATGTTGTCGTATCGGTTCGGAAATACTGCTGCTGGAAGTTGATTCCAAAGAGTGGTTGTGCGTGGGAGAAAGTGCCTTGAAAAACGCACGGTGGAGGACCGCCACTTGTCCAGATGGTTGGGATGAAATTTTAGTTTATGGCGGGTTGTACGATGGTGAAAATCTGCAGCAGGTATCAATCCGAACAATTCTTCAGAACACTCCCCATGATAAATTCGGTAGAAAATGCACAGAGATGCAACATCTCTACGCAGTTCCAGTGGGTCGAGCCGGATAGTAAGACGCCGATCGTCAACAATTCGAGCTGCCCGATTTTGAATGTGGTCTAACGGAAGGAGTTGGTACTGTGGCGCTCCTGCCCACAGGTGAGAACAGTATTCCATGTGTGGCCTCACTTGAGCCTTATATAGTTTCAGGCGGTTTTCTGGCGTGAAATACCGTCTCACCCTATTGAGCACCCCCAACTTTTTGGAAGCTATCTTAGCTTTTTCCTCCAGATAACCACAAAACTGGACGTCGCTAGATATATCGACGCCAAGAATCCCCAGACTCGACTTATTATCGAGGGAAGTGCCCCGAAAGTAAGGAGATACGACAAACGGTGTCTTTTTTGCGGTATATATATATATTTGCGGTATATTAATGGAACTAATTAATCTACGTACTTAAAAAAAATCCAAATCGGTTTTAGAACTGACAGAATTATAAGGTAACAAACATTAAAAAATACAAAATAGCAAATTATATATAAACTATAATTTTTGATAAAAACAATTGTATTTCAAATATATATATATATATATATATATATATATATATATATATATATATATATATATATATATATATATATATATATATATATGTAGATGTTATAAACGTTTGTTATTTTAAACCTTGATATGTGACAAGCATAATTGTAGAAGGGGGAAGACCCGGTCGCCTTACAGTGATCAGTCGTTCAAGTGTGAGGAAAGTACGTTTGCGTCTCGAATTCATAAGTTATCGCATAAGACATTTAAAAGCATATAATGTAATAGTATTATTAAAACTTATGTTCACTTTTCAACCGACATCGAAAAAAGACGATTCTCTATATATATGGAAGGCTGTGGAACTTCTGGTAGTAATAGTGGTGATCAATCTTCGAGTGTTGGCAGTCACACACGTACTAATGGTAGCGGAATTAAACAAAATCAATTTTATATTACTTAGAATGGCAAACAAGCTGACGGCCCACCTGATGGAAACTGGTAACCGTCGCCTATAGACATGAGCAGTACCATGGACATAACAGAGTACACTGTTTCGCCCATGATACCCCCCATGCGTTGCCATTCCTGAGGACTCAGGTGTTATTTCTCTGTACCCAGTAAATTCACGCCATATCCCACCCTTCAAACCGAAACACAGCCATGCAAACACAACTGCTTCACGGTTGAAACACGAATGGGACAGAGGTACCCAAGCAAACGACTTTTGTACAAAGTCTCCCTTTAACTGTCCACTGCTGAACATAAGCCTCCACCTTGAAGGTTCTTGCCAGTAGTAGCTACTCCTAGCAGGTGGATTGACAACCGCAGTCAGGCTTTGACGTTTAAAGAGGGACGCTGCTGCCCATTCCTCGCCCTCCCTTAGTCGGTTCTTACGACACCCACAGGATTGGAAGGGGTGGCCTATTCTATGTCCGGACTACACGGCAAACTTTTTACTTTTATTTGAGCAAGTTGTCATCTTCTTAATATGTTTATTGTCTGGTTAGCATACTTATTACTTGCATACTTTTCGTGAACAGTATTTATATATTTTTATGTATTTGTCTAGGCGTTTATATGTATGTATATATATATATGTGTGTGTATGTGTATGTATATATACATAATAATGAGTAGGGATAATATTTATATTATTATATGTATCACATCTCCTATATTTAGAACTAATAAAATTTTTCATCGTACCTTCCACCAAATTGTTTATAATTACTCCTCTCCATCCAAAGGTTACCTGGAAGAGATTGCTCTTAGCGATAAGGTCGCCCATTGTTTTCTCATCGTGATTATTTCTTGTAATTAATTATATTTATAATAAGTTTACTATTGTAGTCTTTTGGAGGAAACAATAAAGAGTATCTATCTATCTATCTAAGTTCCATATACAGTGGTGAACAGAAACTATGACAAACACAATATTTTACGATCCTTCTCGGTTTATATTGGGAAAGTTTCCCAAAACTTTAGTAATTAATTAACCATGTGATAGAATGGAATTGTTTATTAGTAGAACTATGCGTCACATAGTTTCTCCTGATTTATAGTTGTTGACTGGAAAGGAAAGATTTGTATTCTCCAATTACATTTTACTAGTTATTTATCGCGGCTTTGCATGTATACTTACTAATATTATGAGTTTGTTTGTTACATTTTACGTTAAACGTTATCACTGTGAAACTACACTGTGAATTTTTTAAAATTCTCCATGTGGTCCCGGCATAGCTGTGTGGTCCCGGCATAGAATAAGCCACCCCTTTCTTTCCCGTGAGTATTGTAAGAGTCGACTAAAGGAGGGCGAGGGATGGGCAGCAGCGTCCCTTTTAAAATATCATCAAAGCCTAACTGCAGTTGTCAATCCGCCTGCCAAGCATGGCAACTACTAGCAAAGTTTCCCATGGGAGAGGCTTATGTTCAGCAGCGGACAGTTAACGGCTGATATGACGATGATAATAAATATCATTATAAAAAATATTAAAAGTACCAGAGGGAGACTTTGTACAAAAGTCGATTGCTTAGGTACCTCTGTCCCATTCGTGTTTCAACCGTGAAGCAGTTGTGTTCGCACCTGAGTCCTCAGGAATGGCAACGCATGGAGGGTATCATGGGCGAAGCATGAGTGAGATGAGTGGAAAGGAATGGAGGAGGCCTACACCCATTAACAAAACTAACTCCTACTAACATTTAGACAATAAGAAAAACATTAATTAATAATTACTTAAACACTAACAAAAAAAAAATACCAATATTTTGATACAGTAATCTTAAGGATAAGGAAATAAAAGGGCTTTTTTTATTTTATTTTATTATCACTCATTCACTGCATTAACGATGCCCGATGGGTGTCTCTGAAAACATTTGATAATGGGATCAAACCTTCATCATGAATCGTCAGGCGGTCTGTCGGTGAGGTTACTTCAAATGAATTAAAAATCACTCTATGTCGGTACTTTAAACGTTCGCCCCCTTATTTTAAGGTTTAATTTCGCTTATGTATACTGATTACGTATGATTTTATCAAAATTTTACATGTCAATGTGTTAATTCTATCAAAATATAGTAAAACAAATATTGTTCCACCATGTCTAGGAAACATGTTTATTTTGAGACAAACTCTATACCGCGGCATCACCTACTTGAGTCAGTATATAGAGTAATCTGTGCTATGTTAGGATATAACCTACCCATGTACCAAACTTGATTCAAGTCTGTTTAGGAGTTTTTGTGTAACATGCATATACTTACTCATTAGGAGGAGAGGGATTATTAGTAATGGGGAAGTTATCTCCATCGCAATAAATCCTGTTGGGTTGATATCCACGCGGCTTCCTCTAGAAACCATCGTGATTAATTCTAGATAGAATCATTATAATGGCTTAATTAACATGCTTTTATTCTCACCTATCACCACTCACTGGTGCCCCGCCAGAGTATACCGATAACACAGGCCAGATTACCATTTCATTATCATCCAATAAAAAAAAAATCCACTTTCTAGAGAATAAAAAATTGCATAGAGAGCAAAGAGTTTCTAGTCGTTAACAATGTGGCTTTCTATAGATAAATAAAGTATATCCTCTTTATGATATTATTTAATTTTTTTATACAGCAATATATGTTTAGATGAACATACAATTAATTATTAATATCCCATTGATAACTTATAAAACAGAGCAAAATTTATTTAGCAGTATCAGAAAATCTACTTAATGGACTCGATGAAAAATGCTTCCAAAAAAATTTTAATCATTTTTTCTCTGATGGGGGCCGGGAAGTGGTATCCATCTATCTTGTATAACATCTTTATTTGATTACCTAATTGTCTGGAGCCCCATTTTGTCTTAAAAATGTGTCAAGGACGATTTTTAATAAATGTAAAATATACGCTGTGTATACAAATTTTAAGTTATTCTCTTAAAAAAGGGAGATACTCGGTGTCGTTTATGTGAGATAGTGTTAGTAATTTTATACCTCTGTCCCATTCGTGTTTCAACCGTGAAGCAGTTGTGTTTGCATGGCTGTGTTTCGGTTTGAACGGTGGGATATGGCAGTGTATTTACAAGGTACAGAGGAATAATATCTGAGTCCTCAGGAATGGCAACGCATGGGGGTATCACGGGCGTAACAGTATACTCTATTATGTCCATGGTACTGCTCATGTTTATAGGCGACTGTTACCACTTTCCATCAGGTGGGCCGTCAGTTTGTTGCCATTCTAAGTCGTATAAAAAAATAAGCTCATTACTTCTGAATAACTATTTGGCTATTTTTTTTTGTTTGTAATTGACAAGACGAGGTTCGTAGGAAAGAAAATGTATACCCGTAAGTGAAAATTTACACCTGTCTGAAGTCTGGGCGGGTAGTTAGTTTTGAATATTTTATATTATTTTATTGAACTAGGTATTATCTTGCGGACGTCCATATCACTGGTTCCTTGAATAGAATTATTTTGTTCAATTCCGCTACCATTATTATGTGTGTGACTGCGAACACTCGAAAACTGACCGCCATTACTACCAGAAGTTCCACAAAGTACCATATTAGCCATCAATCTCCGACTGCCATTTTGTTTGCGCACGTTTTGCGATACGTGTTTTACCTCTGAACGAGGCATCTTCTGGCAAATTTTCAGAGCCTAATGTTAACCGTTTGGCAGCTAAACTCTATAAATAACCGTATTATGTATCTACCAAACATTTTGTCATTCATGGGTGTATTTAATTCGTTTCAGTAACATATAATAGGCCACCCCTTCCTTTCCTCTGGGTGTCGTCGTATAATGCGACTAAGGAAGGACAAGCTATGGGCAGCAGTTTCCTTCTTAAAACATCTCCAAAGCCTAACTGTGGTTGCCAATCAGCCTACTAAGCATGGCAACTATAGGCAAACCTCTCCCAAGGGGAGGCTTATATTTAGCAGTGGATGATTCAGGGCTAATATGAATATTAATAATAAATATTAGAAAATATATGCTATAAAGCATTAAGGTCGTCATTCGTCCCATTTTTTTTAATGTAGTCAAATAAATGAATGAATAAATGAACGAACGAATGAACGAACGAGCTAGCAAGCAAGCAATAAATAAATAAATAAAACATAGAATAATTTTTTTTTCAGTGCAAAATCTACTTGGATTTTAATGTACTTTCGATTTTTATTGTAAGAACATTCTTGTAATCAATGTTATTGAAATAAATTGTTTATACGGGAGTAGTACTTGTAATTTCTTAGGTTTCATGTATAGATATGAGATACGTTACTTAGTGGTTACCTACGTAATAGAATACCTAATACACTTACGTACATTACAAGATTCAGGTAATGATAAAATATATTCAATTAGTAATATCTATTGAAGTAGGAAACGATATTTTGTACGTAATTCTTTCAATGGATTTAGTCGAAATTAAAGGTTTGAATTGGTTAAGTATCAATTGATAGGAAAACTAATTGGCTTAAAATTAATAAGTACCTTTATAATATATAAATGTATTTATTTAATAAATTTTTGGAGTAGTAGGTTGTATAGATAAATAAAAAATAAATATGTATAAAAAATGTATTAATGTAAAATGATCTATTATAGACATTTTTTTATATTTTTATGCAATTTAATTTGCTAATTTATATATATGGTTTATTTTTTTTTATGCATCTTAGAACAGTACAACAAGCTGACGGCTCGTCTAATGGAAAGTGGTAACCGTCGCCTATAGACATGAGCTACTGCTCATGCCACGGACATAAGGCATTACCAGAGGGAGACTTTGTACAAAAGTCGATTGCTTGGGTACCTCTGTCCCATTCGTGTTTCTACCGTGAAGCAGTTGTGTTTGCATGGCTGTGTTTCGGTTTGAAGGGTGGGATATGGCGTGAATTTACTGGGTATAGAGGAATAACACCTGAGTCCTCAGGAATGGCAACGCATGGGGGGTATCATGGGCGAAATAGTATACTCTGTTATATCCATGGTACTGCTCATGTCTATAGGCGACAGTTACCACTTTCCATCAGGTGGGCCGTCAGCTTGTTTGCCATTCTAAGTTATATAAACAAAAAACACAACAGAGTTTCAGAGACTGTTTTGCCCATGATGCCCCCCATGCGTTGCCATTCCTGAGGACTAAGGTGTTATTCCTCTGTACTCTGTAAATTCATTGCCATATCTCACTAAAATTTTCAAATATATATGTAAATTATTCAAATAATATATACTACTTTCCATCAGGTGGGCCGTCAGCTTGTTTGCCATTCTAAGTTGTATAAAAAAGAAATTAGAGGGAGCACATCAACCCGGCCCGCCACGCCGTCACAAGTTTGAATTTTATAGCGCACATGACGGTTTCAAGTTACTCCACTACGTCATTTATAATATTTACAGCATAGGCTGTAACTATCACTGTTTTCCCCCATTACAATATTTGATTATTTGATTACAATAATCCACTGGTGTAATGTATCGACATGTTTCGCTGTATTTTATGTTGGTAATCCTAAATAAATAAATATGGGGCTCTTCAAAAATGGCGTTCTAAGGTTTTTCTTCAAGGTCGGTAACGCGCAGGTGACTCTTAATGTTGCAGACTTTTGTAAGTTACAATGACCGTTTATGAATACGAGACGGACTATATGCTTGTTTGCCATTCTTCTTAGTATAAAATAAAATCAAATATTTGAGAAAGATTATCATGAAAATGTAATCATCAACATTAGCTTGTTATATATTTTTTTATATATATATATATATATAGATAGATAGATAGATAGATAGATAGATAATTTATTTGCATAACTTACAGCACACAAACAAAAGACACAAAAGCAATGTGAAAAAAGATAAAAAAGATACATGTACAAAAGATTAAAAAAAAAAAAAACCAAAAACAAAATCAGAATGCATAATAATTTTTTTTTTCTTCATGCGTGTGCCACAGTAATGCAAAATGGCCACAACTCAGCTTTTTGCTTTGCCCTAAAAAGAGCAAAACACTGATATTCTGTTGTGGCCAAAAATGAGCCGCGAAATACCACTAAAAAAAAAAATAATAAAAAAGAAAGAAATATAGATCAAATACATAGTGTGCGTTCGTTATACTCGCTATTTAGAAGAAGGGTAGTCAGAAGTTAATTTCTATCAGTTTCAAGCACTCAAAACAAAATGAATACCCAAATTATACAAATACAACTAGTTACATAAAAGCATATTAAAGAGGCAACAGCAGGCATGCCCATCGCCAGACAGCGATCCCTCCCAGACAACCCAAGGATGGAGAGAATTAAATTGTGTCTGTTAAAGGTGTGACAGAAAAGTAATAAGACTAAAATATGAGAGAAAAAATGGGTAAGAATCAATTTAAACACAGTATAAACAATATAAATAAAATAGACTTACATATAATCATAATAATAATTAAATCCTTATAATATACTAAAAAGATAAACGCAAATAAATAATACATATGTGTATATGAGTATGCATATATTGGTGTATTAAGTACTACGACGGAGAAGAATAAAAATGTACTGTACAAAGGGAGACAGCTTCCGCCACCGATTTTTGTTTTTCTAATAGCATTTCTTTAATATTTTTCCTAAACGTATGTAAAGATGTCATTATTCTGAGGGGCGGTGGGATATTATTCCAACATTTCGTGGCCTGATAGCGAAAGCTGCCGGTAAATGCCACAGTTTTATGACATTGAAGTGACAGTGGTGGTCGCACTGATCTAGAATGATACCTATCATAAAAAGTGGAGAACTTCAACTTACTGTGAAGATATTCCGGATTTTTAAATTTCATTACACCAAATAACAAAGTAGCTAAATGTAATTGTCGCCGGGATTCCATATTGAGCATAGACGCCATATTCAAGTAGGGTGAAATGTGACTACGAGGAGAAATGTTGAAAGAAAACCTACAACAGGCGTTTTGAACTTTTTGTATCAAACGCTGCGTTTTACGAAGTAAACGAGGGCCGTACACTAGGTCACCATAATTGAATCTAGATAAAACTAAGGACTCGCATAAAGTGATGCGAACTTTAACCGATAACAAATGGCGAATTCTGTATAAAATTTTTAGACGATAGAAACAATTCTTAACCACATTCGAAATATGGCTTTCAAACCTTAATTGTTCATCAAATATAACACCTAAATTTTTAGCTTCCTTCACGCGTTCTATATTTCTGCCCAAGATACATAAAGATGGATTATTGTTTAAGATATTAACCACTTGTTTCTTGGTTCCTAAAATCATCCATTTTGATTTATCTGGATTAAGTACTAAGGAGTTTTTGCTTGACCACTCTGCGATTTTATCCATATCTTCATTTATCATTGACACGGCATACGGAATATTTTCAGGTGATTCATATATATATATATATATATATATATATATATATATATATATATATATATAACAAAATTTTTCATCGTGCCTCCCATCAAATTGTTTATAATTACTCCTCTCCATCCAAAGGTTGCCTGGAAGAGATCGCTTTTAGCGATAAGGTTGCCCATTGTTTTCTCATTGTGATTATTTCTTGTAATTGTTTATATTTATAATAAGTTAACTATTGTTATCTTTTGGAGGAAACGCTAAAGAGTATCTATCTATCTATCTCGTTTTAGGACGTACAAAAATATTTCATTCTCTTGAATTTGATATTTAGGAAATACAATAGCCGAAATTTTTTTAACAGATACTTTGCAACTAATTATTTTTTTAATTTAACTTAAAAAAAAAGAAGAAAACATGCTTGGGCCGTTTCTTATTTTGTTACACTGAATTTTTTCCTCGTAAAAAATCAACTCCTTTACTTATTCCATTTTTTACATTACTTTCATTTTAGGTATTTGGGAGTATAAAACAGATTAATAATGAATTTTATAATCTTTTAAAGTTAAGCAAAGATATAATTTCTTTTGATGTTTTTTTTTTGATGCGTGGCAGGTATAGTATAATATATTTATTAGTAAAATATATTCAAAATATTACAATCTGCTTTGAAATAGTTTCAGAACATGCAAATAAATATGTTATCTATTTCTTTATTAGGATCTTTGTGGTACAGTAGAGGACATGTTGCTTTTGCTAAACGAGATCCCGGGTGTGATTCTCGGAAACTAGGAAACAAACTTTTCCGAATTAACTCGGGTCTGGGTATTCTAGATTGTGCCTGAATTTTCATATTATAGGGTATTTTAACTTGAGATTGAGTCGGCTGGTATTAATTTTAAATTTCTGTATTTTTTATAACACTACGCTTTATGGAAATAGGTTTTTTAAATATCACAGAGCTGGCGGACAAGCATACGGCCCACCTGATAGTAAGCGATTGTTGTAGCCTATAACCAGGGGCATTATGCGCGCGTTGTCGACCCTGAAGACACCTCTCTGCCCCTTTTTTAAATAATTCCATGCTGTAATCTCTTAAAAAAACATCTACTGGGTTTATTGTACTGATTTATTGTATAACTTGAGTGTTTGTGGGAGACAATATCTCTGAAACCGTGCTGTACGCGACCAATATAATATAAAATACAATCGAGTTTTACTGTTCGTAACACTGCATTTATATTACCCATTCAAATTAAATAGTTATGTCATTACAATACGTTGCAAATAAGGAGGTACATTTTCAATTTGTTCGTTTGCTCAATGACGTCATTATATTGCTATTTCATAATGCATACGATCACAGCGATTCTATGGCACGGTACTATGACAATTTGACGTGACGCGTGTAGGTTGCATTAGACAAACATTTTGTTTCGGTCTTGCTCCATTTTCCATTGATTTGCGCAGAACCTCCCATCACGTCCTGGGTACTCATACTGTGACGTATTGTCTCAGCTAATGTACCTGTTTGTGTTCAGGTAGCGTGAACCGTGAACTAATTGTACCACGTTGTGCTCCGTTCCGGCCGTGACATGGTTTTTTAAGCTATATCAAAATGGTGGAGATTCATTATTTATTTCACAATTATTTCTACTCGAATCTATCCTACATATATATATATATTATGCAATACATATATATTATACAATACAAATTTAAAGGGGGGAAAGGATCGTTAGTAATGCGGGCTACCAGTCTCATTGCTAGCAATATACCCTGTCAGGTCGACCTCCGCGCGGTTCCCCCTGGAAACCATCGTGCTGAGTTCCAGGTGTATTCATCACGATGGGCTGACTGACCTGCCTTTATTCATTATTCACCTATCACCTCTCACTGGTGCCCCGCCAGCGTATACCGTTAGCGCATGCGGGGTTATCACTCCATTCATCATCCATTAAAAAAAAATACAAATTTAAACATTAACCTTTTAGGCATTCTCATCGAGAATGTTAAATAAACAAATATGGACAAATGTTAACCACGTAAACTCAGGGTCAGCAACGAGCACGTGACACTCCTAGTATTTCAGAATAAATCACTTCTAGATGGTGTTATTTCAAGTTGAAACATACATCAGCTATGAAGTTAGACATTCAGGAACAACTGTGATAATAACGTTTAATTGCAGTGCAGTAGTTCTCGCGTGATGCCGGAACAAACATGTAGACAGACAAACAATATTATGACTGTTTTTTACAAGGCCCACAACACACTAGCAACCCCTTTGGTAATGGGAGACGGTTACCACTTCCCATCAGGTGAACCATCAGCTCGTGAAGGGGTTATTAGTAACAGGGACTAGCTGCGCCATTGTTAGCAATATACCCTGTCAGGTTGACCTCCTTGCGATTCTGGCGGAAACAATCATGCTTAAATCCAGATGAAATCATCACGATGGGCTGACTGACCTGTCTTTTTATCCTCACCTGTCATCCTTCACTGGTACTTCGCCAGCGTATACTGTTAGCACAGTCGAGTTTACTGTTCCATTTATCATTGCCCTAGGGGGAAGGGATTGTTAGTAATGCGGGCTATCAGTCCCTTTGCTAGCAATATACACTGTCAAGTAGACCTCCCAGTGGTTTCCCTTAGAAACTATCGTGCTGCCAGGTGTATTCATCACGATGGGTTAACTGATCTCCTTTTTCATCCTCACCCATCATTTTTCCCTGGTATCCTGCCAGCGTATACTGTTAGCCGAGACGGGATTACCATTCCATTATCATCCATTAAAAAAATCTATTGTTCTATATTAGTTATATTATTTTTTTATTATTAGAATTGATTTTAAACTATTTTTTTTTATACAACTTAGAATGGCAAACAAGCTGACGGTCCACCTGATGGAAAGTGGTAACCGTCGCCTATAGACATGAGCAGTACCATGGACATAACAGAGTATACTGTTTCGCCTATAATATCCCCCATGCGTTGCCATTCCTGAGGACTCAGGTGTTATTCCTCTGTACCCAGTAAATTCACGCTATATCCCACCCTTCAAACCGAAACACAGCCATGCAAACACAGCTGCTTCACGGTTGAAACACGAATGGGACAGAGGTATCCAAGCAATCGACTTTTGTACAAAGTCTTTTTTTGGTTAAAATATATAATTACACTTTTAAAACCTTTATATATCCTATAAAACAAAAAATAGAACGGTGCGTAGGTTGATATCATGATTTCCATTTCTGTTTGGTTGTTTGTCCATAAAATTATTATAATACTTGCAATATTTGTACCTTGGGTATCAATTTTAAACTACAGAAGAATGCAAAATAGAGGCATTCAGAAAAAGGTAAGAGGAAAATAAATAAATAAATATTTTTGTTCAAAATTACTCTAATTTCTAAATTTATAACCTTAAATATATTATTTAATTTTATATTTATTATGACAACGGAATTTCAAATATAATTGTTTACAAATATAAGCTATCACAATGACTTAAAGCTGGAAAATGGTTGCAACCTTGCGACTCAATGACTTGATGATATAAGCACCCTTTATTGAATATACAGGCTGTTGCATATGTAATATTTATTTTTATTGATATAAAGTTTAATATACATGTGAGGTGGAAAAGGACATAGGCTATTCTTTTTCTCAGTCAGTGAATAAGGATAAAGTCGCGGATAAATGCTAGTATGTTTTATATTTAACACATTAGCTATATTCAACGAAACTATTTGAGATATTTGAAAATAGGTTTCGATTATAAATTGCTAGCCGTTGGCCATGGACGCGCACAAGCGGAAATTGTTATTTTCCGTTTCCGTGGAAATTTCGGGAAAACCGTGCCTTCCTTACAATCTCCACAAAGGTTTTTCATTGCGTCACGGAAGTGATAAAAACAAACTGGACGGAAGTAAACTATTTGGGTATACGTGTGTGTGCGTACATGTGTGTGCGTACGTGTGTGCTGATGCGTGCGGGTGTGTGCGTGCGTACGTGCGGTCGGGTGTGTGTGTGTGTGCGTGCGTGCGTATGTGTGTGTGTGTGTGTGTGTATGTGTGTGTATGTATGTATGTATGTGTCATTTACGGCATTCATAATATTTAATTACTTAACATAAAGAACAAAGAATACTCTAACATTATTTTATATTCCTTTACCTATTTTTAACTATGCAGCAGCCTGTATAATCTTTATAAATATTACAATCACCTTTTCTTCTAAACTATCAGCACCTTAATTATTCAATTGCTACAAATAATTTATATATTTTGAAAAGCGATTAACACTATTTAGTATTTATACAAAATTGTGACAATAAAACACGTTTAATTAAAATTATTTATGAGCATTACAGAACAAAATGGAAAGTGCAAAATAAAGTGATTGTTAACTTTTAAATTTTTGTTAATTTTTTAAAGATTATTTATTTTACGTTTATTTAAGTATTTACATTTGTATATGTATTATTTATTTCATAAATATAATAAATAAATTTTTGTTCTTTTTATCACCTCTATAATGGACGATTTGAAGACACTAAGCATATTAATAGTACAATAACAATTCACATATTAGGCATAGATAATATGGATAACGATCCGATTATATTAGGTTTTTCTAGACATTGATGGTGAAAAAAAGGTCGTCACCCATTTCGATATCGTCCATATCGGTCCGATATCTATTTCCGAATATGTTATAATGGTCTGGTCCAATAACGAATACGTTATTAGACCAGTATATACATATTGTAACTATATATATGGTATATATTACCCACCTCTATCACATATATAACATATTTATAACATAAGGAATGTAATATTATTTTTAACGCTTCGTATCGTTGTATCGTTACCCGTATCTAATATAAATAACTAAAAATATTTTTTACATTTTATTTAAAAATAAACAATAAGATTTTCAAACAGGAATATGACTTATTTCCTAAATTATTATTATTATCATTATAGATAAAATTTGTGCATATTTTTTACAGTTTATTTTTTTACAATTACAGTAATAATAAAACAATTAAACTTTATTCTGACACTTTTATATTATAAAAGTATTTATCTGGATAATTTAATATTTTATCAGGTGTATTTATAACAATTCATAAAAATATCGTAATAAAACAACAAAGTTGTACAATTGTGATTGTAAGAATTTGATTTCATACAGTGTTAAATATAACACAATAATAACATTAAATATTTATAATAATTAAATTATAAATTATGTTTATGTAATTATTATATGTTTATAACATTTTTAAGTATTTCCATTTAAATAAATTTATTGTATTTTTGGTCGGATAAAGTGTGAAATTAAAATTCAACAATCACAGTTGTTTTTTTTATTTCTTTTAACTTGTTAATGTGTAATTAACTATATTAATGTATTAATATAATATCTAAAATATTTAAGACTTCAAAATATACATATATAAAGATTATTTTAAAAAGTAGACGTATTTACATTATTAGAAGTATAACATCTATTTACGTGTAGATTCCATTTCCTTTCATGCTTAAGGGAGATTTAGAAAATTGTATTTACGTATAGTAGGTTTACCATATATTTACTTACCCTTTGTGACCTTTACATCTTTTATAATAAATGGGTTTTTATCCCATATTGATCACGTAGATATCAATCATGTATATGTGTCTTTTGTGAAATAAAATCTTCAGTTATTGCAGTGCATAATAAATAAATAAATAAATATGTTTAAATGAAAAATATATGAAGATGATGATTATTTCATCATCATTATTATCATCAATATTTGAATAATTTATTTGAAATATTTTAATTATTAATGTATGCAATTAATGTCCCTATTTAAAGATTATATAGCCACTGAGAACAGTATTGAAATGCAATGAGTTGTACTACGGTTAAATATTAAACAATGAGTTATACATAATAACTTGTTACTCTGCGAGTAATTAGTCTGTGCTTCCAACTAAAGCCAGAACTATTAGATTTATTTTTTAACTTACATACATAATTAGTTTTGATATGTAATAACAAGTTTATAGATTCGAAATTGAAATTTAACATTTGACCATTTGTGGCATATGTAAAGTATTATCACTATTATAATAAAACTATGATCTGTTTCAATAGAACGAAATAAAAAAAGTGAACAAATGAAATGAAACTTATGAAAACTCTTTATTGTTTCGGTTAAAAAATGAGATATTAATAAAATAATAACAAAGATAATAAATAACAACGATCAGCAATATGTTCATAAAAAAAACAATATTAACATAATTCATCATCGTCATCTCAGTCATTAATTGTCCACTGCTGGACATAGGCTTCCCACATAACACTGCCATAAGGAACGGTCCTGAGCTACCTGAATTCACTGATTCCTTGCAATGTATATGAGGTCATCACTCTATCTATTGGGGGGTTGTCCTACATTGCATTCGCCTGTATGTGGTCGCCACTTAAGAAACTTTCTTCCCCATTAACATAATTACGAAAAATTAATTACAAAAGCAAGATAGAGAGGCAACACTGGCTGATGTTCAATAATAGTAAAAATTAAAAATCTAAACGTGTGTTCGAAATTTGAGTCTTTCGATTTGACACTAATTTCATTTAGAGAAGATTTCTGAGATAATTTATAATAAAATTTGTTTAACTTTTCATTATGTTCTATTGAAAGAGAGTATATATAATATTTATATATGTATATTTTGTAAATTATTTAAATTACATAAATTTCCTTTCAAGCAACAATAGTTTAAACGACGTAAAGCGACCGACTAGAAATCACAAGGCGCACAACGGTTTTCGATTCCTCAATATACAGGGTGAAAACAAATATATAGCGTTTTTTTTTTCAAAACATTGTTCTAATAATGAAATTGATTATTTAAAAAAATGTAATTCTCTCATACTAAAATGTCTATCATGTTTTGTTCTTTATGAGAAGCTCAAAATTTTATCGATTTCGATGATTCTTTAGGAAAAATATTAATTTTTTATCTATACAATATTCTCCTGTAATGAAGCTAACGAATTTGATGTCACCCTACATAATACAGTATCTAAGAAAATATCCTTAAATTTACCAAATTCACTATGACATTCTCATGTTTCCGGATGCTGTAATTGTTATGATGAAGTTTTCGTCTTGAGTAACAGCACTGGCCAATACATAGTGACGAAAAGGAGGAACAGTGCGGGGAACACCACGCGCGACAGCTTGTCAATCTCTCGCCACAGTACTCGCTCTTGACCAGTGTCGGCGTCTAACCAGGCAACCTGGAATCATAGTTTTTTTTATTTATTTAATTCTTTACTGTACACATCAGTTATAAGAATATGATAGAGATAATCGAATGTACAAAGGCGAGCTTAACTCTTATAGAGTTTTCTTCCAGCAACACCCAAAGTGAAAAGGAGCATCAATGTCAGCGAATAGAGCGGTGTACAATATCGTAACAATTTTTAAACAAATTAGACAAAATTAAATTAACTGCGTTATATTTAATCGTATAAATACACATATACATACACATAAATATATACCAACATCTATGCATATACTTATATACACATACACATATACATATAATATACTTACATATATAGATAAATAAATATATGTTCATAGAGATAGAAGATGCTCTTTAAGTCTACTCTTAAAAATATTAGAGATTGACTCTCACTGATAGATATGGGATAGCGCGTAGATGAGTGTGGAGGGATTATGAGGATAAAAGATTTCGTCGAACGGGAGGACACGTCATAGTTAAAATTATAATATATATAATATTATAAATGTACATTATATAAATAGGGAGGGAGACTTTGTACAAAAGTCGATTGCTTGGGTACCTCTGTCCCATTCGTGTTTCTACCGTGAAGCAGTTGTGTTTGCATGGCTGCGTTTCGGTTTGAAGGGTGGGATATGGCGTGAATTTACTGGGTACAGAGGAATAACACCTGAGTCCTCAGGAATGGCAACGCATGGTGGGTATCATGGGCGAAACAGTATAGTCTGTTATGTCCATGGTACTAGTCATGTCTATAGTTGACGGTTACCACTTTCCATCAGGTGGGCCGTCAGCTTGTTTGTCATTCTAAGTTGTATAAAAAAAAAAAAAAAATATAACTATTTTTTTTATTATATCTTAGAGATGAATCTCTATAACAGCTAATGCTATGTAAACAGTTCGAGAATGATTATTAATTGGCGTCACAGTGTATTACGTGACGCCCATGGTGTTGTTTCGATCTAACGGTTACCATTTTCCATTATATGGCCGTCAGCATATTTGCAAAACTACTATATTGCAAAAAAAAAAACTGTCAATAATTAAGATCGTGTTTCAAAGAAAAACCGACTTCAATTGTGATTATATATATATATGGTAGTGACTATTATCGTACGGCTCGCCATCGACAGGGAGTTCACCCTCATACCTTACAGCCTAAATGGTCGCGTACAACGCGGTTTCAGAGATGTTTTCTCCCACGAACACTCTGGTTATGGAATGAACTCCCTGTTGAGGTTTTCTCAAGAGACTACAACATGGGGTTCTTTAAAAGGGGGGTAAAGAGGTTTCTTCAGGGTCGGCAACGCGCGCGTAATACCTCTGGTATTGCAGGCGTTCATAGGCCTGTGATGGGCCGTATGCTTGTTTGCTACCTCTCTGTTTTTATATTTTATACCACCACAGTGGTATTTATTTATTTATTTATTTATAGCAAGGCAACAGATTACAAATTAATACATTTATAAAATAAATATTACATGAAACGACATTAAATTTGCACTCCAATAACTGCTCTGCATAACATTCGATATTATATACATTAAAAGAATGACGGCTATAAATTTAAAGTAACAAATTGGCAGCCTTAATGTAACATTGCAAGGATTGTTGGAAGATATCAAGGTCCTTGCATACATTGTTATATTTTCTGCACATGCGGATAATTGGATTGTGATACGATACATTATTGTTACAAATCGGTATATAAAATAATTTTTGTATTCTTTTATTACCTGTACGAAATGAAACAAGGCTCAACAATGTGCTACTGTCCCATTTATAATTTATTATTTTATAAAGAGTAATGAAATCAGACATAGATCTTCTATTTATAAGAGAATTAATGTTAAAATGATTAAGTCTTAATTCATACGAATGAAGTTTCCTTCTCAGATCATACTTAGTGCTCAAAAATCTAACAAAGCGTTTTTGAATTGCTTCTATTCTGTCAATGTGGTTCTGATAAAAAGGAGACCAAATAACAGAACAGTACTCAAGTGAACTTCTAACTAGTGATGTATAGAGTGACAAGATAGCATGCGAGTTTTTAAAAGGTCTAGTTGTTCTAAAGATAAACCCTAGAGTTCTATTTGCTTTTGCAACTAAATAATCATAGTGTTGTATAAATGATAATTTTGAGTCAAGTATAATACCTAAGTCACGAATGGATTCCTTTTTTTCCAAACGCATATTATTAACACAGTATGGATAACTTATAAGAATTCTATTTTTAGTAAAAGATATGACGTGGCATTTAAATATATTTAAGTTCATATTATTATCAATGCACCACTGATGCAAACGATTGATATCTCGCTGCAGTATTTCACAATCTAGATCACAACTTATCGTACGATATATCTTTATGTCGTCAGCAAAGGCTAAATGCTCACATGTTAAAGTTTGGAGAAGATCATTGACAAATAAAATAAATAATAGAGGGCCTAAATTAGAGCCCTGGGGTATACCAGATTTTAATTCAAACGGGACTGAATCATAGCCGTAAATAGTTACGATTTGCGGACGATTCATTAAATAAGATTTAAGCCAAAGCAAAAGTGAGCCATGAATACCCAAATGATGTGCTTTGATGCAAAGTATCTCATGGTCAACCCTATCAAAAGCCTTCGCAAAATCCACATAAATTGAATCAACTTGTACTTTGTTATTAAAGGCTACGTTTATATAATGGATATATTCAAGAAGATTTGTCAATGTGGAACGATTATTTATAAAGCCATGTTGGCTGGAATCAATAATATGCCTAAGATGAGAATAGATATGTTTATACACTAGCCCTTCCAGGATCTTAGCAAAACAAGAAAGAATGCTTATTGGTCTATAGCTACTTATATCTGCTTTGCAGCCTGTTTTATGTATTGGCACAATTTTAGCAATTTTGAACAAATCAGGGAAACTTCCCGATGACAACGACTTGTTAAATAATATAGTTAGAGGCTCAACCAATGCTATTGCACAATTTTTAACAAATATTGGCGGTATTCCGTCGGGCCCTGCACCCTTAGTAGCATCGATAGATTTCAATGACTTGATAACATCGTCTTTTGAAATATAAATATGAGACAGACATTGCGTTGCCTGAGAAAACTTTGGGGTATATGACTTGGCGGTAGACTGGCTGTAAACGGAAGAAAAATAACTTGCAAACAAATTAGCAACACTATAACCATCGTTTGCACGTTGCTCTTTGTAAAACATTTGGTTTGGAAGATCGTTTGTTAATTTTTTAGCCTTAGTATATCTCCAGAATGCTTTGATATTAGTCTTTATATTCTCTTCCATTTGTGATATGTAAATTTTAAAGTTTTTATCAAATAACTCTTTAGATCTGGATCTTAGTAACGAATACGTGTCAAAATCACGCGGGTTGCTAAACTTTTTATATTTGCGATGATATTTATCCTTTTCCTTTAATAGTTTTATCAGGGATTGAGAGAACCAGGACGGATATTTGGATTTTTTAGATTTGGCCACGGGAGTATATTTTTCTATAATTTCCCATAGGACATTATAAAATAACTGTAAGAAATTATTACAATCAAGATTCAAGTATTTATGCCATTCGACTTTCGAGAGATCCGCTGTACAACCTAAAAAATTGCATTTATGAAAGTTAAATCTTTTAATGATATTTTCCTTTAATGATGAAGTATTGTCTGCGGTAATATTAATCTCTAAAGGGGGGTGGTAAATATCGACACGACTAAGTGGCTGCGCGTCCATCACCTTACATACCAAGTCAGTACTTGCCAATACCAAGTCAAGAAGCTTCCCATTGCTGTTAAAAGTAAAGTTACGTTGAGCGAGTGAAGTTCGAGATACAAAGTCTCTCATAAGCAAATATTTCTCATTAATAGTTTTAAAATTTTTTGTGTTATCCCACTCATAATCTGGTAGATTGAAATCACCTATAATAAGAAAATGTTCACCAAACGACGATAACATTCTTTCTTCACAAATTTCTAGATAGTCAAAGAATTGCTCACTCGCAATATATGAAGGCATATAAGCTGTGCAAATATTTAAAGAAATATGTTTTAGCTTAATTTTAACCCATACATCTTCAAGTGACGAATTCCAATCATATCTACACTCCGATAAAATACTTTTATTTACTGCTATTAACACTCCTCCACCATGGGTTTTACTATATTTTGTTAAAAATTCAATAGGTCTATCTTTACGATAAACTTTATACCGTTCGTCAAATATTTCTGCTGAATATACCGTATCATCGAGCCAAGTTTCACATAGACATATTATATCATAGTTATTACAGATAATAGTTTTATAAATATCATTCGTTTTAGATTTCATACCTCTGATATTCTGATAATAAATCGTTACATCCATCTTATTCATTTTAAAAAGATAATTACAAAAAAATAAAATAAAAAACAAAACAAAAAGTACACTACGAAGTTATAAACTACAAATTCACTGCAGATTCTCTAACACCTGCAAATTTTTAACATGTATAAATTGTGAGGTTTCGTTTTTTCTCATAAATATGTGTCCATTTCGTACCCACACGAATCTATAAGCTAATTCCTTCGCTTTGAGTCTGGCTGCAGCATGCACAGATTTATTAAAAGGAGAAAGATGCTCCGATACATATATTGGCACAATATTACCACTGATACCGAGGTTTGATGAGTTAAGTTTATTGTGGGGATGAGACTTATTATATCTAGCAATGGCAGAGTACAGTTCGTCACGACATCGTGTACTTCGTAATTTTGCGATTATAGCTCTTGGCCGCTTGCTATTCCTATTCATACTGGCAACTCTTGTACAATTCAAAACATCAGTGTCAGAAAGGTTGTAAGACACAGTTTCAGCAATTTTCTTAATAATACTAAGCGGGTTTTCTGTTTTACTTTCGGGGACTCCCTGTATCTCAATATTAGAATCTCTTAGATTTTGGTCTATAGTATTAATGCGTTCCGTTAAAGATAGTACTGTGGATTCCAAATTATCACATTGACATTTCATCTTATTGTAGTCCGATGACAATGTTGATATTGTCTTGTTTAAATCTTCATACTGATTACTTATATACTGAACTGTGTTTTGAAGATCTTGTAGTCTTTCTTTAAGGGGGTATAGTTCTTTTTCTAACATTGGGCGAATCAGATCAGGAAGCTCCTCACGCAGCGAAGCTCGCATTTCCGATTTGATGAGTCTTCTCAATTCATCTTCAGAATGCGAATACAACGATGTTGATTGCTTTTTTCGTTGAGTGACATAGCTGCTCTGAGAATCCTCGCTATCAGAAGACTTGTTTAGGTTTCCTAAGTTCCCTTGACGTATGGGTGTATTGGTATTATCTCCCTTAGGTTGTTTATTTCGGCATGCAGGGCATACCCAAGCCTGTTTATGTTCCTTGGTCATATTGTTGTTAAACCGTTTTTCAGAAACATTAGCACACGATAAGTCATAAATATCTCTACACGTATGGCATTTAAGATACAGTTTGCCCATTATGATATTAAGACATCCAGCACAAGATATTTTCTTTGATGCCATTTTAATAGATTTGCACGTGTACTGAAGTTATAACGTAGTATAATTAAACTACAAATACTCAATATGTAGGTAGTTATAAATAATGAACAAATTATATTTCCTGAACGGCCGCTCAACATCAACAGGTAGGTAGAAATGCGTGACTGCGCTGCTGCAGCGATGACTCACCGTTACACTAAAATCACTGCATGAACGCAACGGAATTCATAAGTTGTTAATGTATTTTTATTCTCTGTTACACTTCTACAATATTAAGTTGTAATTTTGCAATGGAATGTAAGTTTGATAATTAATAAATGTTTTTGTATAAGTTGCACTACCGAAAATCAACTTTTTAATAGTATTTTAAATTAATTTACACGGACCGTATGTTTACACGTCTTACTTCCACAATATTTGCGGGTATAAAAAAAAAAGATTAAGTTATTTAGATTTATAAAATAAATTACTGAAACGATTTTGATAAAGTTTCTATGGGGGCCAATCTACATATTTTGCTATATATAGCATATTTATTTAACCTTTAATGCACATTGAAATTTTATGTAAATTTTTTAGAATCTCAATTTGGTTATCTTTTTTCGTTTTTTTTTTAATTTGTTACAAACATTTTTAAATATAGGTGAAACCCTGTTTGGATATGACATTTAGACATTCAGCAAAACATTAAAACTAACTGAACACTAACAAACACATATCAATATTTTGAAATAGTAATTTTAAGGATGAGGAAATAAAGGGCTTTTTTATTTTTATTTATTTTCATATTTAATTAAATGCCAACAAATATTCTGTTATCAATTCTAATCGAAAAAAAAATTTGCATGCTTATCGGTTTAAATTGACTTTTATTGATGGAAACGATATACTTCTCTATAGATTAAACCATTGAACGTAAAAAGATATTTCTCCGGTTCCATTCCAACAGGTTCGTTTAATTAAATTGGATCTCTGAAGATATTTTCTCCATGATAAATTTGGGATAATCTTTTTAAAACAGCTAATTTATAACATGTTGGAAAGGGAAAAGCGTGATTTTTATCAAGTACGTGTTTGTTTGTTTAATTTCGGTGAAATAATACTATTTTGGGTTTTGAGAAAAGTTGATGTTTTGAAATTGTAAATAAATAAATATCTCAGACTATATATTATAATACAATTAATTGTCACCGCTTAAATACTATTAATAATATTAGAATATTGAAAATTTGGTAAACATCGCCTATAGATGCGAACAGTACCATGGATATAACAGAGTATACTATGTCGTACATGACATCTTTCATAATCATAATTTCATCTTCATGGTGTAAACGTGCTATATGGAACGAAGGACATAGGATGGCAGTCTCTATTATTACTGCCATCTATGCCCCATAAAAATTATACATACTTGTAAAATGATCTGCCATTGTTTTATTGATTGCATTGATGTTTGCCCAACTTGCAACATTTAAGGCAGCTGCTTTCCCACATTGTCATTTATTGCTAGTCATTTCTAACAATTCCATTTTCACAATTATTATAGTTTATAGTTTGAAATGTACAAAAGGTGTATCTGCTTGCTGTGTGGTCCCGGCATAGAATAGGCCACCCCTTCTGTTCCCGTGGGTGTCGTAAGAGACGTTTAGAAAATTTAATGGTCGTGGGATGTGCAGCAGCATCCATCTAACTGTGGTTGCCAATCCGCCTACCAAGCGTGGCAACTACTGGCAAAAACGCACTACGTTCAGCAGTAGACGATTAACGGCCGATATGGTATATATTTATTTATATTTATTCGCATGCCACGGTGGTACAAATTAGATATTATAATAAGTAAGCACATAAGATACGTGACACCATAGGGCCACCGCAATTTACAGATAGAACCATCCACTTTTCACACTGTGCAGACTGTGCGGTGAGAAATCGGAATCCATGGAACACTTGAAGTGCAACTGCGATTCGTTGGCAAGTATGCGTATGAGTCTACTGGGAACGGCTTATCCAGAGCCAGGGAACTACAGATATCTTAAACCGCGGGATATCGTTAGGGTAACACATAGGATCTATGAAATGACGGTATAAGGTAGGGGGAAGCACTAAAGATCCGTATAGGCTTAGCTGACCCCATATGCGAAAATTAGATAAGTTCCACTTTTGATGACATTTAAAATCACACAGTATTATTTATTTTTATGTACGGATGGTACCTACTTGTAATATGCTCTGCCGTCGCTCGACGCCGACTAAATGCGGGTTGCTATGAGGCGCAGACGGCGCCGGGTGGACGGCCGGCGTGGCGGCCGGCGGCGACGTCGGCGACGTGATGTCCACCTTACGGCATCTGACGCCGCTGCCTTCCCACGCGGCCACCGTGCCGCACGAACCCTTCTCCCCGTTTAATCTCTACAGGGTTAAACAAAAATCATTAGCATCCTACATTATGTTGAAGAGCAGCATGCTTGGAGTTGCTACAGCCCTCTGAAAGGAATGTCATGTGAAGGGTTCACAAAATATGGATGGATGTAAATGATGTTATTTTCTTTACCTATCTCAATAATGAAGTACCGCGTTCCTCATTGTCTGTTCATCCTAAAGGTTGACTGGTAAATAATGCTACAAGTAGTAAGTCCGCCTTTTGTACCTTATTTTACTTTGGTCTTTTTTTATGCAACTTAGAATGGCAAACAAGCAGACAGCCCGTGGATGAAAAGTGGTAACCGTCGCCTACAGACATGAGCAGTACCATGGACATAACAGAGTATACTGTTTCGCCCAAGATACCCCCCATGCGTTACCATTCCTGAGGACTTAGGTGTTATGTATACCCTTGTACTTCAAATCGAAACACAGCCATGCAATCGAAACACACAACTGCTTCACGGTAGGAACACGAATGCGACATAAGCGCCCAGCAAACGACGTTTGTACAAAGTCTCCCTTTGGTCAATAAAGTTATTTAAATAAATAAATAAATAGTACCTACATAATTACAAAAAACACTATCAAATTTCCAAAAATTTAAATATGTACTAAGTAAAACCTATTTATAATTAAAAGGAAGTTTTCTGCCAATAAATTACTAGTTATTTCATTATTTATAAAATACATAATGAAAGTGGCAAAAGCAGCCCCGTAGATTATGGAAACTTGCAAATCAGAGGCGTGACTTGCAAGTTGCTTCAGTAACATGAAGCTAATCAGTACCCCAGTAATTTCACTGCAAAATTTTTCAAAGTAAAACACAAAAGCATACTTAATCTACTCGTATTAGAGATTGTTTAAGTCCTCTTTTTTATAGTTTATTTTCATGTTACTATTACCAAAGCTTAGCCCAGTGATCCTGGCATAGAATAGGTCACCCCTTCTTTTCCCGTGAGTGTCGTAAGAGGCGAATAATGGAAGGCGAGGAATGAGCAGTAGCGTCTCTTTTAAAACATTTCCACAGCCTAATTGCGGTTTTTTTTATGGGTAAAAATGGAATGGTAACCCCGCCTGCGCTAACGGGTTACGCTGGCGGAGCACCAGTGAAGGGTGATGGATGAGAATGAAAACAGGCCAGTTAGCCCATCATGATGAATTCGCAAGTAATTAACCATGATAGTTACCAGGGAGAACCGCGAGGAGGTCGACATGGTTGGGTATATTGCTAGCAATGGGATTCTTAGTTTCCATTACTAACAATTCCTTTCCCTCCGTTTATATGCGGTTGCTAATCCGCCTGCCAACCGTGGCAACTACCGGCAAAAGCTATTAAGGCGGGGACTTATGTTCAACAGTGGACAGTTAAAGGCTGATATGATGATGATGATTACTAAAGTCTAAAAATAATAATATAAAATATATACTAGTCCTCTGTCCCATTCTTGTTTCTACCGTGAAGCAGTTGTGTTTGCATGGCTGTGTTTCGGTTTGAAGAGTGGGATATGACGTGAATTCACAGAGTACAGAGGAATAACACCTGAGTCCTCAGGAATGGCAACGCATGGGGGGTAACATGGGCGAAACAGTATACTCTGTTATGTCCATGGTACTGCTCATGTCTATAGATGACGGTTACCACTTTCCATCAGGTGGGCCGTCAGCTTGTTTGCCATTCTAAGTTGTATAAAAAAAAAAAAAAACAGTAAATTAAAAATAGGCTAAGAGCATAGTTCGAAGAATCAATAATTGGTAGTTGTGATAGATTTACAAGAGTTTGTACATCTAAATGCAGTGTTAAGCGACGTCTGCAAGTAGTTTATTTCCTGAGATCTCAAGTAATTATTTCGAAATCTATATTTCATTAGGCCATTACTTCTTATCTCAAGCTAGTCTAAGTATCCAATCATATAGATGGCATTTATATAACTAGGGATCTAGCCCGGCTTCGCCCAGCTAGACAGAATTTTCAAACATATTGTATAGCTTATATCATTCGCTGCCAATGTAGCTTTTTATGTGTGAATTTTTTTTTAAATCGGTCGAGTAGTTTTAATATTATCCATTACAAAAAAACAAATAATCAAACCTCATCTTTTTATATTATTATTTATTTATTTAAATTTTATTGATCAGTATACTCGTAATGTAGTAAAAAAGGCAGATTTAATTCTATTGACATTATTTACCAGTCAACTTCTAGGATTTAGGAAACAATTGTCGGATACGACAAAAATGCAGTAAGTTTAATAATTTCCCGTTACATATGTATTTAAACATTTAGCATATTCAGAGATACTCTATGACGGTTTAAAAATAAAATTATTTCTATGTTATTACATATGTATATAAAGGAGTAAATTACATTCATATGCACGCACGCACGCACGCACGCACCCACGCAAGCACGCACGCACGCACGCACGCACGCACGCACGCATGCGCGCACGCACCCACTCACGCACGCACGCACCCACGCTCGCTCGCACGCACGCACGCACGCACGCATGCACGCACGCACGCACGCGCGCACGCACGCACGCACGCACGCACGCACGCTCGCACGCACGCCCGCACGCATGCGCGCATGCAGGCACCCGCACACGCACACACACGCACACACAAACATATATATATAATAAAATTTTCTATTTTACCACAGGAATAATTCTCGGCAGGGCTTCTTGCATTTTGCTCTTGTTCACTTGGTATTGTTTATCTAATACTTTAACTACAACAAACTCTCCGAGCGCTGCGAATACAAACATCATACACCCCGCCATCCACAAGTCCAGTGCCTGAAAACAATGCATAGAACAATCCATTATGGTTCAAATAGATTTTTAGAAGAGACGGCGGCGTGGTGATCCAGGTCGTTTAGCTCTTTATAATATGATTGAACACAATGATGGCTGACCCATTCGTCATACTAGTGAACGGGTGCTTCTAATAGGGAATAGAAGGGAATCTTTTCAATAATACTGTGATTGATTGTAGCTTTGTAGTTTTTTTTTATTTTCTTTCGTTACATCAATATGAAGTTTGTAGTATGTAGTTATTTTATCCATTTACGTTTTTGTTATAAATTTAACTTTTATTTGAATAAAGAAACAACAAAAACTGAGTTTTTGTTTTGAGAGAAAATGTTTATAATTAAGTTTATTTGAATTAAAAATTAGTTATTATTATTAAGATATCATTTTAAGATCGGGTTTACTTCGTGTTGGTCATATTTGTTTTAACAGAGTGATTTATTTATAGTCTTAGTTTTTTGTACCACTGAGTTGGCAAATAAGTATACGACCCACCAAATGGTAAGCAGTTACCGTAGCCTATGAATGCCTGCAATACTAGGAATATTACGCGCGCGTTGCCGATCCTGAAGAAACCTCTTTATTTCCCCTTTGAAGAACTCCATGCTATAGTTTCTTAGGAAAATCTCGGCAGGGAGCTCATTCCATAACCTGAGTGTTCGTGGGAGAAAACATCTTTGAAACCGTATTGTGCGCGACCATCTAGGCTGTAGGGTATGAGGGTGATCTCCCTGTCGATGGTGAGCTGTACGATGGTACAAAGTGGCCGTGGGCATCATATTGAACAATTTCTTTGAGCACAATCCGTTGTACAGGCGGTAGTATCCGCAGAGTAAGACAAATCTCTCCTAAGACTTGAGGGTTCGATATCGCTTGTAAGCTTGGGATCATTGACAATTCTCATAGCTCGTTATTCTTAGTTTTACGTATGTGATAATTAGGATACGTTTTATATTTCAATTTTGGATAGCCGAGTAGAAAATTTACCTCATAGGGGTTAAATTTTTTGAAAAATTGGTTAGCAAAAAGATAGATTCTTATTTTGGTCAAATGATGTGCCCCGGTCATACGGACGAAGTTGCAGGTAAAGACTAGTGGATTGATACTATAGATAGAACAGAAAATATAGACTTACTTTCACATATGCGACCGGTGGTATATCAGCTCGTAGTCCTGTAAACATGGTGACCAGGGTCAACATGCAGGTGACTAGTAGAGTCACTCTTCCCGGAATGGCGTCCAGGTCCAACCAGAAGCTGAACCAGGATAACATTACTACGAGGGACGATGGCGCGAAGGTTTGGATGAGGTGGTGACCGATCTGACGCTCGAATCTGAAGTACACTACTAGTCTGGAGTAGTTACCTGAAGATAGAGAAGTAATTGTGAGGAAAAGAGATGAATAATACAATTAGGATTAAAAACGTAATGAAATCGGTTAATCATTAGTGAAATAGAGGCTGTGTTTCGGTTTGAAAGGTGGGATATTACAGTAAACTACAGGGTACAGAGCCATAACACCTGAGTCCTTAGGAATGGCAACGCGTGAGGGGTATCATGGGCGAAACAGTACACTCTGTTATGTCCATGGTACTGCTTATGTCTGTATGTATGTAATAAAATATGTTTTTGTGTTAAATATTATTTTTAATATTAAATTGTAGAAAAATCTATGAAAGTAGAAACAAGAATAAAAAAAGCTTCATTTAAGCTAAATTTATTTTCTTCTATTGTTTTTTTCTTCTTCATTAGGATAATTTTTTCCTCATGTGTATTAATACATATTACGTATTTTTTATACATTAATAGAATAAATTTTGAATGTATCTTCAATTTAAAAAATATATGATAATAACACGCGATAAATTTTATAATATTTAGTTAATATGTAAGTAATGTTTCCTACTCTTGTTTGAAATTTCATTGAAATAAAAAGGTCAAGTTACGCCCTCATTTATCTGAATTATTTTATATTCAGGAAACGTTCAAATATTGAGCCAAAGCTTCCGATCTTTTCGTTGTAGACTCCTTGTATTTTTGTTAAAATTATTCGATTTCTAAATTCAACAGTTGTGTTCTTTTTAATTCGTTCCTTGTTTTAATGGCTTTTTTGTCGACAACCTATAAAAGTTTTAATGCCGGATATGGATTCATATTTCATTCATCATCATTCATTTTTATATTCATTAGGAGAAGAAACATAGGCTATACGTTAATACGTTGGTCAGATAGCTATTATAAGGCGATATTTCGAGTTTACTTTCTTTAAACACAAATATTTTGGTTTTTAAAAAGCAACTAGGAAAGTTGCTTTCTATGAAAAAAAAAACATCCTAAAATTTTGTAGTAACACGTTTGATCCTTGATCTATCATTCGTTTTGAGCGACTTAAGTAAAGCAATATTCCCCTCCTTCTTTATATTATTTCTAAAATAAATATTCGTCTCAATCCATCTGTATTTTTTGTGGCTATCGAGAAATTCTAATTTCCATAATTCTTTTTGCAATCCGTAAGGTTTCTATGCAGATCACGTTGTTAGTTTTGAATTTCAAATTTTCTGCAACCGATGATGTTTTATATATTGATTTAATATTATGTTTATAGCGATAGAAGCTGTTGATTTTTATTTGCACAGCAAAAAAACAAAATTCCGATTTCAGATTTTTTTTTTATACCACTGTGGTGACAAACAAGCAGATCCTGATAGTAAGCAGTTATTATAATCTATGCACAGGAGCATTACACTTGTGTTGCCTGAATAAACCTCTTTACCCTTTTTTGAAAAAACCCATGCTGTACTCTTGGAAAAACTTCGAATTAAAATATTATTAATTTATAATACGGAATATCGAATATTTAATCAACTCACTGCATTTATTAAATTACCGATATCCAGTATCGTAAATTGAATATTGACATTTACCAGAGGGAGACTTTGTATAAAAGTCGATTGCTTGGGTACTTCTGTCCCATTCGTGTTTTAACCGTAAAGCAGTTGTGTTTGCATGGCTGTGTTTCGGTTTGAAGGGTGGGATATGGCGTGAATTTACTGGGTACGGAGGAATAACCTCTGAGTCCTTAGGAATCGCAACGCAGGGTATCATGGGCGAAACAGTATACTTTGTTATATCCATGGTACTGCTCATGTCTACAGGCGACGGTTACCACTTTCCATCAGGTGGGCCGTTAGCTTGTTTGCCATTCTAAGTTGTATAAAAAAAAACATAAGTTTTAAAATTAATATTTCAAATTTAATACGTCTATGAAACATCTTGTCGTTCATCGAAATCCCTTCCGCCGAGTGAAATTAATAATTGATGGCATGTTTGCAGTGTAAAATCTTCTTGTTTACGCTACACACAAACAGTCTACCCTTATTACGTGATAAGACTTCTAAAACGTACCGTCCTTATCGATCATATATCCGTTCGTCTCCTCCAAACGCAACGGTTGCCCGATGTGATACTGAAGCAGCTTCAGTTCAGGATTGATGGTCACCCCGGACTCGCTCCATCGGAATCTTACTTTCTGATTGCTATAAGAAACTGTAAAGAAGATTAACCGTAGTTAGTTCTTTAATAACTACATTTTTAAGGTTTATTCTTCGGGAGGTAATGATTTATTATGATTGTATTCATTTCTGTTTTTTTTTGTTGATATTTCGTCAATTTCATCTGAAGACTTTGATGCTATTTATTTATTACATCAACTGAATGAGATTGGGGGGGAAAGGGATTGTTAGCAATGGAGTTTGCCAGCCCCATTGCTAGAAATGTACCCTATTAGATCGACCTTCACGTGGTTCCCTCTGGAAATCATCGTGAAAAATTCTTCTTGAATTCGTCACGATGGGCTAACTTGACTTGTCTCATCCTCACCTATCATCTCTCACTGGAGCCTGGCCGGTGTATACCGATAGCGCGGGCGGGGTTATCACTCCATTATCACCCATTAAAAAACCTGGATGAGCTTTACATCCTTCCAAAATGTGGGGGGGGGGGTATCTCACCCCTTATTTATTTTTCTGAGAATATTATCTTAATAATTTAGGCCATTCATTGTTTATTCTTTATCGTATTTTCTAGTAAGAAATAGTCTTTTTATATACGGGTAAAAGAAGAGACCTTCTAGTCCCAGACGGTTGGTATGAGGCCAAGAGAAGTGACTGGATACTGCCAGATCCCTATTAGCTAAAACTCTGTATTACGTCTCATTATTATCCCGACTTTTCTATTACAACTCCGACGGATATTGAACTGTTCTGAGCTACCATCATTGACTATACAAGGCATATGATATCTGATGACTGATGACTGTTATTTAAATACCATTTTTTTCATGATTTTATAATCATAGTTAAGTTTTTCTCTCTCTTTCTATTCGAGATAAAGTGATTATGACCACATAAAAACATAATATCGTATTCTTTTGTAACTTTAAAATATACTTTGAAAATTTGAAAAATGCAATACCCATTTCGTGGGTCAGTTTGATAGCGCGGTGATAAGTATATCGTTTTGCGTAATTATTCTATTTATCTTTATTATAACTTGTTGTATCGTATGTTATGCAATAAGTAATATATTATTATATTCATCTATAAGGTCCAGTTAATAAAATATTATAAATTTAATACTCTTTCTCGAGTGCTACCTATCGAGTGGTGGTCTCACTAAAAATTTGCGCTGCAGCGCCACGCTGCAGCTTAAACTGTGCCATTCCAGCTGCTACCATGGAATTAATATTTTATTAAACTTATCATTAATATATTATGTTTTGTAGTTTTCATTATTATTATTATTATTAAAGTAACATTCCGAATTCAATTCTTGGTTACGCCTATTTAGGAATCAAAAATTAGTTTGGATCTGGGTGTTCTAATGCTTGTTCTCTGGTATCTGGCTTGATTTCACTATCAATTTATAATACGCTTACAGTATAAATACTCACAGCTCTCTATGTAAATTGGACAGGACTGTATATCCATGGGGTAGAGTTGAAATTCCATCTGGCAAGCGATGATCGCATGCATACGGGCCGCGTACCTCACCGTTTGATTCCTGTACAATGTCACTGAAGAAAATTTGTGCGTCAACTCCGCGATCTCTGTAATAACAATCAACAGTATCATAGTATGTCTAGATCATATACCCCGAGATGGAGTATCGAGTGTCAAAAACGGGCCAATATCCTGTTAAAGCTAAGTCACTTTATGCTAAAGAATATTAAAAAAAAAAAGAATAAAATAATTATAGCAATATTAGCATAATTTTTCAGATTATTTCATTTTATTGCAATTTTCTCAATTGAAGCTTACTTTTAAAATTTTAAATAAAAATATTTTTTTATCACAGTATTTAAACATATGTATATACATAATTTACAAAATTAAAATACATGATTAGTTTATAATCAAAATTGCGATCACTTTTAATGATACGTACTTTAAGTCTATTTTTGAATAATAAAAAATTATAAGAATCATTATGAATCATAATACTGTGTTTATTAATTTTTTTTAATATGAAGTATGAGTTTAATATTTTTTTATTTTATTTCCCATTTAGCTTTACATTTAATATACATTACTGGGTAATATGCATACTTTCTGGTATCCCTATTTATGCGTATATTAATATAAAAGTTGGCCGGTTTTTGACAAAGCGTTTATATTTAAATTCTCCATCTAGAGCTATATGATCTATAATAGTTTATACTATTAATATTACTTAGCCACAGTTTTACCTCGATGAAGTAGCAGCAAAAAATTTAAACGGTGTAGAAATGGCAAATCTGAAGTTTGGAAAAATAAACCAAATATTATTTTGATAAAGAACAGGATTCGAACCTGTTATTATACTTGGACTAATACTAATGTTATAAAATATGCAATATCGCTTGTGAAAATAAATATATCAGTGCTTTTCTAATATATTATTATATATAATAAAAATTAAGTGAAGTCGTGATAGAAATTTGGTGCTGTTTCCTTTGGAAAGAAATAATTTTCCGTGGTTTCATTTAGTGGTTTCTATGTATATGTAAATGCTGCAGTATTTTAAAAGTAAATATATGTGCTCTCATATTGTAGTGATTACTAATTTTGTTGTAAACAGTCATGTTGATTATATATATTATATATTTCGGTGCATTTTTGGAACAACTTATTAATTAGAATTGCTTACAAACATGATGCCATGAATAACCAACGTAAATTGAAATTTTAGAACATTTTTTTGACATCTTAATTACGTCATAAGTTTGAAAATACAAATGACCTAATTACATGGATAGAAACCTACACTGACCTTTACTACCTACATAGATGTGATAATTTTAACACATGACGGCGTAAAATATAAATATTTCAAAATAATTCTCAAAAGAGGCTTTATATATATAGTAATTCTTAAAGGAGACTATATATACATATAAAAGAATTAAATAATTAATTTAAAATTTAAGCAAAATCAATAACAATAACAATTTGGTTCTTAAATAACTGCATTATTAAAAAAATATATATATAGTAAACAAATTAATAAATATGTACATTTAATATTTCTTAGAGCATTTATATCAAATTATCTATAAATTACAATAATAAATATGTATAATATTTTGAATTATCAACGAAATTGCAACGAAAGAACTAGCAATTTGAAATATAAACTATTGCACATAACTTATCGTTATATTGTTATCAATGAAAACTTAATAAAATAATTAAACATTTGGATACTTGTGAAATTCCTAAATACATTTTTATCAAAAAATTATAAAATTTCAATGCCAGTAGTATGATATGTATTGCATTTCAGTTCGCAGTTTTTGATTTTTCATTGAAAAATACTGCGACATTGTTTAATAAGGTTTAAATTTTGACAAGTGTTGCCAGTTTTGCTGTTCTAAGAAGAACACCTTTTGTAAAATGAGCCTACAGCGGGCGCAATACAAAATGGTTACGGCAGCAGTACAATTTCAAAATTATAAATATAATTCAATTTAAAAATTACAATAATTAAATATAATAATTGTAAAACTAAGAACCTACCATTAAAGTATTTAAAAGTAGAAATTGAATACAAAAGTGACAGAAGATTTTGATCGCTCCGTATTGACGTAACGACTGGACACGTCCTGTTAGTAGGAAAATCTATTTTTTTTAACGTTCATCAATCTATGTTATATTATGAAACGTATTTATTTTCCCTATTCAATAATTACCTTAAAACAATGCTATTTATTTCAACTATAACTGATTGAGAGCGTTCGTAATTTCAGGAAGTTGCTAACGTTGCGCTTAGTCGTCAATTTTCAAAACCAATCTAATAATCTTCAATGTTTCTAATTAATTATGTAAGAAGTGCCTTATTAGCGAATTAAAACATTACGTAATCATGTAATAATATACTTATTAAACGACAAAAACCTATTTAGAAATTCCAAAGCAGAATTTTTTTTATACAACTTAGAATGGCAAACAAGCTGACGGCCCACCCGATGGAAAGTGATAACCGTCGCCTATAGACATGAGCAGTACCATGGACATAACAGAGTATACTGTTTCGCCCATGATACCCCCCATGCGTTGCCATTCCTGAGGACTCAAGTGTTATTCCTCTGTACCCAGTAAACTTACGCCATATCCCATCCTTTAAACCGAAACACAGCCATGCAAACACAACTCATTGCTCATTCGATAGCCTTTGGTGACGCACGCGTCACTACTGGCATCAATACTCCGTTGTGTAGCGCTGCCTTGTTGCACGGAGTCAGCGGATACGCAAACACGTCGGACACGAAGAAAAGTAGAGAACAACTTGGGCACGAGGTTCTCGTTCGTCGCCTTAGTTTCGCGCGCTTTTTAACGGCCGTCCGTTCGCGTACACGGCACGCGCTGCCACCTCGTCGCGTCGCGAGTGCAGTGAGTGCATGTGAACAGTTACAAGTGACAATTGTGTAGTGTTGTGAACTCTAGTGCATCGGACTAACAAGTGTTAGGGTGGTGTACTGCGCCATAAGCGCAGCGCACCAGCTCCGGAGCCGGTGCCAGAGACCAGCACTCTCCTCCCCGGCGACCCGCGCCGCCTTCGACACCCCGGCCAAGTATCGGCAACAGGTACACAAGTCACTCCGGTGACTACATTCCATTGTTACATTAACAATAGGCACACACCCCCCCGCCGTACGCGGCGGGGCGGTTAACTGTACACAAAGCGGCCGGGTAACCGTCGCCCGGCCGGTGACTAATCCTTGTATAAAGGGCGACTCATACCTGGACAGGTCCCAACAGGCCCTTATATACGCGGCTTGTAGCGGCTTATTTTTTGTGTCCACTTTTATAGTAGCGCATTGTCCGTATTATAAATTTAAATTATTTTTAGGTATTGGCACCCGACTTAAGAGTCGGGTGCATTGCTAATTTATAAGAGGAGTGTTTCCTGGGACAACATGTCGCTGTCCCAGGATGACATTCCACAATTCGTGGCCTTTTTAAAGGCCAAATGTCCTGGCCTCTTAAAGGCATTTTTCGATGAGCGCAGGGGCGCACATGTGATACATGACGACGCCCCTGCCTCGCCGGCGGCCTCCCTTCAGGAGGCCAACGACGAGCTGTCCTCAAAACCACCTTCCCCCGGGGACCACCTAGTGAGTACCCCGGAGCCGATGTCCCCTCAGGAGGTTGCTCCCAACCGCCCCTCCTCTGAAACGGAAATGGAGCTAGACGCTCCCAACGTCGTCGCCGAAACAGGCGACTCCTCCGACACTGCCTCCTCCTCGGAAGAGGAATTTCAAATTGTGGGTGCCAAGCGCACCAAACGCGCGAAGCGGGCGCGCGATCTTCCCCCGCCTAAAACCCAACGTGCCAACGATGGCGCACCCGTTCCGGCTAACGCCGATAAAACCGACCGCGATCACGCGGGGAAAGTGAGGCCTCCTCCTCCTATAATCATCCAGGACAAGACAGCCTGGAACAGGGTGTCAGCTGCGCTGAAGGAAAAGCGCATATCCTTTACCCATGCAAGGGTAACCTCACTAGGAATCAGAGTAGTGGTTCCCACATCGACGGATCATCGCCAGTTAACTTCCTTCCTCAGGACAAACAGTGTGGGTTACCACACTTATGCCCTCGAGGAGGAGAAACGACTGCGCGTAGTAATACGCGGCGTCCCTAAGGAGCTGGACTGCCAGGACATCCTCGCAGATATCCGCTCACAAAACTACCCCGTCCACGAGGTACACAGGATGTACCGCAGCAGGGCCAAAACGCCACTAGACATGGTACTAGTGGTACTAGATCTCTCCCCAGAGGGGAAATCTATCTTCAACATCCGAAGTGTCTGCCTGATCTCAGGCCTATCAGTAGAACCGCCAAATAAGCGGACCTACCCCGGGCAGTGCCACCGCTGCCAAAATTATGGGCACTCCGCCCGAAACTGCTACGCGCGCGAACGTTGCGTCAAGTGCCTGGGAGACCACGGCACCAAGCAATGCACTCGCGTGAGTGGCACCCCGACCCCACCTAGCTGTGTACTCTGTGGCACACAGGGCCACACAGCTAACTACCGTGGATGTCCCCGCGCTCCCCGTCCCGGCCAAAACAAGGCCTCCGCAAAAGCCACAAAGGCTCAGGCACCCCGCGCAGCACGCCCCGCGCCCCCTACTATCCCGCAGCCCTCAGCTGCACCACCTCCCCCCCCAAAAAATGCTTGGGTGCGACCGCCGGTGGTCAAGGCGAACCCCTCACCCACCATGCCATCTGCAACCGCTCCCACGCTTGCCAAGATTGTGGCATCGCCCGCTCCTCCGCGCCCCGCCCCGCAAACTGGAACGAACATAGGCTCAAGCTTCGCAGCCGACTTCGCACTGGTAGCGAAACTCGCCAGCTCCATCGACGCTGGCGAGATTACGGCCCTGGCCTCCAAATTAAGGTCAGTCAACGACCCACAAGAAAGACTCGCAGCCGTCTGCGAGCACATCGGCGTACTAGTCGCCATCCTCAATTTTAACAATTAATTATGGATCTAAGGGCGAAAAGATGCAAACCTCGGTCCGTTAAGTTAGCGTTTTTCAACGCTAACGGACTACAAGGGCAAAGAGACGAAGTCCGTGAGTTTCTCACCGTCCATCAGGTGGACGTTCTCCTACTACAGGAGACCTTCCTCAAGCCTTCAACACGCGGTCCAAGAATCGCAAACTACAATATCGTACGCAATGACCGCATCAGTCGCGGCGGCGGTACGTTAATTTATTACCGAAGGTCCCTTCAGTGCATTCCGATCGACACGCCTCCGCTCGTAAACATGGAAGCCTCGATATGCCTCCTCGCGATGACAGACCACCGACCGATCTATATAGCATCGGCATATCTCCCTCCCTCCAAAAAGCTACTCCGGGCCGACCTCCAAGCTCTCATGGACCTGGGGGATTCGGTAATTATTGCCGGAGATCTAAATTGCAAGCACAGCCTTTGGAGCTGTGCTTATCCGAACCCAAACGGTCTCACCCTGGAACGCCTTTCGCTCTCCATGGGTTTCGACATCCTTCCCCCAGTGCACTTCACGCACTATCCGGCAAACACTGCTCATCAGCCCTCCATCCTCGACATGGCCCTACTAAAGAACGTAGCCTTAAGGCTGAGTTCTATGGAGGTCCATGCCGAACTCATCTCCGACCACCGCCCCGTCACATTCTCGCTAGGCCCACCTGCAGACGGGGCGCCTCAATTTAAAACGGTCACGGACTGGAGCCGGCTCGAGAAAGTCCTCGAGTCGACTAACTCTCCGGTACTGGACCGCATCCCGGACGTAGTCGAATCTATCGAGGAGACGACTACAGCCATTGACGCGCTAACAGAGCACCTGCAGTCGGCAGTCAAGGACTGCTCCAGGGAGGTTCCGGATACGGGCGACCGTAGATGGAACCTGCCTGATGATGTAAGGGCTCTGCTGCGCACTAAGAATGCAGCCACACGAGCGTATGACCGCTATCCCTCAGAAGAGAACCGAACCCGCCTGCGAGATTTACAGCGCGAAGTAAAGAGTCGCATAGCGGAACTTCGGCGAGACAGATGGGATAAGTTCACCAAAGAACTCACCCCCTGCCATACCGCGTACTGGCGAGTAGCCAAAACCCTCAAAACAGACCAGTGTTACTCCGACCTTCCGCCCTTAGTCCGAACAAACAACAGTCCGGCCTTATTTGATGAAGAAAAGGCTGAATGCCTAGCAGACAGCCTAGAGGCCCAATGCATGCCGAGTACCCTTCCGGTGCCCGATGATCATCTAGAGAAGGTAGAATCCGAGGTGGAGCGAATCCTGTCGATCCCTCCAGTAGAGTCACTCCCCCCCGTTACACTGGATGAGGTGCGAACACTCATCAAAGGAACCCCCAACCGAAAGGCACCCGGTGCCGACGGTATCTCTAACAGACTCCTTAAGAGTCAGCCAGAAACCATTCTGCTACTTCTAGTAGCGATCTTCAATGCGGCAATTACCAATGCCATCTTTCCAGATGCTTGGAAAGAAGCCGATGTCGTAGGCTTTCCCAAACCTGGGAAAGATAAGTCCCTTCCCACCAGTTTTCGCCCCATCAGTCTCCTCAGCTCGCTGGGGAAGCTGTATGAGAAGCTAATACTCGCACGCCTGAAAGACTGGCTACAGTCCAAAGGCATCCTGATCGATGAGCAGTTCGGCTTTAGAGCCAAGCACTCAGCTGTTCATCAAGTACATCGTGTAGTAGAACACGTCCTCAACGCCCGACACCTGAAATCCAACGGGGTCACATGTGCCCTGTTTCTCGACGTAGCGAAGGCCTTTGACAAAGTCTGGCACAGCGGCTTGATTTTCAAACTGCACAAGATGGGAGTGCCAGACAGGCTCGTGCACATCATACGAGCCTTCTTGTCCAATAGGTCATATCGCTATCGCGTCAATGGAGTGCGTTCCAGCGCACGACCGATTAGAGCCGGCGTCCCTCAAGGCGCTGTCCTCTCCCCCACCCTCTTCTCGTTGTACACCAACGACATCCCGCGTCAGCCCCGAGTGCAAATCGCCCTCTTTGCTGATGATACAGCCCTATATGTGGACAGCACGTCGGCCGCCTGTGCAGCCAACAGGCTTCAACGGGCGGTGGACGAGCTGGCCTACTGGTTCAGAAAATGGCGCATCGAAGTCAACCCAGATAAAAGCGCCGCCGTGCTTTTCACGGCCAAAGAAAACCATCCCTTCCCGCCTCTATTCAGCTGTTTGGCACGCCCGTCCCCTGGACGAACGAAGCCAAATACCTAGGCGTGACACTAGATTCCAAGTTGAGTTTCGCATCTCATCTTAAGCGCGTCCGAGGCCTGGCCAATTTTATACTGGGACGCCTCCATCCCTTTATTAACAAGCGCAGCCAATTGTCGCTTAACGCAAAGCTGACGCTCTATAAAGCATGTATAAGACCGGTGATGACGTACGCTAGTGTCGTCTTCGCCCACGCCCTTCCTTCATTACTTAACCCCCTTCAGGTGGTGCAAAATAAATTTCTGCGACGGGCCACGGGCGCCCCGTGGTACGTGCGCAACGTGGATCTACACCGCGACCTCAAAATACCCACTATAAGGCAATTTATGAAGCAAGCGTCTCGACGCTACTTTGCCTCAGCCGAGTCCCATTCAAATCCGCTCATAGTAAGAGCGGTCAAATACAAACCCCCCATAGAGAACGTCGCTCCAAAACGTCGTCGCCCGAGGCACGCACTCTTGGACCCCGATGATCCAACTACGACGGCAAACGCGTCTCCCTCCCTACCTACCGCGGAACCCTCGACAAGAGCCCCTACAAACACACCCACACATCGCACACACCGCCCCCGCCGGCGGGGGCGAAGAACCCTCGCGACACACGGTCCGCGCGCGATCAGGTTTGCGCCCGAGCGCATAACAACCGCGTCGCAATCTCACCCACCCAGACGTACCGACCCTTCGCCGTCCCTCGACGGGGGTCGAAGTGCGGTGGCCTAAGCCGAGGCCGAGCCACTCTGGCGCCCTTAGGCGCACACACACACCGCAGTCCATAAGAAAGAGTCGACACCTCTGTCGCTCCCCTCTCGCGGGCTTGAAGTGCCATCAGCACTCGCCCCTGCATTCGCGTCCGGTGAAGCTGTAAAGGCCACACACGGCCAACAGCAAACACATTCAGAAAAAAAAAAAAAAAAAAAAAAAAAAAAGCAAACACAACTGCTTTACGAATAAGAAGTTGGTGCAAATTTTTTTTGTAGTAGAATAATAATAAATAATTTATTCAAGTAAATTTAATCATAAGTATGTTTGAAAAGTATTTTTTTTTATAAATCTACCGCCCAATTCAGAATGCAATTTGAGCTGAGAAGAACGGGCAAGAAACATTTACAATAAAAAATATGAATGGATAAAATGTTCGTTACAAACTATGTATTGATAAAAAAAAAGAAAATAAAAAGCTACAACGCTACAATCAATTACAGTATTCCTGAACAGACTAGATTCAAATGCAACGTATTCTTTAATTAACGGTATAGTTCGCTAGTGGCTAGTGGCGTAGTTGATTAACCAAAGGCCCTGGGACCAAAAATAAACCTAAGAATACAGGTGAGTTCTCCGCAAATTTCAAACAAAGATGTTTGAAACTTAATGGAAATTTCCCCGTATTTTTTCAAATAAGTTGCCATTACTAAAGTCGCGTTCCTGGAATCTGGTTTATTTATATTCCGAACGTGGAAGAAATTTTCACTAGTTCAATTTACAGTTTGTAAGTTAGAGTCCGAGGGGCCTCTGAGCTTGGGGCCCCAGGGGCACTGCCCCGTCTAATTCTCCGGTAGTTACGCCATTGCTAGTAGTGCACTTTTTAAATAATCAATCAAAAACATTGAAAGATGTTTAATTGTTTTTTAAAATTGTGAGACAATTGTTTCGTTGTCATACTTAGTTACGAACACTCTTAAAAAATACGATAGAAAAGATTTTTATTGATTATTCGTGTGATAAAGGAACTGACAAATGAATTTATCGATAGATATGTTTTTGCTACTGCATAAATGAAATAGAACCAGACGGCGCACGACGTAATAAAGCATCATTAATTTAATTTGAATTGGACTTCAACACGAGCACTATTATATCAAAATTTCATTAATCGAATAAGTTTTTTGAATTATGTTTGTAAATTTTTTAAAAGCTATTTTCTTTCAATTACAATAACAGTATAAATTTGTACTATTTAATTATACCCAAAGTGGGGTTATAAAATATAGGGACGGAAACCAAAGTTTTGGGTCATTGGGTAAATTTACATAAATAATACTATTTTATAATTATAGATTAGTTGTGAGGAATAACTTTCTAAAATTTAAATGGATGACATTTCATATTTGGACGATATGAAAGTTTAGACGTTAATTTAAAATTTAATTATTTTTTCAGGTTTAAAATAGAGAAAGTTACAAGGTTTGATTTATTGTTTTCCTATCTGTTTATTTACGGAAATAAATATTTAAGGTCGTTGCTATTATGTTTACATTAATTATTTTTGTTTTTATAACATTTTTGGAATGACTCAGTTTACCAGTGGCAAAACTTGACTCCTACTTTATACAAAGTCGTAAAACGTAGAGTTATTTACTAAATGGATGCTCGTATTTATAAATACAAAATTGAAGACGGTGTTATTTATTGTTATTTACGAAATAAAACTACCCTTTCAATTAGTGTTCTACAATTATAGAGCTTTGTTTTCATTTCATTTCCTATTTAAGAGCTGCTCTCTTGTCGGTGGAGCTCTCGCCATTCACTACGATTTTCAGCGAGTCTCTTCACCACTTGATACGACACGACACGAACTGTTTCCTAGATCTGCCTGATGTAACTATGCCTTGGTTTTCCCCTTCCCCTGTTACCTTCTATTATAATGTTCATAAGTTAGTTTTTTTTACAACACGGGGCAAACGAGCATGCGTCTCACCTGATGGTAAGTGACTTCCGCCGCCCATGATCACCCACAACACCAACGGTATTGCAGGTGTGCTGCCCTTAACTTTTTAAAAGGCCGGCATATACGGAATATGCTCTTTTCTTGAAGGTTATTATGTTGTATCGGTTCGGAAATACTGCTACTGGAAGTTAATTCCAAAGACTGGTTGTACGTGCAAGAAAGTGCCGTATCAAGTGTCCTAACATTTTTTCCCTTTTGACTTTTTTTATAAGTAATTATAAATAAAAACGAATCATATGGCACTGTACTCAAAATATTATCTTTTTTACTGCATTATCATTCGATAAGTCCAATGCATTTTTTGTTAAAAGTGCCCTATGAAAATCGATTGTGGCATAAAACTTCGAAAAGTGGCTATCAATAAGCTATGAACCAGTGAATACTCAGCGAACAAAATGATTGGGTGATGGCGAACATGATATCATAAACGTTGCACATGATTCGACTAATGGTGTGAATAAACCATGGGAGGTATCCTACCAGCCGATTCATGACGGTAATGTAACGCTCCTCCTAAAATTAAAGAGCTGGTTAAAATATATTTGTATATTTTTTTTATTATCTTTAGTCAACGGTGACATGAGTACCTACTAATGCTGATTAAAGGGTAGAGGGGATTATTAGTAATCATGTCAACATTATATTTGCCATTAACTGTCCACTGCTGAACATAGGTATCTCCCATAATTATCCCAATTCTGCCAGTAGTTGCCAAGTTTGATAGACAGGTTGGCAATCACAGGTTTTAATAATGTTTTAAAAGGGATGCTGCTTCTATCATTCGACCATTAAGTTCCCATAGTCGCCTTTTACTACACCAGCGGGAAAGGAAGGGGTGGCCCATTCTTTACCATGGTTACACGGCGTCAATTCCAATGCTGGAAATAAATCCTATTAAGTCAATTTTCATGCGATACTCCCTGGAAACCATCGTGGTTTATTACTGTTGAATTGGTCACGATGGCCTAAAATACCTGTTTAGATTCTCACTTATCATTTCACTGGTGACTCGTCAGTGTATACCGAAAGCGTAGGTGGATTTTCCATTCCATTATCATCCATTAACTAGTGTTAGTACTTGGACTTCATATATTAGCTAACAGCCCACCTAATGGAAAGCGGTAACCGACGCCTATATACTTGAACTGCGTCATTTATGGGTATTATGGTATCCTTCATGCGTTGTCATGGCTAGATATTGAGTTAGTTCAGTTGTTGTTATGCCTATATGTGGTTTATTTTTCCATACGCAGTAATTTCTTGCCTTAGAAGTAAAATACAGTCTGGCAAGAATAGCTACTTGGTGGAAGGAACATGAATTAAATAAATTAGATGAGTTTTCAATAAAGACATATAGAAATATATTTGCACTTGATACGTTTTTGTTTTTTGTGTTTCTATAGAAATAGTAAATTAATCTAGTTGTAAATATTTTACGTTATATAAGTGAATTTATTAATATATTCGTTTACAATTCATTAATAGAACTAAACTTGTTCGTTTGGACATATAGTTAGATAATTTCAGGTATTTTTTGTTTATACCACAAAGGTGGCAAACATGCATACAGCCCGTCAGATGGTAAAGGGTCATTGTAGCCTATGGACGCCTGCAACACCAGGGATGTCACGTGCGCGTTGCCGACCCTTATATTAACTTAAAGTACATTTAAAGAGTTTTGTGTTCATTTAGTACTCGTATAATGGCATTGTATCCAATTTTAATATATTGTTTTTTCTTTTCGAATATTCAGTATTAATCTTCTATAAATATTTGAATCAATTTCTTCATTCATTAGTCTCGCTAAAATCCGAAAAAGTCTTAACCGATTTGAATATGTTTTGTTTGTTTTTTTTTCTCGCTCAAATACAGGAATGCTTTAAATTAAAAACAATAATCAGAAAACCCCTAAAGTTCAGCTGAAAACACGAAAAATTAAAATAAAGCTATTTTTGTATGAGAATCGCTACTTCGGATTATTTTTAATAGATGGTATGGTAAAATTTATCGGATCGGATACAAATAAATTATTGAGTAATAATGTATTTGTAAATAGAATTCTAATCAATTTTATGGTATCATTTACACGACATGTGATGAATGGATGTGCTCTGTGGGAAGCAGTGATGTCAGAAAATGTTAACAGTGACATTGGTAGGAGAAATTGTGAACATAAATGATACCACATACGAAGTTAAATAAGTCGTTTCATTTCTCTGAAGCAATATGCAATCTTATTAAGCGTATTTGTAATTTAACTAATTAATTTTCGCCTTAAAATTAATGCTAACTCTTTCCTCTATGTATCCTCTTACGACAATAACGAGAGATAAATGGGGGGGGGGGGCCATTTTACGCCGAGACTATCCGATAATATATGTATATTGGGGGGAAAGGGATTGTTAGTAATGGGGTCAAATAGCCCCATTACTAGCAATATACCCTGTCAGGTCGACCTCCACGTGGTTCCCCCTGGAAACCATCGTGTAGTTGAATTCATCTAGTTGAATTCGTCAGGATGGACTAATTGACCTGCTTCATCCTCACCTATCATCCTTCATTGGTGCCCCGCCAGTGTATACCGATAGCGCGGGCGGGGTTACTATAGCATTATCACCCATTAAAAAAAATATATGTATATATATACATATGTATATTAAAATTATTGATATTTATTATTCAATTTTTATTAGTTTACTGCAATGAGAAGGGGTTATAAATTATATTTATTTTGTTCTTAAGATTAAAAGGTGTATTCCAGCATCCCGAGTTGACGATTCCATTACAAGCATGCACATTGATTATTTAACAAAAGCGATCTTTTATTATTTTTTTTTATAAATAAATCAAAGGACTGGATATCTTTAAAGTCAACTACACACATCTCTTGCACTATCTACTCATACTATCTTAACTCATCTAATATATGTATGCACGTTGGTTTCGGAGACTTGAAACCTAATTTTAGACATAGTACAATTAAATAAATACACACAATAGAGAACAACGTCTGGTGTTAAGTCTGCCAAATATACATATAATGCTACTGTGCATTAATCTTTAAATAAATAAATAATGTTGACATAGACTTAAAACATTAACTGTTGTGTTTCTTAACCCTCTGACCGTATATTTTTTTTCGCTTAATTTTTCCACAAATCTTTGACAACAAACAGAAGTACGAGTATTTAGCGAGATTCTGAGAAAAAATCGCGAGAAAACAACACCGCCAATACACATAAAAAATGCGAGCACGTCGAAATCGCGGGATGCGAATTAAACTAGTAGATACTGCACGCAGAAATAGCGGGATGCTCGGTCAGAGGGTCAAAGGTTCTTCTTAGCAGATAACAACTTTCTTAACTCTGCATTTATAAAAAATGACGATTTAAAAGTGCTTGTGAGCAAGTCTATTTGAATAAAAGGGATTTGAATTTTAGATGTCCAGATAACAAATAGTACTTTTTGTTTTTTATACCACTGAGGTGGCAAACAAGCATACGGCCCACCTGATGGTAAGTGGTTACCGTAGCCTATGAACACCTGCAATACCAGAGGTATTACGCGTGCGTTGCCGACCCTGAAGAAACCTCGTTACCCCCCTTTTGAAGAACCCCATGCTGTAGTCTCTTGGGAAAACCTCGGCAGGGTACTTATATCTAATTGCCATAGGTTATTATAGTCTCCCTTGATATTTGCATACTTCCATTTTCTCTAATTAGTTCATCATTACTAGGCATTATTAATATTATGAATACAAATGTAAGTTTGTTTGTTATCCCTTTACCTTTTTGTACTTTAATGTCTCAATCAATTGTCATGAAATTTGGTATACGGTATAGAGAAAGATATAGGCTATTCACATGGAAGATATCGCGGGTAAAAGTTAGTGGTGAAATACTAGCTATACTATGCGGCTTCGCCTATACAAATTACTGTATAAAATATCCTACGTTATAAGTTAGGATACATATATGTATATACCTATAGATACCTATCCATGTTTCAAATTTCACTCAAATCCATTCAAGTAGTATGTCCGTGAAAGTAATAAATATCCATCTATCCTGACAAATATATCGCATTTATATTAATTTACTTTAGTAAATATTAACAACAATGTAATAAATACTTTAGTGATATTACTAGTTATTTAATTAGAATTATGTTGTTTAATTCCGCTACCATTGTTATGTGTGTGACGGCCAAAATTCGAAGATTGACCACCACTATTACTTTCAGAAGTTCGAAAACCTATCATCATCATCATCGTCATCATATCAGCCGTTAATTGTCCACTGCTGAACATAAGCCTCTCCTATGTAGGATTATAGCAGTAGTTTGGCAGACAGATTGCCAACCGCAGTTAGGCTTTGGAGATATTTTAAGAGGGCCGCTGCTGTCCATCCCTCGTCCTTTCTTAGTTAATTCATTCGACATCTATGGGAAAGGAAAGGGTGGCCTATTCTATGCCGGGAACCCACGGCTATACTATCCAACGACAACCTATCATATTAGGTATCAATCTTCGACTGTCATTATATTGACGCATATTATGCGACACGTGTTTTACGACACGTGTTTTACTTCTAAACGAAGCATTTTTAGGAAAATTATTTGATCACTCCACAAAACCGTTGATAACCGTTCGGTACCCAAATTGTGAAACGTGCCACAAGTATATTTGGCGTGTACAAAGAAGTATATTATTTCTATCTATAATATTTACTCCAAATCCCTTTACACACGTCTATTGTTTTATTTGCTTTCATATCTTTGCTCTTTTATTCACGCCAGTACTGGAGACTTGAGTTTTAGATGTCAGCACATTTTATTTACATGTATAAATTATAATAAATTTAAAGAATAAATATTTAATATGTTTTAACAAAACATTAAGATGTAACTATTTTTTTTTTATTCAACTTAGAATGGCAAACAAGCTGACGGCCCACCTTATGAAAAGTGGTAACCGTCGCCTATATGAACATAACACAGTATACTGTTTTGCCCATGATAGCCCCCATGCGTTGCCATTCCTGAGGACCCAGGTGTTATTCCTCTGTACCCTGTAAATTCACTGCCATATCCCACCCTTAAAATCGAAACACAGCCATGCAAACACAACTGCTTCACGGGACAGAGGTGCTCAAGCAAACGATTTTTGTACAGTCTCCCTCTGATAAACTAATTCTTTAAAAGATTATTCGTATTATTTTTAGGAGAATTCCATTACACCGAGTACTTTAAATGTAATATTAAATGTTTAAATGTAATATTAAATGTAGCTATGGAATTTAATTCTCTCAATAAAATTCAAATTGAATAAAAAGGGGATTTAAATAGGATTTGTCGGTCGCAAGAATACTTCTACAGAATACTGTAGATAAATAATATTACTGTTATAAAGGTGTGACCTAGGTAAATAAGGTTGGAAACCCAAATCTCGTATAGAGAAAAGATTTGAGTCTGAAATATGCATACAATACTAAAACGGCTTAGGTATTTCGTACAGGTACTCGCTTGGGGATGTAGCTGACTTTAAATGGGATTCTACAGCTCTTTTGTTATGAATTGAAAGGTTTTGTTTTAATGGGAGAAGATAGTATGGCAACTCCCCTACGCTATTGGTATTGGTATACGGGGTACCAATGAGAGAAGAATGCAAGTCAGTTGGCCCATTGTGACAAATTCATTAATGATTAATTAACGGTGATTTTTAGGGGGATCCGCGAGATGGTTGACCTGTGGTACATTGCTAGCAATGAAATAGCTATTAGATTCCATTACTAACGATCCCTTTTCTCCAAGTTGGAAGGTATATCGTTAGGTTTTTAACCAGTAGGAGTACGACAGTGTTTTACTGAACTAAAAGTTGTTTAGTGGAAGTCCATATCACTGATTAGTTCATTACCTATTTATGTTTAATTCCCCTACCATTAGTATACGTGCAACTGCCAATATCTAAGGATTAACTACTTATTAGTAATTATCAATCTCTGACCATTATTCGTACTGCAACATGTGTGTACACATGTTGCAGTACGAATTTCACCTTTAAACGATGCCTTTTCGATGACACGATACCAACTTTTTCTTCGGTCTGCTTGATGTAACTGTACCTTGGTCTCCCCTCTCCCCTTCTTCCTTCTATCTTAACTTATATTATATGTATACATGATATTGATCTGTTCCACACAAAGCCGCATGCAATTAAATTGCAGATAGCAAAATCATTCTTTGGTTCTCGTCCTGCTGTACCTAATTGACTATTTTATTAATGTTGCTTTGCTTTATATTGCTTTTGTTTTGTTATTATATATTAAGCTAAAAGGTGTCTCATAAAAATTTATAACTTTTTAATTATTATAGCTGTGTATATGTATGCGTGTGTATGTATATGTTTATACATATATATGTATATGTGTATATGTATGTGTGTAAGTATATATTTTACATATATAAAAACCGATCAGTTGTGTCATTACGCAAATGTGAAAACGATTCATGGCTTAACATAGATATAAGTTTGATTATGTATTGACTGTAATTCAGCTGTATGTTTTCCAAAAAATAAATAAATAATGTTCATAAGTTCGTCGTATCGTATGAATTGTCCCAACATTTTTTTTTCTTCTCACTCAACAGTTTTTATAATTTGTCTCTCCTTCTTAACCCTAAGTTGGACCTCTACATTACTAATTCGATCTATTCATCTAATATTTTCCATCCCTCTCTAGCACCATATTTCAAAGACTTTATCTGTTTTTTTCTTTGCGTTACTTAGATAGACTAATAGTTATTCACCTTTTATAACCATATAAAGCTATACTTATGATATAGCTCTTAAAAAATCGTCTTCTCAAGTCAAACAAATATTCGCTTCAAACAAATACAGAACGCTTCTCATTAACAATCCCTTATAAAGCTAAGAGTACAGTTGTGTTTCGTTAACAATACAAAATTACAGATGCTTGTGTCGGTCCTTGGTGTATAAAGATATTTCTACATTCACGCAATGGTAATTACAGGCGCACGTAACAATACTGTTGGGAGCCTTCAGTGTACTCGTATATTTATTGGGAGCGGTAAACAAGCTGCCAGCTCTGATGGTGAGTGGTAACTACCGTCTATAAATACAACATCCCCGTGGATCTCAGACATACATATTATCTATACCTACTACTCTTATGTATTACCGCCTTTGAAAACTACCATTTACTGCTGAAATACGGAGTAGTAGAAAAGTTTTGTTAGATCATTTCTGTGGTAATATTTATTTAGGTTTGGAATTTTATTAAGGATTTAAATCTAACATACAGAGTGAGCTGTATGATCCCGGTATAGAATGGCTATATATATATATATATATATATATATATATATATATACATAAAGGAAGAGCCTTTCCCGTGGGTATTGTAAGAGGCGACTAAGGGAACTTAATGATTGAGGGATGTAGCAGCGTCCCCCTTAAAACATCACTAAAGCCTAACTTTGGTTGCCAATCCGCCTGCCTAAACAAGGTAAATTCTTAGATTGCTACTCGCATGTATATATATATATATATATATATATATATATATATATATATATATATATATATATATATATATATACTTTATATATAAACCCTACCCTATGTTATTCTCTTTCGGTTTCTCAAAGTTAACTAAAAGAAATCCCTTCAAGTGATAAGTCCGTCTGTGTACTTTGTCATTTTTTATTACTTTTATAAAGTTTATACAAACAAACTTTTTTTCCTAATATAATATTTTCAAAACCATATTCTTTTCTACCGCTGCCACTCCTCCGACCGACACGATATTATTTTAGTGGATATTATCATAAATTTTCGTCCATAACACAATCATATGGGCATATGTTTTTATTTCTCCTTATTCATGCACATACATTATCCATTTTCGTATAGTAAATGTTATTAAAATGTATGGATGCGAGCTGTTCTACATTTACAATAATAATATTATGAACTACGTAAAATAAGTGGTAAATTTATTGCCTATAAGGTATTTTTTTTTTTAATACGGCAAAGTAGATGTCGAATTTTTTTTATGTAACGTAGAATGGCAAACACCTGATGGAAAGTGGTAACCGTCTCCTAGACATGAGCAGTACCATGGACATAACAGACTATACTGTTTCGCCCATGATACCCCCCATGCGTTGCCCTTCCTGAGGACTCAGGTGTTATTCCTCTGTACCCTGTAAATTCACTGCCATTATCCCACCCTTAAAACCGAAACACAGCCATCTAAACATCTTCCTTCATCATGATTATCATATTAGGCGTTAACTGCCCCCTGTTGAACATAGACTTCCCCCTAAAGGTGACAACCGTGACAAACTCAAACCAAAATACCGAATATACGAGGTTACTATTATATAAACTTTGTCAGTCTGTTTGACTTTTGGGTCTTTAACATTTAGCATATTTTGCTGAAATTTAATATGGCTATCTTGAAGATTTAAAAGTCCTTGAAAAGGATTTCTTTAAGACAGGGGTTCCCAAACTTATTTTGTTTACTGCTCATTTTGAGAATAAATGGTTTTTTAGCACCCCCATTTTTTACTTACTTAAAAACCACTATTACTTCAAGATCAACAAACAAGTCTCTACACAACACTGCCCTTTTTTTCTGGGTCTCTTACCGCCCCCCTTTAAGCCTGCAGCACCCACAAGGGGGCGTTATCACCTACTTTGGGAAAGGCTGCTTTAGGACGAAATGAAATGAACAAAGTCACGGGTAAGATCTAATATTCTTATAGTAATAGAACAGTGACAGTCGACATTAAATGTTATTTAGTAGTACCATAGTATAAGAAACAGCGCGTCATGAGCCAAAATAGCTCAAAGTTCAAAGATTAAAAAATTACAGATAAAAATTATTAAATTAAAAAAGTTTTTGTATGGTAACCTCGTCCTGGGAATCGTAGTGTGGGACAATCCCCACGTAGTAGCATTCACTTCAAATTACAGAGAGCTAGTGTACGCAAGTGGATCGGGAGCGTTCTTTGTGGCAGTCTATGATGGAGGCCTATGTTCATCAGTGGACAGATAATGATCGCTAATATGATGATGATGAGGATGATGACGATTATTATTACTAGGACTAAATAATATTTAATCATTAAAATAGAGATTTGTTAAACTCTATTTAGATATATAGTATTTTAAATTATTTTTGTAATAAGACCCTTGATGTCTACGTTCTAAAGCTTTGTTTTGAATGACACACGAAATAAAATGAATTTTTTGTAATAATTCCAGATTATGATCTCATTCAAACCCATTCAGTTGACTACCAAATATTAAAACGGTTTTTATGTTCGAAGAATTAGTAAAAGTTCAATATGCATTGTAAATAAAAATTCGCTTTTAACTTTAAAAACTGTTTAAAATCACTTAACTGGATTCGAAAATAAATAATTCAGCCAATATTGATGAAAATGGAAGAGCCCTCTAAAATATTAGTGGTGAAAGTTGTTTTAAAATTGTAATAAACAGAAGGTGACTTTTAAAATCATCTTTTTGAATAAAATAAAATCGTTTTACTAGCAGCCCGTCCCGGCTTCGTACGGGTGGACATTTTTAGAACATTTTAAAAAGTGGTTATTGTGACATAACGATAATAGTTGGATATATAGTATCGCGAAGTTTTTTGTAGTAATTGATATTTTCATCAATATTGTAGAACATACTTTTGTTCTATCACCAATAGTTTCTGCATCGTATGCGACGAAAGATATTTTATAGCATTTTTTTACACCTTACGTTACGTAAGATGTAGAAAAATGCACTTTAGTAAGGATCCCTAATCTTTTCTAGCAATAAATATATAGCCTATGTTACTCAGGGTGAATGTAGCTTTCTAATGGTGAAAGAGTTTTTGAAATCGGCAAAGTAGTTTTTAAGTTTATTCATTACAAATATACATACACACAAAAATACAAATCTTACCTCTTTATAATATCAGTGTAGATGTAGATAAATTGTGATGGGCCGGCGCTATTTTATAAGGGAATGGTCTCTCAAATGCGAGCAGTAATATTCTGCTTTTTATACGTAATAAAATAAAGGTCACTTTACTTCACCAATATTAAAACGTAGGCAGTATTTATAAAATAGACCGTCTGCGTTGCTTTGCATTTTTTTTATTGGATGAAAATGGAATAGTAACCCCGCCTGCGCTAACGGGATACACTGGCGGAGCACCAGTGAAGGGTGATCGATGAGGATGAAAACAGGCCAGTTAGCCTATCAAGATGAATTCATCAGGAATTAATCATGATAGTTTTCAGGGGGAACCGCGAGGAGGACGACCTGGTTAAGTATATTGCTAGCAATGGGATTCTCAGTCTCCATTACTAACAATCCCTTCCCCCCCCCCCTAACGTGGCTTTGCATTACAATTACGTATTTTATCATAATAGGTAGAATATAAATATAAGAGTGCTTATTTTTGAGAGAAAGGGTTTTTGATGATTTTATTAAGACACACAGAGAATATTGTACAATCATTAGAGAAGCAAGTTTAATACTGGCAATTGAGAAATACTCGCGTTGCCATGGTAACGGAATATAAGAAAAATGTTTTCAATTTAAAATTATTCGTAAATTTAGAACATCGTTTTTTTATTTGTTTTGAAATCAATGAAATAAATCAGGTATCCCTTAAGATCCTCGTTCAGGCTTTATTAAGGATGGTCATAAGTAGGTTCACCGATAGAAATGAGTTCTAATCATCTTTTGGAATCTTGTTGATCATTGTTCAGAATGGATTTTCTTAATAGTATTAGAGAAATTATTTTTAACTTACAGTATCCACACACAGTTATGTTATATATATATATATATATATATATATATATATATATATATATATATATATATATATATATATATATATATATATATATATATATCTTTATTTGAAATACAACTGTTTTTATCAAAAATTATAGTTTATATATAATTTACTATTTTGTATTTTTTAATGTTTGTTACCTTATAATTCTGTCAGTTCTAAAACCGATTTGGATTTTTTTTAAGTACGTAGATTAATTAGTTCCATTAATATGTCATCAAAATCGGTTCAATAGTTTAGTTATTTTTTTAAATCAAAATAAATGATTTTGTCACGATTCAAGTCGGTGATTTGTGGAACTTCCCAAATCGAATTATAACTGACGTAGTTATGAGGTAATAAACCTCTTTTTTGAAGTCGGTTGAAAATATTCAAAATCTATTTTAAACCATTACGCATAGTAAAATTGCAAAATAAAAAAATAAGAATTGAACGATCTCCTACAATGTTACCACCGCCAATATATTTAAATATAAAAGTAACGAAATACGATGTATGTATGTTTTTTTACATTAAGATATAATTTACAACGATTTCATATGAGACGTTATATTAAAAATATTCACTCATTTATTACCTGTAACTTTGGAATTTAAAAAGTACGGATCCGGATGCCATAGGTTGTCGAAAAATTCCGGAGGCAGTGTCACGTGATCGTCGCCTTCTTCAAAAATGTCCTCGGGAAGTTGGAGTCGGCTTTCTCTCCATGTTTGTCGGATAAACATATCGACTCTGAAAAATGGAAAAGAAAACGTTATATTGAACTAAAAGCCACCAAAGCTTGCCAAATTGGTAAGCCTCCCAAGAGTGGCAACTACTGGCAAACCTCACTTTTAGGGGAAAGTCTATGTTCAATAGGGGGCAGTTAACGCCTAATATGTAAATCATCATGAAGGAAGATGTTTGGATGGCTGTGTTTCGGTTTTAAGGGTGGGATGTGGCAGTGAATTTACTGGGTACAGAGGAATAACACCTGAGTCCTTAGGAATGGCAACGCATAGGGGGTATCATGGGCGAAACAGTATACTCTGTTATGTCCACGGTACTGCTCATGTCTATAAACGACGGTTACCACTTGCCATCAGGTGGACCGTCAGCTTGTTTGCCATTCTAAGTTGCATAAAAAAAAGAACGGTTAATATGTTGCAAAGGTTGTGAGTTTTTAAATAGCATATATAAAAACTCATAAATGGGGGAGGCCTGTCCAGCAGTGAACAGATGATAGCTGAAATGATGATGATGGTATTGAAACTTCTTATATATCTTATATATAAAATTCTCGTGTCACGGTGTTTGTTACCAAACTCCTCCGAAACGACTTTACCGATTTTCATGAAATTTTGTGTGCATATTGGGTAGGCCTGAGAATCGGCCAATATCTATTTTTAATACCCCTCAATGATAAGGGTGACCCACCCCAAAATATATTTTTTTATTTTTTGACAATTTTTTTTATTTTTATTTTATTATAATTTAGCATTGAAAAATACATGCAACTTTAAATTTTCATCGTTTTACGATCAACCCCTGCATTTTAATTGCGATTTTTATATTTTGTAATAAGTGGTAAAACAACGTTTACGGGGTCAGCTAGTATATATATATATATATATATATGAGGTTAGTGATGATAGCAACCTAAAATATGTTAACTGTAAACGAAAAGGACGTCGAAGTATGTTAGTTGAAGGAACATCCGTAATTTTTTTCATTTTAAATCTGACAAACCAAAGTCACGTATTGCACATACGTGACTTTATAAAATTTTTATTGGATTATTTTTCTGAATTTACCGGATCACGTGACCCAGATCAGTTTTATTGCAACTTCGAGGCTTCACGAGGGGTCCATTTCATAAATAACATACTGGCTACATGAATAACTGAGAAGCAGAGTGGTTCTTGCAATTTTCCAAATTCACTTTGCTCAGGCAAATATGACTCTTTTCGTGTCTAATCATATACTTTTTAATATTATAAATGGGGGGAAGGGATTGTTTTTCTTAAGGACGATAATGGAATAGTGACTCCACTTGCACTAATTGTATACACTAGTGGAGCACCAATAAGCGATAATGGGTTAGAATGAAAAGGCAGGTCAGTCAATAATAAGGTCAGTTACCCCGTCGTGATGAAAACGCCTGAAATTCAGCACGATAGTTTTTAACAATCCCTTCCGGGGAGAAGGGAAGGAAGGGAAGGGATCCTCCGGGAAAGGATTGTTAGAAACAGGGACTACTGGGAGAGAAAGGGATTGTTAGTAATAGGATCTACCAGTTCCACTACTAGCAATGTACCCTATCAGGTCGACCTCCACGTGGTTCCCTCTGGAAACCATCGTGGCTAATTCTAGTTGAATTCGTCAGGATGGGCTAACTCCATTGCTAGCAATATACCCACTCAGGTCGATCTCCACACAGATCTTCCTGGAATCTATCGTTATTTCCTAATGAACTCACATATCACTCACTGGTGCCCTATCAACGTATATCATTAAGGCAGTATAACATTAACAAAGTGAGTTTGTTTGTTGCGCCTTAACGGTTGAACCGGTAACTATGAAATTTGTTATTGTTACACGTATTACATGGGATCGAGAAGGATATAGGCCACTTTTTATTCCGGTCAATGAACATAGTCCGTTTACGCAGACCAAGTCACGGGCAAAAGCTGATAGTGTAATATAGAGAGAGACGTTAGGTGAATACATAAGTTTGGACCTCCAATACTAAACAGCTGGACGCAACTTGTTAATATGGGAAGCTGGACATTTTGTTTTATTTATTTAATTTATTTATTTATCTAAGGCAAACAAACAGCTAGAACAATACATAATTATATACTTAATTAGTAATTTGGCAGCCGCTAAAGTTTGCACAAATATAATACAAGTAAAGGAAACACAAAATTAAACAATGTTAAATTAAACAATACTATTGAAAACTACAGCAACATTGTCAATAATAATGCTCAGATGTTAATAAAACCTACTATTTTTTCAGAAAAACACATTATTTGAAAATAATACCTGTATAACCATTAAAAAAAGTAAAATTTGATAATAAATTAGAATAAAAAACATTAGAAAGATTAACATTACCTTTCCCTGACCTATTGATGTATGTTCCTGTGGTCAAAACGATCAGTTTCATTAATAGCACTATCTCTTTAAAGTATATAAAAAGAGTGCAATAGAAATACTAAGAGTATATGCTTTATGAAATAGCAATAGAATGATTTTTTTTTCGACAAATTAATTTTATAAATTCCTCCGGCCTTTCATAAAGGCCTCCCCCATAAACTTCCATAAGGAACGATTCTGCGCCACCTGCATCCATCGACTCCCTGCAATGCATTTGAGGTCGTCACTCCATCTAGTGGGAGAGTCGTCTGCGTTTGCCTATATGGGGTCTTCGCTCAAGAACCTTTCTTCCCCATCGATTGTCGATTCTTGATAAGGTAATTAAAATCAATTAAAACAGTCTCTTCTTTCCATTTAAAAAGAATACCGTGCGAACAAAATTGATTTGAAATGATAGAGTTAAATCGAGCCACCTTTCTCTTTGATACCCACGCGAATAGGGACAAAGCACAGTGCACTTTGGCAAAAATGGGAAAATGGAAATAGAATTTTCCAAATGCCAACCTACACATGTAGTATAAAGTACTTGTGACTGGAGGAACAATAAGACCGACACATGTCACTTATTCTACAGTGATCGACATAAAATAATCACTCTGCTTCTCTTGATAGTATTATATTTCATACACACACAGTTCCATTCACTTACACGTTCCAAATACGACTGACCTGTCCACAATAACAGAAAAAAACATATCAAAGACACATCTAAAGGAATTTGAGAATAAATAATATAAATACAAATAAAAATATATTAAAACGTCAGCTGGCCAAGTTAGCAGAAACAATGTTAACGTACTGACAAACTGACAATGCAATTATAAAAACGAAAATGTTTAATATTCGTGTTTTGTAAATGTTTGCATGTGACAGTTTTAGATTTAGGCAAAATAGCATAAATTCTGGTATCTGTTATTTTTTTATTTGTAATTCGTGGCCATTCTCAGTTTTATTTGGTTTAAATTACATATTTATATCTGTTGACGTCGTCAATTTATAATTAATCTACCCTAATCTTATATTTAATACCCCCTCTCATATTCTTTTCCTGCATGCTCCAGTATTACCTTGAAAGCCTATGAAGCAACATCGGCGGACGATTGTGACGTATTCCCGCTGATATCTGCCCATGCTAGGTGAAAACCACCCTTCTTGACCGTGTGTGAGACGTCGCTTCATCGTAGCTGTCTTTCGTTTTCCTACCATCTATCCACGCTGGATAGACCGTGATACACCACTGATACGGTCCACATCCGCTGATCGCAAAACGGAGATGACCTTTGGCCAAGAGGAAGCGCTGCAAGGCCCTGGACGGAACTATTGCCGTCAGCGGAGGCACAGAGGTGGTGAATGTAGCTCACTACTTCATAGCTAAAGGTCAGCTCTCGTCCCTCTTAACGTACATCTTCGATATTGAACCAGACATTTAGGGTCGGCAACGCACGCGTAATACTTCTGGTATTGCATGTGTTCATAGGCTACGGTAACCACTTACCATCAATTAGGCTGTATGCTTGTTTGCCGCCTCAGTGGTATAAAAAAAGACTGCAGTATGTTCATTAGGAACTTAATATTGGTTTCCCGCAAATACAATATCTTATTTTTTTTGTAACACTTTATGTGTTTAATTGGAGCTTATAAATACGTATTTATTATTATTATTTGCCAATTATTATACAAAATATTTATTATTTTTCTATAATGCTGCATTTAAACATTATTGGCTGTGTGGTTTTGGTATAGAATAGGCCACCCCTTCCTATCCCGTGGGTGTCAAAATAGGCTAAGAGGGGGCAAGGAATGGGCAGCAGCGTCCCTTTTAAAACTCTAAAGCCTGACTGCATTTGCTAATCCGCCTACCAGGCGTGGCAACTACTGGCAAAACCTCCAATGGAAGCCTTATGTTCAGCAGTGATTAGTTAAAGACTGTAATGATGATGATGATGATGACTGCATTTCAAAAAACAAATATTTAATATGTGCAATTTTGTGTTCTTTTTTTTCTTAATTTATGTTATATCTAGGTTCAGTACATTTAATTCTAACCAATTCTATACACTTCTATAACAGATCACCATTTTTAAACATGAGCATAATTAAACTTGTTTTATTTATATTCCCGCCAAATCAGCTTCGAGCTTATAACGTGTAGGTGAGTTTTTTTTTAATAGGTGATAATGGAATGCTATCCCCGCCTGCGCTTTCCATACACGCTGGCGCGACACCAGTGAGGGATCATAGCTGATGATGATAGCAGGTCAGTTAGTCAATCGTGATGAATTCCACTAGAATTAACTACGATGGTTTCCAGGGCAACCGCGTGGAGGTCGACCTGATAGGATGTATTGCTGGCAATGGGTCAGTTAGACCCTATTACTAACAATCCCTTCCCCCCTGTATGTGAGTGTTTTACACCTATCTTGTCGTTACATATGTTATTATGATTTTTCTCTTTTACATTACCATTTAACATACTTTACAATCTAAGAGTTAGCCAGTGAAGTAATAGTAGGCTAGTTCATGACTTACTATGAGAATAGGTCGGTCCTTTATCATTGAAATGCAAGAAAAACCCTTTTTAGAATTTTTTTTTATACAACTTAGAATGGCAAACAAGCTGACGGCCCACCTGATGGAAAGTGGTAACCGTCGCCTATAGACATGAGCAGTATCACGAACATAACAGAGTATACTGTTTCGCACATAATACCCCCCATGCGTTGCCATTCCTGGGGACTCAGATGTTATTCCTCTGTACCCAGTAAATTCACGCCATATCCCAACCTTCAAACCGAAACACAGCCATGCAAATATAACTGCTTCACGGTTGAAACACGAATGGGATAGAGGTACCCAAGCAATCGACTTTTGTGCAAAGTCTCCCTCTGCTAAATTGAGAGGGATCTCTGTCTATAGGTATTGTATTAAATCGTTTAGAGTTTAAACAATTTACAAATATTTCGTCTATATTGCAAAAATCACATGAACGAATAATCTTCCACATAGCAAAGTATATAACAATGAAATGCTTGCGTAACATTACATGTCTGTAGCAAGATGGTAAAATATTAAAATGTTTCCATAGATGTTCATGTAAAGGCTCATTCACACGATACCGATGCGTCGCCGCAGTTGTCATTGATTAGTCGCATTAATATGTTGCCATTTTAATTCAATGAAACTCGCATGAAAGATATTTACACTATAAACATATTGGAAAGTTCGCTGGAATAGTGGGGAGGCCAGGTATAACAATGCTTCAGTTCTGGTCTGAACGCCATCTGTGAAGTTACCTCTTAACGAAACCCCGTCGGCATGGAGCCCGCTTCCGTTGAAGAGCAGCGCGTCGTAATCAAGTTTCTCTCGAAACTCGGCAAGAATGGCCGTGAAATTTTTGCCGATCTCAGAACAGTTTATGGGGATGATGCTGTGAAGGAACCAACCGTCCACAAGTGGCTAAAAAGATTCAGAGAGGGCCGAGAAAGCGTTCAAGATGACCCACGTTCAGGACGTCCTTCCACTTCACATTCCGACGAAAACGTGGAAAGAATTCGAACTTGTGTTAATGGGGACCGTCGTTTAACGGTCAGACAGGTGGCTGAAGAGCTTAATTTGGGCAAAACCGTGGTCCACAAAATTCTAAATTCGCCGGATTTGGCCCCGTGTGACTTCTTCTGTTCCCAAAAACCAAATTGGTACTTCGGGGGCGGCATTTGGGGGACATAAATGAGATAAAAAAAGCTTGAGAAACCTACAACTATATATTTATAATGTAAACACCATTTTCCTATCTTATACAATATACTGAATAAGAGGAAAAATTAAGGGATCACTAAAAAAAAGATTTTTTCAAGTAGCTATATTTCCCTTAAAAATGGTCGTACTGGAATTTTAGAAAAAGAATTTCAAAACTCAGTTTTAAGATTTTATGATGAAAAAATTTTTCAAGCAACGTGTTTCGCTCAATCCTAATGAATAACGAAAATATTTTTTTTTATTTTTTTTTCGATTCTAATTTTTGATCTACGAGCTTGAAATTTTTTTTTCAACTTTACCACTATATACATCGGATAGCTTGTTCATTCAGCTTTAATTAGTTTTTTTGCAAAGTTTGATACGACCACTTCTCACTGAGATATCAAACTTTGAATGGAAAAGGGTCTTTTTGTCTTTAACCATCAATATCTCAGCTATTGCTGATCGCATAAGAAAATTAAGGAGGGTCTTGAAATCTTGAATAAATTTCCGACAAAAATCAGCTATGGTTTTATAAAAAAATTTTTTTTATTCATTACATTAATTTGAAAAATCAAGAAAAAAAGGGCTTTTCGTGGCTTTTGGGATAATCAGGCGCTAAGTTGGAAATACTGACCCGTTTTTTTCTGTTTTATTCGATTGAATATTTGAAAAGAATTAAAGGATCACGATTTTGACATTAAATGATCATAATCTTTAATTATTATTACGCCCTTTTTAAAGTACCCTATTTTGTAGTCTCTAGGAAAAATCTTGATAACATTTTACCATACTAAGATCTGACTTAGAACGTTCCGAATCAACATTTTATTGTGAATTAAGCCTTACCTTGTAAAACTTCATACCGTGTTAAATTCGTTTCGGCACCGCCTCAGCGATGTCGTGTGAATATGCCTTAACATTACGCCCACATTGCTTGAGCATAGTCAGAGATCCCCAAATAGTTGAAACGAACTAATAGGCAAGTGGCACGTAGCCTAATGGAATTTCGGGAACGAACAGAAATTAAAATGATTCATAACGTTAAATGAAAATTAATGTACTTATGTAAATAATTTATATAGGATTAAACAGTATTAATATATTAATAAGAAAAACTCTTTGTTAATATTAAACTAGTAAAAACAATATGCGTGTATTCACAAGAGCTCTCACTGGACACTGCAAATTGAACAAGCATATGGCCCAACTGGTCTTATGTCCAAAAAGCGTTTACAGATTTTGTCACAATGAAGAAGAAACGCCGCAGCACTGAATGTGTGGCTCTAGCCCACTTATACGTAAACGATATATCTCCTTTGGAAAATACAATTTATATCCTGAGGAGATAAAAAACATCGCCATAAAAAACATCTTAAAATTCCTATTGATGATAGGAATATGCAGCGAACTTTAAAAATGGGTGAACACAAAAGAACATGGAAAGGTTGCAGTGTCACAGATTTTTCTGCCCGAAAAAGCCTGTCTTTCAATAATAATATATATTTGTATATTTGTTTATGTACTCTAAATGTTAATAGTTGTAGCACTTCAACTACCCACTAACAACATGCTGTCTAACTGCATTGGCTTGACTGGAAGAGGCTTTTGCTCACAATATTTACAAATGCGTTAACAATGTAATTTACAAGTGCAATAAAGAATATAATAATATTATAGTAATTCTCTGGTTTTGGAGAAACAAAAACTGGGATCGATTCTCTCTTATTTATCTTTACAATTTTAAATATAAAATTAATTTATGTAATATAAATTACAGAAAAATTTACTTTAGAGATCAAGATAGAGAATGTGCGCGCCTCATTGAGGTTACTGCTGGTAGCTACTTTGCCCAAAAGATAAGTTTGGCAATCCAAAGCGGTAATGCTGCCAGTATCTTGGGTACGCTGCCTCGATGTGGTGCGTTGGGAGATTACTTATAATTAGTATTTGTATTTAAGGAATTGTATCATCATCATCATCTTCCTACCCTTATCCCAATCATATGGGGTCGGCGTAATATGATTTTATCCATATTACAAAAAGATTTGGTTTTTAGTTTTACAACCGGCCACCTGCCTGATGTCAACCCTCTTTGGGAATGCATTTGTTGGTGGTTTAAGGAATTGTATATTAACTTTAATTTATTGATGTATTGTATGTGATATTAAATTAAATTATGATTAATGTTCATGAAACTGATTTTCATTTTTTAACCAAATTCAAAAAGAAGCAGGTTCTCAAGTCGGTTGTATTTTTTTATATTTGTTACTTGGTAGAGCTACGTCAGTTCTAAATCGATTTTGAAAATTCCTGTTTTGTATGTAAGAAGGCTACAGATTGTGTCCATAGAAATTTTATCAATAACGGTTTAGCAGTTTAGTTTTTAGTTTCAAAATAATTGGTTTTGTCGGGTTTTTGTTCGATACAATCTTTAATTATATGTCTACATCTATAAGCTGCAGCTCGCAGTGCGAACCGAGACGCTGTGACGTAAAGCGCCGTACGCCCCCTGAAGAAGACTTACGTATGAAGTCAAAACATTTGTCGGAACAACAAACATAGTAAGTTCATGAATATCCCATTATACATATTTATTTATTTTACACTGTATTGCATTAATTAAAAAATAATTATTACAGTAAATATTAATAATATTAATGAGAAGCGATACAAGAGGCGGCGTTATCGCTAAGCAATCTCTTCCAGACAACCTTTGAATATATAGAAAAATATATATATGGTGCAATATTATATATATATATATATATATATATATATATATATATATATATATATTGAACTGGTAGCAAATCAAATTAAGTCGAATAATTGCTTGCGGTAAGCTCATGTTATATTGGATTCCAATATTAAGTTCAACAGATACATCAAACAAACTAGTTTGCAACTATAGTCGTGTCTATATATAACTTAATTATTTCAAGCTACATATACAGAAAAATGCCGTTTGGTCCCGGCATAGAATGGGCCAGCTCTACCTTTCCCGTGAGTGTCGTAAGAGGTGACTAAGGGAACTCAATAGTCGAGAGATGGGCAGCAGCGTCCCTCTTAAAACATTACCAAAACCTAACTGCAGTTGCCAGCTCGCTTGCCAAACATGGCGACTACTGGTAAAATATTTCTAAGGCTATGTTCAGCAGTGGACTATTAACGACTGATATGATAATAATTATGTCATTAATTATGACATAATAAAGACAGCAGGAAAAAACTGGACAAATATTGCTACAGATAAGGAGAGGTGGAAAAAGATGGAGGAGGCTTTTACCCTTGGGGACCACTGAAGTGGATAAAAAGCTATAATATAATAATGATAATATATAATATAATATATAATAATAATGATGATAATAATGGTGATGATGATGAGATGAACGACAATTTATTTATTCTTACATTACTTTTACATATTGTCTTTCATAGGTATAAATATATTTTATTAGAATTGAACTTGCCCTTTTATTGAGAAGCAGAATGTATTTTTTGCGAAATAATCACATATCAAATTAATATCGTTTCACAAAATGTTTCAAGTCAATTTTACTTTGATATGAAAAAATATGTGATATTAAAAGACCTGGCGCCGCTGTGCGCGAAACATTCGACTTTTATAAATGAATTTACTCAAACGTTTCATTGTGAAATATTTTGGATTTTTTTTTATTAATTGTCTACTGAAATACAAATTTTCAATAACATAACTCAAAGTTGTGAAACATTTTGGAAAAAATACATATATATTTTTATTTATTTATTATCAACTGAAATACAAATCTTAAATATCTTAAAGTCCAAATCACTTGTATCTTAAAGTACAACTAAACTTTTTTCTATACCGGAGACTTTGTATAAAAGGCGATTGCTTGGGTACCTCTGTCCCATTCGTGTTTCAACCGTGAAGCAGTTGTGTTTGCATGGCTGTGTTTCGGTTTGAAACTATTAATACATAAACAAATATACAGTTAAATAAAATATTAAAATATATAATAAAATATTACATAAATACATACACTATAAATACATATAATACCTACCTACTTATATAAATATACCAATAGCTAATTCTCTTCCTATAAGAACTACTAGTATTTTACCTGAAATCCATATCTTCCACATTTATAGAGTTTACGTCGACCACGTAGATGCTGAATTCCACCATAACTGGCTGTCCTTTGCGTGCTGGTGGACGCATTTCTAAGAAAAAAAAAAATAAGATTAATAAACGCAGTCAATTTTTTTTTGATGGGTGAAAATGGTATGGTAACCCATTAGCGCAGGCAGCTGCGCTAATGGGATACGCTGGCAGAGCACCAGTGAAGGGTGATCGGAGAGAATGAAAACAGGCCAGTTAGCGTATCATGATGAATTCATCATGAAGAATTAATCATGATAGTTTCTAGGAGGTCGACCTGGTTAGGTATATTGCTAGCAATGGGATTTTTAGTCTCCATTACTAACAATCCCTTTCCCCCCCGCAGTCTATGTTCATTGACGAACAGTTGAAATAAAAAGAACAAAGTGTTGGATGTTGCTGTCTCATTTCTTTATGCGGTAGTGAAGACTTTTATCGTTAAAATCAAAAAGTGGCTTACCATTTATTTAGGATGACAGGGCCGTACACAGGGGTATATAGCTTATTTATTATTTATTAGCTTTTACTTTTTTTTTATATAACTTATAATGGCAAACAAGCTGACGGCCCACCTGATGGAAAGTGGTAACCGTCGCCTATAGGTATGAGCAGTACCATGGACTTAACAGAGTATACTGTTTCGCCCATGATACCTCCTATGCGTTGCTATTCCTGAGGACTCAGGTGTTAATCCTCCGTACCCAGTAAATTCACGCCATATCCCACCCTTCAAACCGAAACACAGTCATGCAAACATAACTGCTTTACGGTTGAAACACGAATGGGACAGAGGTACCCAAGCTATCGACTTTTGTACCAAATTTCAAGACATAGAATAGACCACTCCTTTCTTCCCATGGTCATGGGATGAATATGAGTATCAGCGTATCATCATATCAGACATTAGCAATAGACAGTCAATGTCTGATGATATATATATATATATATATATATATATATATATATATATATATATATATATATATATATATATATATATATATATAAATATATATGATGACGATAGTAAGGATTTTCATTACTCATTATTTTTTACTATGACTTTAAAGTACTTACCTTTAACATAGTTTTCCGGTAATACTACTCTAGGCTTTAGAGTGTGATTCCTCTTAGATGCGACATCGTTGCAAAGCCTGTAACAAGAATATTAAGTTAGTCAAAGAATACAGGCATGACTTCTACGAGAATTCTAAATTCAAAAAGATGAAAATGCAATATATTTTTTTTTAATAATCGCGGGTGGTTGGCAAACGACACGACTTAAAAAGCAGCCTTACGTACTACACTCATATTGCAAAGGAATTAAAGTGTGTTCCGGTCCTCAAACGGTGTAGTTGAGTGGTAAATAAGGGTGAGAACCCTTATGTTAGGGTTGTAACATATTAACGCCTTTGTAATGACAGTACTTATGACCGTCTGCAGCATATTATAAGGATTTTTGACCAAATGGTTTGGGCCTCTGGCGTTTCCGGGGACGATCACCTAACGCGTGTTCCATGTCGTTTCTAATATTTACATGTAGAGGTGGGTAATGTATAGCAATGTCTATGTATTTTAGTTAGAGTGTGTATATTTTGGTCAAATAATAGATATTTTAAATATTGGTTATTCAATATATAATGTAGAAATAGAGAACTTGATCGAAATTAAAAGGTGTACATAGATATCCTACCAGTATGGGCGATGTCGAAATGGCTGATGACCTTTGTTCCACTATCAGTGTCCACAAGAAACCAATATATAGATACGGGAGCGGTACTGATATGACCCATGTCTTTTTATATCTATTTAAACTAATATTATAAAAAGGAATAATTAGATTTGTGTTTCTTGTATCAACCGTTAACTGGGGTTTTGCCAGTAGTTGCCACGCTTAGCAGGCGGGCTGGCAACTGCAGTTTGGCTTTTGGTAATGTTTTAAGAGGGACACTGCTGCCCATCCCTCCATTATAAGCTCCCATAGACTCCTTTTACCACATCCATGAGAAAGGATGGAGTCTCCTGTTTTATTCCGCGTAAATACGCGGTTATTTTTGTTTGTAATGAATATAAACTTAGAAAATACTAAACTGATTTCAAGAATTTATTTACTTATAAAGAGCTATATTATGAGAGAGCTATATACTCTCTAGAGTATACTGTGACACCTATAGTAAATTCATGTATTGCTATCTAGTCATCCTCTTTTTTGTCATTAGTATTAAAATATTGCAACTTTAAAATACGATTTTAAGGTTTAATTCGAACAGTAAAAACTTTTAGTTTAAGATAGTTCACTTGAAAATAATTTCCAAACACGCTATCCTACTTAAATGCGCCATGTTGGCATAACAACAAATTCTATTGACGTCATCACTATCAACATATTTAATATACGACTCTAAAACTTAAAGGCATAGAGTTGAAAATTTTATAACGAAATTTTACGTAGTGATGAATGAACAAGTGTTTAAATTACAGGCTAGTGTTAGTTACTGTTTCATAAAATATTTGATACAGATAAATAACTATATGTATACCACGTGGTCCCGGGTCACCAGTTCTTTTCCCGTGGCTATCGTAAAAGGCTACTAAGGGAACTTAATGATTAAGGGATCGATAGCTGTGTTCCGCTTAAAACATCACCAGAGTATTTTTTTATATACAACTTAGAATGGCAAACAAGCTGACCCCATGATGATATACCTGATGATACACAGCTGATGATACCCCCCATGCGTTGCCATTCCTGAGGACTCAGGTATTATTCCTCTGTACCCAGTAAATTCACGCCATATTCCACCCTTCAAACCGAAACATAGCCATGCAAACACAACTGCTTCACAGTAGAAAAACGACAGAAGTACCCAAGCAATCGACTTTTGTACAAAGTCTCCCTCTGGTACGGAAGACGTACATCCGTGACAAGCAGCAAATATTTTTTTTATTATTACTATATCAGCCGTTCATTGTATATTGCTAGCTGTTTCCCCCATAAAGGAGATTTTGTCACTAATTGCTGACTGATGAGTTGACAACCGCAGTTAGACTTTGGTGATATTTTAAGAGAAACGTTACTGCCCGTTTCTCGACCGTAAAGATTCCTTAGTCGCCTCTTACGACATCCTCGAGAGAGGAAGGGGTGGCCCATTCTATGTCGGGTCTAAACGGAAAAATGATATTGCAGCTTGTATAATAAGATTTTTAGCACTAAATTCCTATTTTTTTTTATACAACTTAAAATGGCAAACAAGCTGACGACCCACCTGATGGAAAATGGTAATCGTCGCCTATAGACATAAACAGTACCATGGACATAGAATATACTGTTCCATCGACACAGAATATACTGTTTTGCTAGCAATAAACCCTGTCAGGTCGACCTCCTCGCAATTCCCCCTGAAAAACATAGTAATTTTATTGTTGAATTTGTATGGGCTAACTCAGTATTAACTGTCGATGTATACCGATAGCATATGCAGAGTTACAATTCCATTATCATCCATTAAAAAAACAAATCTTATATATTCAAGTTTCAGATTCTATAAATGTGAGTAAACATTTTGAACAGCTATCCAAATTCCTGCCTTTTATAGATAAAAATTAAATTAGAGTACAATAGAGTAATAGATATATTTATTATTTTCGATCAAATAATTGTAGACTAGACTCTGATCAGACAAAAAACGCTGTTATTGACCTCATAGAGGTCTTTTAACTTGTAAATGTTAGAACTTATTGCAGATTTTAGAAAATAATGAATCATAAAGTTATTCATAGTTGATAGAGTTTGTGCAAACTTAATAAGTTTTTCTAACACTAATTCCTTTTTTCTTTCTTTTTACTATTATAATGTATTTATTCATATCACTATACTGTTTAATTTAGAAATTTCACAAATAATGGATTGGCTCTAGAAAACAAAAAACACTGACTTCGTTCCTGGAAAATGCATTACTTTGATTTATATCTATCTATCTATCTATCTATTTAAGAGCTGCGCTCTTGTCGGTGGAGCTCTTGCCACTCACTACGATTTTCAGCGAGTCTCTTCACCTCTTGATACGACACGACACCAACTTCTTTGATTTATAATTAAAGAAAAATAAGAACCAACTTTAACTGTGACAAAACTAGAGATTTTAATTCAAAATTAAACTACTAAACCTATATTGATATAATTTCTATAGGACCAATCTGTAAGTATTATTATATTATTTTAGATAAAAAAATTCTTAATAGATTTAGAAATGACGGGGATATGAGGTAACAAACATAACGAATCGAGAACCTTCTTCTATTTGGGGTCGGTTGAAAAAATGTCATGTTAATCTACCTTGACATAGTCCAATCTTCTTCTTAGTACATATGGACAGCCATTTTGAAATTTTTCGAGGTCATCATCATATCATTTCAGCCATTATCTGTCCACTGCTGAACATAGGCCTCCCCATAGACTGCTATGAGGCCATTTAGATCATGTAACTGATAAAATGATGATTTATTTATTCAGGTTCACCAACAATTGTTTCCACAAGATATTGTAAATGTTTATACAATTATGGAGCTTAGAACTGAGTGTAACAATTTTTTATAGACAAACACAGTATATATTTATACATGTATAACAGTAAGTACGAAGAAATATATATAGCTTACAACTATTATTAAATGCTTAACAACAACAAGTAAAGCCACCGTATCCATAAGCAGATCCAACAACGACTCATTTTATATATTTATAGACACGTCGTACAAAAGCAATTGGACTATCAAAAATAAAATATCGATCTGGTCACTGCGGCTATTTATAATTTTACAAAATCTTACAATTTGAGAAATTCCAGAACAGTTCTTCTAAATGGAGGTATTAGCGGAGTTATGGGTCCGCGAGTTAATCTAGAAGGGACTCGCAATTTCACAAGGCTTAGTAACTGGGTACAATGTAATTTATATGATCAATGATATCATATTAAGTACTTTAATGTTTGATTATAATTTAATAAAATAAATGCGAGACATAGCTATGGGAAATATTTCGCTAGCGGGCCAAGGCGACACCATCGATTGTTTTATTAGTTGCACGCTATGCTACTATATTTAGAATTTATACACACTGCGTAAACATACATGTATTGATTTTCCAACACGACATGAAAGTATTACTTAATGTTCATTTGTTTTGTTGAAAAATCTTGCCAAGTCTAAAAGTCTTTTGAACTCTGCATTGTATTTAGTTGGTTTAATACTTTTAGTACTCTTAGAAAGAGGAGATACACGATTTTTGTTCTTAACTCTATCAATAATAAAACTAGTTATTACATCTCCATATTTAGAAATAATAGGATCTTCATCGTGCTTCCAATCAAACTGTCTATAATTACTTCTCTCCATCCAAAGGTAGCCTGGAAGAGATTTAGCTTTTAGCGATAAGGTCGCCACACACACACACACACACACGCACACACACACGCACGCACGCACGCACGCACGCACACACGCATACACACACGCACGCACGCACGTATACGTAGTCGAATTAGCCAAAATAATTCTAATCAAATAACCAGTTATATGGAATTCCGCAAAATGACACCTAGTTCTGTAAAATATTAAAATTTATGATTCTATTTATTTGAAATTTGTTTGTTAATAAAAAATAGTCATTAGAAAGTACAGAATCAGTATTTTGTAAACTTATCGATTCTGCTTATTATTTTATGGTAATATAATATTTTGGAGGGAATTATATGAAGCGTCGTTATATTTTTCTAGCTGGCCATAAAATATAATTAGATAGAAATACATTAAAATAAATATAAGAGGGATTTTATATTTTGACATATTGTTAATATGTAATATTATTATTATTACATATTAACAATATGTCAAAATTAAAACCAGTTAGAATATATTTTTATATAGTAAAAATAAAAAATATAATTCATTTTTATATTAAATTATAGTGTTTAGCTTTTTAAACTGTCGATGAGTTATATGGTTATATAACAAGAATGAATACTAGGGTTATATTAAACAAGCACTTATTTTTTAAATTTAATTCAACGAAAGTCTGGGACCTTTCTCTTTACGACTTTTGCTTAGTGCAAATATGTTAAGGACATTCTATCGTAGTTTAATAGCATTCATGAACAATATTGTAGAATGCTTTAAGATTGCTCGCTTATGCTGCTAGAATAAGACTATAGAATATTCCTCGAACGCATTCGCTTGTCGGTTGGCATGGCAACATACATAAATCTAATATTTATACATATATATAAAATTCTCGTGTCCCGGTGTTTGTTACCAAACTCCTCCGAAACGGCTTTACCGATTTTTATGAAATTTTGTGTGCATATTTGGTAGGTCTTAGAATTGGCCAACATTTGTTTTTCGTACCTCTCAATGATAAGGGTGACCCACCCCTAAATATTTTATTTTATTTTATCGACAATATTTTTTTTATTTTACTATGATTTAGCATTGAAAAATACTTACGACTTCAAATTTTCACGCCTTTATAATCAACTCCTGTTTTTTAATCGCGATTTTTATATTCCGCAATAGGATTGCAAGATAGCGAGCGAATATAATAATTGTAGTACGATACATTTTCATGTATAGTTCTCGAAATAATGTATATGGTAAAACAACGTTTGCCGAGTCAGCTAGTAAGTATGTAAAATTTGTGGTCAACAATTTATTTTACATCTAAGTATAATCGTATTAACGAATTTGAATCTAAACTAATATTATAAAGAGTTAAGATTTGAATTTTTGTATGTTTGTTTATTGCTGTGTGACTCCGACATAGAATAGCACATCCCTTCCCTTTTTTTTATACAACTTATAATGGCAAACAAGCTGACGGCCCACCTGATGGAAAGTGATAACCGTCGCCTATAGACATGAGCAGTACCATGGACATAATAGAGTATACTGTTTCACCCATGATACCCCCCATGCGTTGCCATTCCTGAGGACTCAGATGTTATTCCTCTGTACCCTGTAAATTCACGCCATATCATACCCTTCAAACCGAAACACAGCCATGCAAACACAACTGCTTTATGGTTGAAACACGAATGGGACAGAAGCAAACGTACAACAAAGTCCAAAGTCTCCCTCTGATCTCCTTTCCCGTGGGTGTCGTAAGAGACGACCAATAGTCCAGGTTTGGGGCAGCGTACTTCTTTAAACATCATCAAAGCCTAACTGCGTTTGCCAACCCGCCTGCCAAGTGTGGAAACTACTGGAGAACTCATGGGGAGTTCTCCAGTAGTTTAAGGGAGTGGCCTTTGATCAGCAATGAAAAGTTAACGGCTGATGTGATATTGATGATGATTTGTTGTCATGGATAAACCACATTCTACAGGGGGTATCATGGGCGAAACAGTATACTCTGTTATGTCCATGGTACTGTTCATGTCTATAGGCGACGGTTATCACTTTCCATCAGGTGGGCCGTCAGCTTGTTTGCCATTCTAACTTGTATAAAAAAGGGGGAGGGGGAAGTGATTGTTAGTAATGCAGACTATCAGTCCTATCGCTATCAATATACCCTATCAGGTCGACCTCCACGTGGTCCGCCCTGGAAACTTTCCTGCTGAATTCCAGGTGTATTCATCACGATGGGCTAACTGACCTACCCTTTCATCCTCACTTATCATCCCTCACTGGTGCCCCGCTAGCGTATACCGTTACCGTTAGCGCAGGCGGGGTTGCCATTCTATTATCATTCATTGAAAAAAAAAAACTCATTCTACAATAAGCTTACCTTACCAGCAAGTAACATAGGTTATATTTGATTAAACAAAAGACGCAAAGGCGATGCTGGAGCAGTCTTATATAAAATGGAAAATGAATTTAATATATTATGTAAAAGGAGAATTCGAAACAATTGTAATAAAGCATTAATTGCATTTCAAGTACTTGCTGATGGCAATGAAATACACATTGTATTTCAGTAGTAGATCTAGAGTACAAAAGCATCCAAGCAGATAATAGAACTACTCGTTCGCTTGTTCTATTCTAATTTCTGTTCATGTTCTTTTGATCTTTTGTTCTAAATACGTATATGTTATTTTTTTTTCTGCCTTATTTTATCTGCTGTTAATTTATTATCATTAGAATTATGGTTGTGTATTATGTATATATGTATTTGTGTATGTAAGTATAAGTAAGCATATATATACCTACTTAATACCTACCTACTTAATTTTCTGCTTGCCTCATGGTTGATTGGTAGACGCCATTAGGTGTTAAGTTCGCCATATGTACACTTACTTCTTTTTATGCAACTTAGAATGGCAAACAAGCTGACAGCCCACCTGATCATAAGTGGTAACCGTCACTTATAGACATGAGCAGTATCATAGACATAACAGAGTATACTGTTTCGCCCATGATACCTCCCGTGCGTTGCCATTTCTGAAGACTCAGGTGTTATTCCTCTATAACCTGTAAATTTACCGCCATATCCCACTTCAGACCTAAACATAGCCATGCAAACACAACTGCTTAACGGTAGAAACACGAACGGGACAGAGGTGCTAAACGATTTTTGTACAAAGTCTCCCTCTAGGGGGGGGAGGGATCGTTAGTAATGCGGGCTACCAGTCCCATTGCTAGCAATATACCCTGTCAGGTCGACCTCCACGCAGTTCCTTCTGGAAACCATCATGCTGATTTCCAGGTGTATTCATCACGATAGGCTGACTGACCTGCCTTTATTCATTATTCACCTATCACCTCTCACTGGTGCCCCGCCAGCGTATACCGTTAGCGCAGGCGGGGTTATCACTTCATTCATCATCCATTAAAAAAAAAGTCTCCCTCTGGTATTTTTAATGATGTATTGAAGTTTAAATTAATAGTATATATATATATATATATATATATATATATATATACATATAATAAAATAAATTATTATATGCTCTTTGTACATTTGGTAACTGCATTTTTAGACAGATCTTTAAAGTGTTTGAAAACAGCTAACAGTTTGTGCATGATCCTAATTATTGTTAATAACTCATCCATATACAATTTTTAAATGAACTGTCAGAGTAAATATAACTCTAAGTTATATACACTCGTTGTTTTAAAGTGAGTTAACACAATCCACAACTTTTGTGACCTTGACCTCTACCTTTTATGCTGTTTCAGTAATTTAATTTTTTGAATGAAAACACAAAAGGAATGTTAATACTACTAAAGGTTTTTTTTTATGTTAATAGACACCTTTCCTAGAACTAAATAAAGCCAATCTAAGAAACAGACTTTTCCAAAGGCAGACTTTTGATTTTTTCTAGTTGGCCTTGTGTTTTAATATTCTACATTGTATTTCTAGACCTCATTTTCTGGTTTCTTTCTGAGATAATATTTAACCAAGACACGCAGTTTTTTTTTATGGGTGAAAATGGTATGGTAACCCCGCCTGCGCTAACGGGATACGCTGGCGGGGCACCAGTGAAGGGTGATAGATGAGAATGAAAACAGGCCAGTTAGCTCATCATGATTAATTCATCAGGAATTAACCATGATAGTTTCCAGGGGGAACCGCGAGGAGGTCGACCTGGTTGGGTATATTGCTAGCAATGGGATTCTCAGTCTCCATTACTAACAATCCCTTTCCCCCCAAGACACGCAGTTAGGCTCGTGCTCCAGTCATAGTCGCTCATGAATCGATCACGAATTGATTCCGAAACCAGTCGAGCTTTTTCGATCTAATTACACGTAAGTTAAACTGGTAGTTATTAAATTAAAACACAATATTTAAACTATTAGCAATAGGTAAAATTATTCTGAGCGACTAAAAATAATTGTAATATTTTTTTATTATTGCATTTTTAACATTATGTCAACTACTTGTTTCATAAAATAAAGATTAATACAAGGTTTCCTGGAAGAGATCGCTTTTAGCAATAAGGTCGCCCATTGTTTTCTCATTGTTATTATTTTTGGTAATTGTTTATATTTATAATAAGTTTACTATTGTAATCTTTTGGAGAAAACAATAAAGAGTATCTATCTATCTAATATATAAAAAAATTACCATAAAAAATCCTTGCACATAAATAGTACCTACATACCTGTCGTAGTGACTAGTCTTGTCGTGACCACTACATGGCATCACATTGAAATATTAGCAATTAAGAAGCAGGTGTGTAGGTAATATTTACCTGTAAGGATTTTCCATCGTCTTAAATCTCAATGGTATATCGATCAATCCATCAATACATACGTGTATAATATAATCGTAACTGGTCGTTGTCTATACATGGAAGATATATAAGAAAATCTATCAAGGAGGGGCTTTATGAACGCAATATAATCCAAAACAATGATTTTTAGAATTTTTGTCTGTTTGTCTGTACAATTGTACGCGCTAATCTCAGAAACGGCTTAACTGATTTGAATGAGGTTTTCACTAATACATTGTGGTTTGCTCCACTTAGTATTTAGTGTTTGTTTTATTTAAATTAGTTCATAAATAAATAAGGTATATTAATCTATAGAATCGCACACAAAATCTATAAAATAACCGATTAGTTGAATTGGCTGAAACTTTATGTAGGTTATATTGTATATATCATATTTTAACTCAAAGGATATTTTATATACCGATTCATATGGGTAGCGCCGTGGGAAACAACTAGTTTAAAATATGTTTAAACAAAGCGAAAGTTTAAAACTAACTAAAGATGAATATATTTCCATTTCTTCGCTTTTTCTGCATTCTTATATATTATATATATTTTTCTTCAAGGATTCATTTGAAATTATTTATTTATAAAACTGTATTTGAATCATATAATGCAACTTTTTAAAATTTACAATAACAAAAGTACTTGGTACACAATACGAAATATATCTAGTTCGCTAACAAGAGTGTCTTTCAAATACGTATCAAGTTTATTTAAACTTATAAACTCCAACTCCGGATCTCTAGTTTACATATTTTATACGAACTTTTAAATTTCTATATTCCTTTGGTTAGAAGATAAAAGTTAACAGACAGACAAATAATGTTTTTATAAACTTACAAATTCCAACTCCGGATAGTTTACATATTTTATACGATCTTTTAAATTTCTATATTCCTTTGGTTAAAAGATAAAAGTTAACTTACACTAACAGACAAATAATATTGTTATAAATTTACGGTATTGTGTGTTAGAATTTTGTTTCGAATAAAATTAAAGTCTCATGAGTTTTTACATGTATAAAAGTTACACATCCTCTGAAGGTAATGTTCTACCAGCAAAATTGAATCTTTGCACCCACGAAACATGGATTGAAATAAAATAAAAGATTCTGAATTTCTCGAACAAACACGGCGCATTCAGCTGTTGAGTTAGTTCGTGGATTCCAAAGTTTTAGTAGTTCCTGAATTTTAGTTTCATGAAATTTTTGTTATGTTCTACCAGCTTTTACCCACGTCTTCGTCTATGTGATTAGGATATGTTAAATGATCGATTTAGAAAGTAGTTTATATTTTTCTTCGTTCTATGTAGTTTTTTTATTACATGGGGGGCAAACGAGCATGCCGCTCAGCTAATGGTAAGCGACTGCTACCGCGCATGATCGCCCGCAACACCAAAGGCATTGAAGGTATACTGCCGGCCTTTTAAAAACGAATATGCCCTATTCTTGAAGGTTATGATGTCGTATTGGTTCAGAAATACTGCTAGTAGAAATTGATTCCAAAGAGTGGTTGTGCGTGGAAGAAAGTGCCTTGAAAAACGCACGGTGTAAGACCGCCACTCGTCCAGAGGGTTGATATGGAACTTTAGTTTGTAGTGAGTAAATAGATAAAAAATAGACTAACTTTTATATTTATAATTTTAGTAACAATATGGACAGTATGGGTGGTGGGTATTTTTAGAGAAACCAAATTTTACACCCAAGTACTATAATAATTTAGACTAGGCAGAAAGGTTTTGAAATATGAAACGTTTAGATGAAGATTATTTCGAATTTAATTTGTAATTCATAATTAAAGTATCTGTATATATTGTATATCTAAGTGGCTATTTAATTTTGTTTGTAGGTATTATAATTGTTTTTCAAGTCAGCAACCTAGCTTGGATCGCGTGATCAAAGGTTCAGTCAATCCTGTTTGTTAATTCATAATGCAAAGTTTTAGCTACTTTTGATAACAGTAAGGTACAATTCTGTCATTTGTTTCTGTTAAATGAACAAAATATAACATAATATCTGAATAAATAATAAGCTGTCTTGAAACAAATAACACTTTAAGGAAAATATACTTACAATTGTGATCTCAAACAGCATTGTTCTACTTAGCCATTGTAGTGTATTAATTAACGGTTTGACTTAGCTTTAATTCTACGACTCTATTTGGCAAAAGTCCACTGTTATCTCTAAGATTGATTAGTTCTATTGATGCTATAAGTAGATTTCACAGACTATATTGTGGTCTTCACAATACACCTCATGTGTCCCTAATCCTGCGGAGTCACCAATCCTAAGATGTTATTCTTCAATATTCGGTTTTCTCACTGATATGTCTCATCTTTGGAAATGGAAACACAAATATTCAATTACTGTTTCTCGTTGGAAATACGTGTAATATAGAGTCATGTGAGATCGCCTTTTATATAAAATCTTGCTCTAGTAGGCTATGTTGTGGTATCAAATCCGTTTTTGCCTTTTGTTAAAATGATTTAATCTATTAGTGTAATGCATCTAGCCCGATGTTACTTCTTTTTTTATACCACTAAGATGGCAATCAAGAATACGATCCACCTGATGGTAAGTACGCGCAATATCAGTGGCATTACGCGTGGGTTACCGACCGTAAAGAAAGCTCTTCATCCCTTTTTGAAGAACTCAATGCTGTAATTTCTTGGAAAAACCTCGATAGAGCGCTCATTCTATAACCTGATCGTTCTACCTCTAAGATATGGGGGCGAACTCCCTGCCAATGGCGACTTGTACGACGATAGAAAATGCTTTATATTCGGTTATTACATATATGGAAAAAGAGATATTAAATCGTGATTAAAATATATAGGAAAAAAAAAATTTCTATTTACTACTTAATTTAACGTAACTTAATCAGTATATTTATAGATATTCTGGATTGTTATCTATTATTGTATCTCTTATACCCACACACGTCTTGTAGCATGCATAAAACTTAATTAAATCATTAGTGGTTAAACTTTATGTAAAAATAACTGCTTTATAAAGATTAATAGGTAAAATATTATCTGTACTACTGTGTTGTTTCTATTTTTGTTTTCAATATTTGCACGCTTGATCTAAGTAGATTTTTTAAGGTTTAATTTATAAGATCAAATGTTTTTGTTAAATTATACTATTATAATTATTATCTGCTCTCTTGTCGGTGGAGCTCTTGCCACTCACTACGATTTTCAGCGTTCTTCAGCTCTTGATAAGACACAACATCAACTCCTTCATCTGTCTTGATCAATCTTCAACATTCTTGATCTGCCTGAAGTAACTATACCTTGGCCTACCTCTTCTCCTTTTTCCTTCTATCTTGTCTTCTATTATAATGTTCATAAGTTCGTCGTGTCGTATCAAGTATTCCAACATTTTTTCCCTTCTGTACTCAATAGTTTTTATATTTTGTCTCTTTTCCTTTACCCTAAGTAGGACCTTCTCATTATCAATTCGATCTCTGCAACCAATTTTCTTCATTCTTCTCCAGCACCACATTTCAAATCATCTGTACTACTAGAGAGCCTATATTTATTTCTGTGAGTATGTATACGATAAAACAGGACTGGCTCAGCCTAGTATAGGAATAAATGCTAAACTTTATGCTTAAGCAAACATACTTTGATAATAAATATATTTTTACTTTTTTCTTTTAATTTTATAAATGTATTTTTATTAGCAGTTGCTGTTATGGGTACCTTAAGCCATAGCACAACGATGTCAATGTACCAACTTTTAAAGTGAACAATTACCTAAAACGTGATATACCCAATTTATTAATAGAGTTTGTAACCTAAATAAAACTTAAAATTACACCAATATAAAGTTTTATTTAGGTCGCTCATGTATCTATAAATTATTGGATATAAAATGGCTAAAATATGATGTGTACTATAATCATCACAATGTATTTACAGTGCAGTTCATGTGGGGGGAAAGGGAGCGTTAGTAATGGAGTTCGATAGCCCCATTGCTAGCAATATACCCTATTAAGTCGACCTCCACGTGGTCCCCCCTGGAAACCATCGTGAACAATTCTTGTTAAATTCGTCAAGATGGGCTAACTGATCTACTTCATCCTCACCTATCATCTCTCACTGGTGCCCCGCCTGTGTATACTGAAAGCGCGGGCGGAGTTACCATTCCATGATAACTCATTAAAAAAATAAGTGCAGTGCATGTATGAGGGTATAGGCGATAGTCACCATTTTCTATTAGCTCCTTTGCTATTTTATGTTGCATAAAGTTACTTAGTTTTAACTTAACAGCATAATTCTTTCACATATAAAATTTTATATCACTTCTACTATCTCGCTTTGCTACAAAACTGAGAAAATGGGCTAACTGTGAACTACCCGCATACAAATAAGTTTAAGAACTTCTCAGTGAACCAGACCGTAAAACCAAGGAATGATGTTTTCTGTAACTTTTTTATTGTTCATGTAACCTTTGTTTTTTAATGTAGGTATAGGATGAAATATATTTAGTGAGCGACTGCCTGTTGAGGCAAGAAATTACTTTCAATTGAAATTAACAAATCTTCACTTTTATTTTACATTCACACAACTTTTTTTATGCAAATTAGAATGGAAAACAAGTTGACGGCCTACTTGATGGAAAGTCGTAACCGTCGCCTATAGATATGAGCAGTACCATGGACATAACAGAGTATACTGTTTCACCCATAATACCCTCATGCGTTGCCATTCCTGAAGACTCAGGACCTCTGTACCCTGTAAATTCACTATTATATCCCACCCTTCAAACCGAAAAACAGCCATGCAAACATAACTGCTTCATGGTAGAAACACGATTGAGACAGAGGTGCCCAAGCAAACGATTTTTGTATAAAGTCTCCCTCTGGTAAAAAATACTGTCTTTGTATTCGCTGAAAACATATTCATACATCAAAGTTAAAAGTTAGCCGCGTATAATATGCACCCTTAACTTTCAACTTCATTTATATATTTATATTTTATTGTACACAAAAATTACATCGTTATAATTTATTTTGAATAAAGATTTATAACAGGCGAGCTTAACTCTCTCAGAGTTCTCTTCCAACAAACATTTAAATAAGAGGTTCTTATTCATAAGGGTCACTTTTGCATTTAAAAGACCACCTCAAGTAGACTTTTATGGGAGTTAAAATATATTTTCTTCTTCCTTCCTCCTTACTGTTGGTTTCGAGGATTTGTTGAGGGTCTCGAGATACATTAAATCTTAAACAGCAAATGTTTTAAATACAGAATATACAGAATAAAATACAGAATTACAATGGGCGAAATAATAATAATAATAAAATCGAAAATCTAAATATTACGTTTAACCTTCAAATAAACGTAAAAATAAATGTGTACCCCCCTTGGGTGTAAATACCGGCCGGCGCCTAATAATTATTCCCAAGATAGATTAAAAACATAAAAGGTGGCGTGTACAAGTAGTCCATTTCTAATCCTTATCGGTGAAGGTCTACAGCGTTAGATTACACTGGCCCTTGCCTCTTATCTAACCTTAGATAGTCGCGGTCAGGGAATTGTGAAGTGTGAACTTGACCGTTTTATTTCGCAAGTTGTTTTATGCCGCTTTTACACAAGGTGAATTCGAAATCGTTAGTGACCTTAAAGCAGTTTCTACCAGTAAAACTCGACATTGTCGAAGAAATAACGGTTGAAAAATTATACAAAATTATCATAGAATGGGCCACCGCTCCCTTTCCCATGGGTGTTTTAAGAGTCAACTAAGGGAATTTACTGGACGAGAGATAGGTCCAGCAGCGTCCCGCTTTAAGCATCACCAAAGTATAGCGATTATCAATACGCCTGCAAACGTGGTAACTATTGGCAAAACCTCCACCCCACCACCAAAACCAGTAGGGGGAGGTCTATGTGAACATAGATAGCAGACAGTTAACGATGATGATATGATGAAAGTAAACTAACTTTACACTAGCTTTGGTTACTAATAAGACCGCAATTTTCCTGTTTTAAGATACAATACACGGCGTGTTCAGCTTGTTAGAATATTGAGTTAGAATGGGAGACGCAAAGTTTTTTGGCGGTTTTGAATTTTTTATTCACGTAATTTCTAAATTATTTTCTATCTATAGCAAGGCTAGATTCTCACGTCTCGCTAAAGATTTCGGTTTCACTTGTATTATTTGTCTAAATATCTTTATTGATTAAATCAAATTATTGTACGAAATATTCAACGCTAGTAGCATTGTTTACTATTAACCCAGTCAATAGTATTCACTTCACATCTTGAGGATTGGCTAAAAAATATATACATACATGCTCCACGCCTGTCTCTCATTAGGGTAGGCAGAAACAATGGAACGTCAAATGCTACGATTCAAACAAACCTCTTTCGCTTCCTCCACATACATCAATCTTTTCATACACGCTCGCCGGTTACGGGTACATTTAATTTGGCCCTTCTTCACCACGCCGCCTATTTGGTCGACATATATCTGTCTAGGAGCGGCCCCTATCGACATCTCCATACATTCTTACTCGACAGAACTCTTTAACTAAATAATATTGTTTCTTTTACTTTCACTAAAGAATATTTTTTCTCAATTTTCAAGCCTATATATCCCACAAGAGATACTAAATTTTAATATTCACATCTCAGAGCGGTACTTCAACTCCCAGTTGACTATCGTATCACTTTTGGCTTGACGCCATGTTGTAAAGAATGTGCGAAACTTTGAGATTATTAGTCTCAAATGAAAAAAACTTCTCTTCCTCCGTTATTTTACTTTTATATTAACTGTGCCTGCAAATTTGTTCGCGTGACCAGGACATATTTATTAACTACGGTAAAAAGTAAACTTGCATGCGAATAGCGAAGCATTCGACTCGTCTAATGGAAGAAGACTTCGTACAAATGTCGTTTGTTTGGGTACCTTTATTCCATTTGTGTTTTTTCCGCTGAGCAGTTGTATTTGTATGGCTGTTATATAAACTTTCAGATAAAGAAGTACCTATTCTGTTTATAACTGACGGAGTTTTTTTTTACAACACAGGGGGCAAACGAGCATACGGCTCACCTGATGGTAAGTGACTACCGCCGCCCATGATCACCCACAACACCAGCGGCATTGCAGGTGTGCTGCCGGCCTTTTACGTTACGAGAAAACTAAGGGAAAAAATAGAACCGAAATGAGAACATACTGCTTTTTGGAGTCGATTGAAAAATCTCAAGTCATTGTAATAAAAGGAATGTCTCTAAAGGCTTTTTTCAAGCAGTTGTAATACAAATTCCTAAAAACTATCTTGTGAGGTATTTTATCGTTCAAGATAAACAAAGTTCAAGGTGAAAGCCCTAGTTAATAGTTAATCTGATATAGAACATAAACACGGAGGGTCTGTTACATTTAAATTGCACCCATAAATCACGCACAAGTAGTTCCATACAATTATGGTGCGTATTCTATACACGGCATGGAGTCTATGTACATACATGCATATCGGAAATTTTATGAAAATCTTCTTTAGGTTCACGACGCTTTCATCATTATATGCGCTGTGATGCAAAAGCAAAACGACAGATATATATAATAAGTTCATAAAATTCCCGTTGAAGATATCGTAAAAATATGAATATAAGTTTTCAAACTTGAAACAAGTAGCTTTCTGTATATATATATATATATATATATATATATATATATATATTTATTTATTTATTTATTTATTTGAAAGATACAATATTAATACATACATATGAATATGTATGTATTAATATTGTATATTATAATAAACATGCACACACACACACATATATACACACATACATATATACATATGTTAAATACAACATATAAATATCAAATAAAAGAGAACACAATGATGACTGTCTTCTAATCATTTTTTATATTTAAACAATATTGGAAAGAGAATCTTTTTTCGATACATGTTTTTTTTATTATAAACTTTTTATAAGTTACTTATCTTGTTAATAAAGTCGAATATCCTACTAATCTTATAAATGCAAAAGTTTGTGAGGATGGATGGATATTTTTTAATTTTTTACATAATAGAATTTATTCCAACTTAGCATATACAGTACATAGGATAATTTATGTATTGGTTTATGCGGCTGAAACTGCAGGATATAGCTAGTAATACAACAATGCTTAATATATATAAACATAAAATTATTCAGATTTATCGAGCACAAATGGCTGGTTATATCAGTAGAAGTCGTCCTTAACGGACGTATAGGCGAAATATATATATCAAATAGGCGACGTGCTGAAGAAGGGCCAAATTAAAAATACCCGTAACCAGCAAGCGTGTATGAAAAGATTGATGAATGTGGAGGAAGTGAAAGAGTCCTTTTTTTTATATACAACTTAGAATGGCAAACAAGCTGACGGTCCACCTGATGGAAAGTGGTAATCGTCGCCTGTAGACATGTTCAGTACCATGGACATAACAGAGTATACTGTTTCGCCCTTGATACCCCCCATGCGTTGCCATTCCTGAGGACTCAGGTGTTATTCCTCTGTACCCAGTAAATTCACGCCATATCCCACCCTTCAAACCGAAACACAGCCATGCAAACACATCTGTTTCACGGTTGAAACACAAATGGGACAGAGGTACCCAAGCAATCGACTTTTGCACAAAGTCTCCCTCTGGTCCTGTTTGAATCAAAGCATTTGGCGTTCTAATGTTTATCCAAATTGGAAACAGGCATGATATATATCCTGCGAGGTCCTGCTGGACCTCGCCATTTTGTTGTTTGGAGAGTCCACCTTTTATCTTTGTACCTCACTATATGACCTACCCATCTCCACTTCTGTTTCATACTATACTAAAGAGCATCTGTTATTTTGATTTTCTTCCTAATATTAGTGTTTCTTATTTTGTAAAAAAGAAAAAAATGGAGTTGTTATCATGTTATAATATTTTTTTATTATTCCAATAGTGTTGGTATTTAAAAAAAAATGGGTTTTTAATAAAATGGATTTTTTAATATAAGTCATTATTTTTCGAACTTCAAGGTAAACGATCCCAAAACTAGTCTCGTATTCTTGACAAGTTATCAGAGACTGTTCGCGATAAGAATACATTGACGAATACTTGTAAATATCACGTTAAGGTTGAGAAAAATTGTTTGAAATAAAGTATTACATTTTTTGTTTTAATTTTTTTTTCTGTTATTATAACTTTGAAGTCATTTTAAAATTTTGCTATTTTTAAAGAAAATAATGGTTTTCTAGTAATCTGAGTATTTTAACAGAAGTCACTGTTTTTTCCCTTTAAAGTCCTTAGATAATCTTAAAACTTGACGAGTCAATAAAACCCAACTAATTTTGAGTTAAAGCTTTGAAGCACCCTTCAAATCGAAACACAGCTATGCAAACACAATTGTTTCACCTCTGTCCCATTCGTTGAAACACGAATGGGACAGAGGTACCCAAATAATCGACTTTTGTACAGAGTCTCCCTCTGAAGAGTCTTGGTCTAGAGGAATCCAATATATATCGGAGTATACATATATTTTTTTAATGGAATGTAATGAAATGGCAACCCCGCCTGCGTTATCGCTTTACACTGGTGGGACACCAGTGAGAGATGATAAAAAAAATGAAAGAGGTCATTTAGCCTATCGTGAAGAATACATCTGGGATTCAGCACGATGGTTTCCAGGGGGAACCACGTGGAGGTCGACCTGCCAGGGTATATTACTAGCAATGTGACAGGCAGCCCACATTACTAACAATCCCTTCCCCCCCAGTATCCATATTACCGTGCCTATTAACAATTATGTGTAGTATATAAGTAAGTAAGTAAGTAAAGTGAAATATATATTTATTTCTCTCACAAAAATAACAACATAATAAAATTTACAGCTTTATAAATTACAATTTAAAACAAACTTTGTGAGAGTTGTCGGTACTAGGATAACCCGTCTTACAGATCACCAGGCTCCCAAACTCAAGGACATCGGGGGGAAAGGCATTGTTAGCAATGGAGTTTGACAGCCCCATTGCTAGCAATATACCCTATTAGGTCGACCTCCACGTGGTTCTCCCTGGAAACCATCGTGAACAATTCTTGTTGAATTTGTCACGATGGGCTAACTGACCTACTTCATCCTCACCTATCATCATCCTTCACTGGTGCCCCGCCGGTGTATATCGATAGCGCAGGTGGGGTTACCATTCCATTATCACCCATTAAAAAAACTCAAGGACATCTATTTTACTGGATTTGTAAAGGTAAGCGTATACAAGTTAATAAATGAAATTAAAATATATATATATATATATATATATATATATATATATATATATATATATAATCTACGTGTATGTACTAGTATATAAAAATAATAGCTTATAATATTAAGAACAGAAATATAGTATTCTAAGGGCAAGGAATATTTTTTGTACAATGTTGACCTCAACTTTGTATAGCTAAGAATTATTAATTAAGTTAAAAGTAGCATATATTCAATCATTCACATCAATTCTAAATACGACGTGTTTTCAAATTTTATAACAGATTTTCTTCTGGGTAAAAATAGAATGACATACCTACCTACCCCTTGGTATGCACATATATATATATATATATATATATATATATATATATATATATATATATATGTTAGTAAAGATAACAGCTTACCATATTAAGAAGAAGAGTGTGGTGGGCCAGGTGCAAGGGATCATTTTGGGGAGATGATGTGACCGTGGTCGGATTGGGGTCATCCCATTGCCGCTGAGTTACCTGAAACAAAAGTAATCATTTTAGTAAAACCGTATTCTTTTTTTCAATATTTAGAGCTTATATATAAATAAATAAATATATATATATAGCATGTATGTTTTTTTTTATATGGACAAGAAATAATAAATAAATAATGTATATTTTATTTGAAAAAAAATATTCAGTACATTATCCTACTGTTAAGCAATCGGGTACATGGTACAAGTATGTAGTTAATAATTTAGTAATAGAATAAATTCACTGCATGTCAATCGATATTGAAATGACCCACTGACCGATACGGCCTGCATATAAATGCATAATAGTCAATGTGCCCGTCTTCGAAGACATGTGAAGAACTAAAATAACTTCGTGTTAACAAGAAAAATAATTAATTTCTACAATACGCGGCGCTCGTGTGTATTTTTGTGTTTATTATATTTATACACCGGATAATACACAAAACAAATAGCGAGACAGTTACTAAAAATATTTTACTAAACTAAATGTTAATTTAAAGAAGTCCAAATCATTGGTTAGTTCATTAGAATTATTTTGTTTAATTCTGCTACTATTACTATGTGTGCGACTGCCAACACTACTTTTTATCCTATCAGTAAACGGTTACGCTGGACAAAGTCGCAATAAAAAACAGCTATATCATCTTCTCAGCAGTTAATTGTCCATTGCTGGACATAGGCTTCTCCCATAGAGGGGAGATTTGCTAGTCGCCACACTATGTAGAAGAGTTGGCAATTGTTTTAAGCGAAACGCTGCTGCCTATCCCTCGACCATTACGTTTTCTTATTAGTCGCCCCTTACGACAACCACAGGAAAGAAGGGGATGACCTATTCTATACTAAAACGATACGGCAAAAGCTGGATGTATGTAAATGTTAAATAATAATAGAAATTATTGAAATAGGTGTTATTTTGCGAAGTCCATAACAATTATTTTGTTTAATTCCGCTACCATTAATTTTAGACTCCGAGCAGCAATCCAATAATTTGCCTGAAGATGCTTCGATAAATAGTGAAACATAGTATTCGAAGATTGAGGGCTCATTTGGAACGTTGTAAAACTTCTGGTAGTAATAATGGTAGTTAATCTTCTAGTGTTGGCAGTTACACAAATGTTAATTAATGGTAACGGAATTAAACAAAATAATTCTAATCAAACAATTAATAATAGAAATATACCTGTTTTATACCAATACAGATATACAGTCTCCGATGCTCGCTATATTCTATCGCATGCAAGATACTGCTGTTTGCGGTTCGCATTGGATTCGGAATAGCACCTGATCACAGCGATGCGTTAACTTTGAGTACCCGATATACCGATAATAGATGCCATTATATAGAAATGAGATGAAGATATAATACCCATTTACCGGGGAATAGGAATTGCTTACAGCTCCATTGCTAGTAATATATTTTAATAGGTCGACCTTCACATGATTCATTCTGGACACTGTCTTGATTAATTTTTATGGAATTCATCACGATGGGCTAACTAGTCTGCATTCATTCTCATATATCATCTCTCACTAGTGCCTTGCCAGCGCATACCGATAGCGCGGGCGGGGTTACCATTATTTTATAACCCATAAAAATATCCATATACCTGTAAATTGCTTTCATATCATCGATTTCTATCGCATTAAGTATTTGTTTTACGAAACCGCCGCGTAATGGACTTTCTTGGCTTTGACGCATTACTTCAATTTGATGAAATGGTCTATTGACGAAGTTTCTATTTTATTATTTACTAGCGACCCGTCCCGGTTTCGCACGGGTGCAATACAGACTCATTGTGGTGTAATATTGGATTATTGTAACCATTTTAAAAGCTGCTCATTTGAATATATATTGTAATTATTTTGTTTAATTCCGCTATCATTAATATTGTGTGACTGCCAACACTGGAATATTGGCCAACATTATTGCTGCCAGAAACTTCTGTAGTAATTTCTACAAGATAATACCTATTTTTTTTTATATTAAAATGATTATACAAACCTATCTGTACATGAATGCCAATATTGACTTTCTGTGGTAATTATTTTAATATTTTTCAACATTTTCTCTCTCAATCGACTTGATTTCTTTCAACATCTCGAAAAATAATCATTATATATATTTTAATATTGTTTTAAGACCTAATATAACTCGAAATTGTACAGGTCCTTGAAGAAAAGTTGGGAATACTCAGTGGAAATATCTGGTATCAAGTTATTATATGACAGTGATTTGTAACTCGCGCCGGGGAATTTTAATGGCGACTTTAAGTAATATTCTAAGTTTTAGCATCAGCTAATGAAAATACTATAAGAAAAGTAAATTTTAAATACAAATAGGGACCTCGATTTATTTTCTATTTAGCGATAAGGCCGCCCATTGTTGCCTTTTTATCTTACTTTTATTTATTTAAGTTTATATAATTAATTATTTATCTTGTTTGTGTACATATTAGGTACTACTTATACTACACTACAAGTACGTATTAATTCTTATAATCTGTATCACTCTTCAAAGGGAACACTAAAGAGTTTTCAATGAATCATTCATTCGATAATTCTAACATAAATTGGTATTAGTCGTATTACGATTATTTTAAAACTAGCGATCCGCCCCAGTTATTCTTGAGCAAACTAATAAATTTACATTTCACCTTTAACAGGCAATTTTTGATACTCTGGAAACAGTAATGGCTGTATAAATAAACGGTACATATATCTTATGAACTTTCGTAACTTGTCTTATGCATGCACACAGGTACCGGAGTGTCTTGACTCCTCCCTGGGGCAGAACATGATCTATCTGATTATAATTGTCCACAACTGGACGTGTTTGCCTCCAACTTGCCGGAGTTTCGTCGAATAACAACAAAGTGTTTGTGTTCTGAGATTTAAGATATAGATATTATTATTGTAATGAGATTTAAATGTAATTAATATTATTCATGTTGGCGACAGACCTCTTTTTATATAATTTACCTTTTTAGAATTATATTTAAAATGGGTGACCTATTCTAACGATTCTTTGTCTGAGAGACAGATCAACTCAGTGCTGACCACAGAACGCGAGCCCGTGGTCTCGCCTGGCGTTTGCGCCACCGGTATGGCTGGTGTCGCAGCGCGCGAGCACGTGCCCCCTTTCGCGCCTGTTCAGTCGGTATTGGAGGCGCATAAGGTACTGAAATTGGTCGGGCGCGCGCATGAATACTCGCGCACCACGGCTGACGCCGGCGTTTCTTATAATATTAACAACTCTAGTTCGCGTCATAATTCACGTCGCTCATCAACCTCTATTCAATCGCAACGACTTGCCGCGAAAGCATTACATGCACGTCGTTTAGCCGAATTAGAGGCCAATCTTGACCGCGCCGCAGCTGAGCGGGAACGCGCTGCAGCTGAGCGGGAGCGTATCGTAGCGACTCTAGAACTAGAGGCTGAATTAGCGGCTATTGATGAGGCCGCCAGTACACACTCACAATCGTCTAGAAACTGTAGAATAAAAAAATGGGTGACCTATTCTAACGATTCTTTGTCTGAGAGACAGATCAACTCAGTGCTGACCACAGAACGCGAGCCCGTGGTCTCGCCTGGCGTTTGCGCCACCGGTATGGCTGGTGTCGCAGCGCGCGAGCACATGCCCCCTTTCGCGCCTGTTCAGTCGGTATTGGAGGCGCATAAGGTACTGAAATTGGTCGGGCGCGCGCATGAATACTCGCCTGGCACCGCTGGCGTATCAGCCGTGGTGCGCGAGTCTGCGCCTGTTACCGCGCCGGCCCTAACTACCATTGTGTCTTCGAATGCCCACGGCATGACATCCTCTCAGCACTGCGGCTATGGAGCGCAGCAGCCAGACGCTGTTGCTTCGTTGAAAGCCTTCAACGAAGCCCACGAACTCCACTTCAAGTCGCCGATGCCGCCTATTCATAACTCCTATACACGTACATACACTTTAGGCACACAAAACGTATCATTTAATTGTACAGAAAATAAAAATGAGCGCATAGCCTTTAACACTCTTCATCATCAACCCAGTGATTTCTTGAAATTGGCTGAGCTCACTGATGTCGCTCGTGGAAACCCTAATTCGGGTAATGTAGTTAGCCTACCTATGTTTTCCGGTTCGGCGCCTTCCCATTGGCTATTATTATTATTCAAATCATTTTTAAATTCCAAACATTTGTTCATGGCGACGGAAAGCATAGGTTTGTCGAGCTCTCTCTCTGCTCTCCGTGGAGCCGCTCGTGACGCTGTTATTTCTCTTCTGACTTTGTCACAAGACCCAGAAGAGATCATGGCGGCTCTGCAAGAGCAGTTTGGCCAGCCTGACCTTCTGATACGTCAACTAGTATCACGAGCGAAAGGCATGGCCAAGCTGCTTGCATCTGATGGTGGTAAGGAACTACACCAGTTAGCTTGTGCGGTACACAATTGTGTCCACACCATAAATATGTTAGGTTCTGTGAAGTTCCTCGCCTCCCCAGAGTTGTTCAAATACATCAACGATGGCGTATGTTATAACTTTATCTCCCCAAAAGGTAAGGTAGTGTCATCTATCGTAGCTGCTGACCTATTTAAAACTTCTGCTGTAAACGATAGATGGCATTGGGTTAAAAATAATTATTTTAGTGGAAATTTTTATCACGAGTTGCCTTGTAGCCGACCTAATTTTATCCAATGCCTTTTGAGGCCACCAAGAGGTAAGGGAAAAGTAGAGGAAGAACTTGCCTCTATGACTGTGGCACACGTAGACAGTTGGAGCTACAGACGGCTCACATGGCTACTCGATTTACAATTTTTATCCTGGAAACACATCATTGAATGTTTTTTGATATAGATGTCATTGGCTCTACAAGCCAATGACACTGACATCTCCGGTGGTCGCGAATCCTTATCATTTAGTCTTATGAATTCGGTTGATTAGGACAACTGTTCGTGCACATTATTGTGCCAAGATTTTTTGGTTTTTATTAGAAAAGCCTCCAAATTTCAAAATTATAAAGCGCTGCCTCCTAGATTCCTTCCAAAATTTTGTCTCCCTTTTTAAATAAAGAAATTTCGGAGGCTGAAAGGCACCTTTTTCCAGCAGGTCTTTTCTTAACCAATCAAGAAGGTTTAAAAACGTAATCTTGATGATGATTCTATCCATTTGAATGGAAGGATTTGTATAATTTTATTATTAATGTTTAATATTTTGTTAATGTTTAATATTGTATAATTTTAGAACCTCCCATGCAGGAAGTAAACCCACTTAGACGGTCGACATAATAGTATGGTTACTTCTTGATCACTACCATCGATTGTCTGGTCACGGCAACAATGTAACTGTCGTCAACTTCCTGCGCGGGAGATATTTCATAACAGCAGTGTTCTAACATCAGGTCTGTTGCCAAATAATGTTATTGTTTTTATAGTATAATATAATAGTTATAAAGCTTCTCCCGTCTGCGCCACAATCATCATCAGCACCCGTTCTCTTTCACCAGTCTTGATTATTTTGAATTTAAAAACGCTGGGTAGCTTTATTTTCGTGCCTCACTATCCGAGCTGTTTACCTGGAAATCATGAGATGCCTTTCTGTGGATGCTGCCGACATGAATCTTAGAAGATTTATCGAAGATTCGTTTTAAGATTCGTCGAAGATTGTCTCCGAAACGGTTAACGGTTTTTTGTCGGTGCAGCAAACCAATTTGCTTTGGTCTTCGTTTTTTTTTAGCCAACAATAAAATTGATTGGCCGTCTATTTGTCCAACAGCACCATCAATGAGTGGCTCCTGGGGACGTTTGTTCAGATTTATCAAGGACACTTTTTCCACAACCTTGCTACAGAAAGCACCAACGGAAGAAGTACACCCAATTTTACTGCTAGAAGCAGAGGTGTTAATAAATCCACGTCCAGTCCCAGCAGACTTTGAGAAGCCGCCAGCTGTCGCAGTGTTTCATTTGCTGTTGGATACTCCGTCGACTGAAGCTGTTCGCCCCATACCGACACAGATTTGTACCGTCACCACAACAACAAGATGGAACTCCGATTGACTGAGATTTTATGGGCCTGAAAATGTCTCCAATGTCCATTCCTAGAAAGGCCGGGTTTACTCTAACTTCTCGGGTGGTCTAAATTATTATAATAAAAGATTCTTAGAAAAATCCAGCAGAAGAGTGGTGCTATTGCTTTTGTCGCCTCCTTAGATTGGTGCTCTGCACCGGGGCGTGCCATGTTGGCGACAGACCTCTTTTTATATAATTTACCTTTTTAGAATTATATTTTTATATTATGAATATGTCTTTTTGATACTTATTTTGTTTTTTCTATTTGATTGACTTATTATTGTTATATTGTATGAAGTGTGTACGTCTAAGAAAATATACTGGTAAGCCTCTCTCATAATATTATTTTATTATTGTCGCTGCCCTCCTCTTCTACCATTGCCGCTTTCAATTCCGTTTAATTATACATATGTATTACTATATTGATGTTTTCCTGAGTGAGCGTATTGGGAAACAGTGAAGTTCAATTAGTTGATGAAATAAATAAAGAAATAATAGACCAATCTAAGTCTCTCTCTGTACCTACATCTATCCACTTCTACCATTATCAATTAAATCTTTTAACGTGCCCAATGTAAGTTATGTACATTACAATATGACCCCAAATATACACTTGGTACCAGTAGTAATTTTTATGTATTGTTAAAAGTACATAATGTAATAAGTAGTTAAAATTAAATAAGTATATGTAAATTCAATGGTAAATATTTGCATGCCATTTGATGTGGCGAAACATAATGGTTCGTCTTGTAAACTTGACAAATGTAAAAACTTATCTACAATGTTTCTGGTAAAAAAATTTCATTTAATTTCAATTTTTACAACAAAACAACAACACTTTCACACTATATAATGGTATTAAAGAACATTAAAATCGTCGGAATGTTCAATTCAGGGGACGTCTAGTGTTCGCTCTATTCCAGCTGTTTTTATTCAAGGACACATTAATGATACTTTTCCTGTATGACAATAATGAATGGCAAAGTAGCTTTATAGCTCTAACAACATATTACACACAAATGGTTGAAGTCATTTTTCTAAAACTATACTAATATTGTAATGGGAATGAGTTTGTTTGTTTAAACGCGATACCAGTCGGATTATAAAAATTCTTTTTGCATTTGATAGTTCATTTCTTGTGGAAGGTTATTCAAGATAATAATACAATTACAAGCATAGATACGGGATATAGCTATTTTTATACGTAGAGTGAAATTAAAATTAGAAATGCTTTACTTGTATAATTGAACATTTATCACACAGAAGTAATGGTAATTATTCGTAATTACGACCAAATTAATCAGGACAAAAAATGACATTCTTGGTCCTAATTAATTTCTCTTAATCTCTTTTTTTGATAGCTCCTTTCTTGTGGATGGTTATTCAAAATAACAATACAATTACGGGCATAGCTACGGGATATAGCTAGCTATTTTTATACACAGAGTGAAATTAAAATCAGGAATGCTTTACTTGTGTAATGGAACATTTATCACACAGAAGCGACGGTAATTACTTGTAATTACGACCAAATTAATTGACATTTTTGGTCCTAATTAATTATTAAGATTAATTATGATATTACTGTCGGTCTCTATGAAAATATTTTCCAATAACATTCTTTTTTTCAGATATTAGGTAATTACCTAATATCCGAATAATAATTAATCTTAATTAAGATAAACAAACGATGAAAAATTTATAGCTTAATCTGGTTAAAAAAATAGTTTACAAGTTTTAAACGAAAATATTAGTAATTAAAATCTTGTAATTATTATATATTGCTATTGTTGAAATATTAATAAATATAATGGAGCATATAAATAATTATCGCGACTGACTCTTGGCCACAACAGAATATCAGTGTTTTGCTCTTTTGAGGGCAAAGCAATATACTGAGTTGTGACCATTTTGTGTTACTATACCACACCCATGAAAGAAGTAAATTGTCGTTTTATTTATTTTGCTTTTTGTTTCTTTTTTTGTTGTTTTTTTTTGTTTTTCATTCATTTATTTCTTTTACTGTGTACCTCTGTATTATGTGTATGTTTGTATTGTAATTTGTGTGCTGTAAGTAATGCAAATAAATTTATTTGCATTACTTACTTACATTACTTATCTATCTATCTAATTAAATTAAGACTGATATATTGAACTAACATAATAATGTAAATAAAAATTAAGTATTAAGGACTAAACATTTACAAGCTTATATATGGCGAAACATGTACTTAAGCTTTTTATATGTAACACCACTTATTTCTTATTTCAAGTGAATAACGAATAAATAAAGAGAAAAATGGATCGAGATTATCTACTCCGTGTTTAAATAATTGGTAAGTAAATAAATTCATCCTCACATGCTTGAAACTAAATGGTCGCGTACACTGCGGTTTTAAAGGATTTTTCTCCCACGTACGTTCAAATTGCGAATTGAGCTCCCTGCCGAGTTTACAGTATAGAGTGTTTTAAAAAAAAAGGGTATATTAAGGTTTCTTCTAGGTCGGCAACGCGCACGTGATACTCCTTTACAGGTATCCGTAGACTACGATACTGTTTACTATTAGAAGGGCCCTATGCTTGTTTGCCACCATATAAACAAAAAAAATCGATTAAAACTCATCTTTCAATTGATAATTAGGTATAACAAACAAACGAAGAAAAATAATAATACTTTCTCAACTACTTCGAAATAACAAAAATGAATAATTTCTTTTTCAGTATTCTGCTTACTCCCATGTTTGTATTGTTTGATTTATTTAGCCACAATAATTTTGTGTTCAATAAATAAGAGGATTGTTATTTCAGATCGTTTCCTTGTTATTCCAACTGACTACAACTAAGAATTATGGGTTCGTTAGACAAAGTAGACACTGCGATTTCGCCTACACAGTCTTTTTACGTTTTCCGTGAGACTTTCCGTAAACCGATTTTTTTCCAATTGTTATTTCATATTTCATAATCAGCAGCTAACGGCTAACATGATGATAATATGGTGATTTCATCATTATCATTATAATAACTGTTAACAATCCATTGTTAAACATAGGATAGCTAAATCTCCATCTTTCAAAGACAAGGATCAGAGACAAGACAACGCAATTCAGAAGAGCGGCCAAGGAGAAAATGGTTCGGTTAAGCGCAGGTTCATCGTCAACTGTAACTGGAACTGCCAAAAAAGTGATGAGAATTTCTCAGTGCTGTTAATGTTCTCTTGACCGACTGAACCAGCCTTTTCCAACATCCACCCTTCACGGGTGGACGTTGGGTAGGAGACTGCGATGGAGTAAAATTCCATTCTATGCTGCGCGATACCGCAAACTCTGGCAACTCTCCATGATTATGATGACATAGTTCTCCGCATAGACCCTATTTCATGATTAGCACCGACAAATGTGCATGTAGGTGCACTAACGTGTAGGTACGTCCTCCTACCATGACAGGTAAGACCGTTTGGATTATAAAGCGTTCATGACCAAAAATTACTTTGTTTTGTATTTAGGTTTTTATCAAAAATTTTAGTTTAATTCCAAAGATTTCAACCATGACGGAATTATTGGCCAGTAAAGTGTTAATTGAAAGATTTGCAATTTTGCTGGATTTAAGTAGTGGTTTCCTACATTGTATGACCACAATCTCAGCAGAAAATGTCTTCGCTTGACATTGTCGCAGTAAATGAAGCTCCGCAGACTTCATGTCTTTACAGAGAAGAGGACGTAACCCACCTCTTCTCTGAAAACGATCATTATTATTTACAAATTTTACCCTACTTTCCTTAAGAAAGAGTAAAAACTAATTAGGTAATTAATAATATAAAAACTATAAATAATATTATATATTTGGTCTGTACTCCACAGATACCTCATTTAGGGGGAAAGGGATTGTTAGTAATGGAGACTGAGAATCCCATTGCTAGCAATATACCCAACCAGGTCGACCTCCTTGCGGTTCCCCCTGGAAACTATCATGGTTAATTCCTGATGAATTCATCATGATGGGCTAACTGGCCTGTTTTCATTCTCATCTATCACCCTTCACTGGTGCTCCGCCGGCGTATCCCGTTAGCGCAGGCGGGGTTACCATACCATTTTCACCCATAAAAAAAAGATATCTCATTTGCTAAATTATGAGAAGTACTTTATAATTTGAGGGAATGGATGAACATACATACGAGATCAAATTTATAACCCACCTTTTGATGAGGTGATATATTTGCATTGTTACACCAATAACATACAGAATAATCCTGTACTGTATATTTCTAAAGTAGGTGTCTCAATGTGATAATACCTAGTTGAGTTCTAGTCAGACCAAGGCGAAGTTGACTAACTGTTTCCTAGTTATCTCGCACAAGTATCATTACCACTAATCGAAGACATATCGTAATCAGTGATTATTCCCTCCAAAAGACTACTATCGAAAACTTAGCAGAAACAAAAGTTATAAGAAAACAATCAGACAAAGAAAGCTCTTATCACTTTAGCTGTTTGAATATTAGTTCTAAGCTTGGAATATTTAACATGCCATTTGTATCATTTCATATGCTACTGCAAATCATTAGTAAATTCTCTACCTACCGACTTGCGAAACAATATCACTGTTAAAAACATAAAGTTTAATCTGAAAGCTTATTTACTGTCCAACCTTGCTAAAACAGCAGAAAATTAATGTAAATATTGATATTTGAGAACGAAATGTAAAGTATCACACACAAGCCCAAGAGGTTTAAGTGGTACTAATAATCCAGTTTTTTTTTAATGTATTTATGCATGCTAATTAAATAAAAAAATCATATGTAGCTAACATTGTTTCATAAAGTTACTATAAATCACTGTAAATGAAATCGTAGATTATTTTATACGACAAGCGTACTACGCTATATTAGATTTTATTACATTATGTTAAAGTGTCCATTCGCTTGTTCTTATCATAATACAATTTCAATAGTAAATAGTAATGAGTGTGATATCGAGTATTTGTGATTAAAAATCACAGTTTGTGATTTGTCACAGATAATATCAATGAATTTTTTTTATACAACTTAGAATGGCAAACAAGCTGACGGCCCACCATATGGAAAGTGGTAACCGTTGCCTATAGACATGAGCAGTACCATGGACATAACAGAGTATACTGTTTCGCCCATGATACCCCCCATGCATTGCCATTCGTGAGGACTAAGGTATTATTCCTCTGTACCCAGTAAATTCACGCCATATCTCACCCTTCAAACCGAAACACAACCATGCAAACACAACTGCTTCGCGGTTGAAAAACGAATGGGACAGAGGTACCTAAGCAATCGACTTTTGTACAAAGTCTCCCGATACAATACAAATATAGATACAATAAAATACAATACAGATAATACAAATAATAACTTAACAAAAATATAATGAATTAAATGTAGCAATAATTTCTATACCTAGTTAGTTCTAGAGTATCTCCCAGTTGTATATTTAATAGTAAAAGATATTGGCGAGTATGTTGGTATCAATATCCCCTGTCTGGTCGATCACGCGATTTTCAATGTAACCTTCGTGGTTAATTTCTTACATATCCGTCCCGTTTAATTGATTAGATTTCAATCCATAATTACTGTTTTTTTTTTCTTTTTTTATACAACTTAGAATGGCAAACAAGCTAACGGTCCACCTGATGGAAAGTGGTAACCGTCTCCTATAGACATGAGCAGTACTGTTGCTCTGCCAGCGTCAACCAGTAGTGCAGACGTTTTTACCATCCCATTTTCGTCCACTAAAATAGTCCAAGTAACGTATCTGTCCCATGTGAACAGCGATATACAATTATACTGACGCGTATATGACGTAGGTAATCGGTTAGTTAGAGCCAGTCATGCTCTTTTATAATGCAAAGATTGGTAGTGGTGCGGACGGCCGGGTTATTGGGCTTTCTAAAATATCGTGGAACGGAATGATGGCTGGCTCATCTGTCATATTCATGAATAGGAACTCCTTGTAAGGATTCGTTCAGTCTTAAACAAAATGTTTATATTAAATTAATCCGAATGATTTTGTTATTCGAATAATTAGTAATTATTCATAATTCGATTATTAAATTAGTAATATACTTATACTTGTATACGAATAATTTTACTAATTAGTAATACGATCTAGCCATGTTTGCGCCAACATAGAATGAGCCACTTTTCTTTCCCGTGGGTGTCGTAAGTGATGACTTAGGGAGGGCGAGAAATGGGCAGCAGCGTCCTTTAAAACATCTCTAAAAGCCTAACTGCGGTTGCAAACCCGCTTGCTAAGCCTGGCAATTACTAGTATAATTAACGAAATAATAATAAGATCTAAATGAAAAATAATGAACAAAAAGAAAAAAAAAAACTGTTCAGTAATGGTTCATCCAACTTTTTTATAAAACAGAAATTGTAATTAATTTGTTTACTTAATACTTACTTTTTGATAATTTATTAATTTCGAAATTTGCTAAATACTAAATATGTAGTATATTTAGTATTTAGCAAATTTTGGCATTAGCAACACTATTAACAACCATTTAAAAAATAAAATGTTTTCGTCATTCGTCGTCATCGTTAATGTAGTCGAATCGGGTCGACCGCTATCGACTCGATTCGACTACGTTCGTATTGACTCGTACAAAATACCTATTAATGAATAATTTTAGCCATTAGCAAAAGCAGTACAGGGAATTAATAAAATTAATAGTCGAATAATTTACAGATTCATTTGAATAATTCGAATTAATTGCTCAATCGAATAATTAGTAGGCGCATTAGTAAATTCGCAGAGGGAGACTTTGTACAAAAGTCGATTGCTTGGGTACCTCTGTCCCATTCGTGTTTCAACCGTGAAGCAGTTGTGTTTGCATGGCTGTGTTTCGGTTTGAAGGGTGGGATATGGCGTGAATTTACTGGGTACAGAGGAATAACACCTGAGTCCTCAGGAATGGCAACGCATGGGGGGTATCATGGGCGAAACAGTATACTCTGTTATGTCCATGGTACTGCTATGTCTATAGGCGACGGTTACCACTTTCCATCAGGTGGGCCGTCAGCTTTTTTGCCATTCTAAGTTTTATAAAAAAAAAAAAAAAAAAAAAAAAAAAAAAAAAAAAAAAAAAAATATTAATATGACATCAATATGCAAGTAAACTTCATGTCTATTATGAAGCTTTCCGTTTGATTGTACAATACAAACATGTGGATGGAGGGGGAAAGGGATTGTTAGTAATGGAGACTGAGAATCCCATTGCTAGCAATATACCCAACCAGGTCGACCTCCTCGCGGTTCTCCCTGGAAACTACCATGATTAATTCCTGATGAATTCATCATGATGGGCTAACTGGCCTGTTTTCGTCTTCATCGATCACCCTTCACTGGTGCCCCGTCAGCTATCCCGTTAGCGCAGGCGAGGTTACCAATCCATTTTCATCAAAAAAAAAAAAAACATGTGGATGGACTGAATAACGTTTAGTGTTTCATAACTAATATGGAAGGTCGTAAGAGCTTCTATTAATTGTAACAGTAGTCTACCTTCAAACGATGGTAGCCGCTAACATACTAACGCGTGAATTTACTCGGTACAGAGGAATAACACCTGAGTCCTCAGGAATGGCAACGCCTGGGGGGTATCATGGGTGAAACAGTATACTTTCTTATGTCCAAGGTACTGCTCATATCTATAGGCGACGGTATGGTAAAAGTGGTAACTTTCCATCGGGTAGGCCGTCAGCTTGTTTGGCATACTAAGTTGTATAAAAAAAATACATGTGACTGTACTATCCTGGGCGAATATAGAGACAACATGTACCATGAATACGGTCAACCGAAAAGAGAATATTCCACTCCGCAATATGTCGACTGTCAATGTTATTACATTCTAATAAAATCTCATTTTGAGAGTAGATGCAGGATATGTTATTGATATTTTACACGTGTTTATGAAATGCTTTGTGTTAGTTTACATTTCCGAGAAGTGGTAGGGGTTTGTTTAATTCTCGTAATTTGTACATCGCATATCACGAGAAACTTTATTTCATAAATTCTGTTGCTGGATATAGTTAAATACAATGTTAGTAATCCGAGAAATTCTGCACATAATTAAATTTAATAGTAGATTGTTTTGGATTTTAATGAATTTTCTCTACAGACCTGTGCTTACAACAAATCAAATAGTAAGGGAATTAAATTACATATGACATATTTTAGTACATACGTCCATATCACTGGATAGTTAATTTAAATTATTGAGGGCAAGGGATTGCCAGTATGGACTACCAGTTCCATTGCTACCAATGTTCCCTGTCAAGTCGACCTCCAGGTCCACTGTGCTGAATTCCAGGTGTATTTATCACAATGGGCTAATTGACCTGCCTTTTCATTCTCACGTATTACCCCTCACTAGTGCCCCGCCACCGTATACCGCTAGCTCAGGTGGGGTTACCATTTAATTATCATCCATTAAAAAAAAACCTGTCTTTTCATTCTCACCTATCATCCCTCACTCTATTACCATTTGTTATAGAAAAAAGGTTATAATTATTTTATTTAATTCTGTTACCATTAGTATGTTTTTTTATACTACTTATAATGCCAAACAAGTTGACTGGCCTACCCGATGGAAAGTGGTAACAAGGTAGACATGAGCAGTACCATGGACATAACAGAGTATACTGTTTCGCCCATGATACCCCCCATGCGTTGCCATTCCCGAGGACTCAGGTGTTATTCCTCTGTACCCTGTAAATTGACGCCATATCCCACCATTCAAACCGAAACACAGCCATGCAAACACAACTGCTTTACGGTTGAAACACGAATGGGACAGAGGTCCCCAAGCAAACGACTTTTGTACAAAGTCTCCCTCTGGTAGACACGTGTATAACATGTCAAATTATAATAAAAAAAAATATAGGAATTTCCTAAGTGTATTATTATAACAATTTAGATTGATCAAAAATAATTTAGAAAGTTTCATTTCTTAATTAATTGTAATATAACCTAATTCCCAGGCTTTACTTCTGTGGAGGTCCAAATATTATTTTCATTGACGTCATTATTTTTTTTGTCATCATCACATCAGCTTTTAACTGTCCAGTGCTGAACATAAGCCTTCCCTTGGGGAGTTTGCCAGTAGTTGCCACTCTTGGCAGGCGGACTGGTAACTGCAGTTAGACTTTGTAAATGTTTTAAGAGGGACGCTGCTGCCCATCCCTCGCCCTTACTTAGTCGTCTCTTACGCTAACCAACGAAAGTATGGGTGGCTTATTCTAGGACATTTTTGTTTTTGTTAAACTTAAAAAATATTATTTATAATCATACTAATATATCTAATATTACAAGATTATTTGAATTAAATACCGACCGAATTCAAGGACAGGTTATGGGAAATCCGCCATCGATTTTCTTATTGAAACATAATGTAACAATTAATTTCCCAACACTCAAGGTTGTATTAACCACCAAAGTCAAGCTCGAACGATATCGCTATTCCGTTTTATGACTCCTCCTCCTCCATATTTGAACTTTGTAGACCTGAAGCAGTATTTTGCTACTCCTAAACGAAGATATGGGATATTTTATAAATACTCTGCATTGTAAATATTTGATTTTTTATACGTGAAGTCGATACCTGAAGTATTTCGATTTAAAACAAGCAGTTTTTTGCTCCGCAATAGAAAACGGTAGATTTATTCATTATGAAAATAAAATGAAACTATCAGAAGAGTCTTAGATTATAATATAAATAGAGCATCGAGTTTCAAAAACGGGTCATCTTTTTGTCAGCTAATTGTCATATTAGCTTACACGTTTTTTACCAGTGTTCTTTATACTTAGGCATACAATGTATCTTGACGTATTATTTTATAAATAAAATTAATATTTACGCATTAAAAAGGTGCAGAAATTAGAAGACAAAATAAATACAGAAGTTATAAAGGAATCACTCATAACTATTTATCATGCAAAAAATGTATGAAAATGTTTACTCGCTTTTCTCGAAACATTTGTATGGAAACACTGTCTATATAATCTAAGAGAAGAGTACAGTGAACTTGGGTTCAGAATTATCATGGTCGAAAAAATAATAATAGACGAATTGAAAAAAATATCCTATTGAAACTCGCTCAAAACATCCGCGAGTCGACGATTTCCCTCTTCTTGAAATTTCATAATAAATTATTAATTAAAAATCTCGCTTTTGGTGAAGACAAATCCAATATGACGTGACTCCAAGCAGACTTGTTTGGTTACACTTTAGTAGGTACCATTGTTGCCATAGCAACGTTTGTTTTACTGAACACCGATTCCCTAGGAAAACCATGACTAAGCCCCTAGCGTAGTCTACTAGTCTGCGTTCCGTCACTGGTAACAAAGGAAATAGTAAAAAATCAATTATACGACACATTAATTGCCATAGTCCGCTTTGCGTTTCGATTGTTTCATTTCTATTGAAATTTCACTGTATGACAAATTTAATAGTTACTGGAAATGGTAATTTCGAATCTAGTTAATATTTGTATTGTTAAAGATTTGAAATATGTATTGTTTTTTTTTATGGGTGAAAATGAAATGGCAACCCCGCCTGTGCTATCGGTATACGCTGGCGGGGCACCAATGAAGGATGATAGATAAGGGTGAAAGCAGGTCAGTTAGCCCATCGTAAAGAATTCCGTGAGAATTAACCATGATGGTTTCCAGGGAGAACCGCGTGGAGGTCGATCTGATAGAGTACATTGCTAGCAATGGAACTATTAGATCCCATTACTAACAATCCCTTTCCCTTCAATATGTATTGTTTGTTTGTTATTTTGTGTATTACTTTACGATTTTTAAAGTTGTAAAAGATTTAAAAAAAAAATACGTAGAATACGGTAACAATATTAACATATCTAGTTTAAACAATTTTTTTTTTTATTTTATATATTCACGGACAAATTAAATCTCGCGTGTTACAGCTGTAATGAAGAATACCAGTATTAAAAAATAAAAAAAGACCTAAAAAAAGCAGCAACTTCAATAATTACAAATTCAATATGAGAGCATCTAAAAAAAACGTATTCAGATAGGTTCAAGGTTGGCCAAGATACCACATACCTAACCTAAACCTAAATAGTTACCTAGTAACGAGATCGAACAGGCCCATTACTAGCAATATACCCTAACAGGTCGACCACCACGCGGTTCCCCTGAAAACCATTGTGGTTAATTTTTGATGAATTCATCATAATGGGACAACAGATATACTTCATCTTCACTGATGCCCCGCCAACGTAAATCAATAACGCAAGTGGAGGATCCATTATCATCCATAAAAAATAGGTTTACAATAAAAAAAAAAAAACAAGAGAGATTAGTACCAACAGCGATGTCAAAGCTTAGTTTATAAATTCTGACAGGCAGAGAGTTTAATCGCTGAGTAATTCACATAGAATTATTTAATCTCTGGTAGGCAACATGGTGAAGCATAGATTAATTTTGAGCGATGGTTTAATATTCGGGAATAACGAGATTAACTACCGTTATCTTGTACTCATCTCTTCATTCCAAGATATTTTATCCACTTGTAAAATCTTTTCTTTACTTCTTATCGCTGAAGTATTCTAAATTCAAAATAATTTACATATTTCTGATTTTAGAGTACATTCCTATTTACGCAAAATTTGAATTAATCAGTCAATTAATATAAATAAATATAAATATAATAAAATTGTAATTAAATTATATTTGCATATGGGAGATATTTAAGAAACACTTGATATGACTTGTATGGTAATACAAGTCTAAGGTAAGGGGTGGCCCATTCTATGCCGGACCACACGGTAGTGTTCTTCCCTGTGAGTGTCGTAAAAGGCGACTAAGGGATTTTGATAGTCGAGGGATGGGCAGTATTATATATAACGTCACTCTTATTACATCATGAAAACCTAGAGGGGTTGGAAGGGATTTTTAGTAATGTATTGATAGATTGTTAGGTACTGGTACCTAGTACAATTAGTAATACTATACACGAATATTTCTTGTACTACAATTATTATATTCGATTGCCATCTTGCAAGCATATTGCGGCATATAAAAAAAGCGATGAAAAAACAGGGGTTGATCGTAAAAACATGAAAATTTTAATATGTATGTATTTTTCAATGCTAAATCATAATAAAATAAAAAAAAATATTTAAGGGTAGCTCACTGTACCCATCTAATTCACACTGGACGCAACAAGCTGATGCAAAAAATTTAAGCACATATGCTCTACTATAAGTACGAAGCCGGGGTGTATTGCTAGTTATATCGGTATCATCATTTCAGCTATTATCCGTCCATAGCTGAACATAGGCCTTCCCCATAGACTACCATAGGGAACGGTCCTAAATCACCTGCATCCACTGACTCTATGCAATGCATTTGAGGTTGTCACTCCGTCCTGGCTCGCTTGCTCCTACGGGATCGCCAATCAAAAACTTTTCTTTCCCATCGGTTGTCGGTTCTTCGAGCTATGTGACCAGCCCATTGCCACTTCAGCTTGCTTATCCTTCGGGCTATGTCGGTTACTTTGGTTCTTTTGCGGATATCCTCGTTTCAGATTCTATTACGCAAAGAGACTCTTTCTAGTTAAATATAAAACATTATTTGACTTATGTAGAGTCATCTATTACTCGACGTAACATTTGAAAATACTGCAGTGAAATATCACCGAGTGCACTTGGGTATCGAATAATCATTAACACTAATTTTATTATATCAGAAAATCATTAATGATTTAAGCTGGCGTTAATTGTATCGATTTATTCGACTATCAACGGTATGCTAACTAATGCATTATATATAATTTAGTATAATATAATTTGATTACTAGATACATATAACTTTCCCTTTAAACTTAATTTTACTGGTTACTCTGAGTCATAGATTGCTATTTGCTTTTCTATTACAGTTAATTTTTTTATACAGTAATATTTATGTATTTATTTATTTAATATATTATGTGTATGTTTATATTAGTCTAATTATATATTTATATTATATGAATATATTAAGTATTGCTTTATTTTTCCGCTATTTAATAATGCTTTTGCATAGAACTTTATTGTGCATTAAAGTTTAAATAAAATAGAATATTAAGCATATATTGTTTTTTTCTTTTTACAAAAAAAAAAAAACTGACTTCAATTATGGAACAACTAGTTATTTTGATTTAAAACTAAACTATTGAACCGATTTTGATGATATTTCTATGGAACTAATTTGTAAGTACATATATAATTTCAGCCAAGATTTTTTCAAACTGGTTTATAAGTTATGAGGATAACAAACAGACAAAAAATGCAATTCAATCAAGAACCTCCTTCTTCTTGAAGTCGGATGAATATAGACAATATGCTCACGACTGTAATCCCTAATGGTGTAGTCAGAGGTATTTGTCAAGTATTAGCATTGCGAATGTGCCCACATTCGCTGAGCATATTAAAATCCAACGTAGGTGAAGTTCCGTCCTTACTTTGATTTATTCATTTACTAGCTTTTATATGCGACTTCTTCCGCATGGCCTTGGTATATTTACTATCCGGGATAAGAAGTAGCTTCTATCCTTCATTCTTCATCCTGTATAGTACGCATATACCAAATTTCATAGTGATTAATTAAGTCATTCAAGCGCTATAATGTAACAAAGATTGAAACTTTGTACAAAAGTCGTTTGCTTGGGCACCTCTGTTCCATTCGTGTTTCAACCGTAAAGCAGTTGTGTTTGCATGGCTGTTTCGGTTTGAAGGGTGGGATTTAGCAGTGAATTTACAGAGTACAGAGGAATAACAACTGAGTCCTCGGGAATAGCAACGCCTGGGGAGTATCATGGGCGAAACTGTATACTCTGTTACGTCCATGGTACTGCTTCATCTTTAGACATTTGCACACATAACTCCTGATGTCCTTTATAGTTTATAATTAAACCTTAAATTAAACATTTGTCCACTGACTCGTCGAGACAAATGAAATGGAACCTTAGTCATCCTTTATTTTAATTCAAGTTTCTATGGCCTCCTCACTTAGACATAATATCTATTTTGTAGTATCATATCTTAGATTATATAGATAGAGCATCGAGCCTCAAAAACGGGTCATTTTTTCGTTAGCTAATTATAAAATTAGCTGACTTGTTTTTTTGTCAGTGTTCTATATATGCACACAATTTATTTTGACATATCTATTTTTAATTATTTAATAAACAAAATAAGTTTTTAAGCGTTAAAAAAGATGCAAAAATAAGACAAAATAAATATAGAAGTTATAAAGGGATAATTCATAACTATTTGTCCCGCAAAATTGTTTGAAAAAGTTGTCCCACTTTTCTCGAAGCATTTGTATGGAGACACTATTTATATAATCTATGTATCAAATATAAAAAAGAAGCATATTCACTGAAATCATATAAGTGTACTATATACCTACATATACAAACATTTTTATCAGTTATCATTAATTGCTGGAAGAATTAATTTATTTACACATATCGCAAGGACAAAAAGACACAAAGGAAGTGTACTTAATTCATAAAGTGTAATATATTAAAATAAACTTACCAGCATACAAATTTCATTGTCAATAATACTGAAAATCCCAAACACAGAGTGGACACTTCACAAACAAAAACTTTTCAAGTAAATTCGCCAATTACGAAGGCACTTTACAGGAGATACTTGCTCGCCGTTCGCGTCGGGTGGGTTGAGTTTTTTTTTTAATATTTTTTTTTTCTATGCGAGAAGTGATTAGGCGCGGTCGGGGTGGGCCCCGCGGTAGTTTGAACTGAAAAGTCGTTGCGGAGCGCTGGTTGCGTGTTCGGTCCCATGGTAGACACCCACCGCCCGCCACGTCAGAAGCACTCAACTTTTTAGTACATACGATCAATAAAATATCAATTTATTTGTGTAATTAATGTGGCTGGCTTTTTTAGAGTTTTTTTTGGTAATTAATATCGACGATATACGATATATTAAAAAACAGTTATTATGAGATTTCTTTTTTTTATTACTGTAATCTCAATATTCCTGTGAGTCTAGTATAGTAATCACCGATTAGTAAATCGTGTACCCGCATTTTTGGTTTAAATAAAGTTGTTATTATTATTATTAATTATTTTCCTAGCTCGTCGTATATGTGTATATATATATATATATATATATATATATATATATATATATATATATATATATATGGGGTCTATTTACAATTATATTATATATTATAAATATGCATAAAGATAACGTTTTAAAATCGCTGTATTTATTGAATAATTTAAAATATATATACACAATAAATACAGCGGTAAAACAATAAGTATTTTAAATATCATATAGTCGTTAAAATAAAGTAGAAAAAAATAATAAATATAGATTACAATTTTACAAGCTTATATTTTGTTTTCTTTATTTTATTCAAAGGTCCGATGCAAATAAAACATATTTACTTTCTCTACTCTCTCATACATATTTAAAGGAATTCGCATAAAATGAATAGTTTCAAATTATTTGCAAAATAATTTTGAAATTGTCAAAAATTTTATATAAGTATTTATTTCATTTGTTTTATTCAAATTAGTTATTTTTATTTTATGTGTAAAAGAAGAACAAAATATTTTTACAATAATTCACAGTAATCTCAAAGAGATCAGTGCCAACAAATGCACTCGTTCACGAGTATGACGAATGGGGTCAGTCACCGTCTAGTTTAACCATATTTTAGAAAGTCCGTCGAGCTGGCTCGCCAGGTTAATACCTCTCTGGACATTATAGTAAGATAGATTTGGTTGTTTACCCGACTGTGTCATCTTTATGTCAGCCTTTAACTACACACTGCTCAACATAAGGCTCTTTCTTGGGGGGTTTTCCAGTAGTTTCCATACTTGGTACGCGGATTGGCATCCACAGTTAGGCTTTGGAGACGTTTTAAAAGGGACGCTGCTGCCCATTTCTTGCCCTCCCTTAGTCGCCTCTAACGACACTCACGAGAAAGGAAGGGGTAGCCTATTCTATTCTGGGAACACAGGGCAACTATGTGATAATCGAAATAGTTTTTTTTAAAGCGACTACCCTAAGAAAATTTATTACAACATTATATGTCATAAATGCAATAAATATTCTCATAATGTGTTAGAGATATATTTTTTTAATGGGTGATAATAAAATGGTAATTCACCTGCGCTATCAGTATACACTGGCGGGGCACCAGTGAGGGATTTTTTTTTATACCACTGAGGTGGCAAACAAGCATATGGCCCACCTGATGGTAAGCGGTTACCGTAGCCTATGAACGCCTGCAATACCAGAGGTATTACGCGCACGTTGCCGACCCTGAAGAAATCTCTTTACCCCCCTTTTGAAGAACCCCATGCTGTAGTCTCGTGGGAAAACCTCGGCAGGGAGCTTATTCTCTCTCATAATAGATGAGAATGAAACAGGTCAGTTGGCCCATAGTGACAAATTCATAAAAATTTAATTAAGATGGTTTCCAGGAGGAACTGAGAGGAAATCGACCTGATAGGATATATTATTATGGGGCTGTTAGATCCCCAATACTAACAATCTCTTGCCTTTCGGGTTAGAGATATTTTACGATTATTGTCGTAATGGTGAGTGTAATGCTCGACGTACCCACATCTAGCTCAGCATAAAATAGGGAGCGAGCTAACCCTCGTCACTCGAAGTATCGTGTTTTTTGTCATCTGAGAGTTAATTAGAAATTAAAACTAACTTACAGATTGAATGTCATTTAGTTATATACGTGCTTATACAGCCTTGCGCTATATAATATTTACTCATATATATCTTACGGCATCTATATTATTTAATGAATTCATTATGGTTAAATCTATGTACAAAATTACTATTTTTTTTTTTATTCATATACAGAAAGACTATGTTAATTTCTGTGAGCATGTATATAGTAAAACGAATCTCGTTTCCTACAGACAGTACTAAACTTTGCGCTTAAACAAGCACACTTTGATAATAAATACATTTAATAACCAAACTTATTCAAAATCAATTAAATTTACATTAAAAAATCAAAGTACTTTAATATAAATAAATACTGACAATAACAAATTTTTGGATGTTCAATCTCAAGCTAATTCAATATTAATTTAACTTTTGGTGCCCTAGGGGAATTCATGAAAATCATTTTTAATTATCCATTAGTGAAAATGTTGGCCCCAGTTGGGAGTTACGTTGATAAATTAATCAGTTGGTCACTTACAACTTTTTATTTCACCCTATCATCTTCGTCCTAGCCTTAATCCTGGCCATTGCTGGGATCAACTTTCCTGCTGTTTCTGTTACACTACCATGCTCTGTGTATCTTCCTTAAAGAAAACATTTGCTAGCATATCTTCATTCACGATGTTCAGCCAGTATTTCTTTAGGTCAGCCACGAGATCTAATATCATCTATTTGTAGATTTAAGCATCTGTGATCAATGCAATCTGCAGATATGATCATACCAGCGCAAACAGATTTCTTGCATTTTATGAGATATCTTATGTATAATGAGTTTGCTGTGAATGCCTTCATTACAGACGTGATCAGCTCGTGTAACTCCAGACATTCAGCGTAATATTTCACCTCAGTCACCAGAATATTCTGTACATGCCTTGAAAGTATAGGCCATGTTTCGCTACTATACATGAGTACTGGTCATACGATTAGACTATCATACGATAGTCTTGTAGACTAAGCATTTTTTCTTTACCTTATATAGGTTCTAATCACATATATACCTGTTTGAAAATATCTTAATGTTCTGATAATTCATTCTATAGAAAAATTACGGTTAATTGCTTGTAATTATAAGTCTATAACATCATTTTTGGACATATAGTACTTACATCTAAATTCTGTCTCTCTCTCTCTCTCTGTCTCTCTCTTTTTATTTAGGAGTTTCCTCTTGTCGGAACTTTCCAATGCCAACTCTATTTTAGACCAAATCTTTGACTTATCTATACGACATGACACCCAGTGTTTCCTTTATCTGTCCCATGTAGTTATTTCTCAGTTTTCCCTTCCTCTTATGCACTCTATTTTTCCTTCTAGTATGATAAACAAAAAATTGTAAACAAGGTAACCCAGCATTTTGCCATTTACATTCTCTGTTGTTTTTATTAATCCTCTTTTCTCTTTCCCCTTTTTTAAAACTCCCTCGTTCATGATTTTTTCTGTTCAGCTTATACTTTCCATTCTCTTCCATGTCCACATTTCTAATGTCTTAGGCATCTGTCTTTCCTTTTGCGTCATTGTCCATGTTTCACACCAATATAATGCTATGTTCCAAACGTAAGTTGTTATAAATTTTATACGGATTAATTTTGATATTTTTAAAGTTATTATAAGATTGTTTTGCATTTGTTATTCTAGATCTAATATCTAATGTGCACCTAGCATCCTCTATGATTATACTTCCTAAGTACTTAAAGTTCTAAATATTTTGTATAGGCATGTTATTTATCTGTATTTCACTTTGGTTGAACAATTTAATTAAGTTTTTAGAAGTACTGAGTATTATGGTTTTATTTGTGTTAAAAATGTTTTAAATATTTAGAAATTTATTATAATAGTTTTGTAATCTTTACTTATTATACCTTAACATTTATTATAAAGTAGTGGAAATCTGATAAAAACTCACTATTGATAATAACGTTCTTAAATATAAATTATTACGAATAGCTTCTCCAATTTCTATTGACACCGTCGCTAGTAACTTACCATAGAAAGGGTTACCGATTACAGAACACTGCGCATGATATCAATTACTATCGGTAGCGTTGCCAATTAATAATAATAACAATAAAATTACTTATTCAACTACAAAATATAACAATATTAATGATTTTATACATTAAAGTAATAATTCTGTGGTAACAGCTGAAATGGTCCCCACACAGCTTAAGATGCAGCGTGGTGCTGCAGCGCTGATTTTCAGTGGGGCCACCACTCGATGCTTCACTTTCACTTTTAACTGACGGACAAAATTACTGTTCACGCTGTCGCCAATTACTATTAAATCTTTCGCCGATTATTATGGGTAGTGTTACCAATTACTGTGAGTAACGTTGGCAATTACAGCTCACGCTGTCGTCGATTACTATTGACAGCGTTGCCAATTAATATCAGAACATTGCCACTTATAGTTACTATTATTGCCGATTACCATAAATAAAGTCGCCGATAACTATCAGTAATGTTGCTAACTATAGTTCACATTATCATCGATTACTAACGACAGTATTGCCGATTAATATCAGAGAACAGCCACTTACAGTTTATCCTATCGCTGACTACTATTAGAAGTGTCGCCGATTACTATCTGTAGTGTTGCTAATTACAGTTCATGCTTTCGTCGATTACTGTTCACAGTGTCGCCGATTAATATCAGAGCATAGCCACTTACAGTTCATATTGTCGCTGATTACTATGAATAAAGTCGCCGATTACTATCAGTAATATTGCGAACTATAATTTACCTTATCGTCGATTGCTATTGACAGCGTTGCCGATTAATATTCATTCATGCATTGCCACTTACAGTTCATGCTATCGCTGACTACTATAAGCACTGTTGCCGATTACTATCTGTAGCGTTGTTCATTTTCAGTTCATGCTTTCGTCGATTACTATTCACAGCATTGCCGATTAATTTCAGAGCATTGCCACTTACAGTTTATATTGTTGCCGATTACTATCAGTAATATTGCTAACTATAGTTCATATTGTCGTCGATTACTAATGACAGTGTTGCCGATTACTATCAGTGCAGAGCCACTTACAGTTCATGCTATCGCTGACTATAGTGTTGCCAAATGATATCAGATAATTACTGTTGATACCGATACCACTTACACAACTGAAACCTGGTGATACTGTGCTGTTTTTGATATATTGGGATATAGTTCTAAATGATTCCCCTGAGTAAATACCAGACGCCAATATTGTGGAGCAGTAAAGCACGCTTTTGTATATTATATCTAATAAATTATTGAAATTTTTGATACAAGAAGTTTATCAGTTGTATAGTGTGGTCATTTATTATAACCGGAGCATTACAGAATATCCACAGTTTATTAAAAGTTTATTTTTTAAAAGTTTTTCTTTAGTATATCAGTATTTCCGTTCATAATTTGAAATATATTTTTAAATACATTCTGGTATTCGATTATGGTAAAAATTAATATGCACATGTAAATTTGGTGATATACAATTGATGAGGACTGAACGTGATCTCGAACTCATGAACAACGCATGATAAATCCATCATTTTTAGGCTAGTTTGATTTGTCTTGACAAATATTATAACCCATACGCAGTCTGATGGTGAAGGCAAGGAATTAAAAACATTTACCACGGACTTTTATAGCCTATATAAAAGTCCGCGGTAAATGTTTTTAAACAGGCTTGTTATTTCTATTATTCTTTATTTTTTTGTTTATTTTGTTTTATATTCGTTATGTAAGTGAGGCCAATCACAGGTTTCGAAGGAAAAATTTTGGGAAACAAAGAGCAATATAAGTGAAGTATGAAAAAATAATTGTACTGAATTTTTCCCAAATAAAAATAAGTAATTGCAATTAAATTGAAAATTATAATGACCTTATAAAAATACAGAGAAAATTAAACGATGTTTGATACCTGACCAGACGAATATTTTTAATGAGGACTTATTTTAAAAAGATTTTAATACACAGAGGCAGTATTTAAATGATTTTTTATGCAAACAAATATATGATCTAATGGTAAACGCTCATTGTAACCTATGGACACCTGCAATACTACGGCTGTCCTATATGCATTGCTGATCCTGAAGAAACCTTACTATATCCTTTTTAAAATGCTGTAAATTTTAGGGAAAACCTGGGCAGGGAGCTCATTCCACACCGTGAGCGTTCTCGGGAGAAAACTCTCTTTGAACATTGTATTATCAAAATTATAAACAAGTTTATAATAATATATGAAACACACATTATGAAATTGGAATATTGCATGAATGTGAACATAATATTTCATTTAAAATTCCAAAGTTTGTTGACTTAGTAAAAATGTTGAGAACCCCTTTTAAAACGTACGACGAACTGTTAATATGACATTCGACTGCGGCATTCGCGACGTCGACGTCGTCAAGCCGATTACGTGAGACAGCGTGGTCAGTAGTAACATTGACCAAACAATAACCGACCCTGATTATTTGCAACACAATGCATTTTGCTCCGCACAAAACAGCGTCATAACTAGACAAGCCGATGATTGACGCGGTATTTTTTAGTTATCGCGTTCTAAATTCAAATATGTTTTGAGTAAGGTTCGAGTATTAGATTGAAAATATTAAATTTAAATTTAGAGCGCAAACGATATTTCTTTTTCGTCAAAGATAAACGGCAGTGTCACAAAATGAACTAAACCGTAAGATAAAAATCCTAGTCCTTGTTTTGACTATGACTATGTACTATTAGACTTGTGGTAGTCTACGGGGATGATCTATATTTAGTAGTAGACAGTTAACGGCTGACACGATGGTGATTATTATGAAAGTCTAATTTGATTTCATGTTTAAAAAGTCCTTTTCTGCGAGAATTCTTGTTTTAGTAAGTATGTTTGTTTACATAATAAAACTTAAGTCCAAGTAATTTATAAGATACTAACGACCCGCCCTGGCTTCGCACGGATGCAATGCTGATACTAAATATACCTACTTACTACAGAATGTCTTTATAAATAACGTTTACAGCTTTCTTGTCATTAGACAATACAAACATGATAAAATGCTATAGGGCGAAGTGAGGCCTTCGACGCGTTATTATATAGGCACGCGCCGCCGGCCGGTCGGGTACCGCTGCATCGCTATGTCCCTGCATTTTAAATCGGTAATATCTTCGGATATAGTCATTTAAATTACATGCTGTAAATTGTAAATTGGGCCACATTGATCTATATTAAATGGACACTGTATTTAAGATACTTAATTGGATAAAAATTAATGCTGTATTGCTTAAAATCACTTCGTATATAAGCCATTTTTTCGCGTAAAATGTAAAGGTTAAAAAATGGGTATTATAGGTTATCGTTAAGAGATCATTATTTTGATTTATCTCGTGGGGTTCAGCCAGCATTATGTAAGCGCAAAAAATGTGTTTATTTACGACATCACATTAGAAACATCTAAACTTATCAGTGTTTCTCTACAATATTATGCATTTATTATACATATAAACCTTCCTCTTGAATCACTCTATCTATCAAAAAAAACTGCTTCAAAATCTGGTGCGTAGTTTTAAAGATTTAAGCATACAGCTTACGGACAGTCAGCAACAGCGACTTTGTTTTATACTATGTAGTGATGATGATGATGATAGTGATGGGATCATTAAGGGTAAACTATAATAATTTTAAAGTTGATTCCAATGATTTCAATTTCAATTTGTCTGTTGAAAAAGAAGAAATAACTTCAAATTCGTTCCCAAAATTGATAATAATTACTAAAAGGATCTCATTTATGAGTCACAGTGTTAACTGACGCGATAAGGAAGCTGGTATCGTAAAGGTAAATTGGCTCAATTACAGTAAGTACACTACCGAAAGCGTGCTACAGCGGTGACGCAAATATTGTGTTTGACCGGTAAATATGGGAAATAACTATGATATTACCTTCACTACGAGTGATTAGTGTAATATCCTGTGATTATTTCATTTCCTCATTATTTTTGTTGGAGGGAAAGTAAATATTTGAACGGATATGTAATATTAGGCTTTTGCCTGCTACTTCTTACACGTGGAATTCAAATGTAGGAAAACCAATGAAACTTCCACCGTCAATCAAAAAAATCATTTCTAGATGACGTATCTAGATTAATAATACACCGTATTTTAATTTAGATTTTTAGAAATACAACTGTGAAAACTTCATTCAATTTGGTACAATAGTTTTTGCTTCATAAATAGACAGACAGGCAGATGCAAAGACGGACGGAGGGACTGAGGGACAGACAAAAAATCTATATTGTTTATTTTGTTTACCAATAGATATAAAACAATAAAATATTTTCTTTTTATATCTCATGGTCCTATTAACCCTTTGCACTCGAGGCTTTTTTCGCTTGCAATGTAAGCAGAGCCTAATCCACGAAAGTACTTCCGAGAAAACAATCAAGAGAAATCTTATCGTATATTGTAAATAAAATGATCCAGATACAAAAGACCTATGGTCTTTTGTATCTGGCATCGTAGCAACGTAGTTCGATTTAAAGTTTCAAAACACTCGGGCGCCACAGCAGCGCCGCTCGAGTTGCCACTTCGAATCGGCCGGCTATTTTTATTTAAATATTTTCCATGTACAGATATCGTCTAGATAAAATTTTATTTATTTATTTATTTTACACTTTATTGCACCAAGTAAATAATAAATACAATAATTTATAATGAGAAGTGATACAAAAAGCGGTCTTATCGCTAAGCAATCTCTTCCAGACAACCTTTGAGTAGAGGACATTGAGAAAAAGACAAAGGGTAGGTGGCGCACTATTATATCAAAACTGTGTATACAAACAAAAATATACATAAACATAAGAGAATGACGAAGGAAAATGAAGAGAAAACAAAGGAAAGTAGTACTAAAGAGAGAGGTAGTAGGATTTGAAAGAGGTATTGAAGCTAGTGAGAGTTTGAGCGCACCGAATAGAGGTAGGTAGTGAGCTCCATAGACGAACTGCCTGAACAGTAAAGGATTTAGAATAAAAGGAAGAAGAAAGAGCGGGAAATTTGAGGCGGGAAATTTTTGAATTTTAATTTATATATATTAGTAAGATGAAAGAGTTGCATGTATAGTAGCTATGCACGCATTTCATTTGCATGACCGAATTTTTTTAATTTTTATTTTTTTATTTTTCCCCATTAAATAGTGTGTGTATGCAATATTTGTTTTTTTACTAATATTTTTTTTTTTATACAACTTAGAATGGCAAATAAGCTGACGGCCCACCTGATGGAAAATGGTAACCGTCGCCTATAGACATGAGAGACCGAGACATAGTTACATCGGGTAAATCAAGGAAGGAGTTGGTGTCGTGTCGTATCAAGAAGTGAAGAGACTCGATGAAAATCGTAGTGAGTGACAAGAGCTCCACCAACAAGAGCGCAGCTCTTAAATAGGATAGATAGATAGATTATAAATATGAAAGTGAGTTTGTTTGTTTGTTTGTCAATCCGCGTGACTGTTCACCATCTGTGATTGTGTGTGTTCTGTGACTGTGATCCATCCCATACAGAACGTGTGTATTAAATAGTAATCGTAGTAATTGTAATAATAATCGTAGTGATTGGTTAAGCCGTTAAGTTGCTAAGGGGTTTACAAACACACTTTAAAATTTTTAATATTTATATATAATATAATTTTATTTCACTAAAACATACAGTTTGATAGGAGTGTATTTTAAATAGTCATTTACTACAATAGTAATAGATACCTCTGACTACATCGTTACGAATTCTAGTCGTGGTGGGATTGGTAGTCCACGTTACTAACAATCCTTTCCCCCTTACATATGTTGTTAGCAGAATCCGTTTTGTAGGTAATTGACCTAATTTTTGCATCAATTGAAGTTTACATAGTCACGGCAAAATTACCTAAAAGGAAGCACTGTGTAAATTTTAATTATAAAGTCTTATTAAGGTAGCGACCCAAGATGGAGTGCCTAATTTGTTGAGGTGGTTTAACATTACCTTATTACTTCCCTATACTACTAGTTAGCTAGTTATCCAGCCTGGCTTTGCACGAGTCTGCTCACACAAACTTTATCCGGATAATTAAAAACCAATTAAAAAAATAGCCAATTAAATGCAGTCGTTCTCAAGTTATGTGCTAATACATATGATCTAATATGTATATATATGTGATGAATATTATATATATATATTTATATATATATAATATTCTTATTGCACTATTTATACATAGTGTTATCAACTTCTTCTTGAAAGAGACAATAGAAGGATTCTCTTATATATAAGAAGGGAGTTCGTTCCATAATTAGGCAGCTAGATACGAGATAAGACATGAGATAATGATCAAAAGATATTTTTATTCATTTTCAAATGAGCAAATCTGTAGGATACAGCTAGTCTATCTTACTTAATAATACAAACTTAAGATAAATAACCTAGCGGAAGTTTGCTCGCGGTAATTTGATCTTGGCACTGTATAAAGTAAATAAACACATTCTGTATATGGGCCAAATTAAAAACAAATAATTACATTAGCAGAGTTAATGAGCAAAAACAGCTTTGTTGTAAACATAAATTACAAATTCATTAACTTTTATAATAACTAATCAATACTTTTTATAAGTAGGTAAAAGGTGAGTTTCTATGTAAGGAAAATTCGGGTAAAGCGAATACCAGCGAAGTAAATGCTGTGAATACCTATAATAGGCATGTGCATTAATATTGTATTATATTTAATGTTTGTTATATATGTTATCATGCAATAAGCTGTTGGTTATTTAAATAAATAAATACCTTTAACTAGGGATGGGTATTTTTTTTTGGTGGATGAAAATGGAATGGTAACCCCGCCTGCGCTAACGGGATACGCTGGCGGAGCACCAGTGAAGGGTGATAGATGAGAATGAAAACAGGCCAGTTAGCCCATCATGATGAATTCATCAGGAAATAATCATGATAGTTTCCAGGGGGAACCGCAAGGAGGTCGACCTGGTTGGATATATTGCTAGCAATGGGATTCTTAGTCTCCATTACTAACAATCGCTTTTCCCCCATTATACCTATGTTATATATATATATATATATATATATATATATATATATATATATATATATATATATATATATATATAATATTTTATAATGTATTAATTTTGCCCGTTATATGGTATGCTTAGTATACTAACCTTATAAATACTTTCTCCTTTCAGGATCTCAAGGTTAACTGAAAGAAATCACTTTACGGGATAAGTTCGCCTGTGTACATACTCCATTTTCATCCAATAAACAAAACATAGGTATAATATAATATAGGTAAATATAGGTACACATATATAAATAAACAAATATATATAAACATAGAATAATTATTATACATACAAGTAACTCAATTGTCAATTGTATTGTAAAATCTTTTATATTAGAGACAGTCACATTCATCCTTATTCAATTATCGCAGTCTAGAATTCAATTACTTCCAGACTTCTACCTGTGACGCCTTATTTTACGCTTTTCTGACTCTAATATCAAGACCACGAACTGTTTAAAAACCTCCATACAGAAACATGCGGAGAACTGAATGTAGTTTAAATTAAAGTGCATTTCAAATAATCCTGTGCAAGGACTTCTTTGTGTGAGTTTTGTATGGTTAGAAACTTTTATCTCAGTGGTTTTTGCCCACAGACTAATTGTCTGTATGTAGCTGGTTTGAGGTGTATTACGTTGACTATAGATACAGCCACGTTCTTATTTCTTCCTAATTCAATTATTGGAGTCTAGAATTACTTCCAACTTCTCTGTGACGTGTTATTTTACGCCTCTCTGGTTGTAATATCAAGACCACGAACGGTTTAAAAACCTCCATACAGAAACATGCGGAGAACTGAATGTATAGTTTAAATAAAAGAGCATTTCAAATAATCCTGTGCATGGACTACTTTGTGTGAGTTTTGTATGGCTAAATACTTCTTTCTCAGTGGTTTTTGCCCACAGGCTAATTGTCTGTGTGTAGCTGGTTTGAGGTATATTATGTTGACTAAAGATCACGGAGTATGGAAAAACGTAAATGGCACACCTGGTAATACCGAACGCCTGTGGGTATTAGACTAATTGTACAATATAGCAGGTATATGGAACTGCGCCCAGTAAAGCAACACTAATAGGTTTTATGGAGAATATAATAAACAATTTAGGGCATGATGTGACTCAAACTGCAGAATCTGAATAATTAAAAAAATACAAACTAAAACACAGAGATGATGATGATGACACAAGTACCTCAATTTATTTGAAACCTACACTTGTTACTCCTAAACCGCTTGCACTGGGGGGGGGAAGGGATTGTGACTAATGGGGAGGTTAGTCTCCATTGCTATCAATATACCCTATCAGGTCGACCTCAACGCGGTTCCCCCTGGAAACTATCGTGTCGAATTTATCGTTAAATTCGTCACGATAGGCTAACTGACTTGCCTTTTCATCCTCACCTATCACCATGCCATTCTCACCCGTTAAAAAAACCGCTTGCACTTAGATAGATTTGGAGTTATAAAAGTTATAATTCCAAACCTTCCAAACTTTATTTCTTTAGTTTGTTTATTAAGAAATAACATGACTTATTTTAGTGACGTGAAAAGAGGCACCTTTTAGTCGCCTTTTGTGAAAAAGCGTATTTTTCAATCCAATTTTTATACCAATGCCTGCTAAACGTGGCAACTACTGGCAAAATCCTCCTAATGGTAAACTGTCGTAAGGAATGATCCCATTCCTTATGGCAGTTTGTGGAAGGACAAATAACAGCTGATATGGTGAATCATGATGAAGATTAGGAGTACTCGAAATAAGATAGCATGTCAAGCCAGTTAGTTAACGTGGTAATAGTAGATCCTATATGCTCTTCATACGACAAGATATCTATACCCAGAAATTTTCCCATACCCAGAAATCAGAGAGAAAATATCTATACCCAGAAATGGGACATTAATGTGTTATTTAGAGAAATTCCGTTCAATACCAAGCTCTTTCAAAATTACCATCCGCAATGCTGTTCTTGTCAATCCTCCAACTTATTTCGACATGCGATGGCACATTGCGACTGTGCGATGGAATGATTAGATTCTGCAAACTGCTGACTATAAATTACGGCAGGTGCTGCAAAGCTACCGCACTGTAAGTGACCTTTCAGTTATCAGCTCCAAGGCACAGTGCCGTGACCTTGGTCGTGATCGATCGTGCCCCGCGATGTGTCTTTAACACGGAAAGTTTATGGTCTCATGACTACTGAGTGGGTTTTCGAAATTATATAGCCGCGTTCAAATGGTCGTGTCTAATGTGGGTGTAGCTAGATGTAATGATGGGGGATTTCCTTATTCTGTTTTGAAATTCAAATTGTATACCTCATTCGAAAACGTTTTGAGATGCAAGCACTACCGTATTTAAATTTATTCATTCATTTACCATATTTTAAGCTTCACCATTCAGAAATATCGGGATGAAAAATTTTATGTTCCAGCATTCTTGTACAATCTGCAACAGATAGACCAGTGATCGTCTAATAGAGATTGATAAGCATTGCTTATAAAAATGGAAAGCGCTATAAATATCACAGAAAATACCGTGACACTGACGGTGACCTTCATGCGTTCCTTTCCTTGACAACTAAGGTGTGGGCTTTACACTTTGATTATGTGTTATGGGAGTAAAATTACAGATTACGAAGACCGGTACCCTGTAATTTCACGCCATAACACTCTTTGACCGAAATGAGCATGCGATCACAGTTGTTTTTTCTGACTGAATCCGAAATTATATATTTAGCAATTTAAATAAAAAAAAGAATGTACGAAAGTGACTAACAAATTTATAACCAGACAGAGAACAGTTAGAGTAAGAGATAGAGAACAGAGATGTATTCTTTCTTCGAGTAAATGAGAATATAGGCTTGGCTTAAATTGGTAAAAAAACTAAAATACGTTGTTTTTTAAGTTATTATGAATCTACTGTATCAGTGGAACTAAATATTTTAACCAGAGAAATTTGAGAAGAAAACTACAAATAGTTTTAGATCTCTCATACTAATTAAGTCATTTGCTTGGGTACCTCTGTCCCATTCGTGTTTTAATCGTAAAGCAGTTGTGTTTGCATGTGTGAATTTGGGTAAAGGTAAAAAAAAGGGTACAGAGGAATAACACCTGAGTCCTCAGGAATGGCAATGCATGGGGGGTATCATGGGCGAAACAGTATACTCTATTATGTCCATGGTACTGCACATGTCTATAGGCGACGGTTACCACTTTCCATCAAGTGGGCCGTCAGCTTGTTTGCCATTCTGAGTTGTATAAAAAAAATTATCAACATTACATAGTTGTTCTCATGTCTTTGTTCAAAAATTCAGGGTTCGAATCTGCGTGTTGCGAACTGAAATCTTAATCGAATCGGGTGCTTGTATTTTCGATCAAGTCTTCGGCCTTCCGAAATATTTAACACTATTATCTTATTAATTGTATTTTACAACAAAGAGTTTCATTTCACTTCCACGTGTAACCGTGAAATTTGCATACAACCTCACAACGCCGAACCTTCACATGACAGTTATGAATGGCGACTGATAAAAGGGAGGAAATAGGCTACGAAGGACGTACTGAATTGTAATATATTATATTTGCAGTACAATGCATGTATTCACCAAAATTAATAATTATTTATGATTTTAGAACCTTGACAGGAGCGTAATTTTTTTTTTATATTTAGATAATAATAGGTATGGGACCTATGGACAAAAGACAAATGTCTAACGAATTTATTTTTAAAAGAAAAATCTATGATTATCTTTTGAAAAAGCTGTGAATGCAGTTCATCATTTTCATCATCATCACTTTTGATCTCTATCGTTGTTTATTTGTGTTATCGTATATAATTTATAAGTATGTATGTATATTCATGTATATATATTTATATGATATATATTTGTATATTTATGTAATATTTGTTTACTGTATTCATATATGTATATTTATATAGTCATAATGTGCATTAGTTCTCCATTGTATGTGTTGTGATTTGTAAGTATATCGTATGTGTAAATATTTATTTGCAACAATTTTTTTTTTTTTTTTCACCGCACAATCAAATTTCTGTTTTGCCAAAGGTTGACTGGGAGAAATTGCTATATAGTATTAAGTCCGCCTTATGTACCAGACATTGTTTTGTAATGTAGTCAATAAAGAATAAATAAATAATTGTAATACACAAATTAATTCTATTCCCACACGTGTGGTGTTAAGGAGAGACGCTAGAATGATATACACATATACTAATTGTTATATGTACGAACATCATCATTATCATCATATCAGCCTTTAACTGTCCACTGCTGAACACAAGCCTCCCCCTCAGGGGGGTTTTACCAGTAATTGTCACGCTTGGCAGGCGAATTGACAACCGCAGTCAGGCTTTAAGAGGGTACGCTGCAGCCCTCCCTTAATCGTCTCTTACGACATCCACGGGATAGAAAGGGGTGGCCTATTCTATGCCGGGACCACACGGCTACATACGAATATACTCGTACAACCGAAAAACAATCGTCCTTTTTTGACAGACGGAACAACTAAAGAATATTTTCTTTGTCTAAAAGTTTCTATCTACAAAGACTGATCCTCGGGCTACGTCGTTCATGCCCTACGGATTACGTGATACGTTTCTAGATTGCGAGATTAGGCAGTAAGTTATACTTTTTTTCACAACAAACGTTGAGTGATCTGGTGACTACGTTCACAATTTGTTCAAGATATATATCTTGATTGAAGATATGTATATATATATATACATACACACACACGCACACGCACACGCACACGCACACGCACACGCATACGCATATTTACACGCACACGCACACGCACACGCACACGCACACACACACACACACACACATATACATATATATATATATATGCGCTATATCTATCTGTAATAATTATTGTAATATATAACCAAATAGGCGACGTGCTGAAGAAGGGCCAAATTAAAAGTACCCGTAACCGGAGAGCGTATATGAAAAGATTGATGAATGTGGAAGAAGCGAAAGATGTTTGTTTGAATCGAAGCATTTGGCGTTCCATTGTTTCTGCCTACCCTAATGGGAGACAGGCGTGACAGATATGTATGTATGTATGTATCATTGTCTGTTTTTCAATGGCTTTTTTTTATATTTATTTAAGTAAAAGTAAGAGTATTTAAATGTAAGTATAAGTTTTTATAGGTTTTCCCTAGAGACTACAGTATGGGGTTCTTCAAAAAGGATAAATTAAGGTATCTGTAAGGTCGGCAACGCGCATGTAACACCCCTGGTATTGTACGTGTCTATAGGCAACAGTGTTTACCATCACACGGGCTGTATGCTTGCTTACCTACAGGGGCAATACTAGGGGTGTCACGTGCGCGTTGCCGAGCCTGAAGAAACCTTAATATACTCTTTTTTAAGAACCCCATACTGTAGTCTCTAGGAAAAACCTCGGCAGAGAGCTCATTCCACAGCCTGAGCATTCATGGGAGAAAATTTCTCTAAAACCGCACCGTACGTGACCATTTAGGTTGAAGCGTGTGAGAACGAATTCCCTGTCAATGGCGAGCGGTGCGATGATAAAAGGTGGCCGTAGGCATCATTTCAAACAATTCCTCAGAACACAATGGCTGATAATAAAATGGTACCCCCGCTTCCGGTATACGTTAACGGAATACCAATATGGGATGATAGGTGGGGATGAAGTTAGGTCAGTTGTCTCTTCACAATAAATTTACTAGGAATAAACAATTATTATAGGATTAATATAGGATTATTTTCAGAGAGAACCGTATGTAGGTCAATCTAACCCTACACTGAATATACCCTATATTGTTAGCAATGGGGAAGCTAGACTCTATTACTGGCAATTCCTGTGGTATCTATCTTCGGATATAGGCCTTTTCCCTACCTTTGCTAGCTTACTTCGTCTCAGCATATACTGTTTAAAACCATAATAAGAAACCATTTAATATCTTTCATGTATTTTACATACATACATATTTCATACATAGGGGGAAAAGGATTATTAGTAATGCTAACTCCCAGTCCTATTGCTAACAATATACCCTGTCAGGTCGACCTCCACGTTGTCCCCCCTGGAAACCATCATACTGAATTCCAGGTATATTCATCACGGTGGTATTGACCTGCTGCATCCTCACCTATTATTTCTCACTGGTGCCCCACCAGTGTATACCGTTAGGGCAGGTGGGGCTATCATTCCATTTTTATCCATTAACAAAAATGTCTGTCATACATACATATTTGTCTGATGTATTTTATATTCCCAATAAGCATTCATTCTTTCATTCGTAACAATTTAGTTCTCCTAACGATGTTCGAAACAAAACTTTTTTATTAAGCATAAATCGCTCAACAATGCACGTTCGTCCCTGAACTTGTGTTAGTTTTGTGCGCTGCAGCGGCTATTGGTGGTGACCGTCGCGACGGGAAGCGCTAGATTGCTACCAGTAGTTACTGAAAAGGCGAGCGTTCGGTACCTGGGACATTGGCCAAAGAGTATAACAGCTGTTAGAAGGTAATCTTCTCTGATGAATTACATTAAAAATGCCTAAAGAAAATACTGATTAAATCGCTACATCAATCTGTAGGGTCAGTTAGTAAAGACCAAACTAAATGTCATATAATTGAATTAAATTAGTCAATATGTAAGGAGAGATCAGCTCGATCGTGAGAACCCGTAGTGGCAAACGTAGTGTAAAACGACCCTCCCCATTAGATGGTGTGATAACCTGAAACGCATTGCAGGGACTCACAGTATGCAAGTGACTCTGGGCTGTTCCTTATAAAGAGGCCTATGTTCAGCAGCTGACAGATAAAAGACAGATAAAAAACCCACTCACTACTTCCTATGCCATTGTGTTAGGTTGACTGGAAGAAATCACTTTTAGAGATAAGTTCACCTTTGCTAATTTTGTTACTAATTTGTTGTTATTACTGTATGTTTTAGTGCAATAAAGAATATATATAAATTTCTATCACGTGTTCTCACTGAGGCATACATTTTAATTGGGTAATATTTAAGTACCTACTAGCACATCTGTGGCTCGCATCATTGCTGACGTAATAGCCCGAAGCCGGACAATGCCAGACAATTACGTTAGCGCCGCTCAAATAAGGATATGTCGTCCGCGCTATTACTATTAACAAATAATTGCACTCAATAGATGTCACTGGTCACGCACATTGATGGTAGGGGAAATGGTGATATGATTAAATCGTCATAAATAATATTGAATGGATTTAGAGGGATAAAAATAAAACTAATGGAATTGTTAAAGGCATTAGTCAATTATTACTGTTTTGGAAAACTTGATACTCAATCTACATTGTTATATTAATATTATAAAGACATTGCTTTTAGCTATAAGGTCGCCTTTTGTATATGCATATTCTGTATAAATACTCCTTGTATACATCTCTATTGTGCGCAATAAAGAGTTTATTATTATTATTAAAGCTTGACTTTTGAATGTTCAAGGTAATTTAAGGTACTACAGATCCGATTTTAAAAATTCTAGCACTGTTACAAAAATATATTATCCCTGAGTGTTATAGATTATTTTTTTTTATTTTGGTAAGTATATATTTTTAATAATTAATCACAATAAATGTAACTGAAGTAAGTAAAAATTCTACAATATGGCGTGCACTTTCTGAACGATTTGAAATAAAGATATAAAGTCTATATAGCAAAAATATTTATAATTTTTAGCTTTAGCTCGTTTACCCCCTGTGTTATAGAGAAATGTTGGAAATATTCGATATCGCAACCCTTAAAACCTATAATTTGGAGTAGTATGCTACTACACTACAACGGGATTACCTCTTAACCATAATAAAATTGTAACTTGAGGGAGATGTTTAAGAAAAAAATTAATGAAGGGTCTTAATAAGACTAGTAGAAGCTAAAACAATATTATTCAGTTTTTTTTTTTTCAATCTGTACGTTTGTACCTGGATTACGCAAAAATTACTGCATCAAAATAGATGCGGTTTCACAGATGTGTCTCTGAATAATATAAAAGCTGCTGTACGTTATGTTGATACATTTACCATCTAAAAGTGTACTTTTTCATTATGTTTTCCTACTTCTGAAAAATCTGCGCGTACGCAAGCAGGAACTTGAAAAATTTTTATACAAGGAGACTTTGTACAAAAGTTGTTTGTTTCGTTTGTTAACTTTGTATCCTATTCGTATTTCAGCAAAACAGTTGTATTTACACGACTGTGTTATATGGCATGGTGAGATATGGCAATGAAATTACAGGGTATGAGGGCACAACACCTTAATCCTCAAGAATGGCAACATATTAAGTGTATCATGAGGGGCACAGTATACTCTGTTATGCCCATGATACTATTCATACCTATTGGCAATAGCTATTATTTTCCATCAATGGCAAACTGTGGCTGATGGCTTATCAACCTGTCATTGCAATTTGCATAAAAAAACAACAATAAGACGAATTAATCTAAAAATAAACTTTTTAAAGTAAACGTCAGCAGCTGAGATGGCAACTGACAGATATGCGGTAAATTATAAATTCAAATAATCTTTATTAAAAATTAAGAAAAAAAAAAACTTTTTTACCAGCACTTTTTAATGGGCATTTTTTTAATCTACTGCGGGGCTCGAAGTTGTTATCTGCCCAGAAAAATCCGCAAGAAACTTAACAGTTACTCTTTTAAATCCCTGTTAATATATTTATAAGTACACATTTATTTATTTAAACATACTAAATGACAGAATTTCATTGTGCCTCCGATCAAACTGTTTATAATTACTCCTCTCCATCCAAAGGTTGCCTGCAAAAGATCGTTTTTAGCGATAAGGTCGCCCATTGTTTCCTCATTGTGATTATTTCTTGTAATTGTTTATATTTATAATAAGTTTACTGTTGTAATCTTTCTTTTGGAGGAAACAATAAAGAGTATCTATCTATCTACTATGTCTAATACAACAACACTACCATACACATTTGTCATTCAAGTAATCATAATAGGCTTTGTTCAATAAGTGTTTTTTTAATAACAGATTCAAAATTATTATAATGCTAATCCCCATAAAAGACCTAATAACTCTTTCTAAACGATATTTCGAAACGGCAAGTTTGTATTTGTATCTAGTGTTAAGATTATTCAGATTCAGCGTCTATTCAAAATGTTTGCGTAGCTTTTATTGTAGCTTTACAACACATATATTGTAAAGCTACAATGAAATTAGAAGGTTAATTAGATTCTGAGGACGAAAAAAAATTGTGACATATTGTATTTTGTCAGTAGCTGTACAGAAAAATATATTGAAATCTTTTTATTGGCATATGGACAAAGCGCTTTTGCCATTCTCGTGTATCAACAAAGCGAAATAAAAAAAAAGTATTTCCACGTCGATTTTCAGTATGCAAATTCGAACGTTCACATGAACTATGACGTATGTATATCGTACGCGAACGTGGTATCAAATATCCCGTAGGGAAGTCATCCGATGCGCAATAACGAGATACCCTCGAAACCTTGGTAAATGAGTTTCACTAGTAGGAGTTACATCACTCATAGGAGTTATATATTTTATCTATATGTGAAATTATATTGATGACCCCATTGGCACATTGATAAGTATGTTACTTTGCATATAAGGTCCCAGATTTGATATAAGTATAATTTATTCAATGAACTTTTTTATGTCCAAACGATATTTTGGGTTGGGTTTTATATTTCTTTTTATACATATGCTGTCCGCTAAGTTATTATACATAAGTTGGTAAGTATGGATTTTAGAAATAGGAATACCAATAAATTGGTTCCTTTTCGATTGTGTATCGAGATGAAACATACACCAAATTTTGAGTTAGAGCTTCAGGAAACTGTGAAAACTGCATACAATTTAGTAATTTTTGTATGATTCCGAAAAAAAAAAACATAAACAGATAAATTTTCTAAAAGTTATTGCTTTATATACAAACATCGTCTCATTCGTGTTTCAACCGTAAAGTAGTTGTGTTTGCATGGCTATGTTTTAGTTTAAAGGGTTGGATATGGCGTGAATTTACTGGGTACAGAGGAATAACACCTGAGTCCTCAGGAATGGCACCGTATGGGGGGTATCATGGGCGAAACAGTATACTCTGTATAGTCCATGGTACTGCTCATGTCTATAGGCGACAGTTAACACTTTCCATCAGGTGGGCCGTCAACTTGTCTGCCATTCTAAGTAGCATATAAAATAAAAAAAAATCATACTTGTCCCTAATTTAATTATATTAGTACTTGAAACGAGTCCACATTGAAACCTTTTCAGTGTTTCAGCGAACATTGTAGAAGTGGTATCGGTCAAGATGGTGGACGGTGTGTATCTCTTATTTTTTTTTAATTTATTTATAAGATAAAAAAAGTCTTGCCATTACCTTTTTAAATACTTTTACAAAACACCTCAAATTAATGTATTTTTTTTTATAATCTACGATTTAATCAGTAATTTATTGTTTAAAGTGACATTACGAAATATTGGTTCTCGATTCCATTATGCTTTCTAGTTTTTTTTTTTTTACATTTGAAATTGTCTAAAATAAAACTAAAAAAACACATAATTACTAGCATATACAAACTAATTACCTCCAGATCTACACTCGAATCTCATTTCGATATTCGATTTCAATCCAATTTCGAGCCAATCTGTTGTGTGTGTCACACAATTACGAATTAGACCAAAATTGGAATCACATTCACATTGGTTTCAAATTTCTTTCTATGCAATTTACAGTGGCAAATAATCTCTGTTGGAAAGTGGCAACCGTCGCGTATAGACATGGACAGTACTATGGACATAACAAAGTATACTTTGCTACCCATGTTTTCTTTCATGAGTTGGCATTCTTGAGAACTAAGGTGTTTTGCCTCTTTACTCTTTAATTTTTAAAGCTATATCCTACCACTCAAACCGAAACACAGCCGTGCAAACACAGCTGATTCATAGCAGAAATACGAATGGGATAACGGTACCCAAGCAGACGACTATTGTTCAAAGTCTCCCTCTAATTCACTCTACATGGTTTTAAAACAATTGGTGTTTCAGAAGCTCTTACTTAAAGTTTGGTATATATATTTTAGACAGCCTAGAATTGGTCTATTTTATTAATTATCCTATTTCTGAAATCTATGCGTACGAAATAGTGGGGAAAAGCTAGAGATTTATATTTTTTTTTTCAATAAACACAACACTGACAAATAGCGTGGAGTAATCTATACTTGTAATAAATCTGTAGAAAGGTCAATTCTGTACATGAAATATATTTCCAAAAAAACTATCAGGCGGTGATTAGTGATCGATACTGATGCCAAAAACGCAATCAGTAAAATTTTTGTCTGTCTGTCTGTATATTCGTTACAAAAACAAAAACTGCTCGACGGATTTTAATGAAACTTGGTACAATTGGAATACTTGGTATTCTTCATACTCCTAGGCAGGTTATAGTATACTTTTTATCACGCTATGATCAATAGGAGCAGAGCAGTGAAGGGAAATGTTGGGAAAACGGGAGAAGTTACTCCATTTTTAAGCTTCCGTCGCGTGTGCAGCCTTAATGGCCACTTTTTTAAATGTAAAAATGTCCACCCGTGTGACGTCGGGACGGGCCGCTAGTACAAAAATAAAATAGTATATAAATTAATAAAAATTAATCGTATTTCAGTTGCTGATCCAGGGGTAGTGAAGACTGGGGCATATAAATACGAAGATGGGACGAGATACGTCGGAGAATGGAATTCAAAGGGACAGAAACACGGCATGGGACACTTAGTACTTCCAGACGGGACACGATATGATGGATCCATGATCAGTGGCCTGTGTTCAGGACTTGGAGTTATGGCGTTCCCGGACGGAGCCAAGTTAGTAAATTTTTTTTTAATTTTTTTTTTATACAACTTAGAATGGCAAACAAGCTGACGGCCCACCTGATGGAAAGTGGTAACCGTCGCCTGTAGACATGAGCAGTACCATGGACATAACAGAGTATACTGTGTATAAGTGTTTCTGTGATGGTATCAACAAAACTTGGCTACCTATCTTTTAATTCAGTTCTTTCAATAGAACTAACAGATACTTAGTTTTGTGATTACAAATCTAAATTTTATTTTAATTAATAAATTAATAGTTACTAGTTAAATTGACAGGATTGTTAGTAACCGATATTAGTGACTGTATTGCTAAAAATAAAGTTTTTTTTTTTATAATATAGGCAGCACGCGCATGCGGCTCGCCTAATGGAAGGTGATTATCGCCGATGTAGATTTTTAAATAAAATAACTATTTTATCGTAACTACGAGTCATTTCTAATTCTTATATGTTTAAAAGACATGACTTCAACTCATCGGAAACACAGTGTTTCCGATGAGTTATTCAATATATTTCATATAATCTTCTTTTGGACTACAGTCACTTCCTTTGTGGGGAAGGAGTACGTAATGACGATCCTCCGTCCTGACAAATTGCTTTAGTTTCGTCCCCATATATCTCTTTTAACATCATATGACATATCCGTGCAGCTTCTATGAGAAATTCAATTATGTACTATCTATAGTCATGTAAAACGATTAGTTTTTTTAGGGTTCTGTACCAAAATTGGGCAAAAGAATCCATATTGTGCGACTTAGTCTATCCGTCTGTTGCACCACTATTTTTTTATTTATGCATCTTATAATGGCAAACAAGCTGGCGGCCCACCTGATGGAAAGTGATAACCGTCGCTTATAGACATGAGCAGTACCATGGACATAACAGAGTATATTGTTTCGCCCGTGTTACCCATACGCGTTGCTTTATTTTTATTTATTTTAATGCGACGCAGTTTTTAACTTATGATAGTAAATTTCATCACAATTAGGTATATCGAATATTATTCGCAGGTATAAAATAAAATTTACCAACACACACACATACACACACACACATGCATGTGTGTGTGTGTGTGTGTGTGTGTGCACGCACGCACGCACGCACGGGTAGATATAATTTTCGTAAATAATATATAGTCACTCGCCGATAATGTAGCTTTCTATAGGTGAATGAATTTTAAAATCAGTTGAGCAGTTTTTGAGTTTATTTATTATGAACAAATACTCGTAATTAAATCTTTCCTCTTTATAATATTAGTATAAAGAATTTTTTTTTGTTGTATTCCAGATACGAAGGTGAGTTTATGCAAGGCTGGTTTCATGGCCACGGTGTTTTCTGGCGAGCTGATGGCATGAAGTTTGAGGGGGAATTCCGTGGTGGAAGAATTTGGGGTCTAGGTAAGTACCGGTCATTAAATGTTTATAAATTCTTTTTCATGACAATTAGAAATGAACTTGATTGTTTTACCTGATGGAAAGTGGTATATTTATTTATATTAATTTATAAGCCATATATATCGCTCCGTGTGGTCCCGGCATACAATGGGTCAACCCGTCCTTTCTCGTAAGAGCCCCCATAGAGGGAGGCCTATGTTCATCAACAGTCACGGACAGTTGATGTAATCAGACACCTGCTGATGTAATTATCATAATATAATTATCAGTTTTAGAATTCCCTACTCGTGACCACGGCAGGTATAACCTGGTTGAAACGTCGAGCTAATTCAGGTACACTATCACAGTTTAAATAAATAATCGTGTTAACTTCCGTCTCTTGTAAAACATTTAGAGTTCAAGTCTAACAGATAACATGGCTTATAGCTTTTTAACCGCTATTTCAGACGCGTAGATTTTAAAAGTAGAAAAACCAACGAAATGGATCACTCCTAGATTGTACCTATATCAAGATATCAGAGAGAGACTTTGTACAAAAGTCGTGTGCTTGGATACCTCTGTTCCATTCGTATTTCAACCGTGAAGCAGTTGTGTTTGCTAGCTGTGTTTCGGTTTGAAGGGTAGGACATGGCAGTAAATTTACAGGGTACAGAGGAATAATACCTGTGTCCATAGTACTGGACTAAATACATGTCTATAGGCGACGGTTACCATTTTCCATCAGGTGGACCAGCTTGTTTGTCATTCTAAGTTGCATAAAAAGTAGATAAAACATTTTTTTTTTACAACACAGGGGGCAAACGAGTATGCGGCTCACCTGATGGTAAGTGACTACCGCCGCCCATGGTCACCCACAACACCTACGACATTGCAGGTGTGCTGCCGGCCTTTTAAAAAGGAATATGCTCTTTTCTTGAAGGTTATGTTGTCGTATTGGTTCGGAAATACTGCTGCTGGAAGTTGATTCCAAAGAGTGGTTGTGCATGGGAGAAAGTGCCTTGAAAAACGCACGTTGGAGGACCGCCACTCCTCCAGATGGTTGGGATGAAATTTTAGTTTATGGCGGGTTGTACGATGGTGAAAATCTGCAGCAGGTATCAATCCGAACAATTCTTCAGAACACTCCCCATGATAAATTCGGTAGAAGATGCACAGAGATGCAACATCTCTACGCAGTTTCAGTGAGTCGAGCCGGACAGTAAGACGCCGATCGTCAACAATTCGAGCTGCCCGACTTTGCTTTGCGGTCTAACGGAAGGAGTTGGTACTGTGGCGCTCCTTCCCACAGGTGAGAACAGTATTCCATGTGTGGCCTTACTTGAGCTTTATACAGTTTTAGGCGGTTTTCTGGCGTGAAATACCGTCTCACCCTATTGAGCACCCCCAACTTTTTGGAAGCTATCTTAGCTTTTTCCTCCAGATCACCGCAAAACTGGACGTCGCTAGATATATCGACGCCAAGAATCCCCAGACTCGACTTATTATCAAGGGAAGTGCCCTGAAAGTGAGGAGATACGACAAACGGTGTCTTTTTTGCGGTGAACGCGCAGACTTGTATCTTCTTAGGGTTAAAGTGAACAAGATTGCGTTCACCCCAGATCGAAACTTTATCGAATGAAGTTTCGATTTCAGACACAAGTCTGTTTCGGAGCTCATCGGTATGTGCCCGCGAGATCTTTGCATGACCGGTGTATAATGCATCTCCTGTACTGTCGTCTGCATAACAATGAATATCACTGATCTGTAACATATCATTGATATGCAGAAGAAACAGTGTCGGAGAAAACATACATCAGATTAGACTTTCAAAAATACAACTATGGAAACTGTATTCAATTTAGTATAGTGGTTTATGCGTGGCGGCGGAACAAACATACAGACAGACGAATAGATATAATTTCTAAAAAATATCGTTTTGACATCTATTAATCTTAAGATGCATTCTATCAATTTTATTTTAAATATCTCCCACGTACAGATATTGTTCAGTTACACTTTTATTACCTATAGTAGTAAAATATTGTTTTGCGAGATTGTGCGATTGCTTTTAGAATATTGTAGGCGCTAGGTAGTTCGCCGTGTGGTTCCGGTATAGAATAAGCCATCCCTTCCTTTCTCGTGGGTTTCATAATAATGGTGAATAAGGGAGGGCGAATGATGGGCAGCAGCGTCTCTCTTAAAACATCTCTAAAGCCTAACTGCGGTTGCTTATCTGCCTGCTAAGCAAGGCAACTACTGGCAAAACCCCTCCAAGAAGAAGGCTTATATTTAGCAGTGGGCAAGTGGGCTTTGTGATGATGATGATGATAGGTATTTGTAAAAAAGTCCGATTTAACGCCTATTAATTAACTAAAACAATATATCTCCTTTATTATTGTTGTTTGCATTCCACGTAGGAGTTTCTTTTGAAGTGTCCCATACTTTATTTTATTGGGTGAAAATGGCATGGTAACCCCACCTGCGCTATCGGTATACATTGGAGGTGCACCAGTGAGAGGTGATAGGTGAGGATGAAAAGGCAGGTCAGTTAGCCCATCGTGACGAATTCAACGATAAATTAGTCACGATAGTTTCCAGGGGGAACCGCGTGGAGGTCGACCTGATAGGGTATATTGATAGCAATGGGGCTAATCTCCCCATTACTAACAATCCCTTCCCCCCAGTGTACCAAGGTAGGGCCCAAAATTTTACCCAATAGGAGAAGAATAACAAATTACTATTATTCTGTTGGCCAGATGAATTAATTATAAGGTTTATTTCAAGTTTGCATCCTCGCACCCTTTGTCGCATCCTAGTGATACGATAGTTCTTGTTGATATCTGTAGGTGACAGTTGACACTAGGCCGACAGCGTATTTGCCATTCTAAATTGGAATACATTATCTAAGAAACGATTAAGTGACAGAGCAAACTGAGATTATGAACTTCAAACGTTAAAACCCCAAAATGTACTTAAATATACTATCTTAGGTTTATAATTTTTACTCTGAGTGACTAAATAAATTTTATCTATCTATTTTATCCCATGATGTTCCACTACCGGGCTAAGTCTCCCCCATTTCCTTCCAAAATTGCCTGTTCAGCGCTACCTAAATCCAACCTTTAAAATGTGTCTAGGTCGGCACACATTGGATAGAGATCTTTATCTACCTATCAGGATCCAAACAGCGTGTTCTACCGCTTATACAACGGATTGTGCTCAGAGGAATTATTCAATATGATGCCTACGCCCACTTTCTATCATCGTACGGCTCGCCATCAACAGGGAGTTTACCCTCATACCTTACAGCCTAAATGGTCGCGTACAACGCGGTTTCAGAGATGTTTTCTCCCACGAACACTCAGGTTATGGAATGAGCCCCCTGCCGAGATTTTCCCAAGAGACTACAGCATGGGGTTCTTCAAAAGGAGGGGTAAAGAGGTTTCTTCAGGGTAGGTAACGCGCGCATAATACCTATGGTATTGCAGGCGTTCATAGGCTACGGTAACCGCTTACCATCAGGTGGGCCGTATGCTTGTTTGCCACCTCAGTGGTATAAAAAAAAAGCTAATGTGGCTTGCCCAAGCCTTTATCGTTTTATTCAAAAATTGATACAGAGAGCAAAGATTAACATTATGTACATAAAAAATATTAATTAAGTAAATAAAAGCAAGATAAAGGAGGCAACAATGAGCGGTCTTATCTGTAAATGGCGATTTCTTCCAGACAAACTTTTACTATTTTCTATTGTATTATACGAGTATATTCAATTTTTACTGTGTATTATTTAGTTTATCTTTAGCTGTACGGTTTTTATCCTTGTACATTTTACAGTTCTCTTTCAGCTTCTCAAAGGTTGATTGTAAGAGATCCCTTTATGTGATAAGTTCGCTATTGTATATTAAATCTTTTAATGTATTCAGTATAAATTATGTACAATAAAGATTTATACAATATAATACAATACTTATATTATAAAATGTGCATATAATTTATACTATTTAAAAAAATATCACAATATGTTATAAAATTTTTTATCTTCACATATGGGATCAGTTAAACTGTTACACGTCAACCAGTTGGAATCTTTTATTCTTTCTCCTGCCTTATACTATCAGTTTATAGATCCTATTTGATATTCAGTGTTTTAAGATATCCTTTAAGTGGAGGATATCCTAGCTCTGGATAAGCCGTTGCAATGAGGGAGGTTGGCAGAGATGATTTTTTTTTTATACTACTTAGAATGGCAAACAAGCTGACGGCCCACCTGATGTAAAGTAGTAACCGTCGCCTATAGACATGAGCTGTACCATGGACATAACAGAGTATACTGTTTCGCCCATGATACTCCCCATGCATTGCTATTCCTGAGGACTCAGGTGTTATTCCTCTGTACCCTGTAAATTCACGCCATATCCCACCCTTTAAACCGAAACACAGTCATGCAAACACAACTGCTTCACGGTAGAGACACGAATGGGACAGAGTTACCCAAGCAATCGACTTTTGTACAAAGTCTCCCTCTGGTAAATAATCTAGATGATGGTTGTAAACTGGTGTATTTCAGATTTATATGATGAATACTCTTATCTTAACCAGTTAAAATATCCTTTTATATTAACTACTACGTTATATATTTACAGTTTATAGTTATATAGTTTATATATTTTGCTTTTTGTTGTTTTGTTTTTGTTTTGTTGCTTTTTTATTTTCATTCTTTTATCTCTTTTACTGAGTATTATGTGTATGTTTTTGTTTATTTATATTTGTGTGCTGTAAGTAATGTAAATAAATTATCTATCTATCTACGTGCTAATATGGGACATAACATTAGGGAGTATTTCAAACGTTCTAACATGTTCATGAAATGTGTGTTAAATTACATTACCGTGTCACAGGTTCTCAGCAGACTCATACGCACAATTGCCAATGAATCAGTTGCTAATCAAGTGTTCCATGGATTACAATTTTTCACTGCATAATCTGCACAGTGTGTCTAAAGACAGACCCGTTTTTTATATGCCTTACTGGTATGTGTTCAGTTAAGGCAATCAACTTCCAGCAGCAGTATTTCCGAACCGATACGACAACATATCCTTCAAGAAAACAGTATATTCCTTTTTAAAAGGCCGGCAGTACACCTGCAATGCCGCTGGTGTTGTGGGTGATCATGGGCGGCGGTAGTCACTTACCATCAGGTGAGCCGCATGCTCGTTTGCCCCCTGTGTTGTTAAAAAAAATCATTATGAGTCTTGCGTCTTGTCTGCCTCCACTATATATGAATACATCCCATCATTCAGCTTTGTTGTTTAATAACTTTTTAAAACGCCTGAGACCTTTTAATTTTCTCAATTCTTTTAGCATTTTGATTCTCGCATACACTTATAGACAAAATGTATTTTTTTCGCTTAATTCGTTAATTTATTTATACTGTATTCAGACAAATCGTTTATCTTTAACGTACCATATAACATCTTCGATTGATTTTATTATGCGATTTGTTTGTAAAGATTAAATCTAAATCATCAGCTTCATCATCTTCCTACCCTTATCCCAATTATTTGGGGTCGGCATAATATGGTTTTATTCATATTACAAAAAGATTTGTTTTTTTTTTACGACCGGCCACTTGCCTGACGTCAACCCTCTTTGGAAGATTAAATCTAAATATCACGAGTAATATAGTATTTATATAATTTTTTTATTGCTAGAACATAAACAAAAAATAATACTTTACAAAAAAAACTAAACTTCCAATCTTTATTAATATTATGTACGTGAAATTAAGTTTGTTTGTTTGTTACTTTATAGCGTCTTAACGGCTTAACAATCATTATGAAATTTGGTGTACACATATGGGGAGAAGGATGTAGGCTACTTTTTATCTCAGTCAGTAAACATATCCTTGTTATGCGGAAAAAGTCGCGTTTAAAAGTTAATAATTTAAAAAAATGACTTGTAATAATCTATCTATATATTATTTATTAATTGTCAATCATTACGATTTTAGTCTCTTCACCTCTTGATAAATAAATATAACAATGCCTCTGTCTTTCTCTTCCCCTGCTTCGTTCTATCTTACCTTCTATTATAATGTTCATAAGTTCGTCGTGTCGTATCAAGTGTCCCAACATTTTTCTTCTTCTGTCCTCAATAGTTCTAATAATTTGTCTCTTTTCCTTAACCCTAAGCAGGACCTCCTCATTGCTAATTCGATCCCTCCAGCTAATTTTTTCCATTCTTCTCCAGCACCATATTTCAAAGACTCTAAGTGTATCCATTTCCTTCTGAGTTAATGTCCATGTCTCATATACATACAAAGTTATACTCCAGATAAGTCAGGTTTTGATAAGTCGCTTTCTAATATCTTTTGTTAAAAAACCTGTAAAAGGTGTTTTTTTTTATTGAAGGCTTGTTTGGCCATTGTAATAATATAATTATTATAATAATTATAAATAAATATATTGACACATAGAATATGTAATTACAAACTGTCTAAACCTTGAAACATATTGATCTGTTTTTTAGCTTTAATAATTAATAGTAACTAATATAAAAACTGACATAATTACCTAGAAATAGGTGAAAAATAAAAATTCTTGTCATCTAATAATACAGAGGTTAGTAATTGTATATTTTTTTTTCATGTTCAAAACAATACAAAGGAAATATTGTTAATTAGATTCACTTTGTTCAAAATTAAATGTATATTAAACTGTATTAATAAGCAATAATAATATTGTCTCTATATCTTGCTTTTATGTAATTAAGTTTTCATTTTATTTGTGTACATATTGTTTATATTTATAATCTGTACCATTCGTTGAATGAAACAATAAAGATTTTTCATTCATTCATTCATAATATAATAATAATTGCCAAACAATCACATGAGTCGCTTATTCGTCAAGTTAAAATACCCTGAGTTATGAAGAACCAAGCGACTAACATCTGGTGGTAGGTATAACCCAAAACACCCACACCGAGCCATTTTAGAAAATTTTATCTCTTAAATTGGTCCGACCGAATATCGAACCCGGGAACTTATTTACGCAATGTGACGTAGTCTCCACTGCACTATAGAGGTGCTCAAATTATTATTACTTGTATTTTAATTAAAGTTACTACAAAAATATTCCTCTTCGCGTAACAAACGTTCTCGAAAAATAATACCAACAACGCATTGTCGACTTCCCTAGTTTCGTTAGTGTCCATGGGCTGCGGTGATCACTTACTATCAGGTGAATCGCTCGTTTGTCGCCTTCTCACATAAAAAAATAGTCGTTTGTTACAAATCTCTTCTTTTTTGGAAAAGGTTGAAAATGTAATCAAATAAAATGGGTTACATTTTTATTATAAATATTAATAACTGTATTTTTTTTAATATGCTGATAATTGTTTGTGCTGCAACCCTACTGTTATATTTCGAAATCCTGAATAGGGCATATGTTAAGTATTTATTTTGCAATAATTCGGCTTTCAAGATTCGAATCCGTATCTATCAACTCAATATTCTTCTTGGAAATAATAATAAATACCATTGATTTTCAAGAAGTGCAGACCCTGTCAAATTTCGGCGAAATCTTTCAACTGCGCTTTCAACTTCGAGTTGCCAGAAAAGCCGATATTTCCGAAATATAGATGGAAACATTTTGTAAAATGCTTTAAAGGGGCATTAACTTTTTTCAAGAGTCAAAATTAAAAAGATTTATCGATTAGACGGAAAACACATTTTCTGAAAAAACATACACGGCCACACGACTCTTGCGCACGCACGCATACACACACACACACCATTCACACACGCACGTACACACGTGCACATGTGTGAGTGTACACTCTCTCTCTTTATCTCTCTCTGACATCCACACACACACACACATACACAGCGATCTGGTCCTGCAATAAAAATGTACAATGTATATAAATTGTTTTAGGCATGCCTATTACTGATCTAATTAGACATCTAATAGACTTGAAGACATTTTTCTGTAAATACTAATTCATATTGAATGTAATGGATAAACTCAAAAAATGCACCTATAACTAATTTTAAAAAATCTTTTACCCAAAAAACAGGGTTGTGGTTAAAAACATTATTGGTAAGTAGTATGAGCTACATCGAATTAAAAAAAAAACTAGCTATTTACATGTGCGATGCCGGGGCTGGTTGCTAGTAAATAATATTAATAAATAATATTATTAAATATCATTTTGAATTATACAGGGATCGAATCAGTGACCATCGGAAAATGAGTTAGTTAAACCGCAAATGGTTAACCTCTAACTCGTTAATATATTCGCGAATAATTGTTTACGACAGAGTCGGATTTACAACGCGTTATCATTTATTGCCGGATAATGAGAGTCCTACAAGGGGGAAAAGGATTGTTAGCAATGGAGTTTGACAGCCCCATTGCTAGCAATATACCTTATTAAGTTGACCTCCACGTGGTTCCCCCTTGAAACCATCGTAAACAATTCTTGTTGAATTCGTCACGATAGGCTAACTGACCTGCTTCATCTTCACCTATCATACTTCACTGGTGCCCCGCCGGTGTATTCCGATAGCGCGGGTACCCCACGGGGTTACCATTTCATTATCATCCATTTAAAAAAAAATGAGAGTCCTACAATCCACTTTTCCATTTACAACTCAATCATTCTGTTATTTGAAGTATGTAAAGATTAATGGGTAGGTAATCTCTGTTAAATCCTACTACCTTTCCCTTTAGTACAATGGTACCCTTCCCTTTAGGAAAATGTTCCTGTGTTCTCTCTTCGTTTTCCTCCGTCATTCTCTCCTGTTGTATGTGTGTTATTAAATATGTGTATGTTTATGTATGTTTTTTATGTTTGTATGTATATATGTGTTTATTTAGAATAGTGCGCCATCTAGTCTTTTCCTTTTTCTCAATGTAGAGGAAATAATTAAATATTGATTCATCAAGATACATTGTGTGATCTAGAGAAAAAAAACGAGTTAGCTAATTTGACAAAAAGTTGACCCGTTTTTGAGACTCTATACTCTATCTATATAATCTATCTAACCAATCATATTACAATTTGGTGGTTTTTTTTTCTAATGGGTGAAAATGGAACGGTATCCCCGCCCGCGCTATCGGTATACACCGACGAGGCACCAGTGGAAGATGATAGGTGAGAATGAATGCAGGTCAGTTGGCCCACCATGATGAATTCGATAAGAATTAAACATAATGGTTTCCAAGGGAAACCGCGTGAAGGTCGACCTGAAAGGGTATATTGCTAGTAATGGGGCTATTAGACCCCATTACTAGCAATCCCTTTTCCCCCTACAATTTGGTGTACACGCACTGTACTCGTATGGGATGGAGAAAGATATATACTTTTTATCCCGATCACGCGAACTTCGAATAAAAGTTAGTATAAAATAAAACTATAATGAAACTTAAAATGTACGTTAAATAGGTTTTTTTTTAAATGTAATATACGAATTGGAGTGCTCTTCCTGCTTTTACGAGTATATTTCAAGAGAAATACAAACTAGAGCTTTTCCAAGTGGACGGCGAAAAAGCGCACTTACAAGAAAATACTTTCTCACGCTCACCAAGAAGCGTGCTTCGATACCATTCCTTAAGGAAAACTACTTTTTATTCCGTTCAACCAATATATTGTTTCGGTATCGGACGCGATCACATGTAAAGACTAGTATATAATAATATGAGCATATTATTTTTCTTTCTTGCGATAATTGTATATTTCCTACTTAAAAAAATATTATAGGTAAGACTAGACGTTTCCCGTGGCGTTGCTTGCTTCTATGTGGTTCCCTTACATCATTCCCATTGGAACTCTTCATGAATCCGATCTTATATTGTATTGTATACTTACACGATAATTACGTACCTAATACCTTCATAAAGTTTCAGCCAGTTTAACTGATCGGTTATTTTATAGCATTTTATATGTGATTCTTAAGAAAAATATAACTTTTTTATTTATGAACCGATTGAAATAAAACAAACGTTAAATATTAAGTGGAGCAAACCGCAATGTATTAGTGAAAACCATGTTCAAAACGATTAAGCTGTTTCTGAGATTAGCGTGCACAAATGTACAGTCAAACAGAGAAACAGACAAAAATTAAAAAAAAAAAATTGGGTTCTATTGCGTTCATAAAGCCCTCCTATAATAGTTTTTCTTATATACTCGTATATTCTATGTATAGACAGCGACCAGTTATGATTTTGTTATATGTATTGATAGATTTATTTTTTTTATGGGTGAAAATGGTATGGTTACCCCGCCTGCGCTAACGAGATACGCTGGCGGAGCAGCAGTGAAGGTTGATAGATGAGAATGAAAACAGGCCAGTTAACCCATCATGATGAATTCATCAGGAATTAACCATGATAGTTTCCAGAGAGAACCACGAGAAGGTCGACCTGGTTGGGTATATTGCTAGCAATGGGATTCTCAGTCTCCATTACTAACAATCCCTTTCCCCCAATGATTGATTGATTAGGTACTAGTAAATTGTTACTCAACTACATCAGTCTAATTTTTAACTGTACGTTACACAATTTCAGTTTTTATTCATTCACTTCTAAATGAGTTTAAGCTCTTGGATGTTTTCGCAATTAGGTATTAGGTCTTCTAAAATATCTCTTTAGATCTGATAATAAAGCCTGAAATATTGTCTTGTTTGCATAAAATCTTCTTGTTAAGCGATTAAAGGATTAGATTCTTTTATTGTCATGTTCTGTGAATTCTTGTTTTGCAATTTTGGGTTCACTTTTGTTTTAGCACTTTTTTAAATTTTGTGACCATTAAATCTATAGACAGATTAGATTTCAAATGTTTTAATTTAGGACGTGTAATTACGTGTCTATAAGTTAGTGTTGCTTTGCAACCAGCCGAACTTTGTCCTTGAATGGAAACAGCAGATTTACTCGCTAAAGCTATATAATTAATACATGACTTACAGATTATAAAAATTTATAAAAATATGCAAGTATAAAATTAATGTCCCGTGTGGTCTTCGCATAGAATAGGCCACCCCTTCCTTTCCCATGGGTATTGTAAGAGGCGACTAAGGGATGACGAAGGATGGGCGTTCGTCTTAAAACATCTCCAAAGCCTTACTGCGGTTGCCAATCTGCCTGACAAGCGTGGAAATTATTGGCAAACCCCCTAGTGGGAGGCTTATGTCCAGCAGTGGACAGTTAAAAGATAAGTGGTATGATGATGACATAATTACTATTTGACCAACACTAGAATAAAAAATAAATAGCTAAATGTATACCTATATATCGTAGTTAATTCTAAGGTGTTATTTTCTAAACATATCTCTATTTAAATTTGATAGTTTTGCGAAATCAGTAAATTTAATTTATTATGTCCACGGTACTGCTCATGTCTATAGGCGACGGTTATCAGTTTCCATCAGGTGGGCCGTCAGCTTGTTCGCCATTCTAATTTGTATAAAAAAAAAATTAACTAAAATCTATAAGTAACTTAGTTCATATTCAGAATAAAAATTATATACAATTGGATTTTTAATTTAATTTTTAATTAATTAATTATTAATGAATTTAATTTTTAACTAATTGAGACTTTCTTCTCCGTTCTTTTTTTAATTTAGCTTAAAAGCAGATATTTGGTTTTGTAGTAGGTATCTTTTTTGTATCCAAATACTTATTCGTTGATTTTTTTACCAGGTCTTGTGACATTCAGCGATGGAAGCAATGGATTTCCAAGGAATGAAGGGTTCTTCCAGGATTGCAGGCTGGTTCGACGTAAACGATGCCCCGAAGTGGTGCAAAGGGGACAGAAGGTCGCTTATATGGCGAGAGCGCAATGCCAACAGATGTGATTAATAAATTCTAATAAAAACTTTATTTTTATTTTGAAAATTGATTAAACTGAATTTTTTTTTTTATGATAAGCGGTTAACGTAGCCTATGAAAGCTTGTAATGTAAACGAGGAGTATTACGCGCGCATTGCCGACCTTGAAGAAACCTCTTTACCCCCCTTTTGAAGAACCCCATGCTGTAGGCTCTTGGAAAAACCTCGGCAGGGAGCTTATTCTACAACCTGAGTGTTCGCGAGAGGAAACATCTCTAAAATTTATTTAAATTATTTATTCAATAAATAAATAAATCGAAATGATTTAAATTTGATTGTAATTCCAATGCGTCAACAGTTACAATTTATGTGTCATTCTGCTGCAATTTATGTGTATTTCAGCTAAAGGGTAATAAAGGTTTGAAAATTTAGATACAACAATAAAACAAGTAATAACAAATTTATTATCTCCTCAACATTTCTTTAGAAATAATTAATAATTAATTAATGTTAAATAATATTAAATTAATTAATTATTAATTTAATTTTCTCTTATCAATACATTTAAATTACTCCTTATTATATTGGACAATAAATAAACTTATAAATTAAGAGGTTTAATTGTTTTTCAGTTTCCTTTTGGCGATGGTTGCCTCATCGTCGAGGCATTGTCCATATCTCACTTCCATACATTTGCTGCCCTGTAACAAATTATACAAAACATATAATTATATAATTATATGTATAAAAATATCATGTCACGAGTGTTTTTTATAAAAAAATTGTGTATATTTGGTAGGTTTTAAAGTATATTTCATACCGTTATGTGAAGGTTGTTCCTATCCCTAACATATACGAGTATGATAGAACAATTTTTACCGAGTCAGCCAGTACAATATATAATTTTGATTTAACTATAATAAAAACTATTATATGCCGTGTGGTTTCAGCATAGAATAAGCCACCCCGTCCCATCCTGGGGATAACGTAAGTGGAGACTAAGGGAACCTAATGTTTAAACGATGCACAGCAGCATCCTTTTTAAAACATCACTAAAGCTTAACTGCGGTTGCCAACCCACCTGCCAAACTTGAAGATTCTATTATTTTTTAATATGAAGATGTAATACATGTAATAATGTAAATATATATCCCTACTGATTATTATACATACATACATATATACATATCTATACATATATGTATAAACATACACACATGCATTTCAACACTTACACAAATACATAAAAATATATAAATACTGATTACATTTATAAATAAAATACAAAGTTATAACCTTTTTAGGTATCTGAAGAAATAAGTATGCTAACACTACAAATAAACAAATTAAAAAGACGACAACTTGCTCAAATAATAGTCCTTAAGTTTTGTTTTAAAACTCGGCAGACATTTACTAATTTAATGTATTAAGACTCTCTCATATAAATTTTTCTTAAAAACCTCCCATCCACAAACATCTTTTAGTTACAATCTACTTACATGTATGTTACATATAAATTATTTTTATCATTAACGGACGCGTTTTGAAAGGAAACACACATCAACAATGAATTAACTGTCATCTTTTGACAGTTGCTCCATCTAGACGATGATCTATGTCTATTATGTAAACCAGCACACGACGCAACCACTACGACCACGTTACAAATGAACAATTTATAAGAAAGCAAAAGGCAGTGGAACGGAACTGTCGGTGATTGCATCATCACACTTTCTCTGGGAAGTTTGTTGCGTAAGGCATCTCGGCGCTGATTGCAATATTATTATTGCATGTTATTTAATGACTCGAACACTTTTTAAGTCTTCGAAAACGAGAATGCTCTTAATTGTACAGCATTTATGGATGTGACCAGTTATCTTCGGCTCTTCTTCGGTATTCTGAACGGGGACTGTATACTTTTGCAACTTTTGCAATAATGTTTTAGAGCATTTATAACTTTCCAATAGGCCACCCTTTCCTTTCCCGTGGGTGTCGTAAGAGGCGACTAAAGGAGATTGGGAGAGGGGCAGTAGCGTGACTTTTAAAAAATCTCTAAATCCTAACTGCGATTGCCAATTCACCTACTAAGTGTAGCAAGTACTGGAAAAACCCCCTATAGGGGGAGACTTATGTTCAGAATTGGTCAGTTAAAGGCTGATATGATGATGATGATGATGACAGCATCGCGATTGTCTGTCATTTTTCAAAAACAATATAACATTTTGCTATATTTCTGTTTGACCGAAAATATTATTGGGGGTCGATTCTGAGGCAACATTCTATAAACCTATCTCAAATATTTAAATTTGATATTATAATAATATTTTAATCAAAATTATTATAAAATAAATTTATGACATATATTATCTGATACAATGTCACCATTTAATTTCATTGTAAGAACTCGTCAGTTATATGTTAGGGGCTTAAATAATATACGAGTAATCTTCATACAAATGTTTCGAGAAAAACAGGTGAACTTTTTCATACAATTTTGTGTGATAAATAGCTATGAGTGATTCTTTTATGACTTCTATATTTATTTTGTCTTAAAATTTCTGCATCTTTTTAATGAGTAAACACTCATTTTATTTATTAAATGATACGCCAAGATACATTTTGTGCGTAATTATAATATATAGAATATTGATAAAAAAAACAGTCAACTAGTTTGACAATTAGCTGACATATAGTTGACCCGTTTTAGAAATATGATACTCTATATAATCTAAAATTAAGGGTAATTTTGGTTGTTACTTTCTAATATTAAAAAAAAACCTACTGAACCTAAGACCTACTTCGGAGTGAACTATTGTCGGATGTTTAATTCGATGCAGTAAACTGACATAAGCTAATGTCACTTTCACAAAAAATGTTACCACACTTAACTTAGTAGCGATAGCTTCATTAATTTAAAAACGAACTAAATTAACTAGCGTAAACCTATTAAGTTATAATTCTATAAATAATATATAATTATTATTATTTCATAATAATAATTATACAAAAAAACATATCTCGATTATATTTTTTATTTATGCCCATAAATAAAAAATACTAATACAGCAATACAGTAATAACTGGCAACACTGGAGCTGTCAGTTTACTGCATCGAATTAAAAGTCCGACTATAGGTTTCTGGTCGGGCAACAATTTAAGGAATGTAGTTGGGAGTTTCTAACGAATTCCCGTATACAAGTACTACAGTCGTATGTCAATCGATTTAATCGAATTTGAACATTTGGCACATTTCTTTTGCAGACTCGCAAGTACAAAGAAATTTCGTTTATTAATTGAAACGGATCCTGCATATTCGATGTTGTGCGTAACACCAGCTGAGCCTAAGGAATTCTTATTTCATTCTTACATCCTATTTCACAACACAACTGACTCGTATTCTATTGATTAGCCGTTTCATTCGACTAAAGCCTTATCTAAATGAGGACGAATGATTTGACTTTTATTTGTAATGGATAAAGTAAAAAAATACCTAATCATGAATATATGTACATATATACACACATATTTATAGGTATACTGGCTAACGTGGCAAATGTTGTTTTGCCATTTATCACCATTGAAATTTGAGACAATATTAAACATACCATTTCTTAAAAAAAAAAAACAAAATTCTTACCTTTGCAAGATAAGCTTTCATGTAGAAATTTCCGAAGAGAACGATGAAGGAAATCATGTAAAGAATAAGTACGTAGTGCATCCATAATGGGAACTCGCAGCCGGTTCTTACGCCGTTGATTCCAAGAATTAGGGCACATGTGAACTGAATCTGGAAAAATTAATATACGATTAATATATTGAAATCTTAGATTATATACAGAGTGTCCCCATACAAATGCTTCGCACAAATACAGGTCAACCTTTTTTCATGTGTATGTGACCTTATATTATATTTTTTTTAAATGACAGCCATTTTAATACATATAGAATCAAAATAAATAGTTCGCAATTCAAATTAAAAAAAGAATAATTATATTTGGGAGGTTTTTAATCTAATTACTTGCAACACTAAAAAATTACGCGTTTTGTTTTTATTTAAAAAAAATAGGTTAAAATTTAGTTAGCCAAATATAAATTTAGCTAACTAAATGTAGATCTTTTTTTAATAATCGATGCTCGATCTATAATACAATCTATGATTGAAATGCAAAAATAATTGATTAATTTCAATAAATTAAAACAGATTACGCATATATGCATACTCGTATTATACGTATTAACCCCCTTTATAGGGGGGGAAAGGGATTGTTAGTGATGGAGACTGAGAGTCCCATTGCTAGCAATATACCCAACCAGGTCGACCTCCTCGCGGTTCCCCTTGGAAACTATCATGGTTAATTCTTGATGAATTCATCATGATGGGCTAACTGGCCTGTTTTCATTGGTCCTTCACTGGTGCTCCGTCAGCGTATCCCGTTAGCGCAGGTGGGGTTACCATACCATTTTCACCCATCAAAAAAAAGACAATCAATACATATAACAAAATCATAACTGGTCGCTGTCTGTACATAAAATATATATAAGAAAAACTAATATAGGGGGGCTTTATGAACGCATTGGCACCCACAACAATAATTTTAATAATAGCGCAGGTGGAGTTACCATTCTATTTTCACCCATCAAAAAAAACCCTCCTTATAGGAACGGCCTATGTTCATGAGTGGCCAGTTAACGACAGATACCATCGTTATCATACATAAAATTAATACAAACGCTTTGACACAGCCATAACTTTATTCTAAGGCATTTTTCTATCTAGTTCTTAGTATCTACGCAATGTTCTATCTAGATGTATATGATCAATTTCATCTGTAGATATTGTTCCAGTTTTGTGTTATAGTAAGTAAACAGCTTGTTATCATAACATAATATTACGTCGATCCCGAATAATACGGGCAAAGACATGATGAATAATAATTGATGCTAACATTATTTGTTGATTGCTCAACGGGAATATTTGGGAATCAAGCGGTATCATGTTAGCAATATAGCTCATTCTACTATAATTATAATCGCGAGAATTTGCAGAGACGTTTCTTACTCAATTAACGCTTAAACCGCTGAATGGTTTAACAAGAAATTTTGTATCAATGCGAAGCGTGATTGTTTTAGTATCACTCGCTATTATACTATTCCTTCGCGTGAATCAGGATTATGTAATAATTATTCCTTATTTGTTTTTCTTTCTTTATTCGTATGGGCTTGCTATTTAATATAATTGTTTATAAGTAGGATTTATTATATAGTTTATCTAGACCAGTGGTGGGCAAACTATTTTAATGGGTGGGCCACAAAGTTTAAGAAATTCTAGAGGAGGGCCAGAATTATAGAAAAAATGCATTTTGTGTTAAAGCTTTTATTCATAATATTATAAAAATATTTCAGCATTACACACAAATGTTACAAATTAACTTTTACCTTTAAATAATAATTTATTTAATTTTTATTCGAAGGCCCTGCCATGGTAGACGTGTAAGACATGGAATTGTTTTTGATTTACTATAATATTTTCGAACTACGCGGCTAGTTTAGCATCACCGATAGGTTATGCATTTATTATTGTACTAAGTAGAATCTACTTTACACGTCTCGACCGTCAAAACGTAATTAGAGCGGGCCATATACTATCCATGTCGATGGATCTTCGATAGCCCGGATTAAATACTTTCGCAGGCCGATCTTTTTTTTTTTTTACAACACAGGGGGCAAACGAGCATGCGGCTCACCTGATGGTAAGTGACTACCGCCACCCATGGTCACCCACAACACCTACGGCATTGCAGGTGTGCTGCCGGCCTTTTAAAAAGGAATATGCTCTTTTCTTGAAGGTTTGCCCATCACTGATCTAGACTATAGTCTGGTTTAGTTTTGGCCCAACTCCCTTATTCATAAAAACGTCAAACCTGTCATAAACCTAAATTAGCTATTAAACTGTTTCGTCTCTTTCTTTTATACTATATTCTCAATTTGAATAAAAGTGACAAAACAGTGAAATAATTAAAACAGGTTTGAAGGAATGTTTAGTTTTTTTTTTTTTTATAAGAGGTTAAGACTATAAGTTTCTGAATAAAAATTGCTAAATGCAGGGGAAATTATTACTTAACACTTACCAGTTGCAAAATTGTAAGGTATTTCTTCCACCAGAGGAACTTGCTGACTGACGGCCCCAAGACTGACAGTCCGTAGTATGTGTACATTAGCACGTGGATGCTGCTATTCACCATGGCCGGCAAGAAAGCTGTAAAACAAACAAAGCCTTAGAACAGCGACTCGTGAAGTGGATACCATAGAACCTAGAGGTTCCATAGAAAAGTCATTAGAGTATCGTGAAATTATTTATTTTTGGCTATAAATTAATACCACATCGTCAGCTTGTTTGCCATTCTAAGTTGTATAAAAAAAAAGAAAGTCGAATTTGAAATAATTTTAAATCTGTTGATAACTAGAGGGATATGAGTGCATGATGAGCTGTCAGCGTTGGTTAAATTAAAGCGGATAAAGCATTTCCCGCCATTTCCATTATTCAAATGGCTTGACAATTTCTTTATCCAATTCAGTTCAAATGCGTCATTCGTAATTCGAATTTCGTCGCGCGTTTTTCCTTAATCTATGGACACATGTAGCGGTTTTGATTGCATGCCTGTATACGGTGTTGAATTTTATTAAAAAAAAAAAAAGAGAGCGCACTTTTGTTTGATGATGTGATCACTTTATCACGGGCTATTCATTTGATAATATTTAATAAAAAAAAACTATTTATCTATTTTTATTTTACTAACTATTATGAACGCAAAAGTTTGTAAGGATTTACGAATGGATGTTTGTTATTCTTTCACCCAAAAACTATTGAACGGATTTAAATGAAATTACATGTGAAGATACAAGAGTAGGTCACTTCTTTAAATTATATAGATAGTCATAGAAATGCTTCGAGGAAAACGGCTCAACTTTTTCATACAATTTTGCGTGATAAATAGTTATGAGTACTTCCTTTATAACTTCTATATTAATTTTGTCTTGTCAATTCTGCATCTTTTTAATGCGTCAAAATGATTTTTATTTATTAAATAATACGTCAAGATACATTTAATGCTTAAATATATAGAACACTGAAAAAAAAACTAGTCAGTTAATTTGACAATTAGCTGACAAAAAATTTAACCCGTTTTTGAAGCTCGAGGCTTTATTTATATAATCTACACATCACATCCTAATTTGAAATTTAGCACAAAAATAGAATAATCTATTTTTGTCAAGCTAGTATATAAATACTAACTTGACATATAGAATATGTATTATATTATCCTGATACAAGTGGATGACGGTACGGTGTACAGTTAGTTTTTTATATAAATAAAAAAAAATTGCTCTCAGTAACATATGCTCTAAAGAGATTTGCCGATTCTTGTCGCTGTAGTAAATACAATACTTGACGTGCCTATATGTCGCTGATCGTATTGAAAATTAACGTTGCAGCCTATTGCTGTATTTTATATAAATAGGTGATATATTTTTTACCTATTATAACTGTTCTATGGTTGCTGAGTTCATTGACCCGCAACGGTATCTAGTACTTACAACGAAGTCATACGATGGCGAGCCGTTATGTTGATTGTTACAGTCGATTTGCCGATATTTTGCCAATCACATTGACCCAATGTTATGGAGAGCATGGTTTTGAACCATATGTTTAAATCGACTACACTCAGTTAAGTGCTTACGGGAGAAAAGGGTGGCGGGGAGGGTATTGTAACGGAGATTAGAGGCTCCATAGTTGGCAATATGCCGTTAAGTCGACTCCCATATTTGTAAACTACCGTGATCAATTCTTGGAGATTTTTTTATAATGGTCCAATTTCATGATTACTTAGCATTACTGGAATTAATAGCGCAGGTGAGGTTATCATTGCATTTTTATTAAGCATTAAAAAAAATTCAAATACTTTTTTAATATTAATAGAACAAATAACACTATCGAGAATTGAATCCGGGACCTCATGTGTAAAGCTTTCTCCTCACTTATGCGCCCAACGTAACATATGCTCATCCTCACCTATCATTTATTGCTAGGGCGGCGCCTAACCTATATAACCATATAACCAATATAACTATATATATAACCATATAACCAATAGCATGCATATGCATAATTTAAATATTTTCATGTCATTCGGGAATTATAGAAGCCGTGTGGTCCCGGCATAGAATAAGTCACACCTTTCTTTCCCGTGGTTGTCGTAAAACACGACTAAAGGACGGCGAGTGATGGGCAGCAGCGCCTCTCTTAAAACATCTCTAAAGCCTGACTACGGTTGCAAATCTGGCTGCCAAACGCGGCAACTATTGGCAAAATCTCCCAAGAGGAAGGCTTATGTTCATCAGTGGACGGTTAAGAACTAATATGATGATGATGATGTAATTCGAATTCGAAATTGAAAATCATAAAATTTGAATTTTCAACATGGAGGTCGATATCTTCGGTTCTGGTAAATAGCATGTTCATAAAACGTTCATAGTTGAATTCTGAAATTTAATAATCATAGTTTACTTACTCGATCCACTCGGCACCCATTTGATCCCGATCCACCAGAAGGAGAACATGGTGGAGTGATGGTACACGTGTAGGAATGTTAGTTGTTCATCTTTTTTTCTCAGAATGAAGAAGAAAGTGTCACAGAATTCTAGCAGTTTGGAAAAATAGTACCACCAAACAGCGTCTGCTATCTGAAAAAAAAATATGAAATATATTTAATTTTTTTATGACAAATTTGAAATTTAAATTCTGATATAAGAATGATATCTAAATACCAGAAGGTTAAAGTACGAATTGGAAATGTTTCCATTAATATTGTGGCTAGAAGGTATAACTGAATCAGATATCTAAGCGAATTGTTCTATTGCTTTGTCTCCAATAATTATTGATTTATATTCAAAGCCTATTCAATTATGAAGACAGTTTTACGTACCTATCGACCGACTAATCGGCCGGTGATGTACAAAATAAATGTCTTTAACCTTATATACAAAAAATTGTGGTTATTTGATTTAGATGATTTTTTGATTAATTCCGATACCATTAGTAAGTGACCACCAATACTCGGAGATTTATCACCATCACTACTACCAAAAGTTCTAAAACTTTCTATATTAGTCATAAATCTCCGACTGTAAATTCATCCACGCACACTTTGAAATGAACGTTTAACATTAGGCTCCGAGCAGCGAATTAATAATTTAGCTCAAAATGCCTCGTTTAGAGATAAAACACGTTTCGCAAAATGTGTGTGGACGAAATGGTAATCAGAAACTGATAGCTAATAAAGAAGGTTGTCTTCTGGTAGTAATGATAGTGGTAGTCAATCTTCAAACATTGGCAGTCACACACATACTGATGGTAACGGAATTAAACAAAATATTTCTAATCAAATAATCGTTGATATCGACTTCCGCAAAATGATAGCTATTTTGGTAAAATTATAGCATCAAGTTTTTGAATATTTTATATATCAAGTTAATATTAATACTGCTTTAATATCGGCAGCTCACAAAACATATTTAAACAGTCATACATGTGATTTAAATTTCATTGATAAACGTTCTTGTAACATGAACTTTCTGTCTCTCGAAATTATAAAGCGGATGTAAAGTTGATATCTTAATAGGGGCATTAATTTTAAGCAAACTCTAACTTAACAACATGGAGACGAAACAATCATTTTCTACACAATGTAACACTTCGTCAAACTTTGACAGAATTTGGAAATTTATAAATAACCTTTTAACAACTGCAGGAAAAGATCACGTTTCTTTAACTTTTCCAAATATGAGTATAAAAGTATATTGTTTTTCATCTTTGAAAAAAGGACTCGTAACTTCGTCAGTTGTCAAATTGATTTGGGAAATTATTTTCTTTTTTATTTGAAAGTATATACTTTCAGAGTGGTCTCATAGAAATTTTATCGAAATCAATTTATTTTGATTTAAAAATCGAAGTCAATTTTTAAATCAAAATAATTGAGTTGGCCCCGAATAAACTTGTTTTATTTTTTTGTGGAACACAGTCTTATTTTATTTGAACAGTTTACTTTATATATATATATAGTAAATATATTTATACATAGTAAATCGGAACTGATTCTTCATAGAAATTTACTGGTCGACTTTTTTGTGAAATTAGGAGAAATTTATTAAGTTATATAAAAAACAATGTAATAATTATCAATCATCAATTAAGTGATGAATACACAGATAAACATCATCAATCAAGACAGTCGCCAGATAAATAGGCTTACCAATAAATGGACTATATAACTAATGAAATAATGTACTAAATCTTTCAAACAGACTGACTTTTTAACTAAGTGACATTTGCATGTTATCAACAAATATATGTACATTTAGTATAAATAAAGTGTATTTCTTTATTTAGAAGCCTATATATCTTTCTATCATACCATTCTATCATATCATACCCAAGCAATTGACTTTTGTACAAAGTGTCCCACTTTGTACAAAAGTCAATTGCTTGGGTACCTCTGTCCCATTCGTGTTTCTACCGTGAAGCAGTTGTGTTTGCATGGCTGTGTTTCGGTTTCAATGGTAGGATATGGCAGTGAATTTACAGGGTACAGAGGAATAACACCTGAGTCCTCAGGAATGGCAACGCATGGGGGTATCATGGGCGAAACAGTATACTCTGTTATGTCCATGGTACTGCTCATGTCTATAGGCGACGGTTACCACTTTCCATCAGGTGGGTCGTCAGCTTGTTTGCCATTCTAAGTTGTATAAAAAAAAAAAAAAAGATGATGACGATAATGTTTCTTTGAACTTAGGTTTGTCGTTTTAATTTTATATATTTTTGTTGAACTCAATTGGCTTAATTGTTACTTTTTAATATACAATGAGAAAATGAGATACAATATACAGAAAATGGTACACTTTGATGAAAATCTTTATTTTAAAGGTTTATATTGAATTATTATTAATAAATGTTAATTAGATTAAACGACTTTAATTAAAACGTAGTTATTTCAATATCCATTGTTAAAATTATTTATTATTTGAGTCCTTTGTTTTATTAATTGATAAATAATAGAACTTTATTTTGGAAGGAAAGTTGTAATAAATATCTTTAGCTATACATTTCATTATAGTTATGGCTTTACTTATTTTTTTTTTTTTTTATTAAATTACTGGACCGATTTTGTTTAATTTTCTATGGGAATAATCTGAAACTATATACTTTTTGATAAAAAAAAAAACATCTAAATCGGTTTATACATGTTAGAATTATGAGTTACAAATGATTAAGTGATTCAGTTCAAAATATCGACTACTTTAAATGTGATATCCCTATATACGGGTATGTTATTGGGCGCATATGTCTCAGAGCCGTTTCCTACAAATGGGAAACCTATGTTTTTTTATGGATGATAATGAAATGGTTACCCCGTCTGTGCTATCGGTATACGCAAGCGGGACACCACTGATAGATGACAGGTGAGGATAAAAGCAGGTTAGTTAGCCCATCGTGATGAATTTCACAAGAATTAACCACGATGGTTTCCAGGAAGAACCACGTGGAGATCGACCTGATAGGGTATATTGTTAGTAATGGGGCTGTTAGATCCCATTATTAACAATCCCTTCCCTCCGGGAAACTTATGTTTAGCAGTGGATAAATCAACAGTCCTGTAAAGAAAAAATCTATACTTACTTGTAATTCATCCGGATGATATCTTTGCCTGCAAGGCTCACAAATATAACTATATCTGAGTCTAAATGAAGCAGTCAGTAGTCTGATTGCTATATACGCATTTAGTAATGCCATGGCTAAATTGTATGGGACCAATAACCAGGTCAGTTTGAATGGTTGCCGGTTCCTCATTAACTTTGGTCCTATCCACACAATAAATAAATATGTTAATGTGTAGAACACTGTCGGTGCTGGTGAATCGACTAGCGGCCATCCTTTGGTTCTGCTATCTGAAACGAGAAAAAAAATTATTTAGGTAAAATTTTGACTTCTAGTTGGAATTCCAATAGGAGAAGATTCTCATTTATACTCGTATATGTATAGTTTATCTTGTAAGCATGTGTGTAAGCGCACGTGTGCGTGCGTGCGTGTGTGGCTGCGTGTGTGCGTGTGTGTGCGTGTGTGCGTGTGCGTGCATGTGTGCGTGTGTGTGTATATGTATGTCTAGCTGTAGATCGTCTACTTAACATTGGCATGCCCCTCCATAATTTACAAATGTGTGAATAAATATATTTACAAGATTTTGACCAAGAAATACAATACATAGATGTATGTATGTATGTCGTATGATGTATTCAGTAGTGGTCCTGCCAGAAATTACTGAAGACAATTACTCACAGACACAAACAGAGCACCGTGTCTGTAAATGGTCACACACATTGGAGTAAAATGTTCAAGGGGCGTGCCAAGTTATTGTAGACAATCTATAAGAAAGACTCCGGATTAGAAGATGCCGACTTTGAACATTGCCTCGTAATTTAATTTAATTTTTAGAAATTAAGCAATCCTTTAAATGTAAATGTGAATATATACTACATTTAAATGCGCCTTAAAATATCTAATAATATTATGGGAAACTGCCATAATATTATTAGATTTAGTATTTTGGTTCTGATCAAGAAACATCAAAAGGGACCTTTAAATGTTTATTAAATTACAAATCAAAACTGTAGAATGATTATTTAAAATTTACCATTTACACTAAATGTAAATAGCCTAAATTTGTAGTAATGTAATAAACTTAAAAGTAAGGTTATTTATTTATCACCTCTTGGGGATTTACGGCCTAATAAATCGTCATTTAGTTTGGTTCGGATGATCAAATAATTGTCTGGTAACATGAACAAAATCGTATACTATTTCATCCATGATATGCCATCCCCCCATGCGTTACCATTCCTGAGGACAGGTGTTATTCATCTGTACCCTGTAAATTCACTGACATATCCCACCCTTCAAACCAAAACACAGACATGCAAACACAACTGCTTCACGGTAGAAACGCGAATGGGGCAGAGGTGTCCAACCAAATGACTTTTGTACAAAGTCTTCCTCTGACAGGATTTTTTTTATATTCTATGAAGTCCGAGGAAAGTTACTACGAAGAGAAAAATTGGAAAAAATTCCTAGAAACACATAATATCCAATTTTTTCCATATACAAACTTTTCGTGGGCGGACTACCGTAGTTCATTGGCTTCTGTTTATCCGTTATATATCTATCATTAGCTTTTACCCCAGCTTCATCCATGGGACCGGGATATATTCATTGAATGGGATAAAAACTAGATCTATGCCCTTCCACGTCTCATATAGTACCTGTGTGTGTGCCTTTCATAGCGATTGGTTAAGCCTTTTTTATGGATGAAAATGTTTTTTTTTTTTCAATTTTGCGGCTCACTTTTGGCCACAGCAGAATATCAGTGTTTTGCTCTTTTTAGGGCAAAGCAATCAGCTGAGTTGTGACCATTTTGTGTTACTGTGGCACACGCATGATATGATAAAAAAAATAACTTATTTTATGCATTTTGTTTTTATTTTATTTTTTATTTTTTGTACATGTATCTTTTTTATCTTTTTTCACTGTGCATTTATGTATGTATATTGTTGTTTGTGTGCTGTAAGTAATGCAAATAAATTATTTGTTTATCTATCTAATACCCCGCCTGCGTTGTCGGTACGCTGATGGAGCACCAGTAAGCAATGACAGATGAGGATGAAAGCAGGTCAGTTGGGCTCATCGTGACAAATTCATGAAAAAATATTTACAATGGTTTCCAGGGGAACTGCGTTAAAATCGAACTAATAGGGCACATTGCTAGCAATGGTTCTAGATTTAGTTAGTAGAATTGCTAGAAATAGTTAGACTGTATAATAACAATATTTTTCCCTTTGAGTAAGCCGTTGAAACGTTGAGAGGTAACAAACAAACAAACTCTTCCGTTTTATTATATTAATACAGATTTCACGTTAATTTGCTGACACCATTAACGCACTAACAAAACAACAAATTCACTTTCACATTTATAATATTAGTAATTATTACAATAAACATTATATCTCTTTTATGGGGAAGGTCTACGTCCAGCAGTGAACAGTTAACGGTTGATATAGTCATAGTTAATTTCAAACTTTCGCGTTGTTTACACATATTTTAAATACACAATCGGGACTTAACATGATATAAAAGTTTTATTGGACACGATAGAATTGACAGCCCTGACTCTGGACAAATGGCAAACGAATCCGACGATAGAATTGACATCACTAGCGAGTCCGTAAGTTGGAATGAGTCACCCGACATTGCTATCTCATTATATTTGATGAATTCGCTAGCGATGTAGATTCCATCGACGAATTCGTTTGTCGTTTGTCTAAGGGCCCTGGACCTCTAGACAAGAGACAAGCGAATTCGTCGATGTAATTCGACATTGCTAGCAAGTGAGATAGAATGAGATAGCAACGTCGAATGTCTCATTCCAACTCACGGACTCGCTAGCGATGTTGATTCCGTTGTCGTGGTGCAATTCACTTCGAAACGTCAGCAATAAAGAAACAGGTATATAGGTACTATTAACCTGTAAGCTTTTAAATCGCGTTAAGTAATAATAATAATAATTAAATTTATTGCCATTCTTCACAGAAATTATAATGTACATAAATGAATTAATCAATATATTGTGCAGTATTCGTATGCGCCTGGCAATAGGTACAAACTCAGCTTTTGCTGGACTGATGTTCGTTCAGCGCTGATTTTCAGTTTGCACCTACACGGGGCACCGTTTCATTATCAAACATTTATATTCTTATATATATATATATATATATATATATATATATATATATATATATATATATATATATATATATATATATATATATATATATTTATAGTAAGTCTCGATTGTGTATTTAAAATATGATATTTTTTTTTTATACGACTCGACTTTGAATGGCAAACAAGCTGACGGTCCACCTGATGGAAAGTGGTAACCGTAGCCTATAGACATGAGCAGTATCATGGATATAACAGAGTATACTGTTTCGCCCATGATACCCCCCATGCGTTGCCATTCCTGAGGACTCAGGTGTTATTATTCCTCTGTACCCTGTAAATTCACGCCATATCCCACCCTTCAAACCGAAACACAGCCATGCAAACATAACTGCTTCACGGTTGAAACGCGAATGGGACAGAGGTGCCCAAGCAATCGACTTTTGTACAAAGTCTCCCTCTGGTGAATATGTTGATGAGGATAATAATAAACATTACCTGACAATGATAACGTCCATAAGTAATAGTCATATGTGTCCTTTAAAACGCTCTGCGTCGAATTTACTATTAAATTCGCCATCTTGTCTTTTTCTAATTAATCTGAAACAAAAAAAGAGATATTAATTTATTTATATGCTTTTGTACATTCACTTCATCATTTCAGACATTATCCGTCCAATGCTGGACATAAACCTATCCCATAGACTGCCATAAGGAACGGTCCTGAGCCGTCTGCAGCCACTGACTCTCTGCAATGCATTTCAGGTCGTCATTCCATCTAGGGGGGGGGGGGTCGTCGTACACTGCTTTTACCCATACGCGGTCGCCACTCAAGAACCTTTCTTCCCAATCATATTCATTCACACACTATGGTTGTACATAATAGCATAGATATTAGGCTTAAATTATACAGAGAGATTGTCTTAATACAAATGCTTTGAGGAAAGCTTTTTCATACAATTTTACGTGATAAATAGTTATGAATGGTTCTTAATAACTTCTATATTTATTTTTTCTTATAATTTCTGAATCGTTTTAATGCGATGAATGGATGGACGATGATCAGATCGACCTCCTCGCGGTTCCCCATGGAAACTATCGTATTCTCTTCCAAGTGAATTCATAACGATAGGCTAACTGACCTGCCTTTTCATTGTCACCAATCATCCCTCACTGGTATAGCCCCATATACCGTTAGCGTAGGCAGGGTTACCATACAATTATCATCCATTAATTTTTTTTTTAAAACATCAAAAGTTATTTTTTTTTGTATTATACCATGTTCCACTGACCCCATATCTTTGTACAGCATTTAAAATTTAACTGGCAATAAATATATATTATTATTGTTATTTTATATTTATGGGAATATTATAAATTTATTAAAACAATTGAAAGGCGCATTTTTTATTTAGTCGATGTTTGATTTGATGTGTATTCACATGCCGAATCGAAACAACAATAATACATTTATAAATAATTCAGATAAATGTAGGTTGTATGGTGTTTATATTCTATAAAATTAATGCGTCACAACGCGCGTACAATATTCGCTTAATAGAATTCCCTTGTATGTATTGTGAATTGTTCGAGAAATCCTTACGAATATTATAAATGTGAAAGTGAGTTTGTTTGTTACATTATACCGTTTTAATAGGTTAACCAATTACTAATATTATTTTTTTATGGGTGAAAATGGAACGGTAACCCCGACTGCGCTAACGGGATACGCTGCCGGAGCAACAGTGAAGGGTGATAGATGAGAATGAAAACAGGCTAGTTAGCCCATCATGATGAATTCATCAGGAATTAACCATGACAGTTTCCAGGGAGCGCGAGGAGGTCGACCTGGTTGAGTTTATTGCTAGCAATGGGAATCTCAGTGTCCGTTACTAACAATCCCTTTCCCCCCAAATCACTATGAAATTGGGTTACACGCACTATATAGGATGGAGAAGGATATGTTACTTTTTATCCCGGTCAATCAACATATCCCTTCCCATTCTTGTTAGCTATGGAGTTTTACAGCCCCATTGCTAGCAATATGCCTTATATATATAGAGACTACGACCTCCACGTGGTTTCCCCTGGAAACAATCGTGAACAATTCTTGTTGAATTCCTCACGATGGGCTAACTGGCCTGCTTCATCCTTACCTATCATCCTTCACTAGCGCCCCGCCGGTGTATACCAATAGCGAAGGTGGGGTTACCATTCCATTGTCACCCATTACAAAAAACATATCCCGATCACAAGGACGAAGTCGCGAGTCAGTCAGATTTATATTCGTTATAATAAAATATTAAACGTTGGAATTATCGTCATCATATCAGCCCTTAGGCCTCCTCTATAGACTGCCATAAAGAACGAGATCATTCCTTAAACCAATTCGGGCAATTTTGCCAGTAGTCCTCCCACGAACACTCAGGTTATGAAATGAGCTCCCTGCCGAGGTTTTTCCAAGACATGGGATTCTTCAGGGTCGGCAACGCACGCGTAATTCCTCTGGTATTGCATGTGTTCATAAGCTACGGTAACCACTTATCATTAGATGGGCCGTATGCTTGTTTGCCACTTCAGTGGTATAAAAAAAAAACGCTTTGCAGGCGAATTAACAACCGCAGTTTGTCTTATGATATTTTAAAAGAGACGCTGCTGCCCATCCTTCGTCCATTAATTTAATGGTCAGTTTTACTAAATATAGATTGTTCCAACGTTTAAATTTAACATTAGAATAATCAGTAAAAAAACGCCGACTCAGCTAAGCGTTTTAAAACGTTTATTAGCACTCCATACTCCATCTGGATGTAATTTAAAAACACATATGACTATATGCTACATTAATACCTCTATCTCGTCCAATGATATTGCTACCGAGTAGTTTGCTTACTCGTTGCATTCTAGTTACAAGGATGATATATGGCAATGAAATGATTGGATACTATGATTTTAGGTCACAGAAATTCAGAGGCCGATCTATATATTTTACGACTTCAGTCGAAGATAATATATGCCGCCTGTAATACACTAAAAAAGGGATACTTAGAAAAGTTTCTTCTTAGTTAAATGAATCAAATAAGATAATTTCTATGTATATAATTGTTTGTACTATTATAATGTTACTCTATGTATAATTTAGTTGATTGTAAGTATCAGCGATGTCATGTGTATTACTTAAATCTTGTTTTTATTTGTGAAACCCTGTAATTGGTTTTTTTATCTTTACCTATTGTGTTTTTTTTATACAACTTAGAATGGCAAACAAGCTGACGGCTCATCTGATGGAAAGTGGTAACCGTCACCTATAGACATAAGCAGTACCATGGACATAACAGAGTACACTGTTTCGCCCATGATACCCCCATGCGTTCCCATTCCTGAGGACTCAGGAATTGTAATATTGTAATATTCCTCTGTACCCTGTAAATTCACGCCATATCTCACCCTTCGAATCGAAATACAGCCATACAGCCAAACACAACTGCTTTAGGATTGAAACACGAATTGCACAGAGGTACCCAAGCAAACGACTTTTGTACAAAGTCTCCCTCTGGTGTGTTTTTATTACAATTATTTCTAGTTCTTTTCTTAAATAAAGAAATAATATATTTCAACCAAAGCTGATTAGCTATAATTTAGATTGTATTCCACGAAAAGAACCGACTTCAATTGTGGCGAATCCAGAAGAAGAAGAATATTCCAGTTCGGCTTGCAACTGACCGAGATATTAGGTATCAAACATAAGAAAAAAACAATCGAATTAAGAATCTTCTTCTAAAATAGATTTTTTCTTAGTTGACGTTTTATCGTTTTTACTTTAGTAAATAAATCAAACAAGATATTTTATATGTATACCAAAGCTAATTAGAATAGCAACTCTCTCAAGCTCTTATTTTCGATATTATATATTCGATGACCGATAGTTATTATATTTGTTACTGAGCCAATATATGTATAGATATTATAGCTACAATATATACATAGATATTGGTAAATATTACGCGTTCTTAGTATCTAACGTCTCGAAAGGGTCATATAGAGTTAAGATGCTTATTCTCTAATAGGGTTTAAATCTAAATCTTATTAGAAGTTACCAAGTTTTTTTTTTAATATTTAATACTATCTTCTAATATATAAAATTCTCGTGTCGCAGTGTTTGTTACCAAACTCTTTCGAAACGGCTTTACCGATTGTTATGAAATTTTGTGTGCATATTGAGTAGGTCTGAGAATCGGCCAACATCTATTTTTCATACCCCGAAATGATAAGGATGACCTATACCTAATTTATGATTTAGCATTGAAAAATACATACAAATTTAAATTTTCACGCTTTTACGATCAACCCCTGTTTTTTAACTGCGATTTTTATATGCCGCAATATGCTTGCAAGATGGCAATCGAATATAATAATTGTAGTACAAAAAATGTTCATGTATAATTCTCGAAATAATGTATATGGTAAAATAACGTTTGCCGAGTCAGCTAGTAAATATATAATTCTTCATAGATCATAATAATTTGATGCCATATTAAAATCATATATTTAACGACAATGGTCGAATCAATAATTTTTTTAGCGTCAGCCATTCAGCCATTTCAGGCGTCGCAATTATGCTGCCATTAATTTTAATGTTCCATGCAATTGCCATTTCGCCCCTGCCCATAGATTGGGCGCTACAGAGTTTGGCATCACTCGATTTATAACATAAGAATGAAATATTTATCCTTATGGTTTTACCCTTGATAAAGCAAGCATCCGTAGATTGCGACGGTATGCTCTCACGGGATCAATCGAATGAAAACGACTTCAATGAGGGTTTAGCCTTTTTCTATTGTAAAAGGGAATTCGGTGAAGCAAGTTTTGAGACATGATTGTCTTTATTGCGAACTCATTTTTAATAACATTTGATAGTTCTATAATTTGTATTAGATAAGTATCATTTATTGGATAGTCTTGTATCGACTTATTAAAATTTGTATTTTTTTTATAATTGTGGTTAAAAAAATTTTTCACGAAATTTTGTAAAGAATTAAGTTTAATGACTTTTTAAGGATTTCAAAAATTTTAATTTGGATGTATCTCGCGTCACTTGAATTTTATAATATAGAACTACAAAATGTCAATCGCGTAGAGTTGCATTGCTAGCTATATATGTATATATATATACATATAGACGTTATATTTATTTTCTGTTTTTACGTAATGGATAGTTGGTAGAGAATGCTATATAGTATTAATCTTGACACTTGTACAATTTTTTATTGTGCAATATAGAATAAATACAATAAACAAATAAATATACTCTATCAGGTAGATCTACACGCGTTTTTTTTTTTTGGAATCCGTCGTGGTTAAATTCTTGTGAATTTGCCAACTAACTGACTTGACACTAGCTCATCTCTTACTTCTTTCTCATCATTTAATTTATATCCATTAAAAAACATTACGAAAGATTGAATAGATTATATAGGAATTGTAAATATATATTTAAAATTTAATTAAATGAAACATTTAAATCTAGTTTTAGTTCTGAATTAATATCCGGCTTTTAAAAGCGTAATATTATACCAGGGAAAAGAGCTGGGGTTTTAAGTTAAATGCTTAAATGTTGGTTGTGGAAAATTTCATAACTTGATATTAAAAACGTTTTCGACTTAATTACATTAACGTACTTAACCTAGAGTGTTGGATGCAAATGATGTGACTAAACCAGACCGTCACTGAAGAGATAAGTTTAAATATATAATTTATTTTTGAACCGATTTCAAAAATAAAGGGATTCTCAATTCAATTGTAGTTTTTTTTTTATGATTGTTATATCATAACTGTGTCAGTTGTAAACCAATTTGGACAAATATTTTTTCTGTCTGAAAGAATATACTTATAGATTGGTCCCATAGAAGGTTTTTTTCAATATTAATTCAGTAATTTTATTTTTTCAATCAAAATAACTTCTGTCTATCCTATTTAAGAGCTGCGCTCTTGCCAGTGCAGCTTTTTTTATACAACTTAGAATGGCAAACAAGCTGACGGCCCACCTGATGGAAAGTGGTAACCGTCGCCTAGAGACATGAGCAGTACCATAACAGAGTATACAGTTTCGCCCATGATACCCCCATGTGTTGCCATTCCTGAGGACTCAGGTGTTACTCCTCTGTACCCAGTGAATTCACGCCATATCTCACCCTTCAAACCGAAATACAGCCATGCAAACACAACTGCTTCACGGTTGAAACACGAATGGGACAGAGGTACCCGAGCAATCGACTTTTGTACAAAGTCTCTCTCTGGTATTATTATTTGAACAGTCGACATATGCTTTTTTTCCTTTTTTTTGCCTAATTTTATGTCCATTTATTTGTTTTTTCCCGTGTGGTCCTGGCATAGAATAGGCTATCTCTTCCTCACCTGTGAATGACGTAAGATACGACTAAGGGAGGGCTAGGGATGGGCCGCAGTATCCCTCTTAAAACATATTTAAAGCCTAACTGCGATTACCAATACTCCTGCCAAGTGTGGCAACTACTGGCAAAACCCCCCAAAGGGGAAGTCTTATGTTCAGGAGTGGACAGTTAAAGGCCGATGATGATGATATTTGTGTTTGTGATAAAGGGGATATAAATGCAAATTACATGAATATATGGAAAATATTCATTGCAATATATTAGGCTTAATTACAAAGCTTTCTTTTAGTACAAAAGGTGCTATAAATATTTTAAACTGAGTAATTCCAGTAATTTGTGAGCACTAAATTATGTCTCGAGGAATTTTTTCAGTCTACTGTAAGATAGTTTAAAAGGAACTTCTAGAAAATTTTCCTTAAATATTTAATTTTAGTTTAAATACTAAAAATCTTATCATTAGAATCATCTAAGTTAATCGTTTGTTGAGAACAGGAAAAAACTGTTTATTTTGAGAATAAAAGTGATAGGAAATTAATATAGTGTAAGGCTAAGTCTGAACGTATATAGAATATTACGTACGTGTCCGGTCATCATCAGTCACATTCTTTCCGGATAGGAGGTCAGAGTAATAATTTTTTTTCAATGTTGGCAATAAAAATCAGATATGTAGGTACATTTGTCCGTAATCTTGTAAGAGGAAAACTTTGTACAAAAGTCAATTGCTAAGGTACCTCTGTCCCGTTCGTGTTTCTACCGTGAAGCAGTTGTATTTGCATGGCTGTGTTTCGGTTTGAAGGGTGGAATATGGCGTGAATTTACAGGGTACAGAGGAATAACACCTGAGTCCTCAGGAATGGCAACGCGTGGGGGGTATCATGGGCGAAACAGTATACTCTGTTATGTCCATGGTACTGCTCATGTCTATAGGCGACGGTTACCACTTTCCATCAGGTGAACCGTCGGCTTGTTTGCCATTTTAAGTTGTATAAAAAATTTTTGTTAAAATAGGTTTATATTTAGTTTTCATTATTAAGATAGTATTTCTATAAGGTTAGTATCTAAAATATTTAGTGAAAGTGGTTTTAGAATCACTTCAATATCACCTCCTACATAACAATAAATTAAAACTTTTTCTAAACTAATATTATAAAAAATATCAGATTTTTTGTTTGTAATAGATAATCTCAAAAAATACTCGCCACATTTTAAAAATTGTTTCATCGATAGAAAGCTACATTTTTTTAATGGATGAGAATGGAATAGTAATCCTTCTTGTGCTAGTGGTATATGCGGGCAACAGTGAGGGATGTTAGGTAAGAATGAAAAGGCTGCCCAGTTAGCCTATCGTGATGAACACACCTGGAATTCAACTTGATTATTTCCAAAACCACGTGGAGGTCAAACTAGCAAGGTATATTGTTAACAATGGGACTGGTAGTGCCGCCCCCCGAAGGCTTTTATTTCGTGTTTTAATCCTTTTATACTAACACACTTCATCTTTTTTTATTACACGCAGATCAAAACAAGGATGCAGCTCACCTAACGGTAAGTAACAACCGCCGCCTATGAGCAAAGAAATGCAAGTACGCTGCTAAACTTTTAAAAAGTAAATGCACTTTTCTAGAATGTTACGGTGTCGTATCGGTTCGGAAATACTGCTGCTGAAAAAGTGCCCCAAAAAACACACTTGTTGTGTTAGAATTTTAGTTTTATTACAAATATTCATCTTTTATTTTGGAAATGAAAATAACGTGTTTTTCTCTATAGCAACAGATCGGAAGCCGCACAGATAAAAAGAGTCAAACAACGACATATTTAGTTGACAATAACTAGTGGTCATACAGTCGATAAATAAACAAAGACCGACTACATATGAATATAGTGTCCGTAGAATAGAAAGCGTTTGTATTTGTTTAGATAAAGCCAAGTAAAGGTCACTCGACAATGAAACTTGCTACATCACCGGAGAAAACGGTCGTTAGCGTGAGTCTTCGAGCCCGACCTCTTTGCGATTCTACATTGGTGAGACTTATCTATAAACATATATAAAGATGATGTTGGATGACTTACCGACCCATATTAAAACGCACAGCTCAAACCGCTGAATCTGGAATCTTGAAATTTTGCAAACAAAAAAACAACAATTTCTTTTTATAGTGTAAGGGAACAATAAGAAAGGAGTTTAGTAAATTTAACCCCTAAAGGACTGAAACAAGGGTCGAAAATTTGTATGGAATTATATTAGTTTCGTAGTTAGTAAGCTCTTCCTTCAACACCAAAATTGATATATCTATTGGCTTTTAAAGAATTCACCTTTAAAGGTGTTAAATAGGGGATTATGTTTATGTTTTCATAATTGTATTATGTACCGAATGTAAAGTATCACACACAAGCCCAAGAGGTTTAAGTGGTACTAAAAATCAAATTTTTTTAATGTATTTATGTATGATAATTAAATTTAAAAAAAAAATTGTAAAGTACTAAAATATGTATACTTCTAAGTTTAAGTTAAATGCCTACTTAAAACAGTTTATAATAACTAAAAAGAGATAAATCAACTGACACATTAGACACAATTCTAAAAAAAAAAAATTACGTCTCTATTTGTAAATGCACTATAATCTTTCTAAATCTATGAAGTAATCTAATTAAAAACTCTATTATAAAGCTATTATAGCTTAAAAAAAGAGTTTCAATTCACCTGAATCTTATTTGTGCATGTACATAATTCGCAATATCAAAGTCCAAAATATAATTAGAATTACCAAGTTTCAATTTAATCAATTTATTTAGAAAATAAGACCTTATCTGTTTCACGTTTCATGTAGACCATATTTGATTATCTTTTGCTGTTCGTTGCTTTAGATTAAGCTTTAATTAAAGTATACGATACAAGGAGAAAATTAAAATTTATATCTTTACCATGAAAATGCAAATAATTATAAGACCAACAATTTGTAAATAAATAGCTAAAGATTAAACAATATTATGTTAAAATAGAAAGTAAAAATTGTTGATAGTATTTTGAAAAAAATATATTGTCAAAAAAGAAACATGGAACCACGAAATGTGGGGGCCGGAGGTCAGAAATTGTTATGTAAATTTTCTATTTTAGAAAGTCGTAGACAAAGCTCTCATGTCCGAATATTATTTGAAAGTGATAAGTTAGCAATACCTTATCCGTTTACTAACATACTCATGTGAAATGCATTATTAACAATTTAATATGCAAATTAAATGTGTTAAGTTTTTATTTTATTTTTATATGTTTTGTTCAGTTAGTCATCGCCTAAACAAGGACATTCTAAATTTGTCTCTGTTTCTATGATCCCAGTGTAGATGTGGGCTTGATGATATTCATATATGAATTTACTGGGTACAGAGGAATAACACCTGAGTCCTCAGGAATGGCAACGCAAGGGCGGTATCATGGGCGAAACAGTATACTCGGTAATGTCCATGGCACTGCTCATGTCTATAGGCGACGGTTACCACTTTCCATCAGGTGGGCCGTCAGCTTGTTTGCCATTCTAAGTTGTATAAAAAAAAAGGCCACCGCAACCGCAGTTAGGTTTTTATGATGTTTTAGAGGGACGCTGCTGCCCATCTATCGACCGTTGAGTTCCCTTATTCGCCTCTTACGTCACTCAAGGAAAGAAACGCTTGGCCTATTCTATACCGGAACCATATGACAGTAATCAATATATTACTAACTACTATTACTAATGGGATGGAGAAAGACATAATACATATAATAAATGCAAAAAAGTATGATGATGTATGAATATTTGTTATTCTTTCAAGCAAAAACTACTAAACTGATTTAAATGAAATTTTCTACACGGATAGATTATATCCTAACTTAGAACATAGGATACTTTATATATCTATTGATTTGTAATAAATTTTAATGGTGCTAATACCTAAAAAGAGGAAGTGGAAGACCGAGGAATAACTCCATGGGACAGATAAAAGAAACAATAGGTGTGGGATAGAACTGGCTAGAAGAAGATGCATGAATTAGTTGCATCGACAAGAAGAAACTCTTAAATGAAAAGAGAGAGATGATACCTAAGTATTTTAATGTATCATTCGTCATTGTAAGAAGATTCCTTCATTCATTAATTTTATAAACTTGTAGCTGCTTAAGCAACGTTTTTTTATATTAAATTACGCAACAAACGTACTGACATACATACGAGTATAATACAATAGAACATATTCATTTTAAGCTCACTTAAGAGAATATTTCACCATCAAACATATGGGATTACGTGACCCACTACATGACCTATTTACTACTACAATGTGTTATTGTAAAGTGCCAGATTTTTACGACATGACATATGACTACGCTATCTTGAGGGAATAAAGGGACAATATGGTACATGAGTGTGATCAATTGAAAAGAGAACGTGACAAAAAAATATAAAATATGTGATCAAATATTGTTGTAAATATGTATGTAAGTTTTAAATTCTGATAAGTTAATCATTTTTATTTTCCTCTCTTGTGTTTTAAAATTTTGCTCATTTACATGATAGCATAAATGGCATAGGGTCGTAGACCATAGACTAGGCCACCCCTTCCTTTTCCGTGTAGGTCGTAAGAAGCGACTAAGAGAACTTAAGGTCGAGGGATGGACAGCAGAGCCTCTCTTAAAATATCACCAAAGACTAACTGCAGTTGCCACCCCGCCTATCAAGTCCGCCTGTACATACATATTTTTATGTGTCCTGGAGAAATAAGGCTTGTCATTTATTATTATTTTTTGCAAATACATACGTGACTACTGCTGGACTATGAGGCGACTAAGGGAACTTAAGGTCGAGGGATGGGCAACAGTGTCCCTCTTAAAACATCACCAAAGCCTAATTGCGATTACCAACCCGCTTGTTAAGCGTGGCAACTAATGAGAAAACTCCCTTTATGGGGAAAGTTTATGTCCAGCAATGAACAATTAACGGCTGAAATAACGATGAATGACATATACACATGTAATGAAAATAACTTGTTCACCTAATACACTAATACGTGCCTCCCACCAAATTGTTTATAATTACTCCTCTCCATCCAAAGGTTGCTTGGAAGAGATCGCTTTTAGCGATAAAATCGCTCATTGTTTTCTCATTGTGATTATTTCTTGTAATTGTTTATATTTATAATAAACTTATTATTGTAATCTTTTGGAGGAAACAATAAAGAGTATCACACAAATAATCACACTCATTATCTCAATCATACAAACAGTTATTCGGCAATCAAACCCGTACCACCTGTTTGGTGAGGCAGCATGTTAAACCTGCTACACCACGAAGGCCGTCGAAAGTAGTGCATACGTAATAACGATGAAGATCTCATCACAGATACCGTTGCACGACGTAATGTGTGGATATCCATAATGTTATGTAACATTGTACCGGTTCTTAATAAAAGTATCTCAATTAAAATTTGTTTACATCGTTTCGATTCTAAATACTAAGAGATTATGGAAAGATTTTGTTTAATTCACTTATATTTTTTACTGGCTTACACTTGTGACTTCCTTCACGTGATCGATATACGTTCACTGACCCGAAGATAAAGTAGGCTATATCCTTTTCCATCCCATATGGTACGTATACTAAATTTAATAGTAGATAGTAATTGGAGTCATTATAACGCTATAAGGTTATAAACAAACAAACAAACTTTCACGTATTTTATAATAAATTAAAATTATCTTTATTCAAATAAACTTGTTTATAAACAGTTTTAAATCGTCATTATTTTTTTTAAATCAACTGCAGAATTCGGAAAGTAGTTATCTGTTGAAAAGAGTTTACAAGAAACTCAACAGTTACTCTTTTATTTAGCATATTACTATACATAATACATTTATTATAATAGCATAATGTTTTTCAAGATTTATATATGCATGTATGTATTTTTTATTCCATCATAAATTCTAAATGCCAGAAGGGAGACTTTGTACAAAAGTCGATTGCTTGGATATCTCTGTCCCATTCGTGTTTCAATCGTGAAGCAGGTGTGTTTGCATGGCTGTGTTTCGGTTTGAAGGGTTGGATATGGCGTGAATTTACAGGGTACAAAGGAATAACACCCGAAGTCCTCAGGAATGGCAACGCATGGGAGGTATCATGGGCGAAACAGTATACTCTGTTATGTCCATGGTACTACTCATGTCTATAGGCGACGGTTACCACTTTCCATCAGGTGGGCCGTCAGCTTGTTTGCTATTCTAAGTAGTATAAAAAAACTGATATAATCGTATGGGGATATTTTTTTAATAGGTGAAAATGGAATAGTAACCCAGTAATGGTATACACCGACGGGTATCAGTGGAAGATGATAGGTAAGAATGCAGGTCAGTAGGCCCACCATGATGAATTCGACAAAAATTAACTATGGTTGTTTTCAGGGGTGAACCGCGTGGAGGTCGACCTGAGAGGGTATACTGCTAGCAATGGGGCTATTACTCTAGACCTCATTACTAATAATCCCTTTCCCCCCTGTAAGGGGATATTTTTACAGCCTTTATATTATAACGAGTTACACTGTACAGTGTATAGAAGAAATTCAGTTCATAGTATAGAATGGGCCACCCCTTCTTTCCTGTGGGTGTCGTAAGGAGTGACTAAGGGAATGTAAGGGTCTCATAAAACATCACCAAGGCCTAACCTTGTCAATCCACGATAATAACTACTGCAACAATCCCCCCCCCCCTCCCTCCAAGGGGAAACCTATGTACAGCGGTAGACAGTTAACGACGGTATCATCATAATCATCAAGTTATAAGTTAGAATATAATCTACACGTGTACCAGATTTCATTCAAATGTGTTTAATAGTTTTTGCATGAAACAGTAGCAAACTTCATCCATCCATTACAAACTTTCGCATTTATGTATTTCTTTTTTTATACAACTTAGAATGGCAAAAAAGCTGACGGCCCACCTGATGGAAAGTGGTAACCGTCGCCTATAGACATGAGCAGTACCATGGACATAACATACTGTTTCGCCCATGATATCCCCTATGCGTTGCCATTCCTGAGGACTCAGGTCTTATTCGTCTGTACCCTGTAAATTCACGCCATATCCCGCCCTTCAAACCGAAACACAGCCATACAAACACAACTGCTTCACAGTTGAAACACGAAGGACAGAGGTATCGACTAAGTATCGACCAAGCAATCGACTTTTGTACAAAGTCTCCCTCTGGTATAATATTAATAGGATGTTTTATATCATTTCTCAGGCAAACTATACCTGATAGTTTGCTCTGTGCGTAATAGTCAATAGAGAAAACTTCGTTAGTTATTAGTGGTTACTAAGATCTGTTTCAATGGAACTTAATAAAATAGTAAAACTAAGTTTGTTGAACCATAAAAACACTCTAAATTTAATTAGTATTAAGTCAATATATTGAAACAATTGATTGTTGTTTTGTACAACTATTGAATATCAACAGACTGTCTTGTGGAATCGACTATTTATTGAGTTAATTTTTTTTTATTTTTTTTTGACCAACAAACAAAAATGTTTGGTACTAAAGGCGGACTTGATGCTATATAGCATTATCTATCAGTCAACTATTGGGTTTTCTTTTAATGGATGATAATAAAATGGTAACTTTGCCTTCGCTATCGGTATACACTGGTAGGGCACCAGTGACATATGATAAATGAGCATGAAAGCAGCGAGTCTACCATGAAATGAAATTCCGAAATTTCGGACTCTATTTCGTGTTTTTGTTTATACCAAAATCGGACCAATAAATGGAGTTTAACATTTCGTTCGTCATACATCCTATCATAAAAGTCCAAAGGAACAATATTTTAACATTTTCAATATTTCCAAACGTCATATATTATGTAATTTTAACATCAAATTTGTGTTTCGTTTGGCTCCAAAATTTCGGAAAACATTTCATGGTAGTCCCTCAGATCTGTTAGCCCATCGTGTCAAATGCAACAAGTATTAGTCACAATGGTTTCCAGGGGAAACCACGTGGAGGTCGACCTGACCGGGCTTGCTAGCAATAGGGCCATTAGCCCCTATTACTAACAATCCCTTTCCTCTCGGTGGAAAATATTGAAAATTATTGTGGCCACGTAGTTACAGATATATCATTTATTAACAAAGTGTCGACTCTTACCGATGGATTAAACACCTTGGGAGAGAAACCGGCGTGTCATATGAGCAATAAACAAGAGCACACACTTCTGCATTTGTATTGTAATTCTTAATATGACTCATGTATGACACAGATCCACGTGAAGTCCTACTTCCGTCGCACGCAATAAATCTTCGCACGTTACTATCCATTATATTTATTGACAGTCAGCGTTATATTGTTGCTTGTAACTTTCTGTACGTGACTTTCTGAACAAATACCTATATAACTACAAACAAGAAATCATTTCGACGATATAATAACTTTAGAACTGTATTTCCGTGTGGTAACTGGTAATAAATAAAACATATCAGCAGTCCTTATTATTCTCAAGGTGTTATAATAAGCAATTATGGGAGCTAAGCACTATAGTGCTATGGTATACCGTAAGAGTACCTTTGTCCCATTCGTGTTTCAACCGTGAAGCAGTTGTGTTTGCATGGCTGTGTTTCGGTTTGAAGGGTGGGATATGGCGTGAATTTACAGGGTATAGAGGAATAACACCTGAGTCCTCAGGAATGACAACGCATGGGCGAAACAGTTATGTCCATGGTACAGCTACTACTTTACCACTTTCCTTTAGGTGGGCCGTCAGCTTGTTTGCCATTTTAAGTTGTATAAAAAAAAAGTATATTTTGATTTTATATTTTTATTATTATTATTTCAGCCGTTAACTGTCCACTGCTGGACATAAACCTTCACCATAAGGAGAGTTTTGTTAGTAGTTACCACGTTTGGCAATTGGATTGGCATTATTATTATAAACTAATTAATAATATATTTTCTCTTTATATTATTTATATTATAATATTTATATTAAAATTGTGAAGGTACTCCTTCGCAAATAAAAATAGGTTATAAACACATATTTCATAATTTCTAAAGCTCAAATCAATGTTCTATATTAGAACAAGATATGCTTTCAACATTTGAATTGAAAACGTTCCTAACAAAATGTTTTCATCATTTCACATATGAAATACCAGATCGAACAAATAACGTCATCTAAATTCCGAAAGCTTTTGGGAATAAATCCCATTATAGGAATCGATGAATGAAATAATCCCCCGAAAAAGAGATACGACTGGATGCGTTTAGTGAAATAATTATAATACCTCAAAGAACTAGTAATATGAAAATTAGGTTTTTTTTTTGTTTCTACGTAATGTAGATTACAGCAGGGGGTTCTTCAAAATGGACGTATTACGATTTTTTGAAGGCGGCAACACGCGTGGACATCCCTGGTGTTAGAGTGGTCCATATGTTATGGTAATTCTGTTTACCATCAGACGTGCCGTATGTTATTTTTATATTATATTTGCCACTGGCAAAACCCCACAAATTTTTTTTTATATAACTTAGAATGGCAAACAAGCTGACGGCCCACCTGATGGAAAGTGGTAACCGTCGCCTATAGACATGAGCAGTAGCATGGGCATAACAGAGTATACTGTTTCGCCCATGATACCCCCCATGCGTTGCCATTCCAGAGGACTCAGGTGTTATTCGTCCGTACCCAGTAAATTTATGCCATATCCCACCCTTCAAACCGAAACACAGCCATGCAAACACAACTGCTTTACGGTTGAAACACGAATGGGACAGAGGCACCCAAGCAATCAACTTTTGTACAGTCTCCCTTATGTTCAGCAGTGGACAGTTAAAAGCTGATATGATGATGATTAGTAAGGTAATCCTTAGAATTATTATAATTAATGGTTTGCATTAAAACAAGTACTTTTAATTCATCTATTTCTGTATTCAGAAATAAACAAGTATTACGAATTGTAATTGGCATTTTCTTCGTAGAAATTCAATTGAAAATGTACTTGTCACGGAAATAAAATCGCGCGTAAATAAGTAACAAACATACCCTAAAAATATAACTACACTTAAGATTGTGTACCACAAAAATCCGACATTAATTGTGACAAAAAGAGTCATTTTAATCTAAAGATTTTATTATATTGTATTGTGAAATCTTTATTGTACATAACTCAGATTAAACACTGGTAAATGATTTAATATACAATGGCGGACTTATCCCATAAAGGTATCTCTTACAGTCAACCTTTGAGAAGCTGAAAGAAAACTGTAGAATGTATAATAATATTATAATATTCCCACATGAACAATCTGTAAGTATGTTCTTTCAAATTAAAAAAAGAATTTTGTAAATCATTTAAGAGCTGACGGGGTTATGAGATAATAAACATAAAAAAATATACGACTGAACTGAATAGCTCCTTTTTTAAAGTCGGTTACAAATTAATTTTATTTAATATTTTGTGAATTAACTATAATACGTACTTAACCGATATCAGAATGTGAAGTGGAACATTTGATAGAATAATTAAATAAATATTAATAATTAGGTTAAAAAAGGAAACAAATTGTTAACAAATTTAAATTAACATTGCAGTAACTGTTAATAATATTTTTGTTAATATTTAATAATTACAAATAAATATATATATAAATTAATCTAATTTATAAATATGATATTTACGATTAATTCGTATTCAGGATCGACAAACCATATTCAATTAACTTCACTGGTGATAAAACCAATTATTTTGAACTAAAAATTAAACCTGAATCAATTTTAATAAAATGTCTATGGGGACAATCTGTATATATATCCTTTCAGATAAAAAAAGAATTTTTAAATCGGTTTAGAACAGACTAAGTTATTAGGTTACAAACATAACTAATAAACAAAAATACAACCGAATTGCAAACCTCCTTTTTCAAGTCGGTTAAAAACGCTTAAAAACAAATTTAAATAACAATAAAATTCGTATAAAGATCAAATCATATTGATAAATGTTTAAAAATCTGTGTATCTATTAGTTCTAATAAAAATATAACTCACCAAATATATTACTAGAGAAGAAAAAAATCCCAAATTCACAATAGCACGAAATATTCGCATGCGCAGATCGTGTGCGTGTATCGCGATTTCCCGCAGCCGACTGCGCAGACGCCGCGGCCGCACCACAGATCGACTAAGGGTACAACTGTCACAGCAGCTTCCGAACCACGGAAGTAACGTAATAGATTAATATAAAAAAAATATATACGCGTATATATAACTTGACGTTTTTAGATCGTAAAGGAAAGTTATATTATGTATATACAAAAGTTTAGAAAAGATTGTACGTGCGAACTGAAACTTAGTGACAGTATATACGAAATAGAAATATGGCCGTGTGGTCCCGGCGTAGAATAGGCCACCCTTCCTTTTCCGTGAGTATCGTAAGAGGCGACTAAGGGAGGGTTTGGGTTGAGCAGCAATGTCTCTCTTAAAACATCTCGTAAAACCTAATTGCGGTTGCCAATCCACCTGCCAAGCGTGGCAATTACTGGAAGCCCCCCCCAAGGGGAGGCTTATGTTCAGCAGTGGACAGTAAAGGTAGATATGATGATATAAGAATTAATAAATTTATCTAAAGAAACACGGTCCTGTTGTTGTTGACATAGTCAAAACATAGCATGGTACTGGTCATGTCTATAGGCGACGGTTACCACTTTTCATCAGGTGGGCCGTCAGCTTGTTTGCAGTTCTAAGTTGTTTAATATATATATATATATATATATATATATATATATATATATATATATATATATATACGCTTTTTTTTTGGAAACAGTATCCTAAGTTATCCATACTTTTCATACAAACCGCACGGTTTCTTTCTGCAAAACTATATTATATTTGAGATTTTGTTCCATACAAAAAAAAAAACTGTACAATTTTCCCTATGCCAATAACTGTCATTGGGGGGAACCGGATTGTTAGTAATGGAGACTAAGAATCTTATAGCTAGCAATATACCCAACCAGCTCGACCTCCTCGCGGTTTCCCCTGGAAACTATTATGATTAAATCTTGATGAATTCATCATGATGGGCTAACTGGCCTGTTGTCATCCTCATCGATCACCCCTCACTGGTGCTCCGCCAGCGTATCCCGTTAGCGCAGACGGGGTTATCATTCCATTTTCATCCAATAAAAAAAATAATAACTGTCATTTCCGTTGAATATAATACGATTGAATTTACTGTATCTTTTGTTCAAGTGCAAAAAAAGAATATATAATAAACAAATTCATTTTTTTTTTATTTAGCTAGAGAAGAAAAAAGCTGTTTTGGCGCAATAAGTATATCTAATAAAAAATGCATGTGTTAATAAACATATTGTACAATTAGTTAACGGTAATCATACATCGATTTAAAATAAATAATACAAATTATAATGAAGTAAATAATTATTGTAATTTAAATAATTATAAAAAATAATTTGTCTATTAAAATTTCTTTCAAAAAGCCTAAAAATATTATCAATTGGGAGTGTAATTTTTCTTAAAAACTTCACCAATTACGAATCGTAATTTATCAAAGCGCTCATTACAAGGATTGTTTGTTCTTGGTATGGTTGATTACTTGAACAATTTTTTACGAAGTCAGAAAAACTAATATAACTACAGCATTGCTCCAGCAATAGTTTATATTATTTTATTAAAAAGGAGGAAAGTTCCCAATTCGTTTGTATTTTTTTAATTTTTGGTAACTAACTAAAGCTTCTTCTTTTCATTTAAGAGCTTCCTCTTGTCGATGCAACTAATTCATACAACTTCCTCCAGCTAGCTCTATCGCAGGCTATATCCTATATCTCCCTATACGACATGACGCCTAGTGTTTCCTTTATCTGTCCCATGTAGTTAATCCTCGGTCTTCCTCTTCCTCTTTTGCCCTCTATCTTCCCTTCTATTATGCTTTTAAAAAAATCGTCATGTCGTATAAGGTGGCCCAGCATTTTGCCTCTTTTATTCTTTATTATTTCAATCAATGTTCTCTTCTCGTTTACTCTTTTTAGGATATCCTCGTTCGTTAGCTAACTAACGAACGAGGATATCCTAAAAAGAGTAAACGAGGAACTAACTAACTAAAGCACGGAGACGTAAATACTTCGTTCTCAGAATTGGCAACACAAGAAGTGTATATAATCACAGTATACAAAACTAAACTACTAAACCGACTTTGATAACATTTCCATGGGACCAATCTGTAAGTATATAGTATCAGATAAAAAAAAAAAATATTTCAAATCGATTTATAACTGACGGAGTTATGAGGTAACAATTATTAAAAAATCAAATCAAATTAAGAATATCCTTGTTTTTGAAGTCGGTTAAAAAGTTATTGCATAACATAGATGCGGTGGAGATAACTGAAAACTAGTTATGATAGAGTGATAGTGAATGATGTAGTTACATTATGATAGAGGTCTTTGACCCCCTCGACTACGTAACATATAATATGCATTGCAAATTTTTATCGTTTGAATTTATTTCGCGCTAATTATTTTTCTGTATATTTCGAATATAATATAATTATAAAATATGACATAATTATAAAAAATGCGTCGTTCAGACATAAAAAAGGCCACCATTTTATATGCCATGGGTGTTGAAAGAGGCGATTGATGGTCGAGGGATGAGTAGCGTCCCTCTAAAAACATAATCAAAACAACAGCGATTGCGGTGACCTACGAGATACAATTCTGAATATGTTTTTGATGCATTATTTTTATTTTATTTTTTACAACACAGTGAGTATGCGGTTCACCTGATGGTAAGTGACTACCGCTGCCCATGTCTTTAAAAAATGAATATGCTCTTTTCTTGAAGGTTATGATGTCGTATCGGTTTGAAAATACTCCTGCTGGAAGTTGATTCCAAAGAGAGGTTATTTTTAATTTCAAGTTTCATTGTACCATTGATAAATATTCTATATTTTTTTAAACAAAATAAATATTAATATTAAAAAAATTAAAAAAATAAATAATAAAAATTAGTAAATAAAAAAATTATCTTGCAACAAAAACAGAAAGGAATAAAGTATTTTAATCGTAATAAAACCAGTTAATTATTAAAAAAAATATCCTGATTTGAATCCATGATAATGTATTAACGCTACTAGTAAAAAATGAAATCTAATACTAATTCTTCTTTGCTAGACTTTTTAATGATCTTCTCGTTTTCAGCAGAGCTTATTTTAAGTAAGAGTAAATTGAGAAAAATATGCCTATTATATTACAAAGTAACTTAGCTTTTGGCCACTAATAACATTTTAAGTAGCTTATAAAAGGAAAATTAGAAAATTCAGAAGAAGTATTTAAAAATATATATAAATATGAGTGAGAAGTGAGAGATATAATCGATATAAATGGATTGTGTGAAATTTGATATGGCAGAATGGGAATGAATGCGGAATATATATCTGCGAATAAAGAAGAATGGAAGAAAAATACATATATATATATGTATTTTTCTTCCATTGTTCCATTTTCTGACTTGTGCAGTACCATGAACATAACAGAATATACTGTTTCGCCCATGATACCCTTGGGGGCTATGAATTTCACAAGAGTTACCCAAAATTGTTTCCAGAAGGAACTGCGTAGGAGTCGATCTAATAGAGTATATTGAATAGGGCTGGAAGATTACTATTCATCCATTAATAATTACCCCTATTTCACCTGAGGTAAGATTAGAACAACGATGATGATGATTGAGAGACAAGCTAGTTTATAAATGACTGTTTGTTGCCATAAATAATTAAAATAATTTATAAATAAATAATTTTTATTTTACTGAACTAGATATTATCTTAAGCAAGGGGTTATTTGATAAGAATGGTATTTTGTTTAATTACCATTAGTATGTATGTGATTGGCAACACTAGAAAATTGACTTTCACAATTGCTACCAGGAGTTCCACAGCCTTCCATATGAGCTATCAACCTCCGACTGCCATTATGTTCACGTACGTTTTGCCACACGTGTTTCACCTATAAACGAGGCATTTTCAGACGAATTATTAGATCGCTGCTCGGTGCCAAATTGCGAACGGTTAACACTAGGCTCATAGCAAACCAAAATATTTCTAATCCGATAACCAGCGTAGACTTTAACTTGAAAAATGACCTATAGAGACAATAGATGGGATTTAGAAGACAAAACAATATTTGCCGTGTCAGATAGTAATATTATAAATATGAAAGTTAATTTGTTTATTTGTTAGATCTTAACGCCTTAACTGTTCAACCAATCGTTATAAAATTTAATATACACCATCAATATGGAATGGAGAAAGACATAGGCTACTTTTTATTCCGGTCACGCGGATGAAGTCGCGGGTAGAAATTAGTAAATAATTAAAATATTTTGCAACAAAAACAGAAAGGAATAAACTATTTTAATCGTACTAAAAGCAGTTAATTTAATTTAATAACTAATCTATTGAACCGATTTTGAAAAATTTCTATGGAATCTATCTAAAAGTAAATTCTTTCAGATGAGGAGAAAAAATGCGATGCCTATGGTGTTATGGGTGATCATGGGCGGAGGTAGTTACTTACCATCAGGTGAGCCGCATGCTCGTTTGCCCCCTGTGTTGTAAAAAAAATATATATACATACATATATATTAATCTTTTTTTATATAGTTTTGCGGCAACCAAGCATTCAGCTCGCCTAACGATGAGTACCTCGGAGGAATGACCGATGTGATACCGGCTTTTTAAAAACATATTAATTTTATATTTTTTTCTTAAAGTTAAACTAAAATGAAATTTAAAATAGGTATTCTTAAGATTCTATTAACTGTAAATTAAATTTTTATTTGTTATTTATCTAAACTAATATTATAAAATGAAATTATACGATTTTTAAAAATTCTTTCACCTATAGAAAGCTGTATTATCAATGAGTAACATGAGTTATATTTTATTTAAAAAACTGCGTGAAGCCAGTGCGTTTCGTCAGTGTAATAATTTTTGTATGCAACTTAGAATGGCAAACAGGAAATGTACTATTGTATAATTTTTATTAAATAAATATTTCTTTTTTATTTAAATAAATTTTAAACTTTCTTGAATGATATCAAAGAATGTGCATATTAAAAGTTATTTATTCACATCATCATAAACGATGCTGGTGATGATGATTATTATTTTTTTTAAATAAATCTTTTTAATTTGAATAAATTTTACACTTTCTTTAATATCTATCAGAATGACAAATTTGTTATGTGTGTTATGTATGTACAAAGTTAAATGTATATGTATGTATAAATGTATATACAAAGTTAATTAAAATTATGCCTCAACTGCTAATTTCATGGTCATTTATTTATTATATTAGTCCTCGGGACATGGACTAGCTCTTGAACTTTATTTTCTCTACCAAAATGATATAAACCTTTCTAAATTTGTCTGATAGTCATGGATTTATATCTTAACAATTAAAGTCGTTTGCTTGGGCACCTCTGTCTCATTCGTGTTCCTACTGCGAAGCAATTATGTTTGCATGACTGTATTTCGGTTTGAAGGGTGGGATATGGCGTGAATTTACAGAGTACAGAGGAATAACACCTGAGTCCTCAGAAATGGCAACGCATGGGGGTATCATGGACGAAACAGTATACTCTGTTATGACCATGGTACTGCTCATGTCTTTCCATCAGGTGGGCCGTCAGCTTGTTTACCATTCTAAGTTGTATAAAAAAAATATTTAAGTCATGTTTATATGAATTGAATCATGAACTTTCTAAGGTCATTTAAAAAATCTTTAGAATTAAAAGGAAAAAAAAAAATTTCGTTACAAAATGTCTATCAAACTCGACAACAAAGTATTAAAAATTATTTTAACACAATTTGGTTAGCAACTTTCGGATTTTTGATTATGAGAGTATAAGAAACAATATTATAAGCTTAGTAAACAATATTTCTTTTAGGGTTGTCAGTTTTAGTTGACGTATATTAGTAACATTTGAAAATAAACTTTTTAATTCATAGAAATGTTGACTTACATAGCCATCTTTATCATCACACCGCTCGTCATCAACAGGAAATCATCACATGCTTAAGTTTAAATGGTCACATACAGTGCATTTCAGAGGAATTTCCTCCCGCAAACGCTCAGGCTGTATTATAAATAAACTCCTTACCGAGTTTTTCCCAATAGACTACAGAATGAGATTCTTTAATGTTATATTAAGGTTTCTCTAGTTTCAAGTGCTTAGGTTTAGGCTTTAGGTTGCAAGTGTCCATAGGCTACAATTACAGTTTACCATCAGAGTGGATGTATGATTATTTGTCACCTTTATAAAAAAAAAATACCACTTGTATATACACATACATAAATAAACATCTGAAAGAAGTAAAAATCCCAACGGCATTTTACGACACATATATACTATCTAATTAAAATATTATTGTTAGAAACATAAAGTTTAAACTAAAAGCGTATTTTCTGTCTAACCTTGCTAAAATAGCAGAATATAAATGTAATGTACTTACTATTTGAGAACGACATGTAAAGAATGACACATAAGCACAAGACGTTTAAATGGTACTAAAAATCCATAGTTTTTGAATGTATTTGCATGCTAATAAAATAAAATAAAATAAAATCATGAAAATCGGTATTCGCTTCTCTCTGGGAGATCCTGTAATTTTGTAGAGTTTTTTAATAAAAAAATATTTATATTTTGACAACCCTAGATAACAAGGTTAAGGGTCACGTAGTGAAAACAAACAAACAACACCTCTCGTTGTCGTTGAATACCACAATGTTATTACAAATACATATTTCCGTTGACTTTATAAGTTTTTTTTATGTATTTTTGCTTATGTCAATATTTGATTTCCGCGATGACGATAAATTTACCTGCGCTTTTAAGTTGTGAATTTCCTTCTCATTGTTTGGAGTTGGTTAAAAAATATCCAAGGTTACTTGTAAGTTTTAGGGTTCCCCTTCTTAATATATATTGAAACAAAAAAAAAAACATAACAATCGTGTGTAAGTATCACGTTAATTTCGTAAGTTAAACTTTTAAATCCCAATTCTGATAATTCCTTTTTAATGTAAAAGATTACGTATTAATGCTGTTAGTTTAGGAATAATTTTTTTAACAAAGTAATCTACGAATTTCATATCCATAGATTTTTTTTCTTTTTTTTTTTTACATAATAACTAATAAATATTATTAATTAATCAGATCAATTGTACCAGAATTAGGAGACAACATATATATAAAAAAAATAAAGATCAACCGGCCGTTTACATAATATTATATATTATACCTACAGATTTTTTTACCATTTTTTCTTATAAAATTAGATGACATAACAGCAGGTAAACTCTAAAACACGACACGCGATGAAATCCACATTGCAGTTTGAACTCCACTAATTTCGTCTTATAATTTAAAATCGTTTGTCCACTCTTGATGTTTGAATGGTCACCGAGCGGTTCCGCTCGTAGTAAACGCAGTGAAAGGCCAATGAATGCAACTTGCTTTCCATTCGGAGTTGCGACATTAAAACCGGTTTGCTAAATATTTAGGTGTAATACCGCGACATCGGTCCACAGAATCCATCAAATATTTACTAGTCTTTCCGGCAACTTCACCCGCATAATTGGGATTTACCTAATGAATTTGTTACTGTATGCTGTTTTAGTGCAATAAAGAATATATATATGAAATACAACTGCTCAAAAAGAATATATTGTTTTCAGGATCCACCATAATCCTAACCACAAATCACATCCACCATAACTTCTAACTGGCTGAACAGATTTTGATAAATAGGATATCATTAATTCACTTGAAAAGGTTTGCACGAAGAAATCTCTTATTACAATATACGCTCGCCTTTGTATATTACGTTTAAAATTAATTGTTCTTGACATTATTTTGAATACAATAAAGATAAAGATCATTAGAGTTTATGCATAGACCCGAGTGACACTGACTGTGATTTTTTTTAAATCTCGATTATTGCAGGGCTGTTTGTGGTGTTTTTTATTGTTAACTGAAATGAAAAATACGAGCCTACGTCCTTCTCCATATCAATTATTATATATACACCATTGATATTGTGTTATATTTTTATAAGAGTCACCATTACATCGCCAAAAAGTAATAAACAAAGGGAAACCTTGTACAAAAGTCGTTTGCTTAGGTACCTCCGGCTTATTCGTGTTTCAACCGTAAAGCAGTTGTATTTTGTATGGCTATGTCTCGGTTTGAAGGGTAGGATATGGCGTGAATTTACAGGGTACAGAGAAATAATACCTGAGTCCTCAGGAATGGCAATGCATGGGAGGCATCATGGGCGAAACAGTATACTCTGTTATATCCATGCTACTGCTCATGTCTATAGGCGACGGTTACCACTTTCCATCGGGTGGGCCGTTAGCTTATTTGTCATTCTAAGTTATATATATAAAAAAAATACTATCACACTAATAATATAAGTAAGAATTATTTTTACATAATAAACTCCTTTACAGTGCATACTTAATCTCTGATGATGATCTGAAAGTCTCGGCTTAGACAAAAAGCCTTGATACCGTAAATACATGTATATAACACATAATTATATTATAATAGAATAAATTACTAAATCACTGAGATCGAATTTATATTGGTCATGTAATTAAATTATCAATATATGTAACGTAATCCATCGAGTTCCGGGGTCATCTTGAAGATAGGGTCAAGCTGGCATCCCAAAAGTTCGGGGTGCTCAATAAAACAAAACCGTACTTCAACCCAAAAGTATATTATTGTTACTAGTCAAAACTCCGGCCTCTTAAGGATTACTGCTCTGAGCTGTGAGTCGGTGCAGCTGGATGCCAGCTTAGTCCTCTTAACTTAGTTCAAAGACTGGCTATGAGAATTTTCGTCAATCCCAAGCTCCCAGACAATATTGAACCTTTAAATTTAAGGTGATATTTTGACTCCGTTTACGTATTCTACTGCTTGTATAACGGATTCTGTTCTGAGGAATTATTCGAAATGATGCCCATAACATTCTTCTATCGTCGCACCATTTACTATCGACAAGGATTTCATCCTCACCAAAAGTGTCGGATGTAGTTTAACTATTTAATGTGTAGGTTAGTTAGTAGTAAGACCAACTTCCTATTTCTGATTACATAACGCTTAATTTTTAATAGTATAACCATTGGTTATTCTCAATGGGTATCAATCATAACTGTAGATATAGATGGTTATTTTTTTCTTTCTTTCTTTCTTTTTTTTATATTCTTAATATGAGTAGTATTAAAATGTGATCAGAGGATGATACCAAGTCAGTTGAAATATTACTATAAATTCACTGCTGGACTTTAACCTCTACTAGGAATTAATCTCGATGATTTATAGAGAGCCAAGTGTAAGTCCATTTAATAAGATATTGTAAGAACGGAGCCACAAAGACCTATTACTAACAATCCATTATGTTGGGAAGAAGGGATTATTAGCAATGTAATGCCAGGTCGACCTCCACGTGGTTCCTCCTGGAAACCATCGTGCTGGATTCTTTATGTATTCTTTTTTTTTATACAACTTAGAACGGCAAACAAGCTAACGGCCCACCTGATGGAAAGTGGAAACCGTTGCCTATAGATATGAGCAGTACCATGGACATAACAGAGTATACTGTTTCGCCCATGATACCCCCCATGCGTTGCCATTCCCGAGGACTCAGGTGTTATTCCTCTGTACCCTGTAAATTCACGCCATATCCCATCCTTCAAACCGAAACACAGTCATGCAAACACAACTGCTTCACGGTAGAAACACGAATGGGACAGAGGTACCCAAGCAATCGACTTTTGTACAAAGTTTGCCTCTGGCTAACTGTCAGGTAGGTCAGTTAGTCACAATTGGCTAACTGACCTACTTTTTCATTCCCACCTATCATCCCTCACTGGTGCTACAACAGCGTATGCCGATAGCGCAGGCGGGGTTACTATCCCATTATCATGCTTTAAAAAAATCCATGTTGTTATCCTAATTGTTTATAGTTACTATAGTTATAATTCCTTGTGAATTGACAAATTCTTCTGACTTTTTTTTATACCACTGAAGTGGCAAACAAGCTTACGTCCCACCTGATGGTAAGTAGATACCGTAGCCTATGAACACCTGCAATACCAGAGGTATTATGCGTGCGTTGCCGACCCTGAAGAAACCTCTTTACCCCCCTTTTGAAGAACCACATGCTGTAGTCTTTTGGGAAAACCTCGGCAGGGAGCTCATTCCACAACCTGAACGTTCGTGGGAGGAAACATCTCTGAAACCGCGCAGTACGCGACAATTGAGGCTGACTGCCCCATTCGAAATTATGACCGTGAACTTAATTACTTTATTTCATTTTACGACGCAACGAACACTTTAAAAGATCTACGGAATGCTATAAATGCATCTCTAACAAGGGAGACTTTGTACAAAAGTCGATTGCTTGGGTACCTCTGTCCCATTCGTGTTTCAACCGTGAAGCAGTTGTGTTTGCATGGCTGTGTTTCGGTTTGAAGGGTGGGATATGGTGTGAATTTACTGGGTACAAAGGAATAACACCCGAGTCCTCAGGAATGGCAACGCATGGGGGGTATCATGGGCGAAACAGTATACTCTGTTATGTCCATAGTACTGCTCATGTCTATAGGCGACGGTTACCACTTTCCATCAGGTGGGCCGTCAGCTTGTTTGCCATTCTAAGTTGTATAAAAAAAAAACTTTATTTTATTTTACGACGAAACGAACACTTTTTAAGGTCTACGGAATGCTATAAATGCTTTTCTAACAAGCACTTGACGCTCGCCAATACTTTTTTCTATTAAATTCCTGTTGACAACAGCAACTTATGAATTCTTATGAATGTAATATAACTCGATAGTTATATAAAAATTTATGCGAATATTTATATAATTTCTTGCAGACTTTTTATCATCAAACTTGTTTGATGTTCATCAAAAAATACTTTCTCTATTGTAACAATTTCTAAAACAATATTTTGAGATTTTAGACTTTAGAGATATATATTCGATATTAAAAAGGAGTAGATATTAGTTTCGAATAAAATGTTTCTTTTTATTGTATACATACATTACAATATATAAATTTAAATAAGATATCTTCATTTTAACCGACTCCAAAAAAAGAAGCAGTTCTCAATTCGGTTGTCTATACATATAATAAAATTGTAGAGGCGAATGTCTGTACATAGAAAAAGAAACGCTTAAAAACCGAGTCCGGGGGATGTTAGAAATGAAATAGAACAAATGCAGTTTTTTTTTTTTTTTTTGTTTCTTGTAATCTCCGAAACTATTGGACCAATTTAAATGAAACTTTACATGGTGGTACCTTACATCCCCGTTCATTATTTTAGATACTTAAATTTAAAGAGTTCTCGTGGAATAGTTAAAAAAAATTTGTAACTTATACAACGTAGTACCCGACCTATTTAAGTAAAGTAATTTTGACCTAAGGCAAAGAGTGAGAATGGCATATCATTTGTTAATTTTGGTCCAGTATTCCCAGATATAATAATTAGGTGTGTACATACATCGATAACTACTAAACAGAAATAACGAATACCACGTGGACAAAGTCGTGGGCATTAGCTAGTTTTTACGTTTCCTACCTCATAAATCTGTCCGATAAACCGATTTGGAATTTATTACATTGTTTGATCCAATAACAAATATGTTAAAAGTCTGTTAACCAAAAAATAATAATGGATAACAGACTTTTAACGTATTCGAAAATAATTATTCCAATTCTATCGATACGGCCGATATCGAAATGGGTGACAACGTTTTTTTTACGCCATCTATATAAATAATGTCTGTAATGTAATAATGTCTAAACGAACCTAACATATATATATATATATATATATATGTTGTATATATGTATATATAATATATGTAGATGTTGGATCAGTATCTATTTTACCCATGCCTAGTCGTCAGTTTATTTGCTGTCCAAAGTTGCATGAAAAATATATGTAATGAATATAAAAACACTTCCAATTAAAAAATAATTAACATAATAAATATTGGGGAAAAATGTCACGTACATTTATATACCTTTGTATACAGAGGGAGACTTTGTAAAAAAGTCGATTGCTTGGATACCTCTGTCCCATTCGTGTTTCAACCGTGAAGCAGGTGTGTTTGCATGGCTGTGTTTCGGTTTGAAGGGTGGGGATATAGCGTGAATTTACTGGGTACAGAGGAATAACACCTGAGTCCTCAGGAATGGCAACGCATGGGGGGTATCATGGGTGGAACAGTATACTCTGTTATGTCCATGGTACTGTTCATGTCTATAGGCGACGGTTACCACTTTCCATCAGGTGGGCCGTCAGCTTGTTTGCCATTCTAAGTTGTATAAAAAAAAAAATTAATTGCAGTCTCCATCTGGTATTTTTTTTTATCATCATCATCATACTTACTGTTAACTATCCAATGCTGAACACAGGCCTTCCACTATTGGGAGCTTTTAGCAATACGTGCCACGCTTGGCGGGGCATTATTAATATTATAACAAATTCGATTGAGACTTGAACAAAATCTCTAATGTCTTCATGAATTCTTCGCATTTCTTTATTGTTTTATTCATTATTTTTGCTAACCGAACAATGTAACAAGCGAAGAGTAAAATTTATCGAGGTTACTTTCACTTAACACTAAAACGTTCCGATACGGTATTTATACTCGAATTTTTATGTATCTATAAAAATACCATACCTTACGTGTGGTCCCGGCATTGAATAGGCCACTACCTTCTTTCCTGAGCGTTAGAGGCGATTAGGATTTTTTTTTTTTACAACTTAGAATGGAAAACAAACTGACGGCTGAAAAGTCAGAACAAAAGCTACTCAGCGTAAATAAATCAAAACCAGTTTTAAAATATGCTAATGAAGCCTTTCATACGGAACCGTAGGACCTTTGGACCGTAAGTTCGTTTTGAAAATTTATATAACTTTTTAGGATACTTTAGCAAAGAAAACAAAAAAAAGGCAGTGTAATTATATTTCTTGTTCTTACATTGCAATATTGTGTGGCTTAACAATATCTATGGCTATTTCCAGTTTTGAAGCAATAGACTTGGTAATTTCTGAGATATAGTATAACACAGGGGTTCCCAAACTTATTTTGTCTACTGCCCACTTTGAAAATAAATTATTTTTTAGCGCCCCCATATTTTCACCTATTTAAAAACTACTATTACTTTAAATTAAATGAATAAATTATTGTAAGCTATATTATCAGAGATTAAACATTAATTCTAAACGAGCCTCTACACAACGCCCCCATTTTTTTTCTGGGTCTCTTACCGCCTCCCTTTAGGCCTGCAGCGCCCACAAGGGGGCATTATCGCCCACTTTGGGAAAGGCTGACAAGATAGATAACAAGATGGACGGATAGACAAATTTATACTATAAAAGTTCCTTTGCAGCGTTCTAGTACGGTATATTACACAGTTTCATCTTCAGTTCATGTTACTTTGAGCAAGTAACATGCCTGCATTACTGAACAATTTTTATGACACTGACATCTTGAGTGGAATGCTGCAAAGTAATAAAATTGCATTAGCACCGTTACAGAATATATTTTTGTGCATCCAATGAGAAAATGTAAACGTTAAGTTATGCCCTTTTTCGTTTTTGGACTATTTGAAATAAGCAAATGGGTATATTTTCATACTCGTATGATAACTTGCTATATTATTAAATATTTAATTGGGTGATTATTTCTAATGTTATATGATATACACAAACCTGTCAATTTTTTCATTAAATTAAATGCAATTCAATCAAAAGAAATACGTATTTTTAAATTTAATTACGGCAATATTTTATAATGTAACCATATTATTATGTACTTTTAGAATCTTTGTTGAGTATGAGTACTTTTGGAGTCAAATAGTTTCATTTCATTCCTTATAATTAAAAGTATTCGTAATATAAAATGTATAGTTTCATATACATGAGAATATTAGGATTAATATTCTCATTCTCATAATTATGAGAATATTAATTAAATATTACAAATGTAATTAATAATTGTCATGATTTATTGGTTGCAATTTTTTGTAAAATAAATGTTAAATTATTGTGAATTACTTTAATGACACTAAATACTTTTTATTATTGTAATTACTATAGTGTTATTTATATAACTCATTATAATGTAAAATTATCAAGTTTGGTTAAAAAAAATTCACTTTAATATTCTGTAAATGAAATCATCGAATTAATTGATTAATTTTTTTAACTATAATTGGACATCAGCAAACTGACATATAGTATGGTCAGTTAATCGTTGTTTTTATTTTATAAAATTTTGGTAAAACTATTCTACAGACCAATATATTACGTCTTAAATCAGTTAAGAATTAGAATCGCAAATAAACATATTTGCTATTACTTTTACTACAGGCGTTTTACTTCAATGGTTGAAAACTGTAAAACATCTACATTTATAGTATATTTAATTTTATTGTACGAACATTATGATTTTCATTCGAAAGCGAGGATTTCCCAAGAACAACATGGGGTTCTTCAAAAGGGATGTGAAGAGGTTTCTTCAGGGTCGGCAACGCTCGCGTAATACCCCTGGTGGGGGTAAGGGACTGTTAGTAATGAGGTCTAACTGCCCCACTGCTAATAATATACTCTATCAGGTCGACCTCCACGTGATTCTCCCTAGAAACCATCGTGATTAATTCTAGTGCAATTCATCACGATGGGCTAACTGACCTGCTTTCATCGTCGCCTATCATCCTTCACTGGTGATCCACCAGCGTATACCGTTAGCGCAGGTAGGGTTACCATTCCATAAACCTTCTATTAAAAAAATATCCCTGATATTGTAGGTGTTCATAGGCTACGGTAACCGCTTATCATCTCAGTGGTACAAAGAAAAAACATGATGATTTGAACAAAATAAAAAAAAATAAGAAAAAAAAAAGGTATGTTGGATAGCATAGAGCAATGTACTGTTCGCCACGAAAAATGGCATTCTGGCTTTTCATAATGGATGATAATGGAATAGTAACATTGCCTGCGCTAACAGTATACGTTGGCGAGGCACCAGTGAGAGATGATAAGCGAGAATGAAAAAGCAGGTTGGTTAATACATCGTGATGTATGTGGTAAACGAAACTCTTTACATATTCTGGTTTATTTTTCTATCATTGACTTAAGATTGTGATATTAACTAACTATTAATAAATATCAATACCAAACTATAAATACCAATGTAACTTTATTTTTAGTTAAAATAAACCAATATTTACCTATGGTCTATATCGTTTTGTATCAATTAATTTATTTATTATAGAAATAATAATATTATAGAAATTGATTAATTGGTTAATGACACTTGAATATGATGATGTCGAGTCATTGATCAAGGTTTAATGGTTAAATTTAAATATGCACATACACACACAAGTACACACGCACACGCACACACACACACACACTGTACTTTACGCTGTAAATAAAGCTAAGGATCCCAAAAAACATTTTTATTTTTATTAAAAAAAAATCTCAACTACTTTTTGTAAAAAGTTTCATGTACCACAATGTATTTATCCGCTCCTGATGAATTCCAGATTTATTTATGCGGAATTCAGCACTGTATGTAATTGGTAGATCGCACAGGGTTTCGTCAGTAAACAGTAGATCATGGGTCTAGTCATGTCGGCCACTCCTACTATAGACAATTAATTCTGTTTTTCCTGTGATTTTGTTGGCATGACCAGAAATTATTTTAGTAACTTTTTATCCTTCTCATTAGTATGCTGAGTACTAACGTTTATGAAAAGGAGAATATGTCCTTCTTCATCCTAAATAGTCCTTGTTTACCAAATTTCATGACGATTGGTTAAGCTGTTTAGACGATAAGAAGTAACAAACAAACACACTCACATTTATAATAGCAGTTTAACTTGTTTGCATTTTATATATTTTAACCTTTATTCTACCACTTGTAATATATTCAAATTTGAAAAACTTTGTATTTTCTTATGTAAATGAATTGTAATTCTTTGATAAAATAAATATATTATAGCATAATTTCCATAATTTCTTATATTATGCGAACAGGGAAAACAAACAGTGAGCTCATAAAATTTCCGATTAAACATACCTACATATACATATATAGGTATCGTTAAATATTTTTCTAATACAACTTAGAATAGCAAACAAGCTGACGGTCCACTTGATGGAAAGTTGTAATCGTCGCTTACAGACATGAACAGTACCATGAGCATAACAGAGTATACTGTTTCGCCCATGATACCCCCCCTGCGTTGCCATTCCTGAGGAGTCAGGTGTTATTCCTCTGTACCCTGTAAATTCACGTCATACCCCATCCTTCAAACCGAAACACAACCATGCAAACACAACTGCTTTACGGTTGAAACAAGTAAGTAAATACGTAATATACCAGGGTTTTTTACCAGAAGACTTTTTACAAAAGACGTTTGCTTGAACACCTCTGTCCTGTGTTTCTACCGTCAAGCAATTGTGTTTGCATGGCTGTGTTTCGGTATTGAAGGATGGGATATGGCAGTGTATTTACAGGGTACAGAGGAATAACACCTGAGTCCTCAGGAATGACAACGCATTGGGTGTATCATGGGCGAAACAGTAAACTCTGGGTACTATGTCTATGGTACTGCTCACGTCAATAGGTGACGGTTACCACTTTCCAACAGATGGGCCGACAGCTTGTTTGCCATTCTGAGTGGTATAAAAAAATAATAATGTTTACTGTTTATATTTGTTATTTACCTGTTTTGATATAATCTTTGAATCTGGTTCATTTGAAGTGTTATCATTCTAAATAAATATCCATATCTTATCAATACATCAACGAAATGACGATCATACAAATAGATTTTAACATTTATCACAATTTATACATTTCTACTATTTTTTTTTTAATGGATAATAATACAATGGTAACCCCACCTGTGCTATCGATATATACTAGCGGGGCATCAGTAAGGAACAACAAATAAGCATGGAAGTAAATCTGTTAGCCTATCGTGACGAATGCAACAAGTATTAGTCACAATGGTTTCGCGGGGGAACCGCGTGGAGGTCGACCTGACAGGGTCTGCTAGCAATGGGAACTCCATTACTAACAATCCCTTTCCCCCCACTACTTATAAATGTGATGGTTTGTAAGATTGCGTGATTATCGGTTACTTAATCGACCACAAACTGGTGAATGGATATGAATTAAATTTGGTAAAAATATAGATTTTTTTTTACAACACAAAACGAGCATGCGGCTCACCTGATGGTAAGTGATTACCGCCGCCCATGATCACCCACAACACCAGCGGCATTGCAGATGTGCTGCCGGCTTTTTAAAAAGGAATATACTCTTTTCTTGAAGGTTATGTATATTATGTATCGTATCGGTTCGGAAATACTGCTGATGGAAGTTGATTCCAAAGAATGGTTGTGTTTGGAAGAAAGTGCCTTGAAAAACGCACGGTGGAGGACCGCCACTCGTCCAGATGATTGGGATATAACTTTAGTTTGTGGCGGTATTTAACTTTATTCTAACTTACAACATATAGGATACTTTATGTACTACTTTATACGAGCAAAACAGCAAGAAACAGCTAGTATTTATTAATACATACCTAAAAGATTGCCGTGCGGTCTCTGCAAAGTATAGGCCACATTTTTTTTCCCGTTGGTGTCTAATGGAATTGAATGGTCGAGGGATAGGTAGCAGCGTCCCTCTTAAGACATTTCCAAAAGCCAAACTACGGTTGCCAATCTGTCTGCCAAGCGTGGCAACTACTAGTACAATCCCCCCAATGGTAAACTACCATAAGAAACGGAAGCGTTCCTTATGACAGTCTATTGGGGAAGCCTATGTTTGGCAGTGAATAAATAATGGCCGAGATGATAAATGATGATGGCTTAAGAGGATGGGGACAACTGTCTTCATGCTATTAAGTCATCAATTAATAATTATTAATAAGTATATTTTACTCAACAAAAAGTAACTTAATATTAAATAGATTCCAATGACAGACGACATGGTTTTTCATAGAAAATAATTAGGTATAATCTTATATTTAGAATCATTTTTCTGTAAGTGGATTTGCTTCGCAACATACAGTGTTTGCTCCACAATGAAAATTTAACATAACCAGAGGGAGACTTTGTATAAAAGTCGATTGCTTGGGTACCTCTGTCCCATTCGTGTTTCAACCGTGAAGCTGTTGTGTTTGCATGGCTGTGTTTTGGTTTGAAGGGTAGGATATGGCGTTAATTTACTGGGTATGGAGGAATAACACCTGAGTCCTCAGAAATGGCTACGCATGGGGGATATCATGGGCGAAACAGTATACTCTGTTATGTCCATAGTACTGCTCATATCTATAGGCGACGGTTACCACTTTCCATCAGGTGGGCCGTCAGATTGTTTGCCATTCTAAGTTGTATAAAAAAATATATATTTATAATCTTTAAAAAATTGAATTTCAAGACGAATTGAGAATGAGCTTCCTTTGGGAGTTGCTTGAAACTCTTACTTCCTTATTAATATTATAAATGTGTGTTTGTTTGTTACTTTATAGCGTCTTAACGGCTCAATAAATCGTTATGAAATTTGGTATACATATACTTACTGTATTGAATGGAAAAGAAGCTTCTATTTAGGACGGTCAGTCGACATATTCTGGTCACAAAAGGGAATCGGGTAAAAGCTAATATATAAACAATTAAAAAATTATTATATATATATATATATATATATATATATATATATATATATATATATAACTAACAAAATGGGCATTATCTACTCTAATTAAATAAATATTATTATTATATTATATTTTCAGCTATACATCAACAACATTCATTTATTGTTATAAAATTTCATTAAAATCTGTACAGCTGGATTAGGTTTGTTTTAGTAACCAAATATTTTTGCAAATTTGAAAAAAAAATACATATATATGTGAGAATATTTATTTATATTTATTCCAAACAGGGCTGACGACGATGTGGTGCAATCCACGTCGAAACGTCGGAATAACCAAGCAGGTACAATAAAAATTTTGTTCAAAAAAAAAACATTAATGTGTGCTTTATAAGAAAAAGGAATTAATGCCATTATCAAGTAAATTATGTTGATTCATCACGATTTGGTGCACACGAATAGACTGTTTACTCGTGACCACGGCCGCTGTTTCCTGGGAATCTACCATGAAATGAAATTCCGAATTTTCGGACTTGAATTCGTTCACACAGTAATCGGGCCCTACTTAACATTTTGTTCGTCATAAATCCTACCATACAAATACAAAGGGAGTATATTTTAATTTATTTTATACTAAAATGTCATCTCGACAGAAGTCGTTGTAGATAGATATATAATTTACTAGAATAGATAATTTATTTGGATTTTTTACTTACAGCACACAAATTACAACATACATATACAAATAAAAGCGAGATAACATAAATCATAAAAAAAAGAATACATAAAGCTAAATACAATTTTCGTTTGTGAGTGTGCCATAGCAATACAAAGTGGCCACAACTCAGTTTATTGTTTCGCCCTCAAAAGAGCAAAGCACTGATATTCTGTTGTATAGTTTTGAAATGGAATAAGCTTGGATCATAACTGTAATCTTTAATGTAATGTACAACATCATACAATCTATAAAAGCGTTGTAACGTTTACTTCTAACTTACTGTTAAATTATGTTTACAATGTAAGGTTGGCAAACTGCGTATTGATAAATTTTTGTATCGTTTTCTTTTTAATGGCATGCTCATTTTTGTTTGCAAACTGTTATTGTAACTTGTAACAAATAATTTTTTTTTATGGTATCATGAGAAGTATCATGGGTGAAACAGTATATTCTGTTATGTCCATGGTACTGCTCATGTCTATAGGCGACGGTTACCACTTTCCATCAGGTGGGCCGTCAGCTTGTTTGCTATTCTAAGTTGTATAAAAAATAAAAAATAAATAAATATCTATAATGTAGGGATAATCAACAGTGGCCAACTAAAAGTTGAATCTACAGTAGCTATAAAGTATTTCATTCAATACATATCAATAAACGCTGTGCGTAAATCTGATTCGAATCACTTGTCTAAACTCCCCGATTTCTCAACACTTATCAAATCTCAATTGGAATATAGATAATTTATTAAGTGGACATTATGAAATTTGGCGAATGAAAACATTTCATGTATCTATCTATGTACCTAAAGATACAAATTATCTTCAATACGATCCGAACTCAAGGTGAAATTTGAAATATTCTTTAGCATTACAAAATAGCCAAGTCGTATCGACCTTGCGTCGACATTTTTTTAGTAGTAAACAGTAATTATCTACATTTTAGGTGACAATTCAAATGCCAATTTGGTTTTGTTAACTTGCATATAATTAGATTTGTAGCAGAACTTCCAAATGAATGCATATATGCCACTAACAAAGTTGGAACAGAACTATTCAATCCGAAAGCATAATGTGTACTTACGCAATTATATTTTCGAGCTACCTTTTAATAAGTGAAGTTATCTTTTCATATGGTCTGCAAGAATTGAGTATTAAAAAAAAAGTGGAAATTGTATCATAATTATAACAGCTGTTAACTGTCCACTGCCGAACATAGACCTTGCCAGTAGTTACCACGTTTGACAACCGCAGTTGGGTATTGGTGATGTTTTAAGAGGATTGCCTATACCCATCTTTTTTTTTATATATACAACTTAGAATGGCAAACAAGCTGACGGCCCACCTGATGAAAAGTGGTAACCGTCGTCTATAGACATGAGCATAACAGAGTATACTGTTTCGCCCATGATACCCCCGATGCGTTGCCATTCCTGAAGACTCAGGTGTTATTCCATCTATTCCTTAGTTATTTGTTTATCCCTTAATAGCAATTGTATGATTTAATGAAAATACAAGTTGTACTTATATATTTTAAGCATGACCAAATCTAAAAAATTTGCTTTTTTGATAAATGTCATAGGGCGTAAAGCAACAAAAAATTGCGTGCATTCAATATTACAAGTTGTAAATTTAGTTGTATTTTTTTTATATTTGTTACCTCTTAATTCCGTAATTAATAAATCAATTTACAAAATTCCATGTTTTCCAAATGGATATATTTTCAAATTGGTCCCATAGAAGTTTTATTATAATATATTTATATTTTGTATTTGATTATACAGAGTAAAATAAATATAAATATAAAAATGTAAATAAAAATTTAAGAATAAAACTTATTCATATAAAATTGTTACCAGACGATATCTGTACCTGGAAGATATTTAAAAAATATATATATGGTAGGTCTAAATAAGAGCAATAGATACGAAATCAATGATATACCAAAATAATGAATTGACATGACTAAATAGTATATAAATGTACAAAAAGGGACAAAATATTATTACACTATGTATGTGTTATTATGATAATTTTTTTTTTGGTGTAATAATTTTTAATACTGGCACGCCTACAGTGTAGCAGAGTAAAATTGAATTAATTTACACGTATAAAAATGTACCTTATTCCAACAAATAAATATATTCGAAATTCTAATTCATTATTTTTTATAATTTTTATTTGTCTGTATCTTTGTTCTGAGATTACGCAAAAACTACTGCAACAAATTGGATGCGGTTACATAATTGTATTCCAGAATGTCTAACTTAAAAATTGATGTATATTTTATCTTGATACGCCATCTAGAACTGGCTTATTTTTTGGTTTTCCTATTTCTAAAATTCACGAGTATGAAATAGTGGGTAAAAGGCTAGTTAGTTTATTTTTTAATGGGTGAAAATGAATTGACTGCCCCGCCTGCGCTAACGGGATACCCTGGCGGGGCACCAGTGAAGGATGATCGATGAGAATGAAAACAGGCCAGTAAGCCAATCATGATGAATTCATCAGGAATTAACCATGATAGTTTCCAAGGAGAACTGCGACGAGGTCGACCTGGCCGGGTATATCGCTAGCAATGAAATTCTCAGTCCCCATTACTAACAATCCCTTTCCTCTTAGTATTTATTATAATGGTATTCAGATAAATGTGAGGCTGTGGCCCATCAACGTTTAGAAATCCTCGGAACGGTGAGGTCGCTCCGTGAGGCCTGTGAAGAACCCAGGAAGCTTCTCCGCTTCTGGGCGGAGCTAGGTTGGCTGCACTAGCCACGACTCATACGCACAACGGCCCAAATGAGAAGCTAAGCGCGGAAAATGGAGTCTTTTTCACATTCACATTCACATTGGTATTCAGATACGATTATGCGCCGTTTATCTTATGTCTGTAACCAAGTGAGATACCATCTGTAACTTGTCAATAAGAAATAGAATAATAATCGAGTGGCAAGTAGTAAGAATGACTTCATTGCACTAAAACTAAACAGCGCACGTGATTACCCTGCTGTTGCAGACACCTATAGACATGGTTGATATCGGTACCGCTTCAATATCTTAGATTCCTTTGGATACTGGAGTTATCTCTATTATAACGCCTATATCGATATCATCCATACTAGTCAGATATTTACATTTATTCTGATCAGATTTTTCTTTACGATATTACGTGTTGGATAATCGATATTTAATATATCCGTTTTTGAGCTAATGTATAAATAGCAGAAGGAGACTTTGTACAAAAATCGTCTGCTTGGGCACCTCCCATTCGTGTTTCTACCGTGAAGCAGTTGTTTGCATGGCTGTGTTTCGAGTTTGAACAGTGAATTACATGAATTACAGGGTACAGAGGAATAACATCTGAGTCCTCAGGAATGGCAACGCATGTGGGGTATCATGGGCGAAACAGTATACTCTGTTACGTCCATGGTACTGCTTATGTCTATAGGCGACGGTTACTACTTTCCATCAAGTAAGCCTGTCAGCTTATTTGCCATTCTATATTGCACATAAAAACATATTATAATAACAATATATAAATATTATTATATAAAACTAACCCTTATTTTATAGTTTATAATGACCGTTTACTACGAGTATACTAGACAGGCTGTATGCTTTTTTACCTTAGTGATATAAAAAATAGAAAAAAAAAAAATATTCAGACACGTGTACTTGTTAAACTATTCATAGCCCGTCTAAATTTCTAAAACTATCCAAAACCCTCTTTCCAAGGATTTTTCTTCCTCGAATAATAGAAATAATTTTTCTCTACGTCCTGGAGTGGTTGCTATTAGTAACAAATGGGATTTTATCGTCCTACCTAGATTTCGTTTACATCTTGACCATTTTATCTTTAACTAGCAATCCGCCCTGGCTTCACACGGGTAGGTACAGTTACGTACGTACGGACAGATAAATATGGACAGTTGATAGTTATATATATATATGACAAAATTAATAACGATGGACTGATACAAAAATAGATGCATGTTTGTTACTCTTTCACGCGAAAACTACTAAACAAATTTGAATGAAATTTAGCACACTAGTAATTTATATCCTAACTTAGTACACAGTGTTTTATATTACTCTCAATTTCGTGTATAATATAGTATATACCATATATGTGTAAGTATATTTGTTATTTATATATATTTATTCGTTTATGTATGTAATTTTAGTATGTATGTATATCAATAATTACTAGTACCGCATTCGAGTATTCTGACACTTCCCTATGGTTGACTGGGAGAGAATGCTTTTAGCATTAAGTCCGCCATGTACACATATTTGTACTAAGGAATAACACCTGAGTCCTCAGGAATGGCAACGCATTGGGGGTATCATGGGTGAAACAGTATACTCTGTTATGTCCATGGTACTGCTCATGTCTATAGGCGACGTGGTTACCACTTTCCATCAGGTGGGCCATCAGCTTGTTTGCCATTCTGTTGAATAAAAAAATAAAAAAAATAATGAATAAATAAATAATTTATATATTGATTCCCGCAGGCAAAGCCGCAGGATGCAGCTAGTAATAATAAGAAAGAAAGAGCACAATGGGCAGCCTTATTGTTAAAAACGGTATATCACAGACAATATTTATATATTGTAAAAAGGAACAATTTTCTAGTCTGGTAGAAATATTGTGTTAAAATAACAGTTGAGAACATTTCTTTGACGGTATTTCATTTTGCTACGAGCAGTGACGCCTCAATAAATATTCATACCGATGTTCCGAGGACAATAACGTCTGTGGTTAAGGATGGAATTCAAAAAATATGGTACATAAGTAAATAGATAGATAGATATTCTGAATTGTTTTTCCAAAAAAAAAATACAATAGTAAACCTATTAAAAAAAAAATAGTACAAACAATTACAAGAAAAGATTACACTGAGAAAACTGAAGTTTTTATCTGTAACTTCGTCTTCGTAACTGGAATAAGTGATTTGATCGCGTTAAAAAGTAGCCTATTTGCTTCTCCATATTAATTCTATATTGTTTGTTCCACTTCGAAAGATAGGGTAATACTTTTTTTTAAATGAGGATGAATTCATCAGGAATTAACCATGATAGTTTCCAGAGGGAACCACGAGGAGGTCGACCTGGTTGGGTATATTGCTAGCAATCTCAGTCTAAGCCAGGCATAGGTTATATTAATACTGCTCCAATATCTATATATTGGGTAGTATTGATGGCGGATAAAAGGTCAACATCCATTCCGATATTGGCCATACCGGTCAGATATCTATATTGATTTTAATCGGGTTCTTCGTTTCGACATTAAATATTGGATAAAACAGTTAACATATTCATTATTAAGCCATATATATATATTGTAACTAAAATATATATTTATTGCTATATGTTACGCATCCCTAGTCTCTAGTTAATATAGGAATGTCACTATTATTTTGTCACCTATGTACCTACATCTATTTTGTCAAATATGAAATAGTAATTTTACAACCTAAGTAATTAACTTTATGCTCACTGACTTGTAACAAATTATACATAATTATTATATTTACTTGCCATATGGTACCGGCATAAAATAGATCACCCCTTTTTTTCCCGTGGGTGTCGTAAGAGGCGATTAAGGGAGGGCGAGGGATGGGCAGCAGCGTCCCTCTTAAAACATCTCCAGAACTAAACTGCAGTTACCAATCTGCCTGCGAAGAATGACAGCTACTGGCAAAATCCCCCAAAGGGGAGACTTATATTCAGCAGTGGACAGTTAAAAGCTGATATGAAGATTATATGTATATATATAAACAAAATATATATAATATACAAAAAATAAAATACATATACAAAATTACATTACGTCAAGAGGCAATAATGTTGCAGATCTATAAACATATTTATTATTATAGCCCAATAAAAATAATAACACGTGTTGAAAACATTTATACCTAATTACAAGTGGTGATTTTGTAATGGACTTTAACGCATTCAATACACTTCAACAATATGTTTAAAAATATGGTTAATTCAAAAGCATAATTAGAATGGCAAACAATTGACAGCCCACCTGATGGAAAGTGGTAACACGTCGCCTATAGACATGAAAGCAGTACCATGGACAAAACAGAATATACTGTTTCGCTCATAATACCCCCCATGCGTTGCCATTCCTGAGAACTCAGATGTTATTCCTCTGTACCCAGTAAATTCACACCATATCCCACCCTTCAAACCGAAACACAGCCATGCAAACACAACTGCTTCATGGTTGAAACACGAATGGGACAGGGGTACCTAAGCAATCGACTTTTGTACAAAGTCTCCCTCTGGTAGTCATACTGACGTCATAATGACGGATTAACTGACCTGCTTTCATCGTCATTTTCATCATCATCACTAAGTGGTACCCCGCCAGCGTATATTAAATTATAAACCGTCGTGACAACTTTTCTTAAATTTATTCCATTTACAGTCATTAACAAGATATATTTTTATTATATTAGTTAAATGAAACTATACATGCATTGGTATATTAGTATGGTGAAACGGTATATACAAGGAGGGGGAGGGATTGTGAGTAATGCGGACTACCAGTCCTGTTGCAGCAATATACTCTGTCAGGTCGACCTTCACGCGGTTCTACCTAAAAACCGTCGTGCTGAATTCCAGGTGTATTCATCACTGTGGGCTAACTGGCATACTTTCGTCCTCACCTATGTCACAATGGGTTAATTGATCTGCTTTCATCCTCACCTATCATCCCTCACTTGTGCTCCGTTAGTGTATACCGTTAACGCAGGCGAGGTGACCATTCCGTTCCCACCCATTAAAAAAATGTGACTAATAAAGATAGCCTGTTGTGTTTAATATTGTATAAAAAAAGGATAGAATTTTGATTAAATTAAAGTATTTATTTTATTGTAATTTTATACTTTACGTAAATTAATAAAACATGATTTAAATAAATAAATAAAAAACCATTCCACTTAAAACGTAACCAAATGCCTAACTAACTGGAGTTGCTGATGCGCCTGCCAATTATATTATATAATTTTTTTTTATAATATTTAATATAATATAAATAATATTTATGCGATTCTTACTCTTATGAAAATATTTTGTAAGACATTTTTAAATTATTACATATATTCTTTATTGCACTTGTAAGTCAGTGACCCAGTAACAAGTGACCATATATAACAAGTGATTATATATATGTATATATATATATATATATATATATTTCATATAATTATTTATTTACTCTTTAATTATTAAACACTAATTAGTGCTTCTACGTAAAGCAAGAATCTAAGAATAACCTATTTTATATCAAATTTTATTTTGTAAATGGCAACGCGTGATCATGAAGAATTTTACTATTTAATTACAATTCTAGAGGTAAAGTAATTCCACCTGACAGAACATGTTGTTAATAGTGGGCACTAAATTCCCCATTATTAATAATCCCGTCCCACTCACATCAACCCGTTCAGGCTATCTTTAATTAATGAATTATTAAATTTTATCTCAAAGAAAAAACGCTCATTATTAATTTTAACTCTAATTAACTAAATTATAATTAATATTTATATAAGAAGCTTTACTTAAAGCACAAAAGCATCACTTCAATTAAAATACAACCTTTACTAATATAAAAATTGTGAAAGTGAGTTTGTTTATTACCACTTAGCTCTTCAATCGTTTTAACAATTTTTAGGAAATTTGATGCATGTATACAAATCGAGATGGAAAGAGACATTTATATTGTATTTTTTTTTCAGTATAATATTTTGCTTTAATTGTTTATATTTATAATAAGTTTACTATTGTAATCTTATGGAGGGAACAATAAAGAGTATCTATCTATCTATCTATCTATTCTATAGGCTACTTTTTACATCAATAAATTAATATATTCTAGTCACGCAGATAAAGTCGCAAGCAAATACTTGTCCTAGTTATAATAAAGAGAAAAAAGATTAAGTTCCTATACGAACACAGCGCGTCCAGTTTTTCTATACATGTTATTGTTTTTAGTTAAAAAACTTAAAATTTTAACCATGTGTTCATGTGGTCCTGACATAGAATAGGCCACCCATTCCTTTCCCGTGGGTGTCGTAAGAGGCGACTAAGGCAGGGCGAGGGATGGACAGCAGCGTCCCTCTTAAAATATCTTTAAAGCTTAACTGCGGTTTCCAATCCGCCTACCAAACGTGGCAATTACTGGCAATTACAATTACCCCTTAGAGGTAGGCTTATGTTCAGCAGTGGACAGTTAAGGGCTGGTATAATGATAATTATGTCTATACATAGAAGATATTTTAAAAAGTTGTCATAAGGTGTCTTAACGTAAGCAACAAGCGCAAAAAAATATTGAATTTTTGTATGTCCGTATGTATGTTATGGAATCACGCAAAAACTACTATACCATATTGAGTGCGGTCTTTACAGTTGTAGTTCTGAAAAACTTAAAATCTGGTTTATGTTTTATTCTGATACACCATCTATATGATTACCTGGGGGGGGGGAAGGGATTGTTAGTAATGGGCACTAACCGCCCCATTGCTAGCAATATACCCTATCATTATTATTTAAGTTAATTCTAGTACAATTCATTACGATGGGCCAACTGACTTGCTTTCATCGTCACCTATCATCTCTCGCTGGTGCCCCGCCAGTGTACACCGTTAGCGCAGGCGGGGTTACCATTCTATTATCACCCATATAAATAAAAATATATATGATAATCTATTTCAAAAATCCTAGTAGCTAAGTAAAGCTAAGTTTCAGCATTCAGTTAAGTTAAATGACATGAATGACAATGGAAAATCGGTATATTCCTTCAATTAAATCTAAAAAAAACATGTTTCAATACAATTATTTCATTCATTTAGATAAGATATAAGAATAGACGTTACAAAATCCCACTAATAATAAGTATGAATATATATATATATATATATATATATAGATATATATATATATATAAGTATATATAACTTAACTAAGTGAGCTTTACAGAGTTTCCCAATACTCTCATTCAGAAAACATCAGTACAGTAACTTAACAGTAACAGTATAATTAAATGTAAAAATATTAATTACATTTAAATCACATAATAATAATAATAATATCATAAAACTCAGAACACAAACACTTTGTGGTCATCTGACGAAACTCCAGCATATATTCTTTATTGCACTAAAACATACAGTAATAATAACAAATTAGTAACAGAGTAAGCAAAGGTGAACTTATCTCTAAGCGATTTCTTCCAGTCAACCTAACACAATGGTATAGGATATGTAGTAACAATAAGTAGGCAATAAGCAATTTGATACGTTCGCATTGAATGGCGTTTGATTGACAGCCAAATATACAGAATACTTATTAACGTAACCCATTCTTTAAGACTAATATAATCATTAGTATGATCTTAAAAGGATCTTTTGTTTAAAAAGAAATAAAAAAAGATTATTTACCAAAATTCTCGAAAGAAGAACATTACATACATATATTAACGGAAATATATAGTAATAGTTATGTACATATCTTGTATTGTGTAGTCTGTGACTTAAAATAATCTTTAATGCATTTCTAATTTTATTATGGAACATAAAATGGCAAACAAGCTGACGGACCACCTGATGGAAAGTAGTAACCGTCGCCTATAGACATTAGCAGTACTATGGACATAACAGAGTATACTGTTTCGCCCATGATACCCCCATGCCTTGCCATTCTTGAGGATTCAAGTGTTATTCCTCTGTACCCAGTAAATTCACGCCATATCCCACCCTTTAAACCGAAACACAGCCATGCAAACACAGCTGCTTCACGGTTGAAACACGAATGGGACAGAGGTACTCAAGCAATCGACTTTTGTACAAAGTCTCCCTCTGGACTTTTTCCTTAGACTTTTCGGTATTAAAACTTATTTATTTATTTATTTAAAGGAACACCAACAGCATATTGCATTATAACATATATAACAAACATTAAATGCAATGCAATATTAATGCACATGCCTATTAAAGGTATTCAATTCGGAGATAAGGAGTCGGTTTTTTTCTTACATTTTTGGCTATAACTAAAAAAACTACACATTATTAATATAAATCAATTTTAAAATGTACAAATGAAGCCCTTTTATACGATATCTCATTTGAACTAGTAGGTCAATTTTAAAATTTTGAGTATCTGTTTATATAAACTGGCATAGTGTGGGCGCAGGTTAGATGCAATCTTGCATTGGACCTGCGACCCACACAAATACATTTCATAATCACCTACCATCTCGTAGCTATGGAGTCTGTATATTTATTTATGTACAATACCCTCGGCTTGTAAGTCGCCTACTCGTAAGTAATTGTTTTTTTTTTTTATATTATCATTTGACCATTAACTGTCCACTGCTAAACGTAAGCCTTCCCCGCAAGAGAAGTTTTGCCAGACGAACGCTGCTTTACATTCCTTGATCATTCAGTTCCCATAGTCGCTTCTTACGATACCCACGGGAAAGGAAGGAATGGTCTATTCTATGCCGGAACCACACAGCGGTTTACTTATATACTTATATATCTTTGTATTTTTATATTATTATTTTTATATAAATGTTTTCTACACCTTTTTTTGTTAGTTCGTATAACAATTTCAAATGGCATACTATGTCATTATTCCTTCAATCACGAACAGTTTTCTGTTTAACCAAACAAAAAAAAAATACAATTGAATTGAGACTATCCTCCTTTTGTGAAGGCGGTTAAACATATAGACGAATCAAGAACCTTCTTTTAGAGACTGCTCGAAAAAAATCATTTATAATTTCTTAGCACTCTCCCCTTTGCATTTATATTTGATGGCGTTTTCGTTGCGGTGTAAGTATTTCTTAGAAATAATTATGCCTTAAGTCCTGAATTATATATAAGGGCCTCTGAAATTGACTGTGTAAAAAAAATTTAACGGTATCCTTCTCAAAGGTGTAGCTTACATCAAGCATTCTCTTTTATCAAACATTTATTTAATATAATATTTCACGCCTCTGGACGCAAGACCTTGAGCCTGATATCATTAAGAGTTCACTAGGAGTTCTTCATAAAGACGTCAAGCTACTAATCTCAAGACAATCGCTTACCAAATTCCATGATTCTAGGTCAACGGGAAGACCCTATAGGTTTTGATTCCCTTTGCGTATGTCAAAATATGCAATATAAATAGACTTTTGATTGCGTCGATTTAGAAGCATGATTTTTTCACTGCTTTAAGAGATTGCAGACCTAAGTATATGATACTAATTTCAACTTGATACCTTCACGCGATAAGAAAAAGGGTCTTGATAGACAGATGGACGGATAGACGAATGGATGGATAACAAAGTGAGCCTATAAGGGTTCCGTTTTTCTCTTTTGGAGGTACGGAACCCTAAAAATGACGATTTCAAAGAGCTTATAAGCATGTTTATTTAAATAAAGTTTATTTAAATAAAGGTTATTTATATTATTTCTATACTATTTATTATAAAATGGTGAGAACTTAGTGAAAGATGCTTCACTGGTATCCCGCCAATATATATCTATAGTACAGGCAGAGTTAAAATTTCATTATAATTTAAATATACAGTTTCCAATTTAATCAGGTACTGATTGATTGAATGATTAATCATTAGTCATTGATACTCAGTGAACCAAAAGTATAATTGTTAATCTACGCTTACCTGTGTTAAAGACCTTGACCGATGTGAATTCTCGCTATGGGAAATGAAACCTTATCGCTGCTGTAGTAAAATATAAATTTGTTTGGATAAGCTACAATAATTTATGACAAATAGTATAGATCAGTCAGTTGTGGGTTTGTCAAATCAGTCGACTCTCAAATGTCTTATAAACATCACTAAATATATTTTTGTTTTTTTTTTTTAATTTGTGAGTGTGTATATATATTTTTTTTATTTATCAATAGAGGTTTGTATAATCTGTATATCTGTAGTGTTTAATTTTTTTAAATTAATTTATATGTGCCATTTTAAAATACTAATCTAACGTAAGTAAATAATTTTAATAATACAAATACATTTAAACAAGCTTTTATAACACAAAAATTAAAAACGCAACTAAAACACAAAAAAAGTTAAAATACATTTGAAAATGGAACCATAATCTCACCATTTTTTTTTATTTTATACGTTCAAATTTTTAAATTACATTATATTATAGAATAGTTAGAATCAAACTTAGATTTAGAAGTTATGGTGGAATAAATAAACTTACATGCATTGTTGAACCTTTAAAAAAATTTTACACTCTTTTTTGAGCAGTCGTGTAAAATTAATATATATGTATATATATATATATATATATATATATATATATATATATATATATATATATATATATATATATATATATATATATAATAAAAGTGTAATAGAATACAAATAAAATATACAAGAAATATATCATACAGTGAAAATACAATAATTATATGTCATTCACTAAACTATTGAAATAATATTTCAATAAAGACTATATTTCAATAAAGATTATAGTCCTATATAATATTATATCTATTAAAATAGTTAATTATTATTCGTGTCGATGGCCAAAGGATCAGACATTATTAGTTCAAAGTTTCACCATGTCAATAGCACTAACATTGACCTCAAAGAAAATCTTTTAGGACATACTGCATAGTTTTCAAAAGTTCAACTGGTTAATCTAATCACGATGGTTAGAAATGGCTAGAAATAAATAATAATGCTTGGGGCGAAAGGGATTGTTAGTAATGGAGACTGAGAATCCCATTGCTAGCAATATACCCAACCAGATCGATCTCCTCGCGGTTCTCCCTGGAAACTATCATGGTTAATTCCTGATGAATTCATCATGATGGGCTAACTGGCCTGTTTTCATTCTCATCTATCACCCTTCACAGGTGCTCCGCCAGCGTATCCCGTTAGCGTTAGCAGGCGGGGTTACCATACCATTTTCACCTATAATAATATATATATATATATATATATATATATATATATATATATATATATATATATATATATATATATATATATATATATATATATATATATATATATATATATATAATGCTTGTAACGATAGACGAAGAAATGGACGAATAAGTGGATGGACCGATGTTTGTTACTCTCTCATGCAAAAACTGCTGAACGGATTTGAATAAAACTTAGTATATAAATAGGTGTATTCTGACTTAGCATATATGCTACTTTTTGTACTGATTCTCGTGAGCAAAGCCACAGAATACAGCTAATAGAATAAATGCGAAAGTTTGTAATGGTAAATGGATGAATGGATTTTTTTATACAACTTAGAATGGCAAACAAGCTGACGGCCCACCTGATGGAAAGTGGTAACCGTCGCTTATAGACGTGAGCAGTACCACGGACATAACAGAGTATACTGTTTTGTCCATGATACCCCCCATGCGTTGCCATTCCTGAGGACTCAGGTGTTATTCCTTTGTACCCAGTAAATTCACGCCATATCCCACCCTTCAAACCGAAACACAGCCATGCAAACACAACTGCTTCACGGTAGAAACACGAATGGGAGATGCCCAAGCAAACGACGTTTGTATAGTCTCCCTCATTCCTCTGGATGGATGTATATTACTCTTTCCCGCAAACTACTCAAGGTATTTGAATGAAATTTTGTACACGGGTTGACTATATCCTAACTCAGCACATTGGATAGATTATGTACTGATTCACGCGACCAGAATCGCAGGGTACAGCTAGTAAAAAGCAATAAGATTAGAATAATTTAGGAACTAGTTTTAAAATTCCCCCAAAGTTCGCATCCCAATTTTTTATGGATTAAGATGGAATAGTTGGAATGGCTAATGATATATAATGATGAAGTATCATTGGAGGATCAAACTATGAAAATAAAGGCAGATTAGTTAGCTCATTGTGGCAAATTTACTACAAATCAAGTTTTTAAAAGGGGACCGCTTGGAGCTCGACTTGGTGGGCTATATTGCTAACATTCCCATTACCAGAGGGGGGCTTTGTACAAAAGTCGTTTGCTTGGGTACCTTTGTCCCATTCGAGTTTCAACCGTAAAACCGAAACAGAGCCATGCAAACACAACTGTATTTGCATGGCTATGTTTCGGTTTGAAGGGTGGGATATGGCGTGAATTTACTGAGTACAGAGGAATAACATTTGAGTCCTCATGAATGGCAACGCATGGGGGGTATCATGGGCGAAACAGTATACTCTGTTATGTCTATGGTACTGCTCATGTCTATAGGCGACGGTAACCGCTTTCTATAAGGTAGGTCATCAGCTTGTTTGCCATTCTAAGTTCTATAAAAAAATACTAACAATCCTTCTCCCCTGGTCTATGGTATTCTCAGTTCTTTAATAAATAATTTATTGCTTGCAATGTCTTCCTCTATTTCGCAACTATCTATTTACCGACTTGCATTTATTGCGACCTCTACTGATGACCTTTACGAGGTTATTGCTTTACATAGCCACGGTTGCCTTGCATTGCACTTGGTTGTAGATAATACAGTATATAACTAGGCTATCGAAGAACCCTTTTTCCCTATCAGTTACTGTTTGTTTCACTCGGCAATATACATTGATACTTCGAAAGAATTATTTAAAAAAGGAATAAAATTACTCTTTCTAAATTAAATTTATTTGAAATGTTTATCAGATTTAAAATTAATATTTATTAATTTTCAAATTTAATTTAAAGTTATTTATTTAATTTTAATTTAATATTTTAAATGAAATAAATATAATTACGATTTAAAATTGAAATTTATGAATGATTAACGTTCTAATTAAGATATTTATTACATACTAACATAAGTGGGTGACATACAAGCAGCCCACCTGAGTAAACGGTTATAATTGAAAGGTAATATGTCTTTTGTAAATATAGGCAGGTAACAGCACAAATAGATATATCAATTTTATGAGTGTTCATTCCGATACTTGTCAGATAACAACGTCTTTTTGAATGTTATACAAATTGACGGTTTTTCTCATGAAAAGTGATAGCTGTCGTCTATAGGCTTGAACAATATGATGACTATCACATATTGTACTGTAATACTCTAGAGAAAAATTTATAAAAATTAACAGCTTAATGTTGGAAATTGAATGGTGAAAATGGAATGGTAACCCCGCCTGCGCTAACGGGATACGCTGGCGGAGCACCAGTGAAGGGTGATAGATGAGAATGAAAACAGGCCAGTTAGCCCATCATGATGAATTCATCAGAAATTAACCATGATAGTTTCCAGGGGGGACCGCGAGGAGGTCGACCTGGTTGGGTATATTGCTAGCATAAGTTAGGATATATCCTACCCGTGTTCTAAATTATATTCAAAACCCTTTAGTAATTGCGTGAAAGAGTAACAGATATTGTCCATCTATTAATCATTACAAACTTTCGCATTTATTGTATTAAAAGGATCCAGGTAGATAGATAGATAGATAGATGATTTATTTACATTACTTACAGCACATAAATTACAATAAAAAAAAACATACACGTAATACATACCAAAAGAGACAAAAGAAAAAAATAAAAAATGCACAAATAAAAAAAAATACAAAAACAAAATATATAATCTAACAATCTCCTTTCTTACCATTCCTTCATGCGTGTGCCATAGTAACATAAAATGGTCAGTTTATTGCTTTGCCCTTAAAAGAGCAAAACTCTGATATTCTGCTGTGGCCAAGAGTCAGTCGCGAAATTTTGCGAAACTGCATTGTATGTGTCCATTATATTTGCCTTCACTTGATATTTATTTATTTATGTAGAATATAATAACAGATACCATTAGATGAGGGGTAGTCAGAGATCACTTTCTGTCGCATTCAGATATTCAGGCAATAAATATTTCGGCTACGTACCTATTAGGCATGCCAATATTTTGTTTATTAATTAAAAAGATTTTAAGTTTAATACAGATTTCAAGTATGAACACTCTTAGAGGTAGTGTTAAGCCATGTTTATTTAAGGAGATTGTTACTTAGTGGAAACAATAAATGCTACTATTAGATACTGTATAGATAAGATTACTAAAGTGGGTGTAATATCTAAGAGCATTCTAAATGGAACACAAACAAAAAAAAAAAACAAGAGAATTAAGGCATAAGATCTCATGAATAGGTTTAATTAATTCTGAAATTTATTATTATAAATTAAAAGTGGCTGAGACCTCTCTATACAAACGTACATTCTTATTTTTCTTTTAATTCGGTAATGTCTAGATATAAAGTCAAATGTTAAGGTCGATTAGAGTTGTACTTTATTCTATATATTTTTTTTTTATTTAATTTAACAGTACTCTAATTATTACACAAACTAAATAAATAAATACAAAGCGCAAATCAAATATATTACCATGTGAATAGATTTAATTAATTCTCAAATTACTTTTAAATTAAAAAGTGTTCGCCCCGTGTTCGAAATTCGATCATAACCTTTATTGTAATTTTTATTATATTGTAAAATTTATTATGATTATATTTGACATTCAGTAAGACTATATTCCGAAATCTTTGCTATAGACAAATAATATTAATCTATTCTCAAGTTGACCACAGACTTTAACAATAAATAAAAGAGTATATGCCAATGCGTGTGTGTGTCAAATACGTGGAAGTGTGTGTATTTTTTTTATTAGTCTAATGTATTTTTTTATGGATATTTAAAAAAAAAAACATTAGCATTCTGCACTCCTTCTCTATATTAACGATAATAGTGCCAAATTTCATATTCCTGTGTAAAAAGTTTTTGCTTCACATATTACTGAATTTTTTATATCAATGTTCTTAGACTAATAGAAATATTTTTCTATTGTTAGTTGTATTAATGTTACAGAAGAAAAAAATATAATTTTCTCTTTGTGATTTTTTACTTGTAATTTTTGTATACTAAGATTTTTATATAATCTTTTGAATCTGTGATTGGTGAACAATAAAAATTATGCAAATCTTAAAAATCGTATACTTAGACAAAGAAAAATATATATCTACTCAAACATTGTCTGGAAGAGATTGCTTAGCGATAAGGCCGCCTTCTGTATCATTTCTCATTAAATTAACTATATTTATTATTTTATAAATAGTGCAATTAAGTTTAATATAAATAAATCAATATACCAAATGGATGTATATATATATATATATATATATATATATATATATATATATATATATATATATATATATATATATATATATAAAGGTCGGTCGGCCAATTCCTAACAACAGAATGAAATAACGAAGAGTATCTACGAAGATAATCCAATATTTGTTTTTAATTCCAGATAATTTGAAAAATGGAAAAGGACGACAATATAACGAAGGAAGGACGAGATAATTTCAATTCCACGTAAGTCGAGTTATATTTTCTTCCTTATTTACTAAAGTAATAAAATTTAAACTAGACAATGTCTGTACATGGGAGATATTAAAATAAAATACAGAAGGAGTCTTAACAATTTAATATATTAGACAATAAATGCTAAAATATTATTTTTTACGAATTTCATCTCTCTGTCTGTTTGTTCCAGCATCACGCAAAAACTGCTACATTAAATTAGATGCAGTTTTTAGTTTTTTATAGTTGTATTCCTGCAGATCTATCTTAAAATCTGGTGTATTTTTTATATTAATACACCATCTAGAAGTAGTTTATTTCATTGTTTATCCTACTTCTGAAGTTCACGCCTACGAACTAACAGACAAAGTTAGTATTTTATAAATATAACTTGAAAATTTTCTGTTGCTTACTTGATAAGTTGTCACTTGTCAACTTAGAAACGTAAAATATGTTTTCTCTAATATAATACTTCGAGCGAACGACTTTAAATTTCAGTGGTATTAAAAAGATTTATTTTTAAATTTTATTTTTATGCCACTTAGAATGTCAAACAAGCTGATGGCCCACCTGATGGAAAGTGGTAACCGTCGCCTATAGACATAAGCAGTACCATAGACATAACTGAGCGTACTGTTTCGCCCGTGATACCCCCCATGCGTTGCCATTCCTGAGGACTCAGATGTTATTCCTCTGTACCCTGTAAATTCACTGCCATATGCCCACCCTTCAAACCAAAACATGCAAATACAACTGCTTCATAGTAGAAACACGAATGGGACAGAGGTGCCCAGGCAAACGACTTTTGTACAAAGGCTCCCTCTGGTAAATTAATTAAATAGATAGATTCACCACTCACTTTTATTGAAACGATCTGAAATGACTAATTAGCGTCCATAGGTGCTGCTTTCTATCTAGAGGTATTGAACATTTACCTATGTACGGTTCAGTATAAAAAAATATTGCTTCGTTTCATGGTGTTTGATTTAGACAAATAATATCTTCGATATTACAGGTGAATGTTATAGAAATTGACGGTATTGTGAGAATACCTATATATTTTATGGCGTTATTGTGAACGTCGCCTTGATTGATAGTTACTTTGGTTACTTACTACACGAACAATACATATTTGTTGAATTGAATATCAAACAAATTGTTATATTACTGAGGAGATTGATCGGATTGATACCTGCTGCTGATTTTCACCACCGTACAACCCGCCACAAACTAAAGTTTCATCCCAATCATCTGGACGAGTGGCGGTCTTCCACCGTGCGTATTTCAAGGCACTTTTCCATGCACAACCATTTTTTGGAATTAACTTCCAGCAGCAGTATTTCCGAACCGATACGACAACATAACCTTTAAGAAAAGAGTATATTCCTTTTTAAAAGGCCGGCAGCACACCTGTAATGCCGCTGGTGTTGTAGATGATCATGGGCAGCGCTAGTCACTTACCATCAGGTGCGCCGCACGCTCCATTGCCCCCTGTGCTGTAAAAAATAAATTTATTGACAAATTAACCCCACATTTATAAAAAAAAATATAATAAAATTCTCAGTGAATAATTTAAAATAATTCTATTATATTCTGTTTTATAATAAAATATATTATAAATAGTAATTTTTATAATATAATTATATTTTTTTTATTCAATTAATATTAAATTTGTTTTTATTGATACTCGCGTAATAACATTTTATTATAATTATTTTTATCATACTATTCCATGTCAGCCGTTAATCGTCTACTGCTAAATATAGGCCCCTATTTGGGTGTTGCCAGTTATTGCTGCGCTTTGCAGGCAGGTTGGTAGGTGATGTTTTAAGAGGGACGCTGCTGCCTATTCTCTTTCCTATTCTCTCAAATATTAAGAGCACTCTGTGACTTCTTCTTATTTCCAAAAATAAAAAATCAGCTCAAAGGGATACAATTTTTGTCGCCGGATGATGCGCTCTCAGCGTTCGAGCAGGCTGTAAACGAGGTGTCTGCGGCGGACTGGAAAAAGTGTTTCGAAGACTGGTTCAGATGCATGAAACTTTGTATAGAGACTGGTGGAGAGTACTTTAAAAAGATTTAATAAAAATATATTTACCTATAGAACATTTTTTTAGTGTCGCAAAACTTTCTGAGTGTCCCACGTATATTCGATATACATACTCTATTTAATATATTTATACTTAGTCTCACTATCTTTATGAAAATATTTTTATTATTTAAATAATAGAATAATTTAATGATTATTTAATCGCAAAGAATCCTTATTGTATATTTTAATAAATATACTATTTGGAAATTTAAATCTGCAATATATGAATACTTATAAGTATTCATAGGTACTCGTATTTACTAGTATATTTGAATAAATATTTACCATAACCGTACCGTGAAGGAGTTCAATGCAAATATCGGGACCAAAAAGAATTGATTACAGCTGTCAATCTCGCATATTGTTATAGAAATGTACATATGTTACACTCCCATACTCTGTTTACAATTAGGATCCCATATCAGTCACATAATAAGACCATAGTGTAAAAAACAATGTGTATTTTTTTTATTTTATGCATTGTAATATTTGAAACATTCTTGTTTTTAAATTATTAAATTTAACGTTTTATTTCGCTAGTAGAGCACTTTTTTATACTACTGAGGTGGTAAACAAGCATATGGTCCACCTGATGGTAAGCGGTTATCGTAACCTATAAACGCCTGCAACACCAAGGGTGTTACGTGCGCGTTGCTGACCCTGAAGAAACTTTAGTATATCCTTTTTGAAGAGCCCCATACTGTAGTATTTAGGGAAAACCTCGGCAGGGAGCTCATTCCACAGCCTGAGCGTTCGTGGGAGAAAATTTCTCTGAAACTGCACTATACGTGATCATTTCGGTTAAAGCGTGTGAGGATGAATTCTCTGTCGATGGTAAGCGGTGCGATGATAAAAGGTGGCTGTCTATATCCCTATGTAATTTAAATTACACTAATATAATAAAATCTTTTTCTCAAACATACTTGGAAATGTGAGCATTATTTTGACAATCTTCTTCGAGATAAATCAATTGCCGTACTGGTCAGATACATGCGGGCCGCGGTCGGCAAAAGATGTATGAAAATCCATATCTGTCGTGTTTTGCGGCCAGATAAATTACTATGTAGACTCATATCTGTCCTGTAATTTAAAAATGGAATGACCTTTTACCTCGAAATATGGCTACCAAGGAGGTAACTAATAAAAGGTTTTATTTAAATTTCGAACTGGCTTGCATATAGAAAGCTGTTTATTGAAAAAAAAACAAAGGAACATTATGGCGCGTGAAAAATTATTATTGTTCGTTATTCGTCATTGAACTTAAAAAGTAAAATTGTGTTTTTGATTTTCGCGTATTGTTTGAGAAATGTACTATACGAGCCTTGGCCACAACTAGGCATTGATGGACTCACGTATGTGTACGTTCGTCCATCAATGCCTCAGTTGCTGGCCGCTGCAGTAATGTACTATAAAATTAATGTAAAATACAAATTTATCTGTCTACCTACCCGTGCGAAGCGGGGACGAAGAGCTAGTTATTGATAAATTTTTTTTAAGTTTTTCGAATACAGCGAGGTCTCGACAGCTGTATCAGACGCGTCGTTGCCGTTTTTATTAGTTATAAATTTCTATAGAACAAAGAGGTAATGAGCCATGAACGACAATGGAAAATCGGTACGTTGCTTCAATTAAATCTAAAAAACATGTTCCAATACAAATATTTTGTTCATTTAGATAAAATACAAGGACAGACGTTACGAAATTATACTAAAAATAAATATGAAAGTGCATAAATTTGTCTTGTTATTTGTATTTATATAATATACGTATAATTTAGTCAGGTTCAAACTATTCGAATTGTTGCAATTAACTATTTGTTTTTAATAAATATCAGATTTATTTTTTTATAGGTAAATGTTTTTTTTAAATCGTTATTATTAGCAAAAAATTCCAATTTGAATTTGTAAATTAAACTATAACGGTAATCCTAGACCACATATTTTGAACGATTCAAGTGTAATTGGTAACAATTTCATATTAATTAACAATGTAAAACTAAATTATTTATATTAGTGATATTTAGAAGGGAAAACAAGTTAACCCACTTGTTGAAAAGTGGTAACTATCGCCTATAAACATGGACAATACAGAATATACTATGCTGCCCATGGTGCTCCTCTCTCTCTCTCTCTCTATATATATATATATATATATATATATATATATATATATATATATATACGAACAGTGGGATATGTCCATGGTACTGTTCAAGTCTATAGGCGACGGTTACCACTTTCCATCAAGTGAGCTGTAAGCTAGTTTGCCATTCTAAGTTGTATAAAAAATAACATTGGAATTTTTATTCTTAGGACCAATATGAACATAAATTTCTAAAAGATTGAAGTCAATTGTTTGTTTTTATTATAGTACGTCATATGTCACGTCATGACTTTACTATCCTAAATGAATACGGAGACAATATGGTCCATGAATACGATCAACGGAATAGAGAATTATTTACTCTCAACGGGTGACCGCACACTACCGGCTCGCTAAGTGCTTTATAATGCTACGTTTGTATTTTTGTAAATTTTCTATCAGGTGAGTGGTCAGCTTGTTATTCAAGTTGCATAAAAAAAAATTAAAGAGAGTTTAACATACGCGTACCTTTTTAAATAGACCACTTTTTATCCCAATTAATAAATAAAACTAAACAATAAATAAACAGATAAATAAATAAATTAAATAAATAAATAAACAGCCACGCGGATAATGTCGCGGGTAAAGACTAGTGATTTATTATGTTTTAGACTTTTTCCATTTTATGTTTTATATCGAATTTTACTTGTGTTTTATACATTGGTGAAATGTTTTAAAAGGAACCAAATATTATATCTGATATTGGTTATATCCTTTTATGAATATACATCTAATTAAATTAACAATTAATATTAATTCTTAAATGTTACAATACATTTTGCCATTTGAAGTGTAACTTTGAAAAAATTAAATCGTTTGCCATTTAAAATGAAACACAAATTTCACGATTTCTTTTTTAAATAAAGCACTTAAAGTGATTAATTTAATTTAAATTTCTAGTACGGTATAATTAGCTTAGTACCATATTTAAAAAAAATAAAGACTCATTCAAATTAGCCTAATTATATAAAGTAAAATATGTTTTGACATAAATAAATGGCATGGAATATAAATGTATTTTTTAAAGATATTTCTCAAATAAGGAGGAAAGAGTATGGAAGAATAGAAATTACTTAAATATATGGATTTCTGTTATTTTCTTAAAAAAATGTCTATTCGTTCCTCAGACAAATTAAAAATAAAAATGAACTAATTAAAATAAAAAATGAGCTCCCTGCCGAGGTTTTCCCAAGAGACTACAGCATGGGGTTCTTCAAAAGGGGGGTAAAGAGGTTCCTTCGGGGTCGGCAACGTGCGCGTAATACCTCTGGTATTGCAGGCGTTCATAGGCTACGATAACCGCTTACCATCAGGTGGGCCGTATGCTTGTTTGCCACCTCAGTGGTATAAAAAAAAATTTGTTATTTTACAATTTTTTCAAAAATTTATATAATTACTTTAGCATGTTATACACATGATTATTATTACATTCAAACATTATATTTGTTGTATGTAATTTTCATTTTTTATTTAACATTACTCAGTTCCATGTTGTAAATTAAAATACGTAAAACTTAACTGAAAATCATTTTTTGTCAATATAACAATTATGAAATAAATGTTATTTTATTTTAAACACTATACAATGACGGGGCCAAAATTAATAACCCTTTTTTTTTCATTAATTTGTAAAATATTAAAGAGTGTTGTGCAATGCAATATACGTATGACTATTAGAATTGTATGTATGAATAAATAAATGAAAACTCTTTGTTGTTAAAGATTAATAGCATGCACACAAACAGAGGGATTACGCACACAAACAGAGGGAATATTTAATTATATAAACTTAATGACATAGAAATAAATGGTATATATATTACTAATCGTTCAAATTTTATTTCCAGGGCTGAATTAACAAGTAATCCCGGGTTCCAATCATCACTGAGTATAACATCGAAAACCGATGAAAAACTATATAATCCTTTTGAACATCGCAATCTGGAGCATCCTAATACGTAAGTATTGCTAATGTCTTAATGTACTCGTGCGTGCGTGCGGTATGGTAATCGAAGTTTTCAGCATCTTCTAACTGTGTATTCTACCAACAGAACTAAATATTTTTGGCTCAAATTCTTTTTTAATTTGTACATTTATACGTTTATTTATTTATATTTTCAGGAAAGTATTTATAGAATATATTTTTTTAATTTGTAAACCTACGTTTATTTATTTATATTTCTGGGAAAGTATTTTTAGAATATATTTTTTTAATTTATAAACCTACGTTTATTTATTTATATTTTTTGGGAAAGTATTTTTATAATATATTTTTTTAATTTGTAAACCTACGTTAATTTATTTATATTTCTGGGAAAGTATTTTTATAATATATTTTTTAATTTGTACACCTACGTCTATTTATTTGGCTTTCAAGAAAAGTACTTTTTTCTCATATTCTTTTTTAGTTTGTAAACTTACGTTTATTTTTTTAACTTTCTGGCAAAGTATTTTTTGTTCATATATTTTTTTTTATTTGTAAACCTACGATTTTTTTTCTGGGAAAATGTTCTATTTCACTGGTAGAATAATATAATATTTAGTATAATGCTTATGATATTGATTTCTCCCTGTAGTAGTACCAGCAAAACGTACCAGACGTTGTTGTGCATTAATCGATTTGGTAAAAAAGGAGGTTCTTAATTTACTGAATTAATTTCTTAATTTTTTTTTTAATATATTTATTATCTTAGAACTTTGTCATTTATAAACCGCTTTGTAATAATCTTTGTTTGAAAGGATATACTTACAGATTGATCCTGATGGAAATATCATTAATATCACGGTTCAGTTATTTGGTTAACTTGTTTCCTCAACATTTTGTTTATTTTCCTTTCAAGTGTATCTTTTTTTTACTTCCTGTGGTGTATATTCAAATAAATTCCGAATAAAATATTCTTATTTTCAGTTACCGATGAAATTTTTACTCCTTGATCATACCCAACCCTCCCCTCCACCCCATCCCCAACGGCTAATAAAATAACAACTTTGAAATCTCTTTTTAAAAATTGACAAAGTAAATTTTAGGCATTCTAATTTAAACGCGTTTTATTAAAGTATTTGAAAACGAACCTTATTCTGCAGTTAAATCTGTAATTTTATGTTATTTTACCCTCTTCTGCAATCGTAAAAGGGTTAATCCTTTTTTTTTATTTTACATAATACCCTAATTTAAAACTGAGAATTAGAGTCGTAAATCTTGAACTTCTGCTACCGTAAAGAGAAAGGTTTTTATGTAATTATTTTTCATTAGGTACTTGGTTTTATTTGCATAAATTGGGGTATGTGTTTTACGTTTTGACTTATGGTACGATACGTTTGTGCTGGAAATTATAAAATCCTTAATCCCTATGTAAAAATTATTACAATAATAAGTGTCACGAATTTAATAAAAAAATTAAGTAGTTTACAGTACCTACAGCACATGTGTGGAATAAATATATATATATATATATATATATATATATATATATATATATATAGACCTCCATTAAAGTATGTTTCGCCAGTAGTTGCTACACTAAGCAAGCGGGCTGGTTGAGAACCGTAATTAGGCTTTGGTGGTATTTTAAGAGGGACGCTGCTGCCCATCTCTCGAACTAGATATCATATTTTTACAAAACTTCATGATTTCAGTTTATTCAGCTATATATAGTCATGTAGTCAAGCCAAAAAAATTATGTAGAACTGTAGCCGTCTACTTTAAGCAAATAAAATGTTATACAATTGTATTGTATTGTGAAATCTTTTTTTACGTAATTTATATTAGACACATTAAAATATTTATTATACAATGGCGGACTTATTCCATAAAGGGATCTCTTACAGTCAACCTTTGAGAAACTGAAAGAAAACTATAAAATGTGCAAGGGTAAAAACCGTAAAGGAGGACGAGAGATTGAACTCCTTAAAAAACATCTGTAAAGCCTAACTGGCTAACTAATAAAATATATACAGCGAGAAAGTCTATACAAGTTAATAAAATTAATTAAGGCTACTCTTTTTTTATCCAACTTAGAATGGCAATCAAGCTGACGGTCTACCTGATGGAAAGTGGTAACCGTCACCTATAGACATGAGCAGTATCATGGAAATAACAGAATATGCTGTTTCGCCCATGATACCCGCCATGCGTTGCCATTCCTGAGAACTCAGGAGTTATTATTCCTCTGTACCCTGTAAATTCACTGACATATCCCATACTTAAACCAAAACACAGCCATGCAAACACAACTGCTATACGGTCGAAACACGAATAGGACAGAGGTTTGGGTATCTCTATATTGGGCAAGTGACTTTTGTAAACATTTTTTTTTTTTACTTTTTAGGACAAATAAAATTCACTTATAGATTACTAATAAATAGAATATAAAAATATATAATATTCTGTATTGAAATATAAATATTTATATTATTGAATTTAAACCGCAAAATAGCGTACAAAATAGGGTTCAATTCGCAGCAAACCGGTTTCGCAAAGATTATTTTGCTTTCTTTAATTGTAAGAAAATTAATGGGATCGCGACAGGAGAAGCCATGCGAAACTTTAAAATAACTATTTTACTAATTTTATTTCATGTATATATAATTTCTGCTTAGTAAAATAAAACCTTCCCAATAAGATTAGAGAGAGTAGAAAAATTGTTAGAATGGAGAACTCTGACTTAACCTAAGGTCGAAAACTTTGCGTTGTTACCTACCTCTCTTAACTTGACGTTACGAGAGATCAACTAAAAGCTCGACAGCCTGCGGCTGTAACTTATAACTTTAACGTTGATGGTATTCTCACATGTTTATGTATTATGTTTCGCAATTTACACTAGAGCAATTATTAGACCTCCTTGGGGAAAGGGATTGTTGTTAATTAGGGTCTAAAAGCCCCATTGCCAGCAATATACCCTGTCAGTTCGACGTTCACGCGATTGCTTCTGTAACCATCTTGATATTTTTTGGAATCTCGCTAAATACAGTGATCTTTATAATCTTAACACTAGATACAAATTCTAACTTACTGTTCCGAAGTATCGTTTAGAAAAAAATAATAAAACTTTTATGGGAATGGACATTAAATAATAAAACACCGAAGAATATTTTAGATCTACCTTTTAATCAGTACAAAACTGTTTTTTTTTATGGATGATAATGGAATGGCAACCCCGCCCGCGCTATCGGTATACACTGGGGGGCACCAATGAGGGATGATTGGTGAGGATGAAAAGGCAGGTCAGTTAGCCTATCATGACGAATTTAAAGATAAATTAGTCAAGATAGTTTCCAGGGGGAACCGCGTGGAGGTTAACCTGATAAGGTATATTAATAGTGATGGGGACTAACCTCCCCATTACTAACAATCCCTTCTCCCTAGTACAAAACGGTTAGTGTTTTGGATATCAGCTGCACTTCTGATACACCTAATTTAAATTTGCTTTGAGATAAAATGTGCGAGATAAGGGGAACCCTTGTAACTAATAATACAAACATCTTGGAATTTTGATACGGAAATCTGTTTAATCAAGTAAGTTGGAGTAGTAATCTGTCGGAGGGCTACAAACTTAGATGAGGAGTCAGGCATGATGAGCTGACCTCACCTGTTCTGTTTAATTTATATGTCAATCATTTGATTGGCGGACTCGGTGGGACCAGAGTTGACTGTCATATCGGTGGTGCAAGACGAAATAATATTTAGTTACATGGACAACAATAACATGATCTTGCTAAATCCGCCAGGCAATAGTCTTTAAAAATTGATTGATATATGTGAACAATATGTAAAAATACATCTTTTAACATATAATGTCAATAAAACAATTAATTAAATTTTAAACACAGAAAAAGACTTTAATAATGGTTTTCCCAAGAACCTACAGCATGGGGTTCTTCAAAAGAGGGGTAAAGAGGTTTATTGAGGGTCGGCAATTCACGCGTAATACCTCTGGTATTGCAGGTGTTCATAGGCTACGGTAACCACTTACCATCAGGTGGGCCGTGTGCTTGTTTGCCACCTCAGTGGTATAAAAAAAAAGTACATTTAAGTATGTCGAATATATGTACTCGTAGGCAGAAAATCAAGGAGATGATAGTGATCTGGAGAGACAAAGGCATATAGAAGCAATATGCTGGGTAGACGGTTTAACCACTGTTCGAAGGTAGTTAAGTTGACATTATTTATGACCTATTGTTAGGCTTTCTACACCAGCCAATTATGGTACGAATATAGTCATACAAAAAGAGCTTATAATACACTTTATGTGCAATACAATAACGCATTCCGAGCGATGCACAACTTACCGTGGCCTAGTATAGATAGATAGATAGGTAATTTATTTACATTACTTACAGCACACAAATTACAATAAAAACATACACATAATACACAGTAAAAGAGATAAAAGAATGAAAATAAAAAAGCAACAAAACAAAAACAAAACAACAAAAAGCAAAATATACAAATCAACAATTTCCTTTCTTTCCTTTCCTTCATGCGTGTGCCATAGTAACACAAAATGGTCACAACTCAGTTTATTGCTTTGCCCTTAAAAGAGCAAAACACTGGTATAGTATTATATTGCCTGTGCCATGGTGACGTAGTGCGTTTGACACGTTCGCATAGAACAGGTTTAATGATTTCTTTGCTATTTCGCGTAAATGTAAAGCAACATTGAAATTTTAAGAAGAGATTAAATGAAAATAAGTAATACTATTTTGAACATAGTATTCCTAACTGCGTACCTGATGACCAAGGAATTTATAATAAAATGATTTTAGTTGGCATTTTATGAATTGATGTTTGTATAATGTAATAATATTAAAACTGTAATTAATTAAAATTTAATTATTATCGTAATGAATGTAAACTATGGGCAATATACCTGAAATAAAATTATTTATTTTTAATACGAGTGTATTATTGTATTATTGATAAAGTGGTTTGAATTTAAATTGAACGCAATTGGCTAATAGACCTGTTTTCATCCTCACCTATCATCTCTCACTGATGCCCTGTCAGTGTATATTGACAGCACAATCTAGACTACTATTTTATTATCAATCATTAAAGAAATAATCCCTCTAATATTACAAATTAGTAACTGAGTAGATAGGAATATATTATGGATATTGAACGGTTATTATTACAAAATTTAATCAAGACTCTTCAACAATCTTTCCCTATTAATTAATAAGTAACTAAATACTAATTAAGGAAAATAATAAATACTACGTAAATAATTTATTGTTCGTAACAAAAATTCGTAAACAATACTATTAGCTAGCATTAAATCTACCTTTTGTATTATTTAGCTTTAAAGTTTTAAATATGTCACTATCGAATCTCGAAATATTTAATATGATTTTCGTTAGATGACTATCGCTCTTTTGCTACAAGAGTAGGTAAGTACTATTAAATTAATACCGAGAAATATTCGAAAATGTGAAATCTATATATTTTAATAGATGACACAAACAGAGCGAGTCTTTTGATGTACCAAAACACTCTTAATGAAATATGAATGCCTATTCCAGACTTTTGAAGTTATAAATTGTGATAAGAATGTCTAAAGTTAGGTATTATGTTTCAACCCAACAGAACAAATTTTTACATACGCCATGTGGTCCCACCATAGTATAGTCCACTCCATTTCCCGTGGGTGCCGTAAGAGACGACCAAGGAAATTTAATGGTCGAAGGATGATCAGCAGCGAAAGTTGTGCAGAAATAATGTTTCGTTCATAATCCTCAAAATACATAATACCAGAGGGAGACTTTGTACAAAAGACGTTTGCTTAGGCACCTCTATCCCATTTATGTTTCAACCGTGAAACAATTGTTTCCATGGCTGTGTTTCGGTTTGAAGGGTTGGTTATGGCAGTGAATTTACAGGGAACAGAGAAATAACGCCTAAGTCCTCAGGAATAGCAACCAATGGGGGGTATCAAGGGCGAAACAGTATACTCTGTTATGTCCATGGTACTGCCTTATAGCGTTTTAGTGGCTGACTCAATCACTATTAAATTTTGATATATAAGTGCTATATAGGACAGAGAAGATTATAGGTGACTTTTTAACTCGGTCAGTAAACATATTCCGGTCACGCGGACATCGGCGCAATTAAAAGCTAATAGAATTAAAGAGCCTAATTCTTTGCTTTGCTCATTTTAAATGAAATAAGCAGTGAAATAAAAATGGTTTAAATAACAATATAATACCAACTTTACGATTCTTGATTAATAAACGACGACCTAAAACTTCTGCCTCTTAACATTTTTTAATAAACCGCTTTGGAAATTAGAAAGAAATGAATGAGTACATAATAAAGAGAAAAGTAACGACTTAAAAATATAGTTTTTAAGATGAGATATCTATCTATATAATTTAAGAATCAAAATGTATCTTTCTTATCAAATAACTAAGCTATTTGTTATTAATAATACATAAATCAGAGATACCTACATAAAAAATATTGTACAAGATTTTAACTGTATTTGCAGCGTTTTCTAATACGATTTATTATTTTTACCATATTTGGAAATATTTTTTCTCCAAATTGATACGATTTCCTTAACTCTAATCCAACTACAAACTACGCGAATGACAAATAAACAATTTATTTACCTTATATTACTATTTTTATTGGTATATTCAATGGATTTATAACCTATTAATATAATAAATTCGAAAGTTTATGAGTTGGAACGATGTTTGTTACTTTTTCATGCCAAAACTACTAAATGGATTTGAATAAAGTTGGGTACACAGATAGGTTATATCTTAACTTATTGCATGGGATACTTTATGTATTGGTCCATGCAGGTGGAGCCACGGGATAAAGCTAATACTGCTATGTAAATAAAAATTTAACAAATTTCCCCATTTTATTTTTCTTAGAGAGTTTCAGTTCTTTTAAAATTACGCGATTAGTTATATCTGGTATCATTGATGAACCTAAAGTAGACATAGTCTGTATCTACTATAAAATAACAGACATAGTTTAATTTTTCAAAACGTCTACAAACCAATTACCTTAATTATATAATATAGTTTCTGTTAATTTTTAATAATATTCATATATGGTTTACAAACGACAGGATTTTGTATTTTAGATATTAACAATTTATTTATTTAATATATATATTTTATATATATTAATTAAATAAGACTTTCTGGGTGAATAATCAACAGATTTACCTTTTATTTTCTCTAAGTATGTGTCTATGCTAGAGTAGAGTATAAACCATACATTACACTAACATTTATAATTCTGTAACAACAAGAATTAATACGATTTTTTAGTTAAACTTTAATAATTTACCTGAATTGTCTCGATGTTTCGATCGTGTTACACCGGCTGTGGTCACGTGTAGATTGATGTACCGCTGTCATGTCTCTGCTTCCGAACCACGAGTATTTTCGTCTACCCACTTATTGTCATGCATCACACAAATTCCGTCTTTATTCTTTATCTATAAGTCTTTATTTGATACTTTTAAACTGTAAATTTTGCAACATAAAGTTTGAAAATTGATACGTTGAATACGTTTAAATCTAACGCCGAGTTCAGAGGAATTGGAAAACTGAATATATTTCGTAAAATTGTGGCAAAGACTGTATTTGACAACTTTATTCATTTTCCAAACAGGGTTTTTGGATCTATTCTACATCTTTTGAAAGCATGCCTCGGCTCCGGGATCCTGGCGATGCCAGCTGCCTTCAAGAATTGTGGTCTGATAGCTGGCTCAATAGGAACACTCTTGGCAGGTCTTGTTTGCATTCACACAATCCACATATTCGTGAGTATAATACTTAATTATAACTTGTTATCGTATTTTATTATTATAATTAAAACCAAGTAAAGCCGGGGCGAGGCACAGCCACGGTTATTTGTTTTACATTAGAATGCATATAGGTACACAAACTTCTAAGTAGTTGTGTCATCATCGTCATCATTTCAGCCATTATACGTCCACTGCTATACCCATAGACTGCCATAAGGAACGGTTAATTTTTGTAAAGAAATATATTAGGTAATAAAGGAATATTCTCAAGTGACGACCTCGTACGAGCAAACGTAGTATAGGGCGACCTAACAAGATGGAGTAACGACCTCAAATGCATTGCAGGGAGTATATAGATGCAGATAACTCAAGGCCGTTCCTTATGGCAGTATATGGGGATAGCAGTGGACAGATAATAGCTGAGATGATTTCACATTAAATATCACATTTAATAATAATATTAAATAAATAGATACTATTTATAGTTCTCTTCGCACGAATACAGCAAAAATAAAAATTACAAGGAATAACTGACGCACAGAAAACAATAAACGGTCTTATCATGCGTGTGTGTGCGCAGTGAGCGTGATTTGTGTCACGAATGTAGTGTGAACCGCGCTGAAATTTCGCAAAACAAGGATTTAGTAGTGGTCGTAAACAAATGTAGAACGAATCGTGGAATTTTCAAATATCCACAAGGCAACATTTGGTAGGATTTAACAATGTACCATTCAGAGCTTCTCGTTTTATACTGTGCAGGCTTTTATCCGGTACTTCGTTCTCGTAACTGGGATAAAAGGTAGCCTATCTCCTTCTCCGCACCATATAATACGAATATACGAAAATATGTAATGTTTGGTTAGCCGTTAAGACGCTATAAAGTGATAAACAAAGTCACTTTCATATTTATAATATTATGTTAGTGAAGATTAACTAAGAATATAAAATGGAAGAGAAAATCATATTACGGCGACCCTAAATAATAATTGGGATAAGACTAGGAAGATGATTGGATACCAAATCTTTTCGACTCACGTAAATTAGGAAAAGCTCTTATGTATTAACCTAGAATAAATTCATCTGGAACACATTCACAACTATTCAACTATTGAAGTATGACCGAATATATCTTTACAGGCTTTAAAATATATAATATTACCTAGTATTTGTAGATCATGATAAAAAAGCGCACACGCACACGCACACGCACACGCACACGCACACGCACACGCACACGCACACGCACACGCACACGCACACGCACACGCACACGCACACGCACACGCACACGCACACGCACACGCACACGCACACGCACACGCACACGCACACGCACACGCACACGCACACGCACACGCACACGCACACGCACACGCACACGCACACGCACACGCACACGCACACGCACACGCACACGCACACGCACACTCAGACTCGCACACACACACGCACACACGCGCACACACACACACACACACACACACACACACACACACACACACACACACACACACACACACACACACACACACACACACACACACACACACACACACACACACACATATATTTTATTTACGTATATATGTGACTGGGTTATATTGATTGATAAGAATAAAAAGTAGGTAACAGCATCCCATATATGTGGACACCAAATTTCATAATAATCACTTGCGTTTTTAACATACCAAGAGGATCAACAAACAAACTTACTGTCACATACATGATATTAGTAAGTATTTGCAATTCTGTCTGATGTTTAAGTTCAATTTTCCTTTATTGTTTTAGGTTAAAGCATCTCAAAATATTTGCATCGACGCGAAGAAGCCTTCGATGAGTTTTGCTGAAACTTGTGGCGCTGTGTTCACCTACGGTCCAAAAAGTGTACAAAGTTGGGGAGGATTTGTCAAGTTAGTATATAAGTTTCTTTTATTTCTATAAGTTTCTTTATGCAACCATGTATAGTGAACAAACTGACAGTTTATTTGATGGAAAGTGGCTTATAGACACATACAGTATCGTGGGCATTATACGATACATTTATGGTATAATTTACGTTTCCATATTTGGGGGCATGCCATGTACTTTCATTACCATATCCAATCGATTAAACCGAAACATCGACTGAAAAGTGCTTGTAAATAATGAATTTTATTTACAAGCACTATATATATATATATATATATATATATATATATATATATATATATATATATATATATATATATATATATATATATATATATATATATATATATATATATATATATATATATATATATATATATATATATATATATACCCATCTTGGAATATTAACCATCCACCTGGCTTGGTTTTGTGCGGCCATCCGCACTCAATATGGCAAATTAGTAATAAATAAACAGCTTTTGTAAAATCTGTTATTTATTATATATTATAGGATGGTTGTTCTGTTTTAAATTTATATTGAGACATAAACACCTGTATATATATGTTTATTTACGTAAATAAAATACTTAAGTACTTCCATCACTTCTGTTCCTTTTAATCTATTTAATTAATATATGTAACATGTAACGAGGAATAACTAGATGGGACAGATAAAAGAAGCGCTAGGTGTCATGTCGTATAGGGAGATCAAGGGTATCGCCTGGGATAGAGCTGGCTGGAAGAAGATGCATGAATTAGTTGCACCGACAAGAGGAACCTCTTAATTAAAAAATAAATAAAAAAATATGTAAGGGTATTTATTATTATTTATTATATATTTTCTTAAATTAGACGTACGAACATATTGTTTACTTAATAGAAATTAAAATATCTATTTAAAATTTATTGTGATTATACACGAATCTATGTATTTGATTTCTCTTTATATAATTGTTTGCTAGATTTATTATTTTTATTTCAATGAATTCTGCTTTAGAATTGGGATCGGTGTGTTTATTCAACATCATTTGTAGAGATAATAATAACATATCATATTTTAAAAACCACATTTTGGGTATTCATACAAAATTATTATTTCTATCAACATTCTCGTGTTGGTGGAAAAATAATACTTTTATGTTTTAAAATATTTTATGTATTTTATCAAATAAAACTCTAAATAATATTTTTTCTTGACTAAATAAAGGAAATTTTAATAATCTTACGTCTATGTGAGCTAGACTGTCGATTACTGTTCTCAAATTAAATGTAACTAAGTCTCACAAAGCAGAAATCGATGCAATAAATAGTGATGTACTGACTTGAATATCTGCAATATATATTTTACTCGAGAACATAGAATAGAAATTCGATTACACGGTACTCGAATACAGGTGTTCACTGTTCTGTGTTCAGATGTTCCAATAAAATATACCGAAACGCCAGGAGAAATAAAAATATTTATTTACAACGAGATCAGCGTGTAATAAGGTCATATTTACTACAACAATAAAAATCAATCACTATATAGGTAAAACTTTTTACAAAATGTAATACTAGGGTATTAATATTTTCATGCAGAGACTTAATTTTTAATTGCAGTCTAAATTTGAACAACGCCATCTAATGGGTAAATGTAGTACTATAAATCTTCTGCCGGATTAAATATAAATAACAAAGAGGAAATATTTATTTAATTAAATTTTTCCTAATTGCAAAAGACAAAATGATTAATTGAACATTATATTATATCCATTAAAAGTGAGCTACAACAATCGTAAAGTAAAAAGTACTCGAGTAATCGTGTATTTATCCACCGAGTTCTTAAACTCGAGTCAGGATTTGATTGTTTTTTAACGAGTATCAAAATACTTCAATAAAGAAAAAGAAAAACTCGGCATTTCAATATTGGTAAGTCTTTAACTTGAATTAGTTACTTCCACACATTTACAGTAGCATCCCTCTGTGACAAGTTTTGTTACATACGAAGACTGCTGAAGTACTTGAGAAGTTCGAAACTTCAATCATGTTCAAATGATCTAAACATGAATTTGCCGAATTCAGTCTAGTCTAGGTTTAGATGTTGGGGCGTCAAGTTCGCATACAAGTCTTGTCTAACTAGTCTCTTACCAAGACAGTCTAGTTATCTAGATGTGACAAGTGTTTTAACGTCCAGTATTTAAAGCTTAAATGTAATTTAAATCTAGTGAAGTCACGACAAACGATTAAATAAATAAATAATAAATACTACACAATTATACCAATAGTATAATTCTTAAGCTATGGACTTGTTGGCTGTTATCTCACAGCATGAGATAATCTCAACATCTGGAAGTATAACCCAGAACAAGCAGTTCCGAGCCAATTTAGATAAATTTATTTCTTGAAATGGTCTGATTGTGAAACTAACCCGGGACCTCATTTTTATATCACAAAGGAAGCAAACGAGCATACAAATCCTCTAATGATAAACGGTCACTGTAGCTTATGGAGATCTGCAATATAAGAGATATCTCATGCACATTTCTGACTCTAAAGTAACCTTAATATGTCTCTTTGAAAAGTCCCATATCTTAGTCTTTACAGAAAACCTCAGCAAGGATCTCATTCTATATTTTGAATGGAAACTCCTGTACATCTGTCTAAAACCGTACTGTACATGACCACTTGGATTCCAATAAGTGAGGGTGAATTCCCTGTTGATGGCGATATATAAAGTGGCGTTTAAATTTAAAGGCTCGATATCATCAATAAGTATGAGCCGTCAATTCATCCGCACAACGGCCCAAATTAGAGGCTAAGCACGGAAAATGGAATCCTATTTCATGAGCCGACAATTCTCATAGCTTGTCTATGAACCAAGTCAAGAGGACTAAGCTGGTATCCAGATTTTTCGGTCCATAAATAAGAACAGCACTTTATAAGAGACCAGACTTGCGACTCATACAACAAAGCTCTTTAGATACCAACTTGACTTTATCTTCAAGTTAATTCAAGAGACAGAACAGAACTCAAGAGAGCTAAAATCGTCGATACCGAGGATCATAATATTTTTTGGAGATGTAACGGATGTATTTTGGAATTAAGGACTCACAGCTAATGGGATTTTCTTAGTGTTGAAAGTGCAAACTTTAGTTTTAAACGGTTTAAACTGGAGTAAGTTTATTCGACCCCGATCGGAATCTTTAGTGAGATTACTCGTACCCTCGATTTCAGGCACAAGTTGTTCTCGGTTAATCTCCACAATGTAGAAAGGGATATTAGCATGGCCCATGTACGTATTATATGTCGCAAGTACTATCATTTGCATAACAGTGTGCCTGCCGTTGCTTTACGGATGAAATCTTCGTACCTTCTCTAATCTTGAAAGAGTATCCTTAAAAGAAAAATTATTCTAGTATGTTTATGCTCAATAAACATTTCAATTTTTGTAATGTAAACTTAAAGGCAGTATTTTGTATTTTTTGTTTTGGCGAACTTTTCTTAAATGAAGTGAATTCTTTTATTGCTCGACTACATTTTTAAATAATTAATAATAATAATAATAATCATCATCATCAAATCAGCCTTTAAGTGTCCACTGCTAAACATAAGCCTTATCAATAAGCGAAATTTTGCTAGTTGTTGCCACACTTAGCAGGCGGATTGGCAACCGCAGTTAGGCTTTAGAAATATTTTAAGAGGGCCACTGCTGCCCATCCCTTGCCCTCCCTTAATCGGCTCTTACGATACCCACGGGAAGATGGAAAGAAGCCTATTCTATGCCGGGACCACACGGCCAATTAATAATATTAATAAAATACAATTACGTACATTGTTTTTATGTTGTTTTTTAAAATCTACACATACCTGTATTTCCTTTCTCATATTCAATTCTAGTGTTTTATTCTTATATGCTCATTCTGTTACATTTAACATAACAGGTCGAGCCAGAAAAGCGTTCTGTTAATAAAAATTCCACTGGCAGACACGATAAGTTTTTTGCGAATGTTTAACACAATAAATTCACGTCAGTTACGGTGTTTTAATAAATTGAACTAGATAAATCTATGTAGCTTTAGGAAAAACAAATTAGTACTTTTTATTATATCCAGAATGACATATTAAATTGATAGACTTTCTGGTAGAGATTGGAACCGTCTCTTAACATGAACAGTACAACGAGCATCACGGAATATACTTTGACGCTCATGGCTTACCTCATGTGTTTGCCATTCCGCCTGCGAGTAGGACAGAGACGTCCGAACTAACTTATATTGGTTACTGTTGTACCAAAGTCGAGTACCTCTGTCCCATTCGTGTTTCAACCAGTTGTGTTTTAACTGTGTTTCGGTTTGAAGGGTGGGATAAATTTACTGGGTACAGAGGAATAACATGAGTCCTCAGGAATGGCAACGATCATGGGCGAAACAGTATACTCTGTTATGTCCATGGTACTTTCTAACACTGATACTTTCCGTCAGGTCGTTGCCATTCCAAGTTATATAAAAAAAAACATTTTTATTTAAAATTGCTAGATGCAAAATAGAGATTAGTGTTAGTTTCTAACACTGATATTGTCTTGATGTTCACCCTGCTTTCATCTCACTATAGTTAGAATTTAGACATAAAAATTTAAAGTTAATATGGCGATGGATGGGCAGCAGCGTCTCTCTTAAAAGATCTTTAAAAGCCTAAATGCGTTTGCCATGACAAGCGTGTCAACTACTGACAAAACTTCCCTTAATGGGAAGGCTTATGTCCAGCAGTTAACGGCAGAAATGATCGTAATAAAATTTAAAGTTAATATATTTAAAAAAAAAAATGTAAAAAATGGGACTACCCAAAACAAAACAAAAAAAAAAAAACATGACAAATGACCTACGAGATAAAAAAACTTTGGAAGAATTTACCAAAAGGAGACATTGTTCAAAAGTTGTTTGAATGGATACCTCTATTTCATTCGAGTTTCTGCCATCAAACAGTTGTATTCCCATGGCTGTGTTTCGGTTTAAAGGGATATGGAAATGAAATTACAGGGTACAGAGGCATAACACCTTAGTACTCAGGAATGGCAAAGGAAGGGCATGGTGATATCATGGACGAAACAGTATACTCTATTATGGCAATAAATTATATAAAAAAAAGTCTTTACAAGTTATTATCATAGATAAAATAATACATTATTAATATGTTATTAAGTACTGTCATAAATAAAGGAATGGTCAGTCGTTAACTGACCATTGCTGAAATGAGGCCTCTCCCTTGGGGGATTTGCCAGTAATTGCCACGCTTGGCATGCGGCTCGGTAACCGCAGTAGGCTTTGGTGAGACTTTGTACAAAACTCGTTTGCTTGAGTCTGTCCCATTCGTGTTCAACCGTGTAGCAATTGGGTAGCGATTTCATGGCTGTATTTCGGTTTGAAGGATGGGATATGGCTATGAAATTACATGATACAGAGATAAAACAACTTTTTTTTTTTAAATAGATGATAGTGGAATGGTAACCCCACCCGCGCTATCAGTATACACCGGCGGGGCACCAGTGAAGAATGATAGGTGAGGATGAAGTAGGTCAGTTAGCCCATCGTGATGAATTCAACAAGAATTGTTCACGATGGTTTCCAGGAGGAACCACGTGGAGATCGACCTAATAAGGTATATTTCTAGCAAACTCCTGTTGGGGCTGTCAAACTCTATTGCTAACAATCCTTTTCTCCCTAGACAAAACAACTTAGTCCTCAGGGATTGCAACATATGAACGACATAATACAGTTATGTTATATTCCTGGTACTATTCATATCTATAGACGACAGTTAGTATTTTCCATCAGGTGGGTCGTCAGATTATTTACCATTCTAAGTTGCATAAAAAATACCTCTGCCTACATTTTCAAAATGAATGTGATGATATGTATTTATATTCCTAATAATAAAGTTTAATGTCTCATTTGTTTCAGAACCCTAGTAGACTATTCAATGGCGTTAACATACATTAGTGTATTGTGTGTTTATATTGTTTTCATTGGATCGTCCTTCAAAGAGGTAAAGCGAATATTTTTCATACAAAATGTATTTAATTTATTCCCTATTTTGTGTGATGAATGGATATGGCAGGCTATTAATTTGTTTCAGTGAATATTGGTATTTTCATTAAAATAAATTAAATTGTATTGTTATAAAATAATTTAATTATATTGATATTATGAATATGAAAGTTTGTAAAGGCTGTTTATTTTATATTTATATATACGTTTGATTCTGTATGAATTTCAATGTAATTTATTGTAAGAAAAGACCATGATCAATGGTTATTTCAAATATGACATTTTATACAATAAATTTGAAATAACATAATGTAGAAAATCTCGAATCCTTTTTTTTCTTAATAACATTATATATTGGCATATTTATTATTATTTTTTTATAACAGAATTACAAGTTAAAAGCCTACTTGACGGAAACATGTAACTGTCATCGCCTATAAACATGAGCAGGCGTGGACATTACAAAATACACTCCGTGGTCCCGCTCATGCATTGTATTTCCCAAGTACTGAAGTGTTATTTTTCCATAGCCCTTAATTTCATCATTATATTAGCTGTCCGCTACTAAACATAGGCCTCTCCCTTGGAGGGTTTTGTCAGTAACTCTTAGCAGGCGGATTAGCAACCACAGGTAAACTTTGGTGATGTTTTAAGAGGGACGCTACTGCCCATCTCTGGACCATTAACTTAGTCACCTCTTACGATATCCACGGGCGATCTCTCTTATGTCGGAACCATACAGCTTTATTTTCATAACTACTATTTCATACTAATATTAATACCACTTTTAGGTATTGGACGTAGCCCTGCCAGAGTACCAATTGTCTATACAGATGTACTGCTTCATGACCCTGCCGCTTCTACTCATAATCTGTCAGATACGGAACCTCAAGTACTTGGTGCCATTTTCAGCAATCGCCAACATTATGATTTTGGTGGTTTTTGCTATTACTATGTACTATATGTTCGTTGACCTCCCTCCATTGAGTGAGAGGGAAATGGTTGCTGATATTTCACAGTGGCCATTATTTTTAGGTAAGTACTTTATTGTCTTGTAACTTTATTTTTTATATAACTCTATTACCATAGTCCTCCTATATTTAGGTTGCCAATAGTTGCCATGCTTGGCAGGCAGACTGGCAACCATAGTTAAGCTTTGATGATGTTTTAAGAGGACTTGTTTAATATAACACAATGGAGCTTCTATTGGGACCCAGTTTTCAGTTAATTGACATGGCTTAATCATGTTTTTACAATTTTTAATATACAAACAATGATAATGTTCTAAAAATACTTTACAGGAGAACAAAAATATTGTAGGTAGTAAAGAAATAACTATATCGGCGCCTGCCAAAAATGACATATGACAAATGTTCATTGTGCAATAATACAAAAATAATAGTAACAGGCATATAGGTTTTTTTATGGGTGAAAATGGAATGGTAACCCCGCCTGCGCTAATAGTATACGCCAGCGGGACACCAGAGAAGGGTGATCGATGAGAATGAAAATAGGTCAATAAGCCCATCAGGAATTAACCATGATAGTTTCCAAGAGAAACTGGATGGAGGTTGATCTGCTTGAGCATATTTATTTGATTCTTAGTCTCCATTACTAACAATCCCTTTCCCCCCAGCACATAGGCTAAAAACAGGGATGCTGCTGTTCATCCCTTGATAATTAAGTTCCCTCAGTCACTTCTTACGACACCGACAGGAAAGGAAGGGGAAATTATTCTTTTGCCAGAACCACATGTCAAATATTTTTTTTTTCTGCAACTTAGAATGGCAAATTAGCTAACGGCCCATATAATGGGAAGTCGTAACCATCGCCTATATAAATATCACCATCGACATATACATTCTTACTCTTCAAAACTTAAGTGTTGTATCCTATAATTTCACTATATCCCCACCATTCGAACGGAAACATAACCACGCAGTCACATTTGTTTCATAGCAGAAATACGAATGGGCCAGAGGTTCTTTTTAATGGATGAAGATGGAATGGTGCATCCACCTATGTTAACAGTATAAAATGGTAGAGCACCAGTAGGGAATGATCACTTAGTTCATAATAGCGAGTTCGCTAAGATTAAACTACGATGGTTATTAGGGGGGTCCGCATGATGGACGATCTAATAGGGTATATTGCTAGCAATAGGGATTAATAAACTCATTACTAATAATCCTTTTTCTCCCAATGGGATAGAAGTACCCATGCAAATGGGTTTTGTTCATAATTTCACTCTTTTTATTGAAGTATCTTCAATTCGTATCGCTGTTTATATTTTAGGAATAGGAAGAGTTTAGTTTATTAAGTTTATTTCTATTTTATTTTATTTTCTGTCATACTAAATTATTTATTTATCAGCAATTTACGCTGAATGGCAAATTTTTGCCACGTTCCATAATTTAGAATTTTATTCTTTATCAATCGACTTCTATTGTTATTACAAGGAGATTCTCGATTCCATTATATGGTTTTTTTTTATTTTTGTTACCTCATAACCCCATCAGCTATAAACCGATTTGGAAAAAGTATTTTTTTGTTATCTGAAATCTTGTCTTGAAAATGTTATCTAATAGCCCCATTACTGGCAATATACCCTCTCAGGTTGACCTCCACGCGGTTCTCCCTGGAAACCATCATGTTTAATTCTTGTCAAATTCATCATGGTGGGCCAACTAACCTGCATTCATTCTCACATATCATCCTCCACTTGTGTCTCGTCGGTGTATACTGATAGCGCGGGCGGGGTTACCAATCCATTTTCACCCATTAAAAAGAATATATTTTGCTTCCTTTCATGTACTATATTATTTTATGTAATAAAATATCTGTGTGGTGACAAAATAAGTATACAATATGTTAGCACTATTTTTCATCTTCAAAGATATCACAAATAACGCTTGGGGAAATAAAGGTTAATATATCAAAGCTAGAAAAGAAAATTTAATATAACCTACTCTAAGTTACTAAGCTAGCATTGTAATAGTAAACTAATATGCTTCTTTTATAGAGGGAAACTCGTGTCCAGCAATGGAATATACATATGTTGTATATAGATGATAGATTATATAGATTTTTAAAGATTGATTGATGGTGATAAAAAGTAACCCTAAAGATTTTTATCCGTCTCAAATATTTAATTTCATGACAATTGGTTGAGCCATTAAAACTCTAAGAGCAAGGCCGGATTATCCATTAGGCAGTGTAGCCAATTGCCTAGAAGTCCGCCATCGGCCAAGGGCCCGCGAAACAATGTATTATTTTTTGAGAAAATGTCTGATTGAAAATTACCTATGAAAATTTGTTAAAAAACCCACAATGAAAATATTACTATATATTTATTTTATCGTCGTCCTTTTTCAGTATATTTCGTAACGCATTTCAAGTTATTATATCGCATGAGGGATATCATGGGCGAAACAGTGTACTCTGTTATATCCATGGTACTGCTCATGTCTATAGGCGACGGTTACCACTTTCCATCATGTGGGCTGTCAGCTTGTTTGTCATTCAAAGTTGTATAATAAAAAAAAACAAAGCATATTTGTATTACGAAAATGTGCTATTCTCGCATTTTATTTTGTGGGAAGTCGTGAATTATTAAGAGAGAAATTTATGGAAGCAATTATTCTCACCGTAGCTTCACAGTACATATAGACAAACATTTTGTATTAATGCAAGAATCTTCAAAATTACTATTTAAAAATGCTTGTAAACAAGTCTATTTGGATAAAGATGATATAAATTTGAATTTTAATTAAAACTCACTTTTATTTAATTCAAACTTACTTTTACATTTATAATATTAGTGAACACTAGTTTTTAACTGAGACTTTGTTCGTTTACCCAGAATGTATTTATTGACCAGGGAAAAAGTATCCCATCATCATTTCAGCCATTATTCATCCACTGCTGGACATAAGCCTCCCCCATAGACTGCCATAAAGAACGGTCCTGAGCCACCTGCATCCATTGACTCCCTGCAACGCATTTCAGGTCATCACTTCATTTAGTGCGGGGTCGCCTACACTGCGTTTGCCCGTACGGGGTCGCCACTCAAGAGCCTTTCTTCCCCATCGATTATCGGTTCACCCTATATTCTAAGTTAATTTGTCAAGACTCCAATAAGTAGTAACAAAAACAAACTCACTTTCCTATTTCTAATATTAGTATGAACTTGGTTAAAAATATGTATTTTGTTTTTGCATAGCACTGTGATTTTTGCTATGGAGGGAATTGGCGTGGTGATGCCAGTGGAAAACGAGATGGCAAACCCGCAAAAGTTCCTCGGGTGCCCTGGAGTGCTGAATATTTCCATGGTGATCGTTATAATTCTGTATGCCATCTTCGGATTCTTTGGCTATCTTCAGTTTGGAGACGACGTTAAAGGCAGTATCACATTAAATCTTCCCCAAAATTCTATGTAAGTAATTTTCGCCTATTTATGCAAAAAGGTCAACATCATGCTTTTAAGAGAGTGTTCTACCCTTAGACTATATAGATAGAGCATCGAATATCGAATGTCAACATTTAGTCAGCTTAATGTCAACTATATTTAGCTGACTCAATTTGACATATATTTTTTATATCAAAATAAAATGCGCCAATATTGTAACATTGACAATGTGTCAACATTTAGTCAGCCAAATGTTAACTAAATTTGGTTAAGTCAATTTGACACATATTTTTTATATCAAAATAAAACGCTCCAATATTGCAACATTGACAATGTGTTAACATTTAGTAAGCCAAATGTCAACTACATACATTTAGCTGACTCAATTTGAAACATATTTTTTTTATATCAAAATAAAACGCGCCAATGTTGTAACATTGACAATGTGTCAACATTTAGTCAGCCAAATGTCAACTACATACATTTAGCTGACTCAATTTGACATTTTTTTTTATATTAAAACAAAACGCGTTAATGTTGCGAGCTTAGATTATATAGACAGTGTCTCTATACAGATGCTTCAAAAAAAGTGGGTCAACTTTTTTATGATTTTCCGTGATAAATAACTATAAGGTCAACCAAGGTAAGTGTGACAGTGAGGCAAGTGTAACAATTGGTAATAATAGGCTAAATAGACTATCTTCTTCAAACCGTCATATATTGGACAATAAAGGAACTTTCAAGCTATCTTACAGTGTCACAATGGCGTACGTAACGTCAACTGTTTTATCGACAGACAACATTTTGTCTAACTACTCAACTGACAACAGATCGCATTCCATTCAAGCATTCTGTTTTTAGTTACTGTGTGAAGTTTACGAGTTATTTCGACAAGATAAAAGGTAAGTAATACAAATTAATATTAGGGCTTTACATTTAATATGTCTTTGTAAACTTAAATCCACTATTCCTTAAAATATCTTTACAGTTACACTTACCTCGCTATAAAACTAACATGTTCAAGTGTAACAGTGTCACGCTTACCCCACTCATTTTCTATGAGAATAACATAACTAGTAATGAACATCTCGAAATAGAATATCGACATTTTTATTAATCGACTTAAAAAAAGTTAGGTTATCGATAGTATTTACATAATTTATTTGTGTTTACGTTCTTTCTATGATAATTTATTTGTTTTGTTTTAAATCGCAAGGAACTATGTTAGAAAAACTACCGACAAATACTCTCAGGAAATATTGGAGGAGGCTGTCAAAGCAGTACAGGAGCAACGTATAACGGCGTATAAAGCTGCAAAAATTTTCGGTGTCCCTAGACCCACTATAATTGCACACGTATATCGAGGTGTCAAATCTAAGTCGCATGGAAGGCCTACTGTATTTACACCAGAGTTTGAAAAAAATATTGCGTCAATGCTTCACATCATGGAAAGACATAGCTTTGGTTTGACTTAACGCGAAGTAAGAGCATTAGTTGCCCAATACGTTCGTCTTAACGAAGTTGATACTCCGTTACGACGAACGTATTGGATACGTGAAGATTGGATAAGAGGGTTCAAAAACAGAAACAAACTTTCAATTAAAAAACCTCAAGGAGTGGAAATAGCAATACAAAAAGCAGCAGACCCATTTCTGTATATCAAATAATATAATACAAACATGGCAATATCTACGGTTTGTGTCGTATCCTAATTTATACACTTATCCTTCTTAAACTATCGATATTCTGTATTCTTAAATTGTCGATAAAATAATTACCTAATGACATCACTATTTTGTAAGACTCCTGTTACACTATCGCCATTTGGATAAAAAATCCGTTATTTCGTAAAAATAGAAATTAATATCATTGCAGCAGATCATAAAATATGTTGACATGAGTAAATTTTACGGAAATTTTGACAGATAACACAAATACTGGAGTAAACTGCGAAGAAAATAGTAAGTGTTACACTTACCTCAGGTTCGGGGCAAGTGTGACAGTCCTCGACTCTCATAGGTTTTGTAATATTTTCTCACTTAATAGCAAGATATATGTATTAATTTGCTTGATTAAACAAATTATCATAAAATAATAAACGTTTCAAAACAAAAGTCTTTGTATTTTATCAATACAGAGTAGAATTATTTGAAAGAAAACTATTGTACCAATAAATTTGCGTCACACTTGCCTCGGTTGACCTTATATGAATCTTTTATAACTTCGATATTTATTTTTTCTTATAATTTCTGCATCTTTTTAATGCGTAAATACTAAATTTATTTATATAATAATACGTCAATAAATACATTGTATTTGTAAGTATTTAGAACACTGATAAAAAACTACTCGGCTAATTTGACAATAAGCTGACAAAAAGTTGATCCGTTTTTAAAACTCGATGCTCTATCTATCTAATCTAAGGTTGCAAGTAATTGGAATAAAAATTTCAATTTCAGACCAAATAGATTTTTCATATTTGAATTGGGAACTATTTGTTTCTATGTGATATAAATATACATATGTTTGTATTATTTACAAATTAATATCTATGTATTAATAAAAATGGCGCCCATTTTCAATGATTTTAAAATGTGATACGTTCATAAGGCTATACTTGGATATAAATAAATTAGTAAAGATAGAATTTTATTGTTATCGAACTGAGCATGAGTAGACGGGTACATTATTGCAGTTTTAGCAGGCTTCTCTTTTTATATAAAATACAACCCATGTTGCCCGCGAATATAGTTTAAAATTAATTAAATAGTTTTTAAATGTAACCATTACAAACAACAAACCAAATAAATATTTTTTTTTTCACTTTATGAGCTTAGATAGTATGAGTCAATTATTAGTTTTATGTATGACTTTGATTTCACCATGCAAATGAAATTATTGTACTTGTTCATGGCTTGATGCTACTATTTTTAACCTATAAGTCCTATAACTAAAAACTTCGTTTTTTTCTAGTATCGCAAAAAGTGCCACACTATTGATGGCGGTAGTCATATTCCTGTCCTTCGCACTACAATTCTATGTTCCTATGGAGATGATCACGAGGCTTCTTAAAAAGAGAAAGTCAGACAGCTATGAGAATGTCATACAAATCGCCATAAGAGTAACTATTGTTACTATCACTGGTGAGTACTTATTAAAAATGCTGACTTCGTAAACGCACACACACGCACAAACACGAACATATACACAAATGCGCACACACAAACGCAAACACACGCGCATGTACTATACATATATATACACCTGAGTCCTCAGGAATGGCAACGCATGGGGGTATCATGGGCGAAACAATATAATCTGTTATGTCCATGGAACTGCATATGTCTATAGGCGACGGATACCACTTTTCATCAGGTGCACTGTCAGCTTGTTTGCCATTCTAAGTTGCATAAAAAAATGTCGACTTTACGTTTCACGTTCTAACTTCACGTTTTAAATTCAATTAGTAAAAATAATATTTTGACATCTATTACTCTTAATGGGGCCCATTATATTATATTTTGTTAAATATCTCCCATGTACAAATTTCGTCTAGTTACATTGTAATAGCATAAATAAATAATATCCATTGGAAATTATTACAAAGCGCCATCTAGTCCAAAAAATCAGACCTATTATGGGCATAGATAACTTTCATAAATATTTAAATACTTTTTTTTTAAATACATACATATCATTATATATATACTATAAAAAAAATAACACCCAGACCAAATGGTCCTCTTCATAACCAAAAATGTTGGGTATAGTGGGGTAGAATCATTAAAAAATACTATTTAAAGCGCTTAACAAATTTTTACCAAAAAATATTTTTGTTCGTTAATTAATAGTGTAAATAAGTAGGTAAATATAAATAAAACATTCCGGCTCACTTCCTCCATCTTTTTCAGATTAATGCTAACGAGCTATCTACAAGCAAAGTTAATATCTAAGCACTTATGCTAAGAGGTGCCTTTATGCCAGACTTCATTTAATAAGTAGTAGTCGGCTTAAGTTGGCTTAAGTTTAATTTATAGCGATAGTTGCTTTAAGTACCAGATACTATTAATAGTGCTAGCAATTAATAATGTATTTATAAACATTTATAATTATAGACAAACTCGCGTACGAAATTGCAAAAAAAAAAATAACTTAATAAAGTTATTGTGTGAAAAAAATTAATACTTTTCCAATATTGGAATAAATTCTGAAGCGCTAAAGCTCTCTTTCTTTAAAATTTTATTAGATATTTTTTCAAATTTTATATTACTTCGAAGTAATTATTATGTGATATTTATTTATTTAACTCTTTATTGCACCAAAAACATAAAAATAAACAATGACATATAAACAATTCAACTGAAATACAGTAGCATGGAGTACAGATTAAAATATACATATAAAGGTACAAAAGGCGGTCTTATCGCTGTGGCAATCTCTTAAAGACAACCTTTGGTTAAAGGAGAACATATAAAAGTAGGTAGGTGGCGCAAGAGTTAATTAATATTTTTTTATGTATAATGAACAAAAACATCAAATACATATTATATATTAGACTATTTATTATAACAAATAATATTTACTACATATACATACACATACAATATAGTACAAGTATAATCCAATTTTTAGTAAAATTTTATCAGAATTGCTTTTCATTTAATTCTCGATACCAATCGTCTTTGCCATAAAAAATTTTGCTATCAAATAAAAAAGTGGGATTAGGTTAATAATTCTACAAAATTCATCCCTTTAGCTGTAATGATTTGAAAAGATTTTTTTTTTATTAGGATTTTGTTTGAGATTATGTTTATGATATACTATTTAAAATATTTATTTACTTATTCTTTATTGCACAATACAATTTTGTACAAATGGCGTGTTTAATGCCATATTTCTTTGACAATTACGAAAAAAAACATTTTTTTTTTTATATTATTTTCTTATTATTTTAATGTTATTATAAAAATAGGTGTACTCTTCCACAAATTGTTATAACAAACACATATACTTCCTCAATAAAGGGAGGTTTTGCCAGTAATTCTCACACTTGGCAGACGGGTTAGCAACCACAGTTAGACTATATTGAGGTTTTAAAAGCCAAGCCCATTCCTAGCCCTCCCGTAGTATTTTTTTTTTAATGAATGATAATGGAATAGTAACCCCGCCTGCGCTAACGGTATACGCGGGCGGGGCACCAGTGAGGGATGATAGGTGAAGATGAAGGGGCAGGTCAGTTAGCCTATCGTGATAAATACACTTGGAATTCAGCACGATGGTTTTCAGGGGTTACCACGGGGAGATCGACCTGTTAGGGTATATTGTTAGCAATGGGACTGATAATCCGTATTACTATCAATCCCTCCCCCCGGCCTTCCCGTAGTCGCCTCTTACACACTCACTCATAATAAGTAGAGAAAAAAAACTACCACAGCAATATCCAATAGTTTTGTGTACATAATGTTGCCAACTACAAATGCAAGAGATCTTCCAATGTTTATCAAGATACAGAACTTGCGAGAGCTATAAAACTTATCCAACGTAACAAAGTAGAATTTAGCCTGTTTTATGTTTGGATGCCAATTTTCTACACTTTGTCGAAAAAGACCAAAGTGGATTTATTACAATAATTTTAGTAGTTTTAGGTATTCGACGCAGCCGGTCCGAGGGGAAAAATTGCGTAGCGTAAAGTTTCTTTTGTTTGTTTTGGACTTATTACTCCATATATTAGCCTAGCAACGAAACGAGGATTATATTTGTCTAGTGTGTGTGTAAATTAGGAATATTTTTTTATTCAAATATACTTAATTATAAGCATTTTAATAGCTTTTTACTCGGGCTGACATATAAAAATATGTATGACATAAAAATATCATTAATAATTTATTTATGTCAATTAATAACCTAAATTTGGCATTTAACAAAGTAACATATCTTAGCTATATGGAATATACATAAAGATACCATCAATTGAGTAGCCTATTTATGAAATTTATGGTAGCCAAAAATCTTAAAAATGGACATTATTTGTGCTCCTATTTCTTAAATAAGACTGGTTTATAAACTTCATTCCCTTTTATTTATTTATTTGTTCATACATAAATAAAAGGGAATGAAGTCATTCTGAGTCATAGATTGTTTCATTTGCTCTTTTAATACAGTTAATTGTTTGTTATAGTAATATTTGTGTATTTATTTATAATATATGTATATATTTATTTATTATATTACGTGTATGTTTAGGTTAGTCTAATTATATGTTTGTAATATATTAATACACATATTAAGTATTACTTTTGAATTTCCTCAAATCGATAATGCACCGCCTATTTATTTCTCGGTTTGCCCAATGGTTGACTGGTAGACCGTCCGGTATTAAATCCGCCATATCTACATTGTTTCACTGTGCATTAAATTTTAAATAAGTAATTAAATTACAGGAGCTCAGACGTTGTTTAATTTTTTTGCGAAATATTACATCCATAAATCGTTTAAATCCTATTTAAAGCCAATAATAGATTGTCAATTGATTTAAATAATTTTCTGAAACATTTTTCCTTAACCAGCAACAAGGATCTCTTTAAAAAACTTGTGTAGCAATTTTTAAAAGGTTCAGTTAAAAAGTACCATAAGAATAGTATTTTTCATGCGTTGCCTTTTTGAGGTCTGTAATATTATCTCCAGCCCCTTAAATTTCAAATAATAATTACTTAATAATAATTCAAATATTAATTTACCAGAGGGAGACTTTGTACAAAAGTTGATTGCTTGGGTACCTCTGTCCCATTCGTGTTTTTACCGTGCAGCAGTTGTGTTTGCATAGCTGTGTTTCGGTTTGAAGGGTGGGATATGGCGTGAATTTACAGGGTACAGAGGAATAACATTTGAGTCCTCTGGAATGGCAACGCATGGGGGGTATCATGGGCGAAACCGTATACTCTGTTATGTCCATGGTACTGCTCATGTCTATAGGCGACGGTTACCACTTTCCATCAGGTGGGCCGTCAGCTTGTTTGCCATTCTAGGTTGTATAAAAAAAAATTAATTTACTTATATTACATTGTACTAATATGAAACTTTTCTGTTCACAGTTGCCATCGCAGCAGCATTCCCGAATCTAGAATTGGTAATCAGTTTCGTTGGAGCGGTATTCTTTTCAACTCTCGGCCTTTTCATTCCAGCGGTGGTCGACACTGTATACCATTGGGATAGGGGTCTTGGGAAATTCAATTATATTCTTTGGAAGAATGCTGTAATAGCTGTAGTATCAATTATTGCTTTAGTGTCGGGCGCTTACGTGTCTATAGTTGGTATGATAGATGAGTTTTCTGGTGATCACGACATCGGTCTTCTAAATAATACGTTATCATATACGTAATAAAGTATTATATTGTTTAAAATAGGTTAATTTTATTTTTATAAATATATAGAAGAGCATATTTTAAATACACAGTCGGGACTTAAGGAGACAAAAACATGTGATTATCTGTTTAAAGGAAGTATGAATACCGTAATGCGAATGCGGTATGTAGGGTGGATCTAGATAATGATACTGACAATATGAGGGTACTCGTATGCGAAAAGATTGCGCGAGCTGTTAAACGAAGACGCCGCTCACTTCAGTCCTGTCGTGACCACGACGTGGTGCAGTCCACGTCGAAACGTTGGCAATAAGGAGCAGGTATGTAGGTACTATTTACCTACAAAAGCTGTTTCCTCGCGTTAAATTCCGATTGCGTATTTAAAATATGTTTAAAACAACTCGAAAGTTTGAAATTAACTATATGCTAGAGCAGTTTTTATTATGTCCATATTTATTATTTTCCCTAAAAATTTTAATTGACTCTTGTTGGATTGGATTTATTGGACCATTCTGTACATTCAAATTAAGCAAGCTGTTTTGTTGCAATGGTAAAAAAAGAATTATATATACCACTTTTAGATAGACGCATTAAGATAAAACATCCACCAGCTTTTAAGTTAAATTTTCTAGGACATAACCAAGAAAATCACATCCAGTTTGATGCAGGAGTTTTTGCGTTACGACGAAACAAAAATATCTACACACTGAAAGACTTTCCTAGTGACAATTTTATTATATTATATTTATTTATTTATTTATTCATTATCACAAATATGTGTACATGGCGGACTTAATGCTGAAAGCATTCTCTCCCAGTCAACCATAGGAAAGTGTCAGAATACTCGAATGCGGTACTAGTAATTATTGATATACATACATACTAATATTACATATATAATCGAATAAACATATATGAATAACAAATATATTTACACATATATGATATATACTATATTATACACGAATTTGAGAATAATATAAAGTACTTCTGCTCGGATAAAGATAAAAAGTGAGCGTGAACGCTTTTTTTGAAAGACGGTTTAGTCGGTAGTCTTTTAATGGCGTCATAATTATAATTGTATATATAAATAATATAGATTAATTAACATGTATTAGTTAACTAGATAAATAGTTAATTATAATATAATATGCTCGTATAAAATTACCACCATCACTCCGTCTTAATTGTCAATTAAAACTTGATTGAGCTTAGTGCGATTCCATTGGAGCTTTAACCGATTTACTGATACTTGAATAATTTACGCGAAATTTAGTCGCTATCAAAATTAATTTTGACTTAAATGTATAATTTATTACTTATGTCTGATACGCCAGACGCTGTAGACTTCTAGGGTTTATTTTGGTAAGATAACCTTACACTGTCTAGCGTACCCGTTATTTTTATACACGAGTGCTGGAGTACTCCATGTACCTTTATATGTATATACAAACAACTGTAATTTATTATACAAAAAGCAATTACTAAAACTATATTATGAATCTATAGATCTATATTAATGACTTTAACTCAGCCATAAAATTAATATTTTAATATTAATTTTAGCACACTCAGAGACTCATATCTGATACTCTAAACCAGTGTTTCCAAACTTATTTACGACGTGACCCCCTTAGTATGTAATATTTTATGACATTGGTTTTTTAAAAGGGGGCTCTTGAAAAGGAGGGTAAAGAGGTTTCTTTAGAGTCGGCAACGTGCGCGTAATACCTCTGGTAATGCACGCGTTCATAGACTACGGTAACCGCTTAACATCAGGTGCGCCACATTGTTTGCCACCTCAGTGGTATAAAAAAATATATCCTCCACAGTTCATCATCCTACCTGTATGTATTTTATTATATTACAAAAATATACATTTTAATTTATTTTAATAGATGTCGGTTAAATACAATAAATAATTTATACTGAAGTAAAGCAGACATTGATTACGTTGCGAAACATCTCCATAGAAAAGATTGGCTAGATAAGCTAGGGTAGGTAGGCTAACATAAATGTTATATATGTCTTATATTATGGGATTATGCAATAGATTTATAAAAATTATAATTTGAAAGTGCTTGTAAACAAGTCTATTTAAAAAAAGGATGACTTCAATTTGAATTTGATTCTTATAAAAATATCTTTGTGAACGTTATTTGTTTTCTTACGACTTCGCAACTTTCCGTAACCCCCTTATATAGGCTTAGGGACCTCCCAGTGAATCGCGACCCACAGTTTGAATAACACTGCTCTACCAAATAAGTTACGCCCATGGAATTTTACTATTTCTATATCTAGTTACTAGATAAAAGACATAAAGATCTTTACTTACAAAACGCAACTTTGTTTGTGTACAGATTTTTTGCTTTGCAAATACTATAAAAGACTAGGCGTAAATAAAATAATAATAAAATAAAATAGTAATTTATACCTGAAATTCATAGTCGTCCGTTTCTTCATCAGATATGAAAAAAATATTTAGGAGATTTATTTCATATTCATCATATAAATCATCAGTTATGTTTATTTAATTCTTTATCTCTCTTTATTTTTTTTATTTTATGGTCCAGCTTTATAGTCTATATATATATATATAGAATTTATTTTCACGCCAATCATTTAACAACTGACAGCCATCGAAACAATAATAAAATTACATCATTATCTGTGTATATATACAAAAACAATTTAAAAATTGTTTAGTATAATATTTACTTATATAGTAACTTCATTAAAATCTTTTGTAAAACATTTCGTCAAATATTTACTAAAAAAAAAATTAGGGAAGTCATTCATCATCATATCAGCCTTAAACTGTCCACTGCTGAACATAAGCCTCCCCTAGGAGGGTATTGCCAGTAGTTGCCAGACTTGGCAGGCGGATTGGAAACCACAGTTAGGTTTTGGAGATGTTTTAAAAGAGACGCTGCTGCCCATCCCTCGCGCACCCTTAATCAGCTCCTACGACACCACAGGAAAGCAAGGGGTGATATATTCTTTGCTGGGACCACACGAGACGTTAGAAGACTATTTATAATTAATTATTAGTATTATAATTATTATCTAAATTAATATAAGATATTATTTTGTTGTTTATTGTTTTTTGTTTATTGTCTAAATTATTATAAAATTGTTTTTAATTATTTAATGATATAAATGGGTTGTTACATCAATAAAATATATAATAATACTTTGGCAGCTTGCGCTAATTTAAAATTAATTACAATAGTTTAGAATAATAGATGCGTTTCCTAAAAAAAAATATTAATATTTATAAAAATAGCAATAATGACTTATATGTTGTATTATATGTGTGCTGTATTATAGCTATAACTTTAATTTTGTAAATATTAATTTATTAAAATTTGATTTAACAAGATTGTTTATTTATTGTTTTATTTCTTCAATATATATATATATATATATATATATATATATATATATATATATATATATATATTCATTTCATTCTAACAAAAACTACTAAGTTTAGCATGATTGACCATAAAATTTCAATTAATTTTTTTTATATACTATATATATACACATGTAAGTTTGTTTATTCGTTACCTCATAATGCCTTAAGGTTGGTCCCTAAACCAAAATAGACACGAACTACTAGATGGCGGTAGAATCGAGACTTGTAGTTTTTAAAGTTTTTTTAGGCTTAACCAGCCACTATGAAAATTTTTTTTATATTACTTAGAATGGCAAACAAGCTGATGGCCCACCTGATGGAAAGTGGTAACCGTCGCCTATAGACATGAGCAGTCATGGACATAACAGAGTATATTGTTTCGCCCATTATACTCCCCATGCGTTGCCATTCCTGAAGACTCCGGTGTTATTCCTCTGTACCCTGTAAATTCACGCCATATCCCACCCTTCAAACCAAAACATAGCCATGCAACCACAACTGTTTTACGGTTGAAACACGAAATTTAGTGTACACATACTATATAAGCTTCGGAACATAGCCTACAATCAATGAACATATCCTCGTCACACAGACGAAGTCGCGACTAAAGGCTAGTACACAATAAATGAAAACATAACGACCCAAAACCGCCCTTTTACCCTAATTAAAAAGAGAACTCCCATCAATATGGATTACGAAAGGGATTGTTTAAAATTTAATTTATAAAACACATTAAACTTTAGAACGCAAAACAATTGCATACCTATTACAAGTTATATCCCGTGGATTCATTCGCGTAAATGAATATATAAATTATACTATAAGTTAATATATAAATTATACTATAAGTTAATATATAAATTATACTATAAATTAATATATAAATTATACTATAAGTTAATATATAAATATCAACATCATTATCATATTAGTCTCTAATTGTGAACCGCTGAACATAAGTTTCCCCTTTGGAACTTTTGCCAATAGTTCTCAAGTTTGGCAGGCAGATTGACAACCGCAGTTAGACTTTGAATTTTTTTTTATGCAACCTAGAATGGTAAACAAGCTGGCGACCCACCTGATGGAAAGTGAATTTAGATGATTTAAGAGGGACGCCTTTGTTGTTTAGTCTCGGCATAGAATAAGCCACTATCTTTACCGTAGGTGTCGTAAGAGGCAACTAAAGGAGGACAGGGATGGGCAGCAGCGTCCTTCTTAAAACATTACCCAAAACTTAACCGCAGTTGCCAACCCGCCTGCTAAACGTGGCAACTACAATATCCCCCAAGGAGGAGGTTTATGTTCAGCAATGGACAGTTAAGGGCCGCTATAATGTTGATGAAGAGGAATACTGCTGCTCATTCCTCAACCATAAACTTAGTCTAATATATAGTGTAATAAATAGTGTTTCTTGTAAATGTTTTAAGAGGGACGTTGGTGCACAGCCTTCGCACTCCCTTACTCGCTTGTTACGACAGCCACGGGAAAGAAAAAATTGGCCTAATCTATGCCGGAACCACACCGCCAATATTAAAAAATAAATAGATGAAAAAAATCAATAAAAATTGATCTAAAAGTGATAAAGTGATATACTTATTAGCAATATAAATGTAAAAGTTCCCTTGTTTAATACCTCTTAGCGCTTTAACAGTTTAACCAATTTCTATGATATTTGATAAACACATACTATACGGGTTGGAGAAGGGCATAAGGTACTATATATTTCGGTCAGTAAACACATCCTGAGGGCCCTACCATGAAATGTTTTCCGTAATTTCGGAGCCAAACGAAACACAAATTTGATGTTAAAATTACATAATACATGCCGTTTGGAAATATTAAACATGTTAAAATGTTCCTTTGGACTTTTATGATAGGATGTATGACGCACGAAATGTTAAACTCCATTTATTGATTCGATTTTGGTATAAACAAAAACACGAAATAGAGTCCGAAATTCTGGAATTTCATTTCATAGTAGATCCGCTGATCATCCGAATGTAGTCGCGGGTAAAAACTAGTGTTTAAAAAAAAAGAGAACGAATTCAGACCTCCTTCATTTTGTAGTCGCAAATTCAAATTCAGTTCAAATCGTCTTTATTTAAATAGAATTTACTGGGTACAGAGGAATAACACCTGAGTCCTCAGAAATGGCAACGCATGGGGGTTATCATGGGCGAAACAGTATACTCTGTTATGTCCATGATACTGTTCATGTCTATATGCGACAGTTACCTCTTTTCATCAGGTGAGCCGTCAGCTTGTTTGCCATTCTAAGTTGTATAAAAAAAAGACTTATTTACAAGTACCTTCAATCGTCATTTTTAAAATTTACTATAGGGCTCAGAAAATAGTTATCTGTTGAGAAGAGACAGAGAAATCTCTGTTAACATATACATATGTATATTATAAGTACATATATATTTATTTAAGTGATGACTATATCTAAAATTACATGGTCATTAAAAATCCTGTTAATGATCAACTAACACCATGCACGCTTGTTATTCAATAAGTGTTTTTTAATAACAGTTTTAAATGTATTAAAAGATAGATAATAAATCTTTCGGTATCTTATTACAACATATAATTCCCATTACCATAAAAGACCTATTAACTTTATCTAAACGATACAAACAGCAAGTTTGTATTTGTATCTAGTGTTAAGATTATTTAGACCACTATTTTTAAAAAAACATTTGAAGATTCCTGTGTATATACAAAATGTTTGTGTATATATACTGTGAAGCTACGGTGAAAATATCTGGTTCTTTAAATTTTTCTCTGAATGATTCACGACATCCCGTAGAATAAATTTCGTGGACAGCTCGTTTTTGTAATATATACGAGTATGGTTTGGATATCGGCTGCTTTATCCCATAATAATATTCTATAGGACAGTATATATAAATATAGAAATCTTGATTATGTAGATAGAGCATCGAGCCTCATAAACGGGTCAACATTTTGTCAGCTAATTGTCAAATTAGCCGACTCGTTTTTATATCATATGAGAATATGTAGGACTGATGTATTAGAATTTGGTCTATCAGATCATACGGCTCAGTTAATAAAACTTCCTGTCAAAAAGATTTTAAAAATAAATTCTTGGCATAAAACAATTCGAGATTATAGCAAACGCAATATTCAAATTTAAAGAATGTTTAGAATCTTTCTCTTATTACGAAATAGATGATCCAACGAGTGCCTATCAACATTTCATTGACAACTTTAAAATGTTTTATGAATTATGTTTTCCTAAAAAATATATTACCATACAAACATATCCAAGTCAAAGTGGATATCCCGCGGTCTAAAAATTTGTAGTAAACAGAAAAGACATTTATTATGGAAATACAGACTAAATTCGACTAACCATAATAAATTAAAATATCAAATTTATTCTAAAGTATTCAAAAAGATTATTAAACTAACCAAACGTGCACAAAACAACTATGACATAAAAACATCAGATAATAAAGCTAAAACAACATGGAAAATTATTAACAATTCTAAATTCAATATACCTAAAGATTTTATCCGGACAATAAAAATAAACAATGAATACGTTAGTAACTAAAAATATAGCAAATCATTTCAACAATTACTTTATCGACAGAATTAATCGTACGACTAACTGTGGAAAAAATATAACTGCAAAGCTCCATCATAGAACACATTCTATGTTTATCCAAGTACACCCCAAGATATAAAAAAAATCATAAGAAACTTAAAAAATACAAACAGTGTTTATGATGGTTTTTTAACTAAAATTATTAAAGAGGTAAATGAACATATATGCGCTCATTTTATTATAAATTTAAGTATACAGACAGGCCTTTTCCCCAGCAACTAAAAAAGAATAGTTAAACCTCTTTACAAAAGGGATGATAAAGAGTAATGGAATCTTATAGACCCATAGCACTGATATCTATATTTTCAAAAATATTTGAAAAATACCTATATACTGAAATTAATGCCTACTTAGAGAAAAATAACATTATCTGTAATGAACAAAAGGGTTTTCGAAAAAATAAAACTATAAATATGGCGATTTATAATTTTTTGGAAAAAGTTATGTCCGAAATTGATAAAACCTCACCTGTTTGTTCTATATATTGCGATATGACACAAGCATTTGATCATGTAGACCACAGCATCCTAATACGTAAACTCGAGGCATATGGGATAAAATATCCTTAATTTGATAAAATCATATTTATTCGACAACAAATTACAGAAGTGACAAGATTAAATTGGAAAACAAAAAAGCAACAAAAGTTTATATCAAAACAGCGCACTGTAACATTTGGTGTTAGTGTGCTGGGTCCCCTTCTTTTCCTAATATATATTAATGACTTTCCTAACTTTTTTGACCAACCTATGACGTTATTCGCTGACGATAGTACAGTTACTGTAAATTGTAATGATATTAATTTATATGAATATATTATAAATAAATCTCTGACATCAATAATTGCTTGGTTAAAAAATAATAATAAGGGAATTAATTAAAAAAAGACTAATATTATGCACTTTAATCAAAGAACACAATCTAAATCTAATATTAAAATAATATATGAAAATAATATTATAAATGAAGTTGACACTGCTAAATTTCTCGGTCTAAATATTGACAAAAAACTAAACTGGAAAACTCATATAGACGAAATAAACAAAAAAATATCTAGCATATCTACTCTACAAGCTGTCTGTACAATTGTATCATGGTTTAGTAGAATCGATATTAAGATATGGCATTATTTTCTGGGGTAATTCAACAAATAAAGATATGACTTTTAAGATTCAAAAAAGATGTATAAGATCCATGTTTGGATTGAATGTCCAGATGTAAGCCATTATATACATAATATCCTCACTCTTCCGTCCTATATATATGAAATGGCCTTATTTGTGAAGTTAAATCCAATCTTATTTCCACGTCTATCTGATAAAAATTATCGAAATAGACGTAATAAAAATCTATTTGTATACATCCAGCCAAATGACTTTATTGCAAAAAAGCATTATATGTATGGCCCCAAAAATTTATAATAAAATTCCAGATGTATATAAAAATTTAAACACAAACTTATTGGAAAAAACTGAAAATGCTACTGATTGACAAATGTTATTATAATATATATACCTTTAATATGTTTCTCTTTCGACATTTGCTATTGACATTGTAATTCCATTTGACTTTTTATTTAGTTTATATATAATCTTCACAAAATATTAATATGTTTTGTAAGGCATGTATATATAAATATAAATTGCCACTGTCCTTGATTATTTTGTAGATAATGTTAGCAAAACATGTTAGGACTATACAAAACAATGAACAACATTTTGTCAGCTACATTTTCAAATAAATTTATCTTTATCTTTATCTTTATCTTTATCAGTGTTCTAAATATTTAAGCGCACAATGTATTTTAACGTATCTATATTTAATTATTTAATGAATTAAATGAGTTTTTGTGCAATAAAATGGTGCAACATTTATAAGATAAAATAAAAAGAGAAGTTATAAAGGAATTACTAATAACTATTTATCACACAAAATTGTATGAAAAATGAATGAATGAATTAGTATAAAGACACTCTATCTTTATAGGGGGGAAAGGGATTGTTAGCAATGGAGTTCGACATTGCTAGCAATATACCCTATCAGGTCGACCTCCACGTAGTTCCCCCTGGAGATTATCGTGAACAATTCTTGTTGAATTCGTCACGATGGGCTAACTGACCTGCTTCATCCTCATCTATCATCCCTCACTGGTGCCCCGCCGGTGTATACCAATAGCGCGGGTGGGGTTACCATTCCATTATCACCCATTAAAAAAAAATCTTTATAATCTAAGATAGAAATATGCAAACCTATTGTTAAATTTAATACAAAATTATTTTAAAATCTTCTAAAGCAGTTATTTGTTATTTTATATAATTTTAAAACGTTTAAAGTACATTAAGGCGTATTATGGATACGGCGATTTTTTATCATCCATCATCATCATCAGATTGTTATTATAACTCTTTCAAGTAAGATAAACGTTTCCTGTAGAGTTATAATCACTGTAATCTAATGTCATATTGTGCAGCCACGAACGTGTAGTATTTACAATTGAAATGTATATTATACATTGTCAGCCATTATATCAGCCATATATCTGCTTAGTATAGACCTTGCCAAAAAGGTAGTTTTTCTAGTACTTACCACGATTGGCAGGTGAATTAGCAACCGCAGTTTAGGGACGTTATATCCAATACTTATTAGACAATTTTGTATTTTTCATTTTCATTATTTTAAGACAGCGTATTTTCACTACACACAGTATAGTTTTTCCGGTTGCTGCTAAGTTACGCATGTAATCAACCTACTTCAAAAAAGTTAAGTTTCTCAATTCGATTGTATTTTTTTTTTATGTTTATTACTTCATAACTCCGTTAGTTGTAAAACGAATTGATTAATTTTTTTTATCTGTTAAGAGATCCTTCAAATTGGGTCCATAGAAGTTTTATCATTTTTTTTATACAACTATGGTGGCAAACAAGCATACGGCCCATCTGATGATAAACTAAGTTACCGTAACCTATGTGAGTACACTGAATAGTTTAGTTTATAAATTAGAATAACGAGTTTTACCACAATTGACGTTGGCTATTTTGTGAAATGTAATTTTAATTATTTTGATAAAAATTTCAGTATAACTTTTTTTTTTATACAACTTAGAATGGCAAACAAGCTGACGGCCCACCTGATGGAAAGTGGTAACCATCGCCTATAGACATGAACAGTACCATGGACATAACAGAGTATATTGTTTCGCCCATGATACCTCCCATGCGTTACCATTCCTGAGGACTTAGGTGCTATTCCTTCGTACCCTGTATATTCACGCCATATCCCACCCTTCAAACCGAAACACAGCCATGCAAACACAACTGCTTTACAGTTGAAACACGAATAGGACAGAGGTACCCAAGCAATCGACTTTTGTACAAAGTCTCCCTCTGGTAATATCATATTTTTAACGATATAATTGTAGAATTTACAATTTGCATCCGTGCAAAGCTGGATTGGATCAGTGATACTTCTTAATTTCTAATATCGCCTCATATAATAAATATTGTTAATAGATACATAGTAATGCTAATCTATGAAATGTTTAATTTGAGCGGTAAATTTAATATAAATTTGCTTGTGTGAAAGCGGATTCACCATGTAAACTTTACTGAATATGTAATGTTATTGGAAACTTATATTTAGGTCGTACCACTTTAAATTGATTATCTATTAACATGTCTGTAAAGTTACTTAATGAAAATGTACTAGGTATTTAGCTTTAGGTATTAAATAAACTATCAATAATTTTACACATAACTTAGAAAAAATATTACAATTATAATATTTATGTATTATAAAAATTATATTAAATAAACGCTTGTCATTCAAAACAATTTACATCTATGAAAAAATTTACTATGTAAAGCCACTTTATTATAATAACACTTTTATACAAAACTTAATTTCAAAATGTTTACTCAATTTTCCTTTTTTTTGTTACAAAATAGAATTAAAAATACACAAAATTATTATGTAATTAAAAATATAAATAAAAATTAATTAATTAACATAGTAAATATTTGTTAATCTTCAGGCACAGGAACAGTACGTTTCATTGTTGCTACAATAATTTCATCAACAAAACTCTCATTACTAAGACGCACTGTTATGTTTCCACTAGGAAAGAATCTACTCGAGAACGTAACTTCACCATATCCGCAGAACAGTTCAATAGAGCTTGCATCAATAAAAATATTCCAAATTAGTATATCTATAGGTTTCCATTGAGTACGTCTAACGCCATCATCTCCACCGCGATCAAGTATAACTAGATCTTCATTGTAATCATAACTGATCGTTAGCTTCGCTAAATCATCTTCTGATTCAATAAATAGTTCTATATTAGACGACGGCCTTGCTTTTAAAGTAATTTCACCTGTATTATCATTTAAGGCTATAGCTTCACTCCTGTATATATTCTTACCGGTATAAATTACATTATCCCTTACAACTGCAATTTCTTCTACAGGCTTCTGAATTAAATCATTTTCTGGAGACAAAGTCAACTCCCTGGGAATAGTCATTTGACCAGCCCATCCATAAATTCTTTCAGGATAATTTTGTTCCCACATACTAAACCAAGCTATTAATATTCTTCGGTCTTGCGAGTCTAAAAACGTTTGTGTTGCATAAAAATCATGACCGTGATCTAGTTCTTTGAATTTAGATATAGGGTTAAAACGGTGTGTCACATAATCAAATGTTCCAACAATATATCCTGTTTGGAATAGATTATTGTATTTATCACTTTCAGGTTCTATGCCTTGAGGAGAGAATAACAAAACAAAAAGCCCATTGATTTCGAAAAAGTCAGGGCATTCCCACATATAACCAAGCATTCCATCCGATTCAGCCAGAACTGAGACTTGCTCCCATGATATCATATCTTTGGACGAATATAGTAAAACACGGCCTAATGTATTATTATTAAAAGAGTTTCCTATGACCATGTAGTAAGTATCTTCATGCTTCCACACTTTAGGATCTCGAATATTTGGTTGATGTTCACTACCATTTATAACTGGATTATTCTTGTATTTTATAACATTAACACCATCTGCACTCGATGCTAAAGCTTGATACTGTTCATGATCATGTTCTTCATTAGCATGGTTTAAATTTCCTGTATAAAAAAAATACATTGTGTCATTTTCAACAATTGCACTACCAGAAAACACTCCTGTCATATCAAACCACTGATCTGGATACATTGCTATAGGAAGATGTTCCCAATGGAATAAATCTGTACTCTTTGCGTGCCCCCAGTGGGTTATACCGGGCTCCATACTACTGTTGGGATTGTGTTGGTAAAAAAGGTGGTACTCATTGTTGAAGTATGAGAATCCATTAGGATCGTTCATCCATCCATACGGAGGGGCTAAATGATATCTTGGATAATACATAGAATTTACATCAGCACTGCTTTTACAAAAATATAACATAAATAGCATAGTGTGTATAGATATTTTTAAAGTCATGTTCACTTAAATATATCCGGAAACTGTGTCAGTGGAGACTTGTACGTCAATAGTTTGCTTCCACTTAGATTATCGTTTTATATAGCATGCGATCTCGTATCGCGCTTTGGGCTGTTTGGTCATCATAGAATAATAACCAATTCTAGTAACCTTAACCATGAATTTTATAAAATATAGTTGATATTCACGTTAACTTTTTGTATTGTTTAATTACATAATTAGATTTGTTTTAAGAAAATAATTTAAAATTTCTAATTTTATATAAAAAAGAGCATTATATAATCATTATACATATATAATGCTCTCTTTTTATATTTCGGAACATCGACTTTTTTGAGGACTCGAATTTGAAAGAATTCACAGAAGTTGGACAGGAGTCGCACCTACTGAAAAACACTCATTGGCTAGTAATCTAAGATAACTTCTTGATCTCATAAATAGAATTGATTCTTGATATATTTAAGGTTTACACTTTTTTATGGAAAATGGAATGACAAACATAAGCAGCACTATGGACATTACAGAATATATTATGATGTCTATGGTATCCTTCCTGCGTCATTCTGAGAACTAAAGTCCTATGCCTTCGTACTATATAATTTTATTACCAAGTCCTTCAAACCGAAACACATCCCTGCAAATACAGCTGCTTCACTACTAAATATCGAATAGAACACAAGTACTCATTCAGAGAACTTTTATAAAAAGTCTCCCTCCGGAAAATTAATACCTAAAAATTGCTTATTTCAGTATTTTACTTTGATTGGAGATTTAAAATTTTTATATGGATTTGTTGGTCCAAGTCTAAATTAATAATCTAAAGTAGTGGTACAAATATATTCGATTCATTTCACACTTACTTTGCCGTTCATTGAGCTCGATGCAACAAATTTTTAGTACGCGCGGTGTACAATTGTAACTTTATAACAACGAAATCTCTAATAGTCTTCCCAGATTTCAGTTATTCCAATTCCTCTGAATTGTTAAAAGCATTTCTTGTTCCCATTAATTTAATTAAGTACATCATAAGATATTTATGATACATTCTAATTAATTCGTATTGTATAATTTATTTTCAAGTACTTTTATTCATATTCTCTCCGATACAGCGATAAATTCGATGTCCATTACTTTGAAATTTATTTTTTCTTTTAATTATTTTCGCTCATAAATTCATCTCTTCTCGTAGGTATGCAAAGTAGATAAATAAATTAGTTAATTTGAGAAATTGGTTTAAATAACCTTTAGAACTAATATTTTTTAAACTACATAAGTGGCACTAGATGTCATGTCATATAGGGAGAACAAAGATATACAATAGTATGGGATAGAGTTGACTGGAAGAAAATGCATGAATTAGTTTCATCAACAAGAGGAAACTCTTAAATGAAAAGATGTAGATGGCAAGCAAGCAGACAGCTGATTATAAACTGTCATTGTAGCCTATGGACGTCTGTTAAAGCAGGGATGTCACATATGCGTTGTCGACCATGAAGAAACCTTGACCTCAACTCTACTCACTCTTTTTGAAGACTTCTTTAACAAAATAAAAGAAGAGATAAAACTACATTGGAATATATATAGTAATAAATAAAATTTAGCATTTACAAGAATTGTAATTGCCATCTGTGTGTTGGAGTTTCAATCATCTGTAAACTCTAGGTAAAATAATAAAATAAAATAATATAATAATAAAAGAGAACCATGTAAATTTTCACTAATAATTCAGTTATATTTTACTGAAAGTAATATGTTATGTCTTCGGTAAGTATTGTTACGTTAACGATTTCAACAAAATAATAACATGATACCAAGATACAATATAGTCGATATTTTTGTATTGTAATAAATGTAATAGACGGAGAATAATCTTATATCCTTGATATATTTCTAGAATTGTAATACTCGTAAGTATCTCTTCGATTTCATATATATATTCAGGTCTAAGACTATTTTTAAGGATTTATTAGAAACATATTTAATGTATAAGTTATAACTTAACCACCAACGGTGTTGTAGATTTTTTCAATGAGATATATATTTCATCAACGTTTCTTTTGTATAAGGGTAATTTGAAACCGTTTTGTTCAAAATTTATTTTTACTACGCCGAATTGTATTTTTGTAAAGAACTATAAACAATTAATGGGCATCTAATCTGATTCGATCCGAAACATAGATTGTTTTCTTAGCATTCTTTTTGTAACAAAAAAAAAAAAACTATTAAAAATATTACAATAAAGAAATAATTAAAAATGGCTCCGTAAGTTAGGAACAGGATTAATACGTCCTTCAATTTTATAAAATTTCATGAAGTTGTATTATCCACCCAATAATCTGCGGAGACAAATTAACTTTCTTCTTGGACTATTCAAGTATAGATTTATACTTAGTTGTATTTTTCTGAATCAATCGTCTCCATATATACTATACAGTTACCATATAGTTCTACAATATAAATGTTCACCCTGTATATCACTATATTCATCATCTCAACCATCATATGTCCAACGCTGAATACAGGCCTCCCTAATAGGCTGCCATAAGGAACGGTCCTGAGCCACCAGCATCCACTGATTCCCTGCAATGCATTTGAGACTGTCACTCCATCTAGTGGAGGTTCGCCCTTCAAGAATCTTTCTTCCCTATTGGTTAAGCTATATGACAAGCCCATTCCCTTCAGCTCGTTTATCCTTAGGGCTATGTCGGTTACTTTGGCTCTTTTACGGACATCCTTGTATCGGATTCTGCCTCGCAAAAAAACTCAAAGCATAGCTCTCTCCATAGCTCGCAGAGTAATTTGAACTTTTTGCATATGAATAAATAGCTATTATAATCGTAACTAATTCCTGATGAATTTGTCACGACAAGCCAACTGATCTGACTTCGTCTTCATCAATCGTGCCACCTTGGGCACCTTTGCCCCATTCGTGTTTCTACCGTAAAGCAGTCGTGTTTGCATGGCTGTGTTTCGGTTTGAAAGGTGGGATATAGCAGTGAATTTATAAGGTACAGAGGAATAACACTTAAGTCCTCAGAAATGGCAACGCATGGGGAGTATCATGAGCGAAACAGTATACTCTGTCATATACATGGTACTGCTCATGTCTATAGGCGACTGTTACCACTTTCCATCAGGTGGGCCGTTAGTTCCATCAAAAAAAGTTATCACTTTTGATCAGAGATTCGTCTGATCATTTCCAATTTCTAAATCGTATAAAATAATATAATGTATTAATCATCCATTGAAAAGATGATGAATGCTTGGCAACATAAGTATACCTAAAGGATCACTCAGTAGCTATTGTTCGTTCCATTATTTTATCATTCATTTATTCATTCCATTATATTATCATTATCCAGAAGGCAATTGTTATTGATGATAAAAATATATAGTAAATTATATATATATATATATATATAGTCGCGATTAAAAAATAGGAGTTGATCGTACATGGATGAAAATTTGATGTTGTGTGTATTTTTTAATGCTAAATCATAATAAAATAAAAATAAAAAATTTTGTCGAAAAAATTAAATATTTAGGGGTGGGTCACCCTTATCATGGAGGGGTATGAAAAATAGATGTTGGCCGATTCTCAGACATACCCTATATGCACACAAAATTTCATTAAAATCGGTTAAGCCGTTTCGGAGGAGTTTGGTAACAAACACCGCGACATGAGAATTTTATATATACATATATATATATATATATATATAAAATAAAATTTTTAAAAAATATATATATATATATATATATATATATATATATATATATATATATATATTATATGTATATATATATATATATATATATATATATATATATATATATAGCCATAAAAATATTCTTCTCAATAGAACTCGAAATCCAGAGAATTGAACTTGGAATATTATTTCGCAAAGCAACATTTCTCCGACCGCGTTTAACATCAAGGAGACTGGAGGATGATATTTTTTATTCATGTATCGTCCATAACTGTCCACTGTTGAACATATTTCATTCATTATCATTGGTTAATTCTATTTGTGACTTTCATTTATAAAAAAACGTTTAAACCTTCATCGACATTTATTAATGACCTTTAAATTCATAGGTAAATTAGACAAGGACTAATCGCGACCGTCTGACCATTAACTGTCATTCAAACCAAAAGATAACTGATATTTATCAGTACTATTATTTAAAATTATAGTTCTGAATATAAGGCTAAGGAAAACGTTATCACGCGACTATGCAATAAAGTGTGAAAGGTACAAATAAACAAATAAGATAAACATTTGTACCTATTTTTTTTAATAAAAATTACAATAAAAAACATCAAATTAATGCAAATACACTATATAATATATAGCCATAAATCTCTGAATGCCAAATTGTTTACGCAAATTATGCTACACATGTTTCACCTCTGAACGAGGCATCTTCAGGCAAATAATTAAATTATTAAATTCGTAATTAGATTCGCAGTTTGAGTGCTGAACGGTTAACACTAGGCTCTTAGAAGCGATCTAATAATTTGCCTGAAGGTGCCTCGTTTAAAGGTGAAACTCGTGTCGGAAAACGTGCGTGAACAAAATGACATTTGGAGATTGATGACTAATATATAAATAAATAAATATATAATAAAAAGGTTGTGAAACTTCTGGCAGTAATAGTGGTAATCAATCTTCGTGTGCTGGCGTTCGTAAAAATACTAATTGTATTATTATTTATTTATTTATTTAACTCTTTATTGCGCCATAAATAAAAATATACAATGACAAGTGAATAACTCATTAATTGTATCGGAATTAAACAAAATAATTCTAATCACATAACCAGCAATTCTCAGTGTAAAATGGGTCACCCCTTCCTTTCCCGTGGGCATCGTTAGAGACGACTAGGAGAGGGCGAGGGAAGGGCAGCAGCGTCTCTCTTAAAATTTTCTAAAAGCCTTTACTGTGGTTGCAAGGCTTATGTCCAGCATTGGACAGTTAACGGCTAAAATAATATCTAATAAAAAAAAAATAATAATAATAAGTACTAAAATAAACTAGCAATTAGGCATGAACAACTTGACAACATAATTTATAAATCTCATTAGAATAAACATTCTTATTATAAAGTAATTTATTCTATATTGGGTATAAATACAGTTAGAAATCAAATTCTTGGAATAGAAAACAAGTTAACGGCCCAAGTTGCAAACTCTTTTGTAATTTCTGTTGCTATACCTTTCTTTTCTTTTTATTGTTATTTTTTTTATTAACTAGCTGTACCCTACAGCTTTATCCGCAGGATTCATTATATACATATATATATATATATATATATATATATATATATATATATATATATATATATATATATATATATATATATATATATATATATATATAGTATCCTTTATGCTAAGTTAGGATATAACCTACCTATGTATCAAATTTCATACAAATCCGTTGAGTAGTTTTTACGTGAAAGAGAAACATCCAGTCCATCCATCAATACAAACTTTCGTATTTATTTTATTTATTCATTAATACATATATATGTACATGGTGTACTTAATGCTAAAAGCATTCTCTCCCAGTCAACCAACAACAAATAGGGAAGTATCAGAATACTCTAAACAACACCATGGGCGTCATTCATCACGGACATCATAGTGTATTCACATTATAGTGTTAGCATTCATGTACTGACATTCATGGACTCTGATGATATGCTTCCGTTCCCTGTAATTTCACTATCGTACTTAAAACTTAAAAATTTATATGCAAGTGTTAGATATTTATTTTAAATTATATTAATTTTCATAAACATCTTGTGTCAAAATGTGTATCTACATTTATTAATAAAAATCAGTATAACAACTTTAATAATAATAAAATATTAAAGTTATTATTAGGTATACCAAATTTTGTAATGAATTATTATTGTAATGTATATAAAACATTCATATTTTAATTGATTTTCTAATTATTTATTATCATGATACTTGAATAAAAAGTAATGAAATTGTAAGAACACGTGGTCTCGCTGACTTGTTTACTCGAATTCGGTCCTGTAGATATAAAAGATTGTTATTTGGGTGGGGAGGCACTTCTTGTCCATCCGTTGAACAGAGCGGAGCTTCCTGGTGTATCGAGAGTGAACAAGTATAGTAAACCACGTGGTCATTATGTAAAATATATCACAATTATTGTTGATGGAAGTTTTAAAGAAATTATAGTTAAATAAGTGTCAATGGATTAACAGAAGTTGGGTATTTATGTTATATTATTTCTTATATGTCATATACAAAGTAAAATAAGTAAATATATAATTTAATAGTATGATATCTAAAATAAATGAACTATGAGAACGTGTGCTATTTATTACCAAGATGCTTACAACCTTTATATTGCTAAAGAATATATCATATGTAAAGTTAGAATTACATAGTTAAATAGTTATATATTAGAAATAATATTTTAAATTATAATTTGAGACAAGCATAGTTGCTTCATAAAGGAAATGTCAATGGGACGGTAGTTTCAAAGCAAACAACTTTTGCACTGTGTAGTCCAGGCATAGAATGAGCGAGCCCTTCTTTTCTCGTGGGTGTCGAAAGAGGCGACTAAGGAAATATAATGGTCAAAGAATGGGCAGCAGCATTCCTCTTAAAATATTACTAAAGCCTTACTGCGTTTGCCAACCCTACTACCAAGTATGGCAGTTACTGACAAAACTCCCATATGTTCAACAGTGGGCAGTTATTGGCTGATATAATAATAAAAAAATATATATGCCGTTTCCCTCTAGTAAATATAATGGTCTTTTTGTTTCTCAAATACTAACTGAATATTTTCAACCGACTTAAAAATTAAGGAGTAATTAAATTCATCAACTATAACTACAACTATACCACAAAATACTTGCACAATAATTACTAGGTTTTATTAATATTAAATAAATATTTGTTACAAATTATTATTAACGTAATCACGTTTGCAGACGCTTTTGTTGGAGAGAAAAAATCTTTTTGCAACCCTTCAACAGGATCTGGTGAGAAGTTAAAATGTACTCGGCGCATGCGTGCCAAAATTCACGGATGTCCACATTTGAGTAGTACATAGACTGCTTCTCCACCCAATAGGTGTGTCTATATTTTTAAAGCGAATGTGAGACAAAACTTTTAAAAGTCGTATCGTATTAAATAAATTACTCGCTTAATTAAGTATTAAATTTTGTAAATAATTAGAACGGTGTAAACATACTTTTAGTGTTTTTAGTGAATGGTTTTTCAATGGTTTCGAATTAAGTTAAAGTGTTCAAAAGTTTATTAGTAAAATGTAAATAAAATGTGTTTTATAAGCGTGTTAAATGTATAATGTGGGTTAATGTAGTGAATGTTACCATAGAAAACCCATTGACGTCCTACTAATGGGAACTGGCATCTGTTCTTAGACAAGATTCTGTTTTTAGTTCTTTGAATACAGTAAGTTTTATTCCTATATTAATAGTTTAATACATAAAACAAGGAAGTAATTAAGATAATTTTATTTATCATTTTACTAACACTATATATATGTATTCTTTTATACGTGAGGTATAAAACGAACTTTATTATTTACTATTAATATATTATATAATAATATAATTAACGTAATCCATTCCTTAAAACTGGGAACACTATTCATTAATAGGGTCTAAATTATAGTTTCTAAAATATTTTTTTTTGCTTCGAAAAAAAAAACATTTTATGTAATATAAAATGTTTTTTTTTCAAAAACTATGAATACATTAAAATTATCAAAAAAAAAAAAGAATAATCTGTATTTGTGCCATCAGAGCTATTTAATTATAAATATGTACCATACCTTGTACTTTGTAGGTTGTTCTTTTTTTTTTCAAGATTATTTTAGTTTGGTAATATAATTTATTTTTTTTTTCTAGGAAAAGAATATTTCTTGAGACCCTATTTATGAAAACTAGTTTTAAGTAATGTTAGGTTAAAGAAATTTCATACAAATCCATCCGAATTTAAAAATCCAAATTTAAATATTTGTATAAGTACGATTATAAAATTAATAGGATTACTAGTCGTGTCCTGTGGTTTTGTCCGCGCGATTGAAGACAAAGTATCCTCTATATTAATGTTTCTTATGGTTTATTCGTAAACTTAAACGCACAATTATATATGTAAGCGTACATATGGCAGACTTAACACCTAATGGTTTTCTTTACCAGTCAACGATGGGTCGAGCAGAAAATTAAATAGGCGGTGAATTCACTACTAAAATAGGTACAAATATTGTTACTTATACATATAATTTATCATCATATCAGCCTTTAAATGTCCACTGTTGAACATAAGCGTCCCTCTTGGGGGTTTTGCCAGTATTTGCCATGCTTGACAAGCGAATTGGCAGCCGCAGTTAGGCTTTAGAGATGTTTTAAAAGCGACACTGCTACCTATCCTTCGCCCTACCTTAGTCGATTCTTACGACACCCACGGGAAAGGAAGGGGTGGCCTATTCTATGCCGGGACCACACAGCATAGAATAGGCCATCCATACATATAATTATCTGTTCGAAATGTAAAGATAACGCATAAATAATTATAGTTTGATATTTTTTTTACTTAAGTGTATAATCGTGTGATTTAACGCCTCAAATAAAATACAAATCAGCAGCTTAAGCGTGATTAAGCATCAATTACTTCAGTTTATTGATTTATCTATATTTTTATACTAATATAATAAAAAGAAAAGATTTGATTATTTATTTGCATGCCATAAATTCTTTCAACTGTAGAAAGCTGCATTATCAGTGAATAATATAGACTATATAATATTTTTGAAAATTCTATCTACACCTTCGAAGCCGAGCTGGATCGTTAGTATAGTATGAATTTAACAAACTAACCGAATTGTGAGATGAATTCTAAATTGCATCAAGACCCAACTGTCTGTAGCATTAAAGAAACTCATAAATATTTTTAACAAGCTTTCACATTTATAATGGTATGAAATATAGTGTGTCGGCCGTTAACTGTCCACTGAACATAGCCTCTCTCATAAGAATTATTTTGCCAGCAGTTGCCACGCTTGGCAGGCGTATTAGCAACCGCAGTTGGGTTTTTAGTGTTTGAAAAGGGACACTGCTGCCTGTCCTTCCACTATAAGCTCCCTTTGTTGCCTAGAAAGGAGGGGGTGGCCTATTCTATGCCGGAACCTACACGGCTAATGGTATGAATAGCAGAATGTTGGGGGGAAGGGATTGTTTCTAATGGGGTCTAATAGCTCAATTGCTATCAGGTCGATCACGTGCCCCTCACTCCCTCCCGACACCAACGTGCTAAATTCCAGGTGTACTCTTTACGATGGGCTAACCGACCTGTTTCTTCATCCTCACCTATCATCCGTCACTGATGTCCCATCAGCGGATACTGTACACAAGCGGGGTTACTATTCCATTATCATCCCATAAAAAAAAATAGCAGTATGTTTTTCATTGATTTTAGCACAGAGTGAAAAACTTAAAAAGACTGCGCTTTTATATTTCTTTTTATAGTGTTGTATAAAATAAAAAAAAAAAAACAATGTGTAGAGATAAAGCCCGCCTCTTTGTGGATAATGGACAAATTAAAATATAATATATGGCTCTCGAAATACATTTAGAAGTATTATTTAGACACATATAAGTACGTGTGTGTCTGATACTGGCTCAATGCTGTCTTTTATATCTTTATTTTTCTCTTTTGTTATATGCTTTGTTTTATATCCGACTTTTTAAATCAAACTTTTTCAATTCAACAAAAGATATTTTTTAAGTATTATTTGTTTATTATGATTAAATAGAATAAATTTTCCATTTTAATAATGTCATATACATACGTAACGGAAAATTAATAAATTCACTGTGTTTCTGCCGTTTCCGACAGTTGTTTTGATTTCATCCGGAAGTCTTCAGGGGGCGTTTGGTGCTTTGTCTTAAAGGCACTGAGAGTTCATTAATTTCCGATATATATATATATATATATTGGATAAAAAATAAACATAAGTTTTAAAAATAATAATCCGAATAATATGTCAGGCCCGTGCTCGCGTCACAGTTGCTCATGACTAAGTATCACGATTTGATTCCGAAACTAGTCGACCCTTTTTTGATCTAATTATACGTAGTTAAACCGGTAGTTATTACATTCAAATAATAATTCTATTAACATTATAAATGAGAAAGTTTGTAAACAGTTTTGGATGTTTGTATGAATTAAATTTTGTACACGACTAGGTTATACCCTAATTTAACACTCTGGATACTTTGTATATTAATACACGCAGACAAAGCCACAGGATACAGCTCGTTATTTAATATTTTTATGTGTATTTCATGCGATATTTTCATCATTAAATTATGCATTTTATATATAGGAAAACCAATGAAATAGACCACCAAATCAAATCGTCAAATCAACAAAAAATATACATTGCACTTTAAACTCAATTTTTAGGATTACAATCGTGAAAATATCATCCAATTTGGTACAGTAGTTTGTGACGTACAGACAAAGAAAAACAATAATTTTAAAAAATATTACCTAGGCTCCTACTGCTCTCATTAAGACATCTTATATAATTTTTCTTAAATATCTCTTGTAGCACTTAGAATATTTTCTATTATAATGACTATGTATTAATTTAAGATATGATATTACCGTATGGTCCCAGCATAGAATGGACAACCTCTTCCTTTCCCGCGGGTGTCAACGGTTCTTCTCAGTAGATAATAACTTTCCGAACCCTATATTATATAAAATATGACAATTTAAAAGTGCTTATAAACAAGCCTATTTGAATAAATATTATTTTACTTTGAATTAATCCAACACAATAGTCTATCTATGTACAAAAATTTATTATAATTTGTTCAATAAATTATGTGTGATTATGTAATAAATATAAAAATACAGTAATAGTAATATTGAACAATATAATATTTTGACTTTGTTTCAATATATATATATGTATATATATTTTTTAACAACTCGGTGAACTTTACAGTCTCCCAATACGCTTACCCAAGGAAGCATCAATACAAGAACATACATATATAATTAAATGGAACAATATTAATTAGATTTAAATCACATAACAATAATAGAAAAAAAAACATGCATATCTTAAATCTCTGAACACAAACACCGTGTGGTTATCAGACGAAACTCCAGTAAGTTGGAGGCAAACATGTCTAATTGCGGATATTGGCTTAAAACATAATTGAGCAGTTTCAATGCAAGAGAAACGGGAGCTTGCTTAGCCAACTCTGTTCCTCTTAATGGAATATCAAATAAGTGCAGTCTACATACTCGCACGTAATTAGTGGGTGCTTCTATTAATGTTGATACTAATACAATTTAGTTACATTTTTATATTCATATACACACACACATTCATACATATACATACACACATGCATATAAACACCTACACAAATACATAAATACTGCTACATGTATACGTAAAACACCAAATTATAATTTTTTTTATATCTGTAGAAATAAATATGCTAACCCGACAAATAAACAATTAAGAAGATGACAATTTACTCAAATAAAAATCGTTAAGTTTTGTTTTAAAACTAGGCAGACATTTTATGTTTCGAATAGAAACTGGTAAACTATTCCACAATCGTAGAGCTTGCACCGTGAACGATTTGTATATATATACATATATTATGTATATATTAAAACATAAGTTTGCATATCGGGTAATAAAGCCTTAACCAGAAGTTTTCTTATATAACTTTAAAGTTTCCAATCACGAAATCCCTGTCAATTCCATACTGGCAACAATAAAACCCACCATAAATTTAACGAATTACCAACTTTATTACTGATGTCATTTATGTGAAAGTTTGTAAATAATATCTAAACTTCATGATGGAATTAAAATTTTGGAAAAAAGGCACTTGGAATTGTTGTTGTTCAAGTAAATGATATATTTTGAAAGATTAATTTACAAGAAACACGATTTATTACACTATATATTAGACTAAGTTAATTGTCGAGGAATGGGCAGCAGTGTTTCTCTTCATCAACATCATATCAGCCCTTAACTGCCCACTGCTGAACATAAGCCTGCCCCGTTGGGGGTTTTCCCAGTAGGTATCATGCTTGGCAGGCGTGTTGGCAACTGCGGTTAAGTTTTGGGTAATGTTTTAGAAGGACGCTGCTGCCCATCCCTTGCCCTTCTTTAGTTGCCTCTTACGACACCTACGGTAAAGATAGTGGCTTAATCTATGCCAAGACTAAACAACAAAGGCGTCCCTCTTAAAACATCTAGATTCACTTTCTATCAGGTGGGTCGTCAGCTTGTTTACCATTCTAAGTTGCATAAAAAAATTCAAAGCCTAACTGTGGTTGCTAATTTGCCTGCTAAGCGTGGTAACTACTGGCAAAGCGCTTTAATAGGGGGAAGCCTATCTTCAACAGTGGACAAGTAACAGCTAACACGATGATGATGATTTATTATGAGGCTAAACAATACCAGAGTTATTTGGGAGATGCATTCGTAATATCAGTACCGATATCTATATATTCGGTTATATAATGTAGTTGTGTAATTTTGTAATATTTATTAATGAGATTGCTGTGCCCTTCCAAGGTTCGTGTTGATTTTTTACCTTTAATAGCTAAGACCTATATTTTTGTATAAGTTTGTAATAAAATTGCATTGTTAGCCTAGTTTAGTATCTAAGGTTAATAACAGATGGCGCTGTCAAAAAGTTAGACGACGCTATAATTTTATTTGTTATGTAGGTTAGATAGGCGTATTATTACTGAATAATAAGCCTTTATTTACAGCGATCCAATACCACGGGTTTGTTTTAATTCAACACCAGAGGACGCTCGTCCGTAGTTCAGTACTGGATTGTGTGTACATTATTTTGGTCCTTCGAACCGGAAAGAACAACTTGAAATAACAATTTTTGAATGGAATTGAATTAAAAAAAAAGTCATCACCCATTTCGATATCGCCCATATCAGTCAGATATCTTTATATATTTCCTTATGGGAATGGGCATAAAATGTTATAATAAGATACCAAATGATATTTTGATACTTCTTTTTAATGAATTTAAAACTGTTATTAAGAAATATTTATGAAGTAAAATCTATTATTACACGCTAAACGATTACTCGAATGGCAAACGTGCATGTTAGTCGATCATGCACGGGCTTTTTAATGATTATGTAATTGTACATGCAATACATTTAAATAAATATATTTGCATTTATAATATATATTTATATATATGTTAACCGAGATTGAAAACTGTAACTGTTGAGTTTCTTGCGGGTTTTTTTGGCAGACAACAACAGTCCGGACTCTAATAAAAATAACAATTTAAAAATGCTTGATTTGAATTTTGAAATTTTGACTATTGAATATTCATATAAGAATATCTTTATTTCCTTGAATATAGATATTCTTATTATATTCTAATTATATTATTTAAAACATACCCAAATATTGTTAACAGAGATTTAAAAGAGCAACTGTTAAATTCCTTGGGGTCTTCTCAGCATATAATAACAAAATTCTAAAATCCAGCGGTAGAATCATAAAAAATGACGACTTAAAAGAGTTTGTGAATAAATATATTTGAATAGAGATAAATTGAATTGGAATTTAGATAGACTGCCATTATATCCTAATTTGAAGGTAATAATTGACAGTGATGGAGACTAGAGGCTCTATTGTTAACCGTATTAGATTTTTTTTTATAACACAAAGATGGAAAAGTGGTTATCGTAGCCTATGAATGCCTAACGTCTACAATATCATCTCATCCATCAGGTATTAGATAAATTTTCTCCTCCGAACGCTCAGGCTAAGGAATAAGCTCCCTGCCGAGGTTTTCCCTAGAAACCACAGTATGGGGTTCTTAAAAAAGGATATATTAAGTTTTCTTCAGGATCGGCAATGCGCACATGAGACCCCTAGTGTTGCAGGCTATAGTTACCGTTTACCATCAAACGGGCTGTATGCTTGTTTGTTACCTTCATGGCATAAAAAATCCCATAAAATATATACTAAGATAATGTTTATTTCAATTTACGTAGACAAAACTACAGCTAGTCTACAAAAGCTTACATAAACGATTTACTTACCAACTTTTACGAGCCGACCCTCACGCTCAGCAATATATTTTATAGACCTATTATTGAAATAAGGTTTGTCTTGTGATTAATATCCTAGTCTTTGACGCAACTCATATTTTTCACGACGTATTTAATGTTTTTTTTTTTTTTTTTTTTTAAGTAAGTTCTTGAGTGGCGACTCCGTACGGACAAATGCAGGGTAGGACAACTGCCCACTAGATAGTGACGATCTTAAATGCATTTCAGGGAGTTAGTGGATCCGAGTGGCTCAGGACAGGTCTTTGTGGCAGTGTGTGGTGGAGGCCTATGTTCACCAGTGAACGGATAATGGATGAGGTGATGAAGATGATGATGATGATGATTTAATAAATGGAGTTTTTTTCTATCATTTGCAAATAGAATTATGCAATGACGTTGACGAATGAGTCTATGTTCCATGAATTTTTATAGCACGTAATTGCTTTTTGTTAAATGTAATCAAATTTATTCGTTAAAACGTTACTGTAGTTTCTTAAGTTGCAGTACTAATATTAATTATATAATTTTTATTGGGTACAGTAGTTGTGGTTTTAGAACTGAACTTCTAAATAGGATAATGTACCTAATAACCTGTGTTATAAGGGACCACAGCCCCAACCACCTTTAGTTTTATGGGGAAATTAGTATTGATATAAAGTAACTACAAGAAGGTTTTAGGAAAGTCTTTGCTGTACCACCCCAACAAGAAATACAATAAGTTACAATAAAGTGGCATAGTGCGAAATGTACATTGCGTAAAATAGTAGAATTCGTTACATGGTGAAGCGTTTTGAAAACATAAATTAATTTACGCACCCTTGATGTTAAAGCGCTAATGTGATTTTTGAAATTTTGAAATCTATCTAATATTATACCGAGATATACATATATAATGGATTCCAGAGTCAATAAAGGGACAATGATATGCAAATTAATAATTGGTTACAAGATTGAACTTTGAGAATTATAGTTGAGTTAATTCTGGTTGAGTAATTGGACTGATGGAGAAAGTTATAAATTTTGTTTTAATTGTATTTAAAGTAAGAGAGTGAGTATGTAGCCACTTTAGCACAGTATTTAATTCCAACTTCATTTTAACACTCTTGTCACGATTTTGCGAATATAGTTAACGCGGTATCATCGGCAAAAGTGGTAATTTTAGTATTTAGGATATGTAAATTACATAAATCGTTTATAAAAAGTAAGAACAATGTTGGGCTAAGAATACTGCCTTGGGAAACACCGTAATTAATTGGAAGTTCATCACTGAGATAAGTGTTAATTTTAACAGTTGTGATCATCCACAGATGTAATTTTTAAAGAAATTGAGTTGGTTGGTTATGTCTGACACCCATTTCCTCAAGTTTGAGTAGTAATGTATCAATGGGTACAGTATCAAAAGGCTTGGCGAGGTCTAGAAAAATAGTAAGTACTTTGGCAAATCCCCCAAGATGGAAGCATATATATGGCAGTGAATAGCTAACAGTAGATCTAATGATGATATATAAACAGAAATTAGCAGCGAACTTTAAAAAAGGGCGGACCCAATAGATCACAGAGGTATTACAGGTTTTTCTGCCTGAAAAAACCCATTTATCAATAATAATATAAAAAATGTGTACTCTACAACTGATAGGCCAGAATATAAGCCAAGATAAAAGGTTTTTGGTTTCCTCCGCTTCGTTTACTTTTGTAACTTTCCCCAAACATCTCACATATCAATGGTTTTACTTATGTAAGATAATTTCTTTTTATTCGAAAAACACAAACGGCTTAATTTCGTGATATAGAATAGTGAAATTGATTTTGTTATTGAAATAAAATATTTTTTTTTAAATATGTTTTTCAAAAAGGTTTTACTAACTATCTACTTACATTTTTATTTAAAAAAAAAAGGATTGACTGACGTGTATTTTTGTTAAGAACACTCCACTAGTTTCGAGATCATAAGAGATCCTTAATTGTGAAATAAAACGATATTTTTCATAATAAAATAACTTTAACAGACAAATATAGGGTACAGGGACATACTAACACTTCAGTCCTCAGAAATTGCAATGCATGAAGGGTATCGTGGATGACACAGTATACTCTGTTATGCCTATGGTAATGTTCGTGTCTATAGGCGACGGGGGCACAGTGACATAATACCTTAGTTCTCAGAAATAGCAACGCATGAAGAGTATTATGGGCGACATAGTATACTTTATTATGTCTATGGTACCAATCATGTCTGTAAGCGATGGTTCCCATTTTCCATATAATGGGCCGACAGCTTCTTTGTCGTTTTAAATTGCATAAAAAAAACTAAAAATAATTTAAATTATAATTAAAATTTATTTCTTTCATTTTGAGTCCAGATGATTACTATATATATGTCTAAGAAACACGTCTGTCAAACATAAAAGGTCACGGTTTAATCATAAAATATAAATGGAAACGAAAATGTATAGGCATGTTGGTAAATATATCCATTCACAGAACGTTTCATTTAAAGAACAGCCGAAATAATTCGTATTTATTTTCGAAGATGCGAGAATGTTAAAAGTCAAAGATGAATTGATATAATATGCCAATTTATCTACATTTATCAACTAAAACAAATGAATCAAAACATTTACTCCTCTATATTTAAAGGTTGCATGAAAGAGATCGGTATTAGCGATAAGAACGCCCTCTGTTTTCTTAGTACGATCTTCTCTTGTAATTTTTATTTTGTTTTTACTAAGTTTTTGTTATGTTACATTTACTGTTTATAATAACTATTGTAATCTTTTGAAGTGAATAATAAAAAGTATCTATCTGTCTTTAAGAGAATAAATGGAATGCTTAATTGGTGTGTATGGCATAAAAAAACTCGTTAATAATATTGGGGTTTTTGGAAAAGAAAGAACTCTTGCAGAGTTAACATTATATTTCTTTTTATATATATTCCTGCTTTGTATATAAATGATTTCTACATAACTCAGCCGTAAAACAGTTATACAAATAATAAAAATGGTTAAATTATTTATTTATTTAAAATTTAATACATAGTGATATTTTATGTACATTTGGCGGACTTAACACCGGACGGTTTTCTCTACCAGTCAACCATTGAGCAAACCGAGAAATAAGTAGACGATGCTTTATTAAATACAGGAAATATAAAGTAATTCTTAATATATTTATATATTATAAACATATAATTAGACTTATGTGAACATACACATAATATAGAAAATAAATAGATAAATAAAAAACACCTAAAGTATTACCATAATAAACAATTAACTATATTAGAAGAGCAAATAAAGCAATCTGCGACTGAAACAGAGTAATCGGCAAACTTAAGTTTAAAGGGAATGATAAAAAAAAGGGAATGAAGTTTATAAATCGGCCTGTTTTGTGTGAAATAAGAGCGCATTTTATGTTTAAAAACTAATTTGTTTGGAGGAGACTTTAGATTGACTGAGTGTTTTTATTTGTTAGTAATTTAATTTAGAGAGTATTTCTGTGGTAGTTTCAAGAAAACTGGAGTAACACTCATCAGTAGTATTTCCGAACAGACAAGACATTTAAACCTTCAAGAAAAGAGCCTATTTCTTCTTGAAAGGTCGACAACGCACCTGCGTACCTGCACTGCACCTCTTTGATACTACGGATCCCTAGGGTAGATGGTAATCACTTACCATCTGGTGAGCAACATGCTCGTTTACCATTTTTTTTTGATGGTTGAAAATGGAATGGTAACCCCGCCTGCGTTAACGGGATACGCTGGCGGAGCACCAGTGAAGGGTGATCGATGAGAATGAAAACAGGCCCGTTAGCCCATCATGATGAATTCATCAGGAATTAACCATGATAATTTCCAGGTGGAACCGCGAGGAGGTCGGCCTGGTTGGGATTCTTAGTCTCCATTACTAACAATCCCTTTCCCCCCACCAGGGATATTACGCGCGCGTGCGACCATGAAGAGACCTCTTCATTGCTTTCTTTCCTTTTCCTTAATCTCAGTTTAATTAGAGTCAATTGAGAAAATTGTAAGATCGGAAAAGCATATTTGAAATAGCGTATATATTTCAATTAATTAGCTCGTAAGTAATTTAGTATCCCTAAGTTTCAGAGAAAATCATCCATTTCGACTATTTACGTAGTAATCAACGAGCAAAGATAGATCGTTCCGGCAATTTCGGTTCCAGCGTCAGGGAAAATGTACGTCAAATGTAAAAACTTTTATGTAAGGCTAGTTTTTGCCTGTGTCTTTGCTCACTTGGTATCGTGTTTCTCCTTTAAGATGAAATTTCCAAAAATCCTTTCTTGATTTGCTGATGTTCCAAATTTTAGCATTCCAGACTTATTCCCTTATTGATGAAAATGTCAAACCTCTCATAAACCCATTTTATCTATTAAACTATTTTGTCTCTTTCTTTTACATTAGATTCTCAATTGAGAAAGTGAAAAAAAAAGTGTAATAGTTTAAGTAATTTGTTTTTAATTTTTATATTGGACTGGATTGGTAGTTTCGGCTGTACGTTAATAGTTGAACAGCCAAAAAATCTACCGCTGTAAATTTTAGAACTAACCGAATTTAAAGCTGTTTTTGTATCCGTACATATAGATGTTATTTTCATGATTTTAGTCAAATTATATTACCTACTATGCAAACAGCATCATAGAACAGCTATCATCATCATCATCGTATCAGCCTTTAACTGTCTACTGTTGAACATAAGCTTCCATCTTGGGAGATTTTGCTAGTAGTTGCCACGCTTGGCAGGCGAATAAGCAACTAGAGTCAGGCTTGAGAGATGTTTTAAGAAGGACGCTGCTGCCCATCCCCCACTCTCCCTTATTCGACTCTTAAGATACTCACAGGAAAGGAAAGGATGGCCTATTCTATGCTGGGACCACACGGCCAAGAACAGCTATAGTGATATAAAAATTAATATTCAAGTTTAAAGTATTATACTGCCATCTTAAGATCATAATATGTTACAAATATATATACAATAACCGGAACTTTGGTAAAAGGTAGGGTTTAATGGAATGAAAAAAAATGGAAAGAAATGTACGGTTGAATGAAAAAGGTATGGTTTAATAAAATCAGAGTCGTTAGATTTTAAATTTTAAATCTGAAGAGATTTTAGATTCTCGCTCGATAATGTTATTACCTCGTGTACGCTCGTAAAGTTATGATATAATTATGTAGTTGGTTAACAAGTTAGTTAACCAGTAATATGGACTTCCGTAAAATGACATCTACTACGAGGGCTGCCTTTTAAGCTGTGTCGTTTGAAATAAATATAGATAATCTAATAGATTATTACCATTTATTGTTTTTCTAAGAATTCTCCGCGATATTTAATATACTTTTGCATGCGTTTCAACCAAAATGACCGGTAGTCAAAATGACCCTCAAAATGACTTTGCTTAATTTTGGAGAACGTAAAAAAAATTGTTTGAGTTTAAGTCAGGGCTGTAGAAGATCTAAAATTTCGATATTTTGGGTGCTCTGAAACATCTTTGTTTGGTGTGCAAACTTGCATTGTCATGGTGCAATATCATACGATGTCTTGAATTGATTTTTTCGAAATTCATTGATGACTTGTGGCAAACAAACAGTGGTATAACAGTCGGCGATAACCGTCTTGCGATTTTCTAGTACAATAGTGGCGACGTGACCACCCTTTGCCACAAACGAGGTAACCATTTTTCGAAGTGCTCCGTGAGCGTATGACTTTCAGTTTTGTCTCATCCTGGAAGACCTAGACAGTTGACTGCTGTTTAGAATCTGGATCGTATCCTCGATCGTACTGCTCTAGCAGTCTATGAGGAGGCCTATATTTAGCAGTGGTCAATTAAACAATAAAATTAAAAAAGCAAATAGAACAATATTGGAGGATTGTAGAGCTTCTGGTAATCATAATACTAGCAGTAAATTTTCGAGTGTACTCAGTTGCTCGTATACCAATGGTAGCGGAATTAAACAAAATAATTTTAAACAAAGAACCAGTTATAAGAGGCTACTTGGGTCCGTCATAGAATGGGCTACCCCTTCCTTTCTCATGGATATTTTAAGAGACAACTGTACTGTGATACTATATATCGGTGTGTCCGACTGTTCTTATCAGTGTTAAAAATAATAAAGGGTAATTTATTCAGGTCACAGCCTTATTAGACTCTAAAGCTATTGTCTCAGTAATAAAGGATTCAGCAAATTAAATTTGCTCGGAACATAATGGTTAAAAGATGGGCAGTAGCGTCTCTCTTATAACGTCAACAAAGCCAAACTGCGATTGCCAATCCGCCTGCCGAGCATGGCAACTACTGGTAAAACCCATCATTAGGTGGAGGCCTATGTTCAGCAGTGGACAGTTAATGCCTGATATGATGTTGACATGATGAACTTGTTATAAAAAAAGCAAACCTGATGTTTTTCAACCGACTTCAAAAAAAAGGAAGATAATCTCAATTCAGTTGTTCTTTTTTATGTATCATCATTCATCATTTCAGCCATTATCCGTCCACTGCTAGACATAAGCCTCCCCCATAGACCGCCATAAAGATAGGTCCTGAGCCACCTGCATCCATCATGCATTTTAGGTCGTCACTCCAGCTAGTGGGAGGTCATCCTACACTGCGTTTGCCCGTACGGGGTCGCCACTCAAAGATCTTTCTTCCCCTTTTCTGTTTTCTTTTTTTATATATACCTCAGTACTCCGTCATTTATAAACTGATTAAAAATAACTTTTTTATCTAAAAGGATGCATATCCTTTCTGCTTTCAGATTGGTCCTATAGAAATTTTATCAAAATCGGCTGAGTAGTTTAGTTTTTTAAATCAAATTAGCTGGTTTGGCCAATATTGATTTTTTTTGTGAAACAAAATCTACTTTAACTGCAGTAAGTATCTAACCTTAAAACCAGGCATAAACACTTAGGGATCGTAGGACCTTTGTCACAGTATTAACATAATGTCTACTCAGACATTCTGAGTCCTTTGCTGTCCTTCGCTTTACACGACAATGGACGTGTAATCAAACCTCTACATTGTTTTATGGCTTAAGCAGACTAGTTCCTAATATTATAAACAATAAAGTAGTAAAGTTATATTAACTTTGCCTTTGTTTGTCCAATAACCTTAGATTATATGGATAGAGTATACCCATACAAATGTTTTGGCAAAAACAGGTTAATTATTTGGCTATGTATGCGTGAATAGGGATACCATAATGAACATATATATTTAGTATATGGGTGAAATTATACTGTAAGTTCAAATAAAAAAATTAAAACGATAAAAAACCTTTTACGAATGTATTTGAAAGAGCATATTGATTTATTATAATGCCTACATTTATTGAGAACTTTGATTTGTATCTAAGTATATAGACATAAAATATGTTTTCATTTTTAAGTCATTAAAAATGCTTACTAAAATAGTGATTACATTATGTGTATTTATTAATTTGCAAACAATATGTATATAATTATTATATTACAATAGAGAAAAATATTTCCCCTTTCCTTCCCGTGGATGTCGTAAGAGTCGACTAGGGAATGGCGAGGGATTCTAAAGTTTAACTGCGGTTGCTAATCCATCTACCAAGCGTGGCAACTACTGGAAAAATTTCCTTTAAAGGAAAAGCTTATATTCAGCAGTGGGCAGTTAACGGCTGAAATAATAAAAGGAAAATAATTCGTAATTCAAATTTTAAAAAATTTACCTGATTAAGGAAAATTTAAATCCAGTTACTAGCAACACTGCAACAGAAATGCGTTTTGTTTTAATATAAAATAAAATGTCAGCCAAATGTCAAATTATCTGGCTAAATAATGACCTGTTTTTGATATTTGACAATAGCAGCAAGCGTTAAAAATGGGGTTAGATAGAGATCTATATAATCTAATCCCCTTATTCATGATATTGTCAAACCTATAAACCTACTTTAGCTATTGAACTGTTTTGTCTCTTTCTTTCGTGCTAAATTATCAGTTTGTATGGAAGTGACAAAATAATGTAATAGTTAAAATACGTTTGTAGGAAGGTTCTACTTTTTATGAATAAAAGCATATGGCTGTAGTTTATTAACCTATAGCCTGTTCCAGATTTGTAAACGTATGAAACTTTTTAATTAAGTTTAGTTCAAATAACAGATAAGCAAAAATATTTCTGAACATAATATACTCGTATTGAAAATGATGTTTTTTTTTTATAAAGGTTATAAAGTACTCCTTTTCTTCATTCATCTTTAATTTATCTGAAGATGCCTTGTTCAAAGGTAAACACGTATCGCAAAACATGCGTGGATGGAATGACAGTTCGAAATTGATAGCTAATATGGAAGGTTGTAGAACTTCTGATAATAATAATAGTAATCATTCTTCAAGTGTTACCAGTCGCACGCATGCTAATAGTAGCGGAATTAAACAAAATAATTCTAATTTGTTGATTGTAACTATTTTGTTTAATTCCGCTATTTGATTTGTTAACTAATGTCCACGCTGTCGTTTATGGCTTTAGCCGACGATTTTCTCTTTCCATCAGGTAGGCCGTCGTCTTATTGTACATCCTACTCGTATTATAGAGAAAATACATGTATTATTTTTCTAAATTTCATAATTATTCGAGCGGTTAAGGCAGAGGCAAACAAACAAACCCATATCATTTGTTTATACTGACAGAACAAAAACAAATTGAGGTCGTAACAAAATTAATGAGAACATATTTTATTGCAATTTATCCCTTGCTGGAAATGATTAAGGTTGTTTTTCCAATAAAATGAAACAAATATGGTCTATGTAAAATCCTATTTTAATGATGGTAACAATGTAATCTTTGTTTGTTACGAGAACAAACTGTTTAGTTGCAACGCAATAGCAAATTGAATAAGTTCCTTCTACGGAGTAGAAGTCCTTCTATTTTTGCTATTTCACAATCTCTCGTAGTGATGTGCCGAGTTGGCCTTTTTGATGTTCCATTATTTCGATATTCATTAAGAAAAGGATCAAAATTTGACTCGAGTCAGAGATTCCGACAACTATTTGAGTAGGTATTTATTTATTTATTCGAGTACTTCTTTAGAAACAATTAATATTTCTAACGTTTTCTGCAGATTATTTTTGTAAAAGTAATATACATTCAATTGTTTTACCCTTTTTCATTTAATAGCTAAGGAAACGCGGTTGCCAACCCACCTTCCAAGCGTGGCAACTACTGGCAAAACGCGCCAAGGTATAAGCCTATATTCAGCAGTAGAAAACGGCTAATATGATAATGTATTTAGGAAAAACAAATAAAATGATAAAACAAAAATAAAAAGCTTTAAAGTCGCGACTTAAAGGTAGGTAATATGTAGCAATATATGTATACTGTATTTACAATATTTGTATATTAATCTAGTAATATATGTATTAAATAATCGATTTTAGTATTCGTCCAACATAATAATATCGAGATAAAGAAAAATCTAAATTAATGTATACTCAAAAAATGATTATTTAGGGTAATCTTTACCTATTTTAATAAATTGCAATTTTTTTGTACTTTATACAAAATATAGTTGTTAACTTAAATACAGAAACTAAAGTAAGAACATATCAAAGGTATCTATAGATCAACTTAGATACTTTTGATGTGTAAATATCCGATTTAATTCAATTTATAGATACCATACTGATCTTATCCATGCCTAATCCAAACATTGTATATTCGATTGTATCGAATAAGTATTCGTCCTAACTCGGAACATCACTAGTCTCTTTAATTCGTAGTTAAATGAAAGTTTTATTGGACTTTTCCTTTTGCTGAAAGATTAAGAAGTTTTAATTAGGCTTTTAACGTTACACTGAAATGAAGAGGCTAATCCTGAATTCTTCTTTTATAAGACTTAAGATCCTCAGGACTAAAATCGTCACAGCTTATTCCATGGTATCTATATCTATAGTGCTGTTAATATCTATCGATAATTTTCCAATAGATTTAGTAGTTTCGGTAGGTTATTTACCATTTATCGGTAGGTTATTTTATTTATAACGTACATTATATATTTTTGGTGAGCTCTACAGATTTACCAATGCACTCACCAAAACTAAAAATATAATATTGTAATAACAAATAATTAATGTTAAAAATTAATGAAAAAAAAAATATATTATAAAATTTATTAATTATTAATACGAACAACCACTATTTTCAATATCGTATGTAGTAAGGACAATGAAAACGATATATTTATTAGTAGCAGTAGTTATATAAGAAAACCCATCGCAAATTATTCATTCCTTAATTTTAACGACGACTTTTGTTCTTTATACAACTTAGAATGGCAAACAAGCTGACGGCCCACCTGATGGAAAGTGGTAACCGTCGCCTATAGACATGAGCAGTACCATGGACATAACAGAGTATACTGTTTCGCGCATGATACCCCCCATGCGTTGCCATTCCTGAGGACTGAGTTTTTATTCCTCTGTACCTTGTATATTCACGCCATATCCCACCCTTCAAACCGAAACACACCTATTCAAACACAACTGCTTTACAGTTGAAACACGAATAGGACAGAGGTGCCCAAGCAAATGACTTTTGTACAAAGTCTTCCTATGGTAAAATTCCCTCTGGTAAAAAGTTATATTTCCATATTAATTGATTTTCTAGACTGTAAGTAATTGAATTTTCGTTAATTACAAATGTGGTAAGTGTGTGTGCTCCGGCACAAAATAGGCCGCCCCTACCTTTCACATAGGTGTCGTAAGAAGCGACTGAGGGAAGACGAGTGTTGAACAGCAGCGTCCCTCTTAAAACATCTCTAAAAGCCTAACTGTGGTTGCCAACCCGCTGTTATAGATTCTTGATTGGTAGGCATACACAAATATTTTTAAATATACACAATATTTGATCTTTAATATGAAGAATATCTCCTAATTCACTGTTCGGTTATATGCTGATTCGCGACGGTACGTGATCTCAAGCCGAGTGCAAGGGCGAGTTAACTAACCGCCCTCTAACTTAATAATAATGTAATCGCTTTATATCCGTGAGGTGTATAGGCATTCGATTAAGAATCGAATAATTAATCTATTGAAGTGCCGTTTGGGATTATACAATATCTGTAAACTTCCATCAAAAATAATAAATAAATTTTGCATTAAAACTTCAATTCCGAATAATTTGTTACCGCCCTGCGAAGCTCTGTACAGTGAAATATATATATATATATATATAATAAATTATGAACTCGCAACTACCTCACCGAGTAGATGGAGCACGTTAGTGGCCCCTGATCTACATGGAATGTCCTATTGCGTGGTAGGGCAAATATTCCGTCACGATTACAGTCACGCTTACTAAGTTTTGCATGTCTGTACATGCAGAACTTATAAGCTTCAAGACGGGCATATTGCATGTGAATATTTATTTTAATTTCTGATTTGCACTATTACGGCCCACTCATTACTTTGTATGCAACTGCGTTAGTTTGACTGTAAGAAATCTCTTTCAGAGATAAGTTCGCCTTTGCTACATTATATATATATATATATATATATATATATATATATATATATATATATATATATATATATATATATATATATATATATATATATATATATATATATATATATATATATATATATATATATATATTGTATTTTCTATTAAATCCCTTTATTTTACATTTTCATTAGTATTCTGTTTTATATTTTGTCATTATGTGTTTTTATAAGTTGAGTGCAAAAAGGGTTAAATAAATACATTTTGTTTTAAATTCATTAAACCCGTCTGATAGTAATACCAGAGGGAGATTTTGTACAAAAGTCGTTTGCTTGGATACCTCTTTTCCATTCGTTTTTCTACCGTGAATCAGTTGTGTTTGCATAGCTGTGATATCGATTTGAAGGGTAGGGTATGGCAGTGAATTTACAGAGTATAGAAAAATAACACGTAAGTCCTCAGGAATGGCAAGGCATGGGGGGTATCATGGGCGAAACAGTATACCATTTTCCATCAGGTGAGCCGCAGCTTGTTTACCATTCTAATTAGCATAAAAAAATAAACCTATGAACTTCTGCAATACCAGGAGTGTTACGTGCGCGTTGCGGGCTCTATGGAAATCTAAAAAACTTAATACTTTTTGAAGTACCGTAAAATGCAGTATCAAAGGAAAATCTTTTACTTCACATCTTGAGTGTTTTCGGGAGGAAACCGCTTTGAACTTATACAATACGCGATTTTTAAGGTTCGAAATTTCATTAGAGAGTTCCAAGTTTTATTATCGATTTTTTCTTCAACTTATGTTCGTACTTTCACTACCATTTTTTTTTTTCAATTTAAAATCGCAATTTGCCGATATTTTCTTCAATCTAGGTTCCGAGATTTTACCAAGAGACTACAGCATGGGGATCTTCAAAAGGGGAAAAAAGAGGTATCTTCAGGGATCTTGCAGGCGTTCATAAGCTACAGTAACCACTTACTATCAGGCGGGTCGTATGCTAGTTTGTCACCTGTGGTATAAAAAAAGGTTCGAAATTTCACTGCCGTTTGTTTTTCTTTACAATTTAAGTTAGAAATTTAACCACTGATTTTTTAAGTCAATTTGAGGGTACCAAATGTATTCGATTCGGTTGATAAAAAGTGAATAAACTATTACCTCAGATCAGGCATACGTTACAAGTAACCCTTGTTCAGTGAAACGTGATATGAAAGAATATTATGTAAACAGACAGATGTTGTGAAAGAACCCAAGAAAGATTGATGAAAGCCGATTTTTTAGCGACTATATGCCTAGCAAAAAAAAAAGATACATCGTATTTGAAAAATGACCGAAATGAAGGTTTTTTGTGAGTTACTTACTTCGATTTTATTTGGACGAAATTAGTTCTAAATTAATATATCATCATTATTATCCCATCAGCCCTTAACTGCCCACTGCTGAACATAAGCTTTCCTCTTGGAGGGTTTTGCCAGTAGTTGCCACGGTTGACAGGCAGATTGGCAATTGTAGTTAGGCTTTAGAGATATTTTAAGAGGTACGCTTTTTTTTTTATACATCTTAGAATGGCAAACAAGCTGACGGCCCACCTGATGGAAAGTGGTACCCGTCGCCTATAAACATGAGCAGTACCATGGACATAACAGAGTATACTGTTTCGCCCATGATACCTCCCATGCGTTGCCATTCCTGAGGAGTCAGGTGTTATTCCTCTGTACCCAGTAAATTCATGCCATATCCCACCCTTCAAACCGAAACACAGCCATGCAAACACAACTGCTTCACGGTTGAAACACGAATGGGACAGAGGTACCCAAGCAATCGACTTTTGTACAAAGTCTTCCTCTGGTAGACTTTGTTCCGGTAGACGCTGCTGCCTATCCCTCGCCCTCCTTTAGTCGTCTCTTGCGACATCCACAAGAAAGGAAGGGATGACCTATTCTATGCCGGGACCACATAGCAACCGGGACCACACGGTAAATTAATATATACAAAATAATAATTGACACTAGCATGGCAAACAAACTGACGGCTTGTCTAAAACATGTAGTAAACACTCACGCGATATAATGAGCCTCTGAATTCTCGCAATGTCAGTGATAATATTTGTGATTGTTTAATTAATTTCAAATTTTCAGCAAAACAATTATATTTCAATCAATTAACAATACCAGCTAGATAAAGGTTCGCGAGCTAAAATAGAATTTGTAATGCAGTATCGTCGAAGAAGACAATTAATAAGTACAAAAGGGTCTAACTAACCAATTAAAATGGCACGCGAAAGAGATTGTACAAGTCGTCTGCTATAGAAACACGAGTGAGACGGAGGTACACACCTCTCATGTAATTGTGTTCTACCCATTAGTTTTTTTTTTTAATACAATAAATTGTCATATGTGACACTAATTATATCCCTGTATTGAAGACACAATGTTAATTGTAACTTTATTACTAGCTTTTACCTGCGGCTTTGTCCGCGTGACTTGAATATGTTTATTGACCGGGATAAAAGGTAGCCTATATCTTTCTCCATCCCATATAATAAATGTATACCAAATTTCATAGTTATTGGTTAAGCCGTTTAGTATAAAGCAATAAACAAACAAATTAACTCACCTTCACATTCATAATATTAGAAAGGACTAGCGACCCTCCCGGGTTTTATTAAAAAAAAAACTTAATAATAATAATTTAGTTTTCTACAGTAGAAAGAATACATAAAATCGGTTAGGTGTTTTTATATTTAACCCATTACAAACAAAACTAAATCTTCCCTCATTGTATAATTTAGTAGACATTCGTTACATGGCAGTACAAAAAAGAGTGTTACATTTTTGGGATTTATATATGTAAGATTCTTTATTCCATCATAACTTCTAAATAGCTGAACAGATATATCTAAATATATTAAGTATTGTTAGAATTATACATCGTTCCCAGTAATACTGATTTTATTATATGACAATAGTAAACTTATTATAAATATATACAATTACAAAAAATAATCACAATGAGAAAACAATAGGTGACCTTATCGCTAAAAGCGATCTCTTCCAGGCAACCTTTGGATGGAGAGGAGTAATTATAAACAGTTTGATCGGAGGCACGATGAAAAATTCTGTTAGTAATTATACGAGTATAGTTCACTTTTATCGTGTTTTTTATTTTTCGGAGCAAAATGTATTTCTTTTAATGATAATTCCTATATATCCGTCACGCTTGTCTTCTGTTCGTGTGGGCGGAAACAATGGAACGCTTATAGTTTCGATTCATACAGAGATCTATCGCTTCCCCCACATTCATCAAACCATTCATGTATGCTCGCCGGATGTGGCTACTTTTGTATGCAACTGAGAATGGCAAACAAGCTGACGGCCCACCTGGTGGAAAGCAATAACCGTCGCTTTTTTTTTGATGGGTGAAAATGGTATGGTCACCCCGCCTGCGCTAACGGGATAGGCTGGCGGAGCACCAGTGAAGGGTGATAGATGAGAATGAAAACAGGCCAGTTAGCCCATCATGATGAATTCATCAGAAATTAACCGTGATAGTTTCCAGGGACAACCGCGAGGAGGTCGACCTGGTTGGGTATATTGCTAGCAATGGGATTCTCAGTCTCCATTACTAACAATCCGTTTCCCCCCAATAACCGTCGCTTAGAGACATGAATATAACAGAGTATACTTGATACTTTTCATGCATTGCCATTCGTGAGAACTAAGGTATTACGATTATGTATCCTGTAACTTCATTACCATAATCCACAAATGCTTTTTTTTTTATTTAATTAGCATCCATAAATACATTAAACAAAAAACTGGATTTTTAGTACCACTTAAACCTCTTGGGCTTGTATGTGATACTTTACGGCTGAAACACAAATGGGACAGAGGTACCCAAGCAGACGACTTTTTTACGTTTCTCAGTTACTAGTTTTACAGACACAGAGATAATTCACTCTGTAGATAGATAGATAATTTATTTACATTACTTACAGCACACAAATTACAATAAAAACATACACATAATACACAGTAAAAGAGATAAAAGAATGAAAATAAAAATTATAAATTGTAATAAATTATAAATTGTAAAATTACTTTAATCTATTAACAATAGCCAATACGAGTAGATAAAGCCTCGCGTATTTTAAATAGAATTTAAATATAACATTTGTAAATAGCAAGTTAAGAATTAAATTAAATCTAGGATTAATATGGTGCATCTAACACGAAAATCTCTAATCCTTACTACTATATTATAGAACAAAAGAGAATAGAATAGAAATAATCTCTTTTCAAATTGTCTTGGGAGTTTTAATACTGGCTGTTAAATACTAAAGTATTTTTTTTTTTAGGAATATGTACTTGTATTGTATTTAAATTTGTTTTGTTAGTATTTTATAAAAAGTGTCTTGTGTTTTTTTTTTAACTAAAATTATAAAAATAATGAAGTCATCTGAGAATTTCCAAATAAATTCATGTTCAAAAGAAAACTTCATGCTCACCTTGTGAACTCAATACAACAATAGTAGTTAATAATCATCTTTTATATTTTATTTATTTATACATATATATTATACATATATATATATATATATATATATATATATATATATATATATATATATATATATATATATATATATATATATATATATATATATATATGCATATTTCTTCATATTTATGTATGTATTATTTATTTTGTATAGGTATACATTATTAGTTGTTTTATCTGTTCCCGTGCCAATAACGAAGTACCGCGTTCGTGATTTCTTGTACATTTTACCAGAGGGAGACTTTGTACAAAGGTCGATTGCTTGGGTACCTCTGTCCCATTCGTGTTTCAACCGTAAAACAGTAGTGTTTGCATGGTTGTGTTTCGGTTTGAAGGATGGGATATAGCGTGAATTTACTGGGTACGGAGGAATAACACCTGAGTCTTCAGGAATGGTAACGCATGGGGGGTATCATGGGCGAAACAGTATACTCTGTTATGTCCATGTTACTGATCATGTCTATAGGCGACGGCTACCACTTTCCACCAGGTGGGCCGTCAGCTTGTTTGCCATTCTAAGTTGTATAAAAATAAAACATCTCAAAGATTGACTGGTAGGGAATGCTACTAACATTAAGTCCGCCTTTTGAACCTTATTTTATTTTGGTCAATAAAGTTATTTAAGTAAATAAATAAATACATTGAATAGTTAATATATGGAAATATCTTTATTTAAGTAACAATATCTATATTTTGGTTTAATAACGAATATGTCAAAAATCTGTTATCCAATATTAGTTTTTTTGCTAACAGACTTTTAATGTATATTGAAAAATAGATATCTGATCAATATGGGCAACGTTCAAATGGCTAATGACCTTTTTTGGCTATCAATATTCTTATGACCAATGAATAAATATCTGATCAATATCTTTTTATTATCCATGCCTAAAATACATATATGTTTTACTACTGAATTCTGCTGTTTATATCAAATACACTTGTTTAAATTTTTTTTTAAGAATCAACTGCTAGGTTGGAGATGTTTTTATCTATTAAAAAGAACTCGCAAGAAACTCAAAAGTTTAACTTTTTAATACTTGTACGTTTATGTACAAAATAATTTTATATTTGTATGGGTACTGTGTCTGTAATTAGTTTTGACTTCTATTTATATATATTATTCATTGTGAAATAAACAAATATGAGCAGACCAGTCTTCAAAAGCAGCACCTGTTCACAATTTCAGCCATACAGATTACAGATTACAGCCCTAATTTAATTCAGTTATTTTAGACAGATTTCTTCTCTAGAAATCTGTCTGATTCTAGAATAAGGGCATACGGGTATAAGACCCCGGCCTCCCGAGCTGCTGCAGTGTCCCAGTCTTTTTGGCAACTGCAGTGTCCCCCCCTCCTTTTCCATATAAGTCTCTTATTCCACTTATTTATTAATTTCCTTTTCGCATTTCAAACGTTCCCTTCCTTTATCCCTCAATCTTTTCCCCGATACCGTAGGTGGCGAAAACCACTACCAAATGCATTCCCAAAGAGGGTTGACGTCAGGCAGGCGGCCGGTCGTAAAACTAAGCTAAATCTTTTTGTAATATTGATAAAAAATATATTACACCGACCCCATATATTAATGGAGATAAATGTAAGAAGAAAAAGAAAGAATGTAATCGCTCATCAATGCGTTTTATACGTTTTACAATCAATACAGTAACATTATTATAGATTATTTAAAATAGAACTCAACAAAAAAGTAATTAAGCTTTGATGAAATTATCACAGAAACTCTCTCCAATTGAATTTCGTGACAAATCCGAACATTCAATCAATTTGTCTGTTTATAATTTGTACTGTTATTGGACATCTGCGGATTGTTTTAGAGTCGTGTCAATTATTCGTTTGTTTAAATTTTAAATATACTTACATTAGTATGTTTAAAAATTAATATTAATTATAAGTATATTAATTAATATAATTAATTAATATTTAATATTAATTATAAGTGTAAAAGTGAGTTTGTTTGTTACTTTATAAAACCTTAATGACTATCACTATGAAATTTGGTATACACGCATTATACGGGATGGAAAGAGATAGGCGGCTCACTCCCGGGAAAGTTGCAGAAAGCGGTGCTCTTAGATTCTGTCCGCATTGTACGCCGGCTTCTCTCCCTGGGGCCCTGAATCCAGGCCGACTGTGCTTCTGCCGGGGGTTAGTTTTCCATCTCCTCTCCTTAATAGGGGAGATGTGATTTTTATAAGAATTTAAAAAATAATAATAATAAAGTTTATTTTCTTCACAATACCAGTATTGCATCCATTATATTCTAATATATTTATTTTTTAATGACATATTATAATTCAGACACCAGTTCATCACAATATATATATATTGTGATGAACTGGTGTCTGAAGTAGGATAAACCAGATATGTTTAAAATGTTTCTAATATATTCAAATCACCTTTTTTAAAATAGACAAGCATTTTTAAATCGTAATTTTTTTTATGTATGCAGGGTTCGGACAGTTGTTACATGTTGAGACGAACCTACAAAAAAATCAACAGTTACTCTTTTAAATCTCTGTTTACATATACATATAGTATATATATATATATATATATATATATATATATATATATATATATATATATATATTAATTAAAATGTATTATATCTGAAATTAAATGGTCATTGGAAAGCCCGTGCATGATCGACTAACAATCACGTTTGTCATTCAAGTAATCGTTTAATGTGTATTAGGATTTATCCAATAAATGTTTCTTTCATAACAGTTTTAAATTTATTAAAAGGTTTTTCCAAAATATTCTTCGGAATCTTATTATAAGATTTAAGGCCTATTCCTATAAAATACTTATTAACCGAGTTTCTTGCGAACTTTTCTCAAAAGATAATAACTTTTTGAACCCTGAACTAGATTAAAAAAAAAAATACGAATTAAAATGCTTGTAAACAGTTCTATTTAAATTAAATTTATAAAATAATAATTTGAATTTGTTTATAAATAGAAATATTTCTGGAAAATATTATTTTAGGAGTGTGTCGGATTTTCCTAAACACATTTTCTAAGGTCAAGTATTTCTTTCTATTAATATAGAAAACATGAAAGTTTATAATAATGTTTGCATACATTTAATATACAAACAAACCATAAACTGGATTGAAATACATAACATCTAATTTGCATACTGAAACTGCGTAGAGATGTTGCATCTCTGTACATCTTCTACCGAATTAATCATGGGGAGTGCTCTGAAGAATTGTTCGGATTGATACCTGCTGCTGATTTTCATCATCGTACAACCCGCCATAAACTAAAATTTCATCCCAACCATCTGGACGAGTGGCGGTCCTCCACCATGCGTTTTTCAAGGCACTTTCTTCCACGCACAACCACTCTTTGGAATCAAATTCCAGCAGCAGTATTTCCGAACCGATACAACAACATAACCTTCAAGAAAAGAGCATATTCCTTTTTAAAAGGCCGGCAGCACACCTGCAATGCCATTGGTGTTGTGGGTGACCATGGGCGGCGGTAGTCACTTACCATCAAGTGAGCCGCATGCCCTGTGTTGTAAAAAAGAATTTCTACTACAACATAATTTATACTAATTCCAATGAGCAAATCAGCTACTTCTAAACAATTACTTCGATAAGTATACTTTTAAACATACGAGATACCTAAACAGATTTAAACTCGTCCATTTGTTTTTCTAAGGAAGGAAGGTCTGTTACCTTATGGCGTTAAACATCTTAATCATTCACTGTAATATTTGCTATAACCTTCAAAAAAAGAGCATATTCCTTTTTAAAAGGCCGGCAGCGCACCTGCAATGCCTTTGGTATGGAAGAAAGATTGTTAGTAATGAGGTCAATAGCTCTCTATTACTAGCAATACAACCTAACCTATTAGGTCGACCTGCACGTGGTTCCCCCTGGATACCACTATGGTGGAAACTGCGTGGAAACGCACGCAGTGGAAATCAATTGGTCACTATGGGCCAACTCACCTACCTTGATCCTCACCTGTACATATTTATATATATCATTAAAGCTAGTACGTAAAGAATTTACCCGAATAAGTTTAACTGCAACTAAGAATAAATATTTTTTTACTAACACCTCTTTTATTGATATCTTTCTATCGAGTCTATAAGAAATCAAAGTGCATAGCATATTTTCATTACTTATACATACCATATATATTTTTAGTTTTTTTATACAACTTAGAATGGCAAACAAGCTGACGGCCCACCTGATGGAAAGTGGCAACCGTCGCCCATAGACATGAGCAGCACCATGGACATAACAGAGTACCACTTCGCCCATAATATCCCCCATGCGTTGCCATTCCTAAGGACTCAGGTGCTATTCCTCCGTACCCAGTAAATTCACGCCATATTTCACCTTTCAAACCGAAACACAGCCATGCAAACACAGCTGCTTCACGGTTAAAACACGAGTGGGACAGAGGTGCCCAAACAAATAACTTTTGTACAAAGTCTCCCTCTGATAAATAGTTATGTATTAACTGTGAAATTTGCATGCAGAGTCTCCTCAGTTTTCTGTCTATTTTCTTAATAATTAGTTCTAAACTTGTGCAATTATCTATCCCTCTGCTAAGTTTGTAATTTATTCTTCAATTAAAGCTATTAACATTTATTACCATAATTCATTAGAAGTATTTAATTTGTTCAACAATTAAAGAACTTTATTTGACGCTACACACAACTAAATGGTGTACAAACACACACACGTACACTGAAATTGCGATTGGTGATTCGTTACTGACATTTAAGTAACTAATATAGTGTTACTAGCTGACTCGGCAAACGTTGTTTTACCATATACATTATTTGGAGAACTATACATGAAAATTTATCGTACTACAATTATTATATTCGATCGCCATCTTGCAAACATATTGCGGATTATAAAAATTGCGATTAAAAAACAGGAGTTGATTGTAAAAGCGTGAAAATTTGAAGTGGTGTATATTTTTCAATGCTAAATCATAGTAAAGTAAAAATAAAAAAAAAATCTCGAAAAAATAAAACATTTAGGGGTGGGTCACTCTTATCATTGAGGGGTATGAAAAATAGATGTTGGCTGATTCTCAGACATACCCTATATGCACACAAAATTTCATAAAAATCGGTAAAGCCGTTTCTGAGGAGTCTGGTAACAAACACCGTGACACGAGAATTTTATATATAAGATAGAATCACATATTTAGCCACATTGTTTTAATGGCATGCAAAATGGAAAAGTCTTATTTACTTGTGTACATTTCAGATATTTTCAGACCTTATACTAACAATATTTATTGTAATGCCAATAAAATAATCAAAAATCAAAATCATTTTGATACAAGTTCTTTTATGGAATAAAAACATTTCTCCTGAAGCCAACGTTTTTAATTGACTATCGTTTTAGTGTCATTGATTTTTACTTATATCTACTTAAAAATGCCAAAGAAATCTTTGTCGTGTTGATGTCATTCACCCTTGTCTCTTAAAAAACTGTATCTCCTCCAAAAATTATCCAATTTTAATAATTTTTCTACAGCGAGCTAAACAGCTACTGATTTCACGTGGTACTTTTAGTTACAATGTGAACGAGCGCAATGGCGCTCATCAGCGCTCAAACGGTTAAAATGATTTAGTGGTAGTTCCCGTATATATTTTGAAATTTTATTATATAACTTTATTGTCACCACTTTTTGGTCATCACATTACCACATTATTATAACTTTATGGTTACCACTTCCTTTCCCGTGGGTGTCGTAAGAGGTAACTAATCGAGGACGAAGGACGTACAGCAGCGTCCGTCTTAAAACATCTATAAAGCCTAACTGCGGTTTCCAATCCACCTGCTAAATGTAGCAACTACTGGCAAAACCCCCCAAGGGGGAGGCTTATGTTTAGCAGTGGACAGTTAAGGGCTAATAATAATAATAATTAGAATTAGAATTATTAAATGAATGTTCCAACTATTATTGTAACTATAGTTGTCTTTGTTACAGATCACCATAACTATGGAGGACTCAAACCTGACAAACATATTCAACATATCATCGCTGCGTATCCGCGAAGTGAGCACGACTACGGCGGCGGTGATCGTCCGCAACGCAACAGCGAACAATGCGTACGAGTGGCGGTTCATTCTGCCACCATACTTCCTGATATTCATGCTGTCCATATCGGGAAATTGCATGGTGATCGCCACACTGACAAGTAACAGACGAATGAGGACCGTCACCAATGTGTATTTACTTAATTTAGTAAGTGCTTACAATTAGGGTTCGGGAATACAGTAAAAGCTCCTTATTCACGCTTCCTTTATTCGCGGTTTAAAAAATTGCGACCCAATTCCTATATTCGCGTCTAGAGATTTCTTTATTCACGGAACTAATCGGTGCATATTAATAAAAAGGATTTGATGTCCTTTGTAAACGAGTAATAAAAATGTAAAACAGGCTTTATTACAACCACGCCTAAAGTATGTTGTCAAATGTTATTACCGCTGTATAAGCGGTTCGGTTTTACATATTCACGGTTTCTGTATTTCGCGAATATAGAAATATATTTACGGAACGTACACCTCGCGAATAAAGAACTTTTACTGTATAGCAATGTCCACGGTTCGTGTTGTAAAACAACGCTGTGTCGTCTCAAGCAGCTGCAGCAATATGCTGAGCAGTCATGTACGCATTTGTATATAACTGTGGATTTACACTTAAAATAAATTCCAATAGATCAATATTGGAATTGTGATGTTGACGCACCCTTGAATTGCGACACTAGCAACTAAATAGTTTCATATTGTTCTAATAGATACATATTAGTGTAATTTGCTAATACAAACTATTGGTAATTGATCCTAATTCTAACCTAATCTCTTGTCATTAGCAATAGATTGCATTGATATCGATAATAAATTCAAGAGTACACCTGCTGTTTATTTTATATATATATATATAGTATCGTATATATATAAATATATATATATAGTGTCCCTGACACTACAGCATAATACTGAATACGGACCATATTCGACCTCAGGTATTGCGACGCACGCACTTTTTTTCTTTTTTGTTTTATATTCTTTATTTATATATAAATATTTTGTGTGTAGTTTCGTTATTATATAATAATTAATATTAATATTTTTTATGCCATAAATAAAGTTTCTTCCTTTCTTTTATTTTTTTATTTTTTTTATTTATTTATTATATATATCAGTAAGTTGACAAAGTATATTTATTAAAACTGGTATAAGTGTTCATTAAAACTATTTGTTTTTTCTTGAAAAAAATTTTATTTTAACAAAAACTAAACAATAAATAAAATCAAATTTTCTAAAAAAATTACAACTCCTGTACTCGTATATAGTATAAAGTATATACATACCCATTATTATGTAGTGCTGTTGACTAGGGATGAGTAATATGTAGAAATATCTATATATTTTAGTTACAATATCTATAATCTGGTCCAATAACGAATATGTTAAAAATCTGGTGTCAAAAAAATAATATTAAATAACAGAGTTAACATATTAGAAAATAAATCTCCGACAAATATGGACGATATCGAAATGGGTGATAACCTTTTTTCTGCCATATATACTCGTAGGTATCGGAGAGGAACCCAATATATAAATATCAGATCGGTATCCATATTAGCCACGCCTACTGTTGACACAGATACAGGTTGTTTTATGATTTATATTTATATAACATTCCTTATCGTAAAATTATTATAAGAAAATATGTAAGAGTATTACAGGAAAAGATCTTATTACCAAGGATTATTATCATTTCATATTTCCTTTCAGGCAATATCAGATTTTCTTCTCGGAGTTTTCTGCCTTCCATTCACATTGGTCGGACAAATATACAGAAGATTCCTGTTTGGTGCTTTGATGTGCAAGTTAATACCATTTTTACAAGGTAAATATTATTCTTTATTGAATTCTAATAAAACTAAATGTAAAGACATTAAATTATTTAAGAATTATTTTTATTATTTTAATGGAAGAACAAGTTAATGTTTTTTGATGGGAAAATGTAAGTTTTTTTTTATACGACTTAGCAAACAAGCTGGCGGCTCACCTGATGGAAAGTGATAACCGTCGTCTATAGACATGAGCAGTACCATGGACATAACATAATAGTACACACACATACTGTTTCGCCCATGATACCCCCCATACGTTGCCATTTCTGAGGACTCAGGTGTTATTCCTCTGTACCCTGTAAATTCACGCCATATCCCACCCTTCAAACCGAAACACAGTCATGCAAATACAACTACTTTACGGCTGACCCACGAATGAGACCTCTGTCCCATTTGTGGTATCTCTGTACCCAAGCAAAAGAATTTTGTACAAACTCTCTCTCTGGTAAAAATATAAAATAAAAGAAGATAAAATATAAAAAAATGTTTTCGCAATGTGTGTCACAGAAACCCAAATATGATTAAATTACATAAATACACATGTATATATAACTAAAAATACATAAATATATGAATATGAATGTACTAACTGAATTATATATAACTAAATAATATAAATATACGAAGTAAAAACTCGTAACACGTGGAAAAAATCAAGGCAAATTAGAGAAATAGGTAATAAGATTTCGCATGGCTCTTGAACGAGGCAAGAGAGAAAATAAAACAAACATTATAAAAAACGTTTTTCTTTTATCCCTAAATGGAATACGTACATTATAATCTAGATAATATGTAAAATGTAAAACAAAATGTCTGTTTTAGATTATTTTTCGTATCCAATTTATCTTATCTGTTTGCACCTTCACTAGACGGTAAAAATATAATGCATGCAGGCACACGAAGGCAGGAAGATCGGTTACATAAATTTATTCAAATTTTCACACCTACCAATTATTGCCATCGTATACATATTAGGTAATATATAGTAATATCTATATATTTTAATTATAATATTTATATATTGGTCTAATAATAAATATATTAAATATCTGTCATTCAATATTTAATGTCAAAATGAAGAATCCAATTGAAATTAATGGGTGATGTACTTTTTTCCCGCCATCAATATCCAAAAGAACATATATATATTAGAGCAGTATCTAATTATTTATCACTTAAATCAGTATTTAAGTGATAAAAAATTAATATAAGATCAAATAAAAAGGCTTCATTTGTACATTTAAAAACAGTTTTTGTTTATTTTTCTACCGCCTAATTATTATTTTTGATCACTCGTATAGTAATATAATAATAGGACAATTGTTTAAAATTGAAATTTCTAATTGGTTTATTTTATTCGCTCTACTCTTAACAATTAAATTAAAATATGAATACTTAAAAAAACTGACATGCGTACTTTTAGAAGATGACTGACGATATACTCGTAAGAAAAAAAAAATAAACCTTTGTCAGGCCTGAAATAAATTGGAATAGGGAAAACATTTTATCTTTCTCTTGCTGATTGCCGTATCATCGCCGGCGTGACCCTTATCTTCGTTTCCCAAAAGAATTTTCATAGCAAATGTAGTGTACAATAAAACAAAAAACCTTTTGCCATAGATATATGTACCTTAGAATATATAGATAAAGTAGCTTTATAAAAATGCTTCACAAGAAACAGGTTAACTTTTTCATCTATGTGTGCGTGAATAGGGTTACCATAACGTACATTTACTTTTCAGTATATGGGAGAAATTATATTATAATATTAAGTTGACAAATAAAAATTACACAAAATTCTTACAAATATATTTGAAAGAACAATAAACAGAACGTAATGGTTAGTACATTATTACTCATCAGTTCTAAACTAGGCATGATCAGGCAGTATTAAAATAAACTTTTACTCTAATTAAATATATATTAATAACAAAACCACGTGATATTACTAGTTTTCCATTTTTGTAATCCCGGCATAGAATAGACCACTCCTTCCTTTTTCCGTGGACGTAGCAAGAGGCGACTAAGGGAACTTAATGGTAGAAGGATAAGCAGCAATATCCCTCTTAAAACATGTGTAAAAGCCTAACTGTGATTGTCAATACGCTTGCCAAGCGTGGCAACTACTGGCAAAACTCCTCTAATAGGGGAAGGCTTATATTTAGCAGTGGACAATTAACAGCTAAAATGATGATGATGATGATAATAATAATTAGTTTGATATAAATTTGTACAAATATCAGTAAAGTCACATTAGATCGTTAATCTTCATATATGTATATTTATACTTTCATATATTTTAATGGAAATAAATTGCAAGAGGATAAACGATAAATAACGATAAATGTACGTTTGTATACATAACATTTATCCCTTTCTCGGTAATAAAAATAGAATACTGCGTTTTAAAACGCGAATGATTACTGATGGGGAAATCTTTTTATTGACACGATTAATAACTTCGAACGAACGAACTTCAAGCTCTGCTGATCACGTTGATGACCACTTTTGTGATGCATAAGCCTGGATGCATCCTATTGTAATACACTGAGCGGTTTTTATAAAAGAAATTATTTATTTTCAGGGGATTATGGTATATATTAGGGGTTATTTTATATATATTCAAGTGCTTACTACATTATTATATTAGTATATTATAGATTACAATCTAAATTAATTATATTTAACTTAATAATAATAATGTCATATACAGTAAAAGCTCCTTATACACGCTTCCTTTATTCGCGTTTTCATTATTCGCGGTTTAAAAAATTGCGACCCAATTCCTATATTCGCGGCTAAAGATTTCTATATTCGCGGCTCTAATCGGTACATATTTTATCAAAGGATTCATTTATTTTTTTATTCAAGCATTCTAGTGCTTGATAGCCTGAATGAAGAGAAAATTAGATAAAAAGCCAGTGCAGTGGACAGAAGCACGAAGCAAGATATTTCTAGAAGATCGAAAACAATGGTTACTAACGTCACTGTGAAATGATTACAATTTAAATTAATTCTATTTAACTTAATAATAATAATATCATATACAGTAAAAGCTCCTTATTCACGCTTTCTATATTAGCGTTTTCACTATTCGTGGATTAAAAGATTACGACCCAATTCCTATATTCACAGCTCTAATCGGTACATGTCATTAAAAAGGATTATGTATCTTTCTTAAACGCGTCGGCAAATGGACTAATAAAATAGTAAAACAAACCATATCACAACTACGCCTAAAGTACGTTGACAAATGCTAACGCCATATTCGCGGCATATTTACGGAATGTAATAAAGAATAGCGAATAAAGAGCTTTTACTGTACTATATTTCACCGTGTGTGCTCCGATATAGACCATCCCTTCCTTTCTATGGTTGTCGAAAAAGGCAATTAAGGGAAGGCGAGGGATGGACAGCAGCGTCCCCCTCTAAAAGCCTAACTGCGGTTACCAACTCGCCTGCCAAACATGGCAGTTACTGGCAAAACTCCTCTTATGAAGAAAGCTTATGTCCAGCAGTGAGCAGTTAACGGCTGAAATAATAATAATTACTGATCCATCGTAACGAATTCACAAGGATGGTTTCCAGAAGTAACTGCATGGAAATCGACCCGATATTTCACTAGCAAAGGCTCTACCAGTCCATATTACTATTTCTCTCTACACAAGATGTTAGAACAATACATTTTCATTGATATAATAGAAAGTAAAAACAAAGGGCAAGAAAGGTCGTTGACTGGCGATTCCGTATAGACAAGTGCAATATAGGACGATCCCCTACTAAATGGAGCAATGACCTCAAATATATAGGATACAGGTAATGCAGAAAAGTTCATTATATTCCTTATTATTAATATAAATATGAAAGTGTGTTTGTTACCTTATAGCGCCTTAATGGCTTATGGTATACTACATATGGGGTGGAGACGTATATCTTCTTCTTCTTTCTTCGTATGTATTCTTCTACTTTTATCCTGGTCAAAAAACATATTCGGACGAATTCATGAATAAAAGCTTATATGATATATCTTTATATAATGATATTAACGTAGATTAAAAAAAAAAAAATAAAGCTTATTAGATATGGCTTAAATGTTTGCGTATTGGTCACAATTTATTACCTTGAACTTACTTTGTTTATTTTTTATGCCAAATTTATATGATTTATTCTCGTATTGACTCTATGGGTGTTTTCAAAGGAGATTCCTTCTGCGAACGTATAGTATATTTACTGTGGAATAAACTCCCTACTGACATTTTCTCTAGAGACTGCAGTATGGAGTTTTTCAAAAAGGCTGTATTAAAGTTTTTTCAGGATCATCAACACTAGAGATGTCACGTACACCTCTAGTGTTGCGGGCGTCCATATGCTACAGTGACCATTTAAAATCAGATGGATTTCATACTTCCCCGCCGTCTTTGTGGTTTGAAATATCAATTTTCTCAAGATTACATAAACAAGATTATATAAACCTACTTTATTTTCACTACACATATATTGATATAAATACACACACTATATATATATATATATACATATATATAATTTACTTTATCATGGCCCAAACTACCATCGAGTGTCTCTGCACAATTTCAAAGTTGAGAATGCACAGCTTGAGAGTGTATTGTATTAAGTCCGCCTTCTGAGCCAAACTTACTGGTCATGAAAGTTCAAATAAATGAATAAACTTATTTTGCTTGCCTCATGGTGCCAGCATAGAATGGGCTAACCCTTTCTTTCTCATTGGCATCGTAAGTGGCGATTAAAGGAACTTGGTCGACGGATGGACAGTAGAGTTCTTTTTAAAACATCACTAAAATCAATTCGCCTGCCAAGCGTGGCAACTAGTATAACCACCTTTATGAGGGAGGCCTATGTTCGATAGTGGACAGTTATTTATTTATTTACACTTTATTATACCATTTATAAAATAATAAATACATTTAAATAATAAATATATACACAAAGATATATATATATATATATATATATATATATATATATATATATATATATATATATATATATATATATATATATAACTTGTCGACAATCCACTTGTCGACCATACAAGTCAACCATTAACCATGTACGCAACATTGGTTTTCACTTTGAGGGAGACTGTACAAAAGTTGTTTGCTTGGCCACCTCTGTCCCATTCGTGTTTCTACCGTGAAGCAGTTGTGTTTGCATGGCTGTATTTCAGTTTGAAGGGTGGGATATGGCCTGAATTTACAGGGTACAGAGGAATAACACCTGAGTTCTCAGGAATGGCAACGCATGGGGGGTATCATGGGCGAAACAGTATACTCTGTTATGTCCATGGTACTGCTCATGTCTATAGGCGACGGTTACCACTTTCCATCAGATGGGCCGTCAGCTTGTTTGCCATTCTAAGTTGTATAAAAAAAACTTTTTTTCGGAGAAAAAATTATATTTATTTATAGGTATGTCGGAAAATATTAGTACTGGACGCGACATGTTAGTAATACGAGGATCGAATATCATCATCATCATTATTTCAGCCATTATCCGTCTACTGCTGGACATAGACCTCCCCCATAGACTACCATAAAGGACGGCCATGAGCTACCTGCATCTACCGACTCCCTGAAATGCATTTGAAGTTATCACTCTATCTAGTGGGTATCCTACACTGCGTTTACCAGTACAGTGTCAACACTTAAGAGCCGATCGATAGGGAAAAAACCCCATCGGTTGTCGGTTCTTCGAGCTATGTGACCAGCCCATTGCCACTTCAGCTTGCTTATCCTTCGGACTATGTCGGTTACTTTGGTTCTTTTGTGGATATCCTCGTTTCGGATTCTATCACGCAAAGAGACTTCAAGCATAGCCCTCTCCATAGCCCGCTGAGAAATATGAATCTTTTTCAACTTATATTTCTTTAAAAATATTCAGAGCTCTCCCTGTAATGTACACTAATGACTTCGAACTCGGTCTGTACTGTATTGCTTACCTAAGTAGGCACGTATTAAGCTCATGTTTGGAATTACACAAGCGAACAGTACATCGTTATGTTAATTGTGCTACACACATCATCAATACTCAGCGAAATGGTTGTTTGAAATTTAAATTTGCTAACTATTCGAGAACAAAGCAGAACCAACGCGGACGTCATTTATTTACAATAATTGCCTACCATTTTAACTAGTTAAAAAGTAGTAAAATTGAAAAAAATAATTTATTACTTTACAGATACCAATGTACTCACCAAATAACCAAAAATAGAAGACTATAATAATACATTCATGGAAAAGTAAAAAAAATAATTTTTACACAGAATTGCATGTTTAAATTCTGCATAATTTGTTACCGCCCTGCGCAACTTTGATGCAATACAATGAAAAAAGTCCGTCTTCTAGCTAGCTCATCTGCGGCATCATTACCATAAGATCCACTGTCCATTGGAGGATAACCTGATTATTGGAAGACGTCTTATCCAATGCTTGGTGGCATTCGATTTTATTTGTCGTTTAAAATAATTTTGTGTTAATTGAAGTTGGCGTTTTTCTTAGTGTAGCATTGTACTTCTTTCTTAAAGCATTCGTTCTCAGCTGTAATTACATTTCGAATAGGCGCTAGAAAAAAATGACTATTCAAAAATGTTTCTAATTAAATTTACTAATGAAATATATTCATATTAGTTGCGAAGCAATAGTTATTTGTTAATACCACGTCTTGGATGAAGTTATTTAATATTAAATTAATTAATTGTAGTTTATTTTAAAACTAACATGGCCAGATATCTCTGTGGTCCTGGCATAGAATAGGCTACCCCTTCCTTTCCCGTGGGTGTCGTAAGAGCCGACTAAGGGAGGACGAGGGATGGGCAGCAGCGTCTCTCTTAAAACATCTCTAAAATCTAACTGCAGTTGCTAATCCGCCTGCCAAGCGTGGCAACTACTGGCAAAACCCCCCACGGGGAGGTTTATGTTCAGCAGTGGACAGTTAAGGGCTGATATGATGACGATGATGATGTCTAGATAATACTTAGTCATATTAATTTTATAGTTTAAAAGTAATTGATTTTTTTTTTTTTGCGAAATATAATTTTATTTTTATTTACTAGTCATTTTAAAACATTTATACAAAAATGTATAAATGTTTTAAACTCAATTTTAGATAATGTACACTCGTAAATTATCTAAAATTAATATTACTCTAGGTACTCACCTAGAACCACATTTCCAAACTTTCTCCATATACTCGTAAAGTTTGCGGAATTTATATTGTATTTTCCTGTATTACATAGTTATTTACATTCCATTTGTTAGGTTTCATCAAAACTGGTGGTCTACCATGAAATGAAATTTCGAATTTTCGGTTTCAATTTCGTGTTTTTGTTTGTAGAGAAATCAACCCAGTAAATCGAGTTTAACATTTTGTTCATTATAAATCCTGTCCTAATAGTCCAGAGGAACGATATTTTAACATTTTTAATAATTTTAAACGGCATGTATTATGTATTTTTAACATCAAATTTCTGTTTCGTTCGTCCCCGAAATTTCGGAAAATATTTCATGGTAGGCCCCCAGTTTCTAGCTTAAATTCAGAAACCTGAGAGAAATATCTGATATTAAATATGATTATTAAACTTTTGAATTCAAATTCAAATTATGATTGTCTGTTAACTTTTTAGGTGATGAATTGTTATCATTAATTGGTAGATAGATTGTTCTCCCATTATTATTATTATTTATTATAGCTTTTTATCCACTTCCGTGGTCCCCAAGGGTAAAAGCCACCTCCATCTTTTTCCACTTCTCCTTATCTATAGCAATACTTGTCCAGTTTTTTCCTGCTGTCTTTATTATGTCATCTGCCCATCTCTTTCTTTGCCTTCCAACATTTCTTTTTCCTGCTAGACCTCGCCATTTTGTTGTTTGGAGAGTCCACCTTTTATCTTTGTACCTCACTATATATACTATATACTCACCATATAGTTCTCTCATACATTACCATTCCGTCCGAGACCGTCGCTCCATCTAGTGGCGGGTGGTTTTACAGTGCGTTACCGAGAGGGAGACTGTACAAAAGTTATCTGCTAAGATACCTGCGTCTTACTTATGTTTCTGCCTTCAGGCAGATGTGCTTGTATGGCGATGTATTAGTTTAAAATGTGTGATGTGGTAAAGAATTTACAAAGTATAGACACAACGTATGAGAAGTACCATAGAGCTGCTTCTGTTTCTGTGATCTCTATGGTGCTGTTATTATTAACATAGGCGATGATTACCACTTTACTTATACAATGACTTTCTATTAAGTGGGCCTTCAACATATCTTTATATTGTAACTAGCAACCCGCTCCGGCTTCGCACGGGTGTAATGCTGATACTAAATAGCGCCGCTGGCCCAACATGACATTACGACATTACATTAGAAATCTCTAAAATATCAATATTCCTCTACTATATTATGCATGTATTATACATATAAACCTTCCTATTGAATCACTCTATCTATTAAAAAAACCGCTTTAAAAACCGTTGCGTAGTTTTAAAGATTTAAGCATACATAAGGACGGACAGACAGCGACTGCGATTTTGTTTTATGCTATGTAGTGATAGTAATAGTGATATAAATTTCCATTTAATGGAAAAGTAATTTAGTTTTGTTGACATTAACACAGAAATACGCTCTAAATGTTTTTAGTAACAAAGGAAACTTTTAAATCAATTAATCTAATTTTAATTTGTATTATTAAACATAAGTAGACTATTTCGTAAGTAAATATTTCAATGTAAAAATGTCTAAGATTCTCGAAGCTAGTCGAGAATTCTCGACTAAAATACACAAAAGGTAATCCGGTATTTTTACAACAAAATATGAGCAGACTGTCTTTTGTTAACCATCATCATCGTATCAGCCTTTAACTTTTCACTGCTGAACATAAAGCTCCTCTCTCATCCTCCTCATCTCGTTTACGGGTTATGCTAATAGTTGCCACGCTTGGCAGATGGATTGGCAACCACAGTTAGATTTTGGAGATGTTTTAAAAGGCCACTCCTTCCTTTCCCGTGGGTGTCGTAAGAAGCGACTAAGGGAAGGTGAGGGATGGACAGCAGCGTCCCTCTTAAAACATCTCCAAAATTTTATGTCAATAATCTGTTAAAATTTCCTTTTTTCTTTTCATTTAAGAGTTCCTTCTTATCGATGCAACTAATTCATGCATTCTCTTCCAGCCAGTTTTATTCCAGGCTATATTTTTGACCGCCCTATATACCCTAGTGTTTCTTTTGTTCTTAAAATTTCCTCTATAATTATAAATTATATATATATTTTTTTAAAAATTTATTAAATTAACAATAGCTATCATATTATTTATAAAGTTTTTATTTGCAACAGTAAGTTTCTCATACAGATTATGTTCTTGAAGAACGAAACTTCATAATACAAGTATCCTTCTTCCTGTAATAATGTTATTTAAAGTGTAATAAAGTACATTTTATTTCACCGTTCAAATTAATAGTTTGTTTATATTTTCAATAAGTTCAGTTGCGAGAAAACTGTACTTAAAAGCACTCTTTTATATATATATACGCAATCGGGTCGTGTTAGACCGATATTTACAGATAAATAAGACCTACATAGCTACTTCTTTATTTCCGACGTTTCGACGTGGATTGTACCACGTCGTAACCACAGGTATGTAGGTGATGTATATCTGCAAAGGCTTTTACGTTACGTTAAGCTCTGATTGTGTATTTAACCACTTAAGCATTTCGAACGAGACCCTCTCGCGAATCAAATGTGTTCCGATTTGCGCAATCCCGAGTACCTCTCGCCACTTATAAATATTATGTTTATATTATTATCTCGAGCGATACATTCTCGCTCGTTTGTATTTCATAGAGCTTAGTGTATACTTATTGTCTGCTCGTTCGGATTTAGTGCGTGCGCCAGTTGACCTCACTTCACAGAAGAACCCTCGCAATAAGTGGTTAAAATATGTGTAAACAACGAGAAAGTTTAAAATTAACAATTGGAATCTTTTTTGTTCTAGCCGTATCTGTGTCGGTGGATGTATGGACTCTGGTGGCGATATCTCTGGAAAGGTACTTCGCAATCTGTCGTCCGCTCAAGTCAAGGAAGTGGCAAACACAATGTCACGCATACAAGATGATAACAACTGTGTGGATGTTGTCAATAACACTAAACTCACCGATACTGATAGTTTCGACACTGCAACCAATGAGGGGCAATGGTAAGTAACTTTTTAATATATTTAAGTAGCTCTAGCAATAGGAATTTCCAAAAATGAGAAAAAAAATCGCAGTAGTCAGTCCTGAAAGTCTTTACGATATTTTAAAACTGTCTTTTTTCTACTGCAGAGCTGATTTGATACTAACGTATAAACTAGAATATATAGTATATATAGATAGAGCATTGAGCCTCAAAAACTTGCTTTTTCTCAGTTAATTTTCAAATTAATTGAATTGTTTTTTATCAGTGTTCTTAATACTTACGCATAAAATGTATCTTGACGTATTATTTAATAAATAAAATGAGTGTTTACGTGTTAAAAAGATGCAGAAATTATAACATAAAATAAGAATAGAAGTTATAAAAATTAAATATAAATTAAAATTCCTTATAATGAAAATTTAAATTGAATTACAGCACTGTTAATAGTTAATAAGATTATATGAAGAATTCGTAGCAAAAATAATTTAATTAGAATAACGATAAACATATTTTATAGGAGACGAGAATTAACGCGATCATTTAGGTAAATTGTGATAATTTAACTGAATTATATATAATTAATAGTCTTAGATTATATACTATATACAGAGCATCGACCTCAAAAACAGATCAACTTTTTATCAGTTATTTGTCAAATGCTGTATACATACACATAGAATGTATCTTGACGTATTATTTAATAAGTAAATTAAGTGTTAAAAATAACGCATTAAAAAGATGCAAAAATTATAAGACAAAATAAATATAAAAGTCATAAAGGAATCACTCGTAACTATTTATCACGCAAAATTGTATGAAAAAGTTGACCCGTTTTTCTCGAAGTATTTCTATGGACACACTCTATCTATATAATCTAAAAATAGAATATATACAATAATATACAAGAATGGATTATATATGTTATTTTGCTAATAACAAAGATCCAAAATGTTATTGTTAGTCACAATTTTGGACTTAAAAATCTACTATTAGTGAAAATGCGTTATAATATTGTTACTTTAAAATTCATTTATCAAGCACGTATCACCAGAAAACAAGCATTCTTTGGTGAACTCTCTTGAATACAAACATTCTCTGGTGAACTGGCTTGTTTGGTGAACCTGCTGAAACAAGCGAAAATTTATTCTTGCCGCAGTAATTTACACATTTTATGTCTTCTTAAAACGTGCCTTCAATTGTAAATACTGAATAAAATTGCAATACCGCAAAATATGCACGATTAAATCTATTTTAATACACATAATGGTAAGAATGCTATTATCGGAGTATGAGAATAACCAATACGGAGAACAAAGCATAATCCATCAATACAAGAGAAGGACAAATAAAAAAGAATTGTACAAAAGATGAAGATAGAGTAATAAACTAAATATTTTTATTGTTTTCATGAATGGAAACTCGTTCACAGCTGTAGTGCTAAAACTTTATTTAAAAGTAGCTTTGATCCGCGACATTATCTGCATGACCTTGATGTTGATTGCCGGGATTATATAGTAGTTCATGGCCTTCTCTACCCCAAGAAGTACTTCTTGGTATACCAAATTTCATAAAAATTGGTTGAGCTATTAGAACGCTTATAGAAAACAAACAAACAAACTTATTATGACATTTATAATATTACTAACGATCCAGCCCGGCTTTCTACGACCAGATAGAATATTCTAAAATAATAAATAGCCCGTTACCTGAGAACTGGTCAGAAGCCGGACTCTTCTCCAGACCTTAATATATAAACATAGACATCTCGCTTGACGAATACAGCTTAGTTAATATAATCTCATCATTTGTATATGCATTAGACATTTCCGAATGCAATATCTTTCTACCCTCCTTACCTATCCATATTCCCTATCAAATCTGGGATCACATTGGGGGGTAGATGTACAAAATCAGTCTGTAATCCAACTGCGCGTCGAGCTGATCAAGTTCCGCTAAGATCACGAATAAATCTCCACCAGTTGCGAATTATTCAATCAGCCACGATCTCGGCGCAACATACAGTGTTACTTAAGCGAATCAACAAGTGTTGGATAATTTGAAGATAGAACAAGAACGCGTACAAAAGACTTACACGCGGGGACTACGTGAACTAGGTTTGCCCCTCTTCTTTTTATACAACACAGCTCGATATTCCAATACGTAATAGCTATACATATGTTAGGAATCAATGATATTAGAGTTCGATGATTATCTGATACTAAAAGCACTAGGAAACAACAAGACAAATAACAAATTAGTAAAATCGAACCGATAAGACATTTACCAATAATCAGATTATCTTCTAGTCTTTAAGAGAGCATAATGGATTTTACGGTAACGATGCCGCAGATGAGCTAGTTAGAAGAGTATCTGGAACGAAAGTAGCAGGCCCGTATCTACTCCTTTCTCTTTAGTTCACACAGTTTCGAACATGGATTCGTCAAAGGTCTACTGATATATAAGAGTATAACTAAAGATAGACTCAGGCAACTGATTGCAGATAAAATCAAAATTGGCAGTGCCAATGTTGAATCAGCGATTGTCAAAACATTTATTTAAAAAATTAAAAATATTAACACTTACATCCATGTATATTTATGAAGTAGGAATATTTGTTAAACAAAACCCACAATTTTTTACAAAACTTTCGAATATGAATAAAGTCACATCAAGAGATCCCACAATGTTGAAACTGCCCATCTGCAGAACCACACTGTATCAACAAAACTGTGATATAATGACTATTAAAATATATAATAAAATACCAAAATCAATAAGAGAACTACCAGTAAGTCACTTTAAATTACGGTTAAAAAAATGGTTACTGGAATGCAATTTTTATTCAATAAATGACTTTTTAAAAAATTAAATGAATGTATGTAAATGTGTAATTAATTTGTATTGTATGACATCTGTTATATTATTGACTTGTTATGTATTTGTTTTTGTTTAGTTTGTATTTGTATTTGTTTAGTTATGCTACCATTAGTATGTGTGCGGCTGCCAATATTTATGGATTGATCCTACTAGGCTATTAATATATGTAAGCCACTAAATTATAATACTAAATTTGCATGCCTTTAGATAAGGCGAAATGTGTAGATCTATTATATTTAAGACCATTATTATTACCACATTTCTAGCAAATAAATAAATTATTATTATTATATGTAGATAGTAAAACCCTTAAAACAATGATAGGGACAATAACGGCTGACTGCTTCTTAAATTGCCACTTATACACAATAGGGGTCACAGACAGCCCTCTATATCGTGACTGTTTTAACGCTGAAAAAAGGGATGCTCACGTAATCCTGAAATGTGTAACTGTGGTGCCTCAACGTTCACAAATTCTCAAAACAGTGAGTTTGCTCCGTGGGGTATTGCCTCTGTAGATACCAGGAAGCTTCTGTGCTTCTGGGAGAAGCTTGACTGACTGTATTAGCCATAACTCACGCATACAACGGGTCAAAGGCTTAAATTCAAAACAAACAATCATCAAAAAATCATTCCTCTTTATAATATTAATATAGACTGAATTTTTTTATACAACTTAGAATGGCAAACAAGCTGACGGTCCGCTTAATGGAAAGTGGTAACAGTCGCCTATAGACATGAGCGGTAACATGGACATAACAGAGTATACTGTTTCGCCCATGATACCCCCCATGCGTTGCCATTCCTGAGGATTCAGGTGTTATTCCTCTATACCCAGTAAATTCACGTCATATCCCACTCTTCAAACCGAAACACAACCATGCAAACACAGCTGCTTCACGGTTGAAACACGAATGGGACAGAGGTACCCAAGCAATTGACTTTTATACAAAGTCAGTTCTTTTAATTAATAATAAATATCATATTACTATTTACTAATTATTACTACTCTATTTATTTATTACAATATGTTTTTAATTGTTAATATTATTCACAAAAGCGACCAAGGTCTACCATGAAGCATAATTTCAAAGATCCGGTTCGAAATTTTCGATACATATTTTATCGTTCGCTGAAACCTTAATGTCATATTTAAATTGGGCTCGTAGATGAAGACTTATAATATTAGATGCTCAAAGAGAAATTGAACTGTCTAAACAAGTGAAATTATAATACCACTGCGATGGCATTTCAAACGAATTTAATGTTCATGTAACGCATATTTTGACATTAAATTTATGTGACAAATATGTTCAGTTTCGATATTTTATGGTAGGTAAACTGATTCGATCAATGTAAATCAAATACGCCTATCGATAATGCATTGGTTTATAACCAAATTTTCTGATGTGAACCGACACATAGAATATTACAGAAGTAACTTATTCCCTGCTAATTCGTTTGCGTAGATTCATAAAATAGGCTTTTTTTACAACACATGGGACAAACGAGTGTACGGCTCACCTGATGGTAAGTGACTACCGCCGCCCATGATCACCCATAACACCAAATGCATTGCAGATGTGCTGCTGGCTTTTTAAAAAGAAATACACTCTTTTCTTGAAGGTTATAATGTCGGTGGTACGAAGGGAAATCAATGAAATAGATCAGGTGGCTTCTAGATGGCGTATTAACATTAAACATGCACCAAATTTTAAGTTAGATCTTTAGAAAAACAACTATATAAACCATATCTTATTAGGTGCAGTATTTTTTGCGCATTCCGAAACAAATATACAGACAAATAGACAGACATGCAGTTACAATTTCTAAAAATTGTTTTAGCATGTACTTGTTATGAACACTCATATATTTTTTTCTTAAATATCTCCTAAATAGAGACATGGTTTAGTTAAAATTTTGTTACATTGTTAAGATGAACATACAGACAAAGTTTAGGGAATAAACTTGTCAACTATTCTCTTTCCATCATCTTTTATGATTACATAATATTCTATTGTATATATAATATTTCCAGCTTTTGAACTAAAACTCGACAAATTCACTGTATTGTTGTTCAATGATTTATTTACAATATTTGTAGTATTAATTTGGCTGATGAATATCTGACACTAATTACCAGATATTCATTACAAGCTACACGCTTCGCTGTATTGATAAATGGATAGATATATAATTTATTTGCATTGCAAGCATACAGATAATAACAGACATAGGTACATATGCAAAAATAAAAGAAAAAAATTAAGTATTGTCCTAGTCTTTGTGAATGAATCTAGTTAAAATATTATACACAAATAAAGATTATATTTCAAAACAAACAAGTGGCTTTATTGGTTGAAGTATCTCGCTTTACTAAAGCTGGTGGGTAAGAAATGATAATATTACGCTTTTTGTATCTTTTTTGAAAGTGTTTGTTTATTAACTCTTAGTGTTGTAACGACTCAATCAATTGTACGAAAAATTATGTGTAAAACTAAGCCTAAAAAGAAAATAAAGACATTTTATTTCGATCTATCAACATAATTTAGGTCTGCGTGACCTAGAATCAAGTCGTGTATAAAATCTCCTATAATTTGTTTCTTACATGCTTTCATTTTTTTTTTACATAATTAATAACATAAAAAAATCATATCACAGTCACGCGAAATAAGTCACCGAAATGGCTAATTCTTACTTATAATCAGTATTAATATAATGTTCACTTGCATTATAATATTATATGTACTTTAGTCGAGAACACTCGACTAGTTTCGGGATAATCCGGGACCGTCACACCCGCTCATGCCTAAAAATGATTCCGACACTAGTCGAGAATTCTTGACTAAAATACATATAAGTTCATCCGCTTGTTCTTGCATTAAAATATGATATACACTAATATTATACATTTGAAACTGAATTTGTTTTATTTTTATTGTTTATTACTTCTTGCCATCATAATGGTTTTTTTAGCATATATGATATAAGCTACTGTTCCAAGTCGATCGACATTAACTCATTCACACTAATGAAGTCGCATGTAGAGTTACCTCATTATTCATAAAATCTTCAAACTTCTCATAACCCTATGTTTTGTCATTTCCTTTTGCAATATTTCTCAATTTGACACCAAAGGGAGACTTTATACAAAAGTCATTTGCTTGGGCACCTTTGTCCCATTCGTATTTCTACCATGAAACAGTTGTGTTTGCATGGCTGTTTTTGATTTGAAGGGTTTTTTTTTTGTGGATGATAATGGAATGTTAGCCCCCCCGCGCTATCGGTATACACTGTCGGGGCACCAGTGATGGAGGATAGGTGAGGATGAAGTAGGTCAGATAGCCAGCCCATCGTGACGTATTCAACAAGAATTGTTTACGTTGGTTTCCAAGGGGACCACGTGGAGGTCGACCTAATAAGGCATATTGCTAGCAATAGAGCTGTCAAACTTCATTGCTAACAATCCCTTTCCCCCCAACGGTTTGAAGGGTGGGATATGGCAGTGAATTTACAGGGTACAGAGGAATAAAACCTGAGTTCTCAGGGATGGCATCGCATGAGGCTTATCATGGGTGAAATAGTATACTTTGTTATTTTCATGGTACAGCGACGATTACGATTTTTCATTAGGTGAGTCTTCAGCTTGTTTTCCATTCTAAGTTGCATAAAAAAAATTTAAAGACAGTGACTAAACACCGTGATAATTAAAATAGGTTTATAGACTATTTTAGACTTTATGAATAATAATGAATTACTCTATAATAATTTATTTATTTTTATTAATTTACAATATATATTTACGAATATCATGCTTAAATATATTTCTGCAGTAGATTTTAACAAAATAACGATTTAAAAACACTTATTAATAAGATAATTTGAATACAGATATAACAATACACAACTATTGCTTAGTTTTGCTGTGTACCTAAAGTATTGCAGAGATCGCTTTTACCGATAAAGTCACCCATTGTTTTCTCAGTGTGATCATATCTTGTAAATGTTCGTATCTATAATAAGTTTACCATTGTAACCTTCTGGAGGTAACAATAAAGAGTATCTTCCAACTTAAATATATTTGCTTACTTTATTTTTGGCACATGTTATTAACACTTGCCAATTTGTAATTTGCGACATGTAGTATAAGATATCCTTGTCACATATTTTTTATCGTTTTGTTGGTGTCAGTTTTGTTAATATGTAATCGATGACTTAAGAAAATGTTGTGTACATCTGTAATTGGTGTAAATGCAAGATGCAAGCCTTGTATATCAGTTCAAATTAATGTCTGTATTTACATTGTTGATGTACCTTTTAAAATAAATAAATAAATTACATAATAAATCAATACCATATTAAATATGCTTAAAAATTTCTAATCTTTCTAACTGAATTTACACGATACGGTTAAAAAAGATTACGCTTCCAACTGTTTAATAGCTTTGATCGGGTTGTAGAATCAATATTGTGGTACATAATGAAATGTGACTCAGGTTTACTTAAATATTAAATACCTTATACCTATTTTTTTAATAGCCGATATTGGGATTATGTCCCAGCCTCGACTAACGGTATACGCCGTCGGAGCACCTAGAAAATTCTTGACTCGTGGTACCTAATTGTCCAAATTGTTGTTGACCAAGTTATTGTATATAATTGTGTGGTAAAATAAATTTGTAAGCCTATGTGTATGCATCAATACACTCAGTATTCACGAAGATCGAACTTAACGCTCCTACTTGCTGCCCAATAGGGTTCATAATTGAAGTTGAGATGTTATCTACCAACCACATTATGGAACGCAAAAAGAAATAAATAAATAAATATTTGGTGTATGTTTTCTCCCAAATATCCACCTATACGAAGTCGTGGAACTTTTTTCTTTTAATTTTACATAAAATTATATGTAAATTTTAAATAAATTAGCTTATAATTACAATGTCACTAATTCTATTTTCTGTTGTTCTAACAGCGTACAAATGTCGAGAAGTATGGTCAAGCTTAGAACTGGAGAGAACCTTCAACATCGGCTTGGACGCTGCGCTTCTGCTGATACCCTTCTTCATCATGTCCTTTGCATATTCCCTCATAGTTACCAAGCTCTGGAGAGGGATGCAGCATGAAATAGAACATAATTTTAACTGGCAAAGGAACAGTGAGTATATTATAATATTTATTAATTTTAAACTATCGCATTGTTTACACACATTTTATATTCACAATAGGGATTTAACATGACGCCATTGTAAATAGTTTTTTTTTTTTGTTATACAACTTAGAATGGCAAACAAGCTGATGGCCCACCTGGTGAAAAGTGATAACCGTCGCCTATAGATATTAGCAGTACCATGGACATAACAGAGTATACTGTTTCGCCCATGACACTCCCCATGCGTTGCCATTCTGGAATGGCATAGTGCAACCCACGTTAAAACGTCGGCAATAAAAAAAATCTGATCAGTAAGTACCTTTGTCCTATTCGTGTTTCAACCATGAAACAGTTGTTTGTATTTGCATGGCTGTCTTTCGGTTTAAAGAGTGGGATATGGCGTGAATTTACAGGGTAAAGAGGAATAACATCCGAGTCCTCAGGAATGGCAACGCATGGGGAGTATCATGGGCGAAACAGTATACTCTGTTATGTCCATGGTACTGCTCATGTCTATAGGCGACGGTTACCACTTTCCATCAGGTGGGCCGTCAGCTTGTTTGACATTCTAAGTCGTATAAAAAATGTTTTTTTTTAAATCATAACAAAACGGTCCTATTTTCAGTGTTGCAAGTGATTGGATTAAAAAAAATATTTGATTTTAGAACATTTTTTTCTAATATAATACATATATGTACTTATTATATAATACACATAAGATTTAAATTATGGCCATTTTCAATTAGTTAAAAACGAAAACATATTTTATGTCCATTAGGATACGAGTAATACGTAATAGTATTCGACGAATTTATGTTTTCACATCATTGTTTGTTTTTAGAATATACCGTGAATAATAATCAAAACAATATCTTTTTAATACGTTTATTACAATCAAAATGTGCCAATAATTAAGGTATAGACAATGACTTCAAATACCGAGAATATTTTAATAAGCTGTCAATGAATTTAATCAAAGTGACTTTGTAAACCCGATTTGAACTCATTATTATGTTCAATCGATGTTATTATTAAGAGGCCCTTTTAGAATGTAATCTCCTATACAATGCGCGTATTATCGATAGTATAATGCAAAGCATCAATGCATCAATGCAAAGGATCAAGAAACTTGAAATCCTAAGGCTTCTCAATTATAAGCGAGTACTAATGTAGCATTTATCAAGATTTATTCTAGCACGAAAAAGTTCCCAATATTACAACGGAATGGCGATGGATGGGCAGCAGCGTCCTTCTTAAAACATCTCTAAGGCCTGACTGCGGTTGCGAATCCGCCTGCCAAGCGTTGCAACTACTGGCAAAACCCCCCAAAGGGGAGGCTTAAAAACAGGCTTCTTAAAAACATTTTATGCTCAAAGATAATAAAACGTAACTAAATATAGATACTTAACGAAAATGTACAAATAAAGTTTGTTAATAAGCCCATAAAATAAACTAATAGGATACTTAGCCAATATCAGACAAAAGCGGCACTCATAACACTAAATGAGGCCTATAAAATCAAAAACAGCTAATCGCCATAAAATCTATTTAATTTTCACTCTGAACTCAAATATAGAGGGAGTTCTATTAATTAAAATTCAAATTATTACTAATATTCTATTTTTTTTTAATTTGGTTTAAAATATAGAATATTGTTCCATATCCATGACAAAATATAAATTTTTGTAGTTCCTTGACATTTGACAGACTTGGATTTTTAGGCTTCAAATATTGACTTATTATTTTACTCCTAAACTACAGTATCTTAATTACGAGTACATAAAGTTCATATTAATATAAATTATTTCTACAGCATTGGAAGATGATAGAAAATAAGTAGATAAAAAAGATAGCAAAGAATATGCCACACATATGTCTGTCAGTACGTAGTACGCTGAGATTATATACATAGATAGAATGTCTCCATAGAAATGCTTTGAAAAAAACAGGTCATCTTTTTCATACTACTCTGCGTGATAAATAGTAATGATTTTTTCCTCTATAACGTCTATATTTATTTTGTTTAATAATTACTGCATCTTTTTAATGCGTAACCACTCATTTAATTTATTAAATACGTCAAGATACATTTTATGTGTAAGTATAATAGAACACTGATAAAAAATGAGTCAGCCAGTTTGACAAGCTGACCATTACCAAAAAGTTGACCCAATTTTGAAACTCAATGCTCTATCTATATAATTTAAGGTAGTACTTTGTTCTATGTCTGTGAAAATGACAGTCCGGACAGTCGATAAGCCAATTAGTGAGTTAGATTCTCATATTATATGAGTATCTACATAATTATATGACATATGGAAGCGATAATATCATTTGGAATGTAAGCTTTGAATATTATGGAGGGTATTTGTAAACTTTTGCACGAAGGCACCTGTAGAACTATTTATTATACTAGTGTTTAGAATGCGTTGAAGAGAGTAACTCATCAAAGTAGATGATCTAATTTTTTTTTTATACAGTGTGCGCTAAATGTTAAAGGAAAATAAATAACACGAATCGAGTGATGTTTTTAGTAGCAATACAATTTTATTAAGGTGCTATTTCAGTGACAGACAGGCACAATGAAAAAACTAACTACCAAGAAGTATTTACACCATAACATCTGATCTAACTTAAAAAACATTATCATATTGTATTTAGAAAACCTTGTCTCTTAGCCATGTTACAGACAATCTTGCACTAGATGGAGTGGTTCAGGATCGTTCTTTATGGCAGTCTATGGAGGAGGCCTATGTTCAGCAGTGGACGGCCGGAGTATAATACAACAAAACAAAAATGGGGGAAAGAGATTGTTAGTAATGCAATTTAACAGCCCCATTGCTAGCAATATACCCTACCAGATCGACCTCCACGCGGTTCTCTCTGAAAACCATAATTGTTAATTCTCGTTCAATTTGTCACTATGGGCGAACTCACTTGCCTTTATCCTGACATGTCTCATCCTTCACTGGTATCCTGCCAGCGTAAATTGTCAGTGCAGGCGGGAATACCATTCCATCTTCACTCATTAAAAAAAAAACGAAACAAAAATAGGAAAACTCAAAGTAAACTATATCGAGCAATCTAGCCAGAATCGTAATGGTATAATAATGTCTTTTCTGATGGGAGCGTGTCCAGTAGGGGTTGTAATAGAACGATAATTTTTATAAGAAGTAATATAAGTATATGGTAACACGCTAACTCCAACATTTTCATATTTCGTTTATGAGGAGCCATCGACCTTGGTTTCTGTTGATTATAATCTTCGGTCATTAAACTAATTCACAGGCTTTCGAGTAACTGTATAATAAAGGAGAGTAACTTAATAATTCGCGCCTAATTTATTAACTAATAAAGTCTGTAATTATATTTATATTTAATTTTTATGTATATAATTTAGAATAGTGTCGTGCACATAAATGAAAGCCATATTTTAAAGAAGGTATGACAGTGTTATTTTTATGCAACTTAGAATGGCAAACAAGCTGACGATCCACCTGATGGAAAGTGGTAACCGTCGCCTATAGACATGAGCAGTACCATGGATATAACAGAGTATACTGTTTCGCCCATGATACCCCTCATGCGTTGCCATTCCTGACGACACAGATGTTATTCCTCTGTACCCAGTGAATTCACGCTATATCCCACCCTTCAAACCGAAACACAGCCATGCAAACACAGCTGCTTCGCGGTTGAAACACAAATGGGACAGAGGTCGACAATCGACTTTTGTACAAAGTCTCCCTCTGGTGATCGTCGTGTCCACCCCTTCCATTCCCGTGGGTGTCATAAGAGACGACTAAGGGAGTTTATGGTGAAGGGATGGGCAGCAGCGTCCGTCTTAAAACGTCTGCAAAAGCCTAACTGCGGTTGCCATCACGCCTGCCAAGCGTGGTAACTACTAGCAAAACTCCCATTATGGGGAAGGCTTGTGTTAAGGGCTGAAATAATAATAATGAAAGTGGATGGATCTAAAAGAGAATAGCCGAAATAAAAGTAGATGATCTGTTCAAAAGATAATATACTGTTTGTGTATTAAATCATATTCAAATTTTATAATTTTACAATTAAAATTTTTTTAATTATATAATTTTACCAGAGGGAGACTTTGTACAAAAGTCGATTGCTTGGGTACCTCTGTCCCATTCGTGTTTCAACCGTGAAGCAGTTGTGTTTGCATGGCTTGTGTTTTGGTTTGAAGGGTGGGATATGGCGTGAATTTACTGGGTACAGAGGAATAACACCTGAGTCCTCGGGAATGGCAACGCATGGGGTTATCATGGGCGAAACAGTATACTCTGTTATGTCCATGGTTACAGCTCATGTCTATAGGCGACGGTTACCACTTTCCATCAGGTGGGCCGTCAGCTTGTTTGCCATTCTAAGTTGTATAAAAAAAAAATCTCTTGTTGTACGGTTCATACTGTGTTACCTGATCATAGATGTTAGACAACGCAAACACTTGTGTACTTAGTTCCAATAAAATAACAGAAGCAAATACACGTCTTTATCTTTGCAAAAATCATAGTGCAAGTCTCATCACACAAAAAAGGACCCTATTGTATAGAACATATACATATAAAAGGAGTGAGCCTAGAAATGACAGTTGACAGTTGTAACAGAAGAAGACAGCGCCAATCTTAAATTACAGGGAAAAATCAAGGCAATAATGATGAACAACAGATAAACTGAGAGCCTAATTTTTTTTTATGCTACTGTGTTGCTAAATAAACACATGGCTTGTATTATGGTAAATTATTACCTGGGCTATTACGCGCTCGTTCCCCATTCTTAAGAAATCTTGCACTCATTTGTGTAATAATATAGTAACCGTCACCTACATATGATATAAATAGAACCCTCCACATCACAGAACAGAGTGTGATACCCATGGTAGAGGTATTTTTTACAACATAGAGGGCAAACGAGCATGCGGCTCACCAGATGATAAGTGACTACCGCCGCCCATGGTCATCCACAACACCAACGGCATTGCAGGTGTGCTGCCGGCCTTTTAAAAAGGAATATGCTCTTTTCTTGAAGGTTATGTTGTCGTATCGGTTCGGAAATACTGCTGGTACTGTAAATTGTTATTTGTGAAAATTACTACAATTACTAGAAGGATAAAATATGTCAGTAAAAGTACTTCGTAATGTCACTGCCATATTCTATCCTTCTAAATAAATCATGCACAGATGTTTTGCGGTAGAAATACGAATCGAATAGAGGCACCTAATATGATTTTATCGAGAGGAAGGAATTGTTAGTAATGGGTATCCAATAGCTCCATTACTTGCAATATCTCTATCAGGTCGACCTCCAAGCGGTTTTCTCTGGAAATAATCTTGAGTTATTAATGTGAATTTCGCCACAATGGGCTAACTGACCTGCTTTTATCCTCATCTATCATTCCTCACTAGTACGCTGCCAGCCTGCACCGATAGTGCAGTAGGGTTACTATTTCATTATAGGTAATTCTTTTATCATTTAAAACAAAATGTAATCTTATTACTATTAAGACATTAGTAAATACTTATTAAACATCGATTTTTTAAATCTTTACTGAGTAAGCGCGTTCTATACTAGATTTTATGTTATATATTAAGTTATATACAAAGTAAATTTATATATTTGATTTCCAGGGGGGACCACGTGGAGTTCGACCTCGTCGACAGGGTATATTGCTAGCAATGACACTAATAGTTGGTTTTATTTACGAACAATCCTTTTCTCCCTCTATCGGGGTTTTATTTCCTGAACCGTTATATCCTTCAATACAATTCTCGAGTTAGTGAAAAATGTTTGAGGTCACCCTTCAGAATGACATTTCCTAGATTGATATATAGACAATTGCTAGGGTTCCTAAATTACATCGTGGGCATCGTATCGGAAACTTCTAGTTTGCCAAACACTTTCTGACATGGACACGGATCAATTTATTTCGTCGTAAAATCCTAGATAAAAAGTTTTTTAAAGGTAAAAACATAAAAAAATTTTAAGATATTTCTAATAATAAATCAAAGGTTGATTTCCATCAATGTACAATCAAAACTATTATGTTTCAGAAGCTAAAATTTGAAATATAAGTTTATTTTATAATATAAGCGAGCCTTTAAAGAAAGATTTTTGAAAATTTCAACTTAAAAAGAAAACAAGATTCCACGCTGCAAAGCCACGGGCAACAGCTAATTGTATAAAATATATTTTTACTTTATGCTTAAATTACTTAATATATTTCTTCTTAATGTTAAATTTAAAATTAAATTTTTAGCAATAGATTTAATTTTAAATTAAATCTATTGCACTCATTTCTATTCGCATTCCGTATTCTCTCCTATTGGGCCATATCATCTTTCAAACGGTTCATCCATGTCTTTTTTAGCTCTTTTTTTACCCTTATAGCCTACCACATGCATAATTAATATTTTAAAACATGCTGTTCATCCCTACACATTATAAGACCATACCTCATTTAAACTTTAAACAAATTAAATATAATTTAATAAATATATGTAACAAAAATATGTATGGCCGTGTGGTCCCGGCATAGAATAGACAACCCTTTCCGTCCCCATAGGTGTCGTAAAAGCCAACAAAGGGAGTAAGAGATATGGGCAGCAGTGTCCCTCTTAAAAGATCTCTAAATAATAATTCTTTAATAAAGGCAACCAGGGCCCACGAAATTTTAACAATATTAATTTGCACCAACTATAAATTATTAAATCAAATTTTAAATTACTTTTTTTTTACATTTATAAATAAATTTTATAAAAAACATTAACTTAACCTATGTTTTTTTTGTATGTTAGCCAGTACATGAATCATTCTGCAACGATTCAAATACTGGCAGTCTGGACGGTCCGCAAATACCCCTAGGATAGCATTAGAGCTGTCGCGGACCCTACGCAACTAAAGCCTAACTGCGGTTGTCAAGCCGCCTTAATAATCGAAGCGAGGTGACTTAATAATCGAAGCATGGCTAGTAGCGTCTCTTTTATGATATTATTAAAAGCCGAACTGCGATTGAAAAAATCCGCCTGTCAAGCGGAGCAACTGAGCAAAGCGGAGGAACAAAAGCAACCCCCCCTCCCCCCCGGGGTAGATCTATGTTCAGCAGTTAACGCCTGATATGATGTGATAAATTATATGTTATATATTATAACCTATGTATATAACTAGCAACCAGTCCCGACTTTGCTTGGATGCGGTATTTATCGTAATAAAAACTGTCTTATCTCTCACAATAAACAAGCATAGCTGTTAGCATATCATAGTTAGTACAGCATCAGTTATGTGTTTTTTTTTATATCGGTGAAAATGCCATGGTGACCCCGTTTGCGCTAACTGTATACACTGGCGAGGTACCAGTGAGAGGTGATAGACGAAGATGAAAAGGCAGATCAGTTAGCCCATCGTGATGAATTCAACGATAAATTAGTCACGATAGTTTCCAGGGAGAACTGCGTGGAGGTCGACCTGATAGGGTATATTGTTAGCAATGACAACTAATCTCCCCATTACTAACAATCCCTTCACCCCACATAGCATTTTTTTCCCTTATCATTGACGGGTATGAAAAATAGATGTTGGCCGATTCTCTGACCTACCCAATATGCACACAAAATTTCATAAGTATCGGTAAAGCCGTTTCGGAGGAGTTTGGTAACAAACACCGTGACACGAGAATTTTATATATAACATTAAAATAGTTTTTTTTTTTTTATATAGTATCAAGACATAGCAGCCATAAGAAGAAGGATGGGAACAATCATTTAATATCAACTACGCCCATGGTACAAAACAACTCCTCCGATGTTTGCTGTAAGAACTGGAATACAAAAAAGGTAATAAGATTTTCTTCTACAACATGGTTTTATCTAGCCGAAATAAAATAAGTAAGATATGTCCAATATGAGTTACCCTAATAGTAATAATTATAACAAAATATAATTAGTAAAATACTGGATTTAAATATTTGTAACTGTAAAATAAATAAATAAATAGTTTTATTTCCTCTTCACAATTCATCACAGTGAAATACAATGAGACATGCTTGTATTAAAGTAATCAAATTATAAATATAATTGTGAGAGACTGGTGCCTGAGATAGGTATAAGAATACCTGTATTACAGATCACCTAAATGAATGTAACATACATTAGTAAATCTTAGATTTAACCAGCAAATCTTAGTATTTACAAACATGAATTGTTAAAAGTAAAGATTTTATAAAAATAAATATAATTTTTAGCACTTTCATCGATCTGAACCTAATCTAACCTACCTTTCTGACCTCGATGAGCACCAAATACTAAACGTGTATAAATGTTGCCAATTTTTAGACATTTATTACGTCCTTGTGGTAGATATCTATGATACAGATCACATGATATTTCGGATTTTTGCCATTAAAAGTTGGTAAATCTTAATATTCGCCAGTTAAACCTAATATTTACCAATACACGCGCTTTTACAGAAATATGTACATATACATTTGATTCTCAATTCGCCTATATTTTTGTGTATATTACACTACGTTACCCAAAATCTTTATCAATTCCAGATTGTAAACAGTCGAGTTTACTTCCTTATCAGGTCTATATTTATTTTGTTACATTAGAGTCATTTTTTTCGCGGAAAACATACGGATTTATTATTGCATCCGTATACATTTGACCCATAATTCCGTGTACTAAATTTACACACAATATATTGTGACTAATGTTTATTTTATTTATTTCTCCTCAATAACAATTCAGATTAAATGTATCTGTGACTAAATAACAATAAAAGCAATACACATATCTAACACGCTTGTCTTCTAGTTATTACGGTAGACAATAGGTGTGGGTAATATACGAGTATAATTTTGTTTGACGTTACCAAAATATCAACTGGGCGATTAGAGTGGTCAAGTAAACTTCATCGGGAAAACTTTTGTATGGGGGCATAAAAATTTTAGAAATGTTCAAGTGGGGCATGGCATAAAAAAGGTTGCGAAATACTGGCGTAAAAATTACCGTGTGTAACACCGCATAGAATGTCGTAAGAGGTGATTAAGGGAACTTAATGGTTGGGCAGCAGCATCCCTATTGAAACATCACCAAATCCTAATTGAAGTTACCAAACCACCTGCCAAGCATGACTACTACTAACTACTGACAAACTCCCCCTTATAGGAAAGGCCTATGTTTAACAGTGGATAGTTAGCGGCTGATTGATGATGATGATGATGATGATGATAGTAAATATCATAGTGTACTATATGTATTGACATAGTGTTGTTCATGTCTATAAGTGATAGTTATCGACTTCTATCAGATGGGCGATCCTTGTAAGTAAAGGTTCTATTAATAATACTGATAGAAACATAGATTGAAAATTTAGAGCTTATATTAACTTGACAGCTAGAAATATTGTTATTATGGGAGGCTTAATTTCTTTTTTTTTTTATTAATTTTGTCTCGTTTTCTTTGAGAAAATTATTGATAGTCTGTGATCATGCCACTGACTTTTACAGACATAAAACCGATAATGAAATTTAGCCGACAGATAGTGTTGCCAGGTGGAACTATATAATAATTTTGATAAATTCGGTGAACATATAAATTTTAATAATATCTACGCCAAATAGAAGTATTTTTTATATAATATAGCATATATAATTACTTATATAAATGGCTGCAAGTACCATTCTTTTAATTCCCCACATCTAAAGTTTTATTTTAGATAATAGTGTTCTAATTTTATTTTTTTTAATATAAAACCTACACTAAACAAAACAAATATGGGTTTACTTGTAAAATGGAGGCAAGCACAACAATTTCTCTCTACCCATATCGTGGAGAAAGCTTAAAAGCGTCTACAAACGCATACATTTTGCTCTCACATTGTATCGTGACGGTAAAATCCTACGATATCGTGAAATTCCACGGAAAAGTATAAAAATGTCCAATAAACTAGGAACATCGTATATGAAGCTATTTTAATACTGTTCAAATATCCCTAATAGAACACTTTTCCGAGTTCAAATTTTATGCATTTCCAGCATTCTGCATCTAACGTAATCCATTCTTCTATAATGCAGGTAGCGGTGTGTGCGGAATAAACTTGTCCCAGAAGCCACCGTTATTGCATACTTACTATACCGTCTTGTTATACTGTATACCCAATCTTGTGTAAATATATTTACTACCAACTTAAAAAAAAGTGGAGTTTTCTGTATTGATTTTTTGTATACAATATACGATATGTAGCAATTCAACATACTGCTCCACCTTCTGATATTTGTTTGTTCGATTAATGCACTTTATAAACATTAGTATTTATGACTGTTTATATGTATAAAACACCTAGACCGATACTATGTTACTGTAAAAGCTTATATATTAGTAAATATATATATATATATATATATATATATATATATATATATATATATATATATATTGTCTATTTTTTTATATATATACGTTTCTGATGTAAATATGGAAAATTTTAGATTTACCGTAATTCGAGTTTTTACAGTAACGATATAACATTAAGACATGTTCAATGCATGGTGTCCTTAATCGTGGTCAGAAAAGTGGATTAGATAAAATTAGGTTTGTTTTAGTAAAAACTCTAATACGATCACTTTTCAAACTACTTTAAAAATAAGAGATAAGTTCTCAATTCTCATAGCTCTGTCAGTTATTAAATCAATTTGGGAAATTATTTCTTTTGTTGAAAGGATATACGATAGGATGAGATTGTAAGATTTAAGACGACTGAACCTTCTAAATTATATTTTAAATCTAATGTAACCATGAAACATTTTTTTTTTGTTTCGTACATGAGGGAGTATTGATTTCAATTTTTTTTTTTTTTACAACACAGGGGGCAAACGAGCATGTTTACCGCCGCCCATGATCACCCACAACACCAGCGGCATTGCAGGTGTGCTGCCGGCCTTTTAAAAAAGAATATTCTTTTCTTGAAGGTTATGTTGTCGTATAGTATAAATTTACAAGTCATTATTAATTTTGTCATAATAGAAGCTGCTGCTATTTTTGGCAGGCTATCTACATCCTACTGCTCAACAAAATTTTCCATCGTGCCTCCCACCAAACTGTTTATAATTACTCCTCTCCATCCAAAGGTTGCCTGGAGGAGATCGCTCTTAGCGATAGGATCGCCCATTGTTTTCTCATTGTGATTATTTCTTGTAATTATTTATATTTATAATAGGTTTACTATTGTAATCTTTTGGACGAAACAATAAAGAGTATCTATCTATCTATCTCCCATAATGAATAGCGTGATGATATGCACCCAAGATCTATCCTTGACCCTTTCACAGTACGTTAGTGAGGGTTAATTGAAATCTGTCCACATCGTATGATTAATAATGTGACCGCAATATATACATGTACTTTAACACTCACTCACTCATAGTCTGCTTATAAAATTTCTTCTCCCTTTTTCATTATTATGTGACTTGCTGCATCCGACTTTATTGCTTTTCATGACATTCCATCTTCATAATGACCCGGATAGCTAACAGGACGTAAATTTATCATAAAAGGGTAGGTTAAGTTCCTTTATTGCACGGAAAGCTGCGATCTACCGATAGGGTTGCCAGATGCTATTTTTTATTTTACCCAAACGTCAAATATCTTTTCTCCAAATCAGTACGATATCGTTCAGTACGATATTTTGTGAAAAAAATTAAACCAAATTGCACCAAACCCATTTCACTTGACCCCAAACATTTCTCCGAAATTTCACGAACAGAAAAATGTTTTACCCAAAATTGTTAAAAAAATACCCAAACTAGCAACGTTGTGATCTGAGATGAGTATAAACGGTTTTTTTTGTAGGATGATAATGAAATAATAACGCCTACCTGCGTTATCGGTGTACGCTAGCAGGGCATCAGTGAGGTATGATAGGTGAAAATGAACGCAGATCAGTTAAACCATCGTGACAAATTCCATAAGAATTAACCACCAGGGGGAACCGCGTGGAAGTCGACTTGATCGGGTATATTACTAGTAACGGAGCTGGTAAATCCATATTACTAACAATCCCTTTCCCCTCAAGTATAAACTGTTTGCTACAGAGGATTTGTGTCGCTAAAATGACTCTGATTTCCCACAATATCCCTCATGCACGTACTTATAGTATTCTAAATGGGTAAATTATTCTATCAATTCACATTTTATATATTTACGTATACATATTTACGTAACTGCCATTTTGTGGCGGTTCCCACAATATATAATCATATATAAATTGTTCTCGAACTTTAAAATATTTTATTTCCCTATAGTATATTTATCAGTCGTATCTTTGATTTATTTATTTAATTATTGTTTATTGTACACAAAATATAATGTTAAGCACAATTCATTTGAAACATAATGTACAAAGGCGAGCTTATCTCTAATAAGAGATCTTTTCATAATTGTATAAATTTCTTTATATAAAATAAAATAAAAATATTTTTTATTCAGTTAAACTTAATTAGGAATACAATATCTATACTTATTGAAAATAAATCCTGTTAAGTTGGTGCAATAAAGTGTTGTAAAAACAAAATTAAATAAAAAGTGCAATAAATAAGTAAATAACCATACGGGGAAACATAGCGTAGAACGATCCCCCACTAGATGGAGTGACGACCTCAAATGCATTGCAGAGATAATATAAAATAATAAATAAAGAAATATAGACTTATTAACTTATTCATAAAGACTAAAATCTTCTACAAACCTACTTTTTTATTACACTGTTTTCTTACTTTCTTTCAGCCTTGGAATTTAGTGTAAACAAATAGCTATTATAGGTTTATGAGAGATTTGAAGTTTCATGAATAAAGAGGTAGTAATAAAAGAAAAAGAAAGTAAAAATGTATTTATTATCAAGATATTTGTGCGCACAAAAATATCTTTTTACATATTAACATTTAAGGTTCATTTTGGCATTTAAGAGCACAAAATTCATGATTGATTCCTTCAATAGACTAAGCCTGTCCTGTAGGAAACAAGATTCGTATTAATAAATCATTTTTATAACTAGGAACACCAATATTAAAATATCGTATATTTTTTTTTCACTTATAATATCATTACTTATGTTAGATTTGTTGTCTTATCAAAATGAAATTCGGAGAGATTTATGTCGATGTTTCCTTAAAGGAAAATGAAGTAGCCACAGAGGAATCGAAGTCTTCTCAATCGTATTGTATGCACACGGCGGATATGGAGTTTCGACACGTTGTTAGATCAACACATATCGATAAGAGCATCGAAGCTAAGAGAAAGGTGAGTGACACTTGTGGCTATTACAAAAAAAAATCCGGTATATAAATGCTAAAGTTTGTAACTATTGATGGATGTTTGTTAGTCTTTTGAGCAAAAACTATTGAACGGATTTTAATTAATTTTGATATATGGATGGTTTATATCCTATATTAACACATAGGATTATATACTGATTCATGCGGGTGAAACTGCGGGATATAGCTAGTATACATTTAAAATATCAATGTACCTGTAATAATGCTATAAAATAGTGAAATTAGTTTATTATAAAATATATTTAAATAAAAATCTATGGAAGTAACTGTGTTCTAACTTATAAGTATGATCTGAAACGCATTACAGGGAGTTAGTAGATGCAGGTAGCTCAGGCTTATGGCAGTTTATGGGAGAGGCCTATGTTCGGCAGTGGAGAGATAATGGCCGAGTCGATGATTATCAAATTATGCATTTACAACAAATACAAGTATACCAAGTTGTAGAAACTAATAATTAATATAAAAATTGAGCTAAATTTGTCTGTAAAATTACAATTTTAATTTAGATAGTTTAGCAAAACTATTGTAGTATCGAAATTAAATTGTAAAGTATGAAATATATTATAAAAAAATATTTTTTTAGAAAAATAATAATTCTTCAGTATCCACTCCATTGCCATCGACTCCAAACAATTATTTGGACTGTCTTAAATAAATCAGTTATTTTTCAGGTCATACGAATGCTGTTTGTGATTATAGCAGAGTTTTTTGTTTGTTGGACACCACTTCATGTCATAAATACTGTAAGTAATAATAATAATTGTTTTTTTTTCTATATATAATATAAATTGTTTGTATAAGCCGTTTACTATCCACTGCTGAATACAGCCTTCCTCATAAGGGGTGTTTTGCCAATAGTTCCACGTTTGACAGACCGGTTGGCAACCGCAGTTCGGCTTTTGGTGATTTTTTTTTATGCAACTTAGAATGGTAAACCAGCTACAGCCCACTTGATGAAAAGTAGTAACCATCGCTTATAAACGTAAACAACAACAGAGTATACTGTTTCGCTCTGTATCCTGTAAATTCACTGTCATATCTCACCCTACAAACCGAAACACAACCATACAAACACAACTGCACACGAATGGCAGAGAGGTGCCCAATCAAACGACTTTTGTACAATCCATATTTTGCCCATCTCTCCACCATAAGCACCTTTAGTCACCTCTTAAGACGCTTACGGGGAAGGAAAGAGTGGCTTATTTTATGTCGGAACCTACACGTTTAATAATAATTATTTAAAAAACTATATTAATGTTATATAATTTTAAGGAATTAAGAGATAATATTTCTATAGTTTTCGTTTGTTTTTATGTATTTTATTCGAACGAAATTTTGCTTACTATACAGGTAAATTAAAAATACCTTTTTTTTTGTCCAGATATATCTATTTTATCCAGACGAGCTGTATAAATACATTGGCTCCAAGGGGGTGGTGTGCCTACAACTACTGGCCTACTGTGCATCGTGTTGCAACCCAATTACATACTGCTTCATGAACCGAAAGTTTCGACAGGCCTTCATAACCTTGATCAAGAATTGTAGATTATTTAGGTGAGTCACTGTAAAAATCTTTATTTATTTATTAGTTGAAAACTACAACTACGGTTGTTCCAGTAGATTTAGCATAAATGTATCATAGATTTTTAGTCTAACATGTTGTCTGTGTATCAAATTTTATTTAAATCGATACAATTATTAATGCTTACATTTCACTCAAATTTGAGTGTAGATAAAGTATGAGCAAAAATAAATTACCAAAAATACCTGCATTCCATAATTCCATATAAAATAATACCAAAAAATATCTCTAATTAAAATTAAGAAAAATATTTACTATATATATATATATATATATATATATATATATATATATATATATATATATATATATATATATATATATATATATATATATATATATATATATATATATATATATATATGTGTAGGAGATATTTAAGAAAAATATTATGTAAAAGTTTTAATATAAAGGTTTAAAGAATCCACTTTCCTCATATTCCTCAAATATTATGTTCAAGCTACTTGTTAATATGCTATATAATTTGCTGTAGGCATCCCGTCATCCATATTCAATATCGAGGACGGAATTCCTTAAATACTGTACCGAAAACTACAAACAAAAAACTCCCAACTAACATGGAAAAACTTTGCATGCGTCACAGAAAACATCCTTTATTTTAAAATTGTTCTAAATACAATTAATCTAAAAATTGTAATAATTGTTTTTTTAGTTAGAATATACAGATCAAAATACTATTTATCTATGTAACACAGAAACAGAAATAAATTAGTTAGAAAAACGTCTATAATTAATTTGTAAATTTATTTATTAATTCTTTAAAAACCATATTACATAAAGAAAATATTACTAAAATGCAGACTTGCTGCTATATAGCATTCTCTCCCAGTCAACTTTTGGATTGCACCTTTAAATTTCCATCCACGTCTACAATGTCCTCGTGCATACACGTCGACAATATCGTAATAGAAAATTAAAAGTCATTCATAGATTTTTTTCTAAAATCGTAATAATAAAATCTTACAATATCATTATGTATCTACTATGATTGTTCAGGACATAGGAAGTTTAAAATGGTAGCACCGTAATATATAGCATTTTCTCAAACATACTTGGAAATGTGTGCATTATTTTGACAATCTTCTTCGAGATAAATCAAAATTTCCGTATGACCAAGATAATAGAAAAGTCGTATGAAAATCCATATCTGTCGTGTTTTTCAGATAAATTACTATGTAAACTCATATCTGTCCTGTAATTTAAAAATGGAATAACCTTTAATAATAAAAGGTAATTAATAAAAGAATTTATTTAAATTTCGAACTGGCTTGCAAATAGAAAGCTGTTTATTGAAAAAAAAAACAAAGGAACATTATGGCGCGTGAAAAATTATTATTGTTCGTTATTCGTTATTGAACTTAAAAAGTAAAATTGTTTTTTATTTCCGCGCATTGTTTGAGAAAAATACTATACACCGTATTGATGGACTCACGTATAGCCTCGATTTCGGCCCACATTTGCACGTTCGTCCATCAATGCCTCAGTTGCTGGCCGCTGCAGTAATCTACTATTACTAGCACGGCTTCGTACGCGTTCCTTACAGAAAATATAAAATAGCTTATTTACAGAAAATAAAATTGATTGAGTAGTATATTCTATTACGCGTGTATTATACATATAAACTTTCTTCTTGAATCACTTTATTAAAAAAACTGCATCAAAATCCGTTACATAATTTTAAAGATCTAAGCATACATAGGGACAGACAGCGGGAAGGTACTTTATTTTATATTATGTAGTGATTATATTTTGTATGTATAGTAACTTTTTTAAAATAAACTAGCGACTTCAATGGAAGTTTTTTTTCATTTGCTCCGCCATTGAACGTTATTTCTGTTCGCTTCAAAGTAAAATTATAAAAGCAATCATTAGAAAATAGGTCAATAAAATATTTTTATATAAAGCGTTGATTTTATGAATACATCGTGGTCTAATCGTAGTATACTTCATCTTATTGCAGTCTTTTTTTATTCTTGTTGTATGTAATCACTGAGCTTTTTCTATGATAAATAATAAGAAATAATAATAAGGACCATTATGTGTCACTTTGAAATAAAAAATTGAGATATAAATTGCTAGTGACAAATTTCTTGTCACTTGCAATTAATTTTTGTTCTAAACTATTTTCCTCTATATCTACAAGATTATTTATATGAGATATAGTAATTAAAGTTCAAATCATCTTTATTCATATAAACTTATTTACAAAGTACTTATAAATCGTCGCTTTTCTAGTATCGATACGAATAAGCCATTACAATTGTGTTTATCGTTCAAATGCCTGTGATCATGATCATCTATGATGAAATCCCAGCTTTTTTTATTATTACGAAATATTACACTATTCAATTTACAGATGTTATCTGTAATTACCCAATTTCATATAAACAGCGTAAATAGTTAGGTCCACTTTTTGTCACTATCAAATAAAAATTAATTGCAAGTGACAAAGAATCTTTTTCCCACTCCGTACAACTTTAAGGTCCTTTGATGAAATATATAAATTCTCTTGTATTCGCACGCACATGTTATTAGTATTCTGTTTTTGTTCAAGTCCCTTTCATTATATCAATGAAAGGAACATGTATAATATAAGTAATATTTATTTTTATTGCACAAAAGAAAACATTGTATTTCACTTATTTGTTAACACTCTTTTTTTATTTATCGAGTGATATACTCGATTCATAAATATAAAATCAGCTACCTGCTTTTGAAAATTGCAAAATTTATCTTACACTATCTTTTGGAAGGAAGAGATTGATAGTAATGTAGATTACCATTCCCATTGCTAACAATGGGACATAAGATCGACCTCCCCGTGGTCCCACTATAGTGGTGAATTCTGATAGGCTAACTGACCTGTCCTTTCATGCCCACTTATTAATCCTCATTAGTGCCCCGCCAGCATATACCATTAGTGCAGGCGGGTTTTTTTTTAATGGGTGAAAATGGAATGGTAACCCCGCCCGCGCTATCGGTATACACCGACGAGGCACCAGTGGAAGATGATAAGTGAGAATGAATGCAGGTCAGTTGGCCCACCATGATTAATTCGACAAGAATTATATATGATGGTTTCCAGTGGGAACCGCGAGGAGATCGACCTGGTATACTATAATATACCCAATATTGCTAGCAATGGGATTCTTAGTCTCCATTACTTACAATCCCTTTCCCCTGTGCAGGCGGGGTTAGTATTTCATTATCATCCATTAAATAAAAAACACTAGTTTTTTACCCGCTCCTCGTACGCATGGATTTCAAAAATAGAAAAATCAACGAAATAAACCAATTATAGATGACATACAAAATATGTACCAGATTTCAAGTTAGACGTTTAGAAACAGAACTGTGAAAACGCATTCAATTTGCTTAAGTAGTTTTTACGTAATGCCGGAACAAACATACAGATAGACGATCTAATGCTCTTGTTATATCTTAAGACGATGGGTCTTAAGATGTACATTTTTCTTTAATATCTTTCATGTACAGGTATCGTTTAGTTACAATTTTATTATAAAAGTAAAATTAAATATTTGCTTAACAATTTTCTTAATGGCTAATAACAAATTAAAAATCTCTATTAAAGTATATTATTGAAAATGGCATGAAAATTTCTATCTATTAATAGAGAAAATACGTATCTATTATGAAATTTATTTATTTATTTATTTAGAGTTACCAACATAAGATACAGTGAAACATTTTGATACATTACACTGGTGGATTATGGCTTACTGTTCTTACATTTAAAGGCAACCACAGCATGCTTTGTGTTTAAAAAAAAATTAAAATAGCATTAAATTATTACAATAGAATTAAATTATTAAACAATTAAATGGTACGAAATAATTAAAAACAATAATTTACATTCACCCGATGACACCTAAAAATTAAAATTATTTAAATTAAATTAAAAATAAAAACAAAACATAATGGCAAGGTACATCAACTTTTTAATTTAGACATGAACAAATAATTTAAGTGATATTGTCTTAAACACAATAACTATATTATTAAGTAAAAAAAAAAATACGTTTTTATTATCTTACCTCCAACTTATTATACCCAACAGGATCCATAATTATACCTGTGACAATATGAATGAATGAATTAATTAATGAATAAAAATGTATTTCAATAAAACCATAACACTTACATGAACTTAGATTATAAATAATAACAAATAAAAAAAATATATATAGAAAAAAAGTTTACATTTATATATTCTTTATATGTAGTAGAAATTAGTCAGTGTTATGGTAAAGAAAAAGGATGCTAATTCAGCTAAAGGTTCCTGCAAAAGCAGAAACGCTGATACCTCATCACCTAGCCACCACATTATAGAATGCAACAAGAAATAAATAAATACTTGACGCAATCAAGTACTTAATCTTAACTTGGATAAAACCGTTAAATAAAAGGCTAAAACTGCTCGCCGTCTGTTTAGCAGACGAGTGCTTAATCTTTTATTATGACAGCCAAAAAATAAAAAGTCTGCTTAGAAACATTTTTAAAAATAAGCCTTTGTAATATAATCCGCCATCTTGTCACTGCATCTAAATTAAAAGATATAAATGACATCTTTTTTTTTTTTTTTTTTTGACACTATCGTTATCTAGTCTTCAAGCTCTTTCATTTGATACCCATATTAACACTTTGCTAAATGGGAATTCGTTCGTCGTTGAAATCTTTGGAATTAAACTCTGACACTCTCTTGAGTTTTTTTTATACAACTTAGAAATGACAGACAAGCTGACGGCCCACCTGATGGAAAGTGGTTACCGTCGCCTATAGACATGAGCAGTACCATGGACATAACAGAGTATACTGTTTCGCCCATGATACCCCCCATGCGTTGCCATTCCTGAGGACTCAGGTGTTATTCCTCTATACCCAGTAAATTCACGCCATATCCCCACCCTTCAAACCGAAACACAGCCATGCAAACACAACTGCTTCACGGTTGAAACACGAATTGGATAGAGATACCCAAATGTAATCTATGGTTTGCGGGAGGAAGGGATTGTTAGTAACAAGGAGGTTAGTCTCCATTGCTATCAATATACCTTATCAGGTCGTCCTCCACACAGTTCCCCCTGGAAACCATCGTGACAAATTTATCGTTGAATTCGTCACGATGGGCTAACTGTCCTGCCTTTTCATCCTCACCTATCATCTTTCAATGGTGCCCCGTCAGCGTATACCGATAGTGCAGGTGGGGTTACTATTCCATTATCGACCAATAAAATCTAGGGTTTGCTAAAATGGTCCCCGCTCAGCGTTGTGCTGGAGTCGTGGAGCTATAGCGCTGATTTTCAGTGGGAGCCTTTTGAGTAGGACTTAATTTTATTTAAACTAATATATAGAGGTATATGAGCATATAATATTGAGCACAGCGTAGCCTATTTACTATTATTAAGGTACAATACAATATAATAACACGTCACCGCCACAAATCACAGAACACTGATTGCATGTTATAGGTACAAATAATATCGTAATTACAGTATCAAAGCCACATCGCAAACACAAATGAGCTATGCATAGTTCTCTTATGTTTATTTATATATATAATACTTGAATGAGAGAATGAATGGGTAAACTTTATTCGCATTATACAATATAGGAAATAAACAAGACAATTAATAAATGTAATGATATAGTTGTATAAGTACTAGTAAGTAAGGCGTTCTTATCGCTGAAAGCACTCTTTTTACCTTTTTTTTTATACAACATAGAATGGCAAACAAGCTGACGGTCCACCTGATGGAAAGTGGAAACCGTCGCCTATAGACATGAGCAGTACCATGGACATAACAGAGTATACTGTTTCACCCATTATACCCCTCATGCGTTGCCATTCCTGAGGACTCAGGTGATATTCCTCTGTACCCAGTAAATTCACGCCATGTCCCACCTTTCAAACCGAAACACAGCCATGCAAACACAACTGCTTCACGGTTGAAACACGAATGGGACAGAGGTACCAAAGCAATCGACTTTTGTACAAAGTCTACCTTCACCTTAGATTTCATCTTAGAGTAATGGATTAATTGTTGTACAAGTAGGTATAATTATACTGTATAATTAGGAAAGTAAAATATTAAGGAAAACAATTACAAGTACCTATTATTAAACTAAAAAAATTTTTTTAATATAATATTGTTGACACTAACTAACAGACCTACTAATACGTTTTAATATCAAATGAGATGAAGTACATTAATTGACATGAAATTGTAATTGACATATTGTTTTTTTTTTATAAGAATTGTTAATTTAATATTTAAGTATTTAAAATTTTGCATGCCTAATTGTGGCGAAGTATGTGGACTTAGTATTATTTTATCTATCTGCATATTTACCATATTTCTTGCAACTAAATATTTATTCATTCATTCAATATATAAACCAATACCATGTTAAATATGTACCTAAAATTAGAACAAATATATATAATTATAAGTATAAGAAAAACAAAATTAATATAAAATAAATAATTATATAAATACGTAAATAAAGAATGCCAATTCATCAAATGAAGAATAGATTAAATAGAGACAAGACAATCTTTCACTTGCTTTTATTTGTGGTTGGCATTTTAGTGACTCAGCCAATTATAAATTTATCATACAAAGAATTATAGATGGAGATATTTATATATTCCTGAGTCCTCAGGAATGACAACGCATGGGGGGCATCATGGGCGAAACAGTATACTCTGTTATGTCCACGGTACTGCTCATGTCTATAGGCGACGGTTACCACTTTCCATCAGGTGGGCCGTCAGCTTGTTTGCCATTCTAAGTGGTATAAATAAAAAATATTATTTCAGCCATAGACTGTCCACCGCTAAACATAAGCCTTCTTCATAAGGGGAGTTTTGCCAGTAATTGCCTTGCTTAATAAGCAGGTTGGCAACCGCAGTTAGGCTTTTAGAGATGTTTTAAGAAGGACGTTGCTGCCCATCCCTCGCCCTCTCTTACGACATAGTCGAATCTTACGACATCCATAAAAGAAGGCTTATTCTATGCCGGGACCACACGGCGAATGGAGATGGAGAGGAGCCAACTTATTATCTTGGTCTATCAAGATATCCGCTATATTACAAAAAGAGCTGTATCCCATAACCCATCCTATGTAGCAATTGAGGGTATAACCTACCCATGAACCAAATTTAATTTACATTTATTCATCCATCCATCATTACAAAAACGCATTTATAATTAATAGAATTACAAAATCAAAAGTTATATTAAGAAATGAGCTTTTTCAAGCAGAAAAACCTACAGCACTACATCTTCTATGTACTTTCATACTCGCCCTTTTTTTTTTTTAAAGTCAAACAAAATGTTACAAACATTCCATTTCTGGCTATCACTATTCACTAGTCACTAGAAAGCATAGACACTTGGCTCGTAAACTTTTTCCTTGGTGATTTTTCAACTCGCCACTAATTCCACTATTTGGTCGAGACGTTCAGGTCCCTCTGGGAATAATCCTACTAAATACGTGCTTTGAGACACTACTAAAAGAACAAGATTTTACGTCGCATATTCTGAAAGGATTTGAAAAATTCTTTTAGCAATCAACAGGGATTTATTCTCGTGTTTGTCCCACATTATTTTTTGTGACAAGTAAAGCTGCAGCACTTATATAGTAAAAAAATATTTACGAATGCTTACTAAATTAAAATACTTTGTACTTTCAAAGCCTACGAATATATAAATGAATCGTATAAATATATAAATCGTATATCATATGAATCGTTAACTGTGTGTGTGTATGTGTGCGTGCGTGCGTGCGTGCGTGCGTTCGTGCGTGCTTGCAAGCATGTGTGTGTATATATACATAAACATACTTAACAACACAAATGTTCTGCGCTGCCGGTATTCACTGACAGGGTACCAGTGAAAGATGATAGGCGAGAATGAAAGCAGATCAGTTGGCTTATTGTGAAGAATTCAACAGAACTTAATCCCGATGTTTTCAGGGGAAACTGCGTGGATGTTGACCTAATAGGATATATTTCTAGCAATGGAGCTGTTAGACCCTCTTACTAACAATCCCCTTCCCCCCAATACTCATAATTTATACTTACTACGACGAGAAATAAATATAGGATTTTATCGGACAAAATGTCGCCACTTAACTGTCATATGACCCATGTCAATATGACACAATTCTTCAATATAAGGATAAGGCGACCTCCCTCACTTCCCAGGCATGCTTGTTTGGTCCAGTCCAAAGTACTTGAACTCCTTACTCGGAAGACTCATTTTTTTGGAAATTCCTTTTGATTTCGCGTTGCGCAACTATGAAACAGGCTACCTTTTAACATTATATAGGTTATAGAGTGTCTCCAAAGAAATGCTGCGAGAAAAACGGGTCAAGTTTTTTATACAATTTTCCGTGATAAATAGTTATGAGTGATACCTTTATGACTTATTACATTTGTTTACAATTTGTGTATATTTATTTTATTTGTATTTACCTTGTATACCTTTTTTTCTATACCTTTCCTGCACTAGTTTTCCCGTTAATTAATAGTAGTTTTTACAACGTTTACAGCGTCACAAAATTTTTGTTCAAGTGCAATTTAGATGGTAGTAAGGGAGGGCGAGGGATTGGCAGCAGCGTCCCTCTTAAAACATCTCTAAAGCCTGACTGCGATTGCTAATCCGCCTGCCAAGCGTGGCAACTACTGGCAGATCCTCTCAAGAGGGAGGCTTATGTTCAACAGTGGACAGTTAAAGGCTGATGTGATGATGATGATGATGATTGCTGTGAATATATAACTCGATATCAATATCCATTTAACACTATATCTTACGCAATTGTAGTGACTATAAAATGCTTATTAATAGATTTGCTTATTACACTTCCAAAATCTATAATCCTTTATTGACATTATGAAATTCAAGTAGGCCTTGAATATAGATAGATAGTTTTCAATAACTAAACAATCTGAAACAAACTTTAATACCAATAAATGTTTCGAACGACATTAAGCTATAAATTTAAAAGCAAGCACCCGAACAATTATGGTATTTAAATATGGAATACTATTTAAATTTATTTAAAAATAGAATCTACTCGTACATTAAGATTTTGAATTTATCGGTGATATGGGATTGCTCGTATTTCATTAGTCATACAAAACAAGTTTAAGAACACTTTCACAGAAATCACCAGCATTTTGGAAAATGCTGCGGAGATTCTCCGAAGACATTTGCCGAGGGTAGCTGGCTTGTGTGTACGAGAAAAGTCGGTCAATTCGCTCCTACATAAGCGTCAAGTATCAAGCGTTATTAGCTATCTATATATACAAGTATCTTTGGCAATATTTGTAAGGTTTCCTGGTTTAAGATTATTTGGAATTTTAACAATTAGGGCATTTGATGTTTCGTTCACATAATTAATGCGGACATAATATTTGGTGGAATATTTGGTATTTCGGCTTACATTATAAATTATTATAATTACACCAATAATCCAAATAAAACATAATAAATGTGGTAAGTGTAGGTATTATGTAATGCAAAAAATATTGCTGCACAAAAAGTAATCAACTTCTCATAATAAAATTGGTTACTTTAAATTAAAAACCAAACTAATACATCCTTTTTAAAATTTATAGTAATTCTTTATTCGATGCCTATATACATATGTAACAGGAATTTAATGAACTCATTGTGCTTTTGTTGTTTCCGACAATTATTTCGACTTCATCCGGAAATCTTTTATAGGGGACGTTTGGCGCTTTACATCACAGCGTCTCGCTTCATAGTTGCTCATAATATAGACATTGGATAAAAAATAAACATAAGTTTTAAAAGACAATAAACCTATACCCCTTGATCAGACGGCTGAGATTTGAATGAAATTTGATACACAGGCGATCTTAATATTATAAGTGTGAAAGTTTGTAAGGGTGATTGGATGGATGAATTTTATTTACTTTTTCACGCAAAAACTACAATAGGAGGTCTTCAAAAAGGATGTATTAAGTTTCTTCAGACTCGGCAAGGCGCACGTAATACCCCTAGTGTTGCAGGCGTCCAGAGACAAGTGATCGTATATCATCAAACGGGCTATATGCTTGTTTGTCACCTTTGTGCTATAAAAAAACTACTGAATGGATTCGAGTGAAATTTGACATACGAGTAGGTTATTAATTTATTTATTTACTAGCTGTTGCCAGCGACTTCGTCCAAGTTTCCGTCGTTTTTCGTTAAATAAGTAGCTTATGTCCTTCCTCACGGTTCATTTTGATGTAACAGACACATTTCCCTTCACTGCTCTGCTCCTATTGATCGTAGCGTGATGAAAAGTATGCTATAACCTGCCCAGGAGTATGAAGAATAATTGTACCAAGTTTCGTTAAAATCCGTCTAGTAGTTTTTGTTTCTATAACGAACATACAGACAGACAGAGAAAAATTTTACTGATTGCATTTTTGCCATCAGTATCGATCACTAATCACCCCCTGATAGTTATTTTTGAAATATATTTCATGTACAGAATTGACCTCTCTACAGATTTATTATAAGTATAGATTAGTATATATATGTGTAAATGGCGGACTTAATGCTAAAAGGATTTGCTCCCAGTCAACCATAGGGAAGTGTTAGAATACTCGAATGCAATTATATCCTCACTTAGCATATAGGATAGTTTATGTATTACTAATTAAATATACATATATAGACAGTACATATCAAGTAAATTTATTTAGACATAAAAGGCTTGAGTATTTATGATATAATGTAGCTTATATGTTTTTTTAGTGGGTGATGATGGTATGGTAGCCCCATCTGCACTATCGGTATACACTGGCGGAACACCAATGATAGATGACTGATGAGGATGGAAGCAGGTCAGTTATCCCATCTTAACGCATTCAACTAGAATTAGCCACGATGGTTTCCAGGGGGAACCACGTAGAGATCGACCTGATATGGTATATTGCTAGTAATGGGGCTATTTGACCCCATTACTAACAATCCCTTCCCCTCCTAGCTTATATGGTTAGATATCTCATTTCCAAACTATATTCATACCAGTCTGTCTAGGCAAATAGCAAACGACTCTGCAGATAGTTCAAACCGGGAAGGGATTGTTAGTATTGGGGTTTGACAGCCCCATTGCTAACACTTTACCCTATCAGGTCGAATTCCACGTGGTTTCCACTGGAAACCATCGTGGCTAAGTCTTGTTTAATTTGTCACGATGGGCTAACTGATCTGTTTTCATTCTCACCTATCATCTCTCACTGGTGTCCCGCCAGCGTATACCGATAGCGCAGCCGGGGTTACCATGCCATTATCGCCCATTAAAAAAATACTCTTCAGATAGATACGTTTTCGTTAATTCACGTGTGTGACAGAGTACCAGATATTACTGTTCTTTTCTATTTCATGAACATGGCAACAATAAATAGTGTATGAATTGATTTATTGACTTATTTAAAAGGTAAACCCTGATAGACAAGTAGAAAAGGAATCTAAAAGAATAAAATGCCGAATGTTGCCGTCACGTTCTATCTCATGCATGCGATAGTAATATTGTATCTATCTATATATTCGTCTGCCACTTGTCTTGTCACTTTATAAGGGACAAGACAAGTGGCAGACAAAAGACAAAAGTGGTTAGGACAAAACAAAACTGTGTATAATATAAATAAATGTATTATAAATATTTGTAAAAAGGCAAATCAATGGTTAATTAAATAGATAACACCTAGTTCAAGAAAGAAATCAAACTAATTATTATGTACGAAGACTTTATTTAATTATATTTAGTATTTCAGGAGGTGTTTTAATGAGAAATCCAACGATAAGCCAGCCACCCCACCACCTTCCAGTCAAGAAGTTACCGCTATCGTGAGGGGAAGTCAGACTGGTCGCACTGGTAAGTTTTACGAGATTTATCCAAAATGGTATGTCATAGAAATAACTCCTTCCGTTAGACCGCATTCAAAGTCGGGCAGCTCGTTTGTTGACGATTGTTGACGATCGGCGTCTTACTGTCCGGCTCGACCCACTGAAACTGCGTAGAGATGTTGCATCTCTGTGCATCTTCTACTGAATTTATCATGGGGAGTGCTCTGAAGAATTGTTCGGATTGATACCTGCTGCTGATTTTCACCATCATACAACCCGCCATAAACTAGAATTTCATCCCAACCATCTGGACGAGTGGCGGTCCTCCACCGTGTGTTTTTCAAGGCACTTTCTTCCACACACAACCATTCTTTGGAATCAACTTCCAGCAGCAGTATTTCCGAACCGATACCACAACATAACCTTCAAGAAAAGAGCATATTCTTTTTTAAAAGGCCGGCAGCATACCTGCAATGCCGTAGGTGTTGTGGGTGACCATGGGGGGCGGTAATCACTTACCATCAGGGGAGCCGCATGCTAGTTTGCCCCCTGTGTTGTAAAAAAAAATAATGACAATGTTCTCTCCTACATTTTTCGAGCTTTCTAGAACTTTACAGAATTAATAGCAAGAATTACTTAACCTTTCTCAACAGGTCTTAAAAAATAACTATAAACCAGTCTGCTGATGTCCAATAGAAGTACGAATCAAATATCGATTGACTGAATGTTAAAATTTATTACGAATATAATTTAGAGAGCCTTTTTTATTATAATTTATATTAAATTCTATTGAAACAGACTACAGAAATATCAGGAATATCATTAATTAGAAAAAATAAGCTCGACGAATCTGCATATGTCATAGTCAATCGGGCTGGAGTCAACCTTCTGCGGAATTGAAATATCCTCAGAATTCACTGCGACATACATTCAAAGAAATTGTACAAGATAACAGTAGTAGATTTGCTCAAAAAAATGAAATCTCTGGAGAAAATTTCACCAAGGATCTAAATAGATTAGTTTCCGCAGTGAAAAAGTCATTCGAAAGTAAAATATAAAACGATAAATTAGCATTGTATTTTATTACAATATTTCTCGTACATGTATTTTTCTGGGTGAGCTGATATTGGAAAACTGTAAAGCTCACGAAAATAAATTGAATAAAAAATAATAATTCCGTTTTTCGATAGAGATGACTTTATTTCGAGGACGAAAATTGCTATAGTAAAGGTTTCTATTGTAAGTAAATTCAATACTCGAACGGTTAAGAAAACAACGAGAACAATTTGAAGAATAAACATAATAGATAAATAGCGTCGCCAGCATTTAAAATTTTCTTGCGGATATCATTTATTGACAAGTTTTTATTCCCGACTGTCTCATTGATAATTTGCAACTTCTCGAAGGTTCAAAGAAATCTCTCAATTCATATATTTCTATTTCGTAAAAACAGAAACTAATCAAGGCCTCTTGTCCATAGAGCTAGATGGTCTGGAGGGAGAGGATTGTGTTTAGCAGCGGCTCTCAAAGCACCGCTGTCGGAAGCGGCGTTCACCCGGCGTTGCCGGCACCTGTCGTTGCACGGCCTGTCACGCAGGTGAGTCGGGGTTCTCAATCCGAATTCTTTTTATAAGCTTTTATTTAACTTGCAATATATGTTACCGTTTGGTCCCGGGTCACCCTTTTTTTTCCCGTGGGTGTCGTAAAAGACGACTATGGAGAGCGAGAAATGGGCAGCAACGTCCTTCTTAAAACCTAACTCCAAAGCCTAACTGCGGTTGCCTATCCGCCTGCCAAGTGTAGCAACTACTGGCAAAACCCCCTCAAGGTGAAAGCTTATGTTCAGCAGTGGACAGTTAAAGGCTGATATGACGATGATGATTTGTTAAGTTTTTAAGTTAAATCTTAAAATCTGAGTGAACCACTTCTTAACATTCAATTAAGCTGAAATTTCGTTATACACCGTTAGTTCTTGTAACAATACAATAGACAATACACAATATTATGATATTTTCGAAATGGTCGCAGCCGCAAAATGACAGATAATATTATAAAAGCTTATATATGTTATCAAAGTGTTTTAAATATAGTTCGGACTATTGTAATGCCGGTACGAGCAACAATTCAACGGTTCGTCCAATTCACTGCATGTAGTTCGTAAATATTTAATAACGGTTCATCATGTTCACGCGAAATTACTCCGATGTCGAAATATCGTACCAAAATCCAATGAAGTTCCACTAAAACGATTGAACGAAAAGAGTCCTTGTAAAAATATGCGTACTCACAAAGTATTGCATTATATCATTTATCACTTTGACACCTCCAGTGAATGACCTTATAACGTGGTCTTATAATTATGTTTGTATATAGTGTACATGTGATATAACGTACTATGTAGTGACAGATTGACAATACAATCACATAAGCAAGACCAGAAAACTGTTGCATTAGTGTGCGTGCTTTCTAAATGTGTGCACGTGACAGTTCTAAATTTATACAGAATTTTAGTTGCAATAATTGCAGGAATTTACGTATTTACTATAAATTTAATGTCAGTTCTTGAACATTTAGAACTTTATTTCCTTTAAATAAGATATATTTTTCTATCAATTATTGTACGAAGTATTTCTGTAATATTGCATTTAAAGAGATAAACATTTACAATATATTTACGTGAAAAATATGCAATTTTGTGTTACTTTTTTCCAATTTATATTATATCCAGGTACAGCACATTTAATTCTAATTAACTTTTTTTTTATACAACTTAGAATGGCAAACAAGCTGACGGCCCACCTGATGTAAAGTGTTAACCGTCGCCTATAGACATGAGCAGTACCATGGACATAACAGAATATACTGTTTCGCCCATGATACTCCCCATGCGTTGCCATTCCTGAGGACTCAGGTGTTATTATTATTAACTACATTCACTTAAAACTAATTCCCCTTCAAAACGTAAGAATAATAAGAACTTGTTTTATTTACACCTCCGACAAATCAGCTTCGAGCTTATATTGTGTAGGTGAATTGTTTACATACATGTTATTATGTTTTCTTTCTTTTACATTACCAATCTATATACTTTATAATCTATAGTGTAGAGTGAGTTTTGGTCGAATATAAAGATTGGATATAAACTGAAGGTGTACCAGTGAATGATGATTGATAAATAAGTCAAGTTAGTTGACTCTTTGCGATCAATTCAGCACAATAACTCACGATAGTTTCCAGAGAAGACCGCTTAGAAGCCGACCGCAATGTTTGACTATTGGACGATTGACATAATATTATTGGTCGCAAATAGTATGCACAATTTGACAGGGCGCATGCAGAATGATCGGTGAAAACAGCAGAATTTTATAAAAAGAGCCTTCGACTGCGGAATCGAATTTTATTTATAATCGCTTCCAAAACAATTTCTTTGTATTTCAGTACAAACACTCAAGTATTTTTCTCATTTTATGAGAAGTACATTGATTCCTGCTACAGATACCCTGAGTAGCGGGGTCGATGAACTCTTTGGAGGTATTTGTTGCTGTCTCGTCAGATTAAATATTTTTCCTTTATCCAAATTCCAAAAAAATAATGATTTATTAATATTAAAGATACTATGCTGGAAACTATGGCCTGAAACACCATTAGTTACATGTATTTATCTTTTATATATCTTTACAGTGTAAAGATCACAACAAATACATGAAAGATAACAATAAACAATAAATACCCACCTACCTCCTAGTGTTTTTTTGAGTGTCAACTTTACAAAGGTAGTCTGTTTATAGTAGGATACTAGGCTATCGAGTAGCATTATTTAGTTGTATATATAAATGTAGAAAAAGTCACAGTACAGTTGAAACATTTTCTAACTGTCATCTGTTTCCACAAATCTCCTAGACAAGTTGTAAACAAATCTATTAATAAAGAACTACGTAAGCGCACACACGAGAAAAGACAGTACGCCAAACATTGCTGTCTCGCTCTATTTCGTATACGCGACAGCAACAACGTGACTATCGACAGATTAATTTTCCACTTGTCTTGAGACGCAAGATGTTTCAATATGGAATGTCAGTCTTAACATTTGAATTAAATAATTTCTCAATATTCAGATTGTTCAAAAATTATTATTACTTGCTTCAAGCTTGGCGCTAGTTCTTCATCTTATACATTCTAAAAATGATTTATTGCCACAGGTCATTGTCTTCAAGAAGAGTATCAAAAGTAATGTCAAGTGTACTCTCCAACTGATCCCTATGCAGCTTAGTGCCCATTGTAATAAGTGGCAAAACTTTCAATAGGCATCTACCTACACAATCCTAAGAGAATTGTGTAAATCTCTTTTAGTTCTTTGACAGTAATTCGAGTTATATTTAACCTTATTAACTTTTAGACTTCCGCACTTATGTTTTATGTTTTATAAGAGACTGAAATTAATGGAAATATTTAAGTGAACCTAGACAGTTTACCTAAATTGTCTTAAGTTTTCGACAACATTGTACCAGCCGTGGTCACGATTAGACCGTTGTACCGCTGTAATGTCTTTCTGACAATAATTAATTTTTTTTGTAATTTCTATTAAAAAAATTTTTTTGTTACCCTCTTATTGTCACTCATTACACTAATTGTGTCACTATACTATTAACTTGATTATATAGATAGAGTGTCTCTATAGAAATGCTTCAAAAAAAACGGGTCAACTTTTTCATACAATTTTGCGTGATAAATAGTTACGAGTGATTCCTTTATAACTTCTATATTTATTTTGTCTTATAATTTCTGCATCTTTTTAATGCGTTATTTTTAACACTTAATTTACTTATTAAATAATACGTCAAGATACATTTTATGTGTATGTATACAGCATTTGACAAATAACTGACAAAAAGTTGATCCGTTTTTGAGGTCGATGCTCTGTATATAGTATATAATCTAAGACTATTAATTATATATAATTCAGTTAAATTATCACAATTTACCTAAATGATCGCGTTAATTCTCGTCTCCTATAAAATATGTTTATCGTTATTCGAATTAAATTATTTTTGCTACGAATTCTTCATAAAATCTTATTAACTATTAACCATGCTGTAATTCATTTAAAATTTTCATTATAAGGAATTTTACTATAGCTTTGCCAGAGGAAGACTTTGTCGCTAGCGTGTAATAAACGTTGGTCCTGTTTTTACATGTCTCTTTTAATTGAGTCAATGTAAAATGTATATACTATATGTGTGATGAATAGGTATATTGATTGAAATCCAGCAATTTTATTAATTAATCCCAGTAACTTTCACCGCGGACCCATGTTCGTTTAGAAAATTTGTCAGTTTCACGAATTCGTGATTAAACCCTCTCTCCTTGCGTCCGTTTTATTAAATTCGTATAATCTATACATTTAAAACAAAGTATGAACTACATAAATTTAATTTGTACCACCTTCTCGTGTTTCGACTGTTCCTGGATGTAGTAATGAATCTGCAAAATCGCAATTTCTTTTCTCTTAAGAACTTTTCTAAGGGAATATTTCCGTCTTATTACTGCCGTCTTTAAAAGAAAACGTTCATGCTCACTTTTTTACTTTATCCGAACTGTAAGTACTTTATATTATTCTCAATTTCGTGTATAATATAGTATATTTTATATATGTGTAAGTATTTTTTTACGAGTATATCTATTTATTCGTTTATATATGTCATTTTAGTATGTATGTATATCAATAATTAGTAGTATCGCATTCGAGTATTCTGACACTTCCCTATGGTTGACAGGGAGAGAATGATTTTAGCATTAAATCCACCATGTACACATATTTGTACTAATGAATAAATAAATATTTTTACTTAAAGCAACTTTTTCCTTTTTTTTTGAGAAATACCATTACTTACCACTCACTAGCTTTTACCCTAACATACATACACATATGTTACATACTCCTATAGCTTCTGTTACATTCAAATTCAAACATAAAACATATTTATTCAAATAGATTTACAAGTACTTTTAAAACGTAATTTTTTTTAAATCTACTGCAGGGTTTCGAATATTGTTAACTTAAACATATGCATACATCTATTCATACAAGGACATTTTAATTTTGTTTTTGCTCAGATTATCTCTACTGTTAATTTGACACTATGGAACGAATACTTCAAAAAGTAATTTAACTGGTTACTTTCCCCCAATCTTATAGTGTCTACAAGAATTACTCATCATTTTAAAATACAGAGACTACCATACTGCATAGTGATTAGTAATGGCATCACACGAATAGTTTGTGATTATCACAGTCAATTATTTACCACTTAGTCACTACGTGCATTTCGAGCCAAGCTATTCCTAATGAGATCATATCTTATGCTGCAAGCTCATATTACCATATAGTGCTATATATATATATATATATATATATATATATATATATATATATATATATATATATATATATATATATATATTAATTAATATAAAAAGAGCTCAACATATCTCTATTAAAACATTTGAACTGTTAATAACAAAATTAAAACTTTACGGCATTCCTGCGATTGTTTAACACTTCTTATTATATATTATTTTAAGTATTTCAAGTATAATTATATAAGTAAGACAAGTATTTTTTATGTTTGTTACCTCATAACTCCCTTATTTATTATAAACTTATTTGAATTCTTATTTTTTCTGACAGCATATTTTTTCAGATTAGTACTATAAAAATGTTGTCAAAATCGATTCAGTAATTTAATTGTTAAATTAAAATTTTCCCCAAATTGAAGACTGCTTTCTTTCTGAAACAAATCCTAAATTGTTATATTTTTATTTTGTACTCATAATATAAAAAAGATACATAAACAAATTCTATTTCATTTTTAATGTAATCATGTGCATGTATTTCTTTACAATATTCTACAATTTTAACTTTATCTTTTAACATTATCTTATAAGTATAAAATATATTTCATAAGTACATTTACTTCGCTTTAAACTCCTCTAATACACACACAATACTAATTCTTCATTTTGATTCTCTTATAGGTCTTTTCGAGTATTAAATTTTAGAGTTTCACGCTGAATGTTTTGTGTTCTATAAGAGATGGGAATTAACACGATCATTTAGGTAAGCTGTGATAATGTACCGGAATTATCTCGACGTCGACCAGGGGGGTCTACCATGAAATGAAACACCGAATTTTCGGACTCGTTTTCGTGCCGAATTCAACCCAATAAATGAAGCTTAACATTTCTTTCGGCATAAATCCTATCATAAAATTTCAAAGAAACGATATTTTATTGTTTTTAAATACTTTTAAACAATATGTAATTTTAAATGTATTATGTTTTTTTTTATGCAACTTAGAATGGCAAACAAGCTGATGGCCCTGATGGAAAGTAGTAACCGTCGCATATAGACATGAACAATACCATGAACATAACCGAGTGTACTGTTTCGCCCACGATATCCCCCATGCGTTGTCATCCCTGAGGACTCAAGTGTTATCCCTCTGTACCCTGTAAATTCACTGACATATCCCACCCTTCAAACCGAAACACAGTCATGCAAATATAATTGCTTCACAATTAAAACAGGAATAGGACATAGGTGTCCAAACAAGCGACTTTCGTACAAAGTCTCCCTCTGGTATGTAATTTAAACATCAAGTTTGTGTTTCATTCGGACCGGAAATTTCGGAATATTTTTCATGGTAGTCTATCAGATTACACCGGCCGTTGCCACGAGTAAACAAATGTAGCGTTGTCATGTCTCCGCTTCCGAGACAAAAGTATTCTCTGAATACTTCTGCCTCGGTTCATATTTTACGTAAATTATCGTATTAATTTCCATCTCTTATAAAACATAAAGCCTTTCCGCGAAAGCTCAACGAACCCTTGGACTTCAGCAACATTTTTCTTAGTTAAACATTGTAGAAAAAGGCCCTAGGTTCCTGTATTTAATTACCTAACTGAAAATATCTGACTTTCCATTTAATTTATTATACATTAGCCATTCTATTAGCCATATTAATATTGGTATATAATTTTCCCTCAACGTACAAAATACTGGAATTGTTTAATTACAGAATAATATAACTATATTTGATATGACATGGTAAATGTATAGGAATTTTGCAAATTGTATATTGTGTAGTGCATGTGATTTTGTTTGATTACAAAAGTTTTTAAGGTTTTCAATCGATTTGAAAAAAAAGTTCTCGATTTCGAATCAGAGACGGGATTTAATAACTAACTTCATGAGATAAGCTAGGAATATATATATAACTTAGAATAGCAAACAAGCTTACAGCTCACCTAATGGAAAGTAGTAACCTTCGCCTATAGACATAAACAGTACCATGGACATAACAAAGTTTACTGTTTCGCCCAGCGTTGCCATTCCTGAGGACAGGTGTTATTCCTTTATACCCCGTAAATTCACTATCATATCTCACGCTTCAAACCGAAACACAGCCATGCAAACACAACTGCTTTACGGTAGAAACGTGAATAGGACAGAAGTGCCCAAGCATACGACTTTTATATAAAATCTTCGTCTCGTTAGTTAATAAACCAATAATAGTTAATTATATCTTAATAAAACATGACAAATTGGAACTGTATACAAAGGAAACCTTAGTCCTTTAGGCAACGAGCAAAAGCAAATTTGCGTATTATCAAAGGAAAAGTTCAATGACCTTCCAATCAAAGCGCCCCAAATATTACAATAAACAAATATAGCACTCACTTCGTAATTTGATATTGTAAACGAAGAATATTCGACTCAAACCACATTGGTTATCACTTTTATGGGGTAAAAATAACTTGTTGATAAAACTGTCACCAAGAACAGAGCCTTCTAAAATTGGGTTACTTTTTGAGGACTTCAGTCTTGTTTCTTTTAATGGATGATAATGGAATGGTAACCCCGCTTGCACTAACGGTATACGCTGACGGGGTACCAGTGAAGGATGATAGGTAAGGATGAAATAGCAGGCCAATTAGCCCATTGTGATCTATATACCTGGTTTCCAGGAAGGATCGCAGGGAGATCGACCTAACGGCGTATATTACTAGCAATGAGGCTGGTAGTTCCAATTACTAATAATCCCTTCCCCCCATCCCCACCTCACCATTAACCTTGTTAGGTTGATAGGCTACTTTTAGTGTTGTTTAATAGTGTTGTTGAAAATCATAATGTAAAAATATGATAGATATCTGAAAAAATCTTTCTGTTCTCGCCCAAAATTTGAGACTAACAAAATATGATGTTTTTTTTAGAAAAAAGTTATTTCTATACTTCTATAATAATGCTATAAAAAAGGAAATATTTCTTTGTTTGTTTATAAAGGATAAACTCAAGAACTGCTCAATCAATTTTTAAAACTCTTTCACCTATAGAAAGTTATATTAATTGTTAGCGAGTAATATAAGCATTTATTTTTATTCTATGTATAAAGAAGAATTGAATTTTAATTTATAAAGAATAGAATCGAATAATACTTAACCAATTTTAATAATTCCATTATCTACAGAAAGCTAGTTACCAGAGGGAGACTTTGTACAAAAGTCGATTGCTTGGGTACCTCTGTCTCATTCGTGTTTCTACCGTGAAGTAGTTGTGTTTGCACGGCTATGTTTCGGTTTGAAGGGTGGGATATGGCGTGAATTTACAGGGTACAGAGGAATAACATCTGAGTCCTCAGGAATGGCAACGCATGGGGGGTATCATGGGCGAAACAGTATACTCTGTTATGTCCATGATACTGCTCATATCTATAGGCGACGGTTACCAGTTTCCATCAGGTGGGCCGTCAGCTTGTTTGCCATTCTAAGTTGTAAAAAAAAGTTTAGTCAGCGAGTAACATGATTTATATTTTATTTTAAAAAAATACAGATCCTACGCTCCCCATTCATTCTGTCATGCGAAACCGAGGCGAGTCGCTAGTCTGCGATAAAGTCGATACCTTTCGCTCCGATACGTGGTGGAGGACGTATACTTGTACTAATTATAAACTTTATAAACTAATTATCCTGTTTTAATTAAGCTATTCCTACATTTGCATAACTGTGTATGAAACATGAATGACAGAATTTCAGTATGAAAATAAATTAAGGTCTAGTGAATATTATTAATTAAAAAATGACTATTCATAAATGCTAAAATTTACGTTTTGCTTGAATAAAAATCTTTCTTTCTTTCAACCTACAAAGTTGTCAAAAATAAAACGATGGCACCAGAATTGTAAATACGTACAGAAATTTGAGTTTACAAAAGGTCAAAAGAAAGTATAATTTATACCAGTGCTTGGTGCAGAGCGGGTTACAAGTTGCTTGCAAAATATCTAAATTTATGCCTCAAAAAAATTTTGCATAACTTTGTTTGGTATACAAATTGGAAATTTGCAATTTGTTGTAATGTATGGTATAAATATATATCAGTTGTTAATTATCCACTGTTGAACATATTCCTCCCCTTTGAGGGGTTTTACTAGTAGGTACCATGCTTGGCAGGCAGTTTGGTAACCGCAGTTAGCCTTTGTTGACGTTTTAAAAGTAACGCTGCTACCCATCTCTCAGCCATTAATTTCGTTTAGTCACCTTTTACGACACCCAAGGGAAAGGAGACGGTAGTCCATTTTATGCCAGTACCATATGGTAGTAATACATTTTAATATTTCTAGATATAAGCTGTTAATTCCAGATGTAATAATAAAATAAAATGTAATAATTATATTTTAAAAACCGACTTCAAACAAGTTATTATGTTTTAAAAACTAAAGTATTAAACGGATTTTGATAAAATTTCTTTGAGACCAATCTGTAAGAATATCTTTTCAGATAAAAAAAAAAGATTTTTCCAAATCGGTTTACAACTGACGGAGTTTTGAGGTAACAAATATAAAAAAAAATATAACCGAATTATGGCCCATCTTTTTTTTGGAGTCGGTTGAAAATAATAAATATCTATAATGTACATTATTTGGGAGCAATTTTTTTTTCAGGTCATCGAAACAGGAGAAGAAGGAAGCCAGTTCCTATACCGGATAACGTGGGCGCGAACCGGATCGAAAGGTTTAACACCGACACAGCCACTGTATGAGTGAAATAAATATATTGACAGTAACATGTACATAATGATGGATGAGTGAAATATATACATATATATATATATATATATATATATATATATATATATATATATATATATATATATATATATATATATATATATATATATATATGTATACTGACAGATACGTGAAATATGTGTAATGATATTCGAGCATGAGTGAAATATATAAACAAATTGGCTAAAGGCGTTAAAATATTGTGATTTTACAACGAGCTTCTATTGGACTTGTAAATATACTGATATTAGTTAGTAAAGAACAAATTGTGCTGGTAAATTGAAGCTATTTCGATTTAATTAATAAACATGTTAGCTTATCGCTCTGAAGTGAAATGTATTCACAATTTTCATTTATCATTTTTATTTGCCCCTCTCACGACAGCGGTTTCATATATGTTCCACAATAAATGTTCCCATTAAATGTAATTGTTCTTTATCCCAACTTCAAATTAATGCGATCATATTATTAATAATGATTGAACCTCAGCCTCATTACTACATTTGTAACAAAATACATATAAGCACTTCTGTCATTTCCGTAGTTGGGGGGGGGGGGGGTATTAAGGTGCAATACCCTACCTTATACTACCTACCTTACCTTGGCTTTTGAAAGACATATGAAGAAACGCCGTATGGGTAAGCGTAATGTAGGACAACCCACACTAGATGGAGTGACGATTTCAAATGCATTGCAGGAGTCAGTGGATGCAGGTAGCTCAGAACCGTTCCTTATGACAGTCTATGAAGAGGCCTACTCGTATATTTAGCAATCGACAGATAATGGCCGAGATGAGGATATAAAGAAACGGAATAAATATTATTTGATACAGCTTAATGTAACCATTTTACTTGTATGATATTTTATTCCTATTATTTTTGTTTGAAAAATTATATATATATATATATATATATATATATATATATATATAATATAATTGTAGTTACTTTGTATAAATATTAATTTCCCCATGATTTTACATGGGGCCTTTAAGAGCCCAGTTCATAAACCATAAATACTGTACTCATTTAAAAAATAATATTATCTAATATTAACGTTGTAACCTATTTAAACTACAGTTATATTTTATACAAAAACAAATAAATAAATAAAATTTTATTTATAGCAATTGATTTAAAAATTTATTACATTTCTACACGTGTATAAAAATTTTATTAGTACATTATTTTTGTTTTTCTGATCTCTCCACAGGTTTCCATGTAATTTAAACTTTATTATCAAAAAAATATTTAGAAATAAGCAAAGACATGAACATATGCAGACACCGACACCATTTTTAACCGACTTCAAAAAGAATGTGGTTCTCAGTTTGATTGTATTTTTTTTTATGTTTGTTACCTCATACATGGGACAGATAAAGGAATCACTAGGTGTCACGTCGTATAGGGAGGTCAATAATATGGCTTGGGATAGAGCTGGCTGGAAGACGATGCATGAATTAGTTGCACTGACAAGAGGAAACTTTTAAACGGAAGAAAGACTTCGTAAAAAAAATATAGAACAATTATTATAAAACTATATTTGATAGATGTTAGTGAAAACAGACAGTAATTGTTTATTTCTTGCTCTAGTTATAAATTAGTTATCATATTACCTATTATTGTTGTGTTCATTAACGTATAACAATTAGGAATAAGTAACAAAAATGATAATAATATTTATACTTAATATTTCATTCTCAATATTTCATACTCAATATTTCATACTCACAATGTACTTAAAACCAATTATAATTTTACGTGATACGTATATTGTGTCATATTTACTGTAAGAACCCATTACTAACACTCCCTTACCCCCAATAATTTAACATTAGATAATTTAACACAGTATTATCTAAAATTGTATCAAATTGCCCTCTAAAATGTTTGTTTAAACAAGATATATGACAACAACAGTTTTGGAGAGCTTAACTTACCGTTTGCAACAATTTGCGAAAGATTAATGGTTCAACAGACACAAACTACATTAGTATAATTAAGAAGATGTTAACCTAGTATATAAGTATGCCTAGTGTATAAATATACGACTGTGTACCTAAGAGATTGTAATATTATCAGTTATAACCGTAAGAATTCTCTTTTCCTTTATCATACCATTAAAACTACAAAGATTTTAACTAATAAATCCATATAACTTAACATCCATAAAAAACTATTAAATTCATCTTGAAATCTAATCAAATTTTTAAAATAAAGTCGTCCAATATCTCTAAGATCTACTTATGTTGTTTGTTTAATAATGTTTTAACCCAGTATCCACAATTAGACATATTTAACTCCAACTTGTTGGAGTTTCGTTGGATAACCACAGTCTGTATTTCTATTATTGTTATGTAGTTCTATGGTATTTTAATCTTATTAATATTTTTTAAATTATAATTGTAAACTATATGTTGTTCTACTGATGATTTCCTGTAAAGCTCAACCCGTCGATCAAATAAATAAATATTTTCCTTTTTCACTAATTTCTCTAAATAAAAGATAGTACTAAAAGGTTTTATTTTTCGGACAATAAAGTACTTTGAACGAAGACGTATGCAAATTATTTCACTTGTGATAAATATTATTAGATATTCTCACAATACCGGTTCGAAGGACCAAATATAGTAGTTAGGTAACTACTATATTTGGTCCTTCGAACCGGACATCGTCTTCGACCACCTAGCTAGCAATGTATTTTTTAAGTACTTTTTATAATTATAATCATTGTGACTAGTCTATGTATAAATATTACACATACTGCAATATTTGCCACAATAAAACAAAATTAACAAATAAATGCATTTTCACGTAAACTGTCCTACAATTCCCGTTCACTATGTATGATTGTTAATCTGTTCAATAGATGTAATAAATAATGGAAAATTATTAATGAATTGTTTTATTTTTTACTAGCTTTTTCCCCGATGCTATTTACCCGTAGTTTTAAAAGTAGGAAAAAACTAATGAAGTACTGCTGTACTTCATTGTATACTGGTCTACTCCACGAATAATCACGAAAAACATAGATTACATAGACTTTGTACAAAAGTCATTTGCTTAGGCACCTCTGTCCCATTCGTGTGTCTACCGTGAAACAGTTGTATTTGCATGGCTGTGTTTTGGTTTGAAAGGTGTGATAAGGCAGTGAATTTACAGGGTACAGAGCAATAACACCTGAGTCCTCAGGAATCACGCATGGGGGGTATCATGAACGAAACAGTATACTCTGTTATGTCCATGGTGCTCATGTCTATAGGCGACGGTTACCACTTTCCATAAGGTGGGCCGTCAGCTTGTTTACCATTCTAAGTTGCAAACAACTATAAATTAACATTATATATTACAGTGTTAAATTAGTCCTTTAAATTTTATGTCAGTACACTCATGTTTCCTTGAGAAAATATTCAGTTTTACTAAACAATTTTTATGCATCCTGTATCATAAGAAGCTACTACATATTATTATTCCTAACACACACACACACACATATATATATATATATATATATATATATATGTGTGTGTTAGGAAATGTTTTCGCCAATGAAAATAAAATATGACTTTTATAAACAGTTTGTAGTTAGTAGTTATTAGTTTTACAATAACTCCAGTCAATATTTTTTGCTGTAACTATATTTTATCTTATCGTAACAATTAATCGCCAAATATGTTGCTAAGCACAAATCTCGAGAATTGCCAAACAAATTCGTTTTTCTTTTCAAATTATTCGTTGAAGTCCAAGAAAGATTTTAAAATGTAGAAAAATTGTAAAAAATATCCAGAATATATAAAAAGCCTATTTTTCTCTATGGAAAATCAAAAATAAGGTAATAACTGAATATCTGAAAAAAGTTATAAATTATAAAACGTCCTATACCACTAATGAACCAATAGATGATGACCAACAGTAAGTAATTTCCCTTTTAAAATTATCATGTATACCCTGTCTTCACAATGAGTCATCGTAAGTTTTAGAAATAATAAATATACTTAATTAATAATTATTGTGGAAATATCACAATAAATCATTGCAAGACAACACTACTCGCCCCGCTAAAAAAAAGGCATAAAAATGGGCGCCAAACGCTTAATACTAGATTCCGAGCTGTGATTTAATAATTTACCTGAAGAATTCTCGTTTAATAAGTCGTCAAATAATAAGTAATAAATGAAAAATCGTTTATTTTTACATTTATCAAATGTTTTTCTTTTTTACGAGTATATACAAATCTTTTACAGAGCAATATCTGTCGAGTCAGATATTTACAAATATCAAACGAAATCGGTGTAACACCCGCTGAAAGCGAGATAAATTTACGTCTGATTACCTCTCTATGTTATCGCCTAATGAACCCGCGTTAGATGTTAGCTCATTAGATTGATAACATCTACTATCACCTAACGAGACTATTTTCGACTAACTTCAAACAGGTCCTCAGTTAAGCATTATTTTCTTATCTATGTGTACATAACGTGATGTCTTTAGCAATTCTGTAAATTAATCCCAGCAAGTTTGCGTCAGCGTAAAAACAGATATTTTATTTGTGATTATGACGAAATTAATTGTGACAAGTAAATACACTATTTTTGATGTCTATATGCATTGTATGGTCTTTCACTTCGTGAATCGTGTAAGCCGGTATTTAGGAAGCTTGATTTATTACCACTACCGTCTTTATATATTTATGAAATTTGTATGTTTGTACACAGCAATAAATGTTTATTTAAAAAAGCTACTGATATATATCCACGGAATCGACGTAATCCAAATAGACTCGTGCTGGATGGCATTCTCTGTCTAGCTAAATATGAAAAAAGTTGTTTGGCTATGTGTGTTAAAGTATATAATAAAATACCGAATGAATTAAAATTGTTAAATGTTAATTTATTTAAAAAGAGAATGTATAGTTGGCTGAATGTAAATAGTTTTTATAATGTAGAAGACTTCTTAAACAAAAAACAAAATGTTAATTGTTAATCTTAAATGAATTTTTGCATGCTATCACCTTGTTAGCTAAGCACGAATGTTCTTTGACTAATGTAACATCTTTGACTTTACCATGTTTAAGCAAATAAAGATATTATTTTTTTTTAATTTTTTACAAAATTCACATCTCCCCTCTTAAGGAGAGGAGATGGCAACTAACCCCCGGAAGAAGCACAGTCGGCCCGGGTTCAGGGCCCCAGGGAGAGAAACCGGCGTACAATGCGGGCATAATCTAAAAGCACTGCTTTCTGCATCTTTCCCGGGATTTATTATTATTATCATATCAATCATTATCTGTACACTACTGAGCATAGTTCTTCTCCATAAACTACCATAAGAAACGGTCCTGAACACTTTGAACTGACTCTTTGCAATGCATTTGAAGTCGTCACTCCGTCTAGTGAAGGGTTATCCTACACTCCATTGGCCTGTACGGAGATGACACCCAAGAACATTTTTTTCCCATCGATTGTTAGTTCTTCAAGTTATGTGACCAGCCGATTGCCACTTCAGCTTATTTATCCTTCGTTATGTTACTTATCCAGAAGTCTTCTCTCATCTGTGATGCAAAGTGCAGTACACCTCTTACGGTACTTCCCGTCATGTCTTACATTGAAATGCTGTGGACTGAGACGGTATGCATGTATGCATCGTTAAAAATGGACATAAGTTTCAAAAACAAGATCCCTATTCTTATTTTAAAACAACGAGTAAGACTGCCTTTTAAGTTGTGTCGTTTGCCAACCTCCCGCGATTATTCAAAAAAGAAATATGACATTTTCATCTCTTTGAATTTAGAATTCGAAAACAAAAGAATGTTTTCAGATTGATCGAATAGTTTATTTGTGTCGTCTAGGTATTCAAAGGCGATAAGTCGGTCGTAAAATGGTAATATCTAAAGAAAATTTGCGTGCGTTGATTTTCTGCAATTTTCAAAGGGGATTATAATATAAAGAAATAAAATAAAATAAATAAATTTTATGACATTTTGCGACACGGATTCACCGCTGAGTATCAGCGGCAGACTGTTGCGTTTTGCGCAAAAACCCTTTTCAATTCTCCGATACATAATTAATATAACCATATGTTTCCGCATCAAAATTTTAGCCTAATATAAAATTAAATACACAGATTAAAGAAAAATGTAGCTATAATTGAATTTTGAAAATCAGTTTTTCGATTTTGGCAGAATTTAAAAAATGATGAGACACTTTTTCTTTATACAATTTATGTAACTTACAATTCAAATAAAATAATTTCAAGCACAAAAATCGAATTTTATTTATTTTTTTTCAGATTTTTACTGTTGGCATAATCTGGGATCGAAGTTTTAAAAATTACCTTTTATGGTACGTAGCGCCTTAAACCAATGGTGTGACCCCCACCGATGTCGTCAAAATATATAAATACTAACCAGGATAAAAAGTAGCCTACGTTTTTCTTCATCCCACATGTGTGTGTATATATAAATATATATATATGTGTGTGTGTGTAAAAATAATAGTGATGATTAATTCCTAATCATCTTGAATTGCAAATTTGAATTTATTTATCAACCATGCAACTTAAAAGTATATTATGTTATACCCATAGTACTGGTCATATCTATAGGTGACGGTTACCACTTTCCATCAAGTGGACCGTCAGCTTGTTTGTCACTCTAAGTCACATAAAAAAAAATTGCAATTCATCTTAATTTGTCAATTTTCAACGATATTTAAATTGTACTTACTAAACTTGGATACGACAATAATGAGTAAACACACAATAATACGTTACTCTTCAACAAACGAGTAAAACAGCGAAGGTAAGTACTTAACCAACATCGTTAGTATACGTTAGTGATAAGCAAATAGATCATGAAAACAAAAATGACTACCTCAACATTTAGACTGAAACCTGTTCTGTCTTACAGTTGATAGCAGGCGTCCGTGAAAGACGCGTATTCACAACGCTGCTCGCAATTGGAAATTAAATTCTACTAATATGAATAATAAAGTATCAAATTGTATGTAATAGATTAGCAATGCAATAATTACTAATTGGTACTATTTATTTGTACAAAATGGACTTAGATAAAAGGTGAGTAAATTTTATTAGCTTGATACTAGTATTTTATCATCGTCATTATTATTTAAATTCATCGTAAATCTACTTCTGAAGATCGCCCTCATATGATTGTTCAATCGTCCAGCGACTTCCTGCAACACTTTTGAAATCTTGCATTGCTTGCCTGCGTGCAGACGTCATACAAAAATCTTTCTTCCCCGTCGGTTATTGGGTCACTCGCGTGCCCTATTTATTGCCATTGCATTATTTGCATTTTGCCTATTTATTGTCACTTTAATTCTACAAATATCCAAGTTTTGGATTCTGAAATAATTTTGGATTTTGGAATATATATATATATATATATATATATATATATATATATATATATATATATATATATATATATATATATATATATATATATATATATATATATATATATATATATATATATATATATATATATATATATATATATATATATATATATATATCAATAATTACTACTACCGGTTTCCAGTATTCTGACCTTCCCTCTGGTTGACTGTGAGAGAATGCTTAATGCTAAAAGCATTAAGTCCGCCATATTTACATATTTTAGTAACTCTTTCGAGAGTAAGCTAAGTAATTTACTCATAATCATATGTTAAGCAATAAACTAGTATTTAATGGAATAGAATCCTTACTAATATTGTAAATGTGAAAGTGAGTTTGCTTATTTATTAATGTCTTAATTTTTGAACCATTTACTACGAAATTTGGAATATTATGTACTATATAGTGTAGAAAAAGGAATATAGGTTACTCTTTAACTCGATCTGTGAATATATTCAGATTACGCAAACTAAGTCGCGAGTAAAAGAGTTGAATAATAAATAAGGTTAAGTAAAATGTTTATTAAAATGTAAAATGTTATATTAAAACTTAAATTATAATAAATTAAAATCATAAAAGATTGACAATTTCTGTATTGCAATTATTATTATATCTGTACAATTAAGGTTTAAAAATTGGATATGTTATTTTTCTCAAACATGCTTGGAAATGTGAGCATTATTTTGACAATCTTCTTCGAAATAAATCAAAATTGCTGTACTGGCCAAGATACATGCGGGCAGCGGCCGGCAAAAGTTGTATGAAAATCCATATCTGTCGTGTTTTACGACCATATAAATTACAATGTAAACTCATGTCTGTCCTGTAATTTCAAAATGGAATGATCTTTTACTTCGAAACATGCCTACCAAGGAGGTAACTAATAAAAGGTTTTATTTAAATTTCGATCTGGCTTGCAATTATAAAGCTGTTTATTGAAAAAAAAACAAAGGAATATTATGGCGCGTAGAAAATTATTATTGTTCGTTATCCGTCATTGAACTTAAAAAGTAAAATTGTGTTTTTGATTTCCGCGCATTGTTTGAGAAAAGTACTATACAAGCCTTGGCCACAACTAGGCATTGATGGACTCACGTATGTGTGCCTCGGCTACGCCTCGGCCCACATTTTCACGTTCGTCCATCAATGCCTCAGTTGCTGGCCGCTGCAGTAATGTACTATTGTCATAACTTATGTAATAACTGTTGCACGTCAGTAATGACAAAATGTGTGAAACCATTATAAAACTACCTTATGACCTTATTGTACCACATTTTTTGCAATAAAATTCATTCATTCATTTATTCATATCTTTAATAATAAATACTTAATTTCGAAACTAATTACTTATTTATCAAGCTACAATCTATCTATCTTATAAGAAACCCAACAGGACAACTGGATCGGTAGAACTATACGGAAACAATCAACAATTTGCGGTACAGTTCAAAACACGGAAAACCAAAACAATTCCAAAACAATTATCAGAGTTCGTTCCCTAATTGAATTTGAGTGAAACCCGAAAACTTTATTTATTTCAAGTAACATACCGCTTCGTCACAAAAGAAGTTTAATAATAAAGTTTTTAAAGTAATTCAAATAAAAAAAAAATAATGATTCTCAAACCTACTGATATTTTCTGTTAATTATTATTATTATATCAACTGTTGACTATCTACCGCTGTATATAGGCCTTCCCCATAAGAGGAATTTTGCCAATAGTTGCCACACTTAGGAGGCGGATTGGCAAATCGCAGTTAGGCTTTGGTGATGTTTTATGAGAGACGCTGCAGCCCTTCCTTCGACTGTTGAGTTCCCTTAGTCGCCTCTTACGATATCCATAGGAAAGGAAGGGGAGCCTATGCCCCCCAGGCTTTGAATGGCCAGCTGACGGCCCACCTGATGGAAAGTGATAACTGTCGCCTATAGACATGAGCAGTACCATGGACATAACAGAGTATACTGTTTCGCCCATGATACCCCCCCCCCCATGCATTGCCATTCCTGAGGACTCAGGTGTTATTCCTCTGTACCCTGTAAATTCACGCCATATCCCAACCTTCAAACCGAAACACAGCCATGCAAACACAACTGCTTCACGGTTGAAACACGAATGGGACAGAGGTACCCAAGCAAACGACCAAGCAGTTAACGGCCGATATGATGGTGAAGATGAATTGCCACAAAATTAATATGGTACCAAATAGGGAACAAACCAAATAAAGATTATAATTTCCAAACTATTTTGTCTTTAAATTTTGTAATCTGTTATCTATATAGATACATATAATAAGATAATACGTGGAAAACTAAGTAAATAAAACGACTAATTTAAAAAGAATTTCATGTTAAATTTTCAAGCGATATAGGCTAAGATCTCGATGCTAACTTCTACAGGTTTAACATTTTAATTGTTTTAATGAATCTTAATTTGAATGAAAAATTACTTAAAATGTACATAATATAAGTATCGATCCAGCCCGGCTTCATACGTGTAGATAGAATTTTCCAAAAATTAATATAAGTAGATATATAGATGCTCTTTATTATTTCCTTCGAAAGATTACAACATATAGCCTATGTTATTCGCTAATAATGTCTTTGTGCTTGTTAGTTATAATCTGATATCTATATTAAAAGTTAATGTATAAAAGTATATAAATAAATACTTTTGCTTATTTTTTATTAAAACGAAATTTAATTAAATAGTCTTATACCTACAGAATTCAGTGGCGGGATCTTAGTCTATTACAGTTACTGCATAATTAATGTATTATGCTCTGATAGTGCTGATAACAGACTTACTTGTTCAAATTATTAATATCTAAAAAAATTTAATTATAGACAAATTATTCGTATTAATAGCTTAATGTAATAATAGCTGGAGAAATAGGCAGCAGTGTCCCTCTTAAAATATCACCAAAAGCGAAACTGCGATTGCCAATCTGCTTGCCAAACGTGGCAACTACTGACAAAAACCCCCCTTATTAGGGATTTTGTTCAGCAGTGAAAAATTAACAGCTGATACAACTAGCAATAACCTAAATTATACAACGGAATGAATGGAAAGTTCACACTTTATACTAGGCATCTGTTTAATAATTTGAAGTGCTAATTACAAACAAATACCAAAAAGGAATAATAAATTTATGAGTACAAACTTTAAAGATCATTGTTACTAAAAAAAACTACTACTACTAGAGGGAGACTTTGTACAAAAGTCGATTGCGTGGGTACCTCTGTCCCATTCGTGTTTCTACCGTGAAGCAGTTGTGTTTACATGGCTGTGTTTCAGTTTGAAGGGTGGGATATGGCGTGAATTTACTGGGTACGGAGGAATAACACCTGAGTCCTCAGGAATGGCAACGCATGGGAGGTATCATGGGCGAAACAGTATACTCTGTTATGTCCATGGTACTGCTCATGTCTATAGGCGACGGTTACCACTTTCCATCAGGTGGGCCCTCAGCTTGTTTGCCATTCTAAGTTGTATAAAAAAAAAATATTAATGGACCCAAAAAGTCGGAAATAAAAGTTAATATTATTATAATTATATATATATTTTTTTTGTACAACTGCCGAAGAAGAAGGCAAAATTTTTCTATTTTTGCAAGCGACTTCATAAAGAAGTTCTCGATTCGGTTGTTTTTTTTTATTTATTTTTTCATAGCTCTGTCAGTTGTAAATCGATTTGAAAATTTTTTCTTTATCTGATAGGATATACTTATAGATTAGTCCCATGAAAATTACACCGAAATCGATTTAAAAGTTTAGTTTTGGAAAACAACTGACCCTGCCATAATTTGGTCTTTCTCGTGGAACATATTTTTTTTTCGACTCACCTGATGATAAGTGACTACCGCCGCCCATGATCACCCACAACACCAGCGGCATTGCAGGTGTGTTGCCGGCCTTTTAAAAAGGAATATTTTTTTTTTTTAAGGTTATGTTGTCGTATCGGTTCAGAAATACTGCTGCTTGAAGTTGATTCCAAAGAATGGATGTGCGTGGAAGAAAGTGCGTTTAATTTAATTATTTTTAAATATATAAATGGTATGGTAACCGCTATAGCTCTGTCAGTATATAATAGTGGAGTACCACTGACGAAATATAGATGAGAATGAAGTCAAATCAAATATCCTTTTGTGCTGAATTCGCCTGTAATTCATGATTTCCAAGGGGATTTGCGTGGAGGTCGACCTGATATTACAGCAAAGGAACTACCTCATTACTATCAATACTCTCTGATTCCTCAATTTAGACCGGTATATTGTGTGTGTGTATGTTTTTTTGTTTTTTGTGGAAATAGTTTTATTTATAGACAAAATTTTATTTATACATTTTCTCCCGTAAACGCTGAGGCTGTGAAATAAACTCCTTGCTGAGATTTTCTTTAGAAACTACTATATAGGGTTTTTTTTATACAGCTTAGAATGGCAAACAAGCTGACGGCCCACCAGATGGAAAGTGGTAACCGTCGCCTATAGACATGAGCAGTACCATGGACATAACAGTACACACACATACTGTTTCGCCCATGATACCCCCCATGCGTTGCCATTCCTAAGGACTCAGATGTTATTCCTCTGTACCCAGTAAATTCACGCCATATCCCACCCTTCAAACCGAAACACAGCCATGCAAACACAACTGCTTCACGGTAGAAACACGAATGGGACAGAGGTACCCAAGCAATCGACTTTTGTACAAAGTCTCCCTCTGGTGATGCATGACGTCTCTTGAAAAACATTTTATTTTAGTATCCTCATTTCTGGGATCAAATAATAAAAACACAAAACTAAGATCATTATTATAATGATATGATGCTGCTATGCAGAAAACAGTGAATCCAATTACGGTACTATTTATATAAAACCGAGATAAAAGTAAACCTCACTGATAGATTAAAGATTAGAGCATTCGGTTTAGATGTGACGAAGATACCGCGTATTGTGCGCAAAAAATGCGAGCGAATTGAAAACGAGGATCCTCTCATTCGAAGTTGTTTACTAAAACGAACGAATCCCACGCTGTGCTTTGAATAATTTCTCTTCAAAATTGGACCCTTTGTTAGTAATAATTAGGCAATTTATTCCTGTGACTTTGCTTAGTACTATGACAGTACAGTACTTTTTATAGTGTCTATGACGGTGAGCATGCTAACATACTTTTTTTCTACAACAACCGACTATTTTATAATATAATGGTTGACTAGAGAACGCTGTCCGATGTTAAGTCCGCCAAATGTACATAGAATTTTATTGTGCATTCAAGTTTAAATAAATAAATATGTAACCACACTTTTGCCATTTCATTATCACCCATTAAAAAAAAACCCTATATAAAACAATACTAACAAATATTTACTGTATTTCTTATTTTTTTATTAGGTGCAATAAAGTGTGAAATAAATAAATAAATATACCTTAGTGTAATGGCTTACTAAGTACTTTTTCACGCTCCATTTGAAAGATCAGTGGTTATAGGATGAAGGAAATATTTTTTTTATTTTTTATTTATTTATTTATGGCAACAAACAGTCATTTACAAATAATTAACAACAATATAAATTACAGTTTTAGAACAATAGACCTAACAGTGCCAATAACAATTTTTAAAACAAATAATCCCTGAAATGACTGTTCCATGTTGTGACGGTTCGCCTATAGTACAATAGGTTTAATACCATAAGTACATAGAAAAGAAACAGGGGTTCCTATGGGTGACCGCTGCGAAAGCTGAGCTATTTAATATAAACAAACTTTAAAGTCAAGGTTCACAATAGCGTACAGAGAAGACGTTACCATATATGAAATATTGACACAGAAGGGAAACTCCTTTTGATGTGTTTCCAAAGTGTAGTAGATGTCACAAGAAAATTAAATAAATTAAACAAAAATATATTATATTTTATATATAACCAAATTATAGTTTACCTTTTATCATCAAGTGTAAAAAGGATGCATACAACACAGTTTAATAAGGTTTATGAGAGCCTTTAAAGTTTTATAAATTCGATAATAAAATTAATAGAAAATACCAAAATACGTTAACATATAATTAAATTGAATTTGAAGAAAAGTACAGTTCGAATAATAGGCTAAATCTGATTATTGAAATATCTACCCTTCGGTGACATAATCTATGACGTTATTAGAGAAAGAATAGAAAGAAATAAAAAAAAAAAGAGAGACGGCAGATCGGCGGGCGCGCGGGAGTCGCTTTTTAGGAATTGCGCAATGAAAGAAAAAGAAAGAAAAAAAAAAAGAAAGGACGGCAAATGGCGCGGGAGTCGTGTTTTAGGGATTGCGCAATAAAATAAAAAAATAACTGGGATATACATCTAGGAGGGACTGGATCGATGAAGGGGTTTGAGATCTTAGTGTATCACTATCGATTAAGTGTGTGAAATTAATCAATAGAAGACTGGAGAATCCGGTGAGCTTGTTCCATTTATTACTACGTAGTTAGATTTTTGACTGTGATCGCAGGCAAAGTCTATACTTAATATTTCCCAACAACTATTAAAATACGTATTTAGTCGAGTCCATATACCTTTAGGTAATGCGTATATCGTTAAATGCAATCACATTTGAACAAAGTTTACATCAATATAATTTACGTACTTACGTTATTCTACTCATATAAAAAATCCAATTATATGGTCGCTTGATAGAACTTCATCAATTTGATTCAATGTTCTAATTGTCCAGTTTTGGAAAATACTTATTAAATCAGCTATTAACCTATTATAATATTAACTAGTTTCATATCTAGTTATTATAAAGTATTTATTTATTGAGGATAATAGACTAAAGTGACTATGGTCTTGTCTCATTGCTAGGGAAACAACCATTGATGAGAGAGAGGGGTTATTGAGTGACGACTCTGTAAATGCAAATGCGGTGTGGGCTACCTTCATTGTTTGGAGTGACTGTTTTATGTGTATTGTGGGGCAGTTCCTTATGTCAGTCGGTGGAGGTTGCCTGTGTTCAGTCGTGGGTTGGTGATGGTTGGGACGATGATGATGATGAAATATTTGTATTTATTACACTACTACAGTGTTGGTTTAGAATATCTACTCATGCTTAACGTCTCATGGTAAAGTGTTTTCATACCATTGCTCGGTCGACTGTACTAATGATTCTTTTGTATACTTTTAATTACCCATGATTACATGTGGGAATTTGTTTTACAACAATGTACAGAGAAACAGCTTAGCTGTTGCAGGTGATTTTATGTGAATGTATTACTTTTAATACATTATTGTGTTAGTAGATAAATTCATGTAACTGTGGGATGTTTATGGTAAACAAGCCTGTATTGTTTAAGTAGATATTTTGTCTTGATTTATTATAAACTTTAATATTGATTTTATTGTAGTAAACAAGCTGATAATAACAATTCTGTGTGTATTACTGGTTTCTAATAATATTTAATTATGCTGATATTATAGGTGTGGATTTAATTCCTAGTGGTAATAAAATTATCAAAGGATTCTCTGACTATAATTACTATTAACTAGGTAACTGTACCTCATGTACAGTATTAAATTAGTACTGAATGACAAGTATGAGTTATGTATTTTACTCATATTTAGGAAGAAAGTTGTCATGGCGATAAAATTTGTATGTGTGTTGTTTGTTCATTCTATATTGACTAGACAAGTTCAGACAGGGTTAATATTAGTGAATCTTTATTGGATTTATATTTAATATACATATTTTGAATATTTATGGGAATAGAATGGAGATATACAAGTAGTAAAATATAAAATTAGTATTTTATAAATTTAATTATTGAGTTAGTTGTATATGTTGGGCTGTATCTAAGGAGATATGATCCTATTAATATCAAGTTAGGACAGTTACTTTAAATATTAATAAAGCAAACACTAACACTGATTATTCACTTCTTTAATAAATTTACATTAGAGGTTAGAAATCAAATAGATAGCATATTGGGAAATGTTCATCACACATGTATTTGAGGAATGTTCTTGATAATTAGTACTGTATGTATATATTATTGCAAGTACAATTGCAATAAGAATGTTAAACTTCTAATCTTCTGTTCATTCTTGAAATTGAGAGTTAGCTTGGCTACTTATATGAATATAAAACTGCTGCATTACTGTATACTATTAATTATTTCTGGTGTAAACCATGATTATTTATGTCACTGATAATTTAAGTCATATATTACGGTTGATATATGATGATTTTATATTTAATTATATTAAACAAATACAAATAAACAAACTTGCTAGTATTTGTTACGTTGACAGTTGTGATAGATAATCAAAATTCAATTCAATACATCAATACGTCATTCAATACGTCATTAAGTGACAAACGTCAAACAAAAGGGAGATGAATCACGTTATGATTCTATATCTAAGTCTATAGAAAAATTTATATAATTTTCTATTATTTTATAATAACTGTAGGGAAATATTAGAATTATTTATATAAGAAACATACTTAAATGATATGATAATTATTTAAAGACCTAATTTCTTAGGGAATTAATCATGATGATTTAAAAACTTGTTTATCTGAGAAATCCTCTTAATAAATAGGTTTTACTAAGACACTAAAAGGAAGTAGATATAGTATAACTATAGTACAGCTACAATAATTGTATAAGACTTACTGTCCTTTCTATACAAATATATATTTAATCTATATCTTTCACATTATAATTATGCAATATATTGCCTCTACTACTACAACATACACAAATAGGACTTATTGTCCTTCCTATATACTTATATATAATAATTGACCTGGCACTTTAATGTGTAATTTATCAGTACTTATGACAACAACCAATTAGGACTTATAGTCCTCTCTATAAAGCTACATAATTATTTAATCTGATTATTTCACAATGTGATTAATCAAACCTCTACAAATATTACAAAAGATCTCTATTACTCTCAACACAATAATAGCTTGTTGGACTTAATGTCCTCAAACTTATAGAAAACCCAACTGGTTATTTCACGAGACGTTGTTAACTTGTGATTAATCAGTGTCTTTTAAAGGACTTATAGTTCCTTTAGATATATCTCTCTGAATAAATAATTGGTTAATTCACAATGTGGTTAATCAACAATAATATTATATATAATTGACTGGACTTATAGTTCATTCAATAGCACTCATTACTTTTAGTAGCTCTCGACCTATGGGTTGGACTACTCGTTCTTAGGCTCCGGCCTAATCAACAGATTTAACTTGAACCTTGAGTATTCTTGGTAATAAGTAAATAATATTAAATTGACAATGCTATGTTATGATATAGCAATTATCAACATTATATGGCTTGGCCAATTCCAGGGTGTGGAAGGTATCCCCTATCACACAAATCTTCATCTCTATCGGACTGTCTTCACAGGTGATCTCTAATGTCACATTATAGGGCCGAAGGGTTATGTCCCATCAAAGTAGGTTCTGGTGTCTGGGTGATCTCGCTTCTTGGTCTGATCTCTTGTGGAGCCGAAGGGAAACCCCCATTGAGTAAGCTCATAACAGGGTGACGCTGGGAAACAGTTTCGTACTGTTAGTGGGTGATCTCTATGTCGCCATATAGGACTGAAAGGGTCATCGCCCATGAGTAAGCTCTCGTGTCGGAGTGATCCTGGGATTTCAGTTCCGATCTTTTTGCCTCTGGCAAACACCAATTTATACTGGAAGCATCGTGGGGCTGGTGGAGCCACTGTAATGTTGAAGTAAATGTACTTATGTTTGGTTTGGAACTGAGAATACTCATTCCCTTATTACCATCAGAGTGCATTAATAAATAGTAATACCCTTCCCTACCTTTTTGGAGGAAGAGTTATAGATAGTTGGAAAGTCTTCCACTGGTCCGGGCGTGTGAGGGGCCCGACCGCTCCCCCATTTTTTTATTATTACAGTTATTCTATAATTTACTATTAAATTAACATAACTTCCTTGTTACATGAATTATGAGTATAATTCATTAATTATTCTTAATCCTTAAAGATTTATCAATTATCTTCATTATTTAACTCCTATCATATACCAATTAAAGAACCTTTTGGTTATTACACACACAACGGGTCCTACATTACTAGACGATCACACATTTATTTATCTGGCCAGATGATCAAGTGTTCTACTATAGATCTGTTCAATATTATATGTTTATTGTAAGGGTTTATATGATTCATGGGATGTTTGGGATATATAAAGCAATATAGGTATGGAGTTATATTGAGGGTGTTAGGCCTTTCTTTAGGGTAGATTTTCATTATATTTTCATAGATTTCATTAGGTAAAGCCTTCGTAGGCTTTTCTTAGGCTTTGTAGGTTTTTCATGTATAGGTTAATTTAGAGGGTAGTTATTATAAGGGGTGCACAGGGGGGGACCATCACAATTGGTGCCGTGACCAGGATATAATTGGTTCATGGCTATTTACATATCAGATCAATAAGAACACTTGGTCACAATTGGAGCTTGTGACTTCAGGGATTGGTTATTAAAATATGAAGGAGTATAAAGTTAAACAGTAATATCTGCTAATAGTATAACTCAAAACCAACTTTGATGATTATGACTAAATAATTATACCGTCATAGATCTAGGATTTGGACCTAATTTCATGATTTCTATGTCTATAGGTAAACTTACTGTTATCTCATGTTTTTAGGATTTAAATTACCAAATTCATTCAGTGGTTACCTATTGGAGTCAGTTATACAACAAATTTACATGATTTGGTTTATATTTTATTTTACTCTATATCAATTGAGTAAATAATATTAAGTATTACACTAATAGGTACATAACAATAGTAGTGAGGATAGCTTACTAGGTTATATTCAGTTTACATTGATCTAATTTTATGCTATAGGACACATTTATTATTCTTTTGCTTCATTAATTCTCAATACTTACTGAACTATTAATTTAACATTATATAAATTTTATAAACAATAATTATGCTATAATGACTTATACATAAAATTTATTAAATTCATTTTATTATTAAAGAAATAAATTAAGATGAATTAATGACATTATTTATTTCTGAGGAAATATCCAATTGATTTTTATTTCATAAACTTTTATGATGCAGTGACATTGATTTTATATATATATAAAAAAAAATCAAATATTAAATAATTATGATTTAATTTTAATTTAGGATGTTTAAATAGCTTATACAATGTTTTATAGGGATTTCAATTTGAGAGTTAGACGTTTCATAAAATATCATTAGGGTTAGTTAGGGCCTTTAGTTACCTTATTTAATTATCTAAATATGAAAATTTTATTAAATGTTTTCATGTTGTTAAATTTAATTCCAACAATTTATTAGGATGCTATTATAATATTTTATTTATGGTTCTATACATAATTTCTTTATTCCACTTTACAATTATATTTCAGATTTTATTTGATTATTCGCTTATTTTGACTTAGACATTTATTATAAAAAAAAAAAAAAAAAACTTTATACTTATATCAGAGGGAGATTTTTTAGGTTATTTATACATATACACTCTTTACATGCCTAAGCATTTTACATACTTAGATGCTGCGCACACTTAGTTTATTTTGCTCTTTGTAATTGCACATAACACAAGACATTTGTATCTTTTTAAATGATAATTTATTGTACAAAATAAATTAATTGATGGATCTAATGTAGTTGTTTGTATTTGTGTTGGGTTTGCTGTTGTGATCTTTTGGAGGGGGCGATGGGGGGTATCTATCTATCTAATGGGGTTACATAATATTTTATTATAAAACTTATTGATCATGTTATTTCTGAGAGTATTAAGAAATAGTCACTGGTAATTTAAGTATATTAAAGGAATTTCTTATAATAAGAGTTTTAAACTATGGGGGCCGTTTGTATTATTTTATGCAACATATTTATAAGAGTCTTAAAATTGGGGGGCCGTGCAAAATTTGTCAGACAGGGGGGCCGGTGGTGATAAATTAGTATTTATATAAGCTTTACTTCTATGATTAAAATTAATAAATAAAAATTAAATTTATTTGAATTTTGTTAGGGACTATTATTTTTTTTTTATTCAATGAACACTAGGTTATTTCTTAGATGAAATATGTATTTGTGGTTACTTAGACGCTTCATAAAGTTTTATTCGTATTGTTTAAATTTATTTTAACAAATTTATTTGAACATCTTCATTTTAATATTTAATTAACTTGGGATTTTATCTAATCATTTATTTACACTTAGACAATTATTTTAGGATTCCTTTCTTTTTGCATTTATTACATTTTAATGCTTAGATTTTTCACTTCATTTCGCTTTAGGTTTCTATTTAGGCTCTTTCGCTTGTTGATACATTACACTCATACATTTAGGCTTTTATTCTGAACTTCCACTTAGATGTTTAACTTGTATCTTTAAATAGATACTTTATCTAAATTTACTGATACAAATAGAGTATCTATTAGGTTCTTTACTTGAAGCTCTTCACATATTCAGGTTTTATACATTTAGACTCATCACAAACTTAGGCTTTTCAAACATTTAGGTTTTATAGATTCCTTTACACACATTTAGGATTGTATTCATTTATGCTGTTTATGACATTGTAATTACATGCATTGAATTTATTACATATAAAACTTATCTTATTGTAATTATCAATTCGGTAAACTTCTTGATAATTAGGGGGCCGGATGTGACGGTTCGCTTATAGGGAAATAGATTCAAGAGGGGAAGGGGAGTGCAACAGAATATTTGTAATTATCAATCCGGTAAACTCCTTGATAATTAAGGGGCCGGATGTGACGGTTCGCCTATAGTACAATAGGTTTAATACCATATAAGTACATAGAAAAGAAACAGGGGTTCCTATGGGTGACCGCTGCGAAAGCTGAGCTATTTAATATAAACAAACTTCAAAGTCAAGGTTCACAATAGTATACAGAGAAGACGTTATCATATATGAAATATTGACACAGAAGGGAAACTCCTTTGATGTGTTTCCAAAGTGTAGTGGATGTCACAAGAAAATTAAATAAATTAAACAAAAATATATTATATTTTATATATAACCAAATTATAGTTTACCTTTTTATCATCAGGTGTAAAAAAGATACATACAACACTGTTTAATAAGGTTTATGAGAGCCTTTAAAGTTTTATAAATTCGATAATTAATTTAATATAAAATACCAAAATACGTTAACATATAATTAAATTGAATTTAAAGAAAAGTTCAGTTCGAATAATAGGCTAAATCTGATTATTGAAATATCTACCCTTCGGTGACATAATCTATGACGTTATTAGAGAGAGAATAGAAAAAAAAAAAAAGAGAGCCGGCAGATCGGCGGGCGCGCGAGAGTCGCTTTTTAGGAATTGCGCAATAAAAAGAAAAAAAGAAGAAAAAAAAATGGCGCGGGAGGCGTGTTTTAAGGAACTGCGCAATAAAATAAAAAAATAACTAGGATATAGATCTAGGAGGGACTGGTTCGATGAAGGGGTTTGAGATCTTAGTGTATCACTATCGATTAAGTGTGTGAAATTAATCAATAGAAGACTGGAGAATCCGGTGAGCTTGTTCCATTTATTACTACGTAGTTAGATTTTTGACTGTGATCGCAGGCAAAGTCTATACTTAATATTTTTCCCAACAACTATTAAAATACGTATTTAGTCGAGTCCAGATACCTTTAGGTAATGCGTATATCGTTAAATGCAATCACATTTGAACAAAGTTTACATCAATATAATTTACGTACTTACGTTATTCTACTCATATACAAAATCCAATTATATGGTCGTTTGATAGAACTTCATCAATTTGATTCAATGTTCTAATTGTCCAGTTTTGGAAAATACTTATTGAATCAACTATTGAACTATTACAATACTAACTAGTTTCATATCTAGTTATTATAAAGTATTTATTTATTGAGGATAATAGACTGAAGTGACTACGATCTGGTCTCATTGCTGGGGAAACAGCCATTGATGGGAGAGAGGGGTTGTTGAGTGGCGACCCTGTAAATGCAAGTGCGGTGTGGGCTACCTCCATTGTTTGGAGTGACTGTTTTATGTGTATTGTGGGGCAGTTCCTTATGTCAGTCGGTGGAAATTGCCTGTGTTCAGTCGTGGGTTGGTGATGGTTGGGACGATGATGATGATGAAATATTTGTATTTATTACACTACTACAGTGTTGGTTTAGAATATCTATTCATACATAACGCTTCATGGTGAAGTGTTTTTATACCATTACTCGGTCGACCAGATTAATGATTCTTAGTCTATATTTGATTATCCATGACTACATGTGGGGATTTGTTTTACACCAGATGTACAAAGAGACAGCTTAACTGTTGCAAGTGATATTATGTGAATGTAATACTTTTAATACATTATTAATTGTGTTACTAGATAAATTCATGTGACTGTGGGGTGTTTATGGTAAACAAGCCTGTATTGTTTAAATAGATATTTTGTCTTGATTTATTATAAACTTTAATATTGATTTTGTTGTAGTAAGCAAGCTGATAGTGTGTATTACTGATTACTAATAATATTTAATTATGCTGATATTATAGGTGTGGATTTATTTCCTAATGGTAATAAAAGTACTAAAAGATTCTCTGACTATAGTTACTCTTAACTAGGTATGAGGTTCAGTATAAAATTGGTACTGTATGACACTTGTGAAGCTATGTATTTTACTCATATTTAGAAAGGAAGTTGTCCTGGCGATGGGGTTTGTATGTATGTTGTTTGTTCATGTTATATTGACTAGACAAGTTCGGACAGGGTTAATATTAGTGAATATTTACTGGATTTATATTTAATATACATGTTTTGAATATTTTATGGGAATAGTATGGAGATATACAAGTAGTAAAATATAATATTAATATTTTATAAATTTAATTATTGAGTTATATGTTTATGTCGGACTGTATCCAAGGAGATATTATCCTATTAATATCAAGTTAGGACAATTACTTTAAATATTAATAAAACAAACACTAACACTGATTATTCACTTCTTTAATAAATTTACATTAGAAGTTAGAAATCAAATAGATAGCATATTGGGAAAATCTTCACCACACATGTATTTGAGGAATGTTCTTGATAATTAGTACTGTATGTATATATTATTGCAAGTACAATTGCAATAAGAATGTTAAACTTCTAATCTTCTGTTCATTCTTGAATTTGAAAGTAAGCTTGGCTACTGATATAAATATAAAACTGCAGCATTACTGGATACTATTAATTATTTCTGGTGTAAACCATGATTATTTATGTCACTGATAATTTAGTTGTATATTACGGTTGATATATGATGATTTTATATTTAATTATATTAAACAAATACAAATAAACAAACTTGCTAGTATTTGTTACGTTGACAGTTGTGATAGATAATCAAAATTCAATTCAATACATCAATACGTCATTCAATACGTCATTAATGTGACAGATGTCAAACAAAAGGAGATTATACACGTTATGATTCTATATCTAAGTCTATAGAAAATTTATATAACTTTCTGTTATTTTATAATAACTGTAAGGGAAATATTGGAATTATTTATATGAGAAATTTCACTTAAATGATATGATAATTATTTAAAGACCTAATTTCTTAGGGATTTAATCATGATGATTTGAACACTAAAACACTTGTTTATCTGAGAAATCCTCTTAGTAAATAGGTTTACTAAGACACTAAAAGGAAGTAGATATAGTATAGCTATAGTACAGCTACAATAATTGTATAAGACTTACTGTCCTTTCTATACAAATATATATTTAATCTATATCTTTCACATTATAATTATGCAATATATTGCCTCTACTACTACAACATACACAAATAGGACTTATTGTCCTTCCTATATACTTATATATAATAATTGACCTGGCACTTTAATGTGTAATTTATCAGTACTTGTGACAACAACCAATTAGGACTTATAGTCCTCTCTATAAAGATACATAATTATTTAATCTGATTATTTCACAATGTGATTAATCAAACCTCTACAAATATTACAAAAGATCTCTATTACTCTCAACACAATAATAGCTTGTTGGACTTAATGTCCTCAAACTTATAGAAAACCCAACTGGTTATTTCACGAGACGTTGTTAACTTGTGATTAATCAGTGTCTTTTAAAGGACTTATAGTTCCTTTAGATATATCTCTCTGAATAAATAATTGGTTAATTCACAATGTGGTTAATCAACAATAATATCATATATATTTGACTGGACTTATAGTTCATTCAATAGCACTCATTACTTTTAGTAGCTCTCGACCTATGGGTTGGACTACTCGTTCTTAGGCTCCGGCCTAATCAACAGATTTAACTTGAACCTTGAGTATTCTTGGTAATAAGTAAATAATATTAAATTGACAATGCTATGTTATGATATAGCAATTATCAACATTATATGGCTTGGCCAATTCCAGGGTGTGGAAGGTATCCCCTATCACACAAATCTTCATCTCTATCGGACTGTCTTCACAGGTGATCTCTAATGTCACATTATAGGGCCGAAGGGTTATGTCCCATCAAAGTAGGTTCTGGTGTCTGGGTGATCTCGCTTCTTGGTCTGATCTCTTGTGGAGCCGAAGGGAAACCCCCATTGAGTAAGCTCATAACAGGGTGACGCTGGGAAACAGTTTCGTACTGTTAGTGGGTGATCTCTATGTCGCCATATAGGACTGAAAGGGTCATCGCCCATGAGTAAGCTCTCGTGTCGGAGTGATCCTGGGATTTCAGTTCCGATCTTTTTGCCTCTGGCAAACACCAATTTATACTGGAAGCATCGTGGGGCTGGTGGAGCCACTGTAATGTTGAAGTAAATGTACTTATGTTTGGTTTGGAACTGAGAATACTCATTCCCTTATTACCATCAGAGTGCATTAATAAATAGTAATACCCTTCCCTACCTTTTTGGAGGAAGAGTTATAGATAGTTGGAAAGTCTTCCACTGGTCCGGGCGTGTGAGGGGCCCGACCGCTCCCCCATTTTTTTTATTATTACAGTTATTCTATAATTTACTATTAAATTAACATAACTTCCTTGTTACATGAATTATGAGTATAATTCATTAATTATTCTTAATCCTTAAAGATTTATCAATTATCTTCATTATTTAACTCCTATCATATACCAATTAAAGAACCTTTTGGTTATTACACACACAACGGGTCCTACATTACTAGACGATCACACATTTATTTATCTGGCCAGATGATCAAGTGTTCTACTATAGATCTGTTCAATATTATATGTTTATTGTAAGGGTTTATATGATTCATGGGATGTTTGGGATATATAAAGCAATATAGGTATGGAGTTATATTGAGGGTGTTAGGCCTTTCTTTAGGGTAGATTTTCATTATATTTTCATAGATTTCATTAGGTAAAGCCTTCGTAGGCTTTTCTTAGGCTTTGTAGGTTTTTCATGTATAGGTTAATTTAGAGGGTAGTTATTATAAGGGGTGCAAAGGGGGGGACCATCACACTGTGTAGTAACAATGATACTTTTCTTTCGTTCCGTTTACCTTTATACACAAATACCTAAATCTATGCGTAAAATGTAAAGAGAAATTGGAGTGTAAATATTATATTATCGAGATGAATTAGGATCAGTCATGACCCACATAAATAATAAATTATATAATTAGTTACTTCTATCTGTACAGCTTAGAAGTTTTAAAATTAGCATAAAGTTAGTTGAAGTCCCATTTGTTAATACTGCGAAAAGATTTCTGGAAATTTCATTAATTATAATACAATTAATTTTAAAATCCATTAGTGCAGGCGACTTTGTAATTTTAATCTATGTTTGTAGAGAGATAATGAAATAGTAATTCTTTCTTCAACTGCGAAAATTAAACCAATATTTACTAAGTCACAAAATCTAGAAGTGCTTGCTCGATCTAGATCTTTAAAAACATTTGCGTTATATTCAAGAGATGGAAAATTCGAAGTTAAACTTATACTTAGTTATCAGACGTGTGTGGGAATATTTCGCCATCACCATTATTATGGTCTTCACCGTACTCCTCTAGAGTGGCATAGAATAAAGAATATATTCTGAAGCGTGCATGGTGGTGATCATGTCTATAATTAATAATTATTACTTTCTATCAAAAGGTTTATCAGCTTGTTTGGTGTATTAAGTATTATAAAAAGGGACATCACTTTAAGCTTTTTTCAACCAATCGTCTAGCGTAGGCTTTTCCAAAATTTTCCCTTTCAATCTAATTAGGACTATTGAATATTACGTTGTATACCACTCTTAGAGGGGAATGCTTCCACAGAGTCCAAACTACTGGGTTGTTAAGATAAAGTAAATCATAATGTGATAATTTGATACTAATGCCATCTAGGTACTTTTGATTATAAATATTTTTACATTACTAGCTACATAAATCGATAAGTACCTACTTCTAAAACAAAAGTATTTAATAAATATTCACGTATCGTGTCTTATTGTAGTAGCCCTAAATTATGTTTGGAACGTTTTTAGTATGTAACTGTTTGTACTTATTTTATTTATAACTGGGTCAGATACTGCATGGTTTATTATTTTCTAGCTTCCAGAGACAATGAACTGTCTGATTATGCATCGTTTCGACGCAAAACACGTACAGAACTGGGGTTCCACGTGTTGGTTATTAAACACGCCCTCGGAATAGTATTTAAAAGATGCACAATTATTTCATGATAAACTTTTGCAATTATTTCATAAACTATACATAACATATATATATGTACAGAATATTATTATTATTTTTAAAACTAATGTAATTTTTTTAATGATGATTATATAAATTACATTATGTACATTGGAGCAATGATCTCAAAAGTATTGCACGGAATCAGTGGATGCAGGTGGTTCAGAATCGTTTCTTATAAGTCTATGAGGGAAGCTCACATTCAGCATTATACAATTAACCGCTAAAATTAATAAATGATTTCTGAGTGACAATACCCAGACTTAATTAAACACTGCAGTGCATCAATAATTGCATTGCATTGTTATCATTTCAGTGAACTATTCTAAATATTTAAATTGCAGTTTTTCTTCTTTCAGTGTATGTTTCTTCTTGAATTTAACATTACATATTAAGAATATCGACTTTCGATTTATAATTGTTGAAGAAGTTTTTCTAATACAGTAGAGTCAGTGGAGTACATACATAAAGAAATTATTAGCATGACTACTTTTCTTAATTCGCCTGTATTTCTTGTGCACATGTTTTCAGACAAATATCTTCGTTAAATTTAAAATTATTTTGATGATTCATGTTGTTATCGAAATAGTGCTATAGTTTTAGTTTTTTATGTATGAAAATGGTGTAGTAACCGCATCTACACTGGATATTGGTACCGCTACCGGATGAGAAATGATAGGTAAGAATAAATTAAAGTCAATTTTACCCATTATGAAAGAATTACCAAAGAGAGACCACGAGGAAGTCTACCTGGTTACCTAGCCGGCAGTGGGGCCGATAATCTATATAACGGACGATCCCCTTACCTCTGTAATCTAATATTACATGCATACCTACGTACAGAACCCAATTTGTTAAAGGAGCACACTTGTCCAATTTCTTCCAACAATATCTAAAGTAATTTATGAAAATCACGTTGTATAATGAGAGGCTCACATAATTGATGAATTCGGTCGAAAAAGTTTGCGAAGCGTATACTCTGCATTGTTTAGGAATGAAAAACAGCCAGTCACTCAAAGCAAAATGTTTATTTATTAACATAAGCCCCAGCTGCTACAATATGACTTTATTTCTATAATGATAGTAAATGACATATGTTCACATTAATTTCTTGACTCTCATAATAATGTACCTGTGTTTTTAGAAATTAGAGGGAGACTTTATCCAAAAGTAATCTGCACATGTACAACTGTGTTCGCATATGTGTATTTCTTGAAGACATTACAAATGATATGTACTGGCGATGGCTACCACCTTACTTCAATTGAAACATAAGCTTGTTATTCTAAGTAGCATAAAAAACAGAATTATGAAGGTAACAACTATGTATTTTAAAATAAAATCTTTTTACTTCATATTCCAGCAAGGAAGGAAACTCTTACTTTTTGTATTTTTGTTTTCTACAGTTATGTGGCTGTGTGTAATGGTGTGTATTGTGTAGTGTAATAAAATATATACATAAATAAATTTATAACAATAATATGGTCTTCAACATTTGTTCATTAATTAGTAATGATATAGTATTAGACATATGCAAAAAATACAATTTAGAACTTCTTTTCTTCTCGGAAGTCAGTAAAAACGTTCATTGTCGTGCAATCTTAACACATCAATTTAATCATTGGAAGTGATAGTGAGATTGGAAGAACAAATAAACTCCACTGTCGGATGTCAGATATCGTCCTTTCTCAACGGCAAATTAATTTGCCTCGAATTTCGTCTCAATTCAGTGCGCGAGAAGTCCTCTTTTTTCCTCTTCTTAATCACGGAGGAGTGAAAGCCGATCTGTCATTTTCCTTTGTGCGCTTTTTTCATGAAAACGTTCCCATTCTTGATGTATATCGTATTGATATTATTAATGATTAAAACTATGTTTGATTGGATACTATAAAATACATAAATTCAATTGAAGTCTAGTCTAGTTTGTTTGTTAGCATATGCATCATTATATGGCTTTGCTTGTTATGAAATTACACTTACTGAGGTGTTAGAGTAAAAAATAAATTAATAAAAAATAAAATAAAAACAACAAAAAATAAATAAATAAATGAAATGCGTAATGCTCACAACTATAATCTTTAATAGGGTAGTTAGAGACTTTTGTTGACTATTGCTGTTATGATGTATTCATATTTAACACTGGAAATTCATTTTGTCAATCAATACATATAATGATATCTTAACTGGACGCTGTCTGTACATGGAAGATATATAAGAAAAAACTATTATAAGGGGCTTTATGAACGCAATAGAACCCAAAACAATGATTTTTAGAATTTTTGTCTGTTTGTCTGTACGTTTATACACGTCAGTCTCAGAAACAGATTAACTGATTTGAACGCAGTTTTCACTAATGCGTTGCGGTTTACTTCCTTAGTATTCAGTGTCTGTTTTATTTCAATCGGTTCATAAATAAATCAGTTATATTAATCTAAAGAATCATGTATAAAATGCTATAAAATAACTGATCAGTTGAATTGGCTGACATTTTATGAATGTATTAGGTATATACTTATTACTTAAGTATATACTACAATATAAGACCATATTCATAAAGAGTTCCAATTGAAATTCTATACGAGAACTACATAGAAGCGGACAACGCCGCGGGAAACGGCGTGAGTAGGTGAGGGATAGTGTGAAATCAATTAAATGGAATTATTATTATTATTGTTCCAGTTACAAACCCAGTTCAATAAAAGAGATTGTGGCCTCCAATAATCAATAATGTGTGGCCCTCAATGCGAAAAGAGGTGGATCGTACATGTTAGAAGGCATTGGGGAAGCCCATATCCACATGTGGATAGATACAAACTAAAATGATGAAGAAGATGATTATTTTTATCTGAAGAAACACATTGATTGCATTAAAGGAAGCGTAGGAGCTATTTGAATCGTAGTTTTAGGCTGTAACGTTTGAAAAATGTTACGTGGTACGTTCTAGAACAAGCATAGTAGTGTTGTATACATTTCATTTAGAAAATCGAAAACAACTTTTATATTGGCATCGGTATCCATTATCGTCCAATAAAAATTTACAATATTTTCATATAAAATATCATACAGGATAATCCAGGGAATGGCTTCAAACGTGCGTTCCGTTGAATCAGCAACATACAGGAACCGGATTACTTTTATCCGGATCCACCCCGGGAACGGATATATGGAAAAAATCTATTCACCATTTTTTTTCCTTTTAATAAAAAGGAACTGGAGCTATTCATAGTTTTATTTGTAATTGAAAACATTATTTTAATATATCTATTGTCTTTTTCATTTCCCTTTTCATCGGATGTTGACATTTTCGTAGGGCTTTGTCGAAGTATAAACATAAAAGTGAAATATAAATATAAAAGACCGAGATCATTATCAAATGTAAATATTATTCAACACTTGAATGAATAGGAAAAAACTATAAGATCGAATGAACTTCTTTAGGTGAACAACTAGGCGTATATAATGTCTTAGTATCGTTGATTTATAAAAAATACTATTGTGATAACTTATCGTAAGAAGATTCAGAGTTTAAATCGTGGGCTTGTGATCTCTATCTCAGACCACATCATCGCTTTCCATCAGATGAGATCGTGATCAATCGTAAAACTCATTATGAGTAAAAAAAAATATGTGTTAGAAAATGAAATGAAATGATATTTATTCGTATAAACATAACTGTAGTTTCTTAAGTCTACTAATATTAATATTATAGTTTTAAAAGGGTGCAGTAGTTATGGATTTAGAACTAGACTCCTAAATAGCTTAATATAATGACCTGTGTTAAAATATATACATATGTATATTATATTTATACATATTAGATGAATACTACCACATCTCGTTTCGATATATTATTGCTCTGAAACGTATGCTTGTTAACGCGTACGAAAAACGAATGACGCTATCAACAGTGACTAAGCTACGTGAAACTCTATGAAGCAGTAGCTAGAAGTTCCGTAATAACGAATTTATTATAGTATCAAACCACTAGGTCAAACATATAGATTTTGCTCCAAAAAAAAACACCTTTAATAGTGACAAAACTAATTATTTTGATTTGAAAACTAAACGACTGCAAAGATTTTGATGGAATTTCTACGAAACTAAGTAAAAGGTAATATACTTTTAGATAAAAAAGCAAATTAGTTTATGAAATAGGGAATTCTGAAGTAACAAACATAAAATATACAACCGAATTGAGAACCTCCTTCTATTTGGAGTCGGGTGCTAGAACTTTTAATTTGTCTAAGGCAGGATTCAAGAGATTATGATGTAGTAAATAGTTAGTACCTATATCTTCATTTTATAATTTAAAGTACCTGTACTCTTCTTTACTAGATGTCATGTCGTTTAGGGAGGTCAAGGATATGGTCTGGGATAGAACTGGCTGGAAGAAGATAGATAGATAGATACTCTTTATTGTTTCCTCCAAAAGATTACAATAGTAAACTTATTATAAATATAAATAATTACAAGAAATAATCTCAATGATGATGATGAAGAAGAAGAAGATGCATGAATTAGTTGCACCGACAAGAGGAAACTCTTAAATGGAAAGAAGAGAGTATTCTTTAAGCCATGGGTTCTTGAAAATATATCGCAGAGCATCACAGTAACAATAAGTGAAGAAGTGCCGTCTCTTTAGTTGTTTGCGTTTATGTTGAGCTACAAAATATATATATATTATGCGACTTAAAATGGAAAACAGAGTATAGTGTTTTGCCCATGATACCTCAATGCGTTGCCATTCCTGAGAACTTAGGTGTTATTCTGTACTCTGTAAATTCTCTGCCATATCCCACCTTTCAAACTGAAACACAGCGATACATACACAACTGTTTCACGGTAGAAAAACGAATGGGACAGTGGTGGCCAAATAAACGACTTTTATACAAAGTCTCCCTCTGGTAAAAAAATAAATTAATAAAAAAAATGACTAAAAAGTTTGTAATTTTAATGACTAAATATTATTGTTTATTTCCATTTCAATTGCTCACCGAAATTATATATAAAAGGATATTATTTCAGAAATTTTTTTACAAAATGCGTTCTTTCTTTCTTTTCTACCAACGTAGACCTAGAGTAGCAGTTTAGCTCACAATTCAACTCCTTAAAGTTTTTCAGATAAAAATTAATCATATAAACGAAACATACCAAAACTTTAGTTAGCAACGCACGTAATACCTCTGGTATAGCAGGTGTTCATAGGCTACGGTAACCACTTACCATCAGGTGGGGCGTATGCTTGTTTGCCACCTCAGTGGTATTAAAAAAACACAACAAAAATTACCATGAAGAGATTTTGTACAAAAGTCCCTTTGCTTGAGTACTGAGTATTTCCCTTTGTTCTTAAGAAGAGGGAGTTCTGTTTAGGTTTGAAAGGTAGAAAAACAGAGTATGGAGGCATAATGCGTTAGTCCTTAGGAAAGGCAACACATGAAGGGTATCATAGGCGTTCAGTATACACAGTATAGTCTATTATGTCTATGGTACTGTTAATCACTATAGACGACGGTTACCGCTTTCCATCCGCTGGGCTGTCAGGTTATTGGCCTTGCTGTAATAGCATAAAAAATAAATTAAAATAAAATGAGAAGAAATATTCATACAAATATCATGGGTAAAAGTTGTAAAAAGTTATTAAGGATAATATCACATGGAAATCCCACTGTTCATCTACCTCTAAAAAATAATTACGAATTTTATTTATATTAATATCTGTACATGAACGCGGCTCTTACGTTAGGTACATAAAAACCCGCGCGGTTGCGGTACGGAAATCTTGTATTGAACAGAACCCGGGTAGAGCAAATTGTCCTCTAGACAGCAATTCCAACGGTTACTTCTAGAAGAATTACTGCGCGGCCCACAGCTACCATTACGCCATGTGTTACTGTGTTCGTAATTACGAGCCCGTCTGGGGCACATAATAATGTTCCGTTTTCAGGTTTTTAAGCGACATCCCAAAGAAGGAGACCAGAATTTTGTTTTTCGTCTTCACTAATTTTAAATCCATTTTTATACTTGTTTTGTTCATCAATAGAGGTTATGTCCGTGTTAAGTCCAATTTAATTTTGAGATAATTAAAAGTGCTGTTATAGTCAGAAAACTTCTTTAGATTTAAAGAATATTGCTGATCACTACTGGCAATTTCTCTGTTACTTTATATATCATTTAGAGAACAATGTCGACAGCATATCGATTATCTAATATACAGGTAATTATTAAGAACTGCCAATAGATAAACCTGATTTACCAATTTTCAGTCTGTCACGAGGTGTGAAATCTACTGGGTAAACAAATTAAATCCAGTACCGGTATTGGAAAACGATTAGACAGGAATCGAACTGCGATTAATCGGCTAATGGGTAAAATTATATTCGTAACTTATTGAGATTCATATACATATGTAACGTCAGCGTGGTATTTGATTTATGTAGCATTTAGCTTGTAACTTGAAGATAAGTTAGATATGACGACGCTTTGATAGGTAACCCGGTATATATGATAATTGTTATTATAATATTCCATAATACTCCTTTTGAAAGATCTCGCATAGTGGGCTAATGATATATGTAATATCTCTGATTTATTGACATCAAAGATTATGAGTTCGTTCTGAACACCAAACACTTGTTTATTTATTAAAATTCTAACTCTTTAATGATGATGAAAATTACTGAAGATAACAAACCAATTGGCAAATTAATTATATGCTCGGTGAAATGTAGTGTGCTTACATTCTCTCTAATAGTATGATTACTGCTGAACATATAAAAATTTCTTAATGTAAAATCTAATGTTAAACAATGTTACGCACACAAATTACACTTTAATATAAATGTACATATATCAAGGACAAAATCATTTCTGCGAAACTTTCTAAACAAGCAAAAGTTACAAAAATGTTTTCTCCTTTAGATATTCGCTCTAACGTCGCTAACGTATTTGAATAAAAGCAGTGGAATTGCAGATATTGAACCTGTCAATATATGTCTCGTGTGACCTTATTATTCTGCTATGTCCAAATATATTGGTTAAATATTGAAATCTGATATTTTTATTCAAATCACGTTGAATTTAAGTCACTGAATAGATGGAATGATAACAACTCTTAGTAATATTACGCATTGTGGTTTTACAACAAATTAGGTAATATGGTACTTATACAGGTAGAATACAGGTGGGTACTGTATCATTTACTACTATAAGTTACGCTGTATTATGTAGTACTTAGATAATAGATAAACTTTGCTAAATAGTTGGGTCGAGTCTAAGTAATCTGGATTATGCTTCCAGAGTGAATTTTGAAACGATCGAATTCGCATATCGCATAAAACGATGAAAAGGCATATCCGTAGGTATCTCTATTCTACCCATATTTCTACCGTAAGGCAACTGGGTTTGCTCATTTTTATTTTGCTATAGAATTTCGATATGAAATTGCAAGGCATGAAACCATAACTCAGTCTTATCTTAATCTTAGTTCTTAGAAATAACAATACTACCCTATAGCAGATATTGGTAGTAGGTGATGTACTTACATCACTGCCTATACTATGATGAGCAAAGTGCCGTTCATGTATATAGGTAACGATTACAGCTGTAATCTAAGTTACATAAAAGAAAAATAGAAGTCACATCATATATTAGATGTTAAAGTTAGATTTGGTAATATGTCCATTTAAAGTATATACAATTTGGATTTGAGAAAGATATTCAAAGAACATTATCTGAAATTTTTAAGTTCCCAATGTATATAATAATAAAACTACCTGCCTATCCCCTTTCTTGTGGGTGTTGTAAGAGGCGACTAAGGGAATTAAGGCGAGGGATGGGCAGCAGCGTCGTTCTTTAAATATCATCGAAGCCTAACTACGGTTGTCAACTCATCTGCCAAGAGTAGCAACTACGTGAAACCCCTTCCCAAGGGGAGGCCTATGTTCAGCAATACAGTTAACAATACTGATATGATAATGCTGACTTGTCTATTTGTAAAAATAAATATTATTTTATTTTGTTATTTTTTTGTTGCAGGTAAGCAAAGTGAAGTCCGGACTGTGAGTGTTATTACAAAATAGTAAAGATTTATATTGACGTGAGTACGTATAAGAGTGAAATAGTTTGTAACTATTCTCTTGAGCTAGCATAATTACAATCTAATACAGATAGGAAATAATTAAATATTATTTAATTATTTCTTACCTGTATAACTTAACTTTACGTAAGAGATCGAAAAGAGTATGACTTGACTTATATATAAAATAAAAGGCAATAATGAGTATTAACAATCTTCAAGGGGAATCCTAAAGTTGCCTAACACGGCACGCAATGGATCCAGGCTCACTCACATGCATTACAATCCCTCGAAATTCAATCAACGGACCCTCATCTCTCACCAATCGGAAAATAACAAACTCTTTGTTATTCCATGATGCTCGCTATACCGTGAAAATATCAAGATAATATTACATAAAAAGGTCTGTCCATCTGTCATTTAGTAAAGGATCAAAACGATAAAATAGATACCCTTTATTTTGGATACCAATTGTTTTTGTTGATATTATAATTAGATAATTAATTATTACTCATTTTAATCCGCGACCTCGTTCGCCTGACCGGGATATGTTCACTGATCGTATTAAAAGTAGCCTATATCCTTGTACGTGTGGTCCTGGCATAGAATGGACTACCCCTTCTTTTCCCGTAGGTGTTGTAACATTCGAATTAAAAATAAACATCATTAGAGAGACAAGAATCAAACGTAGAATTTCAAGATAATAAACAAAAAAATTTATTATTACCAGATATACAGAAAATACAGGAAACCTATCTTTAATTTCGCCGATTGCATAGTTAGTAAATTTTCTTTTTGTTACTGTTGATAAAACAGTACTTACGAATGTAAACACAAAAAGCAAAATTAATGAAATTAATTTCGCAAAGGATTGTGCATACCAAACTTTGTGTCTGTACAAAATCAATCGAATTTCCATGAATTAGCAAACAAGTCGAATACCAGGAGGCTTTTAAATTAGATTTCTTTTTATAAAGATCAAAAAGTCACTCCAAATAGATTTCGAATTCTTATTGTGACGTTGTAAAGAAATTGCGAATTGTCTTCTGAGGATTTGTACAAGATACAAATATTTAAGTAGGTAGTCGAAGCATTGTATTTTGTGATTTTATCTCGTATTTTAAAAGATATATTATATACATACACACACGTCATATATTTGGATAATGAGAATATTACAGCTAGTTTATTGAATAATGAATATAATTTTTTGCCCACGACTTGTTGAATTGACGTGAATCATGAGCTTATTTTCCATTCTAAATTATTTTAGCAAAATATAAAATTAGTTCATAGAATTTTAATACCTAGTGTGGCGATGGAATGGCACCGATAAGGTCTTTTTTAGTGCGTGATAATGGAATGGTAACCCCGCCTGCGCTATCGGTACACGCTGGCGGGGTACTAGTGAAGGATGATAGATGACGATGAAAGCAGGTCAGTTAGCCCATCGTGACGAATTCCAATAGAATTAACTACGATAGTTTCCAAGGGAAACCGCGTGTAGGTCGACCTGATAAGGTGTATAGCTAGCAATGGGTTCATTAGACCCCATTACTAACAATCTCTTTCCCGCCAGTAATAACAGGTCATCTGTCTCTATGTATACTTTTAAAAATTGTATAGTGGAGTCTTAATAATATTTCAGAAATTTTGTCTGTCTGTTTGTTCCGGCATCACGCAAAAATTACTGCACTTGTTTTCCCACTTCAGAATTCCACGTGTAGGAAGTAGAGGGCCAAAAGCTAATTATTAGTAAAGTAAATAGTTAAAAAGGAATTTAAAAAGAAATATACGTAGATCAATATATATTATAATGTATTTTAAGTAACATAATAATCAAAATAACCTAAAGGTATTCAATAAAAATATTGCATTGAGATATATTTGGCAACAGGTGAATTCATATTTTCCGTTTATGCCCGTTGCTAAAATTAATAATTCTGAATGTTATCAAATATCTTTTTTGCATTTCAAGAAGACATTGATTTTATTTTATTACGAATTCAAAACAACAGGAATGTAACGTTGCAATTATTATAAATTCCATTAATATTAATATTCGGCAATTAGATGTTAAAAAATAAATAAATATATTCAGTAGTATAAATTATAATGGCGTGGTCAGAGTCATTTGTTAATTGTAATTATAATTTTTACATTTTGATGATTACTGACGAATACAAATATTTGTTTTCGTATTCATTGTGTTACTAGTATTTTGTATTAACTAGTACTATATATTCACTGTGTATGGTAGATGTAAACATAAAATAAGATAATGTTTTACAGAATTTCCACAGACGCTCTGAAAATGTAGTTGTATGATAATTTCGGAGAATTAGGGTGCCACTCCATATCATTAAAACTGGCTTCCATAGCCATTGAAACATGTCCTTCGCTAATGACAACTTAAATAGACATACTTTTGTTCACAAGATATTACTGGAACGTTATTCACAAATTCATCCACCGAAATTGAAACCGCCAATTACGTTTAAGTGACGTTATAACCCTAATTAATATTAGGTCACTTGAACCCTTTCGTACAATATGCGATGGGTCAAAAACATTAATTTAATTAATTAATATTATTAATCCTTGAATAAGTAGGTATCTTTCTACATTTCTATGTTTCAATTTACATATTACTTGTTGTAGTCCACGTAACGACGTCATATGGACACAAAGATGAAAATAGAAGATTTTTGCAAAACAGACTAAGGAAATATCAAGATATTCGCTTAATGAAAAATAGTAATCTATCATCTATATATATAAAAGTACAATGAATATTATAAAATATATGATGACGCCCACGGCATTCCTCGTACGTTGCCATTCCTAAGAACTAAGTGTTATATGTATTCTGTAAAATCACATAGTAAACAAAGTCATAGGTTCAAATAATGTGTTGTAGCTTATAAGAAAACCTTGGAATAACTTAGGTACCTTACCGACCAAAATTCCACGGATGAAATAATACTCATAATAACCAAATTTAACTCCTTTTGACCGTTCATCTGCGAATAAAGGTATCGCTATATATGTGAAGGATTACCAAGGGATTAAATAATCCCATAAAATTTATTTCAGTCTTAAAGGTTACGTGAACATTTTACATGTATCCAAATTATTTCGGGCCAGAAACTGTTTTGAAGAAATGGTACCCTGATGGCTTATATGAATGTATATAGGTTACATTAGGTTGTAGTTTATTCGATAGATTCTTTTTCAAACAACGCATTAATTATTTTTTTTATTGCACCAAAAACATAAAATATTTATAATGACAATTTGCAAATTCAAATAAAATATAGATTTATAGATACAAAAGGCGGTCTTATCGCTAGAGCATCTCTCACATACAATTTGTGGTAGAAGTACGTAGGTGGCACAAGAGTAAATTAATATTTTTTACATGCATAAAATATAAAAAGAAAACAAGATTGTAGTAGCGACTCGGTGATTAAATTTATTCATATTTCAAAGTATTACGTTTATTACGATGGCAAGAATGGACACATGCATCTGACTACCCTGTAAGGGAATACAATTGTGACCATAATTTTTTACAAAAATACTAGAAAGACAAGCCTTGATTCCACTGTCCAGCACCGGTTTTATTCTGTGCATATGTCAGTTACGTCTTCAAGTACTTAACAAATGAAGTTATGGAGAAAACGAAATTTCTAACTAAAATGTTCTACAAACATATTTTAAATAGTAGTGTTTTGTCTCTATCATTCAAATTGAGAAATTGGTACAAAAGAAAAGGACAATGCATTACAATAGCTAAAATAGGTTTATGAGAGGTATAACTTTGTTTATGAACAAGGGGGTTAGTGTATTTTGTCTAAAACTACTGTTACTACTAGAAAGTTTTAGTTTTTATGAATAAGAAAGTTGACCTTTTTTACAGATTATTTGTATTTATTTATAATTTCCTTAAATATCAATTTTACTTAACATATTTCTAATTTTATTTTTCATATTAAATTAAATATTTATTTAATCTTAGTCATTTATACAAGTTTGTGGTGTCAGTTGACGATACTCTTGTAAGGATGGCACTATTAGGCAGTATCTTATTTCATTATAGATATTTTGTGCACATAAACAATTAATCATTTTGGATGAGATGTCTATTTCTTCTCATAAGTTGTTATACATATGAACATTCAAATATATCGGGGTGCGTACGCATTGCAGAACAGTTTTGGAGACACGCCAGACAAATATATACATATACTAACAAATGTAGGACAGATATAGCAAGAACTTCGTAGGACCCAGTATTTGATAAAATATTACGATTCGTTTCATAAGGAAGGCTTTTATCTCCAAGTCTTTCGTGTTTTTTTGCTGTGCTACGCAATAATGGTAAAATAACGAAAATTTCTGGTAAACGACAGTCTTTCACAAATACGAATGGCACGGTTTTCTCTAGATAATAAGAAAGAAGTAAAATAATAGATGTCTTACATGCACATTGCTTTTGATATACTACCTAATGCATACACTAACTGGCGTGTGCTTTTTTTCTTCTAGTTAAGTCTAGCTCTGTCCTTTCGTCATAGTTTGTTAATAAATTGAAACATTTTATCTATAGTTAATTATATTATTGTCTTGGTATGTCATCATTTATGAAATGAGATTGAGGTAAATTTATTTTCATTAATACCTAAGAAACCTGCACGCAATATGATTTCAGCTATTTACATTTTATGTGCATCTTATTCTTTTTGTTTATACAACTTAGAATGTACAATACTGGCGGCTCACTGATTGAAAGTGGTAACCGTAGCATATAGACATGAACAGTACCATAGATTATAGCACAGTATACTGTTTCGCCTATGATACCTCCTATGCGTTGCCATTCCTGTGGACTAAGGTGTTATTCCTCTGTACCCTTATTGCACCTTATTCGTTTAAAATATTCAAGTATAATATATAGGTATTATAGGGAGTCCCTTAAAATTACCCTTCCTACCTTTACAAAGTACTAAACCCTCACGTAATACTTACAAATTGCAGGTGTACCCATCCGATTTGTAATTCTCGCATTTCCTTAGATCTTATCATAGATAAATAATGTTGTAATATTTTTTTCGAATATCGTGTTAATAATTATTATTTTAAGAAAATAAAGTGATCTCACACAAACTGAGCATGAAATTAGAGAAAGAGAGGGAAGGAGAGAAAAAGAAAGAAAAAGAGAGTGAACATTATTTTATGGACTGCTCTACCATTGAACACGAAGACTTTCTACAAAGAAGACCTAAAAATCATAAAAAAGCTTTGCGTCTTTTTTTCTAACTTGGTAGATGAATGCGCCAAATCATATGGAATGTGTATATGTAAACATGTATCTTTGGGAAAAACCTTCAGTTTTAATTAGTTTTAATAAACGTATAGTTCCAATTTGCTCAATATATAATATGTACTAAATCTTGTTCTATGTCAAACCAATTAGAAAATATCGCCTATTATCTAAACTTTTTTCAAATCAGTTTAATGTAAGAAAAAGTCCACATACATGGATTTGGACATTTTATGTGATTTTCGCTTATTCAGACAAAAATGGCACGGCAAGTATAACTGTGAATTAAATATTGTTTTGTTGGAACTTGTTTTACAGTTTTGCCAATTAGAATCACGGTATCGTGTGGGTTAATTGTTATTACAAACTCACAGAATTTCTCTTTGGGACAAAAGGGAAATCCAACGTATACAATATTCAAAGTATAGTTTGATTATAATGCAAAATTTTACTATTATTTTTGTTACTTACTATACTTTATGTTACGAAAATTATGCGTTCTATATTCCAATATTTTCAGTGCCAACACAAAATACTGTCTTTCATTGATTTTGTGTGCACGATTTAAACTTTTTTTTTATTTAAACTTATTATAAATACAAACAATTACAAGAAATAATCACAGTGAGAAAACAATGGGCGACCTTATCGCTAAAAGCGATCTCTTTCAGGCAACCATTCGATTAAAAGAAGTTATTATAAACAGTTTGATCGGAAGCACGATGAAAATTCTATCATTTCCAAATACGGAGATGTAATAATATAAATATATATATATACACATACATATGCGTGTGTATATATATATATATATAACACATAAAAATATGCTGCTTACATGTATACGTAAAACACAAAGTTATAAAAATTTTAGATATCTAAAGAAATAAGTATACTAACCAGACAGATAAACAAATTAAAAGGATGACAACTTGCGGAAATAAAAATCCTTATTGTGTTTAATGTAAAATGTAATTATTTAGTAAACAAATACCGTTAGCGTATTTTTTTTATTTGTCGTCATACTCTATTTGATGGACAAAAAAGTACGTCGCGAATTATCTCGTGTCAGTGTAGGCCATAAACGTAAAACCTCGTCTATATATACTCATTCTTAGCCGTCACTTACAATTTGAGTGCGTCCAGCCCTCAGAGGGCTTGGCGGTACTCCGTCTGAATACGAAACAGCCTAATTTTTGTAACCCGACGTATTACGGGCCATTGTAAGCGATTATTGAGACCCTGTGAGATCTGCACACTTTACATGAGGTGTGAGGGTAGGTAGAATTGGGTTTTATAGATGGTATCAGCTGTTGAAGTTTGGTGTTGAATAAAGATTTTTTTAGAATGAACTATATATTATATCGGTATAACAAGGTATTGGATAGACTCTATATGCGAAAGACTTACTTTTATAATTTAGTGATTTTTATGATTTGAGTACCATCGTCGTCTTGTGTATTCAATGAAGTCCATGGTACTATTCTTCTCTGTTATAAAATAAACAACAGTTTATTTTGAAGAGATTATCTTAAACACTATACAAGGTTATTTTTAAAGTTATTTTTAATGACTAAACTCAATAAAATTGAGCAACTTTCTCGTAATCTAAACCTGAAAACATTTTTTAAATCTCTCATACTGAATCGATCTCGTTTGTGCACGGTTTGTATAAAAAAAAAATACAAATATATTTTAAGATCGACTGTGTTCCTTGGAGAAATTTGTTTAGTTTTATCAATGCTATCTCTAGATTTCCATTTAATACACGACTACAAGTGACTTTGTTATATATATAGATGTACAATAAAGATTTTTACAATTACAATTACAAGAATATATATATATATATATATATATATATATATATATATATATATATATATATATATATATATATATATATATATATATATATATATTATATTTAAATTAATTTTAATATTTATTGATTTTACCAGAGGGAGAATTTGTACAAAAGTCGATTGCTTGGATACCTCTGTCCCATTCGTGTTTCAACCGTGAAGCAGTTGTGTTTGCATGGCTGTGTTTCGGTTTAAAGGGTGGGATATGGCGTGAATTTACTGGGTACAGAGGAATAACAACTGAGTCCTCAGGAATAGCAACGCATGGGGGGTATCATGGGCGAAACAGCATACTCTGTTATGTCCATGGTACTGTTCATGTCTATAGGAGACGTTTACCACTATCCATCAGGTGGACCGTCAGCTTGTTTGCAATTCTAAATTGCATAAAAAAATTAAATAATAAATTAAAGACATATTTTATATTCAAGTAAATTTATTATAGCTACAAGCATTTATGAATAGTTATTTTTTTATGATATTACCATTCCTTAGGAATGCAATATTAGTTGAGTGGAATGAGGAGAAAACCTGTTTCTTTTTCAAATCATTCGATTTTACAATTATATATTCATGTGAATACAGACAAACAAAGAGCAAAAAAGATATTTGAATTTTTAATCAAAACAAGTCCATTATTGGGAATAATTGTCATAATGTTACATGTCAAATAAAGTATATTATTATTCTGCTTGCCATACCTATAATTTATAATTATAGTACATACGTTATACATATAAGTTTCTCTTAATGATGTATATCTGTCTTAGATAACAACAATGTTCTGTAGGTTCCAAAGAGCATCGTTATCGATGAAATACACAATCAATCATAACATTTGTATTCGGTGTGCGATTGTTTCTCAGTGATTCGTACGTAGCATATTTCAGTGGTAGTAAATAAGTTTTGGCGCGAACATGAGGTCTTTTCGTGCCAAATTTTCCATCTTCAAGCAATCATTTAGCAATTCGTAAGCGTTCCGTGAGCGGTGACTTGCTTAAATGAGGTAAATGCTTTCTATGCGGTTAGATATTATAAAGCAAACGCCGAATAGAGAAAGGTGTCGAGATTCGTATTGTTTATTTACGAGTAATTCTTAATAAAAATTCTAATAAATTAAGACTTGGAATACAAATGATAATTGTTTATTCGAGAACGGAATTCTTTTTAAGCTGTTCCCTATTTTTCATCATTAGTATAATAAACTTGTTTGTTTCGAAAAATGTTTTATTAGCAATTTATATTTTAATAGGTATCATCTTTGCATAATTTGGATTATATTTTACTCTTATTTTTTTTTAACATAACAGTCTGTAAATACTAAACAAAATAAGTAGGCGTAATGTTCTAGAGTAACATTGTAACAAAGCATTAATATTCATTAATATTCTTTGATGGTCACAGAGCTTATCATAGAAGGAGAATATCCTCATACGATATAGGCTAGACAGCTCCATATAGAGTATTATTTCGCGTTTTCTTACCATTACAGCTGTGTCCTGTTACATTGTGTCCACCAGTTTTCATTATACTACGTACACTAGTATAATGAAAACTGGTAGACATAGTGTATCTTTAACCTGCATCACTACACGTTATTACTTGAATTGTTACTAAAGTAACATATTTAACAATTTTTACTTTTTGTCGATGTACTTGATTGTATTTATTTGTTTTCTCTTGGCACTTCAACAATTTAACCAACTTTTAAAATTTGGTATACACTTGTTATTTGAGATGAAAAAAGGGCATTTTATATTTTATCTTGGTCAATAATCGATAAATAAAGATTTAATTGTTTGTTTTTTGTTTGTAATGGATAAACTCAAAAACTTCTCAATCGATTTTAAAAATTCTTTCACCAATAGAAAGCTATTTTATCAGATCGGATCGCTGGTAATAATAAATATACACAAAAAATGTAGTCCAACTGAGTATCTTCGTGTCTTTGAAGTCGCTTAAAAAATCACTGAAGAAGCGCAAAACACGGGCACTCAATTTCTTTGCTCTTAAGTGTATATAGTCCGCATGACTGGCCTAATATCGAGAAACATTGAAAGAAAATAAATATGGCTTTCAACGTTATAGCGCGATGACGTGCAATTCTTGAGGGGATACCTATTATATATTAGATTGACATATCAGCAAAGTGATATAGCCTAGTCATTTACTATCTTAGTCCAATATATTAGTTTTCTTCCGTTCAATTCTGATTTACAATAAGGTTTTGAATTTTAATTTATTTTGCAGTAGTGATAAAAGTTTTAGTAATATAATTTATTCAGATTTTTTTTAAATCTAATACGAGTATCATCTTTAATTTTATTAGACGAAGAATATGCAAAAATCATCTGCATAAGTACATGTGTTTCATTCATGTTTCTGCTGCCATGCTGCTATGCTTACTTGCTTGTTTTGAATTAAAGAGCGAGATAGGATAGTGATAAGAGCTTACTCCAACTACGAAACAATGCTACCGACATATGTCCACAAATATATGCGTGAAAAGAAGAATCATTTTGAAAAAGATTGACAGGGAAGAAAGTTAATTACTACCCAATTATTTTTAATGTAATCAAACAAGCGATGTTAAGATATAAAAAATACAATTATATACATACTTGTATAGTTGCGTTCAGCTCCGGCCTTGCTTGGATGTAGTACATAAAGGATTTGCTAGGTATTATTTTTATGATTTTATTCGATAACTTATCTCTTGATTACAGTTACATAATAATATAAGGTTTTATTAGTTAAAACTTTACTTAAGATTATCTGACAATAAATAGGTATGAGGTTTGGAAATCTTGAATGTTCCAAAACGCCTAAAGTGTTATGTATGCATCATGGTTGGTCAAAGTTTGCCCAATTTGTGAACAACATTAAGTGCATTTTAGTGTTTGGTACGATATAGTGATAGTGGCCTCAGGGGAGGTCAAGATGTTGTGGTGCAAGCTACAATCGATTTACTGTTATAAGTAGATATGTAAATAAAAAATAAAAGATGGTATCCAATACTATACTTATTATTGTGAACGAATACAAGATATATAAAGCTGACCTGCTACCTACTAGGTTTATTTTTTATTATCGGGACAAAAACAATGTTACGGCAAATACACGTATAATTTCAAATTACACATTTACAAAATTTCAATAAGGTTTTGGAGTTTAGCTTGAACAAATATCATGACATGGCATTTTATATACGTACACTGAGAATAATATGCATTTTATTAGTTTGCTTTCTTGGATTTACTATGTCCGACTTGCGCCATTTACCTTTCTCTCTGTATTTATTTATTATTTATCTCAGGTTGTCTGTAAGAGATTGTTTTTAATGATAAGGCAGCCTTTTGTATATGCACATTCTGTATAAATACTCCTTGTATACGTCTCTTTTGTGCGCAATAAAGAGTTTATTATTACTATTACTGAGTAATTTTATTTGTTGTAGAAAGTAGATATATTATATTGAGTTATTGTCGCCGCCACTTGTAAATTATACTGCTGAGTTTGAAAACAAACGAGCTGTATCTTTAACCGTTTCTCATTGTAACAGTTGGATTAGTTTGAAATTTTTGAGGTTTCGTAGAAACTAGTCAACTATTTGGGAATACATGGAACTCACTTTGTACTTAACATTATTTTATAATGAACACAATGGGATGAGAGAATTGTTATCTTTTTGCTAGCAATATAGTATAATACCATCGTCCGATGGGAAGAGATTATTAGTAGTGCGTATGACTAGTCCTATTACTAGCAGTATACTCTGTCAGGTCGATCTTCACGTGACCTCCTCTGAAAACCATCGTGCTGAATTCCAGGTCTATTCGTCACGATAGGCTAACTGACCTACCTTTTCATTCTCAACTATCATCCCTCGTTGGTGCCCCACCAACATATACCGTTAGCACAGACGGGATTATCATTCTATTATCAACCATTAAATAAACACTATCGTCCTTAATAATGGCAACGCATGAGGTGTACCATGTCTACGGTGCTATTTATGGGTGACAATTACTGCTTTCGACCAGGTGATCCATCAGCTTTTTTGCCATATCCATCATAAAAAATATATATAAACCCTGTTATACTAACATGGTTCCCTTGAAGACCGTCGTGATTAATTCTTGATGAATTCGTCATGATTTGTCCAATCCTTGTTTATCACCCTTCTCTAGTATCCCGCTAACGTAAACGAATATCGTAAACGGGATTATTTCTTTATCATCTATTGAAAATATTAACATAATTAGTAATATACTATATTTAATGTTCCGATACGTAATAATGTAATTTGTACGTAATATAATTCTAATAAAGCCTTTATTTTCAAGCTAATTTATATATGACATTCGCGTGTCTTACAACATAGGTTTTCTCCAAAATCTTCCACTGTTTTCTATTAGCTACCACTTGTAGCCAAAGGGTAGCTAGGGTCACTTTCAGGTCATGCTTCCATCCCTTAAATGATATTAGTAATTACTTTGTTTATTATATGGCATATGGTACCTATGCTAAACTTCAAAACTGATAACTTTATTAATTTGAAGTATTTTCATACTCCTTTAGCCCAGATAGGTGAAACATATGAGTCTGAAAGTTATAGAAAGGTTAAACTTTTAAATAATATAAAGATATTAATACTGACACTGATAATGTTATTAGCAGTTCCTGTGAAGTCTTACATTCTGATGTTAAAAATGTTAGTTCACTTATATTATTTACGAAGAGTTAGCATGGTTTATATATTAGCACATATACCCTTCAACGCACAAATCATGTAGCCATTAATTATTTAAATGATCAAAACTTTCACAGAAGATTCGTTAAAACTAGGAATCTATTGGGGATCACTGGATCACTGCCAAGTGCTTCAGCGACTACATTAATTAATTAATTAAGCTATCCTTATGACCGCTTTCTGGTGCCAATATAAACACTGTTCGAGGTCTGAGTTTTAAATCTCCTTAATACTTGGATATTATACTAAAAGGACATAGTTATGTTCATAACCCATAAGTTAGTTAACTATACTGTTAATAGAAAGTCGTTAACTGGCCGTTCATATCGTAAAATCCCGGTTATCTTTAACTACATCGTTAACTATCAAAGATTTAACAGTTAAGTCTTACTCAAGCTTTGTATCTAATGTTTATTGCTGGAGACGTTTGCTTTAGTTTCATCATCTATATATATTTCCAATCATTTTTGCTACAGTCTGTTCAATGTTAATATAGTGTTTTTAAAATGGATTTTATTAAAATTCTAGAAGTATATATACAAACTGGAAATTATATGTATTTGATCTTAAATAATCCATTTTATGTGTAGATATACTACAAGGATGATTTTAATTTGATTTTTTCTCTTTATGGATATACTCGTATTTACGCGATGTCTTCGTCAATTCCGGACCATTTCCTATAATCCTTCTTATAGTTCATGACATTTATTTTCATTTTGATTTTATATTAATTGTGTCTCGACTGAAGTTACCGTTTTTAAAAATCCTATTTGATGAATCCATACACACTCATCTAATACACGGTTTCTAAATAAAATTATTGTTGTTTTGATCTTTTCAAGCAATTTTAAAATAAGAAAATTGTACTAAATTAATATTAATTTTTCGCTATTGAAAATCCCTTTTTTGCTGAGGAGAATCTATGTCTTGTTACTATTTGAAATTTATTCATCATATATACGAGTAGCTGCTTCTGAAGCATTAACTGAATTCATGCTTTGTGACAAAAACAATTTGGAGACCTTTGTGATAAAACAAATAGTGATATATTTCCAATTTGCAATTCATGCAAGCAAACATAATACTTGAAACCTTTATTTTTTGACAGAAAATACTTTATAACAAAATAAGATCCAGAGTATTGAAACTATTCAAAAACAAATCGATTTCAATTCTATCGGGACAACTTGTGTTTGACTGACAAAGTTTTGAATGTTTTCTAGAAAGTTTCTTCTTCAGACGTCGCAAAGAGAAGTAGTATTGCTACTGGAACTAAGATCGCTTGCATATGCTACATGAAGTACTGTAGAGATCAGGAAAGTTTTATTGAAACAGCTAAAACATTATTATATTTAATTATAATACATGAAAACATTTATAATGGAGAAGAATACTTTTAATCTCAGTCATACAGACAAATTCCCAATTGTAATATTAATAAACGCAGTCGTTTCCTAAATATATACATCATTCGATTTAAAGAAAATAATTTGCTAAAACCTGTACAATTATACACAACTTTGTATATGTATAAAGTAAAGGTACAATGTTCGATAATACTATAAATTCTTCGTACAGCTAGCTAAGTCGATGAAACGCACGTGTTCTGGTAATTGCCCTTTAAAATATGGGCCAAAGGGTCAAAATTGCTAACACACTTTTAGGGACAGAAAGGGCAAAATTATTGGAGAACTTACATATTATCTAAGATCACAAAAAGAAGATTTATATCGGTACTTGGTAGGGGGATGCTGAAAGTATTTTACTGTGTGATAAGTGGTAGTATTGGCACGTCGCTTCGCATAATAATGTTCAGAGTTCTATTCTTAGAAAGATCGAATTCCAACTTTGTTGTCTGGGTGTTCCGTATTGTATTCCATTTTCATCTCTAAAGACCAGGGAACCTCTTTTATTGTATTGCAATATTCTTGTTTAAAATATAGTACACTATTTGTCCTAATTCATAAGACAAATATATAATCAACTGTCATAGAATATGTATTCGTATAGTAATTAATTTTTAAAAAAGGCCTTATTTTGTGACCCGATGGTAATGTTACAGCCGAAGTGCGTATTAAATAATTATAAATTTAATAAAAATAAATATGATTACAATTATAATCTCTAACGAGGTATTTTTTAATGAGTGAAAATAGAATGTTAGTCCGCCTGCGTTATCAGTAACGCTAGTGGGTTACTACTGACCTATCATAACGAATTTGACAAGAATGAACTACGATGATTTCCAGAGGGAACCACGTGGAGGTCGACCTGTTAGGGTATGATAATATAGCTAGTAATGAGCTGTCAGAGCATCATTAAAATCCTTTTCCCCGATTGAACAAATTAGCATCCAAGTAAAGAAGCCAAAAATATTAAAATTTATTTGTTCATTTATTCAATTATTTATTTCACTTTTAATAAATATATCAAGTTTTAATGAAAATATACACAGGCTTATCTCTTGAAAAAATTTCTTTCAGTTAACCTAGAAAACCCGAAAGGAGAAAGTATCTATAGGGTCTGAATATAAAGGATAACATATATGGTGGAAATATAATATGATAAATAATAAAGTATATTATTTAATACACCAGGGCGTTAGCTTACTGCTTAAATTAGTCTGATTTGTTATAATTTTCTATAATCGGCATATCATTATATTTTATCCAAAATCTAATACTTTTGCAATTTACGTCGCTTTCACAATATTTAAACGCGTCATACTCAAAATCAAAACAGATCGATAAATAAACTTGTATTCAATTATTTCAATTTAAAGTATTCCAAGCACAGATTTATAAACTTAGAAAGAAAGAATAACAGAAGAGAACCAAGTTGAGAAGTTGAGTAATTAAACAGTGCAAATGCACACAGAGCAAGGATTCGTTTGTGATTCAATTAAAAATTATAACGAAATACTGCAGCGGGGTTTATGTTATAAAACTTAATGAACAAAGTAAAATTAAACTAGAATAAAGCTTGTTACGTTATATAATAGAAAATAAATTTTCCTTACCATTATAAATTTGATTGTGAGTTTGTTAGTTATGTAATGGCTTGGTTAAGCCATTACGTAATTTCATAGTGATTGGTTATCACCATAGTGATATTTCATAAAATTTTACCTATGTCTTGTCCCATTCAATATGTATAACATGATTGTATAAGCTACTTTTTATCTTGATCAATGAATATCTCGGTTACGCGGACGAAGTCACGAGTAAAAGATTGAAATAAATTTGAATTAATTTTACTTGAGTCACTAAAGAAAAAAATAAAACTCTTAAATCCAAACAAAGTATATTTATTGATCAAACAAAACTCATTGAAATTTCACATAAAATTCTATCGGTGTAATCTATTTAAGGTAACACCTATTCAGGCACCCCACAAAAGCATCATTTTAATCGGAACTCTCCAGCTGCTGGTACATAAAACGCTTAAAAATTAACACTCGATCCACGTAAAGTGGGCATAAGATGAAACGGTTACCGATTTCCCTCCGTCAACGCCTAACGTCCTATTTGCATAAACCAATATCCGGGAAGGTTTGTGAATACCCGGCCCGGTTGGTACTATTTGCTCGGGACTAGAGAATTTTTTTAATAACTATTTCGCTGGAACATGGTCGGTATTGATCGGTTATATTAAATTTGGCTTCATTTCGGTGTTGGTTCACTTTATATTATGTCTAAACATAATTAGATATAATATGTAAAATAAAACTCTTAATATTAAGAGAATATTTTACAAGTGAAGCTGTTTTTGAGCCTCTTACCCTAAGACGAGATATTCAGTTGTTATTTTAGTATGGGACGCTATAATTTTATTTTCTGTCTATGTTTTCTTGTGAAACTTTCAGTATCAATGATCCCTTAAAAGAATGCTAATGATTTTGATATTTAGAACATACTTATTTATAATATTGTTAATATAGGCAAAGTGTTATCTTATTGAATAATGTAGTATTATGGTTCATGTGACTGTATCTTGCTATTTTAATAAAAGGTTGCGTTTCCATGATTAAATTCAACAATTAAATGTTCTCATGGGCTGCTGTATAAAAATAGTACAAAATTGAACTACAACCTCTATTAAATTAAACTTAATATAGCCTATACCCTTTTTATTTTCAACAATATGATTATGTAATACAGTTTATAACAATTAATCGAGTCATTAAAGTACCAAGATACAATTAGCGTACAAACAAATATACTCACTTTCACTTTTTCAAATCATATCTATTCAAATAGGCAACTTAAAAGTAATTGTATACGATTACTTTTAAGTTGTAATTTTTTTATAAATGCAGGGTTCCGAAAGTCGTTATTTGTTGAGAAAAGTCCGCAAGAAACTCATTTAAATCTCTGTTAGCATTATTTATTTTAATCAGGATAAAAATTAAAGATATCAATAAAACATTTATATTATTTACGAGTAATATTCGAATAACATTCGTATTACTATAGTACCCTCACCAAGCACACCACATCGATATAGGATATTATTTGGTTAGAATCGTCGAATTCACTCCAGATTCTCACTCGTAAACTATCTATGGGCAATGAAATACAAGTAACGTGCAATTTGAAGGTTTAAGATTCAATTTGTATCGTCATTTTGAGAAATAAAACATTGTAAAAATAAAATATAAGAAAATTTATTTATTTACTAGTTTTTACCCATAATTCCGTCCGCGTGATCGCGATATTTTGATTGACCGGAATAAATGTGATCCTTCTTCATTCTAAATAAATACTTTTTGATTATTTAAGTTTTGGCTTAATATAATTCGTTAATGGTTAGTTGAGCCATTAAGTTGCTAAATTTAATAAACAAACAAAATTAATTTTACATTAATAAAAGATTTTTTTATTTACTTGTTCGAATAAAACTTCATTCGAATAGATAAATATGCTCACAGCTGTAATCGATGTTTCGGTTCGATTGAGTTTTCTTAAGAAAGAGAAGAAGCTTAGATATACATTGAGGTAGTACTCATTAATGTATACAAAATTAGAACAAAAATACTAAGTATAGTTTAAATAAAATTAGAAAAAAATACGCAAATTACAGTATACATTATTATTTACTGTATTTATGTTACAAAGTGCAATTAAAATGTAAACAAATATATATGTAAATCAGCTTAAAAGCCTTGAACAAATTGGTATACAATATATAAAAACTCCTATCCACTACACTAACATAAAATAAAATAACAAAACAACTCAATTCTAATTCCACCAAGGCTACGATCCCTACCTCTCTTTTGCTCACATTACAAAACATAATAACCTAAAAATATTATTAAATATTGACATAAATCTTTGTAGGTATTATTGTCGTTACCGCTATAGCCATTTGTAGATGAGCAGCCGGATTGATATGAGCAAATAAATAAAAAAACAATTTCATAAAAAAATGGCAAATGCGCATTTATCAAAGGCTTGCAGAATCCCAAGCGTCGTTTCACTGTAACATATCTGCTAAGATACCTAATATAAATTTGCTGGAAATGACTACTAATATTATATTAAATTAAATAAACAAAGTTTTCATAAAATTGATAAATGACGAATGAATGGATAATAACTGAGACTAATTTTTATTTAAGACACATTGGAGACACATTGGTTTTTTCTAGAAATATTTTGGTTATTATTAATATAAAAGTTATATCTATACGAGTGGAACTTTGTCTCTATTGATATTAATTATTACGAATTACTGAAAACTGATTTAAACTAATTGCAATAATAATAATAAACTCTTTATTGTGCATAAAAGAGGTGTATATAAGGAGTATTTTTATAGAATATGTACCTATATACAAAAAGCAGCCTTATCGCTAAAAGTAATATTTTACAGACAACCTGGTATAAATAGTAAATAATTATAGAGAGAAAGTTAGATGATATAAGTCAGACACAGTAAATACACAAAAGTAAACAAATAAAATACATATTGTTCTAAATATCATTCATATAAAAAAAGACTAAATTACATATTCATACATATACATACATACATATCTGTCACACCTGTCGCCCATTAGGGTAGGCAGAAACAATGGAACGCCAAATGCTTCTGTTATATGATATATGTAACAGTACATATACCTAAATATATAAATATATCAAAGATATCAAAGTAAGTAACACATAGTAAACATCAAGACAAATTAGAATGTGATAATGAGATTTTACTTGACTCTTGAACGAGGTAAGACACTACGTTGATATAATGGAAACAGGTAGGAAGTTCCAAGGACGGATAATTTAGATAGTGAAAAAAAGGAGTACACTTCAGAAAGAGTCTTCATCTAACTGCAAAATTTATGAATTGTATAATAGGAGACAGTCAGTTAATATATGCTTATATATTAGATAATATAAATATAATTCTAATGCTTTCTTATATATACTATATATTTTATTTATTTACATAATAATCTTATGATGTGTTATCTATTGCTTTAAATATTTAACATATCCTACAGTTACGTCCAACATTACATTCATAATTATGAAATAATCTTAAGATATTATATTTAGTTAACAGAAATTGATCAAAGTACGTCCATACTCCTTCCATTCGGCATAATTTCAAGTAATCACGGGGTGTCAGGTGGGTGAGAAGGGTGGCAATCCATCACGATCACAGAATGTAAACATGTTTCCGAGCCCAAAGGATTAGTGAGACTTTGATTCGATTTGATTTGTTTATTATACTCTATCGATATCTCACTGCTATTCAGTTAAACATTCCATTGAATCGATTTAATGCACCGTAACTTATTCGATTTGTATATTTTTCTGCGCAAAAACAGCGTCTTCAATAATAACGAAACCTACCAATAAACATATTGAAGAAATTTGAATTTAGAACATGACATCTTGTATCAAAAATGCTTTGCGACCAGCAAATTCAATTATTCAAAATTGCATAATCATTAAAAAAAAAATATTGTGGAACCAACGCGGGAGAAAACTTATTAGTCGTAAAAAGAATTATCAAAATTGGTTTACATTCAGGGATTCAATCACGTAACCTTTAATATTAATAATGAATAAGAGCATAAAGTGTCAAAAAACGGAAGCAAATTTAGTTAGCTAAGTTGACGTTGGCCTAATTAAATTTTGACACATATTTTTTTTATCAAAACGCGCTTTTTCTGTGAAACATTTTTCTTGCAAGTAATTGTATGGAATTTTTTTTAGATCAGATAGATTTTTTAAAATAAATTGGGGAGAATTTTTTTTAATATAAATATACATACGAATATGTATGTATTGCTTACAATGTTTAGCATGATTAAAATGATATAGCTACTTTCAACGATTTAAAAATATATTTTATGTTTATACTCAGATCAAAGTAATAGGGAAAGATAAGCATCATTACGAATGCATTGTTTCCAAATACATTCATAAGACATTTTTTTAATTGTTTTAATTTAATCTTGCAAGATAATTTCCCCCATATACTAAGCAATAAATGTACATTATGGTAACCTTATTTGCACGCACATAAAAAAAGTTGAACTGTCTTTAGCGATGCATTTGTATAGGAACACTTTATCTATAAAATCTAAGTGCGTAATATAGATAAAAAAAATACAGATTAATAGAAAATTATCTCTTTTTTTTAATCTCTTAATATACGCTGGTACAATATACCGGTACAGCTCTTTCCCATGACTATAAAATTCTCCCGTTTTTCATCAAATGGGATGTCAAACAAGTATATTTATTTGATACCATAGTGGTAAAAAAACTGGTTATTTGATTAATTCCGCTACCATTAGTATGTGTGTGACTGTCAACACTAGCATAGCGGAATTAAGCCAAATAATTCCATTTAAATAACTAGTGATATAAACTTCCGCAAGTAAATCAGTAAATCACACCTGCGATGCCTCTAGTGTGCGGATCATGGGCGGCGGTGGGCACTTACCGTCAGATAAGCCGCACGCTTGTTTGGCCTCTGTATTATTAAAAAAAATAGGTATAAAAAATTTTTTGCTAAAACTTACATTACTTATTTTCTCCCTACATGTTGGACAAGACTATAATACTTAGTATGTAATAGACATACTGTTAGCCGTATCGATAAATATCGGTGCGGCCGAACCAAGATCCAAGATTTGCTAATGCTAAAATCAATCACCAAGTTCAAACGTCTATTCGAGGGTTAAGGCAAAAATTTTTAATAGCTATATAAATATTAATGACTATTAGTTCAAGTTGTTAAATGTGATACATGATAGTTTTTTTTTTTTAATACATACATAATAGCTACCACATGAGACAGTATTGCTCACATAAATTACGATTTAATAATGATATTCAAAACTAATTGTATGGCCTGGGATATGGCAAGAATTTTTACAGAGGAATAACACCTGAGTCCTCATGAATCACGAATACTCTGTTATGTTCATTGTATTATGTCTATAAAATACTAAGTTGTATAAAAAAAAAACTAATTGTATCCTGTGGCTTTGCCCCCATGAATCACGAATACTTCAAGTATTAAAATAAAATACAACTTCACCGTATACCAAATATCATTCAAATCCGTTCAGCTGTTTTTACATGTAAGAGTAATAAAAATCCATCCATCCTTACAAACTTTCGTATTTATAATATTTGTAGAATTCTTGGAAGGATTATTTATTTGCACACTAACTTTCACTAAAATATATTTAGACATTTGAACGTGATTGATTAAAAAACGTTTAAATAAATCAATACAATATAAACATTGAAACTTTTTTTTTAATAATAGTAATAAATAAACAGACCATCTGTTTCATTAGTACTTTATTTTCATACAAGTTACTGAATTTCTCTTCATCTCCTGTGGGCGTCGTAAGAGGCAACTAAAAGAATTTATTGATTAAGAGATCGGTAGCAGCATCCTTCTTAAAACATCACTAAAGCCTAACTATAGTTGTGAACCCGTATGCCTAGCGTGGCATGATTTTGCTAGTACCAAAACCTTACTTATGGGAGAGGCCTATGTTCAGCAGTGGACAGTTAACGGCTGATACAGTATGGTAATGAAAATGTAAAGGGGGGGAAAAGGATTGTTAGTAATGGAGACTAAAAATCCCATTGCTAGCACTATACCCAACCAGGTCGATCTCCTCGTGGTTCCCCCTGGAAACTATCATGGTTAATTCCTGATGAATTCATCATGATGGGCTAACTGACCTGTTTTCATTCTCATCGATCACCCTTCACTGGTGCTCCGCCAGCGTATCCAATTGGCGCGGGCGGGGTTACCATTCCATTTTCATCCACAAAAAAAAATGAAAATGTAAACGACCAAATAATCTTGACGAAAACTGAAAAAAACTTGACCACAAATCAGTCTACTGGTGTTCAATAATAGTACAGATCGAAAATCAAATAATTGATTTAATGTTTCGATTTATTAAATAATTTTATTTAGATATGTTACACTCTCAAATTTCTGTGATCAATATTTGATTATCTTTTAAATTTACTTCTTTTATATTCGACTATAAGTGGTGAAATTTATACAAGGTGTTGTGTTTATCAAAATATTTATTATGAGTTAGTCAGAAATTTTAAATTGAGACGCAATTTTGGCTTCAACCAGAAATTGAACTTATGAGTACCAGCAGTAGATACAAAATTCATAGTTACTTATAAACCGCTAAGGGGACACCGATAAATGAGACTCACAGTATTAACATTAAGGTATCTTGCAGAAAAGAGAACCTAAAAAGTTAATACCTTATTATAATAATGAGAAGGGTTTTGAATTTTATAAACACAAGGATAACAGTGGATTTGCAACATGAAATCAGATAATATAAAGACAGATTAAATGACATCCAATCTCTTCTTTTCTCTCTCATCGAATATTTTAGTTTATCTTCGTAAATATATTCTTGAATCATGATTATGAAAATTGTTTTATTGGTTCATTTTTTTTTTTACCTGTGGTAGTAGTATAATTTTTTAGAATCGATTTCCAATTAGAAATGAAATGCAAATTTATTAGATCTATGATATGATCAACAAAATGATTTGATCATAGTTGTACCCAATTTCTAGGCCCGAGGGCAAATCAGATTTGTGGCGATTGTGACGCTTGCTTACAGCGCAGTTTTTTTTTTTTTTTCAAAAGTTAATACGTAATATATTGTAAGGCAATAACATAAGTCATACAATTAGGAGAAAGGGCGGCTGCCTTCTACTGATACTTGGATACGCCTATTGATTAGATGATCTTCTACGATTAAATTAAAAAATATACAATAAATTTGTAGTGTTTAAATTTGATCGAGTAAATTTTAAATAAATTATTACAATTGATAAATAATATAATTTGATATTATTTATCAATTGATAAATAATATCAAATTAAAATATTAATATGCAAACTATCAATATTAGTAAGGATTAAATACTTTTCCCTAATGATATAGTTATATAATTTATCAACGTAAAAACAAGTTTTTATAGCTCTGGATTGATTTTGCACATAGCTCTGAGACGTAATTCTCATGTTTTCATTGAATACATCATTATTAAATATATGTATATGTAATATATGGAATGTATAGACAGTTAGGATATTGTTTAAAGAAACATTATTTTTGCTTGTGTAAATATTACGAAACTATTCTCACTAAAATACATATCGCAAATGCAACTTGTTATGCGATTTGTATTTTAGTGGAAGCCGAGCGGAACTTAGGAAATCAAATAAAGTTTCTTTTCATACCCAGGGAAATGGGAGCTATCACATGATTGGAAATGCGAAATTTCCTTATATTAAAACTGACAAAATTTTGAAAGTTCAATCTGCATCTAGTAAAAATGTGTCCAAGTCTATGCAATAATATTCATTGCTAGTGTTTTTTTTTATATATTCATAAAACAGACTTCGTGTTTGTTTTCAGTATTTTTATTCACCGAAACTGTATAAATAGTGTTGTACGTATAAAAGTTTCGTTTAAAGATTGATGCGTGCTGATGTTCCAGCAAATTAGTTTTCACTGCCCCAGGGGGGTCGGTGATGGATGGATCCACAACAACTGTCTGTTCAGTTTTGTGAAACTGGGTACTAAAAAATGTCTTTAACTGAATGTGGTTACATGTTGAAATAAGCCAAGTATCATCTCAGATAAAAATAATACATTTTTCTCATACAAAAATAATTAATTAAATTATTAAAAAAAAAGTAATCCTAATTTTAATTTATTGTTTTGTGTAGGTATATATGGTAAACACTATTATACAAAATAATTTTATATTACATCAGGTAATGACCAAAATATAGAATGCTATATTGCATAAAAAATATGTTTTTTCAGTACTTTTTATTTTTTTAATACTTATAATTCTAATAATATTAAATATGAAAAGGTATCTAACCTTTCACTATGACTTTGTTATATGAATCAAAAGTAACTGAAGTGTTTTAATCCGAGTACCTTTTCATTATTCCATTTTTCCTTCCATTTCATTTTACCAATAACCGTATAATATAATATATAAACTTGGTTAATATTAAAGTATTTTTTAGCTAATAATTGTGAGAGATTACTTATTTGTGTATTCATAGTGTGAAACTTAATAACTAAAGTTAGATTCTAACTTGCTAAACTAACTGATAATAAATAGCAAAATAACTAAATACAAACGATAGATGGCTAAATTAATAAATGGCATTGCTTCGTAAAGTCTTGGCCTTTACACTGTTATGCACTAAAACAGAACACTTTTTTTTATTGACTGATAGAGTATTGTGTTCCGTTGAGAGATTGGTATGGAATTTCTTTGTTATGTATGAGCCGTGAGGTACTTTGAAGCGCCCCGTGAGCTTAAGTGACGCTTCAGTTTTGTTTCAGAAGTGTTTGATTCCCTTGAGACTAGTTGAACAGCAATTGGATTTTAAGTAAAAAGATTTGTAGGCGCGCCTAAACTATCGTCCAATGGAAGAATCTTTAGAAATACGAGACCTATGGTAAAGTATCTTGTGCGTGGATAAATGAAACATGAAAAGTGAACGTTTATGAGTAACTGAGCCTATTTGTAATACAAGTTTAATTATTAATATGCACGTTAAACTCTAGTAATTTTCATGTCAATAATACCAGAATACCTGCAAACAATTAAAACAGCGAATTTGTAATAAAGTGCTCGTAATATTATAATCAAAACAAATTGCCTGGTAATTTTCATTCGGAACTTGGCCTCACTTAATCAAATAATTGTTTGCTTTAAATTTTAGCTCGATTAACGTTAATTCACTTTGTACATTATTTAATATACCAAATTTTCATTAATAAAAATTAATGGGTATATATTTTCCTTAAAACATTGGGCATAATTTGTTATATCATTTAAACATCGTTAAGCTAAATAAACATATTATGAATGTGTTTGTTTTGCTTAAAAATTATGAACACCTTTTGAACAAATTAATTAATGAGGGTTGAACCGCCTATTTAACGACAGTTGTTAAATTCGCTGCTCCATATTAATTAAGTTGTTAGTTATATTGATTTTCTGGTTTAATTTGGTGAAAATATAGGAACTGAAATGGCAATGCCCCACTCGAAGGACTGTTAACCGATTGGGGAAAAGCTCATGTGGTAACCCCGTAGAGGCCTAAATATTAATTGTTTATCAATTTGAAAACAATTTTTGTACTCAATGTGCTACATGAAAAAAAAACACTTGTTCTGTATAGTAATACTTTTATAGAAGTTTCATTACGTGCCTTAATCACTCACTAAAAAGAAAAGAACAGTTTTAAAAATTATTGTTCACGGATAGGGGAAGTTTTGGACATCAAACAGGCAAATGCTTGGAATTTTCGGTAACACAATGTCTAACACAAAATACCTCAGTGCTCAACAGTGAAATGGAAGGTGTGGGCATGATAATATAGTGTATTCTATACCGTCCGTGGTGTGTTAATGTTTATAGGCGACACGATATGTGTTCATGCCTTACTTGTCATGAATGCCAACGCATGGGGAGGAAAATTCCAAACACGAGCGCACAGTATCATGTTGTTTGTATGTATAGGTATGCGATGGTTACCATTTTCCATCTAATGGGTCGCCAACTTTTGTCATTAGCAGTGGTAATTCCATGTTCATTTTCTCTTTAGCATCATCACATTATCTACCACCCTACGTTAAATAGGTAGTGAGTTCTCATCATTTATACCCAAAGAACATATAAGTAATTTCATTAGAAAGGTACTTATCTACTTAATGAAATCGCTAATGTAACTGCTTATGTGTATTTATTTAAATTATTTGTAAGCAATTACATTTTGTATTAACTCGTCTGTCATTAACGTACTTCTGCATTAATTTCTGAGATGAATGAAATCTTGTTTTTGCGTACGAGCTCCGACTAGCTTTATCTCACAGGGTTGTATATATAAGTTATAAGATTAAGCGTAAAATAAATGCCTACAAATGTAATTATATATAATACAGAAAGTATTTACAATAACATTACACAGAAAATAATATTCAAAATAGAAAATATAAATTATAGATAATAAAGATAACAATTTTTTTTTCTTTCTAGTAATATATATATATATATATAAATATATATATATATATATATATATATATATATATATATATATATATATATAAAACTAATATACTTCTTAGAATCACAAAAAGTACCTAAATAAAATAATTACATATAATTTGCGAATTCTATTTCTCACAAGTCATAACTTTGTAGTACTTATTTATTTGAAACATTGAAACGATGGTTTCTAGGTAAATTATCACTTTGTTCTTTTAAAATACCTTCTTCTGTTATAGTGAAATAAAAAAAAAAACAGAATTTTAAAGAATAAAACAAATAACTTCACGCAAAATAATAGCAAAGAACGCAAACACTATAATGAAACTAGTAGGTGATTTACAGCTCCACGATCTTGAGTAGATGGAGTAACGAGACCCACCAGCGCGCCATGTTGTACCGCGCTAAAATACGTAACTTCAACATTTTATTAACGTATTACAAAAAAAAATTTCACTGAGTTATTAGTCTAGACGAATATTTTAATTTTATTAAACTAAATATTTTTTATATCAGGAAACTTATCAAAGAAAATAAAAATTGTATTCAAATATGGAACATCGCTGTCATATCTGTGTGGCCAATTCGAATGAAGGTGGTGAATTATCAATGTACAATTTATTTAGCCTACTTGGTAAAAAAATTCATAATGCATACATATAACTATGAGACAAATATAGTCAACATTTATTTACAAAGGCAACAATGATTTATTAACAACATTACAATTTTTGTTAACAATTTTATTAGCTATATTAAACGGTTATTATTTCTGTCATTAGTAAATATTTAAAGTAAGTATTACTATATTTATTCGTAAGTATTCAAACCTGTTGCGCTGTAAAAGATCTGTAGTAATTTTAGGTCTTTTTAAATATTTTTTTATTATCATCATTGAAATAGTGAATATATATACATACTTGCTTAACCAAGATAAATCCAAATTGGTGTTATAATTTAAACTAGCTTGTGCAGACAACTATTTTCTACGTAATGTTATTAATATAAAAGTTTATAAAAATATACTCAATCACGCTTAAATGAGTTTCAATGAAACTTACAAAAATAGAGCATAATAAATTATTTCTTCTTGTCCTAATTCGATTAGGCACAGCTTACTTTATACGTACAAACTGTATTTAGAAAATTTTGTCTTTTTGATGATATAGGCATAAAATAAATATTCTCTTCCATTTTTAAATGAAGAATAATTTTTAAAAATTTTATTCGTGTTCGCTATTTGATTATACCTTAAACTTTTGAAGCGGATGTGCTGTTAAAATTAATTACCACCGTGAAGGGAGGTAATTAGTAATCGGCTATTTTGCCAGTACATAAAGGCCTTTCAAATTTGTTTTGAATACTAAATTGACTATCCAGTGATTTAAGTGGCTTTTTGTAATATAATATTATCTAAAATACTAATAATTTGATTTTTTCTAAAAAATAAGGGGAAAAAACTAATAACTCTACATAGATTTGTGTATTTTTGTGTGTATGTGTGTTTGTAATGAATAAACTCAAAAACTACTTTGCCAATTTCAAAAATTCTTTCACCATTAGAAAGCTACATTCACCCTGAGTAACATAGGTTATATTTATTGCTAGAAAAGATTAGGGATCCTTACTAAAATTTTAGTAACATAACTCAAGGTGTAAAAAATGCAAAAAAAATATCTTTCGTCGCTTGCGCTACGGAAACCATTGGTAATAAAACAAAAGTATGTTCTATAATATTAAAGAAAATATCAATAACTACTAAAAACTCCACTATATTAGGCATATGCTCAACTATTATCGTTATGCCACAATAACCACTTTTTACATTTTAAAATTTGATAAAAATACCGACCAAAATTACACCATGTTATTCATACTTCTGTTTAAATCCTTATCCAAATAAATTATATTGTTTTCAAAGCTGTTTCAATTTATCTAGATTACTTTTTAAATTGTTCAAATCGGGTATTCCATTCAATAGATATTACGAATTTAATAAGTCATAGAAATAGAAAAAATAACTAATAATAGAAAAAATACCTATTTATTAATCCTTACTTCCAGATTACTTTTTGAATTTTTCAAATCGTAGGTATATTCCATTCGAAAGATATTGTGTTAAAAAGTGTAAAATGTTGTAAAAATGTCCACCCGTGCGAAGCCGGGACGGGCCGCTAGTTTAATATAACTTAAGGAAGAAAATTTCCAGCTTCTGGCTGGCAGAAAAGGCTGGCAACACATCGTCATCTCCACTGGTGTTTCTAGTATTTTATATATATATATATGTTAATGATGTGCGCTTGCGTTTTGATGATGAACGGATGATGATGATGATAATGAATAAATACACCTAGTATTTGAAGCGTTGATGTAATATAAATTTGATGTTATGCGTTGAAGTTTTGTTTTGCGAGTCAGTTACAATTTTGAAAACCTGAAAGGTCATGTAAATTTCTCCTGCGTTATGATTGGCGTTCTCGCGATGTCGTGATGAGCGACTCTTGTTACTGGTTGATGTTGTGTGTGATTATCTATTAATAACTTAGCAGTCGTCCATTGGTTTTACCGCTGAAACCGCTTCATTATACGCAGGAGTGAATAATATTCGTTGCATATTTTTAATGCTTTAACAATATATATATATATATATATATATATATATATATATATATATATATATATATATATATATATATATATATATATATATATATATATATATATATATATATATATATATATATATATATATATATATATATACTCTACCATAGGAGACAGTTACATAGTGTTGGGTGTTAGTGTTAATATTGTTAGTCAGTGAAATATTAGACGTAAAATAATCATATCTCCTCCCCGATTCACTAACTTATTGAGTAGTGAGAACTACTCTTACTACTCAATAAGTTACTCGCCCACTATATCTAATTCCACTTAATAGGCAATTCAACATTCAGTTCTTCTTAAGAAGCAAGCCTTTATATGAAATTAGTTATCGGTTATTCCTAATATATATATACACAAAATGACAGTCGTTGAAACATTTACACTGAGAAGATTTTATAAACCGCATTTTCCGGCATAATCTCAAGTCAGATATTAATTCAATTACGAGGTAAACGATTTAATACAACAATTTATGTACACAACCATTAAAATTCCTCACAGAATAACGTCTTAAAGCAACAAATGGAGTGACGTGCAGCTATTAAAATGTTTTAGCGAATAGCTAGCTGTAATATAAAGGAATTTCTAATTCGTTTTATTTGCACAAAGATTTAGGTGGCGAATTTGCATAGATTACAGGGTTATGACAGCTGAGATTGCTTGCATTTTTTTTTTCTTTATTTTGCAACCGTACTGAATCTAATTATACTGAGACATCCGAATGTTTTATGAGAGCCAGGGCACAGTGAGATTTGTCGCTTGAAAAATGAAGCTACCGGACTGCCGAAGTACCTCGACCTCAAAGAAGATTGCAGCCCAATAATTTTACTTTGTGTTATCATTCCTGATATGATTAAAATTGTGTATTTGTTTGGTCTTACACTACTGCGTTTTATTTCTCAAGATGTCATAAAAGACGACAAAACAATACCACAATATGATAGTGCAAATGAACGAAAATTCGAAATAAAATGCTACCTACTATATGTAAAGTTAATAAATAACCTCTTGTAGAGAAGGATATACCAAAGTTCTTTAGTTATTATAGTAATGTAATATTAATTAGGTAGATTTGATTGTTATTTACTCAAATATTATTTTACTTCATTATCCGAATAAGCCGAATTTTAACCCGAATTTAACAAAATATATATCTAAATACATTTTATATTAAGCTATTTCGATTAGGTCTATTTTGAAGATTTTTATGTACTTACCATCTTTTACATTATATAATAAACTGATTACAATTACTTTTATTTAACCATTAGTCGTTCCTTGCGGCATTGCCCGCTTCTAGTTACATAGTTTCATATATCATTCTCAAAAGGAGTTCTCATAAATCCGGTCTTATATTGTATTATTTATGTAAATGCTAATTATGTACCTAATACCTACATGAAGTTTCGGCCATATCAACTGATCGGACATTTTATTGCATTTCGTACACTATTATTTAGATTGAAATAACTTTTTTTTATTTATGAACTGATTGATATAAAACAAACACTGAATGTCTAGTAAAGTAAGCCGCAATGCACTAATGAAAGTCGCGTTTAAATCAGTTGAGCCGTTTCTAAGATTATCATGCACAAACGTACAGACAAAAGTTCTGTTGGTTGCTAAATGGTTTTTAGAACTTTTGTCTATACCAGTTGCAATTTTATTATACGTATCGATCGCAAAGCCGACTTTAACGAATCATTTATCTAACCACTGCGTCTTACATACTAAATTAACCGTTTCTAAACAGTTATTATAGTTATGTGGATTTCATTTGTTACTTTAAACCGAAACACAGCCATGCAAACACAACAGCTTCATGGTAAAAACACGAATGGGAAAGAGGTGCCCAAGCAAACTATATGTATCTATACTATATCATATACTAATAATATAATGTTTTAGAATAGAAATAATGTTTTGTTATTAGACATAAATATAATATAAGGACTTAATTTGTATTACGTTTTAATAGCCGAGCTTGTGGAGTGGTTTTCCCTTGCTTCTATAATATTACAATGTAAAGCACTTGGTAAATTAGTACTATACAACCAATATTTAGGAACCATACTATCAGTGTCTTCGCTAGAAATTATATAATCTCATAACAATTACTAAACAAAAAATAAAACGGGATCGGCTGGAAGCACTAAGTGTAAGATTTTATACAAAAGATAGACTCAGTCTTGATAAAATTACATAAGATAGGATCAAAAAGAAATCATATTTGATATAGTATACTAGAATAAATCCTTTCGGGTTGAAATTAGTCCGAAATTGTCAGTTGAAAATGTGACAGAAATAGAACTGTCTCGAATATTGGATAGGTATCTACGTTGCGAGTACATTACACCAAGTCGACGGTAAGTGACAGAGATGCGGGCTCGAATTGCAATCTCACGAAAATTATATAATACTTAACTGACGTTCGCTAACGCTATAATCAAATTCTTGCAACTTTTATTTGATTTTTAAATTATCATGCATTAACATACTTTATCTATATTTACGCCAAGTTTTTGTGAGATAGATAGATAGATTGTCATACTGGAATATCACATATGTGAAACATATCACATATGGAAATTTATTATAGTTTACAGCAGTACAGTATATACAGAATAAACTGGAACATGAACATTTTTTAAAAAGATACTAATGAATCCTTTTAAAAAATTGTTCAATAAGTAAAACCAAATATCTCAATCAAACGTCCATCCCATCAAAACATAGGTCAGAAAAAAAAAACTAAAATTTTGAGCCTTTCATACCTGACGCATTCAGTTGTGAAATTAGTATAGAAAACTACACATTTGTTCTTAATTCTTTACCAGAGGAAGATTTTATACAAATATCGTTTACTTGGGTATCTCTGTCTCATTCGTGTAGCAGTTGTGTTTGCATGGTCGTATTTCGGTTTGAAATGTGGAATATGGGCAATAAAATTGCAGGGTGCAGAAGCTTAACACCTTAGTCCTTAGGAATGACAACGCATGAAGGTTATTATAGGCGTCACAGTAGTTAAACATAATGGAGTATCTATTAGGTTTATGGTACAGTTCATGTTTATAGGTAACGATTACGACTTTCCATCAGATGAGCCGTCAGCTTGGTTGCCATTGTAAATTGTATAAGAAAAAAATTTGACTATTTCGGCCTTTATTTCGTTGTGGGGAAAAAATTTTATTTTTCACCGATAGAACACTTATTTTAATGGAAACTAATGATTCTTATTTCCTTACTTTGGTACGCAGATGACTTAATGTTTAGAATTATTTTAAAATTATCTTATATTTACAAAAGAGTAGAGGTAGTAAAATATAAAAAAATTATTTGTTACGTTAAATTCAACTTTCTAAGTTATTAAATCAAATTTGGTTTTAAATTGAGTTTGATATACAGACAGACACACATAAGATACGTTTTAATGTATATTAATCGAAATATCGTATAAAACGATTATAAATAGGCAATATATATATATATATATATATATATATATATATATATATATATATATATATATATATATATATATATATATATATATATATATATAAAATGCGAATCTGAAATAGCGGATATGTCGCGGGCACGTTTGCGCTGTCCACGTTACGTGACAGCGATAAGGAGCAGTGACATGATTTACAAAAAAAAATTTAAACAGTTTTTATATGGTATATCGATATATAAGAGACAATTTGGTATCTTATAAGTTTTAATGTATACAAAACAAATATAATGAACTTGTTTCTATTGTATCCACCTTTCATCATCAGATCTATTTTATGAAGGTGTGCACGACGCACCTTTTTAGTTTCTTTTTTAATTTTATTAAAAAGATGTTTTGTTTGTAATTTGAAGTCTATGTCAGTTTAGTTTTTGTTTCGTTCGCTTTTTTACACCGTTGGTTTGCTTTGTATATTTTTTGTATAATTATATTATCTTTCTAAAACACCGTGTTTCCATACCAGCATACAGTCCTTTCGCCCACAGAAGGTATATGAAATAATTATTGACAGACTAACATACATATGCTAGATTTGAACCCATAAGAACATTAAGGAACTTAGAAAATGAATAAAAAATAAATTAATTAAAATGGCTTCCAATCCGTCAACGTCGTGATCTCCATGTATTATGTTTCCTGTATTCTATACTGTTTAATTCCTTCTCCCCATCTTATCTCTGTGAGCGGTTTAATTTCCTTGTCCCCACTGGCATGTCCAGTAGGTCGAGTAAGTCCCTTATTCTCAAAATCCCTCCTCATACCTCCTCATGCTATAGTGGATCATTTACGGTTCATACGGCTAGTCTATGGAACTCTCTTCCTCTACACATTTATGTAGTGTAGTAAATACATGTGTGTATTTTGAATGTAAGTATATAATTTACTTTGTATTTAGGTTGGCACATTTGGAAACAATAAATATATATTAATAGTAAGTATTAATACTAAACTGTTTCGCTTCTTATTGTACGCACACACTGCCCGCTGGTAATTAGTGCTCCTTTCCACTCAAGGTTTGCTGGAAGAGAACTCTTACAGAGTTAAGCTCGCCTGTTGTACCTCTTTATTTTATATATATTATAATAATGTAATTTTTGTGTACAATAAAGTATAAATAAATAAATAAAAACCAAGATTGGAAAAATTTCAATAAATAATTCTATATTATCTGCTGATGACTTAAATTGACGATGTTTATCAATACGGGTTTTGTCATTTTTGTAATCTAAGTAAAACTAGAAATAGATAAGTCTACCGCACCCCGTATATTTATGTTCCTATGCTTATGTAGGTGTTTTGCATCGTAAAAGGTGGAATATAGCATACAAGATCTAAACACCTCACGCGTATAAACCAATGCGTAAGGAGTTCCATTAACGCACAGAACATTTTACGATCTTCATGGTGTTGTTTTCACGTGAAAATTATCCTTTCCATCAATTTGAGCATCAGGTTGTTTGCCATTGCTGCAACTGCATTCAATAGGAAAAAATATGCCGTTTAGAGACGATATTGTATTTTTTTTCTAGTCACGTGACTAAATTTGCACCAATTTTGTTTTTTTTTATACCTTATTTTTAATTTTGGTAACATAAACACAGACAAGAAATCGTCGTCACAATTGTAGCGACTTAAATATATAAAACAATAAACTAAACATGTTTATGTATAATGCCGTAAATCTCATCCTTTTGAAGAAATAAATAAATGAAATAAATAATGTGTACCTAACATCTACAAATTATTATTATTTTTAAATATGTATAAAAGTCTACTTATATCAAAATGCGAACTTTGAGGCTACTCCACGGATTGTCTTGCCTAAAGTTTGTGTAATACACAGCTTTGGTTGTGTCTTGAAAGTAAATTATCACTGAATACCAAAAGTTGGCAACGGGTTTAATTAATAAATAACATCCAAGGGAACGAACGACAGAGCGTAGTCTAATGATTCCCTGACTCAAGACTGGATACAAAATTCAATTCTGGTCGATACAGAAAACTAATGTAATAAAATAAATATGCTTATTACTGTAATCTTAGAATTGGAAATTAAGCTGATGGTTCAAGACCATAATTAACGCGATGAAAACTCAAGACACCATGTGTATTAATTTATCCCTTTTATTATTTTTATATATAATTTTTATTTTATTTATTTCCAGCTGATAAAAATACATTATTTGAATAGGTATAATATATTCACTATCAACAACGTCGTATTATTAACCCGCAATACTGCCTATGCTGACGAATCAGGCAGAACTTTGCCAGCTTTATCGTTAGCTATTTACTTGTTTTATGCCAAGTACCTTAGAAAATAAACAGAGCGAACCGAATGTCAAATGACTATTCTTATATATATCTCTAACTTCATCCATTTTCATAATTTGTTTCATGCATACACACACACACCATTTCCGAAGAGTCTTCACTTAATACTCTGTATACGGTCTATCTGATCAAAATTTATCGTTAGCGAAGTGAAATTATTACCTCCATTTATTATATAATAATAAAATATTATTATATCTTTTCAGGTAAGAGCGATTGCTGTTGAGTTAACTGTAAAGGTAATGAGGAAATATTATTCTATTTATTATAATTTATTGATTTACGATGGAGAGTGTCTCGTTTTTGTTTGTGATTAGATCATACGATGGAATACGTTTATTTAAATTTTGAATACATTGTGAAAACAAGTACATATGTGGTAAGACGTTTTTGATTCATTTAGGCAAGTGAAGAGGTTAGCTATCAGCATAATAGATTTTGCAACATCGTAGTACTGATCTATCTTATCTTTACGTCATATCTTTTGTAAAATACATAGAGAGATCCCATTTCCAAAGTCGTCTATCCTGATAACCTCCTCTTTATCTCTTATAGATGAATCGCATCTAATTTTACTCTCTGATATCACACGGACTATTTAACCATTATAGGTTAGTCTAGGCCTCTCCCGGTAGCGAATTCCAACCTTTCATCTGATATCTCTTTTATATACCCGAACCAACGTTGCGTGCCCTTTCTCATTTTTACATCAACAGTTTCTTTCAAGTCAACCTTGATTTTTATAAAGATTACGGTACTTGTGGCATTTATTTGAATATTTTTGTGAATATACTGACCCGTATACATTACATAAATTAGATCTATTCCTAATAGAGTTACTCCATTAGACTGGAGCAAATATAATAACGTAATATTTACTAATATGTTATACAAAGTGCGATTAAAAAATACCGTTCTATTATTTAAAAAGTAATAAGTTTACGTCAAGTTCATATTAGTTCCTTTCAAAGTACTCTCCTTGGCTAACGATGCACTTTTGGAAGGGCCTTCAGCTATTTTGTCGTGACTCTATTAATCTTGGAAATCAAGTCGAAATACTTTTCAGTAAGAACATTTTTTTAGGAAGAGCTATGGTCACATGATGTAACGTCTGAAGAATAAGGTGGATGTGGAACCTGTTTTTCTTTTTATTACGTCAGAATGTCACGAATCAGAAGCAATCTGTGACACAACGTATTGTCGTGATCAAGAATGAAGTTATTAGAATGAATTTATTAGAATGCAGTTATTAGGATTAAGTTATTAGCATTTTTCTGGTCTCTTTCTCCGTATATCGTCTCATCACGCGATGTCTAGTTCCTCGGCCAGCCCTCAAGTCATTATTCGCCTGTTGAATCGAACTATGTTTGCCACATTTTGCATGTTTTCAGTTAATTTCAATACTATCAGTATTCAATAAAAGTAAGTTTTAAAAAAATATGTGTGGAATTTAGTCAGCCAAATGTTAAATTAAATGTTAACTTATTTTTTACACTCGTTGTTCTATCTTTATAATCTAAGAGTACACACTATGTTAATGAATTAGTTTGATAAAAGTTATGTTTATTATTTTTTTAATAACTTCCAAAGAAAATAATCATAGTCTAGATATACTGCTTAGGCTCAGGAATAACGTCTTAATACTTACAGTTTTCTTGAGAATTTTTAAAACTGAATCGATAATTCTAGAAATTACAAACAAACTTTATATCTATGTAATAATAATAAGTATACTATTATTATTGAAAACGAAATTTTATAAAAATATTTTCATAAATAAAACATTTAATAATAACCCGATTCAAATAAAAAAAAGTATGAAAACATGATTAAAAAGTATTATAAACTGTTTTTCTTAAAAAAATATCTTTATATTATTATTTAATATTATTATATTTCTTTATTAACCAATGTAACAGTTTTCGTCATACAATGGCAAGTCAAAATTTACATTATAATTTAGAAATTAATAAAATAAATTATAACAATGATAATAATATTTGAATTATAAAATAAAAAATAACAATATAAATTAATTACAGTTAACATTATAAATTAGTCACTACATGTCTATATAATGGTTAAATATAATGGAATTGTCACACTTCTTACAATTAAACATAAATAAATAATAATGTCATAATTTAATATTGGCATTTAGGTATTCGGTCATGTTGTAAAAAGGATATTGCTCAAAATATGTCTTTATTTTATTTTTTAATTTATTTCTCGGCAATTGTGTTGCTGAATTGGGTAATTTATTATATATTTTTATTTTTAGATGTATGCCTTGTTTCATAGTGTTTTTGTAAGATTCATGAATAACTATGTAAAAATTATAATTAACGAATATACATATAGCATAATATATGCAAAAAAATAATTAAATTAATAACCATCTCTATTCAAAGTGAAGTCAAAGTAAGGTTATATTATCTGTTAAACGAAACTCCTAAGTGCTTTATTATTGATTTGTTAAGTTACAACTAATATTCGAAATATCCACCGAAGACCTCTCAGAGTTATTCTCAACTGTAGGCCCTTAAGATCGATTGGTACATTAAGTCCGAAGTTAGATTGATTTATTGCTGTTTAGTTTTGTTGACAATTTGGAACGTTACAATCTCGCATTATATTGTCACGGAATTTGTCCTCTATGGCTTTGTGTTATAAAGGGTTTGTATTGTGATGTGAGGCTGGCGGTACATGTCAAAACCTATTGTAATTTAATAATTAAAAATTAAATTTAAAAAATAAACTCTATAATATTATTTTATAAGATATCATATTCTAATCCTAATTATCGAATTAATTATGCATTTTTTATGCAACTTACAATGGCAAACAAGTTGACGTCCCACTTGACGGAAAGTGGTAACCGTCGCCTATAGACATGAGCAGTACCATGGACATAACAGAGTACACTGTTTTGCCCATGATACCCCCTTGCGTTGCTATTCCTGAGGACTCGGGTGTTATTCATCTGTACCCTGTAAATTCATTGATATACCCTTCAAACCGAAACATAGTCATGCAAACACAACTGCTTCACGGTAGAATCACGAATGGGGCAGAGGTGCCCAAGCAAACGACTTTTGTATAAAGTTTCCCACTGGTAAATTATATTTTATATCTGGTAAATATAATTTATATTCATTATCATACATTATATACATGTATTATTTCTTAACTGGCTTTTGTTTGCAACTTTATATGCGTGTATTTTGAAACCTTTAATGGTTGAATTTTTAAAATTATTTTCTTATTGTTTATATACGCCTTCAAGATTCTGTATTATTTATATAAATATATCTATACTATAATATAAAGAGTAAATCCCTAAATGAGTGACTCCTCAATGCAAAACCGTAACTACTAAACTTAGAATTACAATATATTGGCAGGTTCCTTTTATTACCTACACAAGCATTAAGAAAAGATTTTTTTAAAAAGTAAAAATTAAATCATATATATCTCATATAAAATTAATGAATGTTAATATCAGTATTTTTAAAAATTTATCCCCTTATTGCATTAAATAAGGGATAAAAGTTAATTCAACAAATACTTTTGTACATTAAGAAAAAAATAATAAAATACCTAATAATAAATCTTAAAATCGGAACATAATATTTATACGATTGCTTGCTTAACTAAAACAAAGCTTTGATCGAAGTTCTGCATGTAAATTAGGCGATAAAAATTAATATGGGAATATATATTATAATATTATTTTTTAAAACTGATTATATGAAATCAATAAAATCTATTTAAATAAAATATAAATAAGTACTACATTATAATTTTTATCCTCAAAAAAATTTTATATACGCATAGATGAACCTTATTCTAACTTAATACATAGACAGAATACTTCATATATTGATGAATGTGAGAAAACCCACGGGATGCAGCTAGTATCTAAACAATTTCCGTAGAAGCATTAAAGTGACTGACAAGTAGAGCCAAAATCATAAAATAATCAAAAAGGTATTGCCCAAAGGATTAACAAGCTATTAATAATGGATCTGCCCAAATAGCTCAAGGGAAAGCAAGAAATTTGTATGCGTATGAAGAGAAAGCATTTCTGTATTTTCTTCCACAGTCGGCAAGAAACAGATTTTCTATGGAACAAGCTAATAGTAACTCTAGTTCAGTACAGAACATTATGAATTCTGATTATTAAAATCAAACAGACCATGAATTTCGAATCGAAATAAAATATTATGTCTTAAAAAAGAAATATTTCGCGCTTTTTTTCGATGCTAAATAGGAATGATAGCGTTGTATTATTTGGAATCTTTTGTTGACTTCGACTGTATTAATTTTAACTCGATACATCTGAAAAATCTATTACAATTGGCAGGTGTTCATTAAGTTCTTTTTTATTATTTTCTTGAATACTCATATTTCTTTGTGAATTTCTTTTTAGGGCTCTATCAGTCTGTGTATGATGGAGTTCTGACATTAATCCTACTATTATTGTGTGCAATTAAAATTTATTTATGGATATATAAACTTGTCGAATTTCACAGAATGGCAATAAATTATTTAGAAAATTTCCAATAAATAAATGTTGTTATGTTTGTATATTTTATGTATGTATTTATTGTATTAAGGAAGTGAACTGGGCTGTCGTACTCCTTTAGTTGGTAAATATAAATGAATAAATAACTATATATAATCAGCGATTCAACAGCATAAATAATAACTTTGATATTTAACGTACTTGTAGTATTAATAGATTTATCCTTTCTTTACTAATTGAAGATAGTTTTTTCACTGATTCAAGTATTCTTTATAATAAATATCAATAGTCAAATGTTAATATTATTTATTCAGTTAGGACATTTTTTTTTTCTATCACGAGTGATAAATATCTTAACCCACAACAAAAAAGTAGGTTATTGCATTTTTGTAATTATATTCCTAGCATGATAAATTTGTTTTATTCTTGATAATATAATCATTTACTATATCCATATAATACCTATTTGCATCACGTCAACTCAATCTATAGATAGGTAGAACATATATATTTAATGTGTTCCTACGATATTGCAAGGCTTACATATTGTACAGGTATCTCGCAGTGAAGTTAATATGCTAGTTTGTTGAGAGGCATGTACAACAAAGCCGAGACGTAGCAGAATCCAGCCCCTAATGAGGCTGCCCTCTCCACAACTCGTCTGTCCGTGTTGTTACCTCCACTACTATAAATAAATACCTACATTAAATAGCCGAGCTGAGAAAAATAAGTTGTAAGTTACATTATATTATAATAATAAACAAATTACGTAACATTATTTTGTAAATAAAACAAAATTTATCTATATTTTAAATACTCTATCGGGATTTAACGTGATGCACAATTTTTGCCAGTAAAATAGTATCTGTACAATTTCGGTATTTCTCTTATGAAACAGATCATATTTTTTTTTTATAATTACACGATACGTGCATCCAGTTTAGATTTTTTATTATAGAGAGAGCGAGGATACTATTGTCATTACAATAAATTTGTGTTGGGTTGCCAACAGTACCTGCATACATACCTATTTATTTATTGCCGACATTAAAATACGTGTAAAGAACGCCTAAGTTTTAATTTAACCAAAATATATCTAGTTTAATCAATGTCACAAGATACATTATTAATAGTTAATTTTTTTTATACAACTTAGAATGGCAAACAAGCTGACAGCCCACCTGATGGAAAGTGGTAACCGTCGCCTATAGACATGAGCAGTACCATGGACATAACAGAGTATACTGTTTCGCCCATGATACCCCCCATGCATTGCCATTCTTGAGGACTCAGGTGTTATTCCTCTGTATTCAGTAAATTCACGCCATATCCCACCCTTCAAACCGAAACACAGCCATGCAAACACAACTGTTTCACGGGTGAAACACGAATGGCAACAAAGAATTGTCAAAATCAAATACGCTCTTTAATTAAATGATCATCTGTCATTTATATTCATAAGTAGATGTTTCCGTGACTTCACTCTCGTAAATCAGTATATAAACTTTATTTACTTTATTTCATTAAATAACCTACGTCTTAAGTTAGATTATAATTTACTACCCATTTATCATATTTCGTTCAAATTGGTTCAGCCATTGAGTAAGAGATAGACAAACTTTTTTACTAACCTTTACATTTATAATACTCGTAATAGTAATAATTACGATTTAACATAACATTACTAGATTAAAAATATATAGGTAAAATATATATAAAATAAAACTAAAAAGAATATTCCTGAGTTGTATTAAAATTTTTGTTATATGTATGTATATCTATTTCTAAAGTTTTAAACCTTGTTTGTATTTTTCAACTGTTTTCCTCAGCTTTCCTCGAACGAGCCCGTATCTTATGTTCCCGTGGGTATTTCCAGTAATCCTTTCCTCCTGTTCTCTTTATGTTATAGAACCCGTGTACAAAATATCATGTTTCTAAATGTATCAATTTCGGTTGCGATCAGTCAGTCAGTTTGTTAATCTATATTTACAATATCGTTTATTTAGTCTATAAAACATTCAGCAAAAAGTAATTAATTCTATGAATCTGAAATTTAGAACATAGATTTATTTTATAACATAAGCATCAATTAAGAAAAAAAGTTTTTGAAAATAATATCGTAAAGGGGAAACACGACAGATATTTTTTATCACAGTATAAGTACACTTATAGCGGTAAATAATTTAAGGTTACTCGTACTTTCTATAATTAATAGAATCTCGTCCTTGTCTCAATTCGTGAAGGAACCATAAAGTAAGACAATTTTATAAACCACTTTTTTTAATGTAACCACTTTTTTCGTGCTGAAGAAGGGCCAAATTAAAAGAACCCGTAACCTGCGAGCGTATATGAAAAGATTGATGAATGTGGAAGAAGCGAAAACGGTTTGTTTGAATCGAAGCATTTGGCGTTCCATTGTTTCTGCCTACCCTAATGGGAGACAGGCGTGACAGATATGTATGTATGTATGTACTTTTTTTAATAAATAACAAATGTATTTTATATATTCTATTTGTAAGACTAATTGGAGTAGCTGACATATCAGCCGTTATTGTTCACTGCAGAACATAAGTCTTCCCCTTGATGAATTTTGCTAGTAGTTACCACGCTTGGCAGTCGGGTTGGCAACCGCAGTTAGGCCTTGGAGATGTTTTAGAAGGAACGCTGCTGCCTCTTACTACAGCCAAGGGAATGGAAGGGGGTGGCCTATTCTATTCCGGGACCACACGAATTGACTTAGATATGTGTATTTTTGTAGATAAGTCTCGTCTTCTCGTATTTGATATAAAATTAATTAATCATATCTAGTCACATTATTCGTTAGCATAACAGGAATCGGTATAGATTCAATAATACAAATTACTATCAAGTCGTTTATCTCCAAGTGACTCCAAGTCGTTGAAGCACTTAAAATTTAATTTACAGAAACAAACTTACCTGGCCCACCCAGTTTAGAATAAACTTAGCCGGCGAGTCTACAAACTTGCTCGAAATTACGGCGTATTACAGGAAATTACGGTCGTAATTAGCGTAAACTACAACGTCGGCGCTTCCACAGATCTAAGGCGTCGTTCACAATGAAAGCTAGATGAACGAAATACAGGAAGCAAAAAAAGTTTGATTCATCCTCATAATTTGTACTATTTACAGTTTACTGCCGAGCATAACACTTTTTAATAGACCGCCGGAGACAACCATGAAATCACTGATATAATTATTGATTTCTTTTAACAAATTTCAAGTGGTCTTTCCATGTAACTAGGGACTAACTATATATATATATATATATATATATATATATATATATATATATATATATATATATATATATATATATATAGTTTTTTTCTGTGGATTTCATTGTTAGTTCATATAATGACTAATTGTTTGAAATAATATGTTAAGTGCCTCGGTACAATATAATACCTTGAAATACTCGAAGTCCTCCACAAATAATTGCTGAGTACTTAATCCCTGACCGGTTCCACCCTTTTAAGGTATTTTCAAAGGTTTATATACAATATTAGTAACTGCCTATTTGAGTTTTCCTTCTAGACATAAATTTAACACACTAGCTATATCCTGCTGTATTGCCCACGTGAATAAGTATTTAAAAAACTATATATATTATCTATCTAAGTATTCAGAATACTTTATATATTATTTATATACTTGTCCTTTCAATTTCAAAATTATATAGATTATTCAAGTTATCTGGACTTGAATAATCTACTTTTTAAGTTTCAATAATAATTTACTAATATTAATTTGACTTGACAATATTTTAAACATATGTGTGCATTTTAAAAAATTTTCACTATAAAATCTCTTTTTTTATCTTAGTAGATAATGATAGAAAGTTAATTTAGAGGTTAAACTTTAATATATAATTAATTAGGAACAGTGAACTTCAAAACTTAATAATTAAAAACTCTATTAATAAGGGCTAAAATTCAACTACTTTCTGTCAACTGTATTAAAAAGTAAATTTTACTCCCATCTATTAAGAAGCACTTAAATATTTAAGTTCAAAATAAAAACCCTTAAAGGATTTCTTTTATAACAGTTTTCCTCAATGAATTCTAAATTAGATTTAAAAATTAAAAGCAGGGGTATCAAACATTTTCCTCGTCTAAAATTAATTACGTGAAATCTCAGTATAAATCTTCTCTAAACAATAAGAGGACGCGTTATAAATCAAGCAACAAAGGATATTTTCAAGGCTCGTCATTAGGAGACGAGCAGAATTGTTTGACTGCAGATAGCAGCAGGTGTGATGAAAGTTGGTGACAAATTACTGGGATCGTCAAGAGCGTTAATAACGGATAAGGTATAAAAAATAATATGCTATTAATTTTCTAAAACATTTATATACTCATGTTAATTAAAGAATGGTTCTGTGTGTACATTATTCTCAATATTATATACCTAATTAATTGTAAATCCTGATTTCGTTTCCGTAAAAAAATGACATAACACACGTACGTTATTAATCTTTTAAAATATTTAATTTGATATCATATTTTTATTAATAATAGTATTTAGAGATGAGTTTACTTTTACAGTACTAACTAGCGAGTCGGTTCATGTGTACTCACAAACGGCAGCGCGATGAAATATTGATATTAATAATGAACACATCTATTATAATTATATAGACTAGAATTTATTTTACATAAATAGGTATTCAATATAATTCCACATAAATTAGAGATACTAACATTTATGATTACCGCATCCAACGTTTATATTTTTCTCTGACAAATTACCATACCCGAAATTTGGCTTACAGAGTCATTAAAGGCAAAAATGTGTATAACTCAGCACGCTTAGCTGTCTCGATGAAAAATCGTTCTCTGCTCACATAAAAAGTTTCGATTGAAAAAATGTTTTTAAACCCTGACTTATTCCATGTCAAGTAAAACGCTTGAAAAATGAAATTAGATCGGAAGAAGCGATAAATTAGGAATATCTGGATTTATAATTGATTAATGTAACTTGAAAGCGTGAAAAATATTTATATATATATTTATATATATCTCGGTAGTTTTTATTTGTTGTAACCTGTGGGTATCTATAATTAAGTAACTTTAACACTTTGATCAAATTGAGATAATATATTTTTATTTTAATATTATATTATAAGAATATCCTAAAAATTATACCAATTAATGTTCTTAATAGTCTATATATATTGATTTATGTAATTGATATTCGTAACACATACAATCAGTAATAGTAAATATGTTTCGCATATTTCGCTTTGTCAAAACACAAATGACAAAAATCAAGCCATACTTGTTCATGTCGGTACAAATTTTCGATTTCGATAATCCACAAAGAACGTTCGGGAAAGTTTGCGCCAGTGGAGATCAACTCTGGCCTGTATTTCATTTTATTTTATGTTTTTATTACAGAAAGGGTATAACAAAATATATTATTATGTATAAGACATATTCTGTTATGGCTGGTCATATCTATAGACAATAGTTGCACTTTCAGTCAAATTGTTAAATCTTAAATTATTAAAAATTAATATCGTATAATATACAGAACACTATGCAAGCAATGCTTTATCATATAGTTCCACGAATACAAAGCCAGAGACGCTTATTTTTATGTAACTTACACAACTTGTTTTTCTGTCGTGAAACAGTTGTTGTAGTTTGAAGAGTGGGTTTTGTTAGCGAAATTACAAAGTACAGAAGTATAACAAGAATGATACCTCAAAAGGGATATATACCAGGGGTGTCATAGAATATTCTGTTTACTTTTATTATTGTTCATGTCTATAGGCGACGGTTTCATGTTCTATCAGGTAGCCCGTTGGTTTGTTTGCCATTCTAAATTGCATAAAGAAATACATACGAAAAATACACATAGAAATATAAACAAAATGATTGTTCCCATTTTGAAGGTCACTAATATTACATTTTAACATTTAATATTAATGTTAAATTATTTACTGCTTTCTTTTCTTTCTTACAATTTTACTTTGTGACAAGTGCCCTACTCTACTTTCATTTGTTCTTGATGTTTCTGTTTAGCCTAATGCCATAAAAACAAAAACTTTCTATAAAAGTATTTTAACTATTACACTGATATGTCACTTTCTAAAATAGGTTAATGAGAGATTTGACATTTTATAAATGGGGGGGGGGGGGGTGTAAGTGTTTAGCATTTTGCTCTGTGCATTTAAGATTTAGAAGTACCTACTTATACTTAATTGATTCAATTTTTTAAAATAAAGAATCGAAATTGTATAAATAATAGAAAACATTTTAATAAACACAACAAAAACAGTAAATTATATTAACTTTTAGACTTTTGCCATACATGGTTATTGGTGTATAAGATACGGGAATTCAGTTAGATCACTCGCATAAATTATCATAGTAAATTATATAACTAAAAAGTACTTAATTTCATAAAATATTCCGAATATTGTTAAACCAATTGGGCAGATTACAAAAGTATATAACTAGCGAAAATTAATGAGTTCATTTCAATTTCTTATATATGTAATAGTATTTTATTAGTCATTTATTTAATTTATTAAGCGCGTAGTGTCTAATGATATTCTGATTACCTTGAAGAAAGGTTTAATGTATATACCTTAGACCTTTCGATGAGGTGAACAGTATCGCATTAACTGTAAATTTATTGTGACCCTTCGTAATATAAATTCAAGGAACGCAACCCTTACCGTGCAAAGTTGAGAATATCTGGTCTAACAGTAAAATTGTAAGATTCTCCTACTCACATTCAAAGGTTTTCCTGTAAGAATAAAACTGAGTTAAAAAATATGTAAATATTATTATATATTCACATCCAGGGAACAAAATGAACAAATAAAAAAGACAGTTTTACAGCGAAAGTAATATGAAATTATACTTATATAGTTTACTAAGTATATTGATATATTTATTTGATATAGTTTTATTAGATAAAACATGTAATTAATTTTACATTAGTGAAAATAATTATATTGAGCTAATGCTGAATGTAGGTACTGCTCATGTCTATAGGCGACGGTTACCACTTTCCATCAAATGGGCCGTCAGCTTGTGTGCCATTCCAAGTTGTATAAAAAAAGTATATAATTTTGAAATTAGAAAGTCACATCATTCTATTTTATGCTATGTCGAAAATAATTGTGTCACAATATTTGAATGACAAATTCTATTGAGGACGCTTTAATCTAACCATATGCTACACCTACTTATAAACTTTAAAGGCCATGAATTCGAATCTAGCGGAACTTTATCTATTAATTTAAATTTGAAACGAAACCGATGATGGTGTGTCGCCATTGTATACTTTTGCGTAGGCGAGAATAATATTCCGTCTTCTCTTCTCGTCATCCATAAAAAAACCACGAGGAAATTAATTATCTAAGTTTCGTAAACTGATTCCAATATGAATTATTTATGGGTCGACATTTTCTGTAAATTATATATTTTAATATATCTTACTAGTTTAATAAATGTGAAAGGAATTTTTTTGTTACTTCTTAGCGCCTAAGCGACTTAACTAGTGATCATGTAATTTGGTACACACATGTACTATATGAAATGGAGACGGTCAGAGATCACAGTCGAAGTTGCAGGTAAAAGCTAGTTTGCAGTAATATTTGAAATATAAATACATTACAGTAGGTATATACTATAGTAGTCGCCGTGTCGGTCCCGGCAATATAGTGGACCACTCCTTCCTTTCTCGTGTGTGTCGTAAGAGAAAACTAAGGGAGGTTGAGTGATGGTTAGCAGCGTCCCTCTTAAATCATCCCCAAAGGCCTAACTGCAGTTGTCAACCCGCCTGCCAAGCATGGCAACTAATGGCAAAACTCCCCTTATGGGGAAGGCTTATGTCCAGCAGTGGACAGTTAACGGCTGAAAATATATAATATACTATAGCAGTATTGCACTTGAAAAGATAAAAAAAAAAATACTACGTTAAACACTTATAAACTTAAAACGTGAAGTGAAAATCAATTCTACGATACACCGCGTAGAATACTTTGATGTATGGCCTGTCATGTGGAATAAGCTTGACTTTAAACAGATCATTAAATAATCGATTGAGTGAGTTCATTAAGTTAGTAAGTACTATTAGTGCAGACTACAAATCAAAATTATGCGCTTCATTCATATAAATATAATAATATAGAGAATATGATAAAGAATATGAACAAGCCTAGGTCAATAATTAGACTTGATTATGAACTTTTCGAGATTATTAATTACTATAGTACATTGTTTCTTAACTATTTTTATGTCATATATAATAGTACTAATATAATAGTGCGCCACCTACCCTTTATTTTTCTTTATTTTCTCAATGTTCTCTACCCAAAGGTTATCTGGAAGAGATTGCTTAGCGATAAGGCCGTCTTTTGTATCATTTCTTATTACAGTTAAATGTGTCTACTATTTTATAAATGGTGCAATAAAGTGTACATAAATAAATAAATAAATATGTCGTGACCCACAAAAAATCAGAGTTAAATAAAAAAATCTTGCATCCCCATCATTATAAAATTATAATAATATTTTATCAATTGTATAAATTAGTTATCAATGAGAAAAACAAATGATTTGGAAAAAGATTACGAACCATTTTAGTTAAATAATCAAGTGAAATTCGTAGCCGGATGAAATCAGTAGTCGAATAATTTAAAATAATAATTAGTAAAGAAATAGAAAGTATTTTTCAACAGACTGCGACCCCCTTTAATATCAAATGCGACCCTCCCTCCTCTCCTCCCTCCGAAGAGTCGCGATCCTCCGTTCGAGAAACAATGTTATAGTATATATATCACACTTTTATCAATAAGTTTTTACCCTAAACTAATGGGAAACCAATCTGTCGGTAGAAACGTTTTCGTAAGCGTATTCAACAAACGGAATAAGACACTGGACTTAACTCTTACTGTCTTAGGCACGTGGCAGCGATATATTTATTTGTCACTTGCCAGGGAGTAAGACTGGAACTTTATTATATGAGTATACAAAATAATATGTCGCACCAAAGTACTACAAAGATTGTCTTAAACGTCATACTGTTCCAAAAGGCGTATAAACCCAGAAATTAATTAGATATTGCCTTCATGCAGTTTTGTGACAACACAACGGAACAAAATGTCTTTACAGAAGTTAACTTTTATAATTTAGTAAAATGCAATTAACGCTTTCGTAATTTTGTATGTTTATTATTTTGGAGTTTGTTTAGAAGAGCTGTGAAGTAAACATGTTATTATATTACATAAGCTGAACTATTAGCGGATTTATTTCTTTATGTTTCAGAAGTATTAAAAGGTTTTAGTTAAAAAAAGATGCAATGTTTCTAATTAATGACAACCCTATTAGGGATTATACTCGTGTCATATTATTTAATGATCTGTTCAAACTCATGCTATTAACATATATTGAGATTGATGTTGTAAATGTAAAATTTATATAAAAATCTAAGTAACTTTTAAATTTTATTACTAAATACTATTTATAAATTGTACATAGAAACACTGAATTATTTTTAGCCCTAGTAAATTAAACTAATAAGCATGTAATTTTGTATCTGTTATTTTAATTCTTTTTTTACATTTACATTAGCAATCAAACATACAGTTCGCTTAATTGTATATTATTACACCCTATAAGCGTTGTAATTACAGGATTTTCAAATAAATTCCATCGATGGTTACTCCATAATTGAAAATCTACTGTACCTATTATTTTATCTTAAATAATTTTAGTCAATTGTTATAAAGGCTTGTCTTGAAATTGATAATAATTGTCAGTATAAGTCATCAATACGCTATACGCTTAGCTCATGTATAAATCCGATACCGAATCAACTCACGCCGCCAGCCAAGCGGACGAAATACGCTCCGACATTTGTTAATGACTGAAGTTTCACTTCGGAAAGGTTTTAAACTGAAAACTTTGAACGAGTGATAATTTAGGGGCCATTTTCTGTTTAGCTTTAGTGACACGTCACTTTGTATCTGTAACGCCCATGTTTCACTATTGTAATTGGAAAAAACGAGACCAATCGGAAAGGGTACTTTAAATAAATCCATATGAGTACCTTTGTCTTCTATTTATTCCTTTAATACATTACATATAAAAAAAAACAGTTTGGGTGTTGTAATTAATGGGATGTACATATCTTTATCACCTTGTGGTCGCAGCATAGAAAGGGCCGTCATCTCCTTTTCCGTGAGTGTCAAAAGAGGCGGCTAAGGGAACTTAATAGTCGAGGAATGGGCTGCAACGTCCTTCTTAAAACATCCCCAAAGTCTAACTGCGGTTGCCAGTCCAAGCCTGCCTGGCGTGGCTGCTACTGGTAAAACCTCCCAAAATGATGAGGCCTATGGTCAGCAATGGACAATTAACGGCTGACACGACGACTATTATTTATATAATAACAATACTTAAATCAATATTACAATCTATAGATAATTTTCAAAGTCTATGTTTATTTATAATAATTATTACGACTTACACTGTCCTTTTTAGGGTTCTGTACCAAAAAGGTGCAAAGGAGTCGTTATGATGCGACATAAAAATGAAAAATATTAGGAATCCTCAGGAATGGCAACGCATGGGAGGTATTATGGGTGAAACAGTATACACTGTTATGTCCACGGTACTGCTCATGTCTGTAGACGACGGTTACCACTTTCCGTCAGGTGGGCCGTCAGCTTGATTGCCATTCTAAGTTGTATAAAAAAGGTGTATATTTCATATTAAAAATACAATAGGGAAGCCATTTTATTACATATATTATTAACTAGCGGCCCGTCCCGGCTTCGCACAGGTAGACATTTTTACATTTTAAAAAGTGGCCATTAAGGCTGCACACGCGACGGAAGCTTAAAAATGGAGTAACTTCTCCCATTTTCCCAACATTTCCCTTCACTGCTTTGCTGTATTGAACGTAGCGTGATGAAAAGTATACTATAACCTGCCCAGCAGTATGAAGAATAATTGTACAAAGTTTCGTTAAAATCGGTCGAGTAATTTTTGTTTCTATAACGAACATACAGACATACAGATAAAAATTTTACTGATTGCATTTTTAGCATTAGTATCGATCACTAACCACACCCTGATAGTTATTTTGGAAATATATTTCATGTACAGAATTGACCTCTCTACAGATTTATTATAAGTATAGATTACAAATATTTAATTCTACCATAAATTTAGTGCTGTAATTAGCTAATTGATATGGTTGTTAAAATTTTGATACGATTTGAGATTCTTATACGGAAATGTAAATATCCTAGTACTACATTTTTTTACCATGTACCAAACTGATTGATTTTTGTATGTTTGTTGTAGTAATTTCGACTTTTGAACACGTTCACCTTGTAGTTAATAATAATTTATTGTTTTTATTTCTCTTCGTATTTTCGTGAATTTTTGAACCAATGGTTAATGTACAACATATATTTTTTTTATCTAAAAAAGACAAAAGCTTTTTTAAAGACATCATATATGTACGGAACTCTCGGTGAGTGAGTTACACACTTAACCGGTTTTTTATCTTATGCATATAACCGGTTAAGTGCGAAGTTGGTTTCAGAATACATTGTACTTCTTTATACTTTTAAAATTATTATTTATGCTGCTAAGTGACTGAGACTTTGTTTCAGTTAAAATACTGGAATATTGCAGCACAATTACTAAATACAATGATAACATCTAAGTCCACGAGAATAGTAGAACATAAAGATAAAGATATTTTATTGAACTATCTTGTTGAGTTGTAGTGTTATCTTGCGGAAGTCCATATCGCTGGTTATTTGAATACAATTATTTTGTTTAATTTCGCTACCATCAGTATGTGTGATACTGCCAACTGACAAAGATTGACCACCACTATCACTTCCAGAAGTTCTACAACCTTTAGCCATCAATATCCGACTGCCATTTTGTTGCGACACGTGTTTCACCTCTACACGAGGCATCTTCAGACAAATTATTAGATTCCGCTGCTTGGAGCCAAAGTCCACACATTTATTATATTAGTAGGACTTGTCGGATTCTAAATTATATATAAACAATAAGAATAAATAATAAGACAATAAATAATATGCTTTATAGAATTAATTATGGCAATTCTTGTAATGGCGATCGTCTTTGTTAGACAATCATATTCCATTGTTCTGGTAATTTATGAATAACGTGCTACTCGATTAACTAGCGTGAAGTTGTTTGTAGTCTTTTCTCTATTCAACCGACTTTAAAAAGAAGGCGATTCTCAATTCGGTCATATTTTTTTTATGTTCGTTACCTCAGAACTCTCTCAGATCTAAATAGATTTGATTTCTTTTTATCTGAAAGAATATACTTACAGGTTGGTCTCAATGAAATTTTATTTCAAATTTACAAAATTGGTTTAGCAGTTTAGTTTTTAAATAAATATTACTGGTTTTGTCACAATTTCAGTAGATTTTTTTTGTGGTCCACAATCTTTAACTTCTTTCATAATAAAAAATATTATGAAGATAGAAAAATATACATAATTACTCGTAACATCATATTCATGATAGTTTTATTGCCATTTTTGGTAAATAAAATCCTACGACAATATAAAATGTAAAAAATGTCATATATATATATATATTCGATTTCTACCAAATAAATCTAAACAGTGCATTTCAGAATAAAGTATTTATTTCATTAGTAGGATATGTTGTTGTGCAATTGCCAAGTCATTATAGTAGATTTGAGATCTCACAACTTTTTGTAGCGAAAAAACTACATTGCGTGACTTGGCATTTTGTACATTTTATGTTCTTGTTAGGATCTTATTTATTTTGTAGGTCGTTCTTCTTTTGCCTCAGATAATATATCTGCACGACGCGTTATTTGAATGAATAAACATAATTTTCAATAAACATAGAATAATGAAATTTCGAGACTTTTCATTTTTTATTTTCTTTCTTTATAAGCTAAATAATAATTAAAATGTAAAATTTGTAGTTAGTGAGGTTGCTATAAGTACCTTTAAATTTTAATGATCAGTGAATGTGTCAGTGATATATTTAAAGAACGTTGACTAGCAAAAATTCATAAAATAAATTATATAATATATTGGCAATATAGCTCATTATAGTATGTCCCTTAATTATTACTAAAAATTTAAACTTCTTGCTTTATCCACAATGAAGTAACAGGAGGTCAAAAATGGCGTGAGTTATTTTGAGAAAAAGATGGTACGGTGAGCTCGCTAAGCATGATGTTTACTTGTAATTTACTTTTTTAAAATAGAAAGAGGGTATAGTGTTTATTTTTAAAATAGTGAGCATTCTTCTGGAAATAGCAAGAAGTAGGTTATATTTTTTAACTCTTATTGACTTCAATCTTATATTAATTCTTATATGAGATTGAAATTAATAAGATTATATTGAAATTATTATAGGACCAACTCGAAATTAAGAATAAATCCTTTCACATTCAAAACAGAATTTAATAAATTCGGAATCTCTTTTTTTGTTGAAATCGCTTATCAAAGAGTATATAATAATAATATTCTCATTCTTCTTTAACTAATTCAATTTAACACAAAAATAAAATAAGTAAACATTTAAGATTTTTTGTCTTATATTAAAATTTTTGTTTATGTTCCTAGTACTAATTCGTTAAGATGTTTGTATGTTTGTTACTTAATAATATTTATACATATAAATGGACTTGGATAAAATTTGGCACACAGGTAGATTATATGCAAATTTAGCACATAGCATTCTTTATATAATAACTTACGCAGGCGAAACTACGGGAAACAACTAGTTATTATTAATTTAGTCTTTGATTAACTAGTCACTGATTATTGGCTAAGCAACATATATCTCATAAGTAAAGACTAAGAGACTTTATATCTCTTTGTCTTTCTTCAGTAGTGATAAATATTTCAAGCCACATGATTCCGTTATTACGTAGTACTTACGTAGGGTTTCGTACGTTTTGATGATGGCAATTCGTGTGTGAACAAGCCGTTACATAACTATTTCACGTATTTTCGCATTTCGCAGAAGCAAGGTTCGCTTGAGGATGAAATACTATCTTATTACATACGTGTAACCCTCTTACTAGTTTACCTATTTCGAATTCTCATAACTGTCTATATAGAGGTAGTTAAAGTTATTTTGTAGTATATACATAAACGTTTTTAGTATATTATAATTAAGCCTAAACCGTAGTATTTTTCAAATTAATTTGTGGATTATTATTTTTAAAACTTACGTTAACTTTTTAATGATGTTTATATATATGTATATATATTTTATGAACTTACTATTATGTTTGTTATTTCCGACAATTATTTCAAATTTATCCAAAAGTCTTTTTCATGGCTCTTTGCGTCACAGCGTTTCGTCTCTCATTTCGACAGAAGACAGCAGCAGCGAAGACGAAAGTCCTTTGCAGTCATTACAACCACATTGGATACAGTTACTCATTTACAATACCACCATTGTCTCTTACCACCGCTATCTCTTCTCACAGAGGTGAAATGCAGCCCGTAATACGAGACGAGACGTCGTGGCACTCTTGAAAGCGTGATATAGATATGGGAAACTATTTAGTTCTTCTTCGAACCTTAATTTTTTGAGAAAATATCTTTATTCGCTAATTTTACTCTATAAATAAAGTAGAATTATTCGTAACCATAATTTCAGATAGCCCGTCTTTACTCCGGAGATATGACTATAGATTATTCTACATTAGTCCCACAAAACAAGTACCAACCTCTCCCTTTCATTCGAATCATTTTGTTACATCAGAATTGCGTAGTAAGTACTGTTAGATATTTTGCAATACGCATAGGTAATATGGATACTGCTCTGATATCTTTTATATTGAGCTACTTTGGGCATCAATGACGAAAAGGGGCATCACCCACTTCGATATGGCCCATACTAATTAGATGTCATATTCATTTCGATCGGGTGCCTTATTATATATTGGATATCCAATTTTTTATATATCCGTTACTAGACTAATATATAGATATTTTACATACATTCCGAAGACATTGCTATATATCCTCTCCTATTTTGCAATGAAACTTACTCCTTGTCTTCTATAAGGCGCATTCTAATCCTGGTTCTCAGTCTAACAATGTCTATAATCACTGCGTCCTTCTTATTATCCGTGTATGTTTTTTTTTTTCAATATTATTTTGACGCACTAATTAAACTCTTTTTCAATAATTTCTTCTCTAAAAGGTTATCTAAGAGATCGTCAATATCTAATTATATTTATGCTCATCAATATAAAATATTAAATAAAACGTAACAAGGAATGAAACCAAATTTATTTTTTAATTATTAGAATCAGTGAACAACTTTGAATTTAAAATATTTCCGCTTACCTAGCTTCCTTTGCATAAATGAAATATTTGATATTTAAACAACGATATCAGCGCTAACTTCGGAATATTCCAGTAAAGTTTATGAGCAATTTCGATAACAACTATGCGGAACATCTTAGTACCCACAAAGCATCTCAAGAACAACTTGCATTATAATCTAACTGAACAATGCAGTCTTATCAAGAGAGATTATATTTATTAACTTTAATTAAAATGAAAACCAGCCAAGTGTGAATCGAACTCACACATTGAGGAGTCCATCCTTACTAATTATCTCTACTCAATGAACCAGACAATGACTTTCTGTGTATTAATTTCCAATTTCTCATGCGCAGCGGTTACTTATCATCAGATAAATCGCAAGCTCGTTTGCACCATGTAATAAAAAATCAATCTTATTCAGTTATACAATAGGTCTCTTTTTCCCGTATAGTAACAAGTACATACAGCTCTGCAAAAAAGCGACTTTAATGATAAACAAAATACTTCGTAAATATGATACACATTATAAATATTTAAATTTAGAACACAGAACACCTATTCACATGTTCACAATAACCAGTTTTTGGTGTACAAAGATAAATAGCAACTTCAATCACAAAATTGAAATGGACTCAACAGGAGTAAACTCCATCAGTTGAATTGTATAATTCGTGCAGAAACGACGGCGTAATCATGTAATATAATTGCAAAAAATTACAGATAGGTTGGGAATGCCCTTCTCTTGAGAAAGTTAAAAAAATGATAGAGTAGGTATTAGATATAGATTATTTCAAATACGCTTGTATAATTTGTGCCGGTCACGTAATTATGCTAGAGCGATGCGAAGTCCGTTCACGAGCTATGTCCTGACGGCACGTAAATTATTATTCATTCTATACACAAAAATTCTCAAATTAAATTTTACAAGCAATATACTCGCAGGATACATCGCTCGTAAAATGTAATTTGAGATTTTTTGAACGTCATAGACGAAATAGGGATTGCAGAATTATTTATGTACCTATCAGAAAAACGATTCTGCTCAATTTTTTATTTTTTATTTTAATGGTAGAGCCTATAAATACATAGTGCAAGTCGTAATAATTATTATAACTATAGACTTTGAAATGTATCTATAGATTGTAATTATTGCCTCCCCTATTGGGGAGTTTGCCAGTAGTTGCCATGCTTGGTAGGCGGGTTAACAACCACAGATAGGTTTTGGTGATATTTTAAAATGGATACTGCAGCCCATTCCTCGACCATTAAATTCTCTTAGTCACCACTTACGACACCCAAGAGAGGGGTGTTTCATTCTATGTTAAGACCACACAGTTATGGTATCCTATATGTGTTAAAAATAATTTTAGCATCCTTTTGTTTTGTAGTCATTCTTAGATTATTAGTATTTTCATCAATATTAATAATGCCATATACCTAATTGGATTTTATTTATTTACATTACTTTATGGTTCGAGTTTTTCATTTACAAGTACATTAAAAATAATAATATAATTACTTAATATATTTATGTTTTAATTTATTATCAAATTTAGACATTACCGTGTGTCGGACTAGTGGAAAAATAAATTACCAGGCCAACCGTTGTTGACCTCTGGCGTCATAATTCAAAGCCAGTGGCAGCAAACCTTTTTGTAAATTTATTAACATGTGACACTTTGGGAACGGGCCCAGAAATCTGATATACGACTTAAAATGGGGCAGATGTAATTGTTATTTTTATATTATTATACGTACATTCACGTAGACAGGCAGAGGTAATAAACCTGTTGTGTTTTTTGTTATGAATTGTACTATATATGTAGACGAAGCTATTAAAAATGAGTAACAATGCCATTACTTTTATGAATTAATACTCTGATCAATCGCAATATTTGAAGTAATTTGGAAAATAACTAGGTACCTTGTTTATGCCCTGAGTCTGACTATTGTAGGCTATGTATGACATGACTTTATCTATCTGATATCTCTTGTATGTTGCAAGGTATTTATAGGACTAGACAATTTAATTTGTACAGAAATCGTCTGAGATATGTAAATAAATAATTATGTAATGTATAAAAATAAATATAAATGGTACAAAATTCACTGGCTACCTCTAATAATTGTTACTTAATTATTACTATGAGTACAAGTAAATATTTTTTATTTAATATTATATTTATTGTTTAAAAATAAAAAAAGACCATTGATGTATAATTATGATTAAAATAAAACGATCTTGATATAAATTAATTTATATCGAGATTTGTAAATAAGAACAGTACGCAATATAATTTATAAATTGTATAATTTGAGCGGAATTTTTTTTTCTGGTCGGGTTAAAATATCTAAACCCTGACAAGCTTCAAGTTAGCAATGAAATGGGTCCCCAAAGTGTAATATGGTTTCGCCGAGTTTGTAACTCTCAGATATTCAGGTAGTGTTGCCATAATGCAAATTGTGGGACAAGAGGGACATTTTAAAATAAGATTCCTCAAAATAAAGATAGGTAGTATATCGATCGCTTGTAGTTCCAAATAATGAGATTGATTTGAAATTCAAATAAAAAGAATCATTTGTCATTACCCACTGCTTTAATCGACAAGTTTGAAAATGAATCAAACCCAACAATCTATGTTCCCGGCTTTGTGAATTCATATCCGCTGGGACAAGTTATAGGATCTCAAAACGGAATGTCCCGGATAAATTTGAAATGGCAACACTGCGCCGTCAATAATATGCCATTTGAATTCTTCTGCCGACACTCACTGCGATTATTGTGATGTTTAAATCAATTTTCCCATTTTAATAAGCAAATGTAGTAAGGAGAATTTATTAATATTAATTTATTAATTCTAGCAATGTATTATTCGACTTTCATAGTACAGTAGTTTAATATGTCGCCTTATCTTCTAATAGTTGTGTGTTCGATTCCTGCACTCATACATACTCATGAATACAAATGTTTATCACTATAAACATTTGTATTCATGAGTATGTCTGTTTGTATTGGTTTGGGTGTTTTCTATATATAATATGTATATATTTGGGCAAAAACAATATTCAAATATTTCTATAAGTAGTCTAGTACCTATAATACATGCTCTGCTTGATTTGAGACTAGAGGGCGCTATGTACTTTATCCATTGGTATTTATTTGTTATTATTACTGTAATTGGTATTATTAATTAAAAAATATGAAGTTTGTCAAAAATGTTTTTGCTGTAGTATTTTATATATTATTTATTTTAATAAAATTTATACAGTACATGCACACACATACGCACGCGCACACACACACACACACACACACACACACACACACACACACACACACACGCACGCACGCACACGCACACGCACACGCACACGCACCCTTCATTAATAACTTTGTATACCCTCCAAGCATTATTGTAATAACAAATTAAATGTAAAGACAATTTGTGTTTTTTTTTATTATTATATTTATTTAAGTTCTACTAATATAACTAAATATAATTAAGCTACAATACATGGATACTTATTAAATATGCATAATATTAAATAAGACTGTTGCAATTTCCAACAAAATGTCGAAACAGCTAAATGCTGCATGTCTTAACATAAAATTCACAAATATTTCTCAACATAATCCAACTTAAGTCGTCTGCTAAAAAAGGTTTTAAATGTCTCTATCGAAGGGTTAGTGAAGCCTCAAATGGGGGGCTTAAGGTCTGGACCCACCCGGATTATCAGGGCCGATCAGACCTGGCGGCTCGATCATTTAAACAACGCTGTCTAAATACAATTTTATTCATTTCAACCCTTACTTGAATTTCAACAAGCGTCTAGACGAGATTAAAAGCACTAAACCAATATTTAATTTCAAATGAAAGTAACACAGATGATCCTTACATGGTTTACAAAGGGATTCAAAATTGTATTAGTAAAGGTGTTTTCTAATTAGACAATTATAATTACAGTGATATTTAAAAGTTAAATTGTTGGATAAAACAAGACTGTAGTGATCCATAGACATAAGGTAACCAAATTAGTACCTTGTTTTTAAAAAATAAAATCAATGAAATATAAAACCAAAGATTATAATGAGCGACTTGTGGCAGCACTGTAATGCCCAGAATATTCTTAATATCTATAGGCACTTTTATCACATGTGGTAAATAATTTGTCATTTCCAATAGATGGTACAATCAGTACAATAATTAATGATCTAATACTAAATTTGCTGTTTCCAAAACCTTTAAATATGTTTCTATTTATTTGATATTTATAATTACTTTAAATACATATACTATCATCATCATCAAAATAGTCTTTAACCGTCCACTGCTGAACATAAACCTCCCCTTTGGGGGGTTTTGTCAGTAGTTGTCATACTTGGCAGGCGAGTTGGCTACCGCAGTTAGGCTTTAGAGATATTTTATGAGGAACACTGCTGTCTATCCCTCACCCTCCTTTAGTCGCCTCTTATGACATCCACGGGAAAGGTGGCCTATTATATGCCAGAACCACATGTCTATATATAATCAAACATATAATCGTTGTAAAATATCAATGCTTAACTTATACGTAAGATTTTGGAAATTTGGAAGTAATTATCAGCTTTTAATGCCGTTGTATATAAATATATGAAAACCATACAATAAGCATAGATACAATACGATACAACTGAAATAAGTATCCAATTTCAAATAAAGTTATAAATGATTTCAGATTGAATACGAGAATGTTCTTGGCAGAACTAAATTAAGTAAGACAATGTTAAAGATACAAGTAAATGACTCGTACTATCCAATGGTTGGATTGAGTTTATGGACAATTTACAGAAATAACTATATTTACGTAAACAAATTACAGTCATAAACAACTTTTTGCACACATCCAACATTGTCGGTTCATTTAACAGGGGAAAATTGGTGATTTTTCATGTCTTTGAATAAAAGAAAGATGGTTGGGCATTTCCTTGTTGGATAAGTATTATGAGAGCTATAAATTTAATCTCTTAGATAGATTAGACTGATGATTCCAAGACTGATGGTGTGGTTAATATTGCGGCCTTCAAACTATAAGGGAATAAATATTTGCAGAAACGGCATACTGGTAAATACACAGTTTCTAATTTCTATTATTGTTTAGAGCTTGTTTAAAGTATTTTTAGAGCTACATACAATATTTCTTTTATTTACCCTTTGTCAAAACTGTTATTGGATTTCTCTTCTGGTGCTTAAATACTCAACTGTTAGTGTGTATGGTAGTCTGAAAGTATTTCTAAGTACCACTGTATGCTTGTCTGTTTATGTTACAGCAAACCACCAGCACCAATTATAAGATTAATACAATTTAAAAAAGGCTAAATTATTTTTGTTGAAACATTTGTAAGGGGATGTCTACATTATATTTGAGTATATTATATATTATATATGAGTATATTTTATTCATCATTATCATCATCATCATCATCTCAGCCATTAACTGTTCACTATTGAATATAGGCCTCCCCTATAAGGAAGGTTTTTGTCAATAGTTTCCACGCTTGGCAGACGAGCTGCCAGCTGCAGTCAGACTTTGATGATATTATATGAGGGACGCAGCTGTTAATCCCTAGACCATTAAGTTCCCTTAGTCATCTCTTATGACACCTAAAGGAAAGTAAGAAGTGGCCCATTCTATGTCAGGATCACACGATACGTGCATCTTATTGATTTGGAAGACTAATTTTCTATTTTAACAAATATAAACTTTAAACAGAAAGTTACAATTTAGCTAGGGAATAAAAATTAATCCACGTCTTATCTTAGATGTACATCTCAGACCCTTATTATTATCATTAGACCCAGCCCCAGTTTTTCGTAGCCCGATAGTAACCCGAACGGTTCTTATTGCATTCCACGCGAGTCGACCTCGTTGTGCCTACATATGTTCATACTTGAGATTGGGCCACAAAAGTTATTGTAAACTTATTTATTTACGGTTAAAATTAAAACTATCTCATCAGATATTATCATAATTATTATGTAGTGGCATGGCACAGGTCTCTGGCCATACAAAAACTCCTCTTGTAAAGATCTCCTTCTGATTGATTATAAGTCTGTGGTGGATAGTTCATAGAGGTTAATCTTTATCTTTTTATATAGTGCTGACAGCTACTAATCAATAGATTTACTTCAACAATAAATTCATCTTATTGTATTTATGGTTCCGGCATAGAACAGGCTAACCCTTTCTCTCCCGTGGGCGTCGTAAAAGACGATCAAGAGAGAACAAGGGATGAGCAGCAGTGCCTCTCTTAAAACATCTCCAAAGCCACATGGGTAACCACAGACCAACTACTGGCAACCTCCCCCAAGAAGGGGAGGTTTATGTTCAGCAGGGAATAGTTAAAGGCCGATATGATGATGATTGTGTTTGTATAAGTATGTCTGTTGTGTACCTTACAATCAAAAGTACTAGTATTCTCATTTATTCATTCAGTTTGAAGCAATATATTATTTCGAGTTTTATATCTCTTGCACTGGATACATTGTACTTTGTTGCTTTGCTCATCTTTTACGATATCCTGGGATCTAAGGAAACAATGACGCGTGTTAAATTAAATCGAGTAAAGAATTCAGTGAATTATTTACTTTAAAATGTCAAAATCCTTAATAGAATTATCCAATTAGAATTTGATTAATATCCGGAAATCATTCTGAAATGTACAACTTTACTGAATTGAATATTTGAATAATTTGAGCGCAGAAACGTAGCGCTATTTTGTATTACTATTTTGAACGTTGAAAAATTAATTATAGGGCAACTTTAACTTCGAGCTTTCATTGGGTCTAATTGAATAATAACTTAACTTCAATCACGATAAACAAATTTTCGCAATGAATGTTTTGAATGAACGACAGTGCTAGTACTTAGTACAATTAGTATTATAACAGCCCCAACCGTAACAATGTTTCAGCAGCTTTTAGACAGCATTATTTATTTACTTATAAATGTTCTAAAATGAACATTTAAGAATATTTATTTCAGCCTATAACAAAGTTACAGAGTAATGACAAAAATATAGAAGTAATAATAGAGTAATATTAGAGTTAATAGAGTTTCCATATATCATAACAATTAACCAAGCATGTGAATAAACAGCCTCATCATGAATATAATCAAAGTTTTTAAAAATAGGTAAATTTAAATAAATGAACAAAAAAAAATATATTATACGTATAAGAAAATCAAAAATTAAAGAAACAAAGATTTTTAAAGACTTTAAAAATGTCAAATAAAAGACAATAATGATCCCTAACATTTAGTTTATTGCTTGACAACCAAAAATTATTGTTCATTGGATTAATTTCATCAATACCTTTCCCGAATAAATTTGTCCATTCTTAAGTACATAGTCCTCAAAACCGCAAAATTTTTTACTTTATATTTTACACTATTATATATATTAACACATTATATAGTATAGTTTTACATGACATGTAGAATTATACTAAATTGAGATAATTCGAAACCAATAATTGTAGATTGAAGACAAATGTTCTCCGTTATCTCAGACGTTTGATAATAATAGGTGGCAAATAGCACGTTTCCGCCACCTACCGCTTTCAAACCTCAAGTTTCATGGCCGCGGAACTAGGGGCGTTTATATCATTAGGTACATACATATATAGGAAGCTAAGGGCTGTCTCTCAGTGCGCGTAATAACACGAGACTTACGAGTTTTAATTTGAGATTCTACGAGAAAGTGTGCCAACGGCCTTATGCTTTCCTAATAAGCCTCTAGGAGTTTGCGTTAATTTTGTATGAGTTCTAAAGTCCGCATAACTGAAGTATGTTAGTGTTAATATAAAATGAAGTGTACTTATAGAAGTAGTCACTACATTTTATACTTGCGTATGGTGAAATCTCGGATAATTATATATAATTTGTATCTTTTTTATTGTACGTACTTTTTATTTCTTTTAGGATTTACTCTTACTGTTATGCTTATTATTATATATAGCTGTATGGTCCCCGCATAGAATGGGTCACCCGTTCCTTTTCTATAAGTGTCGTAAGAGGCGACTGACGAATGGTCGACTTAATGCAGCTATATATATATATATATATATATATATATATATATATATATATATATATATATATATATATATATATATATATATATATATATATATCCTTAACTCCACAAATCCTTCCACAAATAAGCAGATACATTTTTATAGAGTCATTATTACGAATAGTAGTATAATTTTGATGATGGTTTAAATAAGCCAAAATATCCATTCACTACCAAAACTCATGTTACAGAAGATGTATCAAAATTCCTCCACTTACACCGCACAAAAAAATAAATACCTCTCAAAATTGCGAGTCGAAACGCCCCCAATTCGTTAAGAAGTTAAATTACACAGTGGCTGGCAACGATACGTGGTGAGCGATATAACTCAGCGGCTCAGGCCCTATACTTAATTGCCGAAACGTGCCTCGCGTGCGAGAAATGGAAATTGCACTTACACACCTCTGTATTAATCTCGAGACAGGTGAATGACTGTGACACCGTTGTGTCGATTGATTCAGGAAATAGTAAATTGGGACAATTAAAATTAATTAAAAAAACCAGGTTTTGTGATTGCTCATGTCATTCAGTTATCGTGCAAGAGGATAGATTATATATATATATATATATATATATATATATATATATATATATATATATATATATATATATATATATATATATATATATATATATATATATATATATATATTGTATTTTGTATTGAAGAGGAAATAAATCTATTTATTATTATTATATATTATAAATTCAAATAGCATGCTTAACTCGGAAAAACATAGTAAATGTATAAGATAGTTAATATAACAAAGATATGAAGGCTGTTCAATAAAAACAGTGACAGAAGTGATAATTCAAATTTATCCCGGCTTCACATTTTTTTATACCACGAAGGTTGCAAGAAAGCATACAGTCCGTCTGATAATAAACGATTACTGTAGCCTATGGATGCCTGTAACACTAGGAGTGTCACGTGTGCGTTGCCGACCCTGAAAAAACCTTAATATAATACCCTTTTTGAAGAACCCCATACCGCAGTCTCTAGGGAAAACCTCGGCAGGGAGCTCATATATGTGTAATATATTAGCGCCCGAAAAGAAAACTTGAAAGGAACCAATTAGGAAACTTACCTATGTAATGTCTTGATAAATTATCTATATAATACGTATAAAGTGAATTACAGTAATATTCATTAAGCTGTATTTTGGGATCCACAATCAGATGGATCATTATCGTCGTCATGTCAGCCTTTAACTGTCTACTGTTGAACATAAACCTCCCCTAAGGGGGTTTTGCCAGTAGTTACCATGCTTGGCAGATGAATTCACAACCTCAGTTAGGCATTAGAGATGTTTTAAGAGGGAAGCTGCTGTCCAACCCTCGTCCTCCCTTAGTCGCCTCTTACGACACCCACGAGATAGGAAGGCGTAGCCTATTTTATGCTGAAACCATACGGCAATGGATCAGATAGATACGATATGAAAACTCGACAGACTGCTATTGACTAGCTCATCTTCAATTAACGTTATTGTCATTTAATATCGGATACAAATAAATTTGATTCTCTTATAAACAAAAATACAATACAATTGTCTGTCTTTCAATATTTTAACGCTACGTTATGAATTTTATAGCAAATATAAATAAGTAAACAAAGATAAAATATTGCTCGTTGTTTAAATTATTTCAAACAAAATGTAAACTGTAACGTTAAAACATTTGCTTCGCAAAGCTATTATTGCATGCTGGATTTACGATTTCAGTTTGAGACAGCAAAATAAAATAATACCGCTTATATGGCATGCGATTATTGCTATATCGTAAAATAACATATTTATAGCTTTTTGCTGATGTTAATATTACAAAAGACTGCCAATACCAGAGCACAAACTTTGTATAAAAGTCGTCTGCTTGGGTATATTTGTCCCATTCTTGTTTTTGCTGTGAAGTAGTTGTATTTGCATGGCTGTGTTTCTGTTTAAAGAATGGGATATGTCAATAAAATTACAAAGTATAGAGGCATAACACCTTAGTCGTCAGGAATAGTAATATATAAAGGACAGACATACATAGTATACTCTATTCAAGGTTCATGTCTAAGCCAAAGCTGAGGGCCGTCAGCTTGTTTGCTATTCTAAGTTGTATAAAAAAAAGTAGCTGCTAATATTTAACTTTTTCACATAAGTTACTTGTACTGTACTAAGTTTATTGGTACAGGTCAGGCCTGTACCATTAAACTTTCAAAAATCTTTGATTATCCGACGACCTTGATGGTCGGTTCAACACACCATTACAAACAAAAACAAAAAATCTAATCTTCTCTCTTTATAATATTAGTTCAAATAGAGGTATAGATGCAGCTATGTCTACCATAGCTGCTTCTATCTCTTACCTGCCCAGCCAAATCACACGAATATATACTCGTATTTGTCTTCCTATTGTAAGTATATTTTGTCTTTCATAGAGGTGCAATAACATCGTTCGGAAAATTTTATAATAAAAATAAATAAATGCTGTTACGTAACTGTGTAATAAACGGTTTAAAGTCATAAATAACCTTGTGTTAGCAGTATATGTCATAATTTTGAAGCTTAAATTTTGTGATGCATTGCACCTGTTCATTAATTATTCGTACGCAGTTGACTAAAATTGTATTATGCGATGTGTGTATACTTAAAATAGATGTTTTATCTTAATTTATAAATTTATTATTTTATTGTTTTGTTTAAATTCTTTGTCATTCCTATTATTTATAACATTTAATTATCTTTGGACTATATCTGTTTTCTTGATATTGATACTCGTAAGTTGTATCAAATTTTTATGCCCACTATTCGTGTCGTCATGGAATTTTCAAAATAAGCATTACTGAAATATAAAAAAAAAAATATTTTTTTTATATTTCAGTATTTCCTAATAAAAACTAGCTTTACTGAAAAAAATTATTAAAAAAGACGTAATATTTAATTAACTGTTTTAATTTAATTTTCATTATTATAAATAAATAAATAACAACTGTAAATAATTATATCCCACGCGTGAATATAGTTAAAAAAATATGCTTTTGATTCAAAGATTATTTGTCTGAAAGTATAGAATAGTAATAAAATTGGTGAGTAAAGACTATAAGTACGAATTACAAAGATAAATATATAGATGGAATGAATTGTTTCACTTAATGACAAAAGGTAAAAAAATTTGTTGTGATAAAAATGTTCACATTATAAATTATTTATTTCTCCAGCAAACATATCAAATTCTTACAATTGTGTCAAAGAAAATTTTATGTACAGATTTAGCTACAATAAAGTTTTACTATAGCATGTGATAATAATAAAAATAAATAAACTCATTATATTTTACGACTGCACAAAACGTGTGTTAAGACCACGACCTCTCATAGCGGTTCACATTCAAGCAATATTTGGAGCCCAATGTTTACTAGCTTTATAAGGCTTTGTTACAATATATGGAGCAATAACTTAGTGTGTAATTGTTCTATTATTACGAGAGTTAAGTATTGTGAATGTGGACTTGACTACAAATGTTAATATAACTTTATTGCCTACTTAAATTGTGTACATAATATAATAATAATATAGAGACATTATTATATTAGATAACATCTTCAAAAAGAAAACGTAACTTGTTAATATGGATGTTGAAAAAACAGCAATAGAAATTCTAAAGGTCAGAAAAAGTATTTTGTAAAAAAAATTGCCTGCATCTATGTCTCTCATATTTCTGCCACAAAGCAGTTATGCTTGTATAACTGTGTTTCGGTTTAAAGAGTGGATTATGGCAGAAAATTTTAAGAGTACAGTGGCATGACACTGTAGGCTGGGGTAATTATTTATATTGGGGTCCAATAACCTCATCACTAGCAATACATCCGAACAGGTCGACCTCCACGCAGTTCTTGGAAACCATCGTGATTAATTCTTATGGAATTCGTCACGATGAACTAACTGATCTACTTTTATTTTCATCTCTCACTGGTGCTCCAGTGCCAGCATAAACCGATAATGCAGGTGGCATTACCATTCCATTTTAACCTATTAAAAAATACTGTAGTCCTTAGGAATAGCAATGCATGGGCGTCACAGTGTATTCTTTAATATCTATGATACCGTTCATGTTTATAGTGTGAAGGACGATTCATAATTTCCATAGAGTTTTTTTTTTGATGGGTGAAAATGGTATGGTAACCCTGCCTGCGCTAAAAGGATACGCTGGCGGAGCACCAGTGAATGGTGATAGATGAGAATGAAAACAGGTCGGTTAGCCCATCATGATGAATTCATCAGGAATTATAACCATGATAGTTTCTAGGGAGAACCGCGAGGAGGTCGGCCTGATTGGTTATATTGCTAGCAATAGGATTCTCTGTCACCATTACTAACAATTCCTTTCTCCCCAGTTTCCATAGAGTTAGCAGTAAATTTGTTTGTCCTTCAAAGATACATGTAAAAGCCTTAACTAACTATAACAGCATTTTCTAATAGGTAGAGATTGTTAATGTAGCCAAAAAATTTCTAGCAATACAAAAGGTATTCATAATTGTGATTTTTGTAATAATTTATATAATGAATTCCAGTTAATTATGTATATTAGTATTATGCATATTAGTATACCAGTAAATTATAAAAACTATATGCCATGTCTGTAATACTTCTGTAGAGTCATTAATAAATATTAGAGTCGAGTTCACTACTAAACATAGACTTCCCCTGTAAATTGCAAGAAACGGTCTTGAGCCACCTGCACTACTGACTCCCTGCAGTGCATTTGACTTTGTCGTTCCATCTAATGGGTGGTCGTTCTATAGTGTGTTTACCTGTACGGAATTGCCACTTGAGAAACTTTCTTCTCCACCAGTAATAACCAATAGTAACAATTGTTAACAGTGTCACGTTAATGGACTGTTATAATATATTTCCATTCATCGCGGTATATATATTATAAGCATTTTCTAATAAGCAATTACTCTTACGTATGAATCTACTACACAAAGCCTATTCGAAGCCAAATCACTACATCAGAACAAATGATTACAGTATAATCTCAAACTACGAATAACCGTAAAGCTGGACAGTATAAGATGATAGAGACGCAGAGTGAAGCACAAAAAATCTTGAAGTCTAGTAGATTAAGATCAACCCCTATATACAAATATAAAAATGACTATTACTCTTATAATGGTTAATATCTTAAACAAATCGATTTTATTTAAACTCTCAATAGTGCTATTACATTGAGCACATTTAATAAAGACGGAGATCTGAATTATTAGAAATTACATGGAAAGCAAAAAATAGAAATTTAATATGTTATTTGAAAGGGCTAAGGGTGTAAAAGGGGTTTGTAATCTACCCTCGTTCGTAAACTTGTGTCAAATATAAACTGAATTTAGTGAACATATTTAACCACCTAAACTAATACAGCAGTTTCTAAAGTAAATTAATTATCTTCATAATAGCGTCCGGTCTTATAGGCCCTTTTTTCCTCGCTTAATTTCATCGAGTAGGGCTTAATGAAATGTTGCCTTGTAATTCTGGGTATCAACTCTTTGAACAGGCAATCTATTGGAAATTTTATATTTGTCTATAATGTAACCGTTTATTTTGTTATATTTTTTCGTGCGATAAGAGATCTTCTACACTAAGAGGTTCTTGACACTGAGAATTTCCTCCGCAAAATTCTGAAATATATGAAAATGGATGAAGCTATACGCACTGCGGAAAAAAATCACGCATAAATAACTCTATACTTAAGTATGCAGAATAATGTCGTAAAAATTCGCAGTGTAGATAATACCCTAAGAATCGCAATATCGCGATCATAAGGTTTTATAATGTGTTCAAAATAAATATTGGAACCTCGATAAATATCATATGCCTATTCTGAGGATCAATTAAAAAATATGTATAATATTTTTGTATTATTGTCAATCATACTCTATTTCCCGGTACACCGCAATATTTACAAACTTACTAATGATACAGAATAAATTTTCAACTTAGGCGAAAGACAAAGCAAAAGAAGTTAACTCATATATCACAACCAGTTTCCAAGTGACGATCGTTATCATTAACATGCGAACTATTGCGACACTTAATATCAAGTTTATTCCAGTTCACACCAGTTTATACCGGTTCGCGCCAGTCCAAACTGACTTTCAAAGTTTTGATGGCTTCTTCTTGTTAAATGGAGCTCTGCATGAAATCGGTATTGTATTTAGCATTTAAAACTTAATGGTGTTTAACGTTTGTCTCTTAAAATATTTTACTTTAAATAAATCTATTCAATGTCAGAGAAGTTGGTGGTCTATTAAGAGCAATTTACAGTTGCTTATGTTTTGGGGAGCCGCTTTTAAATTTTATTATCTACAAAATGTATATATAAAATTAATATTTATATAAAAGATATTGTAAATAAAAGACAGCGTTTGAATTCATATTGGTTCCTATGAAAATGGCATAATATTTTTTTGGGTAGACGATTATACCAAACCATCTGCATCTAAAAACTTTTTCTTAGTGTTTAGAGTTAAAATTAGTATACAGGTAAACTAAGTAACTTTGTAATTAAGTATTTTAAATGTATTTATTTTATAGAGTAGTATCTATCTCGGATCCAGATCTTATGACTATTGCTGTCAAACTTTTGTATCTATAGCAATGTTAATCTTGTGACTCTGTAAGTCTGAATATCACCAGTCTTTTCATCTTGAAAAGTAATGAAATTACTTGAAACAAAAGCTTCGAGCTTAGCATCAAAAGAACTTTACACTTCATTAAAGTCTATTGTCGAGTCCTTTGATATCGTTTAGTTTACTGCATTATTTTATGTACACTTATAAAAACTTTGTAACAGGTTATGTTAAAAAATTATTGATTGTAATATTTAATGTCTTAGATTTAATTAAATTTAATTTAATGTATTTTTAAACTATGAAAATTATGTTCCAATTAATTATTGATATAATATTGTTCTTGTTTTATTAGTCTCTTAGTATTGAGTCGTTTACGGTTCACAAAAATATAATAGTAAATTGTTACTTTCTTCTTAAATCTGGTATATAGATAGTACCTATTAGAGACTATAAGGAGGTAGATATTTTATAGCCAATATTAGGTTTCTCTCGACGTCTCTAAGGTATGAGTATCGGTAATGATATAAAAAGTACACTTTGAATAAACGAATTGTAATATTTTACTTATTACTCCTGACAGCATATATGCTTTTAACGTGATCTTTTATGAAGAAAGTGGAACTTCAGAAACCTAGATTCAGTCTAATGTTCAAAAGATATCGTAATTCGTCTCACATTTATCCCAAACACGACTTGAATAAAGCCAACAGTCAATTTAAAAGAGAATTTTAAATACGCCATTTTTCGATAGGTCACGAATTCTATTAGGAGTATTAGCATATTCTCATTAACCCTTTAGCTATAGACATAAAACGGTTCCGAACTCGGGTCCCTTCGACCGGACGTGAAGAGGGTTGGATCTGACGAACAAAGGCGCATGGCGTTGAGTGTTGCCTTACTTTGGCGTTTGAGAGTTGAATAAGCGAAACTCGAATGTTTTTTTTGTACCATTGACTTGAATATCTGGTTTGTTTTGTCATCGCTCCGTATACATATGTGTGTATTATACTACAAGACAACATCTATTGTTTTCACGATCTAATTGATCTATCAAAAACTTGAACACAGCGTCCTTTATACCGCGGTGCAAAGTACCCAAGTAATAAGGATTTTTTTTACTATTTATCGGCAGCCTTTTTATGAGTCTTTAATATTTTTATTTTTTTTTCATCATTATTTTCAATTAGTTTTTATTTATTTTTTGTTTATTCAGTAAATTTTATTTTTAATCTGAACCTGTGTCTGAACTTCAACAAGGTATCATAGACATTTTAAAATTACTAAGCATTTCAAAGAAGTGACAAAGAATTATATATATATTCGCATAATTTTATACATTAATACGTAATTTCAACAGGAGTGTCACAAACAGTAATTATTTGCGGCAACACTCCAAGTCGCTGACATGGCACTTCGCTTGACTTTGACAATAAACTCCACAATTCGGGAACTTTGTAGAACATTCCTGATAGAAACATGCTTATTATACAAAGAAATAAAAATGTACATGACAATGCTTTTATATTCACAATAGGTGGTCATATTATAAAAGAAGTTTTATAATTTTTAGATCTAATAAATACTTAGAATACTATAGTTCACTATACTCGTATATATGAGTATATAGAATAGTTTGATTTTACAGATATACCTAAGTTCGTAATAATACGAGTACTTACTTAAATTACTAATTAAATGAAAATTAATTACTATTCTACAGAATATGGCCACATCCTGTTTCTATCTCAAATATGACCGTTTTTAAAATGTATACACCGCGTTCAGTATATACTTATTATATTATTTATACATGTATTCGGTATATGCGTGTACAAATGTCATCTGTTTATGTAGTAATGCCACTAATGGATCAAGCCATTTTTGTATGAAATTATGGGTGTAGTCAAAATCTTAAAACCTTATTAGGAGTTGTTTATGTCAGGGTCAACGTAGTTCAAGTAATTCTTAGCACTAACCAAGCCACAGTCAGTTGTCACAAGCAGCGAACCTTAAGACCATGTTAAACCAATTAGTAAGGATTCGGTTCCTTCATTAGTTAGAACCCTAATAGTAAATTACATAATGACAAGACCTTTGCTTATATATATATATTTAGGAGACAATATTTACTCTTAGATTTACTTACTAATTTCTATATTTAATTAGACATAAATAATATGTCTACGCTTTTATGAGTCTCGTTATTTCCTATATAACGAGATTCATAAAAATAAGTGAAATGATTTTCAAATTTATGACTTTTAAAAATCATAAATCATGCAACCCGAAAGTCTTAAAGTTAATATTTCATTATTACGTTTTTTCTGTGCGAAATTTCCAAACCCATTCATAGTAGATGCGTTTATTAATGAATCTCTGTGTAAATTTTCAAGAAACTAAGTTCAATAATATTGGCAGTTCATTAATAATTTAGACAGGGTTGAGCGTTTGAGAGTCAGAGTACAAAAAATATTATACTTTGAACCACTCTGTATTGCGCTATGTTTATCTACTATATCATATACTTAGATCATCATCATATCAGCCGTTAATTGATCACTGCTGAACATAAGCCTTGCCCATAAGGGGGGTTTTACCAATAGTTGTCAAGCTGGGCATGCAGAATGACAACCGCAGTTAGGCTACTGGTGATATTTTAAGAGGGACGCTACTGCCCATCCCTCGCCTTCCCTTAGTCGCCTATTTACTACTTCGCTTATGATATCGACAAAAAAAAAAGGTATTCTATGTCGTAACTACACGGTAATACTTAAATGGAGTTATATTATCACTCACGAATTCAGTATTCTGCTATTCCGTTGATTACAGTGTATTTTCTATTCCTATTGTTTTTCAAATGCCATTATAATAAAGCACATGGTAGATTTTTTTTTATTTTATTGATCATCTCGTAAAAAACATATTGATCTTATTAATAGAACAAATTCTTATATAAATATGTTACATAAACGTACTTTACGTATATATAAATTTTGCTTCCACGAAATACCATTACCAGCACTACAGCAAAATTCAAATTGAATTTCTTTTTGAAGTTGTTTCAATAGGATTCTATAATCCATCCTTTTTCTTAGATAAACGATATGTACCCTACATTTCCTTGTGTCGCTTCACTACTCGCGTCTAATGTATAGTTTGAAGTGTAGTTTAAACACAAGGCATACTCCAGAGTGTTAGAGTATTGGTATAATGGTATTTCTAGCAGGCTTTCAATAGCTCATATCTAAATTGCATTGGTTTTCACTATTGGCAACACTAGCCAACAATATTTAATTTATTATATTGGTTCCATTGTAGACTTAGATAAGTTTCCTTCTTTTATTAAACTCCATGTTGCGTGTGTAATATTATTTCGTTCGTCATCATCAGAGCATCGAATCCAGCTTGAAATATGATCAATCCTACAGTCCATATTGCAACATTCACTTACATCGCCAAATAATGCTTACTGAATCCAGAAATTATATATCTATGAAGGGTACTATTAACGTCATAATATATTATTTGATACACCTGGTGTTGTTCAAACTGATCATCTTTTATTTACTACTCCTGTTTGACATTGATACTCCTGAGACATTTGTTGTACCTACTTCAAAAATATAATAGTAAACATGCTCTCTTGCCTGTTTCTTCAAATTTTTAAATCATACAAAGGTATATAATGTGTGTGTGTAAGTATATCCATATATATTAAAAGTTTGGGTAGTCAGGTGTATTGTACGTACATAACTGGGGACTGCTATCGCGAATACATTTGAATTCAGTATGACAGGATGTGAGCTCCTTTCGATTGTCAGATACATTATATGTGTGTAACTGGGGACTGTTGTGGGGAATAACATTTGAATCCAATACGACAGGGGAGACACTTGGATCATTTTTTATGCAATTTAGGACGACAATTAAGCTAATGACTCATAGAAAGGTAACGGTTGTCTATACACACGAACGGCATCATGCCATCACAGAATACTCTGAGACGCCTATGGTACCGTCTATGCGTTACCTTACCCGAAAAATATAGTGTTATCATTCAATCATCGAAGGTTCTTGAGTGACGACAGAGAAACCCAGTACAGACAAACGCAGTATAGGACGACCCCCCACTAAATAAAGTGACAACCTCAAATACGTTGTAGGGTATCAGTGGATGCAGATAGTTTCAGGCTGTTCCTTATTGCTGTCTATGGGGGTGACATGTGTTCAACAGACAGATAATGGCTGAGATGATGATGATATCCTTTTATGTCTCCGTATTCTGTGATAAAAGTAATCCTTACAGGTTACTTTTGTACAGCGTCCCCGTTAATTAGGTTTAATATTGGTGTTTTAACCTGAATGAAGAGTTAGTCGGAAATTTAAATTGACGTACTAAGTTTTTGGCGGCACCAGATTTAAACTAATAGCATTATGCCATGACGCTCAACCACGCGAGAATGTTAACTGTTGAAAAAATACTAAATTATTCATTAAATAGGTTATATTAATTATGTCTTAAATACTAAAGACTAAATATGCAGCTAAAAGTGCCCGTTTCAAGCTTGGTGGAAAAAGCCATTTGAAAAATATTTACGTTATAAAACCAACTGTAAATTTTAAATTACAGCATAACAACGTTATTAAAGTACTGAAATACTTCTTCAATTATTTCACAAAGCATCAGTAACCGGGGAACCATTTAGTTTGCATAAAATTGCACTTTACGTCGCTCTCGGGGTCATTTTGTGGTTTACGCTGACAATTCCTTATTCTACATTCTTTTGTTATGCGCATGTAATAAAGTGCCCCTTGTTCAATTTAACATACATTACGCGATTCTTTAAAAATATCATGACATAAGCTATTGCATCTGATGTTGCAGATATTAGATGCAATAGCTAATGTCTGTATATTTTATAAGATATTTTGTCCACATAACAAGATCTCCCTTTATTTTCAACTACTTTCAATGAGTGACAATCCTTTGTCTACATTTTTAACTGTATATAATAAAATCCCTAAACATGCACGCTGTAAGTATTTTAATAAGTGGAATTGAACAAAATAATTCTAATCAAATAACCAGTATAATTACTATGTCATACATAAATAATGAAAAACAATCCGTTATAATATTAAAAAATGGAAGTATAGGGCGAGGTCTTTACCAGTAGATATGACGACGACATAAACAATCTAACAACATATATGTTATATTTCAGTAATATATTATACATACAAAATATCTAACAAAGCATAAGGAGGGAGGAATAGGGGATGAGTGGATACATGTGAGTTCCAATGAAATTTCTATAATCAAGGTATTAAATTAGTTGTTAACAATTAAATTATTAAAGAAAAGAGCATATAATCTATAGTCATTGTATGGTATAGAATATGGTAGGTCACGGTGATGGCAAGAAAACGAAGACTCTTACAATTGGATTTTATTTTACGTTTTTAATATCGTTAATTAAAGATAATAAATAGACGTGTGGTGTCGATCGTATCTAGGTACAGACTGGGCGTGGCGTCCGTTGCGCCGATTATAAGTTTAAAAACGACCGCACGCAGAGACAATGACATAGACAAACTATTTTATTAATAATTGAGTTTTGAGGCACAGAACGCGTTGCTTACAGTCATCATCACCATCATATCAGCCAATAACTTTCCACTGCTAAATATAGGTCTCCCCTATGAAGGAGAGTTTTTCCTGTAGTTGTCACGCTTAGCAGACAGATCGGCAACCACATTTAGCCTTTGGTGATAGTTTAAAAGGAACACTGCTAGCCATCCTTTCTTCGTTAAGTTCCCTTAATCGCCTAAGGGGCAACTTCCACGGGACAAAAAGGGTTACTTTATAGTAAAGTAGGTCAAATAAATAATAACTATTTATATTAAATATAACTTATAACTATAAAAAAATATTAAAGTTAATTTTGTGAAGTCACATATAATTTTTACGGTTGCAAAACAAATCATCGACAATAATTAATATCTATATATTGGTAAAAATAAATACACACACAGGTAAAATAACAAATGAATAAAGCATCGTCTACTGGCTTATAAATAAACATTGCTCTTTGAGTAACGCACAACCAATTCTCAAGGACACCGCCAGACACAAACGCGATATTATTATTAAATTGCCGAGAGTGTCATTTCTACTTAGCCCTTATTCTTATAGCTAGGCTATTTCTCACTTAATTTGCACACAAATAAAATAAAACCAATACAAATTAAAGAGACCACGGAAAATAGTTATTAACTAGAAGCAAATTCTATACTCAGGAATGACTATATTTTCTATTTCAATGAATTTTCATTACAAGGAAAAGAAGACTGTCAAGATGACGATCGCCAACGCCGTATAAATTGTTGCGATGACGCCTCTCACGTTCAAACCACATTACCTGCTTACCATCTCGTGGTCACTTTAAGTAACCTCTGTAAAAGGGGAAAAAGCTATTGCTAACAATATTGCTAGCAATATACTCAATCAGGTCAACCTCCACGTGGTCTTCCAGGGAACCATGTGCTGAATTCCAGGTATTCGTCACGATGGGCTAACTGACCTGCCTTTTCATCCTCACCTATTACGAGTATATTTCACTGGCGCCCCGCCAGCGTATACAGATAGCGCAGACGGCGTTACCATTCCATTACCATCCATTAAAAAAAGCCTCTATAAAAAATCATATTGAATTCCTATGTGAAATAATCAGGAGAGATTGAAATAAAAAATTTTAATGAAAGGAATACTAGGTATCTACGCTTCAAATCAAATTCTAGTTACAAAATGAACAACTTCAATACATTATAATCGCTTTTAAGAGAGTTTAAAAATTCATTCATTAGAATTTCACCAACAAGAAGAAAACGAGAGTCTGCTAAGCTCTAATTAATTATTCAGTGAATGGGATTGGTATATAGATAAGAGTACATTTTCACTTTACCACTAACTGGAGCAAACATATTGTTGAATTTAATAGATACTTTATTTCTGACCTAAAGATATATGAGAGGGAAGTACGAATAAATTAGCTACATCTAACATGCAATTTGGTAACGTTAAAAATGCATAACAATTCTAAATATTAGATTGATAAGAATTTAATACTAAATAACATAACACAATAAAATAATATTTATTTAAATATACTTAATTTTAATCAAAAACAGAATTTTACAAGCTTATAATTTTATGTGAATCAAATTACTATAAGAAGATAAGAAACAGTAGGTTTGCATATAAAAAACCGCGTGAATCTGCTGGTATACTCATATTCATCTTGTGACCTCTACGTAATAAATTACAAAGAAATAATTCATATGGTAACAAAATCTGTGGTATATCTACAAACATCTACCATACACAACGATATTAAACTTAAAGACCTCAGATGTTTTGTGAAAAAAAGATATTTTATTATTTATAATCCAAAAGAGAGCAACGCTCTTAAACATCTATAATGAGCTGTTAATACCGCGTTACTTGATGATTTATAGCAATTTGTAATTTATAAATTTTCTTCAGAATTTATTCCAGAACAGTTTTTATTTTAATAAATTGATATAGTTATGATTGTATAGATATTTATTATAGCTTCTATAATCTATTTTTAACTTTATAAGATTTGTTAAGAATAAAATAATCATATTTATAGACAATGCTATATTGTACTAATATTATAAATGTTAAAATTTGAATGTTAGATATTCAATCATGTTTAAAAAATGGAATGGATTTAAATTAAAGGTATACGACTAGTTGACTTTCATCCTATTTTTACATATAGAACACTATATACACTAATGTACACGAGCATAGTCGAAAAAAAACAGCTTACAACATCATATATAAATCATTACATCAGAAAATCATTTAATTATATTATATAATTTCTGAAGGACTCTATTCTATCGTCAGAATTTAATATTGACTTTAAAAGGCCCTTCCAATTTTTGTAAAACAAATTCTGTTAATATAATAAATGCAAAAGTTTGTAACGATCGATGGATGTCTGGGTGGATGAATGTTAGTTTTACGCAAAAACTATTAAATGGATTTAAATGAAATTAGGATATATATATATATATATATATATATATATATATATATATATATATAACGCACCTCTGTAGGGTAGGTTATATATATCTTTACTTAGCACATGAGATCTTTATGTACCAATTCACGCAGGCGGAATCGAGGGATACTGCTAGTGTAAATAAAGTTGATGTGTTGACATTCGTATAAAGAAAAATAAAAACATGTTCTGGAATACGATTCGAAACCATCTCATACGATAGATACTCTATTTGTAATAATACTTTGATTGATTGATCCGTGTTTAGAGTCCTTTTACAAAAATTTTCTTATTATTTTTTATTTCCTTTTTAAAAATATAGACAATATTTTAATTACAATTAAAATAATCATAATTGTGTATAAACTATTTTAAAAATAAAAATATATTTTGTTACAGGTAAATACATTTTAATCATCAACATATGGCAGTTATTCAAGCAGTATATAATAATATATGATGTAAGTTTATTTTAAAATCGATTGTTTTAAGTGATGATATTTTAGGTACACAGAAACATGTAATTTAAAAAAAAATGATATTGTTATGGATTAAAGTAATAAATTTATTATTAATAAAAATTAAAGCAATCACAATTATCTCTAGTTATTGATGTAGATTTAAAAAACTAGAGGTTCAAAAATAGCTTTTAAAGAATACTGTGAGTAAATATTCCATTTCAACTACGGATATCTACTGTCCCATATGCCAACACGCCTTTCCAACTTTAATTGCCTCTGTTTGTTACTCAAACACTGATTCGTGTACTTTTTACTTCACTATTAAACAATGGAAAGTAGTTTTAGGTTAGTAGTAATAGTTTCCCTACAGACTATAGTATGTGGTTTTTCAAAAAGGGTATATTGAGGTTTCTTCAGGATCGGCATGTTCGTGTTATATATATATATATATATATATATATATATATATATATATATATATATATATATATATATATATATATATATATATATATATATATATATATATAAGCTTTTAGCTTTTCCCTGTTACTTTATTCGTGTTGGTTTCAGATGTAAGAAAAGTAATTAAATAAAGCACTTTTAGATGTCTTATCAAAATAAAACTTTAGAATTATATTTCCGAAAACTGCAATTGGTGCAGTAGTTTTTGTGTGATGCCGGAATAAACATATAGAGAGACACAGACAGACAAAGTTTCTCAAATTTTTTAGTTTTCTTTATTTCCAACAATATGAAGATGTATAAAATATTATATACACAATAAATAATCTAAAAATCTTAATTTGCGAGTTTAAAATAAATCGAAATATCTATTTTTTAATTATTTTTGTTTATTTTTAATATTTGTTTCTGTTCTTTATCTCTAATTACACTTTTATTATATTAGTAAGATACCGAAATATACCGCCACTCAAAGTTTGGAACTTTAATTGGTGGTTGCGGTGACCAGTTGCATAAAACCGATGAAATACGTTTTTGTGACCTCTAGTGGAATAGAAATTCCAGATATTATAATTGTTGAGGTTGATTTATTTTTATTAAAGATTAAAACGCATTTACAAAGTTATGAATAAAATTTATCTTAATATATAAGAAAACCCGTGTGACAATGTCCGTTCACATTAATCTCTGAAGCCACTCAATCGATTATAATAAAATATTGAAAATATTTTTATTGCTCCAACTTAATAGATAAGCTATTTTTATCTCTGTAAGTTTAAATGAGCCCGTAAGGTTTAATAGAATGCAAAACTAGTATTTTTATCTGACTTCAAAAAGAAGGTTCTCAATTTAATTGTAACCTCATAATTCTGCCAATTATAAACCGTATTGCAAATTCTTTTTTTATCTGAAAGGTATACTTAGAGATTGGTCCCATATAAATTTTATCAAAGTTGGTTTATTAGTTTAGTTTTTAAATAAAAATAACTGGTTTTGTCACAATTGATAGTCGATTTTTTGTAGACCAGAATCTACCTGTTTTAAGACAGTATTTACGAATTATTAAGCATAATAATAAGTCATAATGGGATAGATTTTGTCGTGACCGTTTCCTTTTAACATGTACTAAATTCAAATGAAAATTAAAGTTTTACATTTAGTTAAATAACTTTCAGATTAATTTGAAAATAGAACTAATTAATGTCTGTTAATTATTTCTAACGTCAAATTAATTCTAATTTAATCTAATATTTAGACTAACTTTTAAACTATTTGAACAAGTAATATAATTATCTAAAGCAATTTACGCTACATCTAAAGCAATGGCTATGTACATGTGAAATGAAAGGTTCATTTAGTTTTACTTGTATTCCCTTGGACTGAGTTTATTTCGTTTATTATTTATAAATATTTACCAGAAGGAAACTCTGCTCCCCTGGGTATTTTCAAATATTCAATCTGTCATTTCTTGTAGTATAAAAAATGATAGCAGGCACAATGACTCAACGATTAAGAGACAAATCTGAACAGTCCGATATTCGAAATGGAATGTACACAAAAAGACATCTCGGTGAAATATTTTTTCTTCGTTCGAAAAAAGACTGTTTCTTTATTAAAAATACGTTAATAGGTTCAGTCTTTAATAAAATATTGCTGGAAAGTTTATATACTTAACAGGTAATATTTATATTCAATCATATTGATAGTATAGAGCTATTTTTTAAATAACTCTCGCAATCAAAGATATTAAATTCGAATGCTTGTTCTGCATTCTAGTATATCAGTAGTAGAATCATACTAGTTCACTAATTCGGAAAGTCAGTTGCTACACTACATTTACAATGAAAACAGGTGATTTTTTTTTCAATACAACAATTGTTGTATTGAAAAAAAGTATTTTTTTAATTTATTAATTATTAATAAAATAGTTACCTTTCAAATTATTCTTGTTGTCAATGAGCTATTATGATTTTTTTTGTACCTTACTACCACTAGATTGGTTGTTGTCCAAATCCACCAATGATAAGATTGTTGTTGTTGTTATAATATCCTATTTTGCTATAAATTCAGGTATATAGTAATTATGTCACGCTCTGCGAACTGTACAATCATAGAATAATTATCTTGTAAGCATGACATATGTCAAATACAATAAATGGAGCAATATTTCCAATATTTTTTGTTGAGTATTATCTATATTTGTACCATACTCAAGGTGACCCGAATACGATCTGACAGGCGTGTAAAAGTTACGATAAATACATAAAAATCAGTACTAAGTTTCTTATTAGCTTTACTGGACGCCTTTTAGCCGAGTTGCAAAATAGAGGCTCGGTCTTTCCTTCATATAGGTTTACAATACGGACACGTCGACACCCAGACAATTTATTATCCTAGGTTAAGAGACCTCTATATAGTTACAAATTCAGTTCTGTTCCCTACTAAAGGTACATAAGCAATTTTCCTCAATACAGAGAAATAAATCACGATCCGTCTATAGAAAGATTAATGTAGTATCCATACGTTATAACTCAATATTGATTTAAATTGAAATTGTCTATTTTACTAACATTTTGACATTAATGTATTTAAAACTAAATCTTTTTCATATAATTTAAGTTTTAGTATTACAAAAAGTAACTACTTCCATTGTAATGAAATTAATATAAAACTATTACGTTATATCAAAAAATACCGTCAATTTAAAAACATTCCCCATTTTGAAATTGCATAAAAAATGTGGTCATATAAGCATAGAATCATAATTATGGTTTACGTTAATTATTACACATGAATTAATTATGAGTGAATATTTTTTAATACAATATATTGAATAATAATAAGAACAAGTATATATTACTCCATAAAAAATTACGGCTTAGAATTAAATGCACCGATAAATAACAGAATTTTTCATAGATATAAAAAAATTACATATTCTCATTTCACCAGAAGAAGACTTTGTTCAGAAGTCATTTGCTCGGGTAGCTCTGCCCATTCGTGTTTCAACTGTGAAGTAATTGTGTTTGCATGACTCTGTTTCGGTTTGAAAGGTGGGTGTTTGGCAGTGAATTTGCTGGGTATAGAGAAATAACACTTTAGTCCTCAGGAATGGCTCAGAATCGCATGGTGGGTATCATGGATGAAACAGTATACTCTGTTATGTCTATGGTACTGCTCATGTCTATAGGCGACGGTTACTACTTTCCAACAGAGCCTTTGGATTTTCAGCTTATTTATCATTCTAAGTTGATTAAAAAAAAATTGTAAATATTGGGTGTTTATAATATATATAGATTTTGCTTTGTAAGAAAAATTTTTTGGTCTACATAGAAAAATGGCAGCTTCAATTATCACAAAATTAAATACGGGAACAAAACATTTTAAAAGACCACTGATGGTCACCCGCAACATTGGAGAAATTGCAATTGTGCTGACACAATTGCAATTTCTCCAATGTTGCGGGTGTTGATGGAGAGACGGTGGTCGCTTACCGTCAAGTGAGTCGCATGCTCGTTTGCTTCCTGTATTATAAAACACAAACTTTATCGTTTGCAAAAATAATTAAAAAGTCAATTTAGAAATAGCAACGTAATGTAAAATGGCCACGATGGGAATTCGAACGAACTAAGGATCTCCTCTTTTTGGAAGCTCTTCAAAATTTGTAGAACTATAAAATTTGTCATATAATCATGATGATATATTTTTTATACTCGGTAGTATACGAGAATGATATCGTAGGCTAAAGTTATGATAAAACACTTTCAATATAAACAATGTTGTACAGAGACATGGAAAAAATATAGGCAACTTTTTACGAACGCCGCCTGAAGTTCATTTATCTAGAGATGTAGGAAAAAGTGGGCATTATTTATTTACAAGTTTACTTATACGCGGTCACAGAATATCTAATGTTATTCGTAGTTGAGGTACATTTTACCGCGGACAAAATTTCCCTTTGTGTTTACCTTATCTGCTCAGGCTTTTATGACTGACATGAAGTAATCCCCAACGTACAAAAGTCCGTCACAATAAAACACTAAAATAACCACACGTTGTGCACTTAACACAAAACGAAAATTAGTCTTCATAACGTATCCTGCACAGTTTGTAAACTGGTTAAGAGTTCTATAGTGAACAATCATTTTTTACGTCTGTTAAAACCACTAAATATATGAGTATAAGCTAATGGTTCTCATTATATGAATCGACAAATTGATACTATAATGATCATTGCATATTATTATTCTGTCCATTTAACATATTGTATAGTTAACAATTAAATTTTCCATAATACTAATTATTTGACAATATCTATACCGCCCATTACTAAGATCCCGATTATCGCCTTTTTTCAGATGCTACCCTAAACAAAAAAACATATCCTCCATTTTGTTAAATCATTGGTTTTAATTATATTTAACATTGTTTTTTGTAGTGAAATTGTATAGTTGTTGGCTCTCCTACAATAAAATAAAATACATAATGTCTAGACTAATATAAATAAACAATAATAAAAAAAATACTTTTAAACATAAAATATCTATATTTTATAGAAATTGTACCGTAACTATCGCTAATTAAGACAACATCTTGCTTTTATGTCTATATAACTATGCCTTAGAAAAAAGATCATTATTTGCTAAGAATGACCTAAATGTATTTAAATATATTTATACGTATATAAATAATATTAGTATGTAAAATATAATTTGAGTAACATGTTCACTATAACGATAATAATCCACAATTGCGTCTTACGTACAACGTCATTAGGGATTACAATTCTGAGCATATTTTTTATAACATAATATAATGGGTATAGAATGTAAACACAGAAAGCGGCTCTATCGACTTTTGCTCCTTGCAGTGTACGTAACACTCGAATTGGTTAAATCACATAACATAAAGATAAATTATAGGTGTTTATGGCGTAGTTACCATTTTATTATGCTATAAGGAATCTACGCGGCCTCGCTCGCTCGGAATCCGTTTCCATACCTGTGGGAATTTCCAAAGCCCTTCTACTTCTTAGTGGATACCTACATCTCTGGGGAACATCTGTGCCATGTTATACGTAAAATTAAGTACATACCTACGCTTTAAGCTTCCGGAGATTTCGTGATGAGACAGTGAGAGGAATTTCGTTTTCATTTAAGGGGATATATAAATTTGTTTACACAAGTACGTAGAATCCGTTTCAATGAAACTTAATAACGTAAACAAGCGAATAATTGTTCAAACCACAGTATATATATTGATGTTCAAAAGTAGTAATAATTGATTGAAAGTTTCAATTTGTTATTAATGGAATTTACAGAGTGTGTCTGTCATGAACGCAATAAAATGTAGTTATCTTTTCATTAAGTTCTATTGAAACCGACTGATAGTGACCAATAGATCTAACTCCTCCAAAAAACAGTTAATCCCAGTATTGTTATATTAAAGTACGGCGTACGTGATTCACTGTTCATCTCAAGGGTTGAATAGTAGAGAATGCTACTAGCATTAAGTCCGTATTTTATACCATACTCGTATATTCTTTGGTCAATAAATATTTATTTATTTAAATAGCTTAATATAAAAAAAAATATTTGAATATAGAATAGGAAATTGAGTGTCTTAGAGCAGAATTCATTTCCCAACTAAAAGTTTTCATTCCGTAAAAGAAAAACGGCAGCTCCAGAAGTTATTAATTTTTTACACGATCGCAAAAAATACAAAATTCATACTAACTAAAAAGCTCAGACTAATCGGGAACTTCCCAAGAAAATACGTAATTATAGAAAGTAAACTGATCGCTAGAAGAGCGTCGTAGCGTAGTAAATTCTTCCACTTGGCCTAACAATTTGCCCCGACGTAAAAACCTAAAAGCTGGAACTTGGCCAATATCGTTAGTTCTAAGTATAATTTCAATTTTCAACTAACTTTGTGGTTATGAAAAATGTTAGGAAGCTCGTTCCGCAAACACATTGGATCTAATATGTATGTATGTGGTTATGTACAACAACGTCAACAGACGGCTAATTCATGCAACCACTTATACTCACACATACACACACACACACACGTGCATACGCACGCACGCACGAACACACAACCACACACATATGCATACATACAAGCACGCACGCACACGATTATCTACATATTCACACACACATACACAACCTGCACGGGCTCACGCACTCATGCTCACACACATACGCACTCATACACATGTATTTATATCTGTATGATAAAATGTATGATGCTGGAAAAATCTTATCAACGTATATAAAATCTTTAATGAACCACATGACAATTTTAAGACAAAAATGGCAATAAAAATATAGTAAATAATATGAAACAAAAACGGAGACAAATCTAAAATAATTTCTAATGTTTCAATATTTTAAGCCAAATATACAGCTTTAAAAACACCTATGATAATTGTACACAACAGTATTTCATTAGGCAATAAATATTTCATAGGTTACCTTTAGTACCAGTAAAAGAAAAACAAAAAAAGTTGAAATTATAGTACTACTTATATTTATTTGTAATCATTACTACGAGTATTACTACGATTTCGTAGACACAAGCTACGCGGCAAGATGCTACGTCGTAGCTATTTTATACCATACTACTTATTACCCTCCTTACAAATGTTAAACGAACCCATTTGTGACAATTTTATTTATGTAAATACCTTTTTTTATCGCACATATGAGAAAAAATAAAATGCCGTATAAGCGATTTCATTATTTCTAACACTTAGAGTAGCGTAAACATATCTTATGGGATTCTTTATGGAAAGCATTTTGCCCGCTACTTCGTACGCTTGGTTTCAAAAGTAAAAACACCAATACAGTAGACAACTTCCAGATGATCATTATAATTTAAACCTTCAGGAACATAACTGCAAAAACCGCATCAAATTTGGTACAGTAATTTTTGGATTAGGCTTTGATGAGGTTTTAAAAGGAACACTGCTGCCTATCTCTTGACCGTAAAATTTCTCTAGTTGCCTGACACCCATTGAAAAGGAAGCAGTGGCCTATTTAGTGAACCACACGTTCCGGCATAGAATAGACTACAAACAAATCAACATATCAATACAGTCACGCAAACATATTGCCTAAAACTCAAATGGGACATAGGTACCCACGTAAATGACTTTTTATAGACTTCTGATAAAGACAAGTATTCGACCTTGGAATATTCAGATATCACTCAAAAGTGAAGTCTAAATATTTCACACTTCGTTTTTATTCTAAGTATCAATCAAAACTCCAAATCAAGTAATCACAAATTTCTTTTTTTTTTCTTAGTTTTATTTATCAACCATTAACTATCTACTGTCAAACACAGTCATCCTTGTAAAGAAAGTTTTTCCAGTAGTTACCCCGCTTGGCAACCGGGCTGGCAACCGCAGTTAGCCTTTAGTGATGGTAAAATAAAATATAATTACAACATATTCCCAGTAAACTAATTTCTATCAAATGTGAAATAACTTTTTTATGAAATTTATAAGAGGCATAGAGGCATATTAAACAACCATACAATTTTACACGTGACAACACACAATTCTTTATAAATTATATCTAGTTCCCTCAGTGCCTATGTTGTGTTGTAATTTAGAATTTTTTACAGCCCACCTACGTATTTCCATACTGCTTGTTCAGTAAAAATATTTGTCTAGGAACGAAAAAAATGTTATATTCTATTTTGGTAGTATTTTATTTTTAGAAGTTGAATTATGTTGTTACGTTAAGTCTAATTTAATCTTTTTCTCCATGAGAAAACAGCATTTTTAATTAATACGAGACCTTCATGAGGAAAACATATTGCATTTTTTTTATTCTTATCTGTCTATGAACGCATTACAAAAGTATAATAATTTATTCAAATTATATAACAGACATTGTTCTGTCTTTACATGTTTAGATAATGATAAATATAAAAAAATATCATTCTGATAATATTTATTGAAAAGAAAATTATTAGAGTTAATAAAAAGATAAGTTTTCAGAAAATCTGAACTAAGAAAAATTATTACTTTAACCTTCTGACCCCTGTCCACCCTTTACATAATTCTACTCATGTAAGGTTTTACGGCACCACAATTCACGTCCGTTTTTGCCATCTCTCCCCTCCCTATATAAATTCCAAAGTAACTTATGAAAGGAATTTTTACGAAAAAAATGGATGCCCGCCAACTTTTACTTTGTCACATGAACTTTCCTTGACCTATAAACCGTACTAATATCGAGCTTATACTGATGACAGTAACGTCGAGTTTCGTTTGAACATTGATTAAATTGGATGTACTCGAGGGTAAAATGGACACAGGTGTAAATAAAGTTTATAAAATGATCTTCTCAAAGTCTGGATAATTAAGCAGTGTGTCCATTCTCGTTTTGTTGAAGAAAAATATAATGTTATAAAGCTTCAAGCAAGTACCGGCAGGGACACTAATGTACGGCCGATTTACAACTACCTTGGACACTCTGACCTTTAAGTTTCTAGCTACTATACCAAAGATATATGTCTATAAGTTATATATATCTGTCAGTTTCTAAATGATATTAAGGAATATTCACTGGTAATATTAGCAAAATCCTAAAAAACGTATAACGTATACCAATACAATACAATATATACAGTATACCAATTTTTTTAATTTTGAATAAATTAAACAAATGTCTTAATAGCCACATTAAATAATAATATTTTCAACTAACTTAAAAAAGGAAAGGTAGTTTATTGGCATGTATTTTTTATTTTCATATGATGCGATATTTTTACTAATTCTAAATATAAGTAATTGTTTCTTTTTTTTTTAGTCGAAAGGTTAGTTATTGTATTCATACTGATCCTAAACTGATTACGTCAAAATTAACATTGACTTTTTTCTGCAATGAAACCTTAAATTATGATCACTTAAAGATAGGGGTTTAGGAATTGAGCGACCCTTATAATACGTTTCTGACACTCTCTTTGACGGAATTTTCTATCACATACATGTACACACTCTTTCTTGAGAAAAAATACTTTTTCAAACAAATGGACAACAAAGCGATCCTTTCACATTAGGGATAAAGACATATTTCAATTGTTTCATGTTTTGTATTACCAATTCTAAGTATCTTGGTGCGATAAAAATTGAATAAGGCAATTCCGGATTGTCACAGGTGGCTCACTGGCGCTACCTGGCGGTGTTCCAATGTTACAGTTAGATTTCTTCTGGACACAAAATGTACTCAAATTTATAGGCATACTCGTAGTTTATTTTATAGTTTGATACTTGTAAGTAGTCATATATTATAATCTATTTCTGTCATAATGAAACCAATGAAATTCTCCTAGAATCCAATTGGCTGCATATTGTGCAGTTACAGAGGAATTTTCTCTCTTTGTTTCATATAATTAGTTAATTCTAGAAAAATCCACAATAGACTACAGTACTGTGTTGCTTAAAACGATCATAGGTATTAATGTTTCTTTAACACCAGCAATAAGTACATGACACTGCACATGCATGACATGGCACATGGTACGGTTTTAATAATCATTTAACAATCATTCCTTTGTATTTTCGCGATATAAAAAATTTGGTGATTAAGATATGATGTGATTACATCCACCAAATTCACAGCTCAAATGGCAGAAACAATACTACCTATAAAAAACCTTCATGATTACAGACAGGAATATGAATGATGGATTAAATATTTGATGCAATATTGTTTTATTGTTCTTATTATCATTTCAGTCATTAACTGTTCACTGCTGAACATAGGTCTCCCTCTGGGGGGAGGGGAGTTGCCAGTAGTTGCCATACTTGGCAGATGGGCTGACAACCGCAGTTAGTCTGTGGTGATTTTTTAAAAGAAATGCTGCTGCCCATCCCCCATCCATTTGATTCCTTTAGTAGCCTCTTTGAACATCCACGAGAAAAGAAGGGATGGCTCATTCTATACCGGGACGCTGCGATACTGCTGTTCTACAATGCTTGATATATTGTTATCTATCTGCTCAGTATTAGATACTGAATCTATGCTAGTTTCTAATACTGTATTTAAGCACACCTGTGGTGCTACGCTATTACTTGATCACTTTCACATGTCATGAGCTCAATGCCTAAGTTTTTTTTCTACGCTACAAATACAGCAATTGTGGTATACAAAAATGTTTACGTTTAACTTGTTGAAAAATGCTTTTGATAAATTTGGATGTATGTTGCATAAAGAAACGCTGAAACTCCGATATCTATTACCAGAGGGATTTACCAGACTTTATACAAAAATTATCTGCTTCAGTACCTCTGTCCCATTCGTGATTCTGTCGTTAAGCTATTGGGTTTGCATGGTTGGGTTTCGGTTTGAAAGGTGAGATATAGCAATAAAATTATAGAGTATAGAGGCATAATACCTTAGTCCTCACGAACGGCAACGCAAGAAGGGTGTCATGGGCGACAAAGTACACTCTGTTATATCCGTGATACTGTTGATGTGAATAGGCGACGGTTACAATTTTCCATCAGATGGACTGTCAGCTTGTTTTTTTGTACATCATTCCAAGTCGCACAAAAAAATCTATAATGTTGTATAAATTTTGTTACACATAACCATGATTCAGCCTTATTCTATGCCAAATAACAGATAAATTCTATTCAATCGTACCAAATAGTTACAAAGAAACGTCGCAAATAGGTAAATTAAATTAAGTGAACATTTGTTTAATGAAATAATTATATTACGCGCCACCTACCCTTTGTCTTTTTCTCAATGACGTCTACCCAAAGGTTGTCCTGAATAGATTGCTTGGCGATAAGGCCGCTTTTTGTATCACTTCTTATTATTATTTACTGTATTTGTTATTTTTCTTTTTACTTGGTGCAATAAAGTGTAAAATAAATAAATAAATTTAAATTATTTTTTATTGGTTATTAATACATTTAACTAACTAAATATTTATTTATAACACAACATACAGTACACCTTAATATATCATCGCCCTTTTTATTTATCTTAAAAACTTCAGTAACTTATATCTGTAATAATATTATGGTCTAGTCAATAAATATAAGAACAGATCAAAAGCATCTACCATAGATAGAGTGTTTCCCATAAATCCTTCGACAAAAATAAGTTTTTTTTAATGTTACGCTATTTATTATTAATCTTGTTATTTGAAACTTTATTACAAACCATTATTTTATTTATTTATGCTTCCTATTTTATAATATTACATATAGGAGAGATTAAAAATTTTAATACTCAATATGGACAAACGCTTTTTTATACTCATCTCTAATGCATATAGTCTAACTTTTAGCACCACAAATACATCTAGACTGTGATGAGAAAATAATTATGATATCAATAACAAAAGTTGGATTTAATTCGTCTGCTGAATTTCAGCATCTGTTTCATTAATCGCAGAAAGAAATTTAGCAAATAATATAAATAGCCTCAATTTGATTTCTACGAAATTAATAACGAACATTAATACTTTCGAATAATAGTTTCTGCATCAAATATATTTAGGTATTTTTATATAGGTTTCAATAACATTCAAAAAGGTATATTTTATAATAATAATAATTTTATGATAATTTAGTTTTATTTTCGAGTGATAATAAATTTATTGAATTTCTAACAAATTATAAGTGTAATAATGTTTTATTATTCAATTATATTATATATAATCTCTTATTAAAGTCAATAAAGATTCATATTTTAAGTAATTGTAGGAAAATTTTAAATTTTCTTTATTTTTTAATTATAGGCCGACAATAAAAAAGGCAACTTAAGAAAGTATAATAAGGAAACTATAAAAAGGTAACCTACCTAATAGAAAATGGATTGCTTTTAATTACTTTTAGCAGCTTAATTCGTTATTTTTCTTTATATACTAATAAACTTGATTTTTATGTCCGTAAATATTATTTTTCTTTTTATATATATTTTGCTTTATGTACTTACATACATTACTTCAGAAGTAAATCTGTTGAATTGTATTATTCCCGAAGTAAAATTATAAGATTTAACCAATAAATTGTATTAGTAAATTTATCCATCTATACTCTTCTTACGTCTATAGGCGGCGGTTACCATTTTCCATCAGGTGGACCGATGCTCGTTTACCATTCTAGTCGAATAAAAATTTTAATAAATGAAAAATGTGAATAAAAGCGGACAAATCACATAGAAGAATATTACCTTTTTTGTTTTCTTTATTAATGCCACAACTGAATTCATGCGAATGAATCCGCAAGGAATGGCTAACTTTGAATAGAACACGGCTCGCTTAATACCGTGCGCTCATTTACCTTAATAAAAATATTCATCCCCCCATAAAGAAATATTGTTTAAAATTCACATATGTTTTACAGAGCATTCATTTCATTACACCACAAACAACTTGTTTGGCTGCGTTTCAACATTTATTGTTTCAATGTTAGGTACTACAAAAACGTATAGTCTAGGGGCCAGTGTACAAACAACATCGTGATTTTAATGTCATAATTAATTCAAACTCTTGCGCACTGAATGGATAAATATAGTCCAGAAGCTGTAGTGCAAATAAACATATAAAACCAATATTGCTAACTAGTTTATACTACTAATGTAACATACATATATACAGTTTATTTATGTTATACAATTGTGAGATCAGTATTGAACCTTAAAGTAAATATTCTTTTTTTTAATGTACCTTCAAAAATGCAACTTCTATTCAGTGATAATTTTCATTCAATACAAATAATGCTGTAGTTAGTTTCATAGAACTGAATTACGCGTATATTTATGTCATAATTTTTACATTGTTTCATAATGACCTTACTTACTACAGGTAAGTTACATAAGTTGCACAAGTAATGATATTGTTAACACACGGTCAGACGGTACCGACCAATAGACAAATAGATTTAATTATAAAATATGCTTTTTAAATAGCTTTTAAACTATAATAAATGAATACACATTTCCTTTGCGGCCATATTAAAATGTCCGGCAAATGATAGCAAATTGAAGCTTAATTTTGTCACAGTTTAAACGTTTATGAATTTTAAAAGTGAGGTGTAATTTGCTAACTACCTTTTGGCTATGATTCAACATTCGATCCAATGTTTTTGCTACTAGTCTTTTAATTTAGGAGATATGATTGAAAGAAAATTTGATAATTAATATATATTAATTAATATAGCTTTATATTTTAAAATTAGCAATGATTTATTATTAACTTACATGAGTGTACTAATACTTGGGTGGCCAGTTGGCTTAGTATAGGGTTTTATTTTAAGTTCTCTTCTTATTCTTTAGTATACTTGTGTCAACAACCTCACAATTTCAATAGATATTTCAATATCTTTGGAATAAAAATTAATTATGACACATTGTGTACTCACTCCATTACATTACATGGAATTTTGGTTCTTTTATTTATTTTTTTATAGTACAAGAGTTATTTAATGTAAAAACCACAGCTGTCACTATTGTATTCCATATTTACCTACATAGTAACATCCTGTCCGTTACCCTAAACTTTTTATAAAAATCCTTTCAAAAATTGACTCAAAATATTTTCCAAAAATTCCAGTCACCAATCTACTTGCCCAGTATTATAATTATGGGCATAAAATCCCCAATACAAAGGTCCAATAATGTATGGCCCCCTATGCAAAAAGTAGAAGATCGCATATGTTGGAAGGCATTGAGGAAGGCCTACGTTCAGCAGTTGAGAGATACAGACTTAAATGATGATGATATACTTATCTTTACGCTTATCTCCCGTTAGGGTAGGTAGAAACAATGGAACACCCAATGCTTCGATTCAAATAAACCTTTTTCACTTCCTCCACATTCATCAATCTATTTTTAACTATATTTTACTATTAATATATTCAACTTAAAATGGCAAACAAACTAACAGCCCGCCTAATGGAAAGTAGTAACGGTCGCCTGTAGACATGGACATACCATGATACTTACTGTACAAAGTATGCTGTGTCATGATATTCATACGTTGCCATTCCTGAGGACTTAGGATTTCTGAGGACTCTTCTGTACCCTGTAATTTCTTAATTTCGATACAGACTTTACGACAGAAACACAATTGAGACTCTGTCTCAATTGTGTTTCTGCCGTACCCAAGCTGATGACTTTTGTACAAGTCTCCCTCTAGTACTGGTGATATTTTATTTAATACCCAGTAGTTTCTGTATTAGATTAGTTCGCAGTCAAGCTCTTGGTATATTATGCATTAATTAGTATTCTAAAGATTGTAGTGAAACAGTGTGCCAAGTTCAAACAACAACAAAACTTCCATGCCTCTTTGTGCATTTCGCACATTGTTATTACAATGTAAAAAGCTTTGCAGTTTAAAATTAACGTATTTGTAAATAGCACTTTTAATGGACGGTTCATTTTATGGAAAATGGACTGGCGCTCCACCTCTGTTATCGCTATATGCTGGCGAAACACCAATAAAGAATAATTGGTCAGAATGAAAACAGGCCAGTTTACCTAGTGTAACAAATTCATCAAGAATTAACTACGATAATTTCGAGGGGAGACAACGTGGAAGTCGATTTAAGAGAGTATATTGCTAACAATGGATCCGCTAATATTTGTTTCTAATTCCTTCCTTTCCTATACTAGGATAGTAGTTGGTACTTAATAATCCAAGACAAAAGTACTCCAGTCTCTGAAGTCACATTTTACATACATTATACCCTGCAATACGAGGTATATTTTATCCACGCAGCAAATTCGCCTTTACTGTTGCATCATCAGCCTAATCTTTTAATTCCGACGAGAGACTATCCTCTGCGTAAATTTTAATCCGGTCATAATAAAACCCTTATAATTGCATGCATATAATACAACGCACACGTGTTGTACCAATATACAGCTTATACAAAGGAGAATTTTGACCATAGACAAAATAATCATCATCTGCGCAGACCTTTGAAGTTACGAATTGAATGTTACCTCTCTGATCACCCCATGGTCGGTTATAGTCATATGTGCTTTATAATATTGTTTACATTACTAAAATAAGTGAAATTGAATCCTGTAAGTAAATAGGGTGCCGACGATATATCAAATGTAACTGACGTTAGAACGTCGCCTGGGGCCGTAAATGGGTCGTTTCCACTTATTTACCCTACCCTCATATCAAGCCCTTATTTATTAAGTAACTCGCATTATAATTATAGTACAGCTACTAGTTCTGATTCACGATTCTCAAGTTACTATTTATTACTAACTAGTTATAACCTGCGGCAAAACACACATGACGTAATCTCCAGAAACTTAAAAGACTTAAAATTGTGTACAAAACTTTCTCGTGTAATGTAGACGTTTAGTATAAAAGAGTTGTTGGTATTTACCAATAGAACTGGGAATACGTGTTCCACGCGGGTAAAGTCACGAGATTATGCTTATATAATTTATAATAAAAGTCGATTCACCATGTATTTAATTCTATCAAAACTTAATTGATTTTTTCTACGCAAAATAAAACTGACATCAACTCGGTAAAACAGTTTGAAAGTAAATATAAAAAAAGATAATAGTAATCCTATAAATAATAAAAGTTTGTAATAATTCTTGAATGATTGATGATGGATGGACAGATGTTTGTTATTCTTTCACGCAAAAACTACTAAACGGATTCAAATGAAATTTAGTATACAGGTAAGTTATAACTTACCAAAGTTATATAGTCAAAAAATTAAATTAGTTACTAACTTAGCATATAGGGTACTTTATGTACAAATTAACACGTAAAGCTGCGGGATGCAGCTAGTATATTTTTTATTCTTCATAGTATAATTTTTTTTGCATAGTATAGTTTTCAACTACTAAACCAATTTGAATGATTTTTCTATGGAACCAATCTGAAAGTATATCCTTTCTTATAAAAAAAAAGAAATTTTTACATTGGTTTACAAATAAAAGAGCTACGAGGTAACAAACATAAAACGTACAAGTCCAAAACTTCTTACTTTTTTTAAATCAATCGGCAAGTTATAATCCTGTTTTAGCTGTGTTTTCTCCTCCGTCTTTTCTGCACCTTCTGTTGGACTATATGTTATTTTAATGTTAATGAAAGTAAACAAAGCACATTGGTTAAAATAAGATTATAGGAGATGCCAGTTTTTGTGAATAAGGGGGTAGATTTTCTATTGTATACAGTTCACTTGTTCTGACCTTATTTCTACAGAAACACGTAGAAAGATACTCAGAAGATAAAGGACGGGTCTCTCGGTGTGCCCGTGACGTCTCTGCTAAAGTTTAACGAATAAAGTTCTGTTCATGTTAAGGAATTAGTTTCTTCCGCTAACACTCTTTTCCAATGGCGCAAAGTACGAGTATAAGCGAAAAGTAATATGAACACTAACATTAACCTCCGTAATCACTTATTTATATGTGATTATAATTTTTCTATAAAAAAATTCAAGATACCTTTGTATTCAGAGACTAAATGGCGACTCTAAATATAAACTTATTAACTAAATCATTACTTGTTTCTAAACAATTTGTAACATTTTTAGTCAAATGTGATTGGCAAGAAATTAATTACCAATCTTAATTTAATAAGAGAGTGCATTATATCTGTTAATATTATATGTTTGCTTATTTTAACAATTTAAAAATGGCAAAACGTTATCGCTGCTGGAATATATTGAGGTTTTGGTAATATCTTACTATTTTCAAATTTAATTTTTTAATTAATTACTTCAATTATTTCACTCAAACAATTGAATTGTAGTCGAATAAAAAATCACAGTATCATATTTTCCGTTTCAGCCACGCTATATCCTTTAAACTATACCATACCCTACCAGCCACATTGTCCCTCATTCCGTTCCGCGGGGCAAGTTATGAGAGGCGACCGTGTCGCCACGACAAACTTTCTGTTGACATACATTGCTTGTGATATAAATATATTGTTTGTATTTTCATAAGATTCGTATGGACATAAGAAAAATAATATTGCTCAATTATTGATGAACAAGTTATATGTCTAAGTAAATAAAAGTATCTAATTAGTGTGCCATAAAAAAATAGTCTATCGACATAGCAACATTATTTGGCCTCCTACTGCCACCCACAGAGTTCAATATTTGTTATCGGTATAAAAATTATCCTGTCTTTGAAGTTAAAACAAACAATACACACTTATAAAATTTTATAAAAAACAGCCCTATATACCTTGTCAGGTTGACCTCCACGTAGTAACCCCTGGAAACCATTATACTGAATTCCTGGTATATTTATCATAACGGGCTAACTTACCTGCCTTTTCATCTTACCTATCATCATTCACTAGTGCCCCGCCAGCGCCGTTAGCGTAGGCGGGGCTACCACTCCATTGTCATCCATTAAAAAATCCACTACGAATATTTGTTCGTAGTATGATAATAATTATACTTGTAATCTTACAAGTACAATTATTATTATATTATGAAACACAAAAAAAGATAATGGAAAAGACTGCGCACGCCGATTCCCATCAAATATAGTTAAATCTTAGTTATACCGGTGTCCAAATGAACATGCACCGGACTAAGACTTGACTTATTATTATTAATATTATTTTTAATAGTATACACATAACATAAATGTATTTATTTATTTTTCCTTATTTTATTAATTTACTATTGTGTTTTCGTTTATTTGCATATCTACTTGTTCAACAATGAAATCCATTACCCTAAAGTTGCCTTCAAAAGATTGCTTTCAGCTATAATGCTTATTATATTTATACAAGACTATCTATTGTAATTGTTTATGCTGCTTTATTCTCCTTGATGTATAGTAAAATATATACTTATCCATTATTATGTTTAATATGGGTATAGTTTGAAAGAAGTATTAAATCAAAACTTACTACATTTTATTTCGCTAAAAAAGTAGCAACAATAAACGTAACCAAACCACCTATAATTTAAATACGAGATGTTTCGTAGACATAAGATTAAAAATATTTAAATTTAAAATATAAAACATTATAACAATTTAATTATATATAAAAGTAAATTTTAATTCGCTACAGTTTCAAAAACTGTTTCAATTGTCAATAACGTAACCAAAAATTGTTATACTTAAGAATTGAGAACCTCCCTTCATATTGGAAGTTTCTTAGAAAGTAGGTGAAAGCAGTGCTGGTATAAGATAGATATTTTACATATCTATACTCTTCATATTGCAATGGTTATTTTAACACAAAAGCTTTCAATGTTGTATGTTAATTTTCTTAAATGCTGATAGCGCCCTAAAAGGAGCGGGCGTGCGCGGTTAGTTCCGGCTCGTTACAGACGCATCTTCTTCTATTTCCTAGTTTGACTGTTATTGTTACATCTCACATTCCACAAAAAGAAGTTTTAACTGTTATATCAAAATCATTTCAAAATTGACAAAATAAATTAAAAGCCTGCTTTTCAACCCGTTTAAAAAAACGAGAAGGTTTACAGTTCGATGCTATTGTTTACATTTTTCTTACACTATAACTCCGTCAATTATAAAATAATTTGGAAAATTCATTTTTTTTTTTTTATATATTTAGATTGATCTTATAGAATTTTTATCAATATTGGTTTAGTGGTTTATTTTTTATATCACTGAGTTTTAAATAAAAATAATTGAATTTACCACGATTTATTCCATTTTTTTGTGAAATGTAATATTAAATCGTAAAAGTTACTTCATTAGACATTGATAATGCTGCTATAGGGAAGAAATGGATAAGTTTATTTATTTATTTAAGCATCGGTGTGATTTTCACTTCGCATTGGTTATTTTAACACAAAGCTTTCATTGCAGCTGTGTAGTAACTTTCTTAAATGCTGATAGCGCCCTAAAAGGGGCAGGCGTCGTTAGTCCCGGCCCGTTGCGGACGCATCTCGTTCCGCCTGCTAGCTTGAGTGTTACTGTTATACCACACATTCTGTAAAAAAAAAAGGTTTAATATCCCATGATTATAAAATGTGAAGGAAATATTCACTTTACAATTTCTATAGCTGTTTTACGCTTTTAACTTTATTACGCATTACGTCATCTTTTATTACCTACTTAATAAAATGTTAACAAAATAATTTCTATTGTAACGCACCTTGAAAACAACTAGATAAATTTATAAAGGGATAGAACCAAATAGTGAAATTAATAAAATGTGGAATGTCGTTCAATAAATACACAAGAACTTCTTTTTAAACAGGCGTCGTCATCATCGTCATCATATCAGTCTTTAACTGTCCACTGCTGAACATAAGCTTCCCAGGGGAGAGTTTAGCCAGTAGTTGCCACGCTTGGCAGGCAGATTGGTAATTGCAGTTAGGCTTTGGAGATGTTTAAAAGGGACGCTGGTGCTCAACTTTCGCCTACTCTTAGTCACCTCTTACGACATCCACGGGAAAGGAAAGGGTGGGTTATTCTATGCTGGAACCATACGGCCATTATACATCAGATATATTTAATGTAATTATTTTAATACATTACATATCTACTTTGATATGTTTTTGTCTATTTTATATACATCCAATTTAGACGCAAAAGTTATGTCATGTAATAGATGAATAAAGAAATGGATATAACGAAATTATAAGACTTCTATTTTGTAAATTTAGGTAAGAAATCTTTGATTAAAACTGTTTTTGAACACGTTTTCCTTACGTCTACTATAATAATGAAAGCCATTTTAATCCAAAGTTTAATATTGAAATCAGTAATATTAAATTTAATAAATCATAATCAACGTCAGTCAATTAGCCTTCACTTGCAAAATCTTTTGAACGACTATGTCCTTTCGTGTGTTAATCCGATTAATGACACTTTATTGAATAATGGAATAATAATATTAAAAGTTTCTAAGGTGATTGATGGTTTTTTTTTTTGATGGGTGAAAATGGGGTATAGTTGCCCCGCCTGCACTAACGGGATACGCTGGCGGAGCACCAGTGAAGGGTGATAGATGAGAATGAAAACAGGCCAATTAGCCCATCATGATGAATTCATCAGGAATTAACCATGATAGCTTCCAGGGAGAACCACGAGGAGGTCGACCTGATTGGGTATATTGCTAGCAATGGGATTCTCAGTCTCCATTATTAGCAATCCCTTTCCCCCCGGTGATTGATGGTTATTAGTATATCAATGTGTTTTGATAATTATTATATCACAGACACTATTGAAAGCACATTATAATTTCTTTTTTATTTATTATATTAAATTTTTTTCAAATCTAAATACAATAAAAAGATAAAAACTGTACGTGGTTTAATTTCTAAATCTTTTGTCAATGCATGATGGTATTAGTAACAAATATAATTTGAGATAGGCAAACTTAATTTAGGTTTTTTAATATAAGTATTTACTTAAAAATAATAAATCTAAACATATAAAGTAAATAAAAAATTAAATATTGGTTATGAGAAAGCATTTTACTGAACTGGACTAATTGTCTTTACCGACTTGTCTTTTTTAAAAATGTTCTTGATAGACCATCTATTGAGGAAATGAAACATTTTACGGAAACGAAACAATTATAATTTGGAGAAGATAAAAAGTTGACAAGAAAAGATAAATACCGTAAAGATAGTTATGTATATAAAGGGCAATATAGGTATATCTATTTTAATCTTCCCATATTATATACCATATAACTACCGCATGGATTATTACAATGTATCTTTATGTCTAATTATCATAATTTAATACCATCTTTGTTTTGATAACAATATTAAATTTTCAATTTCCAATTATTGTGCAAAATGTCAAATCAACAGTCAATTAACTAATGAAGGTTAATTTAGTTTTCAATATCTTGAAATATCTTTACAATATCGAAATATTATAGTATCCTGCGTCTTTCTGTTTTTTGTTATTTATTTTGGAATTGAATAATAATACATTAAGCACTATAAAAAGAAAAAGGATGAAACGCAACGATTAATGACGTGATGTTTCGTAGACATATTACTTTAAAAATATTTGAATTTAGAACACGGAATTTTATATCTACAAATAAATTTTGTTAGGCATAAGTAATTTTTGTTTCAAAAAAGTAAATGTTACCATTAATTGGCACGAAATCAAATGGGATCGACATGGAAGTAAACAAAATTAATTTAAAAAAAAAATTTAAATTCATATTATGCTTTGAATAATATTTTATATGTTAATTTATTTTAGATTGTGATCTATCTATATACTTAATTTTATTTAAATCCATTGAATCATGATAATGTAATAAATATCAAAACATCTTTAAAACTTATCACGTATTATTAGTATGACAATAGGATTAGTTATTATATTCTTGGACACATTGGTAATCCGATCCTGTTCAATAGTTGAGCTGAGTCGTGATTGAAAAGGGTTAATCCTGGATCAGCATTGACTCTATTTGGTCGTATACAATGGGTTTCGGTTCTAAATAATCCATCACGCTTGTTTCTAGACTGAAGATATAGGTTTATATAATACCTAATGCTTTTTTCCACAAATTTTGTTCGCGTTTTTCTGGATATAGTATTGATAGCTGTCTCCTAGCTTTCCCCTTGTGAATTAGGATAAAAAGTGTTCAAGTTGGTATCTAAGCCATATAACATCTATATACTGAATTTCATTGAAATCTGTTGGGGGTTTTAAGCGTAATTGAGTAATAGTTGAAATACATGTCCATGTAATGACAGAGTATGTATTCTTACTAAATCATTACTCCAATTCATCCCCAGAGAATCATAAAATATTATTATTGGAATAAAGCGAAATACACGAATGTAAAATAACTAAAACTTGAAATATTGTGCAAATTTGTATGGCCAGCAAAGATAGCAGCTATTACAACCCCACACCGATATAATTACGACTAGGATACAAAGTAGTCGAAGTCAAGTCACAAATGACCAACTGTTAAATTTACAAAGTGAAATAACTTATATAAATATTATATCTTAAATTATATGTATTCAGAGAAAACGAGTCTTTAAAGTTGCTACTAATTGAAAGTGATCTATATTTAATATTAGTAAGGAAATAAAATATATACAAATAATACCAACACATACAAACAAAAAATCTGACTAACAGTTAGATACAAATATTGTGATTAAATATGGCATTAAAATTATTATTTTATATGTGCTGAGATTCGCTCGATTACCTTGAGGTACAAAAGGCTTGTTTGAACAAGCCTTTTGTATAAGGTTCTTATTTAATTTCAGAGCTAGTTTAGATGACACTTGGTATTGTAGTAGCTAATACTACAAAAAAACGTATTATTGGTACCTACATTTCGGGTCAACAATTAAGACAAGTTTTTAGGGCAAATGAAGTCATTCTTCCTAATAAATGCGAAGAAAGTCGACAAAGGAATTGTTGTTTCACCCATGCGTCCAGCTAATTGAATACTTATTTAAGCATCTTTTCTTAAACTTTATACTGACTTTACTTTTTTGTTTATTTTCGAAATCTTTACCAAATGAACCTAAATAGTTTTAATTCCTAATTAATATATTAATTTAACTCCTAATTAATTTACTAAGTTTTACATCAAAAACATAGATTCCCGCCTGCGTTATCGGTATACATTAGCGGGGTACCAGTGAGCGGCGATAGGTGAGGATGAAAAGGCAGGTCAGTTAGCCCATTGTGACGAATTTAATAATAAATTGGTCACGATAGTTTCCAGGGGGAACCGCGTGGATGTCGACCTGGTAGGGTATATTGATAGCAATGGGGACTAAACTGCCCATTACTAACAATCCCTTCCCCCCCGCACAGTGCGGAGAGGAGCTTCCTGCCGCAAACAGTCAGGTTGTGAAATGATTTTCCTGTCGAGACTTTCCCCGGATACTACAGCATGGAACTTTTCAAAAAGAGTATAAAGTACTAAGAATACTAAGGTTTCTTAAGAGTCGGGAACGCGCCCGTGACATCTTTGATGTTACAGGCGTCCTTAGGCATACGGTAACTCCGTTTGTCATCGGATGGGTCGTATGCTTGTTTGCCAACATGGTAGTATAAAAAAATGTACTGGTACATATTTTAGTATATGTTTTTGTTTATGTAGATCTATATGTGTATGAGATATGTGTATAAGTATGAGGCATAATATTTTCCTAACTATATAATAATATAATTGTATTACTAAACTACGTATGTAAAAATGTGTATATGTCTAAACCAATTGTACATTAAAGTTAAATATATAATATATATAAGTTTATTAGTTAATATAAATATGATTTGTAGGCAGAAGAGGGCCCATGACTTCACAACATAGGAAATTCTAAAAGTCCAGGTTGTGAGAAGTCTTGGGAACAAAATGTATAATTGTTACATATCTTTGTGGTTCCAATAAATCTAAAAAAAATATTCACAATTTATGAAAGTAATATATTGATGAAAAGTAAAATAATATTGAAATTCTCTTCCTTTTTGAAATCGGTTGAAAAATAACAAGGTATTTCAATATTGTTCCATAACGAAATGGCGGAACGGAATGCCCATCATCTATTATTATTTTTCGACATTTAATATCATTCTAACAAGGTTATGCTTTTAGCGACGTTGTTCTATATCTGTAATATGAACATGTTTAGTTTTAATGAACAACCGGCTGGGAACACAATTGTAGCGTCATGTATATCCTAAAAAAATCTATACAGCCTTATAGGGCTTAAACTGGTGAACTGAGACCTTCAACATTGTTTTATTTTAAGTCTAGGCAGGACGAAAGTTATAAACAATAAAAACTCTCTTAAGTTAAGCTCTCCCTTTGGGCTATTCTGTTTTGTTATATTTTGTTATCTGTTTTTGTATTTTTTTTTTATTATTTCAGCCGTTAACCTTACACTGCTGGACATAAGCCTTCCCCATAAGGAGGGTTTTGCCAGTTATTGTCACGCTTGGCAGGCGGGTTGGTAACCGCAGTTAGGCCTTTAAAGATGTTTTATATATTTATTATAGAAGATAAATACTAAAAGTTTTTAAAACAGACCTAATATAGCTAACAAGATAAGCGATAAGCAAGATTTTACTTCATTAAAACAACGTTCAAAATCGGAATAAAATTAATAAAACACAAATGCAAAACTAAACCCGTGTATTGCAAATATTTTCAGAATTGTTAAGATACACAAAAGGTGAATCGAGAACATTCGTTTTTGAAGTCACTTAATTTTTTAAATAACATTCTTTAATTAGAAAAATCAGCCTCTTTGATGACGAATTAACCCTACTAAATCTTACTAATATATAACATTTTAATTAGACGATAAAAAAATACATAAAAAATATTTAAGAAAAATTTATATGAGTGGTCTAAATAGAAGCTAATATAAATATATAGAAATCATTTTAAAACATTTTGGTGTTATGTTTGTTTGGGCTAACATAAAAGCTATATACTGCATTTAATTAGATGCGATTTTCACAGTTTTATTTCTGAAGCTCTAACTGAAATCTGGTACATGTATTATTTTGGTATACCATCTAGAAATGGTTATTTATACTTACAAAAACCACAATTAAGTCCACAATAATACTATTTTGTTACTAAAATTTAAGTCTAAAATAAACATAAATTAAAGAAAGATTTTAGATTTCACGTTACAAAGGCTTTACAAGCAAATCCTGTAAAAGGTAACATATCACCCAATTATTCCCAACACATCGTATCGTGCAATTGATATGCATGATAATTAGACAGTCCATTGCTCCAATGTTAATTTTATTCATTAACCTAATTAGTAATGTTAATTTGAAACGTGACAAACATATTCATTTGTATTATCTAATCATACATTACATTGCCTAATCTCTATAAGTTATTACATATTATTATATAATATGTAGTATATAAGATAGTATATAAGACCAAAATGATACAATACACATACTACTTATATGTTTTTTTCCTTTGAATCCTGCTAAATAAAATTTAAAAAAATGTGAAAGGTTTGGATATTTAATACTCATTTAGATTTAAACGACTAAATGGATTTCAATGAAATATATTACATGGGTTTATAATAAGTATAGTTTGTAAACTATTGTATATATGTGTAGTTTGTTCTTTGTGTCAGTATTTGGGACAAAAAAGGGCATAGGTTACTTTTATCCTGGTCAGTTAATTATTCCGATTACGTGGAAGATGTCGCAGGAAAATATTAGTAAAAATAATTAATTGACGTCGTCGGAATCACTGTAACCATAAATGCAAAACTTATACTTACTACAAGTAAGCGTATATATCCAAATAACGGTAACAAATTAATTTTAAACTGCACCCGAAACATGCCTGCGTTTGGAAGATAACCGAAATCAATAAGACCAGGCAATAATGTACCTACGAAATATGAATAGATACAGTGAATCAATAGAGAGAAGGTCTATTGTCCAATGGAACAAGAGACCAAAATATAAATAAAGAATTCAATAATAAAGGAAATTCTTTTTGAACTTGGTATTTTACCCTTATGTCCTTCTGTCGTGGTATAACGCTTATTTTTTATTTATAACGCCATCTAGTATGATCATATTACAACGGTTATATTTTTTGCCAGTTGGTAACGCTGTATATAGAAATGTATTTAATATAACTAAGATCTAAGTGTTGGTTAAAATTATAGAAAGTGAATTTTAAGCGATTTTTTTTTTTGTATGTTATTCGATGTTTTCATTAACTCTAAACCGATTATAATAATTCTACTAACTAATATACGGAAGCAGCTGCATCTTTAATTCAAGTAAAATCATTAAACTATAATTAAATAAACCGTTTTGTGTTAAAGTTTTTGCATGCATTGCATTTTTGCGAAATAATCCCCTAGATGGTGTTAGTGCCGAATCATAACATGTTTTACGAATTAATTTCGCTCACTAAGCGGACTATGCAAGCACTGCTAATATTATAATATTATTTAATGATGCAGAACAACAGTTAGTTACAGGTATCCGTATTCAGGACCCGACCAATTAACCTTGTTATAATCATAACAATAGAGAAAATACATACAACGAAGTCGGTAGTACCCAACAATGTTCCGTGTATCCTCTCGTTGTATAATACAAACGGGAGTTAACTGTTTAACTATTCATAGAAGGTTATTTCGCGCATAGTTACTACAAGTTTTCCCTTATTGGCGCCCCTTTGATAAACTTTCTAGACATAATTTCGACATAATATTATACCGGTTCAAAATATACAATGTACAACATTATAACTTAATCTCAAAAAAGTATCTCCTTATTCATAAAAACTAAAACGTCCTTTAAATAAATCTATTTTAACTATTTTAGAGAATCTTGTCACTTCGATACTTTTTATTTCAAACAATAGAGTTTAAAGGTGTGATAATAATAATGGTAAGAGATATTATATCATAAGAAATACATTTTTTTTTTCTAAATTTATTAGACACTTGTTTTATATCAATGTAAGTATCTCTGAACCGGACACAACGAGCATAAATTTGTGAAACATCTGTTATAGAGGTATTTGATTAACTGTTTGTTACTAACTTAAATAATGTTTCTAATAACCTTAATAATATTATATATGAAAGTAATTGTGTTTACTAGTTTGTTTGTTAACTTGTGGCTCTTTAACAACTCAATTAATCGTCCTGAAATATGCACATAACAAATAGGATAGAGAAGTATATAGGCTATTTTTATCCCAATCATCAAAATATCCAGGTCACATAGAGAAAGTCACGGGTAAAAGCTAATATATTGTAACTACAAATAATTCACTATTTTATTACTTTCATTAGAATCTACAATAAAAGTTACAATCTTTACTATTTATTTATTTTGTCACATGGAGCAGGAGTCGAACCCTATCTAATTGGTGTTACAACTCACGTTTGCTCGTATATTGCAAGGCTTATTCACATGTGTTGACACTGCAGAAATGAGTTGAGGAACAACGTCCATCGTTCCATTTTTATCCAACAGCAGGTGGGACGACTTTAAAAATACAATACAAACACTACTCTTTTAATCTCAAGTCGCACTTTTATCAGATTTTCATTTGTACAGAGGTTTTGCATATAAATACAACTTGACACGATGTACATTAATGTCCATGCTTATTCATTTATTTTTTATTATTATTCATAAAAAGTTGAACCACCTATAAACCTATTTTAACTATTACACTGTTTTGGCATTTTCATTCAAACTAAGAATTTAGCACAAAAGAAAAAGACAAAACAGCTCAACAGCTAAAATAGGTTTATGAAAGGTTTGACGTTTTTATAAATAAATGGGTAAAATTATATAGATAGAGTATCGAGTGTCAAAAACTGGTTAACACTTGTTAACATTTAGACTGCTAATTTGACTTTTGGCTGACTAAATTTAACACATATATTTTTAACCAAGACAATGCACACCATTTTTCTAAATTTGACTTTGACTTTTGTAATTTTTAAAAGGCCGACAACACACCTACAATGCCTTTGGTGTTGCGGGTGATCATGGGCGGCCGTAGTCACTTACCATCAGGCGAGCCGCATGCTCATTTGCCCCATGTGTTAAAAAAAATCAGTCTCGCTATCAATCTAATACCTAAAAATCATAGGCAACAAACCCCCAGGATAATAAAAACTAAATGTTATATTTACTTAACGGTTCGACACAAGTTGGTTATACCGTTTAACTGATACCACAACACAAAATTTATGGCAATAGTTGATCAACTATGATTTTGAGATTGTTAATAGATAAATAAGTAAAAAAAAAAAACAAACACATCACAAACAAAACATAATTTTTATGTCCAATCATAAAAAAGTTTTTCTGTGTTCTCTTTGGAACTGTTCTTTATCAACATTTTGTTTTTATTTATTTGTAGTTCTTTTTACACAGATTTAGATTTAAAGAAAAAAATTACTTTTCCATTACCTACAAATGATAAATTTAAATTTTGAATATACGTATTACCCAATTAAATTTACATGACACAGAAATAGAGAAAAAAAATAAAGAAAAAAATATCTTTATTCTGTGACGTATTTAGTGTTGTCTATAGACAACTATTTCACATCGGTAGATTTCGTTTGCATGTGATATAAAAAAAATCGGCAAAACGTTCCACCTTCACTTGTGTAACTAATACCCTCTATCGGATTACGTCACGCGCCCTCAGAACGTAATTTACCGAACAAAGCCGATACCGACCGGGAATCGTACGAACTTGGCTGTTCGCTACCTTCCTTTGTGAATTAGTAGCTTTCATGTCCAGTTAGCTTTGCATAAAGAATACTTATTGACGTTTTATATATACAAACTATTTTTATAGTGGTACAAATTTATTATTATAATTTAAACATCTTTACATAGATAGATAAATACTCTTTATTGTTTTCTCAAAAAGATTACAGTAGTAAACTTATTATAAATAAATACAAACAATTTCAAGAAATATTCACACTGAAAAAACAATGGACGGCCTTATCGCTAAAAGCGATCTCTTCCAACCTTTGGATGGAGAGGAGTAGTTATAAACAGTTTGTACGGAAGCACGATGATAGTTTTGTTATTTTATTTATTCCAAATAATTTAAGATGTGTTCCACAAACAATATACCCACTTCAATCGTGACAAAACCATTTTGATTTAAAAACTAAACTGCTAAACCGATTTTGATAAAATTTCTCTAAAATCAACCAACTTGAAAGTATAACTTTTCAGGCTGAGTTCTAAAGTAACAAACGTAATAAATACAACCTAATTGAGAACTTACTCCTTTTTTTTAAGTCAGTTAAAAAACGAGATAAAACAAATATAAATATTGTAAACAGCACTTATGCGTTGCCCTACCTAATCACAGAGCTGTAACATTTTCATATTTTGTAATTTCACTGGCATTTCTCACATTTCCAATCAAAACATAGCCACGCATACACAGTTAGTTGATGACAGAAACATGAGTAAGAGGGACGAGCAGACAACTTTTATACAAAGACCCCCCTAATATACGAAAAATATAAAGTGGACGAAGCGAAAGATGTAATTATCGATAGGGGCCCATGGAATTCAATTCTTTGTCTCATCTCGTAAAAAGCTGATGTAAAGGTGTAGGTAGATATTGATAGATAAACTTTACTGCTAAAAGAATTAATCTATTTGAGTCTCTAAAAATAAATATTATTTATATAAAAATATGACATTTCTTGTTTTTTTTTTTTTATTTACTTCAATTACAATGAATTGAAACACATTAAAATTATTAATAATAATTAAAAACCTTGACTTACAAATTCTCGAATATTACTGCATACTAACATATTACATATCGAAATAAGATGTTTAAAGTGCTATTAAAGGGTATTACGTATCATCAATTATTAATATATTTTTAATGTAAATATAATATTCTATCTATACCGTCATCACCTTAGCCATTCGCCGTCCATTGCTGAACATAGGCCTTCCCCATAGACTGCTAAAAAACAACAGTCTTGAACCACCTACATCCATTGACTCCCTACAATGCATTCAATCTATAATGCAATAGAATACAATGTACATTGTATAAAATAGAAGCTAGATTACTATTTATAAGCAACGGTTCACTTCAAGATAGTTTAGTTCCGTATCCACTTCACTCAGACACAGAATCTTTACCCGAGAAAACGCAAACTCATAAAAAGTGAACTATGCAAAAACGCTGTTTGCTAAATATGAATTCCCATTAGCGCCGCTTTTAGTGAGACTCAGTAATGGACTGAATATTATTCGTTGCTCAATGCTTAAATAATAAATGCTAGACTTCAAGCCATTATTATTTATGACTAGATTTTGAGAACATCTCTGCTAGAGGAATTTAAATGGTAGGCAACTAAAACGCTACTTTCCAAATTAATTAAAAAAAAATATATAACAACTTAATTGAAAACGATTGAATGAGGTTCATGGATTTAAAATTCATGTTTGAATTATTTAAAAATGATGCTCAATTGTTTCGTACTTCGGAAGACATGTAAAGCAATCATCCGGTAAGCCACGTCAGAGACCTTCATGTATAACGAAAACGGCTTAGAAACTCTCGATACAAAAGGGCTATACCTTCGCACGAATAACGTCTTCGCCCGTATGACTGGGATATTGTCTGGGATAATAGATACCATTTTCCTCATACACTGAACATTTATAACATTAATAAAAATAAGTATTTGTTTGCTAATAATAGTTATTGTAACTTTATTTTAGATGAGGTCAATAATCAAATTAAAAGCACTGCACTGTTAAGTGTACCACCTAAATGGTTTGTAAAAGTCATCCTAAATTTTATAGGATGGACTCTAACATGGCATACGTGTTAACTATTCTTTGTTCAAAAATTAATCATATTGTTGTTCAATAATGTTGTTGCAAGGCTTATTCATAATGATGCCAAATATATGCACATTACAATACTGTGGTATACCACAGATAATATAATATTATACTAACAATATAGCTCGTTAGTAATGTTAGTAACAGACTGTATTAATTACACTGAACTGATTAACATTTATTATCAAATCAGTTTGATTCATGGAAATACATGCAGATTTTCTAACTATGGCTATGTATCTATAAATATATATACTAGTATATATCCACATAAAAATACTTTTGTATGATCATCTAAATTCCGACTAAACTCTCACGATATACCCAGTCTCGCCATATTAGCTTCCCGCCAGAAGATCCAATATCTGCGCTTGACATACAAAATATTATCGGATCCCCAACGGATCCGCCATTTATTATAATAGTTGGTATTTGTTTATTCAATTGCTTGACGGGGAGAATTTATATAGGCTTGTACACAATGGTGTATGCGTATGAAGAATATTTATTTATTACATTTGGTGAGAGTTGAGGTTTAAGTGCAGACCGGGGCGGTTTGTCTCTGATGTAATCTTTTGTGTAGGGCGTAATGATGTTTCCACTATGGACAAAATTATCTTTATTAAATATTTTTAAGAATATACGAATATATTAGACATAGGATGCTGAATACATATGTCTTTTTTCTTTCCTTGCGTATTAGTCTGTTTGTATTTGATGTGAAAACGGCAAGCTTACTGTAGTAATTTTATTACAGTAGACATAATGTGGAAGCCTGAAAAGAAAGTAAACTTGTTATATATATATATATATATATATCGTGACAAAACCATATTGATTTAAAAACTAAACTGCTAAACCGATTTTGATAAAATTTCTCTTTTTTTTTTTTTTTTTTTTTTTATACAACTTAGAATGGCAAACAAGCTGACGGCCCACCTGATGGAAAGTGGTAACCGTCGCCTATAGACATGAGCAGTACCATGGACATAACAGATTATACTGTTTCGCCCATGATACCCCCCATGCGCTGCCATTCCTGAGGACTCAGGTGTTATTCCTCTGTACCCAGTAAATTCACGCCATATCCCACTCTTCAAACCGAAACACAGCCATGCAAACACAACTGCTTCACGGTTGAAACACGAATGGGACAGAGGTACCCAAGCAATCGACTTTTGTACAAAGTCTCCCTCTGGTGAACGCAAAATCTCTAAAATCAACCAACTTGAAAGTATAACTTTTCAGGCTGAGTTCTAAAGTAACAAACGTAATAAATACAACCTAATTGAGAACTTACTCCTTTTTTTTAAGTCAGTTAAAAAACGAGATAAAACAAATATAAATATTGTAAACAGCACTTATGCGTTGCCCTACCTAATCACAGAGCTGTAACATTTTCATATTTTGTAATTTCACTGACATTATATATATATATATATATATATATATATATATATATATATATATATATGCTATTTATCATTAGCTATTTGTATTTAAGGCTTTAGGTAGATTTAGGTTTTTCCAACATTAAATTGAATACGAATAAGTTTCCATGAATAACATAAACTCCATTATAAACATTATTACTGAATCGGTTTAACACGAAGAGTTCTTAGAAATTTATCATTATAAATAGAAAATATAATACACTTACTTTTCATGTAGGAAATGCTTGTGACATCTACCTTTTATTTATGTCTCCTCAACGAACATTTAGTTAATATTGAAAAGTTACTAACATTAATAAAGATGGTCTTTGTTTTAAACTAGAACATCGTCTATTAGTGTCGTTATACATATGTATAACACATAGTATAACTATTTGTATAGAAAATTTTGTTAGCGTTGTATTTAATTTATTCGTAGTAGGTAACAAACATCCAAAGATCTTTACAATTTTTCACATTCATAATATTGTTAGGATAAGTAAGGTAAAATGTTTAGTTCGTTCGATTTCAAATACGAACGTGAAATGGCCATGATTGTATTCGTTTTCCTTTGGAATTTAAGTTCACATTGCCATGTAAAATTGAGAATGGGGGTGTAAGTATCCTTTACCTGAGTAAAGGATACCTGAGTAAAGTTATTAACGACTTTTATTCATAATAACCATAGACTGATCTATGGTTATTATGAACAGGCCGTTGATAACTCTCTGTAGCTGTACATACATATTTCTTAGCCATCATTAAGTACAATATTTCCGGTATTGCGTTGTGTTATTGCAAAGTCGCTTATTAAAATTATTTACTAATTACGTTTCATTATATTTTACGTATAGTACTTTATAAATAATTTAATGTCCTTGTAAAACAGTAATTTTATTTATAAAAAAAAACTATTTGAATAACATTTTATATTATTTCATAACACATTATTATGTCATAAAATTTACTAACTTAAAGTTAAACCTGCAAAACGGTTACTAATGTAATAATTTTCATTAGTCCCTTAAAACAGCACTCCTATATAATTAAAGTAACACCTCATTGTTATGGTAGGGTAGTTAAAAAGGAAAATAACATATTCTTTCATTAATGATCTAATCAAAATGGCGTTATGACAAAAGAAACGCCTAGGGGATAAATCTGTTTAAGAAAATATTAATATGTAGTAAAGTTTTGTGTGACTCGTCTGAGCTATTCCTGCATGTCGAAAATTTTGTATAAAGAATTATCACTGAACATACCTATTACATTATTAAATTTATGAGAGTTCTGTCCGTCTATTTGTTCTGGTATCATCCAGAGACTACTGCATCAAATTGGATGTGCTTTTAACAATTGTGTTCCTGACGATCTAACTTAAAATCACATTCACGATTTATCTTAATACAACATCTAAAAGTGATCTATTGCATTGGTTTTCTTACATCATAAATCCACGTGCATGAAGCAGTAAAAAAACTAGTTACTAATATAATAACAATAGAAAAATAACTGAAATTCACACTAACATATGTAAAGACGGCATAATTATCCATATTCTATATAATAATATAGATGACGTGATTTATATTTTAAGACTGAAAGGATGGGTGAGGTCAAAAGGGTAAAATAACCTGTGAAACCTCTATCACAAGGGACAATACCTTGTCGTCTAAAGCAGGGTTAACTTTTGTGAAAATAATGATGTTTTATAGAACAGAGATCAACTATTAAGCTTCGCAGATTATAACATTATGCGAATCGAGAATTAGTGCGCGTTAATAGCTCGATCAGTCGTAATAAAGTTTTACATTTACGTAGTAGGTATTTTTTATAGATGTTAATGAAATGATAATCCTGCCTACGCTATCGGTATTCGCTGACAAGACATCAGTAAAGGGTGATTGATAGGTGAGTATGAAAATAGGTCAATTAACCTATCGTAATGAGTTAAAGAGACGACGTGAAGGTCGACCTGATAAAATACGAGTAAGTTGCTAGCAATAAGGTCGTTAAACCTTATTATTTACAATCCCTGCTCCCTCTTATAATATGACCATAAAGATAGAAAGGTGACCATGGACTTTTCAACTAGGTTCATAAATAGATACATAGGAGTATTTAGAATCAATGTAATATATACATATTTTAATCAATAAAATATCCTGATTACGCGATCATAGTTATAGAAACAGGTATGTACATACATATAGATAAAAGGGGAATAATGTAACAAAAAACTATTAGTCCAATATCCGTCCACTTTGTCTGTTAAAACGCGTTTGTGTTAAAAACTCAGTATACCAGTAGTAGTGTTATGACGCAAAAAAAGCTACACAGCAGTTGCGAATTAAAAAAGTAAAAAAAAAAAACGTACTCGTCGCATCACGATGCATACGGAATTGGCGGACCCGACCACAATTGTTAAATTTAATTCAGAAGCGTAGTGTAAATTTTCCATGTATTTTAGTGTTTTAGGGATCGTACTATCTCCACTTTCTTGCTGTACAACTTTATACTATGCCATAATTTTACCACTGGCTTTTACACATTAATCGAAGTAAAAAAAGTGAATAAAGGCAAAAAATATACATATTTGCTCTCTGTCTACCTCGTATGAGACTTGAAATGATATACTGATAACTTTTACTAAAAAATTCAATCGCCGCCATATTTTATAAGAAAGATTAAGAAAGATAAAAGAGAAAATATGAATTTAATATATATTCTTTATTACCTATATATTCTTTATTACACTAAATATCAACAAGTTAATAAAAAATTAGCATTTGATGTGCATCATCGAATGAAAATATATATTAAATGCGTTTTAAATTTTATGTAAAAAATTCAAATTACGTAGTAATAACCGCTTTCAGCAATTATTTCAGTAATAACAAAATTTGATTGCCTATTTCGCATTATTATCCATATTTTACAAATTCTTGTAAATTGTCATAATTATTGTTAAATGTGTGTACGTAGAAACGCTTAAAATAGGTACGGAACCTTACATAAGTCCGACACGCTCTTGACAACTTTTTTTTAAAGAAAAAGGCTTTAATTCAATTTTCGTTGGCTGGCACGCGGCAGTACTAAATTTCTGCATAAATGTAATGCGGGCTACGAATTTATTTCAGCGTATAAAATAAATAGTTTTACCACAACATTAAATTGTAATTTCAAATAACGTTCCAGTTATAAAATAAAAATAAATATACTCACGACCGTAATTTCATATAGCATATTAGTTTTTTTTACAAATATGCAATGGTTTTTTTAATAGATTATAATTAAATGGTAACCCCGCTTGCGCTAACAGTAAACGCTGGCGGACCACCAGTAAGAGATGATATGTGGAAATGAAAAGGCACACCACACACACAAAGACATACCTGGAATTCAGCACAATGGTTTCCACTTGGGAAGTCGATCTGACAGGGTATATTTCTAGCAATGGGACTGGCAATCTGCATTATTAACAATCCGATCCCCCCAATATGTAATGGTACCTACCCGTGCTGCCTGTATGCGCTGGTCGAGTAAGGGTAAAGTAAACCAGTAAAGGATGAATGGTGAAAATAAAGTTAGACCAGTTGGCCCATCGTGACGAATGTTTCTGAAATTAACCACGATAGTTTCAGGGAGACCACGCGGAGATCAACTTGACAAGATATATTGCAGAGATATTTGTCGACTTTCAGCGTTATTGGAAATGTAACAGTTGACATGCAGAATCTGGCGGCGAGCATATCTAAATCCAGTTTGGCAGGAGACGAGCCCTCCGTCGTCACAAGGATTAATTTGCTTTGTTTAACTGTGTTTCCATCAATACAGGAAAGTTTGGTAGGAAATTTAAATTGGCTTTGTTCTATCACATAACTATTGTTTGTAGTTACTCTTTTCAGTTCATTTATGTACAAGACATAAACAAATTGAAAAAAGTAACTACTGAATTTCTTGCCGTTTCTTCTAAGAGAATAACAACATTCCAAACAGTAATAGAATCTGACTACAGTAACTGCTTACCATCCGGTGGGCCGTATGCCTGTTTGCTACCTCAATGGTATAAAAAATAAATTGAACTCGTAAACAGGTCTATTTAAATAAAGATTATTTCTAATCTATTCTATTGGGTCTATGTAAGTCTGGATAGTACATTGAACATAATTTTTTTTTTATTATTTCATAATCATTATCATTTCAAAATTTAACAAACCAAAATTTAATAATAGGTAGTGTTAAATTATTTTATTCGATACTATGTACATAGACGACTACTACTACTACTAGAAATCTTACAGTAAAATTGGCCGTACAAAATTTTTTTATCGCTTAATTATTATTACAGCTAGGTATATTTGAATAAAGTTTTCTATAAATATAAATAGTAAAAGAAATATAATATCAGAAATTAGTCCATAACCTCAACTTTTACTTTTTATTGTTAGGAAGGTAAACAAACTGATGGTTCTGCTGATGGAAAGTGAATAACGTTGCCCGCATAATAATCGACATTTAATTACTATGAAGGTGTTTCATTACTATAGTTATTGAATCAAATCATATCAAATGGAATGTATAATCATCATAACAAAGATATAAGATACGATAAGTTGACATATATATATATATATATATATATATATATATATATATATATATATATATATATATATATATATATATATATATATATATATATATATACAACTAACTCATTTATTTAAACGAACGAGATGAAAATTAAAAACAAGTTCTCGTTTCGAATCGCACCATACACGTAAACAGCCAATCATAAAAAAGCAATTCCATTAATTCACAGTTCAATTATTCAGGACATGTCATAACAATTAATATTTTAAACCATCACCTGTTATTCTCGAATGAATTCAGAAATCGTTTTAATATTTTGATAATAAAATTCTGTATGCTTGGTGTTCGTAACTCAGTTAGCAACTATTGTTTTTTTTTTTTTATTTGATTTGATACATACTTTTACAAAACTGCAGTAACTTTTAAGGAGTGTTAGTCACAGTATTCATATATATTTATACAAGAGACTACAGTATCGAAATATTTAAAAATGGCATAAAATCATTTTTTTAGATTCAGTCAATAACATACATATATTGCCCCTGGCACTTTAAGCATTCATAGGCTAAGGCTGCCACTTATCGCTTAGTAACAGGCAGACTGTGTACTTGTTTTCGATCTTATAGATATATATTTTATAACTTGAAGAACTTCTTAACAAGTTCTGTATAAATAGTAACATAGACTTGATATATGTCGTATCAAATTTAAACGTACACTTTAAATTTTCACCTTTCAATTCAGTTTTTTATTTCATATGAAACTCCACCTGATAGAACATAAAGACCACAACAATTTTTGTCGCCCATAAAAGCTGACACATTCCTGAATATCAAAGTGAATTTTTGTTTATTGATACAAATAATAAATGAAACAAAAGAGAATTTATATCTAACCATTTGGAGAATATTTGACCATATTGTATCCAGCTAAAATCTATTGTGATAAAATTTTACTGTAAAATATAATTTTCCTTGAAGAGTAAATACATGCAACAAAGATTATAAATTAAAATAAAATGAAATAGTTAAAAAAAATAAAGATTAGAAATTAAAATACGTAATAAAAATCAAAATTTGTTGTGCTAAATTTATTTAAAAATCTCTCACATATAAATTATATCACGTATTTAACAACTATAAGTTCAATATACATTTCTCTAATGGTCATCTGTTTTGCAACCCAATTCACTGTAATTGTTTTTTTTTATATATTTTTCTCATCGCTGTATATTAGATTGTTATCTTTATCAAAAGCCAAACCAAACGTATTCTTATGTTCTAAAATCTTTCGAAGCTCATCCTCTTTTGTAACTTTATATATCCCAAAATTTTAACATACGTATAAATCACCTTCATTATCTTATACTATTTCTTAAACTATTATCAAATCACTTATCATTCTAACCTGCATTTTCACATTATCATATTTATAGAAACCAGTTTTGTTTGCAAAATAAATAATATTATCATTCGTTACATAGAAATGATGATATTCAAAATCTATAAATTCCATTATAGCAGCAAATTTACTATCAATTTCTATATGTAACTTTTGTTTAGGACAACTTATATAGAACAAGTTTGTTCTATAGAATAAAGACCAAATATTCTTTCCATATTCCTTATAAACGTCGGCCAATTTAGTCAGTATATTATAAGTATAAATACCGTCACTGCCTCCTAAATAAATTACATCGTTTCCTTGATCTATGGCAACGGAACAACCTCCTCTTATTCCGGCAATTATTTGATGTTCTTTTGTATCTATGTTTATATATGCCAATTGGAAATCGACATCAAAATCCGTTACAGAATAACTGAAGAACATTATATTCGATGATTTGTGTACATTCAAGTAATAAGGTCATTCAACTTCTGACCACAACATTTCTTTTTTGTAGCAATGTTCGCCTATTTTTATACGATTACATGATTTTTGTGGAATACTGTTAACTGATACTAGCGCAATTAACATTATATATATTGTCCAACCCAATCTTTTATATAAAGCGAATTTCTGCAAATTTAAAATGCATGTATTTTATTGGTAAATGAAATGCAGACTTCATTTTCAGTTACAGTTTAAAATTGTTGCACAATACATAAAGTAACGTTTAATTGACGTAGAGAACGGATCCGAAAATAAACGATATATTTAATTAAATATATTGCAAATTAACAATGTTTCTAATGATTCAGGTCATTTGGTCCATTTTGAAATGTAGTAACATTTCAAAATAGTCCAAAGTCAAGCATAAAAATATAGAAAATATTTAGGAGCAGATTTGAAAATTTACTACAGATAATACAATATTCAAGGTAAGGGTTCTTAAAAAAGAACGTATTTAAATTCCTTCAGGGTTGACAATACACACATGACATCCCTGGTGTTGCGTCCAAAGGCAGAGTTGTATGCCTGTTTGCCTCCATTGTAGTATATAAAACAAAAAATGGAATAAATAGTTTTCTTTTTATTCTCTTGAGAATGACAATGATTCCTTATTTTCTATCGATAAATCGTAGTGTATCAATATTTTTTACATAATTACGTATTATACTGTAATAGTGAAAATATTGTAATAATAAAATACATATTTATTAATTACCATTCCATTAAAACTAAATACAGATCTCAATTATTATTTATAATACTTGATTCGCTTGCATAAATGAGAATTAACAATGAGACGATAGCTATTATTAGTGATTCATGTAAACATAATTATGATATCTAAACATGACATGAATATTGATGCAATAATGCATTGTGGCATTAATAATTATCAAACCGAATCATTGTTTGGGAACTCTGTTTTATTTGCTTGTGTAATATTTGATTGAGCCTAATTTGGAACGGAAGAAAATATTAACAGATAATACTTATATACCAGGTATTTATAATTCCAAGTCAATAAAAATTATTTTTCCTGCTTATGTGTAGTTACTGCTAACTAGCTAGATCTATTAACTCACAGTCTTTACAGATTAGAGTTATAAACTATAAATTTTAATTCATGTGTCTGTTATGACGTAGGCATCCGCTATGATATAATTTCCTAAAATCTGTAAAAGTAAGAGATAACACCATCACCCTGACGAAAATCACTGTAAATGTATAATAAAAGTATATAACAAAAAAAACATATTGATCAATTTTCAATTAAATATTATCTGCCTAATGTATTATAAATCTATGTTATGCATATTTTTATTTCTACCAATGATATTGTTTACACTACATATGCACCAAGTTAATAAAAAATATCTTTTTGAAACTCTTACTGTTCTTTTTCTTTAGGAGAAACAAGTAATTCATGACATATAATACTATAATTACTATGTAACAATTTATATATTGCATCTTGATCAGAATATAAAATATGGTCATGTTCATCAAAAGCCAAACCAAACGCCTGATTGATGTCTGCGAGTTTTGATATACGATGATAAGGTTTATCTTCAATATATATTCCATCACTTCCGCAGAAATACGTATCTCCATATCCATCTTCAACTATTTGTCTTATAATTATTTCATCATTCAAAACTATAGGTCTCTTCGTATTTTTTTCAACTTTGTATAAAGCAGTTTTATTAGAAAAATATATATCCATATTTCTTGATATAAAGAAATGATCCACTTCTATATTCCTAGCTTCAGCAACTTCTACAAATGAATCATCATTGTATACATATAATTTCTGTGTCGGATATTCTATATAATAAAAGTTTCTTCTAACAAATAATCCCCAAATAGATTTTCCTTCCTCCGCAAAAAATTCAGCTGATCCCGTCAGAAAATTATACTTATATATACCATCATGTCCACCAAAAAATATGTCATCATTTCCTGGATCATAAGCTATAGCATAACCACCTGGCACGCCCTGAATATTAGAGCATTGTTTTTTATTGACATCACATGCCATTATGGCAAAGTCAGTATGGGTATCATTTTGTAACGTGTGACTAAAGAATAATATACCAGAGAATTTGTGTAAAATCAAATTATATGGTTTACCAAGATTATTAAATAATAATTCTTTGTCATAATAAACATTGTGAAATATAATTCCATCACATAGAATGCTATCTGTTGTTCTTTGTCCCAGGACAATAGTTATTCTCATGAACAAATAAATTATAAAGAGCATTATATGTTTTCGCGAAGACTGTAAAAATATAAATATAGTTTATATAAAACCAGAAATAACAAATTAGCTACCAGCTAAATTAAAAGTGAAAACTGTTCATCTATACTTAAGCACATCTACATGTACCTAGAGTGACATAAACAACCGATTAATACTAAAGGCACTCTTTTATATTTTCAAGTCAACCTAATTAGTGTAAAACGCAGTTTGTTTGTTTATTACCTCTTAATGCCTTCTCGGTTTAGCCAATAGTCATAAAATTTATATTAATACACGGAGTCTTTAATATAGTAAAGGACAGCTCACTTTTTATCTCAATCAATATATTTTAAAAGCAATTCTGGAAATAAAAATACGGTTGATTGTAAAATAGAAATAGGTCGTACATGACCACCATTACTTGACATGGGAAATTGTGCAAAAAAATTATAACTAGTAATTTTTAATTAAATTAGTTCAATGTCAGGATCATCATATCTCAGCTTTTAGCTGGAAGGTGAATTGGCAGCTGTAATTAGACTTTATGTTTTAAGTAGGATGCTGCTGCCCATCTCTGAACCATTAATTTCTAAGTCGCCTCTTACAACACATACGCGATAAGAAGAGGTGGCCTATTCTGGCAGTGGCAGTAAATTAATTGTTAATAATTATATTCTCCAATTAGACTATGTAAATTATTATCATGAATTTGTGCTTATTTAGAAATTTATGAGAATTATTTAACTTTATCGCAAATAATGAAAGGCCAAACAAATATTACCTGAAATTTTAATACATACTTTAGCGAAACACCAATATACAACTAAACGATACAATACACAGGCGCGGCGTATCGAAAACTAATAACTTTCAATGCAAACGACCAGTGTCGCATATGGCAATCGAATGTATTTGTTGCAAATAGTAGGTACGTCAACATTTTATTTGTTTATTTTATAATTAATAAACAAATTACTAGATCTCTGTTTGATTGTTATTTATTTAGGTATTGCGTAATAACTTCAATTATAACTATGATTTCTGTTATAAACATTGTATTGTTAATCTGTCCTATGCTGTAATCCAAAATGGAATAACCAAAGGCATCAATCGACTATTGCTGTAATAGTGAACGTAACATTTTAGCGTTACCAGATTGAGTATTTTCTCATAATTTTGAGTAAAAGTTTTGTATTCGCGAAGTTTTGGAGAAATGTATTCTTTGAGACATCTTAGGAAAAAAGTGAAATGGGCTTGTAGAAATTTGGGCAATTGTTTATATCAGTTTTGATAATTGTAAACCGTAACTGGTGATATATAAACACAATACAATAAAATATACCAATTAAGGAAGCAAAACAGAGGGTCAGTAAAGTGAAGCATAAGCAATGAGCTTTTCAATCGATTTAAAAAAAAAGGAAGATCTCAATTCAGTTAAAATTTTATTAATATCTGTTCAGTACTAACATTCTTACCAAAATAAGTTAATATAGTATAACATTCTTACCTTTGTAACCCCTAGTGGTTCTGTAGTAAATCAGCTGTGCTTACTTCACTGTACTTCGATTTGAAAGGTAGAATATGGCAGAAAGGGAAATGAATCATTAGGAATGGGTTATGATAGCTCCATTGCTAGCAATATACCCTCACAGGTCGACCTCCATGCAATTGCCCCTGACAACCACCGTAGTTAATTCTTGACGAATTCATCGCAATGAGCTAACTGACCTACTTTCATCCTTCACTGGAGCTCCGCCAGCATATACCGATAACACGAGCTGAGTTACCACTCTATTATCATCTCAATTTGTATTCATAATGGATTCAAGTTACATGTAGTTAATCATGCTCCCTGTAAGGTATTGACTAGTGGTAGCGTGGTGGACCGAGTCCTTGAGTTTCTTAAAATATGGTTGAGCGCAATGATGCTGCTTGTGCAAACTAGTCTACTTATATTTACTTTTTTATATTCCACCGAATAATACATATAAATAGAATTCAATGCAATTTAGCCACAGTGTCCACACAAATGTAAAATTGTCTTGAACATAACAATTTGAAAAGAGTAACTGTTAACTTTATTGCGGATTCGTAGCAGATAACAATATTCCAAACCAGCAGTATAATCATAAAAAATGGCAATTTAAAAGGGCTGTTAACAAGTCTATTTGAATACAGATTATTTCTATTACATTCTAATGCATAAGGAATAAGTGTCCATATTAATATATATAAATACATATTTACAAGAGGGAGACTTTGTACAAAAGTCGTCTGCTTAGGCACCTCTGTCTTATTCGTGTTTCTACCATGAAGCAGTTGTATTTGCATGACTGTCTTTCGGTTGGAAGGATGAGATATAGCAGTGAATTTACAGAAATAACATCTGAGTCCTCATGAATGGCACCGCATGGGGGGTATCATGGGCCAAACAATATACGCTGTTATGTCCACGGTTCTGCTCATATGTATAGGTGACGATTACCACTTTCATCAGGTGGTCCGTCAGCTTATTTGCCATTTTAAGTTACAGTTAAAAAAAATTACAAAAATGGGCTTGGAAAGGAGAGCAGAGATTGGCATGTTTAAAGTAAAAATTAACCTTATATCAGATATCTAGAATTCTATTTTAATTGCAATCAAAATCTGCTCTTCTCTCTGTGCCGGACACTGAAGTTACTCTAATCGAAATTAATTCAATATATTAGATAATACCACTGGACATTACACAGCGCCATCTAGATTGTATACTGTTTAATAATATTAGGATGTTCACTTGCTTTTTCTCTTGATGTTAACTCGGTGGAATAATATGAAAGCAGGAATATTATTAGCGTTTCAGGAAAATATTAAAGGTGCACGAATAAAGGTGGTGTCTTAGTGAACGAAGACAAGATTAGGTACTGTAATCTCTATTAATCATCCCGTATGGTCTCGGCATAGAATAGGCCACCCCTTCCTTTCCCGTGGGTGTTATAAGAGGCGATTAAGAAAAGGCGAGGGATAAGCAGCAGCGTCCCTCTTAAAACATCTCCAAAGCCTAGCTACGATTGCTAGTCCGTCTGCCAAGCGTGGCAACTACTGACAAAAGTCCCCTAGAGAGAGATGCTTATATTCAGCAGTGGACAGTTAAAAGCTGATATAAGCTGAAAAAGATTTATCGCATCGATAAATCTCTATTAATCTACGAGTATTGATCCAGGTTTAGGGCATTGGTTTTGGATCTCAAAAATACTATAATATTAAAAGTTTATTTCACTTATGTGATATTGAATATATTAATAGTTACGTATGTATAATAAAAATAGTATACTTTTTTTAATCTACATATATTTATACCTATGTTCGGATTTATATATTCATTACATACAAGATAATTTTTAAACGATTAATTAAATAGAAATAATGATGAACTCAAACATGGAGCTCACAGGTTCATAAATTGATAATTTTTGACGTCATCAATTATACTAACACCAAACACGCTGTTTATCTAGGTCACCATCTTCAACCACTTAATTCTGTCATTTAATTACACTAATAATGATACAAACTATAAATAATATATACCTACACATTTATTTCAGAAATTTTGGTATACCTAAAGCGCTTTATGAATCGCTCCGCTTCTCTCACTAACAACGCTACCTCACTCATATGAGCTCGCTTGTATTAATTACTTCTTTGTGTACTTGTGCAGCTTTATGTTAAGCTGAATTCTATGCGAGCTTAGCTGAATAAATATCATCATAATTGCTCCTGAAGAAAATGTACCTACATAAAATTGTCGCAAATATTTAAACAACTGTACAAGAAAATAATTGTGTACTAACACTCATTGGTACGACCTGGCTTGTCCTAATTACCCCTTTGTGTACTTATACAGCTATAAATTAAGCTGAATTCTAAGCGAGCCTAGCTAAATAAACATCCACATAATTGCTGTTAAAGCCATACACAAGCCGTGTATTTTACAATTGTAAATAATATTTACCGCGATTTCCAAAAGGATTTTCAATTCGTCTTATTTTTTTTTTTTAATGTGTATTTTACGATAAACGTAAAGTAGTAACAATCGCCGATAAACATAAACAGCATTAAAAACATCTCAAACATGGTAGGGTTCTACCGCCTCTTGGACAATGGGTTTTTGGGTAATTTAGTTCAATCCAAACCATTTAAATAAGTGGCAGTTTTCCACCGTGCACTTCTGTGGACACTTTCTTCCACGCCCAACCATTCTTTGGGACCAACGCCCAGTTAGAAAAAACAAGTTTACTTTAAAAAAAGAGTACATTCCTTCCTAAAAGGCCAGCAACATACATGCAATTCCTTTTATATTACGGGTGCCTATGAGCGGCAGTAATCTCTTACAATCAGGTGAGCTGCATGCTTGTTTGCCCCTATGTTATAAAAAAATATGCTTATAAAACCCCTCATGTGTTCCCATTTTTGTGAACAAAAATGTTATCCTTTATAATTTCACTGTCATATTCCATCCTTCAAACAAAAACATATCTATGTAAACTCAGCTGTTTGATGGCAGAAAAACAATTCAAGTAGTAATACCAATCCATACTCGACGAGATTGTTGTTTTTGTATTTATTTGTAACTAAGTACCTAATCAAAACTCAATTTAACTGGTAAGCAAAATAACCTTACAAGAGACCCTATCTCCTATTGTTCTAAGTTTAATCGAGAAGCAGTCACATTAACTAACCAACAAAAGAAAATGTTGAATTCTGTTTAACAGGACCACCCCTAAAGAAATTGTTGAATTTTGTTTAGCGGAATGCCTTTAGTGGATTAGGGTAGACGCAAACATGAGGATAAATTGACACCAATGTGTACATTTTAATTTTTCTAATAGTAGCAACTTAAAAATATCATAGTTGCTAATCATATAAAGATCAATCGCAGAGTACGTGCCAGCACCAACAGCATCCTGAGTATGATAGCAAGCAGGCTGGACTGTGTGTACGTTAGTCACTGCTGCGCAATTTCCAATGGAATTGTGCAGCGGTGATTATCTGTATACTGCTTAATATATTGTATGTGTGTATGTGTGTGTATGTGTATTGTGTATGTAAATTTACTAACATTAGTTTTTAAGAATATTGTTACTAATAAATATTTAATGGACCAAAAAGTCTGAAATAAAAATTATTATTATTATTATTATTATAAAGGTGAAAGTGAGTCTTTTTGTTACCTCTTAGTGCCTTAATGCAAATATATTACATTTCATAACGTCTCAACTAATGGCCTTGAAAATTGGTAACATGTATCATTTGGGAAGGATAAGTATTTCTTATACCAGTTATTGTTAATAATATTATAAATAAAAAAGTGAATTTATTACCTTTTAGCAATGTTAAGCTAAATTTCATAATTAAATTCGGTAAACACATACTATATGAAATGATATGATATAAGGATATAGAATACTTTTTATTCTGGTCAATGAACAAATCTGACGATGTCGCGGGTAAATGCTTATATAATGTATTTCGAACTCGCAACAAAGTTATGAAAACTTGTGGGTATCTTTCGGACTTAGGTATTGCAAACATTGATACGTAGTATTATTCAATTCCATTTAAAATTTTGTATTTCATAACGCACAATGTTTGTGGCTAGCTCTACGTATGTGACGTGATAAATCAGTGTAAAACTTAGTACATACTCCTAGTTTGGAATCCAACTGAATGTCTGAGATCCTCGAGGGAATAAGTATCCATATCAGAAATGTTATTCCAATATATTTTAACACTCTTGGACGTACCTATATTGGAGACAACTTCTTGGACATTGGGAATCACGAAGGTAAATGTAACATGACTCGAACCTCGAAATCAATATTTAAAAAAAATTCCGGTGATACCTGAAGATTCTTCTTTCCTGTTAAATCGACAGCATATTCATGTGATCAGTATTAAAAGTAATTTGTGATTCAAAATTATTGACATTTGTCACGAAATGATTCTTGAAACTGAACAGATTTGGATTAAATTTAGCACAAAAATAGAATAAAATAAAACTGAGATAACACTGTATTTTTATAATATATAAATAAAATTATAATTGAACTGTCAAACCATAATAGAAATTTATTTAAAATTATTTAACTAAATTTCTATTGTAGGTAGTATATTCATCTATTTTAACATCTATTGTATAAGTAGGTAGGTAGGTATTATATTTAATCATAGTATATGTATTTATGTAATATTTTATTATGTATCTTAATATTTTATTTAACTGTATATTTGTTTATGTACTCTAAATATTAATAGTTGTAGCACTTCAGCTACACGCTAACAACATGCTTTTTAACTGCATTGGGTTGACTGGAAGAGATCTCTGTCAGAGATAAGTCCACCCTTGCTCACAATATTTATAAATGCATTATTAATGTAATTTACAAATGCAGTAAAGAATATAATAAAAACATAAACAAAATATTTATATATAAATAATCTTATTAAATCATTAACAAGAATGTAAAAATATTTTGTGAACCCTTATTATTAAGAACAAATGTAAAATTTGTGACTTAAATAACATAATGTACATCGCAAGAAGAATGTATTATCATTGGAAATGTAAAGTTATTTTTATTGTATTTTAAATATAACTAATATGGTTTTAGGCTTAGATATTTATCTATACTTATGGTCTCTGTGTCATTAAGTAAATGTATTCATTCGATATCTTCTATCCCATAATTTTGACGTTCATTTTCAGTGTTTTGTTTATTAATCAAAGCAACGATACCCACATTCCTCTATAATGAACAATGGGTGAATTCAACTAATATATTCCTGTATAAATACAGAGGTAGGCAGTCATTGTATTCGTATACTTGCTTATTTAGGCAGGACAATTATTATTTTGATCTAACTCTATTTTACCCTGTCTGTACTAGTATATGTATAGTAAAATATAGAATAGGATCTTGTATTATAAATAATATACTTTTATTCCGGTATTAAACTCCTATGAATCGAAATTCATTCTTACGAATTAATAATATGATTTGTCGAGTCTTGATACGAATTTTTTAACATTAAATAAATTATATAGCTCATTCTAGAAAGATATACTAGCCATAATCCGTAATAAACTGAAACTATAATACAACTATAGTATAGTACTTATAGTCATTTTCAATAGGTGACAGTCATTTTATCAACTACTCGTACCGTCACACTAGTCTGTCCAACGAACGTTATTGTCTCGCATCACTCACGATACTCGTACGCCTACATTAACTTAACATTGCTGAATATCATTTGAACTTATTTATCACAAAATATTATGTTATGATAACTTACTTCTTGCCGTTTATATCAAACGTAGACAAAATACTAGGAAGTGTCTCATTTTACTAGTAATGGTAAAATAAATGTTTGCGACAAAATGATTAATGTTTCTGTCTCTGTTAGCCCAAGGGAGAAGGGCGTGAGTTTATAATTATGTTACAGTGGCATTAATTAATTTAGTATGGAAAGAGATTAATTTATATCACATTCCTCTACACGGATATACGAATTCAAGTTATCCGTCACATTCCTGACGTTCATGTTGAACTGTTCTCCCTTATTCAGTTTTCATAGCTAAAAGCTTAAACACATAATTTTAAACGTTACCTTCGTATTATTTACTCGTATTAATATAAGACCATTTTGTCATTTTTTTTTTAATTCTACCAACTTAATTTATAATAAATACCAGTTTTTGGGAAAAATTTTACAATATTAAGGAAGATAATATTTAATTTAGACCCTTATTAGGTCAGTAATAGAGAAATTGTAAAGGATCTTGAATAGGCCAGCTTCCAGTAGAAATGTTATTAGGTCGAATTAAAAGGAAATAGTCGTATCGCTTGTAAGCAACCTAATGTAAGCGATCCCTGTGAGAGCATCGTTTCAATTGAGCAAATCAAAAGATTTCTAAAGACACAATGGTGAAGCGGCAAGTAAAACGAAATGTTGTTTGTATAATATAGGTTCACTTAGGTAGACAAATAGTACATCTACCATCTAGGTACTAATCGTGCGAAAGTGATACTCGCTTTTATTAAGATTTCATGGAAAGGATGACTGCTTCGATTTTAGCCTAATTTAGACTTTTGTAGTAATTTATGACAGATACTTTAATAATAACAATTTGCCGGGGATTATATATGGCCATCTGTCCTACTTAAGAGGAGATATTTTTAAAATAACAATAAAAAATAATTCAGTTTATCACAATATTTCCAAATAAATTAAAATGATTAATTGGACCTCCCAATGTCTACGATTTACAGCTACAAATATACAGGTTGGAACTATGAGCTTTATCAATCTATCCACAGTTTCAAAGTGTTAAAACTACCAGCAACTTTCCTTCAACCGTAATGTCAAAAAAGTCTTAATTGTATAGTAAACATAATGTAGCCAACTATTGAACAACCTATTGAAGGATAAACTTCTAAGCTATTCATTCACAGATTATTATATCCTTGACTTAAATATAAAAAGAATAAAAATATAATTTCCGAGACGAGACAGTGTTGAATATATTGTTCTTGTGCTTTTCTTGCGGTACAAAGAACCAACTGAAGGATTTATGCAAAGATGTAATAGTGACATTCTACATCACTATCCATTCCTTTGGGAAATCTGCATTTTGATATAAAGTACTACACCAGTTGTATTATACATTCAATGGAAAACTCAACTGAATATTTATCAAGATAAATTTCCTTGACTATGTCGGAAATTTCTAAAGATTTTTTCATTGTTTTCATTAAAAAGCGCCATCTTAAAATCGAAAGCTTATTATGATTTCGATTTTAAGGTGGCGCTTTTGAATTAGGATGCAAGAACAAGTCTTAAATTGCATTTTGATATAATTTCTGCAAATAATTATTATATCGCCGTGTGGTCCCACTATAGAATAAGCCACTCCTTTCTTTGCCATGGGTGTCGTAAGAGACAACAGAGGGAACAAAATTATCGAGAGATGGGCTGCAGCGCCACTCTTAAAACATTACCACAGGCTAACTGCGGTTGCCACCCCGCCCGCCAAACATGACAACTACTGGCAAAAAACCCCGTATGGATAAGGTCTGTACTCAACAGTGAACAGTTAACGACTGATATAATTAATAATAATAAAATAAAAATTACAACCTCAATCAATCAAATTATAATGCACCGCAATCAATTTAAAATTAATATAATTGTATCAGAACATTTTGATGTAACAACAACATTTCTTAGCAAAAAACCGACTATAATTATAAACACATATGCACGTTGATGAACGTCAGAATGTTTTGTGAATAAATTATATATTTTAAGAAATACAGCTTCTGTTGTCGAAAAATTTATAAATATGAGACTAACACAAAACCAAATTTAATCGATATTCAATTGTAAAAAGAATTGTAAAAATCGATTCAGATCTGCCGATGTAAACGTATAATAAAGTCACAAAATTTAACATTAACTAAAACGATGAATATAAAAAAAAATATGAAAAAAAATGTACAAATATATAAGTCTAAAAGTTAAATATTAAACATTCTCCACCAGTTTATCTGATATCAATATTATCAAATAAAAAAGAATGTAATACAAACTCTAATAATATTTTAAATACGGTTCCAGTGAAAATGAAGTATCTACTTAATTACATATAAAAATATATATCAGTGACAAAAAAATTCACTATAGACTTACTGGCTTAATTCAATTGAGTCTCGCGTCCAAGATGGCTTAATTTCCCGCCACCGAGTTTCGTTTATTATTTAGTTATAAATAGCCCAAATACAGAGCATTGTGTCATTTGTATAAAACTAGATGAATCCCGTGACTTTATCCACAGGAATTGATATAAAAAGTATTCTATGTGTTAATCTAAGATGTTATTATGATTTGCTTATCAAAATTCGTTTAAATCAGTTCAAAGGGTATAAAGGTAAAATCGGAACTGATAGGATTTGAACTCAGAAAACCATCGTGGTAAATTTCTAATGAATTCGGCGCGATGGGTCAACTGACCTGACTCCATGCTCATCGTTTCATCCTCCAATGATGCCCTGCTATTAGAATACCATTAGCATTAAATAATACTGCTACACTTCCACTTCCATCTTCATACATAAAACTAAGAGAGAGATGGCCTCTGGCAGCTGATTACCTATCATTCTAAAGATGTTTTACACGTAATATTAGTACTTGAATTAAAAGGTCCATAATAATACAAGTATCCATATGTATTCATTCTGAATAAACAAATTACTGTCACTTGTTTACCTGACAAAACCTGACAAATATTATATATTTGAATTCAGTGCCTACTGTACCCAAAGTATATATGTAATTCAGAATACTCGTATATCGAAAAACTCGTTAAAGGGAGTGGAAAAAAATAATGGTCGTGTTTGCGCTTGGTAATCAGACAATGCTGTTAGCGCGGTTAATGGTGCATATTGTGTAACCCAAATATTGCACACGCGTAATATGGCAGCTATGTTGTCAATCTTTTTTTGAAATTCGTATGTACAATTTTACCTATAAATATCTTTTAAAATTTGATTACAGAAAGAATATATAATTTTAAAGCACATAAGTCCCATTTCGAAATCTATCATGTTAATACCATTTATACGGGTCTTTTTCAACGCAGTATAGGACGACCCCCCCCCCTCCCCCCTCCCACTAGATGAAGTGACGACCTGAAATAGATTGCAGGGAGTCAATGGATGCAGGTGGCTCAGGACCGTTCTTTATGCCTATGAGGGAAGCTTATGTCCAGCAGTGGACGAATAATGGCTGAAATAAATACAGGTCCTTTTATGCTTCCAATTAACTAAGTCTACCTATCTTAAATACCTCTAAGTACTTCTCAATATATTAATAATAGTTATTAGTTCTTCTTCATGATCTAAAAAAAAACATCGACCTCAATCGTAGCAAAACCAGTTATTTTGATTTAAAACCAAACTATTGAACTGATTTTTAAGTCTATCGAAAATGGATGCTTTTGGCTATTTTTAATTGAATACGAAATCCTAAAATTGTTCATATTGGTCATTCATCAATATTGGCCAATTTCTAGGTTTTCATAAAAATGCACAAATTTAATTCTTCTAAAAGTATTTCTCGTATATATACCTATTATGTAAGGGATTACAGTAGTAAGTTTTCATAAACATAACAATGCTATTGTTTTAATTCAAATCAATTGCGAGATAATCCAACACTAATCTCTCTGGATAACAGATGTGTGAATACATCCTCAGCTTAGTGGCCAAAATAATGAGTGAAGGTTTATACTTCAAGCCTCATGTTATTCTAGGAGGATCTACCCACTCATTTCGGTATACCGTCAAATAGGATAAAGAAATAAAATAATATGTTGTCAAGCAAAAAGCTACTGAATTTCCTGTACAAACATTAGTATTCAAAGAAAGTATGTATTTCCATCTTCGAAGTGATTGTGGTATACCGCGTGTGCATGTACAATGAATAAATACAATGTCATGTTGATGTATTGTAATATTTAGTTTGTATTTTTAACCGACTTCATAAAGAAGATATTCTCTTTTTATCTTTCTATCCTACTGACCGTGTGGCCCCGGCATAGAATAGGCCACCCCTTCCTAGCCAAACCACCCAATGGGGAGGCTTATGTTCAGAAGTGGACAATTAAAGGCTGATATGGCGATAATTGTACTGCCCAAGTATTTATAGGACTATTTATTTGTTTTATTTAATACTATTAATTATCTATGGGAGTTAATGAAATAAAAATTCATCAATACTAGTTTAGATTGCCATAAATATTACATAATATATAAATATAAATACTCGCCCTTGAACAATTGGTAAAAGACTGCTACCTTAACACAGTGGTAGATATTTTAAAAAAGTAATACGTAATGAAAAATTACAAGTTATATTTAATTTAAGGTAAGTTTAATTCGTCAAACTTATTTAAACACAGAAATACGGGTTTTAGATTTAATGGAAACGAGTCAAAGTCGAATTTAATTTAATCCGTCTTCTTAAATACGTTTGATAAATTTAATCTGCTCTTTTAAAAGCATTCGTACTGAGGAGAGTTCACAAAAAACGTGATAGTAGCCTTTTACTTTTTTGTGGTTTCCTTTTCGTGCTATGCATTTCCTTATAAAAAAAGGAAATTAATTTATCGATCTAACAAAGTAAAATTTTTTACACATGTATTATATTTAAATTATAATAATTTATAAAAATATAATAATAAAATTATTAAAATTGGTATTTTGTAATTAATGTATAGTTTAAAAATATTATAATAGTTTTTACATATAATTAATAATGTAAAATTGTAATTTATTAAAAGGAAATTCTAATCATAATAACTGTAAACTATGGGTATATACCTGGAAATAAAAGACTTATTATTATTATATATAATTTAAAATAGTTAATGGTTATGGAGTAATAATGTTTTATATCATCACATCATTTTTCACCTTTTAGCCACTAAGATATCATAACATTGTGTTTAATGAATCAAAGCACAATACACCAATGCAAAAGAAGGAAAACTCAAAACATTATGCTAAGCTAAATGGCCGTTGTAGTACTTAATATTAGGCTTTTTATGGGAAGAAAAACTAATACCCAGTGACATTTTAATGACTTCAGAATAAGGCAAAAGTAGATCAATCACGTGAAGCTACAATAAGAATTTTACCTTTGGATAGGTGACCTTGTATAAAGTTATAAATGAGAGCTAATTTAAATCAGATATTACTTAATATATCAGTCTTAAATGTAATATAAATCAGTGACAGTCGAATCTTCTATTCCAATATTTGAAACGTCTTTGAAAATTTTAATATCCTATATCATTGTACAAGTGTATATTTTTAGATAGACTATTTTGGTCCTCACTTCTATTTACAATATTTATTAATATACATTATATGTATACAGCGGATAATATTATTTGTATGTTTAAAAATAGAACAAAGATTATGCTATGCTTATTGCGGAATTCGGACGAATAAGATTTATATATGTACAAGTAACGTTAAATTCTTTATCGATTGGAGATAACCGTATTATGTGTATAGTTGTATAACGCTATGAATAATATTTTTATTTCTATGTACTATAGATTAATTTATTAGTTTCGTCAATATAAAAGCAGTGCCGAATCATAAATAACGTAATGATCAAATGTCGTTGTCAAACTGTAAAAACTGAATTTCAATTATTAACATTAATTGAATTTTAATATTTCTTAAATTAGTTTATTACTATACAACTCTCTCCCGAAATAGCAATTAACTCAGTCCTCATTTAATTAAAAAGACTCATAGTCGTTTAATTAAATTTTAAAATCACTTGAGGAGTACTCGGTTTCGCGTCGTCCTTCCAATATTACTCGGCCGTAAATTACTTTATTTCCGGCCTCTACAGTAATTACTACCGGATGTTTAGATGTTTGTGACGTTGACCGAAATTATATATTTTTTAATATATTTATCTGATTCCAGTCATCTTATCTTACTAATATATGATAATAAAATTGTTACTAGACGACGTCTGTACACGAGATATATTAAAAAAAAAACAATATGTTGAATCTTAATAAGAAAAAAGATGCCAAAACAAAATTCTTTAGAAATTGTATCTGTCTGTCAATTTCTTCTGGATTATGCGAAAACTGCAGAATCGAATTAAGTTGTGTTCCTGAAGGTCTAACTTACAATCTGGAGTATGTTTTATTTTAATACCTCATCTAAAATTGTTCTATTTCATTAGTTGTTCTACTTCTGAAATCCACGCATACTAAACGCAGCTTGTACTATGTGTACTACATGTAAATAACTTATAGACATACTTAAACTCTCTTTCTGTAAATATATACGTTATACAAATTATACACTAGCTGTATCCCACGGCTTTACTCGCGTGAATAAGTACATAAGATATCCTATGTGCTAAGTTTAGATGTAACCTATCCATGTACCAAATTACATTAAAATCCGTTTAGTATTTTTTGCATGAAAGAATCACAACAACAAAGAACAAACATCCATCCATCCATTCATCCATCGTTACAAATTTCGCATTTATTATATTTACAAACAGAAAAACTTATTAATATAGATACATGTTTGTATTTTGCGAGAATCGAATCCGCGACGAAACGGACGATGGAAGGTTTATAGGTCATCATAGATTAACACACATGATGTTTTTATTCTTATTAACAACTAAGGTTCAAATTTAACTGTATCCAGTTTATAATATTAATAATAGTGGTAGTTCAACCCATATTTTATAGCTACATATTTCACAAATACATATATACAGCCTCTGGATTTCGACTTGTTTTACCCTTTCTGTTACACGCTATGTAAGCCACCGGACTATTGAAGCCTTTAGGGAATAGAAGAAAGTGTTTATTTACATAACGACCTACAGAAGTTGGGAGCAACAAAATGTATTTTGGTGTGCTCCCTTCGCTGTATTATGAAACGTAGCCAGCGGGTAGGGACCGATTTAATATTTGCAATGTCATATTGTCGCTAGAGATGTGGCGTATCATTAAAAATTTTAAACATTTTCTTTTTTTATTTATATTATTTTTTTTTTACTTTAGAATGGACATAGAAAACAATACGTTTTTTATAAACTGCCACGAATGGTAAATGGTGTGACTGACGCCTCATCTACTGAAAAGTGTTAAAGTTCATGATTATCGCAGAATATACTGTGTAACCCACGGTATACCTCAAACGTTACCGGCCCCATACATGAAGTTATTTCTAATAATAAAAACTATACAGAGTTTGCCTGTTAATAAAATATGTTATTACGTATATAAAATATTCTTAATTAATGAAAATGTTTCACCCTGTGTAAAAAAAGCCTTTAAAAATTAAATAAAAAATAAATTAGTAATATAATATATATATATATATATATATATATATATATATATATATATATGTGTGTGTGTGTGTGTGTGTGTGTGTGTGTGTATTTACCAATTTAGAACCGATTTTAGTAATTCTTTTCTGATGATGAAATTTGTGGTTACCATCGTTTGGGATTTTCATTACACTCAGACAAAATAATTTTAAATAGTTTGTGCCTTCCTCTATGTTTGGAATTGTAAATGCAGAGTTGAATGTACCAATTTTTGTATTGTTACTAATACCTATCTAATTATCTTATTACTTGTTTAATGTAAATTATATTCAGAGTTAGTTATTCTTTTATTAAAAAAAATACTACCTATATATTAAAACATCACCCTCGACTATATAATTTATTAACTCGGTACATCTCTAGCTACCCAAAGATCTGTCAAAATCAACCGCTACCACAACAGGACTTATGTGAGAAAAAGTAACTTACACTTAACTAAAACGATATGGAAATTGTCGAGTAATATCCCTCTGTCCCTTTTTGTTGCGGCAAGGGGTCACCACAGATGTTTAAAATTTTAAAATGAATGTGTAATGGAAATGACTAGATGTGACTATGCATATAGGTTCTCTTCCGTTGTACCTACATTATGTCAAAGGAAACTGCTTCGAATTGAACTTGGTAATTTTACAATAATTATATCAAGAAAAGTTTAGTTTTTCTTACACATTTACTACAACATCTATTTTTTTTTTTTACTTTTCGTAAAATTAATATCTTTAAATCATATAAAAGAATTAATATTATATATTTAGGTTATATTTTTTAACTTAATTTTTCTATAATAGCAATATATTTCTATACAGATTTCATGTCATTTAGTCATTTTTGCTGAATGCTTTTAGGTTCTCATAATTTACATCCGTCCCGATACACGGCGTATCGCTAGTCAATAATAAAATATAATAATAATTACGCTAAAATGACTGAAAAAATTTGAATAAAACTTATTTATTTATTTTCTCTTACTTAACGAATAATACAAAGATATATATTACACTTATGAAGTACAAAAAGCAGTCTTATCGCCAAAGTTACCCCTTTCAAACAACCTGAATAAAACTTACTACATAATCAGACCATATCCTAAATTAATATATAGAATACTTTAATTCTAATTCACACGGGAGAACCGCGGGTTCCAGCTAGTATTTAATATTCATTACCATAAATTGCACTTTAAAGTTAGGGGCCCAAAATCCAAAAGTTAGCCCTGGCCGCTCATGGCTTTACCTACAACACTGCTTGCAAGTAATTAATCTACATAAATATACATGTAAAAGGGAAATATCACTCGCAAACTAATCACGACATCCCCGGAACTGGGAAGCATACAAAATTTAAATTTTGTAGAGATATCTCCAGTTATCTATTTAGAAGTTTAGTATGAAAGGATTTTGAAGAAATTCCTGAAAGAATTGAGAATGGGTTTAGAAAACTTCTTCTTACAAGTGTTAAATACTTATCTTTACCTTCGACTTTATCCGTTAAACAATGATACGTTTATTTATATGTTGTGAACTAGCTAGCTGGCTGAAATATACATACTATTCAAGATGGATAAAGACATATTTACATTCCAAATAGCATGTATATCTAAATTTCGTAACTATTTATGGGGCCATAAAGCGTCAAGACGAACTAACAAACTAGTGATTATCACACTTGTAATATTGGCCACACCTTCCTTTCCCATAGGTATCGTAATTGGCAACTAAGGAAATTTAATGGTCGAGGAATGTATAGTAGCGACCCTCTTAAAACATCACCAATACGGCTACCAAACCGCTTGCCAGGAGTGGCAACTATTGCCAAACCCGCCAATAGAGGGAGGCCTATGTTCAACAGCGGACACTTAACGGCTGATATGATGATATCCTTTATGACTAACGCGATCAAACTCACAAGATATAGTTATATTAAAAAAAATCAACTGAGTAAAAAGAATCTTAAAGTAAACAAGCTTGTTATACAAGCTTACACAATGAGTACAAATTATTACTACTAAAGTGTCAACTCAAAAAGGTTGGTAATTTGTTCTTGGAAAATTGCGTAATGTCTTATAATAAACTGCCTGAGGCTGAGCTACTTTTCAGTAGATCTGCCCTGGATCTACAAAAATGAACCATTTATATTAAGTCAAAAAACCATTTGAATTAAGTGAGAATTAATGTGCAATGTAATAATTTTAACTGCGATCAGAATATATACAACGATTTCGTTTCTTCCGAATTATAATATTGATTGTGATGTCATTTATTTCACTTGAATTTTCTAATTGTCATTTTACAATTTTATGTTTTGGTGCAACAAAGAGTTTAATTGTAAAATAAATAAATAAATGTGATTACGGTAGACTGCTTTATTATTTGATCATTAACTTTTTATTTGCACAAAAGTTCATATGTTTTAGGTTAGTTGCTTTCATTGACTAATGTCATTTATGAAGTATTAAAAAAAACAGGATGGATAAATTGGTGCTATATGCACCAATTTAAAAAAGGAGGAGATTCTCAATACGGTTATTTTTTTTTATATTTGTTATCTCATAATTCAGTCGATTATATACTGATTTGGATTTTTTTAACTTTTAGATTAGTTCCATAAAAAAAAATATTAAAATACGGCCCTATAGTTTTTAAATCAAAATAACTGGTTTTGCCATAATTTAAATTAGTGTTTTTTTGTAGAACAAAAATTTTTTGCACACCAAATTCTTCCCTTTCAAACTTCTCTGATGATTCGTATGAAAATGAAAATTTGTTTTTCAAAGTATTTGAACATATTAGCATATAGCGACAGCAAGCAATTTTATTAAAAAATCAATCTAAATAATCAATTATATGTATACAATTGTATTGTGGTTAGTTTTTGATATAAAAAAATGCACATTGACATTCTTACTTATTTTTTATGTGAAAATTTTGTAGTCACTTCTACTCAATCATATAACAATGCACGAGTCATCAAAAACATTACAAGTGGAGTAGAGGGTTACAAAAACCGGGTATGAATGCGGACGGAACATTTGTTCATTCTCAGATATATTAAGTCTACCAAATATGTACATTATGGCAGTGAATTTACAGGGTACAGAGGAATAACACCTGAATCCTCAGGAATGGTACCGCATGGGAGGTATCATGGGCGAAACAGTATCCTTTGTTATGTCCATGATACTGCTCATATCTATAGGCGACGGCTACCACTTCATATCAGGTAAGCCGTCAGCTTGTTTGCCATTCTAAGTTGCATAAAAAAATTGTGGTATACAATAATATTTCATAATGTATTTTAATTAGTTTTGTAACATATTGCAATTATGACGACCTCGTTGGTGCTTGTCGTGTGGTCCCGGCATAGAATGAGCCGCCCCTTCCTTTCTCGTAGGTATCGTAAAAGGCGACTAAGGGAATTTAACAGCCGAAAGATGGGCAGCAGCGACCTCTTAAATATTACCAAAGACTGACTGTGGTTGCTAACCCGCCTGCCAAGCGTGACAACTACTGGCAAAACCCTCTCTTTATAGGCGAGGCTTATGTTCATTAGTGAACAGTTAACTGCTTATATAATAGTGATGCTGGCCTTTAGATGTTTTTTCGAAGATTCGATCCATGAACAATTCGAATATTTGTATTGTACTGCTTGTATTAGTTCGGATCTATACGTATATACAAATAATAAATACAAGTATCTAGCATTCACAGTACAAACTGTGCTTAGTTTACTAGGTTTTACTAGATGGCACTGTGTGATATGTAGTGTTACAAAAAGAGGATTAAAATCATGTGCTTTAGTATCTCTATATTCGTTTTCCTGCTACTATTTAAAAAAATATATAATAGGAAACATATATAGAAATATGAATATAGAATAGTAACCTGGCCTACGCTATCGGTATACGCTGTATATGTTGTATTATGAGCATCGCAATGTACTAAAGTACACTGATATAAACAGTGTTATGTCGACAGACGACGGTTGTCACTTCATCAGGGGAGGCCTCAACTTGTTTACCAGTTTCAATTCTAAAAAAATTTATACAAATGAAAATCTGAATAGGTTTCCATACTCTGACCTAAATTTTATTTTCATAGTAGATGTCACAACTCGTAATACTCCGTAATTCATTCCGTTTACGAAATAGAGGCCTGTCAAATATGGATGAATAGGCAGCAGAGTGACAGGCAATAGGGCTCTATTCTGCCGTATTTGAGCACGGAACCCTTCACGACGTTGATTCTAGTAAGAAGCCTCATAAGTCGCATACAGATCCCGATTTCTTAGAAACCAAGTTGGTTTTTTTTTTTTTATTAATATTTGACGTTGATATGTCGAAAAATAAAATAAATTTCCGTCATATACTTACAAAATACTTAACTAGTATTTACCTTAACTACACCTAACGAGGCTAAAAGATTTAAAAATAATTAAATCTCACTTATTTTCAAACATATATCCCGTATGTTGGTAAATGGTTACAGTATTCTATAGACGCCTGACACACCAGTGAGGTCAAAAACAAAACCTCTATATTGTAATATCTAAAGAAAACTTCAGTAGGAAGCTGACCGTTGCTGAACGTTCACAGGAGGAATTTACCCAAAAAGAGTGCAGGGATTAATTCTCTCCTGATGGTAAACAATGCAAAAAGAAACGATGACTATTGGTATAATACCAAATAATTCTGTAAAATATACAATCTCTTAATCAAGTGATAAAACACAGAAAGAGAAATAAATTTCATTTCAAACTTAAGGATTCTGTACAGTTTATGAGCTTGGAATAATTGACACGTAATTTTCATAGCACGACCTTGAAACGAGTGTACAGAATCGAGCTCCCGCCCATAGATACATGTGGAGTCGCCGGAGTTACAATTTATATAATATTCTTGGCTCAAGACAAAGTTGTAGTTGTTTGAGGTAAATAAATTATAGACACAACTAACTATATATTTGTACAATCTATATAACACAGGAGATATTTGCAGTAGAAATATCCAGGCAATAAGTAGAACATTTTAAATTAAATGACAAGGAGTGTAAAAGGCGAATGATCAAGCTAAAGAGAATAACAGGTGAAATGTATGTGTGAAGAAACGTCACTGTCGAATAGTCAGTCCGAAAGAAAGAGGTGAAATATCTATATAATATCTATATATAGTTGATGGGAAAAGAAGTAATAATACTTACAAACATCTTCAAGATGAATATGTACAATATTTATTTTCGGACGCCACAAAGTTACAAAGCCCTAAAAGCAGCCTGTCTCTTCGCCATATTTATTTTACACAATCGTGATATATCCAGTAGCACTCTCATAATTAAAATGTATTTAACGACTTCTTCTTTGGCCTCGCCTTTTCCCGTTACTCGGGGTTAGCTTTTCTAATTACGCAGCGCCATTTATTCCTGTTATACGCATCTTCGTCCATGAAATTTAGCTGTTTCATATCCATATGAACTGTCGCCAGCCATGCGGTTTCTGGCCTTCCTTTTCCCCTATTCTTTGTATCCGAAAAAGGTATTTTTTCACAACATGGTCATTACTTCATAATATATGCCAAAACATCTCAACCAGTAAAAATAGTTGGTTATTAGATATGTCAAATTTAATGATTATCATTTAAAAATATCGTTATTTTATAATAAAATTTTTTAGTTTAATCATTTCAGCAAAGGTTGAAAAGTACATACACTGAGAAATATTACCCTCTTTTTATCAATCAAGTAAAATATACCAAAGACAATTTTGTGACCCAGTTCTTGCCACTCGTAAAAGCTAAACATATATTCTCCTCATATAACTAGGGTATAACGCAATAAATAACTACTGCTATATATTACTCCATTATTCACCCTAATCTAGTTAATATAAGTTGTTTCTAGAAAAAAGTAAAGTAATCCCGGAGATAGCATCCATTATTCACAATGGATATAGTAATTTAATTATTTACTGGTAGTAGAGTTCTGACTTGCCTGGTCCTACACAGGGTTAGTTATAATGGTTATCTATACTAAGTAGAATCCTAGTGGCGGTATTAAAAAAAGAACAACTTACCTCAAGAAGTATGGTCGAAGGAAATAATGTTTGAACTCATATACTAAATTGATCACGTGACTGCGCATATTGTATATCTTATACAAGTCTTATCAAATGCCCTCTTAGCTACATTTAACTTTCACACTGATTCTCTTTCGAATCCTAACAGAAAACATATTGTACATGTTATCATTTCTGTATGTAAAACATACCTACTTATCCAGACTATTATATTATAATTTTATTAAAAAACACGGCTCTTAGACTATTCACCTACATTACACTTTTACCTCTAACAATTCGCTCTCAGACCTCTCTCTTAGATTAATATAAGGAACATTACCACGCTTTTATCCTAATCTATGACATATAAATATAAAAAAAAAACACAAAGCAAATAGGTACGTACACTACCTACTTTTTATAAAAGCCCGAACCTACCATCAAACAAACAAACACATTTGTAATATAAATTACTTTAGACGGAAACAGTGAATATAGAGCTGATGTGATGTGAAGTCGATAGTATTCGATACTTTTACATCGATATATATTTCCTTTTATTCTTTTTTATGATTACTAATTTTAGTAATTCAGTTAAAAATTAATATAGTATGATAAATTTTATTATCATTATTATTATTAATAATATAATTCAGAAAATGTGTCTGTTACTTCTTGGCAGTTTAATAATTCAATCAATTATCAACAATTTTATATAAGTATATAAAGTATTTACCATAGAAAAGACATAAACTACTTTCCATCACAGTAATGATAGAACAATATGATATGTGTAAAATATATCATTTTCTCAATTATATAGAATACCCAGACAAAATTATGGCTATATTTAATAATGAAATAATTGTTTTCCATTCTATTTTACAAAATTATAATGTTTTCAGTTTTGTTGTAATTAATTTAGAAAAGTGTTATGTTGTGGGTTTAAGTCTAAGTCTATAAGATGTTTTCAATTACTAAAAATAATATAAGATATATTAATAATCGACATTATAAACTAGTAATTTATTATATATTTACTTAAGTTCATTATTGCTAAATAACTCAAGTCACATAATTATCACATCAGTCGTTAACTGTCCACTGCTACATAGGAGGCCTATGTTCAGCAATGGACAGACCCATTGGAGAAGTTTTGTTAATAGTAATAACTCGACTCTTTCCTAATAAATATTCAACAACTATAAACAAAGTTAACCAAACAAAAAGTTATAGAATACAAAGTTACAGTAAAAGCATATAGTATTGTAATGACATATACTGTATAAGCGGCATAGGCTCGTATTTTATGGCATCATATAAAATAGATCTATGTTCAGTGGACAGTGAATAGACTGTAGTAATTATGATACTGTTCAAAGTCAAAGATAAAGTCCGCTACTAAATATAATGCAAATAGTATTGTCTAAATAAAAAAGGTCTGATTAAACAAAAAACATCGACAAGATCGTTCACATCACTGTCCCAAATTCACGGTGAACAGCTTAGCGTTCTGTACCATGATGCATGACGACAATTTTTAAAGGGCAACCTGAAAGAGGCTTTCACCCCGACTCTAATGTACCATTCAAATAATACGGCTTGTTGGGACACCGCTGTAGAGATAAGCTCGCTTTAGGTTTATGTGGCTTGACTATACGCAGAAAAGATGAAGTTACATTGGAAATAGACCTTTAATTCACTTCAAAGAAGCGTTTTTGACCCCATATAACTTACTAGCTGTTTTCTACGACTTTTTTCGCGCGATTCAGTAAAAAAGTGGCCTATATATAAATATAGTGTCCCGCCGTCATCTTAACTCACTTTTTATATGAAGATTTTTTGTCTCAAGATTTTCAGTTATCCATACAATTTTGCAAACATTTTCTTCTATACCAACTTTGCCCTGACAATTACAAACAACAAAAAAGAATTAGCCAAATACGCGAAGTATTGATGTAAGCGCATAATTTTGCAATTATGCACTTACATCAATACATACAGCAATTGATTTATATTTATATAGATTAGGACATAACCTACCCGTGTACTAAAGTTCATTCAAATCTGTTTAGTCGTTTAAGAATAATTGAGTAACAAAAATACAGACATCTTTACAAACCTTCGCATTTATAGTATTAGTATGATCAAAACGTACGTACCTATATCACTTATAAAAACAAAAAACTCGTTAAGTATCGGGCCTAGGTCAGCATAGGGCTCCGTATCACTTTACATGGTGTAATTTAAGATTTGATTACGCAAAAAACAGTTACAGCTACAGCTATTCATGACAAAATTCATATATTACCATTACAAGAACAAACCCTATAGATAGCAATAAGAATTAAGAAAGTATATTTACAACTGATGATATCGCGTAATATTCCTACATATAAAAATCAATTCAACTGTATTCTTAAGAATATATCAGTAAGCGTATTAAAAACCTCTCTATGACGAGTTAGATTTCCTTTAGTTTAATCGACTAGCTTATATATAAACTTCGCTCCAGTATAATATTTATGTTTTTTTTTTTTAATTGACTTCAAAAATGCTAAAAATTATATGTTTAATCTTTTACTCAAATTTGGGCTCAAGGTAAGTTAAGTTTTCGTTTGTAAATCGAAAATGATATTATATTTCCTTATTTGGAGACGGTATGTAAAGACCCAAGGCAAGGGGTTCATTTACTGATATTTAAAATTGAACTCTTCTTTCATGGGCATTATGTCTAAGTTCCTTTTAACCAAAAGGTTTCATGAAATGTATAATGAAAGGTCATTTTAAATACACAGAGAATGGAATATTACAATGAAAATATAAGTTTAAAGTTATGTGGCTCAACATAATGAGCGTGGAGCACATTGACAGTACTTTGATGTGGATCGGGGGTTCAAAGCATCTTTTATGGGTGGAAATGTTTATAAACGTAGTTGACAAGCCCTCAGCGGGTTCGTTAGATGATTATCTATTATTCTATCCGTGTACTTTACGGTTTTCATCAAAACCTGTGTGCAAATTTCTTGAAATTTATAATTTCGTTTCACAAAAATAATACTTTAAAATCTTTTAGATAATTTTTAACACCAATATTACAGTAGATAAAATTTTTGTTATAAAATAAAAATAGATTAAAAAATGGTAGAAATATTAATTCACATTCATATATCTTCATTTTTATTGTACAATGAGGAAGTGTGTTTTAATTGCATCATCATTAATACACAAAAATAATGAACAAAATCGTTCCGAAATAACAAAGATATCACATAACACACAAAAAATACAGCCAAATTAAGGACTTTTCCAACTGATTTAATTGAAAAAAATATATGGAAATTGTTAGACTGGTTTACAATAAGCTACGAGTAGCTTTTCCAATTTCTGCCCTGAAGGACAAATATGGGGCAACAAAGTAACTAATGGAACAAATATTAAACATTCCATTCTGAACGTATATTTTTAGTACGTCAGTATGATAAAATTAGTTTTGCGACTAGCAGATGCATAATATCTTTTATCTTCGGACCATAGGGTCGATATTAGGATGATTTTGTGCGTTAGTGGACCGCCATGTGAATTAATATTATTTCAGCTAGGTTTTGGTACATTGTAATAAATATTTAAGAAGAGACTAATAAATATTATAATATTATTTTTATACGCATACAGATAGTTATTTATGTAATTAAGTATGAGCCTATAGCCAAAATAACTATGGATGAAAGTAAAAATTATATTATACTAAGAATTATTTTAATGTTTTAAGTTAATAATAATTCCTATAACATATTGTTCCTCAGTCCAAATATCTAAAGAAGGGACAGAAGAAAACAAAATCTATCGGAGATTAAATTTTGTTATATAATAAATCTAATGAAAAAATTAAGGTATCCAAGTAACAAAAACTTTCAAACGACTATAATGAAAATTAGTTAACAATAATTGTTGCCATAGGTCCCAGCATAGAATGAGCCGACACTTCCTTTCCCGTGAGTATCGTAAAAGGCGACTAAGGGAACATAATGGTCGAGGGATGGGCAACAGCGTCCCTCTTAAAACATCACTTAAGCCTAACTGCGGTGATCAATCCGCCTGGCAAGTGTGGCAAACCCCCTTTATAAGGGAAGTCTATGTACAGCTGTGCCCAGTTAACAGTTGTGTGATGATAATGAGTTAATAGTAAAAATAAACTAATTAAATCAATATCAAAATAGAAGCAGTTTGTCTATTGCCTTTATAACATTTATACGTATAACAATAAACACCATCCTTCAGCAGTTGGTAACTTAATATTACAATTTACTTAATGAGTTGTAAAGATATAATTGAAAATCAAATATTTGACTTTTGACTTATCTTGAATACTTGATCTTACCCAACGGGTAAGGGATCAAATATTCAAAGTGCGGATCACAGAAGTGCGATACCATTTCAATAACTTAAACAAACACTCATTAAGAAGTTAAATAATATATATATTTTTATTTAATATTTGTATAATACGTTCATATGTTTTATTTAAAATAAACCCCTGCTTAAAACAGAATGTTTAAGGAATATATTTTCATATCTGATATATATCAGGTGTATTTATTTATTTAAGGGCAAACAAATATACACACTTTAAATTCAGATTCAAGTTAAGATTAAATTTAAAGTATTGCTATAAATAATAAGATATAAATATAAATTTATGTGTATTATATCTGATTTTCAACGTTACTTTTTTCCTATTCTGTACAAGTCATATCCATTCGCTTTATATCTCGACTCTTAGCTAGGGTCTTCGGAAAAGCAATTTTCAGATTAAACAGTCGTTAGTCCCTTGGATAGTGATATTATTTATTATTTTTCGATTAGGTATCCCATAAGTAAGTAAAAGGGATGTGTTTGTATTATATTTTATATAGTTAGGTATGGATGACCTTTGTAACGCAATATGTAATATGCATATTATTTTCTAAATTGGGTATGGCTGAGTCTGAATGTTCTCAATGATATTCCCAGAGGTTACAGGTTTATTTTAACACAGAGTATCCTAGTTATACTTTACATATATTTTAACAAACTATAATAATTTAACACTTTCCTTTCATTTTACTTTTTTTTTTTTATTTATTCTTTGTAAATATCATTATTACATACATACTACAATTCCTTACGTAAATCTGTAAATGCTATAATAAGTAAAAAGTTTATTTCTCGATAAAATCTGACTACAAGTTTTTTTATGCAATTTAGAATGGAACATAAGGTAATGTCCCACTTGGTGGTAAACATCGTGTATAGATATGAACTATTTACAAAATATAGTATACTGTTTTGCCCATACCCTTCAGACGTTGATATTCCTGAAGACTGCCGAAGAAGAAGATGTGTTATGCCTCTGTATCCTATAATTTCATTACCATATCCTACCTTTCAAACCAAAACAGTACAGTCATGGAAACACAACTGCACAACAACTTTTGCACAAAGTCTCCCTATGGTCGTGACCAAATATGTAATTATACACCAATATGTATCAATTACAAATTCTTACGGATAGAATTTTGCTCCCCTAAAATGTGTATTTAATCGTGACTTAATTAATATTATAGAATCAACGTGGGAGAAAACCCTATCGATTGAAAAATAATTATCAGAATCTATCTAGAACAGTTTAGTAATTTTATATTAAAAATACTGTCATGCACACAAAAATACAAATATAATAGTGCTTTTTTTTTAAGTAAAACCAAAGCAATTCAAAGGTAATCAAAAAATTGTTATAAGAAAAAGAATTTACAAATCCCGTCAATTACGCTTATAAATTTATTTAGCGATTACAACAAATAAAATGATATACATTTTATAATTCAGAGTATAAGTATTTTGAATAATATCATATAGTCGATAAACTTTTTAATTCCATTGATAAATTTGTTCCAATTATGATCCTATAACTGAATAGTGTAATATGACTAACACTTATATGCTCTCTAAAGTAAAAATGTTAGTACGTACGAGTAAACAAGGTTTGCAAATCCCAATTACGCTTTCAAATCAAACAGGCTTCACTAAGTTCTGTAACGAGGTTAGCAGAAGCCACTAATGTAACAAATTGATAAATTGATTTGAGTATGATCGTATAAATTAGATCCTGCTTAGCCATTGCAATCTAAAAATACAAATCTCATCAATTACGCTTATCAATGAATCGACCTTCTTTGGGATCCGTAATCATGTTTGCGGAAGACACTAATACAATAAACTGATTTGAGTATAATCCTACAAATTAGACAGTGGTATATTACCATTAGCCACTGCATTCTAAATAAAAACTATAATGAGTAAACAAAATTCTTTAATCTCATCAATTACTTTAGCTAATCCATAAATTTATTTCAATTATGTTCCTATAGATTTATAGTGTAAAGTAGCTGACACTATTGCCCTCTCTGAAGTAAAAATCTTAGTAAATAAACACTAACAGCAAATCCAAATTATTTTTGCAAATTAAACACAATACTATAATGATGTTAGCAGAAAACACTAATGCAAAAAATTGATAAACCGAATTGAGTATGATTGTATAAATTATATCCTGCTTTAACTACTACAATCTAAAAATACAAATCTCATCAATTACATTTAACAATTATTTGGCCTTCTTTGGGATCTGTAATCATGTTTGTGGAAGACACTAATACAATAAATTGATTTGAGTATAATCCTACAAATTAAATATGTAGTAATATATTTCCATTCGCCAGTGCATTCTAAATTAAAATTGCTAATAAATAAACAAGATTCGCAAATTCTAACTATTACGTTTATATATTAATCGAGCTTCGGAACATTGTTCGCAGAAGCCGGTAGACCACAAATACAATAAATTGATTTGATTATATTCATATAAATCAAACGGTATTATATTCTTCTTAACTAATGCAATCTAAACTAAAAGTATTAATAAATAAATAAGATTCATAGATTCCATCAACCATGCTTAAAAATTAATTGGGCTCCTTAGTCTCTGAAATAATATTAGTGTAATCCGCTAATACAATAAATTTATTTGACCATAATCATATAAATTAGACTGCGACATTATCTCATTGGCTAATGTATTGTAAACTAAAAATACTAATAAGTAAACAAGATTCGCAAATCCCATCAATTACGCTCACAAATCAAGCGGGCTTCTCTGGGTTCCGTAACAATGTTAGCGGCGGCCACTAATGCAATAAAATATTTACTTTTGATATCAAACCCACTGCCTTCTATTTAGTTTATTGCATTACCCTAATCGCTGATCCGTAGCTCCGGGCGAGGTTCGGTTTACACAATATTGTTTGAGTGTACACTAACTAGATTTCCCGCGATTTTCCTTTTAACCTTTTTGTAACCGGTTTCGAAATAGGAATAAAACAATTTGTAACCGGTAGTGAAATAGGATTTTATTCCACTTTAGTAAGTTTAGTTACTCTTTGAATATTTGATGACATCTCTGGTTCGTTGCGTAAGTCGCATGGTTAACTTTAGCTCGCTTTATGTTAAAAAAGAAAAAAACTATAATAACACCTATTATAAAATAATTACATCTATCTACGAATAAAAAATCTACGAGACGACTTTTTAGTACTACTAATAAGTAAAAAATACTTTCTTTTCATCATTAGTTTACTTTTCGTATAGACTACAGCACTTACTATATTTCATATAGTAAATATATCATGTAGATATAATTTCATAAGATAGTAGATGTACTTAAAGCGAATTATACAGAACAGAACTCTGCCGTCTAATAAGGTGCCTTTCAAGTTAGAGAGATAATATGCAATAATATACACGAGCGCTGAATCCACTGGAATGTCTGACGTAACTCACATATCAAAATTCTAATTCCTTACTAATCCGAGAACGTGTTGAGGTATTTTGGATTTATAATACATTCCAAATGAATGCGGCAATTTACTCATATACTTAGAATATAATTTCAAACATTAAAAAAACTTAATATTCCCATTCCCATCCAACAGGTACACTTGAAACCTTCTCCAATTACAATTAAAGAAAATTAAGTAGGTACATCTATCTATTTGTCTTTTAGCGCCCTTAATTGGTCAGATAAATATTGTGTTGCTTATAATCTTTTGTAAAAATTTCTTAGTCGGTTGTAGGTGCATCTTAATTTTCGGCTAAATTAAATGACGATATAACAAATAGTCTAAATGCTTTAGTAAATGACAGTTCTAATCACAAACGATTACCAATTTAGAAAACTAACATTCCTAAATTATTTCGGGGTTTGCTTCTGAGTTAATTCTAGTTTATAGACAGGAAAAACACACTCCTATATTTTAGCATTACTTTGTTTCTATACTACTATAGTGGCAAACAAGCATACGGCCCGCCTGACAATAACTGTTTAAGCTGCCGTAATGTATGGATGCTTGCAGTAACAAGTACATTTCGCACATCTTGCCGACGCTGAAGAAACTGAAACCTTTAGCTTTTTTAGGGTAAAGAAGTTTATAAGGGTCGCAAAATTCGAATTAAAAAAAATTAAATCTATTTTTTTAATGATAAGTAACATATTCGTAGCCATGAACATTGAATTCCCTAAATGTTATTCTGTGTTATTACCTCATCCATCTCAAAGTTGGAATTCGTAGGAGACGGGTAAACCGCCGACATAATCTTGAATCTCAAAAGATAATGTTTACATTTAATATGTGCCGCTCGTTTTAATTTTATGCAAGCCGCAGTTTAGTCGTCGTATACATTAACTCTACTTGTACCGAATAAAACAAGAAGTAATGCTCACTTACATAATATAAAATCATAAAGACAAGGAAACTACTCGTAACTTGTTTATATATAAACTACTTATAAGTATATGTTATTTAAAAGATAGAAATATGTTTCACTAATATATTTCGTCTTTAAATTAATTATATATGTAAATATTAGTGAAAAGTTTTATAATTATCCTATTAATATAATAAATGTGATATTTAACGGACTATGATTTAGCTGAACGGATATGAATGAAATTTGATACACGCATAGGTCTAACTAACGAATACGTCCAACCTAACACATAAGGTACTTTACATACAAATTCACATGGACAAACCCACGGGAAATAGCTAGTCTTGAATAATTTAGTAGTATAAAAAGCCACTACTGCTTCTATCTGTTTCTCCGCTTACTTCTACCATACTGATTTTGATGCGGGTTTTACTGTCATTTGAATATTTTTTTATAGAAGGTTTGTGTATACAATGCATGCTAATTTAATACCGTGTAAACCCTGTGCGGTAATCTAATAAGATTTTTTTTTTGTTTCCGCTCTTTATTTATTATGCAATTTCCAAAGGGAGGAAATTCTCAATTCGTCTGAGTTTTTGTTTATATATTAAGGTTTGACTTCGAAAAAGACTGAGTTAATTAAATAAATTTTGTGGTACTTAATGTTGCCATTTTACTATAGATGTAAAGTCAAATGCTGCTTGTTGCAAATTATTCTGCATATTTCGTATTCTAAATAGTAATATTTGAAATTACTGGTTTTTTTTCCTGAAGTAAATCTACTTATACACAGTCATAAATCGTAATCACAAGTCGTATTAAATGGGTGTGTGCTAAATACTTGGCTAAGAAGAAAGATTAACCATGAGCCATGGCTATTTCAATATTATAGCAGAGAATAGTCAGTAGATCATCAATTCGAATGTCAGATGATAAGTCATGTAACAAGGAAGCAGTAATATTAATAGATTCCAAAATTTTTAAGTTTTAGTTAATTTTACCTACTTATCGATAAATAAAATAAGATCCCATGTGTGGGCTATTAAAACGAGAAACATTTCGCACTTTAGTACAAGTACTTATAACTTTACTAGTTATTTTATAGCCTGTAAAAGAGGTACATTTAAAGTGCTACTACTGTTTAAACTCACAGCACTATACAAATATCCATGCATATTTTTGTCTACTATTAAGATACGCAAATTATTTTGGCTCGTAGTACGACTTCAGTACATAAAGTTTAAACATACACCCACGATTAATCGCATAAGTTCGGTTACTAGAATTGTTTAAGATGCAGCTAATCGTTGTGATCAGAAAACATATAATATTTGGCATGGAAAATTAAATAAACTTCATTTTATTCTTATTAATAAATATTTAAAAATGAAAGTAAAAAAACATAGGCATAACTAGTATTTTATAAATATATTTAAGATATCTCATACAGATAATAAAGAACGATTAATACCTATATTTCATCCAATATCTCATTCTTATTAACACGAGTAATTTTGTAAATTTATATAAATAAAAAATATGTTTTCCATCAATGGAGTGAAATATTGCCCGATCATGTAGATGAAGTTTTAGCCTGCGTCTTTTTTAAACGTTACGTTATATCAAATACAACATTTTCTATCATCATTTCAGCCATTTATTTTCCCACGTTCGTTCCACGAACGTTCCCCTAACTACACACAACAAACGACCTGTTCGAGTCACTCCTGTTTAACTAACACTATTGGGAATACAAAATCAAGTGGCCCATTCACGCGACTTGTCTTCCGTGTGCAGACACGTCCTATGTAAAAAACAAAGAAGTTTTACTGTCCCACGTTTGTTTGTTTCCGCCTGACCTAAATACATATCAAAGAAAGGTTACTTGCCAACTGAAATAGGAGAATCTTTTTAAATCAGTAATAACCCTTAGACGTTATTCTTTGCAATTATTCTATGTGCCTATTATTTAAAAAAAAAATATTTAAAGAAATCTCTTTAAGTTTGGAGATATATTATAAATATGACTTCGTTAATATACATATAATAGCTAATTGTATATCGAATAAATTTTTAATAAATGTAAATGAGAATTCATTCCCATAATATCAAAATTATTCCTAATATTCATAATATAAATCTATAGTAATATTTATTATTCATGTATTCGTACAATGAACTTAATTTTAATAAAAATAAAATTGGAAAATTTAAGTAGAAAGAACTAATTACATAACCACTTGGGTTTAGTGATTTATTGATTAAATAATTTAAGATGTCCCACAAATAATTACTTCAATTGTGGCAAAATTAATACGGGAATAATACGTGAGTAAAAAAAACTGTATTGATTGTTAATATAATTTATCAAAATCGATATAAAATTGGCAATAACATGAAAAAGTCTCCTTTAAAGTCGATTTAACAAACCTCAGTAACTAAATCTCGCTAGCAAGACAGCTAAGCTTTTTGTCAATTTATATTTCTAACGACCTATCTGGACGTAATAAACACCGTTGCAAAACCCAATTAATGCAAGACACGGCGCAGACTCGCCACCTACCGTGTTAATTCCAATATGCTTGGTAAAATGTTGACAAGTCGACACTTAAACTGTCAAGACAAAAACAAAGATATCGAAATAATACCTACATATTAAGATAGGTGCGAAGAACAACTCTTTTGTAGTTAAGTATAAATAGCGCTTGAATATATATTGTACTCGTATTTAGGAAATAGCCAAAGAACAATAGCATTCAGCCGTTTAACTTCAACAAGAAAAAGGGAACACTTTTTCCTATCTGTACCACTTGAGACAAAGAGCTTCCTTTGAAAAGAGAAACGGCTATTCTATTCCGTAACTTTTTTTATTGACGATACTAATGCTGTGATATCAATTACGTGTTTCTCTATTAAAGTTTAGATGCACAAACAAGAAGCATCGTGTATTCAAGTATTTTTTGGCCAAAATAATAAAATACACGAATTAATTTAAAATTCGAATTAGCCAATCTAATTTCCAATTATGGTAAACACCTCTAATAAACTATACAGTCCGAGAAATATTAATAGAATGCAGACTACAGATATTCTTTTTATTTATTTTCTTTTTTACAAAACTGATACCTTAAATAAGAAGGCGGCTATGAACAGAACCACAGATATTATAAAATACAATATAACATCTATGTACTTCTTGAATAATGAAACATAGGCATACGAGCTCAGTTAGTTGACAACAAAAATCCGGCTGGAACCGAGATACAAGCAAAAGACTTTTAAACCAAATCTCCCCCTAGTAATTTATAGGCACTATACTATCTACTACAATAGATCGTAAAATAAATCAATATCAAGTTTAGAGCAATACCCAACAAAAAGCATCATTCTGTAACAATTCTTCTTTGTCCCGCGGGAATCTATTCACAGTTTAATTAACGCTCACAGAATTTCATCTGTCCTTTTTGCTGTCGGTACATACATTTTAATGGAGGTAAAGATTAAAAATTTAGGCGTGAAGGTCGTTGGTGTCGCAATTTTTGGTGTCGAAGCCGAAGAAATATATTCAGGGACTACGAAATGATTATTGCGATTACAAGTAAATAAAGAATGAGTTAAGGGGAAATAAAATTCTGATTTCAGACTTACAGTCGGATTTCGAAGAACACGCGTGCAAGAATATTATTAATTTCACGATTTTCGAAAAATAACACTTCCTACCAATAACTTACATCGTTTATTTGTATTAAAACAGCTCTGTATTATGTTACTAATCTTTTTATTTGTTTTCTTTTTTACAAAACCTTAAATAAGAAGACGGCTATAAACAGAACCATTATCTAGTATCATTTACAGATTATGTTATACGAATAACAAATATATACTAAACTAAAAATTATAGAAATACAGATTACAAACATCATATATAATATATAAAAATTTATAATTTTATACAAAAATAATCTTAACTTTAGATCTCTTAACTTTTAACGATAATTTTTCTATTATGTATAACAATTATATAAACAATTTTAAATTCAAAACGCTGCATGTGAAAAATGTAAATTTGCATGTATTAACAGACTAAAACCCGACTGATGGTATTCATATAGTGGTGTAAAAGAAATCACAATCATATGGGATCAAGTTATTGGAAGGTAAATTTTTAAATTTTTTAATTATTTTCGTATAATATTACGACGGCTACACTGAAAATTTTTAGAACTGGCTACTTGAAAACAATATAATAAAAAAAAATAAAAAAAATTTAAAATGGAACTCTTTACGAATAATACTGAGTATATAATTTATTCTTTTGTCATTTGTTTTACGGTTTGGCGGCAAATTGAAAATAGTCTGTGTAACGTTATCATGAACTTAACACGAAAAAATTTTCATGTTAAGTTCGTGCGATGATTTTTTATAACTTTCAATATCATCTAAGTCAACAAGAAAGTTATGATAGACTACGATTGGTCTTTCACGATGAAACCCCATCTCGTGCCACTGTTTACAACTGGTTTAATGAGTTTAAACGTGGTCGCACTAATCTCACCGATGATGTGCGATGGACGACCTTCTACGGCGACGACTGAAGATAACATCAGTGTTGTGCGGCGTATGATAGAGGCTGACAAAAGAGTGACCTATCAGCAGATCCGGGCAAGCTTATTGATTGGTATGAGTCAAGTGCACAAAATCCTCCATGAACATTTGGCGGTCAGGAAGCTTTGTGCCCGGTGGATACCTCATAATTTGACCGAGGCTCAAAAACTCCGTCGTGTTGATTAGTACCGTGAAATGCATGAAAGATTTAACGGAGGTGACTCAAATTCTGTGTTTGACATAGTTACAAGAGACGAAAGCTGGATTTATTGTTATGATTCCGAAACTAAAAGACAGTCAGCTCAGTAGGTGTTTCCTTCCGAGGAGTGGCCAACTAAAGTGAAGAGAGGTCGAAAAAAGATGATGGCCTCGTTATTTGGAAGGATAGGTCATTACACGACAATTGTTTTAGAGAATCGAAAAACAGTTACTGCAGAGTGGTACAGTAACAATTGTTTGCCACGTGTTTTGGAAAAAGTGCGTGAGAAACGACCTCCCAGTAGGATCCTCCTTCACCAAGACAATGCTTCGTCGCACACCGCCAGGCAAACGATCGATTATTTGGCGACCTCAGATGTAGAACTACTGGGTCATCCGACTTATAGCCACAACCTCGCACCTTGTGATTTTTATTTATTCCGAAAAATAAAAGAAAAACTTCGAGGAAAACGTTTTATGAACGCCGAGGAAGCTGTTGCTACGTTTCAGAAGGTCGTCGAAGATCCCTAAGGACGAGTGGGCAAAGTGCTTTTCTCAGTGGTTCTATCGGATGCAGCGATGTATTGACGTGAATGGACACTATTTTGAAAAGATAAAATAATGGTTAAAACTTGCTAATTTATACAGTTTTCGATTTTCTAAGGACTTTCCGTTTGACCCTCGTATTACAGACCATTAATTTAAATTCAGAAATAAGATAGAACATGCCAACAGACCATTAATTTAAATTCAGAAATAAGATAGAACATGCCATTAACTGAATAAGTTAACAAAGGACCGAGTAAGTAAACTCAAAGACGTATATAACTAGTGATATTATCCAGGAATAGACATGAAGACATGAATATTACCCAGTCCATTTCGCTTTATAGATGCAGCAGCAAATTAACGGATTGTCCGGCCATAGTATATATATATGTATAGTAGTAGCTATTATATATCTAATATATGGTATCTACAGAGCTACAATACGACAGACTAAATTATTCGTAGTAGATTCGAAATGTAACTATATTGTGAAATATAAAGTGAAATTAATATGAGTACAATGAGCTAAAATTATTGCAAATGAAATTATATCTGTATAGTATCTTTAAAGTAAATGTCCCATTAAAACCATTATTCAACCGATCATTCTATACGCTAGAGTGAGCCGCAACATTTCGTACCTTTATTTCAATCGTACAATAACAAGTAATGGCGTCTTTTTGTTGTTGTACCGTACTCCTAACGTTTTACCTTTTGGATAACAGTATCCGCAAATGGTTGCGGATTTTCACGTTTGATGTGAGATTCTTATACAGCACTGTAGTGGTAAATAAAAGAACCCAACTGAAGTGATAAACGCCCAAAGAATATAACAAATAAACGTGTCATAATTTTTATTCTAATAAATTTACTATACATTTATATTTTATTTCCATTTGTGTTCCCACGCGGAATTCAAAACTATTTCATTAATAATCCCCCTTATAAAAGAATACACTACTAAATAATCAACTATTTCTTTTAACAATCATTCTGCAAAGAAATTTGACTGAAATCTAATTCAGCAAATCTGTTTCAACAGCTTAGTTAAGTTTTATGCATGTTAACCGTTCGTGAAATGAGATTATAGAAATTGAAACTAATCATCCGGCAACGGTTAGTAGTGGATTATATTACGTGTTACGATACGAAAACTGTATGGAAATTATGAACACAATAGAATAATGAAGGTGAAGACCATTGACCTGAATCTTTGTAACTGGCAGAATTCGGCTCTGCTTTTAGGGTTCCCTGAACTTCTAGTTCATTCGAACTTACCTTAAGATCCGGTTTACCTATCCACCGCCTTGAGCCGACCAATAGTATAGCGCTCTGCATACTTAATCAGCGTTTTTTGGAATTCTCGAAAATTCCAACAATACTTTTTCTTTAAATTTTGCCAGGCTTGTTGCCAAATTTATCAAGCTACAATTCTTAACAATGCACCATAAGATTAGTCAAGTCAATAAAGATAACAATTCGTTTGCTTGGGTACCTCTGTCCCATTCGTATTTCAACCGTAAAGCAGTTTATATTTGCATGGCTGAGTTTCGGTTTGAAGGGTGGGATATGGCGTAAATTTACAGGGTACAAAAGAATAACACCTGAGTCCTCAAGAATGACAACGCATGGGGGGTATCATGGGCGAAACAATATACTTTGTTGTGTCCATGGTACTGCTCATGTCTATAGGCGACGGTTACCACTTTCCATCAGGTGAGCTGTCAGCTTGTTAGCCATTCTAAGTTGTATAAAAAAAATCTACTCGTACATGTATACTTTCTGTAATAAAAAAAAAAAAACTTAAAATATTAAGTACTTCCCCGTATAACCAGACGCATGCAATTTTAGATTCATATTGTTAAAATAAATTTCATGTCATAAATTTATAATCTCCATAAAAACTCGGTCACTTTTATGACAGCGTCATAAGATTACAGGATCAGATAATATCACATCCATTGTCAAAAAACGCAATGGTCAAGAAACATTTGATAAAAATAGGAGTGTAGATTTTTGTTCTTTATAGATCTCTGCGCATGAATGATTTTTTTTTTTGTAAATTGCTTTATACTCACAGCGGTGTTATATTCATCTATTCGTGCTTACATAAAGCAAAATTCACCAGATTTTATTAAGCCTTTGCACGGGAATAGCCTATATAAGTTAATTTCTTGTCAAGAATTCTAAACTTCTAATCCCAAGAAATGAAAAATTTCCTCGGAAGTTACTCACATCCTACTAACATAATACATAGAAATGAAATCTTATATGTCAAATACTGTATCAATCTCTTAATAAAATTGTAACCATAAAGTAACCTATAACCACAGATACTATAACTATTCTTTTTGTTTCAAAGTTTTCCGTGTCTTTTATATCTGAATATTTAGGTTAAGTCCTTTATATACCTTAACTTTTATCTTTTTTATTATGTTGACAGTTGACCTTTATACAAAATTGTAAAATTTAATAAAAATCTCATCAGAGGTCTCCTGTAGTCCTGTATAAATATAAAGATTTCTCAATCTGATATGCAAATGAATAAAAAACCACATCCTATTTTTTTCTCCACCAGATAATTTCATTCACTTGAGAAGCAGATAAGTCGAGCATTTTATTTTATCGAATTATCCTCCTTCAAGCGATGAGAGCCATTTACCCTGTTTTTAATTAGTGCGGCTTAATCTAAGACGCAAATATTCTATAAAATCGCAACAAGATAAACCTCAGGAGGTTTTTCATTAGTTTTTTTAATTAACCACTCTGAAAAAAAATGTTTTGTACACTCCAAGGCTTTCGGTAGAAATGTGACTCAAGACGACCTTTTGTGGGAAAAAACGCTGCGTTTTTGAAGTCATATATTTTGTGTATTTTCCACTCATCCAGTATAATATCTAACACAATACGCATAACATCTCTTAAGACTGATGCATATTCAAACCCAATGCTTCGAATTCGTCACTCGTATTTTTTTTTTATTTGGTGCTGTAAGGAATATTATTACTTTAACAACATGTGTAATATCGATAAAAAAAAGTAAAGTGGGCATGAAAGTAAGGAAAAACTATTATTAGTCAGAAAAACTTCTATAATATGCATAGACTCTCAAATAAAAGTATATCAATCAAATGCAAAAACATATGGACATTTTTGCTGTTTCGAAAGTATGTATATAAAAGTTGCGTGTACGATCATAATTTATGTCCATGTGTTTTCCATCGCGCTCTACCTGACGCTCTTTGTCTCGGCACATTGAGTGCCATTCACAGGCCGTTCAAGACGGAATCTTCCATTTTTTCCGACCTGGGACCGCCCCAATCGTCGTCTATTAAAGTTGTCCAACAAAACGTAACGGTGCTCTTGAAATTGAATCTGAAGATGAGATTGGTTTCTCTACTGAATAGGGTGTTTGTGATGGCAGTGAATTTTGCATAGCGGTATTATCAAGATTTAACTCCAAGTTTTTTCCCCACCGAAAAGATGGAGTGGGAACTTCAAAAACAAATGCAATTGAGCCATTTAGATCATCATAGATTCGTATCTATTATTTCCAAAATAATCATACATATAACTCATATACCAATTTCCAATAATACTTAATGAAAATGAGCTTCACATTAAAACGCTTGCATGAACAGCGTCAAGCAAAACGTCACATAGAAGAAAACATGTGCAAATTCAGCAATATTAAAGACTTTATTTTGGCTTACATTTTGACAGAAGACAAATGATTACAGTGGCGTGACGTCATTCACTGTAACTTACACTTTATTAAAAGTTATTATGAAAATAATGATTGGATGTGATTGTTTGAATATTTTAACGGGTTTTATTAATACTTGAAACGAATACCTAAGTATAAAAATTATAATATGTTTAACAATAATTCATTGCATTTAAAGTTTTCTGTAAACATCATTACGTGCAATTAAAAATCTTACGACTACAAATTTCATTTTACGAATCCTTACTAGGTAATATCTTAATAATATAATAAAATTCTAACTAATCAACGGTGTGCCTAGAGATATTTAAGAAAAATTTATATAACAGTTCTTAATAAGAGTAATAGAGGCCAAAACAATATTTTTTAGAAATATTGTCTGTCTGTCTGTATCAATCATCAAAACGTACCTATGAGTTTATCAAATTGCTATCACAACACCAAATGTCATTGCATTTAAACAGTGTTGCTGTTTCCAGTTCAAGTTTAACGACTAATCGCTTTTAAGAGACTTCCATAAATAGGAATTTCTTAATTTGACTGTACTGTTTACTGCTCAGCAATTCTGAGTCGATTTTCAGAATTCTTTTTGCAATCGAAAAGGTTGCTCTTGTATTAATCGAATATTAATTTTGTGTCAATAAGAATTGAAAATGAATATGATTCCACGTTCTATATTCAAATTATTTTTAATTTGATTTACGAAACAACAAATGCTTGTATGTATGTGTGTGTGTGTGTGAGTGTGTGTGAGTGTGTGTGTGTGTGTGTGTGTGTGTGTGTGTGTGTATGTGTGTCGCTTTTTGCAAAGCAAAATGTACTTTTTTAAAAAACATTTTTTAAATAAATATTGTATTATATAAACAAATGTATCCAGTCACAACAACACATTATCTATGAGTCAGAAAACAAATATATCAATTTAAATTATGAATTTTTGTTACAAAACCCTAAAAAGGGCCTGATATTCATTATGTGATCGGTCATCGGGCACTCGAATGCCCACCACTCTTCATACGACTTATCTCGGCCAATATTTCAAAGCTCCATTGAAAACGGACAATGGACTTGAGATTAAATTCTGTAAAAGAGCCTTCAAAATAAAAAATATTGTGTGGAACAGTTAATAAACGCAAGCGAATAAACATGCCCAAATTGTTTATCAAATAATTTCCTAATACAGTCATTATTATCTATTTATTATATAAGATCTGGATATGTATGTACAGTCAGAAATAATAATAATGATCGCTAGATCATTCCTGAGTAAATAGTATATTACTTACATACTTTTAAATATTTTATCTATTAATCACAGGTAGTCATAATTTTTTTAAGTATTTTTTTTCTTCTTTTGTATTATATTAGCTGTGTCCTATAGATCAATCTGTGGTTGTATCGTGTTGTTGAATAAACTATATCCTTCCTTAAGAAATAAGCTATCAAATGCACCAAAAATTTTTCAAATGTAATTGATAGTTCCACAGATGAGCGTGTTCAAACAAACTCCTCCATTTTATTATATTAGTATAGGTTTAGGTGTTATTTTGCAAAAATCACGTTAAGTTTTCGTGACTAACCATCCATTGTTAACGCTACTAGAAAGTACCTAGTACAGTAGTGAACTTTATTTTAAATAAAGTTTTTAGTCTTCGACGTTAAATCATCCTCCTGGAGCGGTATTTATAGGTAATCTAATGACGACAAAATAAAACAATAACATATCAATTACGCAATTGATATAGTAATAGCAAAAGTCAATCTTTTTTATTATTGATAAAAGAATAAAATAATATGTATAATAATTATAATGAAATAATGAACACTTAATGAACGAAGTGGGAAGTAGAGTAATACTTCCCTCTCCGCTTATAACTTGTCACATAAGCGTATTTTGCTGAGGAAGTGGAAATTTCCAATCGCTCTATCTCGATTGATTCAGGCAGGTGAATAATATATAGGGATTACATCTTTACCTGCTGATTACCATACTTTTGTGCCTTTCGTTGAACAGTATTGAAGTATTAAATATTTTTGTTACCTACCTTCTTTAATATTGGACGCGTCCTTCTTATTCTTTATATAAGGCTTCCATCGTGAAAATAATGATAATTTTCTGCTGATGTTAGGGCTGGAAAATAATTAATTTTTGTGCTAACATTTATTTTTTAAAACGTCAATATTTTTAAAGGGCATTGAACTTATTATACTTACTCAATTGATTATTCAGTATATTTTCTTCATGTCTCAAAATGACAGTTACCACTTACCATGAAGATAGTCGTCAGATTAACAATCCCAATATTGTAGTTTCTTTTTTTTAAGAAAAAAGTATTTTTTTGATATTGTGTTGTTTTTTGTAAAAAGAAAGCGATCTGTTTATAAATTTTATAAATAGGGAAAAAGATACTGGGTATAGATACTGTTTATTTTAATTACGTATCTACCTGAAATCGAATTAATTTTGGCCTCTCCTAATTAACATTCTCTTTGTCAACAGGTGTCCGATGACATCGGCTACGTGATATACTCGGCACTGGGGAGCTTCTACATCCCATCGTGCATCATGGTGTTCGTATACATTAGGATATACTTCGCAGCTAAGGCTAGGGCCAGGAGAGGCATCAGAAAAAATCCTCGACCAAGGCCGGTAAGTTAGTTTTCAGTCATTCTGTTATTTTAAATATACTATAATTTATAGAAATTTCATCATTATTATCACTTTATGGTAATAAATATTTATAGTATTCTATTTATAGCAGAATACTATTTGATTGTAAAAATGTATATGTCAGAGACATCAATGTTTACTTTGAAGACAATTGTTAGTTGAATTCTATATCTAACATGTAAGTGGGGACAATTATGTATTATAATAAAAATTATCATTATCATCTCAGCTGTTATCTGTTTACTGCTGAACATAGGCCTCCCCCATAAATTGCAATAAGGAACGGTCCTGAGCCACCTGCATCCATTGACTCTATTTATTATAATAATTTATTGAAAAAAAAAAAAACATAATGTAGATACACTCAAATAATAGAAACATACTGAACATAATATGAAGGTATCATATTGTCCAAATTTGCTGTTTATTTAATAATCCTAAACTTAACTTTCTATCTATTTATTAATAAAAATATGTTTATTTGTTTGTTATAACATATTATTGTTTTACAGCAGGAATAAGTAAGAAAATAGTAGTAAACGGAGTCCCATAAAATACTACCATTTGTAAATAAAAAAAGATAATCAGATTTAATTATCAAGAAATTATATACTAAATCTAGTAACTTCTATTAATTTCTAGAACGAGCAACAAACGAGCTTTACTAACCCGCCCAGAGGCACACGGCCAATGCCTGCGACTCACCCCATGCCAGCTGGACACATCAATACCAACAATAATGGGTAACATCTTCTGTATACTTCATATAACAACTTATTGGCTATATTCATTCGCCTCACAAAAGACAAATCAAATATAACTATTCTTTATCTTTCTACCAAATTCGTGAAAAAAGATAACAGAACTAGAGACGAAGTGTCGGGTTGGTAACGCCCACGTGACACCCCTGGAAAATCATAATAATATGACTTTTTACTGTATATGTGGTACGAGTATAAATAAAGATACTATTGCCAACCCTAGCTTTTGTCTTGCTCTTGGAACGGTTTATTCAAAATGCTTGTTCTCAATGAAATATGGACATTTAATGCTAATAATTTTTCAATTTAATGTTTCATCATCATTTATATTTGGAACATTTCAATAATTATTATGCTTTTCTTACTTCTTGCTTTAATGAACTGGTAAATCCATTATCTGTTAAGCCTTATTAGCTTTTGTGCACTGCAAATGTGTTCTAAACATTTGTTGTTTTTCTAGTGCCAAGAGTTACCCTATCAATTCATAATAGTGTAATAGTAGTAGCCCTATTCCAATAGGTAATACAATACGAAATATATTCCTGTTCAGGCGTATAAATATATCTATATAAGATTGTTATTTTCAGAAAAACACAGTATTAGTTCCATTCAAGTTAATCAGTTACTTGGCTTTATGCCGAAGGACATACGTGCAGATTGCATTTCATTTTTTTGTATAAGTCTTTGGACAACTGCCCAATACTCTGACTACTGCCAGACATTATTATTTATAATATGTAATACGTAATAAAATCCTACAATTTCGCTAGAATAAAACTTAATTCAATATTTCGTTTTCCATTATCTACTGCTGAACATAAGCCTCCCTGCAGTACTTTACTTTTATAGATTACCTAGGTTTATGTAACTAAAGAGCAGGTAAGACCGCATTGAGCGTTCATTGACTCCATACTAACATCTCAATGACTACCTACATATATATAACCTCTCTTTTGCCTATAAGGAGTTTTTTTGCTTCTCCTTTTATTTAAAATCTAAAATTTTCACTTCACAACAGTCATATTGCTTAATGGTTTAAGACCCTCACTCAAACCTCGGTAATTGTGAGTTACAATCTGTTTGACACCAAATTAAAATTTCTGACGAACTCGTCACTGTCGGTATTACATCATCAACAATAATAAAACGAAGTAATCTGTGAAAAGGCGGTAGGCGCGCCCCATACCACGTTGGATTCCAGTACCGTCAGCGAAATTTGGAAAAATGTAAGGCAGCTGTAATAGATATGACAGCAATTTTTACGATATTACCTACTAGCTGCTTAGTACGGCTTTACCTGTTCGTTCCAGTTATCTCCTCGGACATCTACCTCCCATTCTCATTGAAATTTCAGGAAGTCCTATATTAGTAAATATCACATCATAAAAGGAAAGACTATTTAGATTCTGCGTTTTCTAGTGAGTCTATAAATCAGATAAGATTAGGAAAACAAGTTTTCGATATAGACGTAATTTAAAGAAATATTAGAATAGTAATATTTGCTAACAGACTGTAATTAATATTGTGTTCCATAAAATAACCGGCATCAATTGTGGCAAAATTAGTTATTTTGATTTAAAGACTAAACCACTAAACCGATTTTGGTAAAAATTCTTTGAGGCCAATCTGTAAGTATATTCTTCCAGAAAAGAAATAATCCAAATCGGTTTACGATTAACGAAGTTATAAGGTAACAAATATAAAAAAAATCTATCGGATTCCTTCTTTCTGAAGTCGATTGAAAAGATAAAAGCATAGTAGGTTTTGTTTTGGTTGAGTTTGTTAAGAATCTAGTTACATACTAATTAACTGCAGCTATAAAGTGAAAACAAATTGATAAAAAATATTTCATTTCATGAAAAATTTTTGTTCTCAAAAAAATTATAATATGAGACCAATTTGAAAATGAACAGTCCTAACGAAGTAAAATCATCAAATCCAGTGCTAAAGAAGTTATTGGAAATATCATGATAATATGTGTAAAATAATAGAGCCAAAATAAAAACTTACTTTTATATTCAGTTAAAAATAGGATTAACCACATCAGAATTGAATGCAATTTAACAGATCTATTGTATTGGAAGATTGGCTTAGTAATTTACTAGGCCAATGAGTTGGAAACATTTTCATATTCACTGAATGTAAATAACAAAATCTATCGGTTCATTTCTAATGATAAAAGTATGGAAAAATGTGTCTATTTAATATGAATACTTTATGTGGCCGTTTTGATACTCAATTTTAATCTATTAATTAGAAAAATAAATGACACATATGATTCTTACCAAAGAAGTCGCTAGACAATATTGCCAAATTAGATTCAATTCAATCTCGTTTCCGAATCATGCTCAAGGAAATGGAATATATGAAATTATTGGAAATATCATGGGTGACATCTTGTATATCATATGCAATGGAAATGGAGACTAATAGCAGTTCTTGCAGACCTTGTAACCTGACAAATAAATATGAGTGTAGCATCAATGAATATTGACAATTTTCTATCTGAATAGCACAATATTATTTCGCAAATGGCAGACCCGCTCAAAATTTGTGAAATTAAGTTTATAATAATACATATTATTAATAAATTATCTACTACTGAAAAAGTCTCATATTTTCTGCTTCCAGGGAAACACAAATAGCAACTATAGAAACTCCACAAGTCCAAATACCAACGGTGACATGTGATTTAGCGTCAGACATATCGACAAGCGAAGCGGGTGACACCGTACCTCCTCCCCCAGACGAACGAAAAGATACGCTTAAGGTAAAAGTATTTACTTTTTCTATAATATTTAGAATAGCAAATAAGTTGACAGTTCATCGAATGGACACTTATCTATAAAGTCCACGGTACTCTTTGTAGATATTGTAGAATTCACAGCTTATGTGGTGCTTCTCCTGACATAATAATGTGAGAACGAATGTACCTAATACCATACATATCAGTGTATTTCATAGCGGAAAAAAATATTGGTAAGACAGATTATACAAACTTTGTCGTTTTTACGAAACATACCGTTAAGGAACAAGTAAAATTATCTTTTTTACTAGTTTAGCTCAATTAACTCTCTGATTAAATTAATAGAAAAATTATTTATCACGAAGTAAAATTTTCGATAACAGCTACATTACTGATACACAAATTTGGCTGTGATAAATTTTCTATTATTAAATTCTAATTAAATTTAATAATAGAAAATTTATCTAAATTCTAATTAATACGCACAATGGCCAAGTGAGAGGCTAAGCACGGAAAATGGAGTCCTTTTCATATTCACATTCACATTCTAATTAAATCACAATATTCAAGAATCATCTCTATTTACATATAGATTTCAAACACATTCTAGTTACTTACCTTCTACTTCTCTTTCTCAGGTGGTAACATCAGCGCAAGTAACAAAAAATCCGTTAGCATCGTGTCCTCTCAGAAGTTCGACGCTATCAGTGAACGGTGAGCTCCAACTTCAACAGACGCGGGGCCGGGCACCGAGCATGGCCATCGACGCTGACATGGTATCTGAACTAGAACCTTCTTCCTCAGATTCCGGCGTCGTAAGCCGCTGCGGAGGCGTCAAACCCCTAAAGCTGAGGATCTTCAAAAAATCCGACAGGAAACAAGAGAAATCTCAGCCCAGCAGATCCGAGCTAGAACCGGCATTGCCGAAGCCGCACAAGCCGAGAGATCCTGAGAGAGAGAAGAAACGATTAGCCAGAAAAAAAGAGAAGCGTGCTACTTTAATATTAGGCTTAATTATGGGCAGTTTCATTGCGTGTTGGCTGCCGTTTTTCTTTTTGTACATTTTAAAAGCTGCCTGCAGACAGTGTGTGATTCCGCCGAATGCATTTGCAATAGCATTTTGGCTCGGCTACATGAACTCAGTGCTGAATCCTGTAATATATACGATATTTAATAAGGACTTTAGGAGGGCGTTTCGCAGAATATTGTTTAAGTGATGTTTAGCTTACCTGTGCTGCTATAGATGTGTTGCCAACCGAATCATGTTGGCTCAGCGGCGTGCAGCACCAGGTCTTTACAATGTACGTTAATCGAATCATATGTCACGTTCACTTGTCATCACGTAATGCCGAGTGGATTGTGGTGAGTTAGACTGTTTGACTGCTGATACAAGAGTCATATTATTTTTTAAATCCTTTTTATTATCCGTACTTTTATCGTATTTCTTTTTTATTAATTCATCCTTTTTGCAGTGGATCAGAATAAGCTGATAATAATAATAATTATGATGCACTTTAAAAATAAATATTTTTATGGTAAATAACTAAAATTTTGAATGAAATTAATCGTATATGATATTAATATTAGCTTATATTCGTTACTACATTCACGTAGTAGTCAAAATAAAAAAAATATACGTAATTTAGGATTAATTGATATTAACCTTTACCTTCTATTCTAGATGACCATCCAATTAACAAATTACATACATAGCGTCATACAATTGATGCGTTAAATTAATTCGATTAGAAAAGTCTCTACTCGTATATGCTGATTATATTTTCATGTAATATCATGACAAACAGACATAACAAGTAATAAAATTCTAAAAATTACTAACTTGGATTTTAGTTTGTTATAAAAAAATATTAATTACATTTATTGTTTATTTTAAAAAGTTTAATACTTTAAAACATTTAAAGTGATTTTAAAAACTATTTTCTCTTATTTCAGCAGCCAAAAACTAAAGGGTTTAATAGAAAATAGGATGTAACCTACGTAATAAATAATAGCCATTGTAATTTCTTAGGTCGGCTTGTCATTAGATTTTAGTAGGGATAAATGTCATTTCATGTAAAAATAAATACGAATTACCTGTGGAAAAATAGAATGCCCAATCTCATACATTATATACTATATGTATATATTTATTTAGTATTAAAGTTACAAATGGTAATTTATTCTTTATTTAATTTCATAGTAATAGTAAATTAAATATATTCTACGCAATTAAACTAATACTTTCTAACATTAAAATATCCAATGTTAGAAGGAAACATTTAGAGATAGCGCCCTAAACTCCCAGAGCTAAGTCTATTTGATGAAGTTCCTCTTCTAAATTAGCCCAATTGAAAATCTAACGCAGAACCTCATTTTGAAATTACCATTTTAAAGGAAAAATATCTTAATCTAACCAATTCAGAATCAACATCAGAGTTCAACTATTTATCCCGCCCATTTTAAGTTATACAATTATATTATTATTATAATTATAATATCATCATCATCAATATCATCATATAATAATATTATCATCATTTGTAAAGGATAAAAATAATTCTTGCAACTACAATTATTTTTATGATTTGTCAAAAAATTCCATTGAAAATTAACAGTTTGAAAGTTTTATTGTTTTTACATGAAATGACTAAAACGTTTATTTGCTATAAAAATGTATTGTAAAGAAGTAAACTCGTTTTATTTATTGTAGATTTTTTTAATATTAGTAGCGAAATTTGTATAGTTAAACATACTAAACTGCAAACACACTAATGGATTTGAAATGATTATACATACTTATGATAACGTATTACTTTAAACACTGTATTATATTATTCACTAATGGAATTTCATAGCTTTAACTTGAATATTTTAAAACATAGCTTATTCTTAATAGCTAGCATTATTTAGAGTTTCTATACCATGCTAGAGACAATCCATAATATAAAAATATATGTTTCATCTTCCTATACATGTAATATAAATTATATTAGTTGAAATATATATTATAATAAATAATAGGAGAATATGTATTTGAAAATATATTAATTTGGAATTATATATTTTTATATTTATGGTAATCCCTTGCAGAAATACCCATACGCTTAAGGTACGTACAAAGTATTGTAGATTTTTGTCTAATTGTTTGCTGAAAGTGATGTCCTAAGATACCTAACACATACAACTACACTCTAATAATCTAATCCAAATAAAATAAAAAGTTTTATAAGAAATCAGAGATAACTGAAATAATATCAAATTAATTAAACGCTTAAAATTTTACCTCATTTTTCTAATAAAACTTTTATTAAAAAAATAGATTTATTTAAAAAGTAAAATAAATACTTGCTGTTTTCTAAAATTGTTATGTTTTGATTTCTTATAAAAAAAAATAACTTAGATAACTAATTCCTAATCACTTAAATTAATTCACAACACATTTTCATTAAAAAGCCGATTAAATTATCATTGTAAAGATGCGGTGTTTTAAATGGATTAGTTGTATTGTGAACATTTTTTCTATTTCTTCATACAAACACTTAAAATGTAAACGGATTTTTTCTAAATCCCAATTACAACATAAATAAATTCAACACTGTATTTTTTTCGAGAAATAAAATTTAAACTGCATTTATTCTTAATTACAGTGTTCGCAATATAACAATTCTATTCTAGGGTAAATCTATTTAAATAATAAAAAATGACTGTGCCTCTGTGCCTATCGAACGAGCACTACACAACAATAAAATGCACTTAATTAATTATATGTATATATTTATGTCAAGTTTTATACTTAAGTTGTATCACTTAAACCGTCTTTCTGATTGAATAAATGTTACAATAATAATTTTATTGATTGCGCTGGTCGCATATAATTTATTTATACTTAAACAATTTTTTTACTTCTGGATTATGTAAATATTGTACTTATGTAGAATAAGATATGAAGTAGAAAATAATATTAAATATAAGATATTAATTATTCCAAAAAGAACACCAAATACTTCGTGTAAATTTTTCTAAACTTATGAATAAATTTTATCCGAACAAAATCTTTACATAAATACGTATATCAATCTGCTCTATGATACTTTTTCCATAACTACTTAGATTTTTCTTTATATTACCAATTATTATTTTCCATAAAAAAAAATAGTAATCTTGTTCAAAGTTATAAAAATAAAATTTTAATCATACTTATGATTAGGTAAATATACCTTTATTTTAAATATAAACTTATACATTAATCAACTATAGGTACCTATGACTGATAATAGTATATATTTAAACCTTTTTCATTCTACTTAATAATGTATCCAAATTTCAAATATCTACATAAATGAACAACAACGACAATTTAATTCTAAATCGGTGTAAAATTAGATTCTGCATTAGACATTTTTAAAATAATTAAATGTAAAAATAAGTAGAGAATAATTATTTTAATTATAAGTAAAATAATAACACTGCAACACCATTGCCGTATTCGTTGTATATTAAATATTTAGAATAATAATAGTTTTATCAATATGTATGTACTGAAATTAAGAGCAATAGCGGATGAGCAAATTTTTTTTATATTCTTCTTTTTTTCTCATTAAAGGTTTTCATATAGTCTTCCAACGTGCGTGTGATCTTAATCAAATAATAGTATACCTAGTATTTTTTTATTTTATCAGAAATAACACCAAATTTAATTGTAAATATGTTTTTTTCCAACAGTAATCTCATTTATTATATTTCTTCTAATAGTTGACATTTAGTAGTTGCTCTTTATTATTTTACTATTTTTAATAATGCGGAGTAACAAAGATATCTAGAACCTCATAATTTAGCGCCGAGCCCTGGCTAATTGTGTGGGTTCTATTTAAAAATAAAATAAAATACTATTCTGTTAATAGAAATTAAATGGTTCATAAGACATTATGCCATTGCAAGTGTATTACGAACCCAAAATTACTTAGAAATAACGTATTATAATTGCAATAATTTTAATAAATCAACTACTGATTTACAAATTGTGAAATATTATTCTCTAAGTATGACACCCGTTTTCCAATAAACATACAGGTTTTTGTACAGTCTCCAATTTTGTGTAAATTAAAAAATGCCAGTAAATTCTTATTTAGTATAAAAACATTTAGAATGTTTCGTACACTTAATAATACAATACGTCAGTTACATAATAGGCTATTCTGTACTATTTAAAATCTAGCTACTTGTTCAATAAAAAATTGTTCTAAATTTAATAATATGATATTAATATTTATACTACTTATAGTTAGTTATACTGTAACCTATATAGAATTTGTTAAATATTTTAATTTTAACATTCGGAGTGTGTTACGTTTATATTGTTCTTTATTATAAATTATTATTATTATTATCGTCTAAGATTATACGATAATTATTATAATTCTTATCGACTCAAAATGTAAATGAAAAAATATACGAAGTACCAAATATACAAATTTTAATCTTTAATCTTTGGTTTTTACTTTTACCATAATTTAAGGTATTAATTTACTACAAGTATAATAAAAAACGGTTCTAAGTCATATTACCTACTGAAAATATATTTATAGGACGAAGAAATTGTTATCAATAGCGAGTAGCAACCACATCACCAGCTATATTGCAGGGCATATTGCTGGTGATGGGGTTGGTTTGGGTTGACCTAACAAAAAGATATATTGCTACAGCGTATAAGTTGCTCTACCCGGCCCCCTTAAGAAACCATAGTGGTTAATTCTTGATGAATTCGCCACGATAAGCTGTCTGCTTTTATTCTCATGTGTCGAGGTTTGCCAGTATCCAGCCAGTTTACACCGATTGAGGCGGGGTTATCATTCCATTGTCATCCATTACAATAACTGTAAAACTCAGTTGCTCTATCTGCTTTAGAGAGTTATCACTGAATAAACTTAATTTCTTTTCAGTTATCTATTCTTGAAGTTATGATTACAACTTTAGCTTGCTTAACCTTATTGCAATCACAAATGATCAATTTTATCATAAACACTATCACTATCAAGCATGTTTTGGTTTCGTAAATCACTAGAAATTGTTTATAACCATATATTCGGAACAGTCCTCTCTTTACAATGCAAGGAGATTGTGATTGTCATTTTGTTTTGTTTTCTTTTAAAAAAAATGAGTATGGAGATATTTTAGAATTTATAGGACATTTTTGTTAGAATTTAAAACAGTAGATCAGTTATAAATAAAATAAAATATACTAATGAAGGTAGTAATTTATGCTAAAGAATTCAGATGTAGAGAAGGGCACTTTATTTCGTTTTTCATATTCTTTATGCAACTTAGAATGGCTCGTCTGATGGTAAGCGATAACGATATTTATTAATTTCATTAATTTAGAGATAAAAAATACATTTGGTTAAAAATAAAAAATCGCTTTTCAGAATCCAGGGTTGTCGCCTACTCTAATGGAGAATCATCCTTCACTACATTTGTCTGTCAGATAAATCTCTCGCGAACCATTTCTTATTGATTTTATTGATTCTCTGAGCTACATATACGGCTGGCTCTCTTGCTTTAACATGCTTATCCTTCAGACTAAAATGGTAATTTTAGTTATTCTGCATCTTTATACATATTTATTATTAGTAAATACGTTTTATAACATTGTTTTTATAGCGACAAACAGTAAAATAGGACTTAACAAGATTCGACATTTTATGTAAGGACAAAGGAGAATCGCTTTTGATTATTTTTGTCTTGCCCATAAGGGACCACTTCTAATTATCATACAAGTGAAAATCTGAATCAGAATCCCCTCATGTTTGCAAATTTGATGAAATAAGACAAGCTTCGATGCGAGTTTGGTTTTGTGTTAGACCAAGATTACATTTGCGACCTCAATATATATAATAAAATGTCAATTAACTATAAAGTAGAACTATGCACTAATTCACGCACTTTTAGCACAAAAGCCATAAATAATTATAAATAGAATTTATTTCATTATTCCTCTCAAAACAAGTTGCAATTATAGAAAGTGTGTTGATAAGGACAAAAAATTAACATTACAAGAAGTAGAGTTTCAAATTTAACAAAGTATTAAGGGCGCCGCGTATTCAATAATTCTCTGATATATTGTTTCTTATATCTGTAATAATAAATGATTCTTATAAGTTTATTAAATAAGCTGGTAGTTTGTTTGTCATTCCCGATACTAACTATAAAAAAAAAGACATAAAATATAGTCAATTTAAAAACCTTAATAAACTTTATTTAATAAAACATATTTCAAACATTTTGTACGGTAAATACTCGTATTAAATAAGATTGTTAATTTCATGTAAAATCCACATGCCAGAAATAACCGTAAAAGATGTCTTAATTTATTTAGATACTTATATAGAAATATTAATAGCTCTAGTTTCACATAAGTTGCGGAACAATCACATACAAGTTTGCTAACTTATAGTCAACAAGAGTTGCCTGCATAAGCTGATGAATACATACAGGATCTTGACAATCATTAATAAATTATAACTCGTCTGAGTGCATGCATACATATCCATGAATTTATTCTTGATAGGTAGCACAATTTCAGGTAAAACCATACAGCATACGGCCCTCCTGAAGGTAAACGCCTACTGTAGCCTATGAACGCCTGCAATAACAGGTATTACGAATTGCCGATCCTGAAGAAACCTCTTTAACCCTTTTTTGAAAATCCCCATGCTTAAGTTTATTGGAAAAGCCTCGATAGGGAGCTTATTCCGTAACTTGTTTGTTCGCATTAAACGTGGCCATCCAGACTCAAAAATATGGGAGTGAACTTCCCGTTGATGATGATAAAAAGTGGCCGTGGACATCATATAGAACAATTTCTCTGAACACAAACTGTTGTACAAAGGGTAGAACACTCAGAATTAGGTAAAATCTTGACATATTTAAACAAACCTACTCAGTATCTTTTTTCTTTTTTATGCAACTTAGAATAGCAAACAAGATGACAGCCCACCTGATGGAAAGTGGTAACCGTCGCCTATAGACATGAGCAGTACCATGGACATAACAGAGTATACTGTTTCGCCCATGATATCTCCATGCGTTTTCATTCCTGAGGACTAAGGTGTTACACTTCTGTACCCTGTAAATTTACCACCATATCCCACCCGTCAAACAGAAATTCACAGCTATGCAAACACAACTGCTTCACGGTTGAAACACGAATGGGGCAGTGGTACCCAAACAAATGACTTTTGTACAAAGTCATCCTTTGGCTTTCTAATCACAAATCACAATACACCCTTACTTTATGATCACATTATATCTTAGTATCTTGTACTACCTTTACTAATGAAAAATTTGCCCAAAAAGTTCCTGATACCAATGATATTCGGGACAATAATTTGTACGAGAATTTATACGAGATTGAAATGGCTCTCAAATAGCTTAAAAACGGCAAGATACCGAGAGAGGACGAAATTACAGCAGAGCTTCTGAGAGTGGGTAGATAACTGTTACTTTGTCCTTCAGAGGCTACTAATCCATAATGATGTGGAGCCCGAGACGTTGTGCAGAAGTACAAGAGTCCTGTTTTTCAAGAAAGATGACAATACCCTTTTGAAGTACTATAAATGTCTGTCTCTTCTGGATCACGTCTACGTACTGTTATCGAGAGTCCTAACTCTTACGTGCAAACCCGACGACTTTCATCTACCTGAAAAAGCTGGTTTCCGAAAGGGCTTTATAAACATCAATGTCGAATACATCATTAATCACAGCGGAATCCCTGGGACGTGAATACTATGCTAAATAGCCTCAATAGTACTATAGTGCTGAGATAATCGGTAGGTCTTAAGATGTATATAGACAAGACTAAAATCATGTCACACCTATACCGGTTATGATTGAGAACACTACGTTCGAAGTTGTCTATGAGTACGTATATTATGTAAGTTAACATTGCATTATTATTTTGCTCGATATTTTTACGGTCCGTATGTAAACTTACTAACTTGCAAAGTCAGCGCTACGTCACTGGGGACGTGTCCTGCTAACTAACATCTAACATAATTGAAAATGCGATTTCAAATTTATGTTTGGCCCTCCTAATAAAGTTGTGGTGACATGGGACTGTTTGTTGGTACAGCTAGTTATGCTTTGAGCAAGTAAACGTTTGTGGAAGATTAATTGCCTTTATTTTATATCAAACGCAGGTACTCCAAGCAACGTGTAAAAGGTTTAAACGTCTATTTATACCAGAGAGTAACTATTCAACCACAACCATATGTAATTGCAAGGTTCTATTCCAATTAAATCACAGAATAAAAAATGAAATTATCAATCCAATTGTTTTTTTTTTCATAATACGAGTGGCAAACGAGCATGCGACTCATCTGATGGTAAATGACTACTACTGCCCGTGAGCATTCGCAACACCAGAGGTATTGCAGATGTGCTGTCGACCTCTTAAAAATGAATATACTCTTTTCTTAGAATAGAGAACTCCTTACTTTTTATGGGTGTCATAAGAGGTGACTAAGGAAACTTAATGGTCGAGAGATATAACGTCCAGCGTCCCTCTTAAAACATCTCCAAGGCCTAACTGCGATTGTCAACCCGTCTGCCAAGCATGGCAATTACTGACAAAACACTCCAATAGAGGAGGCTTATGTGAACCATTTAGGCCTACTTCAGTAGTGGATAATTAACGGCTAAAATGGTAATGTTCTTGAAGGTTATGATAGCCTATTGGTTTGGATTCATTAGGATGTATGGTGGATGTCTATCATAGATTACGAATAGTACCTGAAAACCCGTGTATATACGTGTAACTTTTTTCCAGAATAAATCATAGATATGATGAAAAATAACAAAATTCATCCCTTTTTACCTGTACAAAGACAATGCCACGGATACTGCTCTAAATTTGTTTCTTATCAATACAAAATTTAAAGTAAAATTTTATACAAATCGTTAAGACTTAGCATAAACATATTTTACCACTTAATAATCTGTGGCTATATCTTCCTATAGATCTCAAATAGTCCATAAAAAACAAGAACTATCACTAATATCATAATCCTTACCATTCATTTTTAATATCCTACCTTGTTTCCTGTTTGCTAGTGGCATAATAAGCAACACTAATTTGCCAATATTAAAAAAAAGTGGATAAAGTTTAGAGACGGTCGCAAAAAATTCGACTATTCAATTTGGCAGAATTTTTATATTTATGACCATCATTTTTTTTAGTCTGTTGTCATTTAGACAGTTTTACACAGTTAGGATAATTCTAACAGTACCCCATTTCACGCTGTTTAAAACACACTTGCATGAGATCACCTTAGCCTAGTGATATACTATCTTGACTTATAAATTACGTAAGATCTGAGTATGAATCTAACTACTATGGGAATAAAGCACTATGTCATAATAATATGTGCAAAAGACGAAAAACTCGAAATACAGCCCTATAGGCTTGGTATACCAAGCCACTTGGCCAGCATAAGAGTCTAAAAACTTTCTCTTATTCTAATAGTCTATATCGTAGAACATTTTGTGCATTATTAAATCCTCTTCATATAACATTATAATAAATACCTAAAACATCGTAAATTCGAGCGCTGTAGTAAAACGCCAGTCGAGACTTATAAATGTGATTTGGGGGAATATAACTTTCCAAATCATATTTACCGCTTTTAATTCGCAACTCAAGTATTAATTTAAATAAATCTGTCGTTCAATCTTCAAAACCCCCACTTTATTTAGGCAAACAGTTGGAAATTTTCAATTGAATTATATGCGAGAGTCGTCAACTGAGCGGCGGAGTAACTGATGATTATGAGACTTCTAAATGTACAATAATTGTAATTTGCTTATTACAATAAATTATATATGTACCGAGGTTGATACTTGGGCTACGATATAATCTATATTAAAATTAATAATATTATAAATAATCAATTCTTTATTCAGGTTACAGGACCCGCACTATTTTTATACAAATTGTTATAGATATGGTACTATTACAATTGATATTTTTTTGAATCTTGGCTGAATTTTTTCGACATGCAACGTTAATGGTTCATGTAGAAAGAATCCAGCCAGAATACTTGCTATCATGGCCAGGTTGTAAAAATAAAACATTTCATATATACTAGAACTACTAAATAAAAAGATACAATACACCCAATTAGATGTTAGAACGTTGAATATATTTAGTAATTTGTAATTTATCAGACAGTTTCTCATTAGAAATTTACAGAACAATTTTTTTAAAGTTACTACAAAATTACTATCTGTACTGTAATGCTATTTATACCGACAGTCTAGACTTTTTTGACTTCAGACTTCCTAGCATTAGTTAGAAAGTTAGCCAGGAGTTAAAGGAGTTCGCTGACTTAAAATGTGCACGCAAAGTAGTAGTTGCAGCATCTCAATATAACTATGGTTGGTATCTTTTAAAAAATAAAAAATAAAATTGAAAAATAAATAAATATTGTGTCTTCTAAAACGATATTCTACTCCATTTATCTTAATAGTACAAACTAGACATCATCACAAAGCAAAACTAAATACCAATTTTCGTGTGCATTAGCTATCTAACAATTATTGAGTTAGTGGAAATAACAAACGGATAGTTATTACAAGACAGCCTTCACAATGTTTCATGTATAGAAGTCAACTATATACAACCAGTGTTTGCGGTATTGCAATAATTTTATATTCTTAATTTATAAATAAAAACATACTTATATGTCGGCCTGTAGTAGTTAGCGCCTATTATAAACATATAATATAGGTAGGTTTAGCTTCACCTGTTTTCCCATACGTTGACGAGTCAGCTAGCTAAGCTCATTTATGCACCGCAACGACCATAACAAGTCCATTACGGTTGTTGAAACTATTAACTTACTAACCGCCCATTTTATCCCATTTGATGAAATGTTATAACCGTTGCTTTTAGATATAAAGAGTATTATTAGAATCATAGAATAGACTTTGTGCACATGGCACATCTAATGTATTGGTATTCCTGGGAATAAAGTGTTTTCGTATCCTATTCAATAATTTTACTGCCTTATCCCACCATTCAACCTTAAATACAACCATGTATGCAGGCACTATGCTTGGCAACAATGTAAGCGTGTTAAATCATACCACCAAAGTCATTATTTGTAAGTACTTCGTAATGCTCCATTCCACTTTGTTTTGCTGGAAGAAAACTCCCGCAGTGTTAAACTCGCCTTTGTGCATTTTTTCTCAGCTATTATGTATGTGCATGTATTATTACTGTTGAAGTATAGTTTATTGTGAACTTTATATAGCAACCCTAACTTTGTTTATGGTATTATAAAAAAAAAAAAAAAAAAAACTTCTTGTGTGTCAATGACAGAACTGAAAAAGGTTGTTTTTATTTCTCTTCTCCATCGTTAATAATCCATTTAGTTGACTTGTAATAACATATTTATTTGACGTGTAATAACAATAATAATCATAACAGGTTATGGCCCAGCCTGATTTTCCATTTATATGGTATTGTAATTATTCGTACAAAACTAGAACAATTTCCACAAGTCACAGCCGCCATTTTTTTTTTCCGGTTGAAAGTTTTTTGTTCAGAACTTCTTGAGGTACTTGTCAATAATGTCTGTGCGATTAGATAAAATCACAGTGGACAAGTTGGAGGGTGAAGGTAATTGGATTTCATGGAAATTCGATATCAACTTACAAATAACCCTACATGGAGTTGAGGACCATGTGACCGGTGTAGCGCAACAACCAAAAGATGGAGAAGAACCAAAGTCTTTCAAATTATACCATGAAAAGGAATCAATTGCAAGGTATTTAATAGGTTCAACAGTAGGCAGAGAGCCGAAACAGCACATTTTAACCTGCAAAAGTGCGAAAGAAATGTGGGATACTCTTCATGCTGTGTATGAACAGAAAAATGAAAGAAGACTGGATCTTTTGTACTGCGAGCTATTTACGTATAAAAAGTTACCAGAGGACAGTATAGCTACGCATGTCTCTAAGTTACAAAGACTGTATACTCAATTAAACTTAGAATTGAAAAATGAAGGCAGTACTTTGCCTCAGTCCTTACTTTTAAACAGAATACTGAATACATTGCCTGTTAACTATCTTGAGTTCAAAAATGCATGGGAATCTGTCCCTGCATCGGATAGAAATGTAACCACATTAATGGAACGTCTTCGCTTACATGAGCAAAGATTGAATGAAAGCAAACCTGAAAGTGAAGTCGCTCTAGTTGCAAAGACTGAAAAGCGTATATATAATAAAGGTCCAGTTTGTAATTATTGTAAAAGAAAAGGACATATCAAAAAACATTGTTTTAAATTTAAAAATAAACAAAAATCTGATTCTACAAATGGACATGCTTTTGTTGCACATAGTACCGTGATAACTAAAGAGGACTGGATAATAGATTCTGGTGCGTCACACCATATTACTTCACATAGAGAGTATTTTGCTTCATATGAACAATTTGATAACCCAATTCCAGTTTATCTCGGAGATGGTAGTCAAATGATGGCTGTAGGATTTGGCATCATAGACATAAAAATGTTGGTTAATGGAAAATGGGAGAAAGGTCATTTAAAAGATGCTTGGTTTGTTCCTACCTGTAAACAGAATTTATTCTCTTCAGGGTCAGCTTTAAAAAATAATTTAATTGAAATAGGTGATAAAAATAAAAGAATATTTAAAAATGGCAATAACATAAAAGCAGTTGCAATAAGAAATAAGGGAAATATGTACAGATTGGAGATGAGGGTGATATTACCTGAAAATTATTGTATGCTTAGTAGTCATACGGCAGACTTAAATATCTGGCATGAACGCCTATGTCACCAGAATATTAGACATGTTGAAAAATTCTTAAAACTGAATAATATTCCATTCCAGCCAGCAGAAAAAATTGTTTGCGATGGGTGCATGTTTGGTAAAATGTCTCGCTTGCCTTTTCATACAAGAAATATCAGAGCACAGGTACCAGGACAAATTATTCATGCTGATGTCTGTGGCCCCATTGCTGAAGTATCTGTTGGAGGTAGTAGATATTGTATTGCATTCAAAGACGATTACTCCAAATACAGAAAAGTATATTTTATAAAAGAAAAGACAGCAGTTTCAGAAGTAACAAAGAACTTTATTTTGGAAGCTAAGACAATAGGTCATACAATAAAAGAATTAATAACTGATGGAGGTAAAGAATTTATAAACAAGGAAATGCAAGCCATATTGTCATCATTTGGAATTAACCATCGCATGACCATTCCATATAGCCCACAGCAGAATGGAGCTGCGGAGCGTGAAAACAGAATATTAATGGAAGCAGCTCGGAGTATGCTACATGCAAATAATTTTGATAAGCAGCTATGGGCAGAAGCTGTTAACACTGCTGCATATGTTCTGAATAGGACTGGTCCAACAGGTGTTGATGACTCATCTACACCATACAGTTTATGGTTTGGCAAAAAAGCTGATATAAGTCATCTGAAGATATTTGGCACAAAATGTTTTATTCATGTACCTGACCAAAAGCGCAGAAAGCTAGATAAAAAGGCAATAAAGGGAAACTTAGTTGGATATTGTGGAGACAAAGATGGGTATAGAATATGGACAGAGGACAGAAAGATAGTTTTATCTAGAGATGTTAAATTCCTACCAGAACAAGTATGTGTTGATATTTTTAAACAGGATTTAACAGAGCAGCAGTCTAAACATCAGAAGGAATCTTCGAAAAATCATGATTTTGTGATATCCTTAATTCCTGATGCTGATGAAGTCAACAGCAGCAAAGTTCAGAAAGTGACAAGAGGACATGCATCATCGTCTATGGCCCCAAGGGCTGTCACCGCTGATCCAGCTCAAGCATGTGACCAGGTTCCAAGTTCAGGTAAAGATTTTATACATAATTCATGTGATAGTGATCCTGTGTTCTTAGACTGTGATAATTTATCAGAAAGTGAAAGTGAGTCAGTGATAAATGTGGATCCTTTGTGTAGTGGTAACAGTAATGGAAATGTCGAAAGTGAAAATTCTCAACGATATCCATTGCGTAATAGAAAGATAAAGGAGTTTCCAGACTATCATGTGTATATGTGCATGGAATCTGATGATGAATGTTTACATTTTGATGATTTTGATAATTTACCAGCTTGTTGGAAAGATGCTATTAATGCTGAACTTTCATCATTGGATATTAATAATACTTGGTCTATTGTAGATTTACCAAAGGGTGTAACCCCTATAGATAGCAAATGGGTATTTAAAATAAAGAAAGACAGTGACAACAATATTGTCAAATATAAGGCTAGGTTAGTTGCACGTGGGTATAATCAAAGATTTGGTATTGATTATCATGATACATATTCACCAGTTGTTCGTGCTAGTGCACTTAGAATTCTTTTTTCTTTGGCAATTCAGTTTGATTGGTTTATAGACCATTGGGATGTTGTTACTGCTTTTCTTCATGGAACATTAAATGAAGATGTTTTTATGTATATGCCAAAGGGCTTGTTAATTGATAAAGGTAAAAATGATAATGTGCCTAAGGTATGCAAACTAAACAAAGCTATGTATGGACTGAAGCAGGCAGCCTCAAGTTGGAATAAAGAGTTGCATAATGCTTTGATTAATATTGGTTTTAAGCAGTCTGTTCATGAACCATGTATTTATATTCTCAAACAAGATAACCTTTATTTAATTTTAGCAATTTATGTGGATGACATTTTTGCATTTGGTAATAATCAAAAGAAAAAGCATGATATATTTTCTCTACTAGATAGTAAATTTAAATTAAAGAATTTAGGTCCCATAGAACATGCCCTAAGTTTGAGAATAAGAAGAGTAGGTTCAGAATTAATTGTTGATCAGAAAAGGTATATAGAAAATATATTAAGTGTGTATGGAATGCAAGATTGCAAACCTGTAAATTCACCAATTCTACCAGGTTTGAGGATGAGTAAAAGTGACACCGTTGATCCAAAAATTCCATATCAAAATTTAATTGGAAGCTTGATGTATATTGCTCTAAATACCAGACCAGACATATTACATGCAGTTTGTGTATTATCTCAATATAATAATTGTTATACAAAAGAACATTTTGTACAGGTAAAAAGGATTGTAAGGTATCTGAAAGGTACAATTAATTATTGTTTGGTATATAAGAAGTCAAAGAACTTCAGTTTATATGGATATGTTGATGCCGATTGGGCAAATTCAGAAGACAGGAGATCATATTCCGGATTAGTGTTTAAACTTGGTGATAATCTTATTGCCTTTGAAAGTAAAAAGCAAACTTGTGTTTCATTATCATCAACTGAAGCGGAATATGTTGCCCTGGCTCAGGGTGCCAAGGAGGCTATTTTCTTAAAGAATATTATTAAAGAACTATATGTAGAGATGATAGATAAACCTATTATTTTGTATAATGACAACCAGTCATGTCATAAGATAGCTGCTAACAAGGTAAATAGTAATAGGACTAAGCACATAGACATTAAATTTCATTTTATTAGAGAAGCAGTTGAGAGTAACAAAATAGAGATTAAGTATTTGTCTACTCAGTGTATGGTGGCTGATATGTTCACCAAGCCTCTGAGTTCTGTAAAAATAAGTAATTTTATGAAAGATATTTCACTGTATCAGAAATTATAAGTTTATTTTTTGTATTGTGCTGTTTGTGCTTATGGTATTTTTTTTTTATGTTTGAAACAAAGTTTGGTTTGAGGGGTAGTGTTGAAGTATAGTTTATTGTGAACTTTATATAGCAACCCTAACTTTGTTTATGGTATTATAAAAAAAAAAAAAAAAAAAAACTTCTTGTGTGTCAATGACAGAACTGAAAAAGGTTGTTTTTTATTTCTCTTCTCCATCGTTAATAATCCATTTAGTTGACTTGTAATAACATATTTATTTGACGTGTAATAACAATAATAATCATAACAATTACATATGTTATATTAGCGTGTACGATAAAATATATCAACAAATAAATGTACTCAGAGCTCATGTAAATACAAAAAAAAAGTTTGTTTTCATTTCAAGTACCTGCTAAATAAAGAAAGACATTTTTGTTCTGATAATAGATACTTTCTTTCATTCGTTGCAAAAAAATCACTTATCATTCCTACCAAACTTAGTTATCCCTTGAGGCAGATATTAAGTGAAACTTGACTAGTTAAGTCTAATTTAACTATCAATATGAGATCAGTGGTCACAATGGTCCCTGAATAACCAAGTTTAAGGTTCAAACCACTGAAAGTTTCATACCTGAAATGTTCAGTAGTTGCAAAACTATTAACCACAATAGGTCTACCTGATATTATATAGAATTCAAATATATCTATGCAAATAATTAAATTGTAGAGAATTATGATTGTCTGTTTTATAGACAGAAAGTACTAAAGGGATTCTAATAAAACTCATTATGATATGAAAACAAATAAAGAGCTACTTCGTAAGGGTTAAACTTAGATTCAAAATGGATTTTGCTGACGTGTACCTAATTCAATTTATATAACTATTCACTATTTAGCAATCAGACTACCCATTGTTGCCTCTTTACCTTGTTTCCTATAATGCTAATATTTTAACCGACTTTTAAAAGGAGTTTCTCTATTAATTTTTTTTTTTATATTTGTTATCACATAACTTCGTCATATAGAAACCAATTTAAAAGATTCTTCTTTAATTGAAAATTTGATCCCATAGAAATTTTATAAAAACTTAGATGAGTAATTAGTTTTTAAATCAAAATAACGAAAAAACCGATTTCAATGGTAGCACTACTGAAGTCAGTTTTTTATGGACCACAATCTTAATTTATCTTCCTTTTTCGTATAGATACATCTTTCTTAGAGAGAAACAATATAGATTTTCATTCATTTATTGATTCAGTTGTCGACATCTCTTAGTAGAAGATGTCGACAACTGAATCAATATCAATATCAGACAGCACCAACCTCATATTAATAGTCATTAATATGAGGATGGTGCTCTCTGATGTCAAGAGTTTTCAGGCGAATTTCATTTATACACGTAGGCCTCGACTTCGTTGTCCTTATCAAACAACTACGTATGCCTACCGAAAAACAGCAGACAGACGCCGGAGGGACCAACTGACCTGACTTCTTTTTTATTATTTTATCCTCTACTGGTGCCCCTATATCGTATATCATTAGCATAAGGGGCAATCCAATCTTCATTCATTAAAACCCTTTTGCCCCTTACGTGCATTGCCTTCTCCTGAGTATTGCTATTTCGTATTTGATGCAATTAATTAAAAGAACAGCAAAAGATTGTTTAATTTATTCTTATTTATATTTACAGAGTAATATCACAACGACTCCAGCTGAACTCTTCTTTGATATATTATATCAGATTCAAACACTGACAGCATTTCATATCTACAACAATAATTTAAGTTATTAAAATATAAAAATCCACTATGTATATATATTGTTGTATTCTTACTCTGTTAGTGACAGACACAAAAGAATATTACAAATCTATTTCATCCCCATTATTACATACGAGGCGACCAAGGGAACAAAACATAATATACCAGCGTAAAGGAAGGAAAACTCAAAACGAAACCATATAAGCAAAGCATCCTGGCTATAGTTATTTTAGCAAGCTAATACCCTAATTTCTATGAACAAAGATCTGTAATCAGCTAAAGGTCGTTATGAATGAAAGGCATAATTATGATTTAACATTTATTACCTAAAAATGAATTCAATCTCGATTATTTGGATTTTTAGGATTCCGTATCAAAAAGATATGACTACAAAGAAAATCTTTCAGGTCAGACTTTATTCGTCCATCTGTCCGTCTGTCTGCCTATCACAGCGATATACTTTTTTAGCGACTACTAATCATATCGATTTTTTTTATTTGAATGTAATATCTAAAACTGTTATATTTCTGTTTAATAATTAAATTATTCGCAATTAATAATTACTAAATAGCTACTAATTACAATAATTATACAGTCAGGGTATTAGTTGAATGTTATGTCAAGAGTCACACGAATTGCTCATATTTCTCTAAACACATTTGAATCAAACGTGGCAGAAGGCAGACCTACTAATGTCGGTTGAATTAAATTTGGTAATGATATTAGTCGTCGCAGAAGAGATGTTAAGAATATAAATAGACACACGCTACATATGGGCTATCTTTCTCTAGATAAATATGCTATAGTATACTTTGATAATTGCCTATTTAAGCAATCTTAAAGAACACACCCATGAATCTCGTAACATGTATAATGCTGTTCATTGGAAATCATTACCATTATTCATTAGTTAAACAGTCAGTTTGTTTACCATTCTAAGCAACAAATATAATATAAAACTATACTATAAAAAATATGCATAGACAGAAACAGCATTACAAAAAGTAAGGCAGAAAAAAGAAACGTTATACAGCTGATCATTAAATAGTAAAAAATATTTTATGATTATTTTTAATACATATAGGTAAGCAAGACAAGCTTGGACACAAAATAGAAGGATAGCAGCAAAGCCTCGGGACGCACAGACAGAAACACATGAAATTAATTAGCGACAAGCGTAGAAACTTCGTTAGTGCCTCTTCTTAATTGCGACAAACAGAAATTCACTGGAAACTCCAACATTATGTATATTTTGGAGCAATGGTTCTACTATATTATTACTTAGAAATTTTATCATACATTTGGCAGTTATAAAATGGGTAGTTTTTCAGGTTGTCATATAACAGACAAAGGAAAATATATTCTTTTTTATTGTCTATTCCGTTCAGTCGTAGAAAGAGAATAGGTTCCATTCTTTAAATACCTAAGTACAGATACATCTGTATTGGATAATCCTTGACATAGACAAATCGTTCTGTACTGCACAGTTTAATTCATTTTGAGGATCCCAGAAGAGAAGAACCGAATTTCAACCCAAAAGTTTTTTAATGTTTATTTCCCTATACTTTATTACCTCACAAAATAACAACAGATGATAAATACCTACAGTTTGTCCCATTACAGATTATATTCGTAAGTATAACGTGTGTGATTGCTTGCTTATTAATTTCTACCTCATAGGTTTTTTTTAATGGGTGATAATGGTATGATAACCCCGTCTGCGCTATTGGTATACACTGGCGGGACACCAGTAAGGGATGACAGATGAAGATGAAAGTAGGTTAGTTAGCCCATCCTGACGAATTAAACTAGAATTAGTCACGATGGTTTCCAGGGGAAACCACGTGGAGGTCGACCTAACAGAGTATATTGCTAGTAATATAATTCTGCATACAATCAACTGCGTAGGACTACATTTCGGTTCCATATAACACTAAATGTCGACCACATGTGAATAGAAATTAACTACCTACTTTTTATTATAATTATTTATTTTAATATAAAAGACAATGCTCATTTTATATTGAACTTACCACTTAAAGTGTCCATTGAATCTCTAAGATATTGACTTTATTAGAGCTCTTAGGGGTCATATTGAGTGCTGGAAGCTAATAGCTAATATAATTTTATCTTCCACATAACACCATTAAACATGTAGTATGGCGCCATCTTCATTTTTATGGTCTAACTTTTAGTTAGTAGAAACTTGTACAATGGTTTTTATGAATTGCAATTTTAAACGTGTATACTTATAAGATAAAAGGAATAATAAAACACTTACCTATTACAGAGTTTACGGACAATTTTATAACTCTAAAAATAGTGTTTGCTGCAGTTATTATATCCTATATCCATTTTTTGGTTTAAAAGTTTCACAGTATTATTTTAGCATTGTTAACGATGTTTATCATTATAAATACAATTGTATGTAATAAATATATATGCATAATGTTTAATCAAAATTACATTGTTGTATCTTCTTTACAGCCTCTTAGACCTCCTCTAGGCCTAAATTTAAACTATATAAGCACATTTTTTTTTGTTGTCAATGGAATTTTTTTAATCTATTGATTTAAAAAAAGTAATAAAAATATTACAAAGATACTATCCGTCAAATCCAAAAGGAAAAATTAACAAAATCAAATATAAATCCAAATTTTTAGTAATATTTTGAAGTATTTGTATTTTTCCATTTTGCGTATCTATTATCTGGCTTCTCTTATTTACTACTTGGATGATTTGTGTGTCTCGTTTATGTTCTAGCTGTTTAGAAGTATATCCAGATTATTGCTTTACATTTTATGATGGCGAAGAGAACAATTAATATTGTATAAGGAACAAGTAAATTTTGTTCTACGGCTTGATGCAATTTTAACAATAAAATAATCAAAATTAACAGCAGTCTTAATTATATCTAATAAGAAAACTAAGTTAAAAAAATATACAGTAAAGGAATAACTTTGTGTATGAAATGTGCTTAATTTTACCTGTTTTAGTGAGCCCATTAATTTCATGTATACCATGCTATGATCGCTGCATGGATTATATTGTTGATGATGAAAAAGAAGAATCTTATGTGGAAAATTAATATTCATAATTCGCACTACTAAACTTAGTTGGAAAGATTATAAGTGTCTGTACAGTTATAAGCAATATTTAATTTAAAACTAAGCTCAATAACGAGCTTAGTAAAAAATCTATTGTAATCTCTTTACAATTAAAATATATTTTACAATAATATATACTTAATGTGCTGCTTTTGTCCATTGTGTGTAGTTTGCTGTCCATTTTTATTAAGTCCACTTATAGCCTGTTTTCCGATTATATGTCCATGTTTTATAGCCTATTGTGCTATTAATGAAGATGTAGACTGAAATGCAATATTAAATTTAATATTATATAATAAATATTTCGACATGGAAGTGTTTTATTTTTAAAACATTTCAAATGCGTAGGCTCGCGTCTTTAATATTTCTCGAAAATTCTAAACTTGATTCAATCTAATTTAATACTAAATATTAAAAATATTGTTCCCAATATTATTAGACTTGTTTTAAAGTAAGTGACTCCCCGGTTTTCACGATTTTTCTTAGTGTACCTATACTATGTACTATTGATAAAAATATTATTGTAATTCAGATTTTATAATGTACAAAGTTCCCTTACAACAATTATTATTAGTCTTAATTAAAAATTAGGTAGTACGGTAAAAGCCAATTTTATCAAAACTAATTTGGAAAATAAATTTGATTATTAATCTATTATGTCATAAGTTTAATTTCACTGATAAAATGTTAGAATTATTGTAAATACCAATTATCTTAAATCAAATTGACCTCATCTAACATCAAGACATGGATTACCTGATATCTACAGTTACAGGTTTATGAGGATCTCCCGAATTTTACGAAGTTACAATTATTATATTTTAAAGAAGACCCAATAAGAAATTTGATAAATCCCGAAAATGGAACTTAAGTCTTGAACGTCAATGAAGAGTTCTACTGTGTTGATTCATACAAATGATATGTCACGTTTAATCTTACAAAACAGCAGTCAAGAATTAAAGTGCTTTGTGTGCACATTATTTTAGATTGGCAACACTCCCTGGCGTCTCCTAGTGGCAACATTCTCGTTAAAGTTGTCGTTATCGTTAAAATCGCTTCGGTGCAGTGTGCAATGCAGAGTTTGCTATTGTCATGAATAGAACTCTTGTTGTGGTTTACAATTTAGAACCTAATAGCATAGGTTACTCTTTAATAACATACGTTACGTATTGCTCGCGACTGTGCCGCTTACTATGGTCATAGATAAGTGCTACTATCGAATCTGAAAATAACTAGTCAAGCAACTCGAAAAGTTCTATCTCACTATACTAAAATATACACTCAAATTATACATATTTTAACAAATACAACATGTAAATAAAATTAAATGATAATTAAGTCCATCATGGAAATGCGTATGTAAAAATATGTACTTATATGTATACTAAAAGAATGCAAGAGCAGCACTTCCTAAAGTGGGTTCCGCGGAACCTAGGGTTCGTAAAAAAGTTACCAGGGTTCCGGCAAATTATTATTTATTTTAGCTATTAAATAATACTACAGCTAAGCACAAATATTTAAATAACGCAAAATATGTAATGATAAATACTCATTACTGGTATCTTATTAATAAGTGGACATCTTTTTGGCAGGAATTCAGCCTGGACAGCGTGTGCAAATGTAGCATTAGGCGTTGGTTTCTCTGAGCACCCGTCCCGGGCGGCAGTTGACCGCTACGTGTTCGCGACTAACAACGCTCGAATGTTATGTTCTAGAACGTTCAGGTTCGGGTTCTTAAAAACTTCACCCGTCGCATGCATCTGTTGCTTTGATTTTTGTACAACACCGACGCGACGTGCGCAAACCGTAGCGTCCCAATAGTAAAATTATTAAAAATAACAAATTATAAATTAATTTAATAAGATGCATATCTTATCTTGCTTATGTCAATGCTTGAACACATTTTTTATATAATCTGACAAAATTATATAAAAAATGTGTACAAGCAAAGAACATAGAAGAATATAAAAGTTTTATTTTTCTTTTTTGTGATAATAATAGAAATTCATCGTCCTCTTCTTCTTCCAAAAGTAACAACGTTAATAGTTGTTCATTCATTTTACTCTTAGTACAAACACGAACATTGCAGCAGCGTTCTCAAACGTAACAGACGAGAAAACCCATACACCTGTGACCATTGGTCAGGCCGGGTATTCAAGTTCTCTCGGGCGGCATTCTAGCTGACGCGTCTCCAAAAACTATCGATCGCATGCAATGGACTAGAGAACCAGAATCCTCCAGCATGACGGGTTACGGTAAACGTGGAAAACGGGCAACTAGAGACAACATGAATTACCAATTACAGTGTTTTTGAGTTCTTATCATTTAATATGCAGTTCTATAATGTAGAAGGTATTTAGTGGTCTTCCGTTATCATAAAAATTAAGAAACTCCTGTGCTAGAGCATGATTGACCAACAATTATGATTCAACTAAATCCCTTCGAGAAGCCTGCAACAACTTTAATTGGCCATATAAATAAGTATATGTTGACTGAAATAAACCCAATCTCATAGAGATTAACTCAATCATAAAACTAAGTACGAAAAGAGCTAAAATGCTTTTTAGGAACTAGAATTTGTTTTTACTGTTTGTCCTGTAATGTATTTCTTTCAAAATGTAAACTAACTAAGTGCATTATGAGTTAATTATTGACATAAACACTTCTAACATAGATAGATAGATAGATACTCTTTATTGTTTCCTCCAAAAGATTACAACAGTAAACTTATTATAAATATAAATAATTACAAGATATTTACGAGTGTTTTCTTAAATCCTTCAAAAAAGGTATCGAAGCTCTTCTCCGCAACAGGAGACATTCCAAAAACCAAACTTATCTCGCTTCTACAAGAACTGATCTAAAGTTTAAATACGAACTCGTTGTGTTTACCGTGTTATAGTCACATATTGATCCAATTGCTTGTAAACTGGTTATAACTAAACGTATAATTAAGAAATAATTGTAATACTTCACAAGAAATATCAAAGGCAATCAATTAATCAATCAATTAGTTGATTCTAATTTTAACTTAATAAAATCAATTTTATTTTAATGCCATTCTCCAACTATAAAAATATTTTTTTTTACATTTCTGTTATCACTTTCCATCAGGTGAGCCGTCAGTTTGTTTACAATTTCAAATTATATGAAAAAGAAAAACAAAATAATCATTTAACAGATTAGTAACAATCGAATTCTTACTTTACAAATGTGAATTTGAGTTTGTTCATTTGTTTCCACTTGGCACCTTAGTAACACCTCGATCAGACATCATGAAATTTGGTCATATGTAGTATTTGCGGTAAAGGAAAATATAAGCTGATGCTACATTTTATCTCGGTCACGCGAGAGAAGTCGCGAGCACATCTAGTTTCATATAAAGTTAAGTCCAATAGATCACTTCACATAAATATACAAACCCAGTTAAACTTTATATGAAACAAGTTCCCGAGTTTGGGACTGCGGGGTCGAATATATTTTATTTTCTTAAAAAGATAACAAGAGGAAAAGGACAAACAGATTAGCAAGTCTGAAACGGACATATCGGGGACTTAGTGATAACGGCTGTACGTAAATGTTAGAAGGATGATATCCTTAAACTTATAAATGTGAAAGTGAGTTTTTTTTACCTTTTAGCGCCTTATCACTTGCTTCAGTATATCGCAAGGGAATTCAGTATATACGAACATGATATTTAGAATAAAGAAAGACATAAGTTAATTTCAATTAGGTCAATCAAACATATTTCGAAACATATTTGTATGAAACCGCGATTTAAACCTAGTGTATATATAAACGCCATGTGGTCTCAGCATAGAATACCCCTTTCTTTCCCATGGGTGTCGTAAGAGGCGATTAAGGGAACTTAATGCTCGAAGGATGGACAATAGCTTAAAACATCACCAACGCCTAACTGCGGTTGCTAACGGCTTGTATAATAACAATATAATAACTATAAACTATAATACACACATGCACTTTTTTAATTATCTATTAATATATAAATAAAATTTATACAGAAAACATGTAAATAAAATAAAATCCATGCGTTTTTAAAATAAGTTTTTTAACATACGAAAAAATACTTACTTATTATATACAAAAATAATATCATACCACTACAAGAATAAAACCCTACCGTTTATAAAAAAAAAAACATTAAAATCGAAGAATAATTTAATAACGGCTAGAAGAAGACAGATCTACTAATATATTGATAAAATTACAAAACGTGATAATTAATATTTTTAATCATATCTTTTTTTAACAATAATGGCAAATTAATAAAATAAAAATAATGCTCTTTTTAGTTTGACTCGATTACACCGTACTCCTATATCTATGAATTCCATAGTCCTTGAAGTATCATATGGCATCAACGTCCGAAGCAATAAGTTTCTTTTATAGCGCAATTTGCGACCGTAAAAAAACTATTCCAGCGAATCCATATCCTGTCTTGATCGGACTAGTGTTCTTGCTGTAGTTTTTTATTAAATTGCCTTATATTTTATTTTATTACCTCACAAGGAAAGGGTTCTTTATTATAAGTGGAATATGGGTATCAATTTAAAGTCCAAAGTGATATTAGTTGTTCATGAAACTGAATATTTTTTTCCTTACAGAATATAAAGGGTTTTAATGTGATTATTATTTAGTATAGAAGTACTGAGTCAAATAACCGCAAAAAATGTATGAAAACTTCAATAATAATTTTCACTACCTCGAACTACGTCCGTTAGGTTTTAAAAGTACTACTGTGTCGTTTATTGATTTACACTTAAAAATTATTGTATTTACCTAGTTAATTTTATCCTTTATGACAGAATTTTATAGGTAGTAATAGGCACTCTTTGTCTTCTATGGACAGATTATCATATTTTACGACTTTGTGTTTTATACAGTCATAAAATATCATTATCAAACTCAAACTCATTAAACCGAATCAATATTGAACTAAACTAATTAAATTGTCATTTACCATTAGATACTAATATTCCTAGCCTAAATCAAGGTGACCCTATGGCATCAGTTTACGTCAAAACAGGTCGTAAATTTGCGCGATAAAATAAACCATAAAATAGTACCAAGTTGGGAATAAAAATCGACTTTTTAATAGCAATGTACTATAGCTCCAGATATTGTATTAGTGCTGTGAAAGGCATGGAAGCAATCACACTCGACAGTGATAGCGTTATGGGTTATGACGTTCAATGAATTTAAAATGGTTTTCGTTATATGTATCATATAAAGTACATACGAAAAGAAACTGGAATAAAAGACAATTAAGCTTTTTGTGGTAGACTTGTGTAACTCATATTCTCACTAGTATTCTTTTATGGATGAAAATAGAATAGTTTATTCTGACAGTATACAGTGTCAGGTTTCCTGTGAAGTTGAAACAATGCATGAAGTTAGATTAGTTTGCCCATGGTAGTGAATTAAATAGGATGGTTTCCAGGCAGGACCGCGTGGAAGTCGATCTGATATTGTTAGTAAAGAGACTGATGCACATCCTTACTAATTCATACTGATATTATAAATGCGAAAATATCTCCCTGTGTCTGCCTGTCTGTTCTTAATACATAATAATAGAATGGTAACCCTGCTTGTACGCTGCGGGGTACCAATGAGGGATGATGGGTGAAGGTGAATATCACGATGCAATAATAAAGTGCAATAATTTCTAAGGAGAACTACAAAGAGGTCAACCTGACGATATATTGCTAGCAATAGAACCGCAAATCCCTATTACTATCCCTACTAACTAACAATCCCTTTTTCTTCCTCTTTTCAGGCCTAAACCTGAATTAATTTTGATAAATTTTAGAACAGAGATAGATTTAATCTTGAAAAATGATATAGACTACTTGTTATTGCGAAAGTAAACTTGAAATGGATGATAAAAATGAGAAATCAATACTTTCTCAAGGAATATAAAACTCAGTTCAACGCAGAGAAAGTTACAGGTATCAGATAGTATTATTAATAAGACTAACTTTACTTGTTACCTCTTGGCGCTTTAACTACTGAACCATTCGCCACAACATTTGCATACACGTACATTTGCATACATATATGGAATACGTATTATGAAAAATAATACTCGTATGGGTTACTTCATATTCTGATCAATTACCACATTCCGGTTACTCAGACTAAGTCGTGGAAAAAGCTAATACTAAAATAAAAATAAGACGACAAAATTAATACATAAAAGTAACACAGAAGGAAACCCTGTATGGACTGTAAAAGAATGAATAAAATCGGCTCAGAATTTTCAAAAGACGTCCCATAAAATATACATAATATAATACAATCGATTTAAGAACCTCCTTTTCTTTGACTTAAAAAGTTAAAAGGATTGCACAATTAAAGCTTTGTTTACACAGAACTTGAGAGAAGCAATTTAATTTACAATTTCCAATAGGTTAATTAGTTTCTGCAAATTTGTATTAGAATTAATTGAATGGTCAATAATTGGTCATAATCAATAAAATGGCCTTTCCTACGGCAGCGGGTGAGTTAATTTGTTTCCAATTTAGGTAAGCATCTGGATATCAATTATTTGACTTTATTGTAAATTTAATTAATAAAATTCTTATTATGATTACGTAATAAGTATCAATGATGACAAATGTGATTTGATTTTATGAACATTAATTGTAATATTTTTAGTCAACTTCAAAAAAGGACAATTTTCTTTATTTGGCTATATTTTTTTATATTTGTTACCTACCCCAGATTTCCATCATTTACGAACCCATTTACAAAATGCTTTTTATTTATCTGAGAGGATATAGGTACTTTCAGATTAATCCCATAGATATTTTATCAAAATTGGTTGAATAGTTTAGTTTTTAAATAATGACGACTGGTTTTACTATGATAGAAGTTGTTTTATTTTTTTGTAGAACAAAATTTACTTGACATTGTTAGAAGCATTTTTATTTATCTTATTTTTCTCATGTTTATACTCTTTATATTTCTGTTCAACATTACAAATCAAAATTTGTAAATGTCCTAAGAAGAAAGGTGCTATTAAATGTATCAACATAAACGTGAACGCAGTCGTAATCTAAGTCATTCAATACACTAGCCATTTAAGTAAAAAATATTAAGTATGTAACCAGTAATTCAAATATGTATATGTAGTAATTATTTGCTCTATGCTAGGTACCTTAATTATTAAATTTATTTTGACTCGAAGTTACATAATAATAACTACACCAACCAAAATTGACTCTTACTTGATTTTTTCCAAATAAACACTAGAACTTTTCTCTCTAATATATCGACAAACAAATAAACCATCTTATATTATCATTGTATTGTACGGACTAAGGATATAAACATTGAATGCCAATCTCAACGTTGTCACGTCCTGGAGAAATAAGACACGCGCTTAATATTTTGGCGCGAAACCCCTCCGCAATATGGCGGCCGTACGTCACGCGTATTTTTTTATTGTTGCCTGTCGAGAGTCTATGGAAGTATCTACTTTGCGGTCTAATAAGAATTTTATTTTTAGCTTTAGCCGTTTTCTTTTATTCACTGTTTGGAAAGCGTGGTACGCTTCCTCATGATATCTCTTGGGTATATTTAAGAAAACTCGTTACATTCATACGATAACATGCAAAATGTTTTTAAATCTTCTTATTTAATAACATTGGGCCTTAATAACATAATAAAAAAAGCTGATATGCATGTAGTTACCGGTAACCTATTTGAATACCCAGATAGGTATTTGCAGAAAATAAAAGAGTATTGTGTATGAAGAGCGAATGTTTCGCACCGCCCCATGCGTTCATAGAACAAATCAGTCTCTAGGGGTAAATTTGTAATACAACGACATATTGTATAGATATCTATACAATCTTTTGACTTTTTAAATACCTAATATGTCGTTATCATTATCGAATGAGTAAAGTTCAGTCGAACATTATAATTAGCAAAGTTTTTGACTTAAAGTAAATTGCTAAACAGCGTTACCAATTTTTTTTTTTTTGGCAAATGCCAAAAAATGGCAAAGGCAAAACGGGATTTAATACCTTTTGATTAAAAACGCAGGATTTGTTCGTTGAAAGTAAAACATAAAAAAACGTATATAATCAGTAGAATCCTTTTATTTGAGTTTTAAATTAAAATTATATACCTAGCGATAGATAGCTAAAATATTCAAAATTTTATAGAAAATAGTTTACTAATCATTAAGTCTTTAGAAGAATATAAATTATATAATATAAATAAATAAAACATTATTTACGAAGTACTTGTTCATATTACTATGAAGATATAACTTTTTTTAAAGTTTTCTAACATTTTCTTTTCCTTTCGATAAATGAGACAGCCTGTTTCGCACGGGACACTTAAATTTGAACTAAAAATCAGAATGTCTCAACAAAATCGGAATATGTATATATAAACCAAAAAATATGTTTGTAAAAAAACCAATTTTAACTATTACGCTATTTTGTCACTTTCTATTAAACTCGAAATTAACGTAAAAGAAAAAAACATAACAGTTCAATGTGTTAACGAAAGGTCTGGCTGTTTTACAAATATGGAGGTTACACTTTTATATTTCGTAATAATATCTGATTATATTTGTAAATTCTCATTAGTGTGTTTTATGAAATAAATTCTAGATATAAAAAAAAATATGTAGTATGCATAATTTTCTTTTATTACTAAAACTGCTTTAGGAAGGTTGATCCAAGAAAATAAAAAGATCATAAGTAGGCAGAGCTATAAACTTTGTGATAAAGTATACACATTTTTAGAGATATGTAAAGCTTGGTATATGGGTGGTCGTAATTCCCATTTACTTACTAGGTAATTCTCTCGACTTTATTCATGTAAATTTTTGATATATCTTAGTATTTATTATTATTATATTTAAACAATGTCTCCACTAAGTTTCAAATATGAAATATATAATATAATATAATTTAATCGATTAATAAATCGATCCAATAATTAAGAAATCTTTTTTTGCAGAGGTTTCTGTTTTTATTAAAAAAGTAACCCCTTATCTTCATATCAGCCTTTAATTGTCCACTGCTGAACATAAGCCTCCTCCTTGGGGATTTGCCAGTAGTTGCCACGCTTGGCAGGCATATAGGCAACCACAGTCAGGCTTTAGACGCTGCTGCCCATACCTCGCCCTCCCTTAGTCGGCTCTTAAGACACCTACGGGATAAGAAGGAGGACTACTCTATACCGAGACCACATGACTAATAAACCCCTTATAATAAAAACAAAAACCTCCCAAATATGAACGTATTTTATCCATAACTAAATAGGTAAGTGTTTCTTACTTTCTTTTAAATACATAATAATACGTACATATTAGAAATGCAGAAGTAAGTTTGTTTATTTATTTGTTTATTTACAATATTACCTCTTGAGGCCTTAACTAATCATTTATTTATTTAAAGACAACCAACAAAGCATACTTTTATATATAGCATCATCATGAAACCTGGTGTAGCTACACGTATCTCGGTCACACGGACGAAGTCGCGAATAAAAACTAACTAATTAAACAATAAGTTTAACAGAAATTAGCAATACGACACGAATGATAAATAGATATTGATTTTATATTATCTTTAATAAGCAAACTATTGATACCTTGCGTTACATTATTATAATTTTAGTAGGGATCTCTACTTTTTTAAAATAATATATAGCCTATGTTACTCACTGATAGTAGATTTTACATACATACATTTTACACACATAGATGTGTAAAAGAATTTTTAAAATCGTTTGTGTAGTTTTTAAGATTATCTATTACAAACTAACATACTAGAACTCAAATCTTTGTTTATAATATTAGCATAGGTATATATAGATAAAAGGGGTTAGAATATTGTGTAATTTTTTTCCAATAATTACCATACTGTCCACTACTGAACATAGACGTCCCTATCTTATAGCATCCACTGACTCCTTGCAATGCATTTAAAGTCATCACTCCATCTAGTGTGGGGTTGTCCTACACTGCGTTTGCCCGTACGAAACCGCTACTCAAGAACCTTTTTTCTTCATCGATTGTCGGTTCTTCGAGTTATGTGACCAGCCCATTGCCATATCAGCTTGCTTATCCTTCGGGCAATATCAGTCACTTTGATTCTTCTACGGACATCCTCATTTTGGATTCTGTCATACAAAGAAAATCCGAGCATAGCCCTTTCCATAACCCGCTGAGTAATTTGAAACTTTTGCATATGGGCAATCATGCAGGACCATGTTCAAAGAACCTAGTCAGACAAGTTGTCCCAGGTATACACACTCGTCAACAACTTAAGCGTAGTGTTCTCAATTATAACATTTGCGTCAACGTTAACGTTAAATTATATTTTTAGTTTTGCCCATATTCATGTTAATCTCTATTGAGAAACACTATTGAGAAGGAAAAATAATACTCCACCACTAGTTATTATAGTAAACACTCCCACGACCCTGTCCTTTCATGTGAGCATTTTAAACACAATAGTCTTTCTAGCAATTACAATGTATTTAAACAACATAAAAAGTACATTCGCACTAATACGAATGTTCTATAGCATCTTTATATCATAAATTTTATCGAAAACTGAGAATCTGACCTAAGAACGAAGTCAGAATCCTATTTTACACAAAACTTATTTGTTCACATTATTATTTTAGCAGGAGAATCATCATCAAAGACTAAAGCAACTACTAAATCTTTCGAAAAAAAATGGTCTAAATACAATGCTCTCTGCAGTAATACTAATTTTAATAAGCCCACGATTGGACATTCTAAGGCATTTGTCCCTTAATCAGCATTTGTATTCACTTATCTCTTGAGCCTATGTATAAATAACAATAATTTAATATTTTCGTAAAATTATTATATTATGGACCACCATAAATTAAATTTATAGGAATTTTAACTTGAATATATTATAAATTGAATTCATATTGATCTTTAGAATAAAGATTTCACTGTGACATGAAATTGAAATATTAATTTTAGAGATACGTTTAAAGAAATAACGCCTCTGAATAGACCCCATTGGGCTGCGAAGGAGAATCCTAGAATATAGTACTTTCCGAACTAAAATTAAAAAAATAACTGTCATATCAACACGGATGTCAGTCACAGCTCAGTCATTTAAAGAGAAAATTAAATGTCAATCAAATATAAAAAGTGACTTTTCTTTCTGGAGCGTCCCAGATTCTCTTATTTTGTAATTGTATTTTGATTAAAAATGCCTGCTGGAACTTCAACTATGGATCCTCTGAGAGAAAAAGCATTTCAGGATTATAGAAAGAAGTTAATGGAGCACAAAGAAGTAGAATCACGACTGAAAGACAGTGAGTATTCTTAAAGTGACGAACACTTGATTTTTGCCGAATCATCGTTTCGAAATATAATTTTGTTATTGTTTTCGTAATCCAGATTTGGTAAACTAAATAAAAGATGTATTTAGTCAATATATAATGTTATATTTAATTGTGTCAAATGGCACTTATCATACTTTTAATAGGTTATTAATATAACACTAAATCTAGATAGCTATTAACTTAGTTTGTTTTTATTTTCTTAATTATTTTAAATAATATTATTATAACAATAGAAAAACTACAATTTATACCAATGTATTATACATTACCTATCAGATTTATATTGTACTTACAGCTCATTTTTATAACATATTAGATTGTCCTATTATTAGCAGTAAAATATGGGTCCTGTAACCTAAAATAAAAAGATGTTGAAAAAGAAATCAAATGTCTTTCTGTATTTCCCAAAATTTTGCTGATGTTAATTTTCTTTTATTAACAATAGTATTTTTAATTGTTTTAGATTAAATATATAAACATTTCATTATTTCAGTGCGTGAACAACTGAAAGATTTAACAAAGCAGTATGACAAAAGTGAAAATGATCTGAAAGCATTGCAAAGTGTGGGTCAGATTGTTGGTGAAGTACTCAAGCAGCTGACTGAAGAGAAATGTATGATCTTTAGATGTTATTATATATTTTAATAATAATTTCTGGAAGAGTAGGTGTAAGTTTTTATACTTACTAATACTCAATTTTAATGATAAAAATTGTATTTTTTAGAATAGCAAGTATTACTCTGACTAGTGTGTAATGTTTACCAGTCAAAATATATTGTTCTTAATGTTATGTTTAAAAATGAAATAATTATTGTTTTACAATTAGTCTATTATCAACTACTAATAAATATAGTTAAATTAAAAACAAATCTTAGAATTCATGATTTAGGTCACTAAAACATATTACCTTTTTGGGAATGTATTTACATTATACCTTTTTTGATGTATTAAGATTTTGAAACACATTTTTAAATAATTTTTTCAGTTATTGTAAAAGCAACAAATGGCCCACGCTATGTAGTTGGCTGCCGCCGGCAACTGGACAAGAACAAACTGAAGGGTGGTACCAGAGTAGCCCTTGATATGACCACTCTTACCATCATGAGACATCTTCCTAGAGAGGTAATGTTATAACTGCATACCAAAATCTGGCAACTTTCTTATCTATAGATTTTCAAGAATAAGATAACCCTAAGGGTATCCTTTGATAGCTTTTCCAAAATACTTTTGTAGAGAAGAGTAGTCTAGAATTATTATAGTCTAGAACTATAATAATTAGGTATGAATTAGCATTAATAAGTAAGTTTCTAAAAAGGATTTCAGTTCATTTGTATATTTCTTTAGTTATTATGTCTGCAGTCAAAAATGCAGTTGTGCCTTATTATCAAACATGTCTATTTACTCTCTTTCTTTGTTTCTTCTTTCATCAGGTTTACACCCCTACTGGTTCATAAGATTAATCAAATTATTCCTCTAAAATAATTTCCTTTTATGATCTACAGGTTGATCCTCTTGTATACAACATGAGCCATGAGGATCCCGGAGATGTCACCTATGCTGCTATTGGAGGTCTGCAGGAACAGATCCGACAGCTTCGAGAGGTAATATTTCAGTATTATTTTTAAGATTCCATAAATAAATAGCAATCTTTGAATATAAACATAAAATATAATTGTTTGGAAGACATTGTGATCTACTTAGCATTTTATACACATATTTGACATCTCAATATATGTGTGATACACATAAATTATGTCTTAAATACCAATACTATAAAAAACTAAAGTCTATTTATAGCAAAAAGACTATTGTATACACACCATGTAATAATAAAAAATTACCAATGCCAAATCTATATCATAAATAACTTTCTCACCAGGTGATAGAATTACCGTTACTGAATCCAGAACTCTTCGTCCGTGTTGGTATCACCCCTCCCAAGGGCTGTCTTCTGTATGGTCCACCTGGTACAGGCAAAACTTTACTAGCCAGAGCTGTCGCTTCACAACTGGATGCCAACTTTTTGAAGGCAAGTCTAACAATTCTTATGAATATATTTTCAAATAGGTTAATTCATCTGCTATATTGATTGCTGATTGCTAAATAAAGAGGCTAGCTATATAGCATTGTAATTTCGATTGTAGTTCATTTCAAAACATCATATGATAATAAATGGAAGCAAAATTAATATTTTTTTATGAAACTTAAAATAGCAAACTAGTTTACGGCCCACCAGATGGAAATGGTAACCATCGCCTATAATATTAATAGTACCATGAAATTAACAGAGTACTCATATACCTTGCCTCCCATGATAGTTATTGCGTCGTCATTCCTAAGTATATATTAGGTGTTGTGCCTCTGTACCCTGTAATTTCATTGCCATTACTTACCATTCAAACTAACACAGCCATGCAAATACAACTGCTTCACGGCAGAAACACGAATAGGACAAGTACTTAAGCAGACGACTTTTGTGCAATCTCCCTCTGGTATATATAATCTGGTTAATAAAATAAATCATTTATCTGGTGTATAAATATATAATATTGTAACTTTCAGGTGGTGTCCTCAGCAATTGTTGATAAGTATATTGGTGAATCGGCCCGCCTCATCCGCGAAATGTTCAACTATGCACGAGACCATCAACCTTGCATTATATTTATGGACGAGATTGATGCTATTGGTATTTATTCCTACTAATAATATAAAATAGAACCTATGTAATAGTCTTACGGCAGCCCATTATGAAGGCAAAATGTCTTAATATATAAAAATCTTATGTCAGATCAGATTAATCTTCGAAACCACCAATCGATTTTAATGAACTTTAACGAAAACGACAGGAAACAGTGGGGAGAAAAACAATGTTTGCCTGGTCAACTAGTTTAAAATAAATCAAGTTATTAAAATAAAACTTAGTAAATAAAGTTTTATCTTTCTACCTAAATATTTAGTGATAATAAAACATTATATACTGAATAAAATAATAAATAAAAATATGTCATAAAATTCTCAGGTGGCAGGCGTTTCTCTGAAGGCACCAGTGCTGACAGAGAGATTCAACGCACACTGATGGAATTACTCAACCAAATGGATGGATTCGATTCTCTGGACAGGTGAAAATTATAATGGCTACCAACCGACCCGACACACTTGACCCTGCGCTACTCAGGCCGGGCCGTTTGGACAGAAAAATTGAGATTCCATTGCCTAATGAACAAGCTAGGTGAGTAGATGATAGTTTTTGTTTATGCCACTTCTTATTAATCATAGATTATAAGCCCATAATCAAATAGATAAAATAACACCTAACTTATAATAAGTAAAATCGATCTTGTCAAACAACCTGACAAGACAATAGTAGAGCCAAAAATAATAGATGACGTTTTTTGACAAATGCATCTTACTTTAATAATTTCTTTTTTATACTTGGTATATTCATAGAAAGATAATGAAGAAGTCAAAATATAACAAATTTGGACACCTAACCTAAAAGTACTGGTAAAATACAACAACCTAGTGTTATAATCACACATTGAGAACCCCATCTAATAGAAAATCTTTAGGTATGTATGCATTACTAATGCTTCTTTGCTATTTTAGGTTAGAAATTCTAAAAATCCATGCAGCACCCATAGCGAAGCATGGAGAAATGGACTATGAAGCAGTTGTCAAACTGTCTGACACATTCAATGGAGCTGATCTCAGGAATGTGTGTACTGAAGCAGGCTTGTTTGCTATCAGAGCCGAAAGGGAATACATTATACAGGTAATTTCAACCCTTTCTACTCCTTTACTTTTGACAATTCCATTTATCATTTTTCTCTATATACTATAACATCAAGAAATAGACAAAGCGAAATTATTATTTGTGCATTGTTTTATAACTACATGTAAAAGATACAATTTATATCTGAGTGTTTAAAAAATATGTAAATAAATAATGAATATTAGAAAAAGTTCATTACATCGAAATCGGAACTTAAAGTGCCGTCATTTACTTATTACATGAGCAGTTCTCACCTTATATCCGACAGAATTTTCTTGATAAACAGCTTCATCTACTTAGTCCACTGGAATAAGCAATTTTTTTTATTAATGCATTTTATTTATTTTTCAGGAGGATTTAATGAAAGCTGTACGTAAAGTAGCAGACAACAAAAAATTGGAGAGCAAATTAGATTATAAACCGGTTTAACTTATAAATTAAAAAAAAAGTTTAAGGTAAAGAATAGTACTGTCAACAATTACGATTTTTACCATCTTTATGATGTTAATAAAAAGTATATATAACAAAGCGTGTAAAAACTCGTGTAAAACATTGTCGGTGAGTGCTAAATAAAAATATATTCCAAATAAAAATCTTTTATTCTTTAACAACAATAAATAGAAATTATAAAAGTATATTGCCATGTGATCCCGGCATAGAATGGGCCACCTATTACTTTCCCGTGGGTATCATAAGAGATTATTGAGGGAACTTAATGGTCGAGGGATCGGCAGTAGCGTCCCTCTTACTACATCACCAAAGTCTAATTGCGGTCGCTAACCCGTTTGCCAAGTGTAGCGACTACTGGCAAAAACTCCCCAATAGAAGGAGGTCTATATTTAGCAATAGACAGTTGAAAGCTGATATAACAACACATATAGTATACAATTTTATACTTAATTGTAGTAATTTCATCTAATACTGTTAATTACATATTCACAATTTGAAGTAGATGCACAAAGCGTAAATATTAAACACTTAAACTTCTATTAATGTTACGACTATAAAAAAAACCCTGTTTTGCCACCACAGTTGGTAACATTTTAATACCAGCTTTTTTTTTTTAATGGATGATAATGGAATGGTAACCCCACCCGCGCTATCGGTATACACCGGCGGGGCACCAGTGAAGGATGATAGGTGAGGATGAAGCTCAGTTAGCCCATCGTGACGAATTCAACAAGAATTGTTCACGATGGTTTCCAGAGGGAACCACGTGGAGGTCGATCTAATAAGGCATATTGCTAGCAATGGGGCTGTCAAACTCCATTACTAACAATCCCTTTCCCCCCTTTTATACCAGTTTAATAAAAATTGTTTTAAACACTGCATCATTAAGCCAGTAGCTATTAGTCCAGTTACAATTTTATACTTATGATGAAAAATGGTCAACGTGCTGGAGAATGGAAAGTCTTACCGACATTCTCATAAATCATGTAACGCGTAAAAACCCTTTATTATTGTTTATGTATAGAAATGAATAAAACAGACGAACTGTGGTGCTCAAAGAAATACTCATGTGATTAATTCTAGAGGTAGTCCTCTAAGATTAACACATGAGAAGGTTAAATAGAGGAAAGCTAGTATTAGCTCTCACAAAAGAGGCGTAACCTCATCAATGACAGCTAATACTTTAAACTACCTTGGTTTTCATATTAAAACAATATAAGCAAAGCGTCATGGTTAATTTTAAATGTAATGTTAATGTAAAAAAAGCCTTTACAGAAAAGACTGCACGAGCTGCCAGACGAAGGCGCCGCTCACTTCAGTCGTGTCGTCACCACGACGTGGTGTAATCCACGTCGAAACATCGACAACAAAAAAGCAGCTATGTAGGTACTATTTACCTGTAAAAGCTTCTACATCACGTTAAGTCCCGATTGTATATTTAAAACGCAGCGTCATAGTAGAAAACTCGCATTATTACCCTATTAGGACGACTCATAACTGTCATCAATAACAATAATAGCTCAGAATCAATGATTTCAATTTCCTAATAATCAGATTTATATTTTTCGCTATACGACCAATTGGGCGCTTGAGTTAGCTGCCTAGTTTTGTTCTTTTTACAAGAGTTTTAAAAGCGTACTTGACTTTAACTTTTGACACTATCAGCTAATAGAGCCTTTGAGACATTCAATCTCCACAAAATAATCTAGAAATATTATTCAATAAATGAGGGAAGAGTCCCATTAAGGCGCGCCTTATCCACATTCTCATAGTAACACGAGAAATCAACATAGCCCTTTATCCTTTTATCCTTATCATACGGACGATCGTTAACGCAGACATCGGAAGACGACTCGCATGACCTATTCGTGTCGATTATCGATTCATTATCTGCATCGTTTGTAGATAAATATTGCTCGGAATCGATTTCGTTTATTAGAGTATTCGATTTTGATTGTACAATCGGATTGAAACGGACTGCATTTTTAGGTGGATTCAACTGTTCATATGTAGGTAGGAAATTGAAGTTTCTTATTAGTAATGACATATGGGTGTTCGCTTTTGGTGTTAAATTATTTTTGACGCAATATGACACGAATTCCTCTTCAATCTCTTCTAAAACTGATTGACTTATCTTCTTGAAGTCGGTTTGCTTCCTACAATGCTCTACTATAATCTGCGATAGTTGTTTATTTGTTTGTTCAAAGCTGCCTCTTGATTCTTGTATGCGTTTGTATACGCCCGCACTAACTAGTACTAAAAATCTGGAACAAATTTAAACATTTGTCTTTTCTAGGAAGAACATACTTAAGACTACTAAAACCTGCATGTTTTTTTTTTTTTTTTTAATATTAATATGACAAACAAACTAATGGCCAACCTGATGGAAAGTAGTAACAATTCCCTACAGACATGAATAGTACGTGGATACTGTGTCGCCCATGATTTCCTTCTATTTAGTAAATAGATGTAACAAAACAGTTTTGTTTAACATTTGTTTTTATTATTAATATTATTAAGGTAAAAATAAGTTTTAAACATTATTATAGCAAAACTTATATTTTATTACCTACCACATAGATATATCATGTACAGATATACTGACACATTTATTAATCTATCTTGATATTCTGAAGAAGTTAAGAGTCACAAAACTGGTACACATGTGCATGTGTGCATGCACTATTAATTTGCAATTAATATGTGAAAATATACCAAAACAATCTCTAAAACTACTTAGTCGAATTTCAACTTGTTTTGCAATAAATAACTAATTTCTTAAGGAAGAAATGAGACTATGGAGGAAGCCGTGCGATACAAACAGTGTAGATATATAGAATACTCTGTTACCTGCAAGATTCGTCGAGTACAATTGGGCCATGTATCTCAGGTGCGGCCACCACTGGCTCCGTAGCAGCAGCCCTCAAACTTGGAATAGCTTTGTATAGACTCTTTACCAGGTAGTTACCCAAGCAACGTGTACCTGTCTGGTTACCCATGTATTGTGCTGGAATATATTTCTTAATCAGTAATTTTACAATTTTTTTTTTAATTTTTTATATTATACTATAAAATTGTAAAGTTCAATAAGGCTAATTTTAGAACATTCTTCAGTAAACTAGAAATTTATTAGAATCAATCGAGTGAAAACGAAATACAGATTTACACTTGCATTCTATTAAGTAAAATGGAATGTGGAGGTATTTAAATCTAATAAAGGAATAAGCGAAATCACAGAGGCACAGATAGCATAATAGAGAATAAAATTATCAAAAAGATAAAGAAGGAATATAAGAACAGAAGCAGATATCAGAATCTACTACATATTAAATTATGTTTACATAGGCATATATAAGAATTATTTAAAACATTATCATGAAGATAGAAATCAATATAATCAATCAACAAAAGGTGGACTATCTTTTATTGATTTTTTATAATGCTACACAACAACTAACCATTTCTTAACTTATTGACATCCAATCCTAACTGAGACAGCCTCAATAGTTCATCCTCATTATTCAAACTGTGGTCTACTGTCAACTGTACTACTCTTAGAACTGAGTTGTCGTCTGTCCTGCACAGTAGAGCTCGGGTCTCACCAACATTCGCGACAAATAGTTTATTATTGTGAACAAGTGCTATTACCACAGTGGCACCTCCAGAGAGGTGCTTGTCAATCTCCTTGAGACGGGCCAGGATTGAGTTTTGTGACATCTGATATAAAAAAAATTAAGATTTATTAGACAAAAAAATAAACAAATATCAGGGAACAATTGGATAAATAGAGCCAAAATAAAGGAGAAATGGAATCAGATGAAGGAAACCTAAACCCAATATGAGGCTTATATTCAAAATACTACATAACAAATAAACTAACATAGATATTAACTTTTTTCTAGTAGTAACCATAATGTAATAAATACAATTTAAAACTATTGTTGAATATGAAAATAAAGAAGCTTTATGAATTATGAATAGTACAACAGTATCTGTTTCATAGTTTTACTTAATCAGTGATAATTAATTTCACTACCATATCTCACATTCTAAACTGCCAACATCATGCAAGCACTGTTCGGCAAAAAAAACAGGTGAGAAAGATATACCCATACAGCCCCCATAAACAAACAGCAAATATATCTAGTAATCACATGAGAAAGAATGAGACACCAGAACACTTTCTTATTCCATCTCTCAGATTTTTTAGCAATAATAAATCTATCAATACATTTGTTTGTAATGATTTATTTCTAATGAGCCAGATGTCTGTACAGTTAAACATACATTCAATACTGGTGAGTACTATTTAATTAATATTTACCTGAGTCTCACTTAATGTCTGAAGATGGTACTGCAAACTGGTTCTCTCAGCTATCATCCCATCATAGTTCTCATTGTATGCCTTTTCTACAGACACAAATGCATTCCTAAAATATTGCAATGATACTTATATTAAGTATTTAAACTAGTGACCCGCCACGGCTTTGCGCGGGTGCACATTGCATCACATCACATTAGAAACCTCTAAATATATCAGCATTTCTCTACAGTATTATATATGTTTTATACATATAAACCTTCCTCTTGAATCAATCTATCTATTAAAAAAACCGCTTTAAAATCCGTTGTGTAGTTTTAAAGATTTAAGTATACATAGGGACGACAGACAGCGACTTTGTTTTATACTATGTAGTGATTATGATCCATAATCAGTACTTAACATGATGAAAAAGCTTTTACAGGTAATTAGTACCTACATACCTGCTTCTTTGTTCTTTCTTTAATCTTTATTAAACATTGACAATAAAGAAATAAATAATGGACATTTAATAGGCATATGCATGAATATTGTATAGTATTTAATGTTTGTTATAATTATGTGTATGTATAATGCAATATGCTGTTGGTGTTTCTTTAAATAAGTTTGCACATTTATATTACTGGCTTGGATGTTTTAACTCATATCATACCATGAACCTCGAACATGGACCTCGCCCATAAGAGATTTATCGGCAGTTGTCCCTCTTGGCAGGTGGGTTGGCAACTGTAGTTAGACTTAAGTGATGTTCTAAGAGGAATGCTACCCATCCCTCAACCATTAAGTTCCCTTAGTCACCTCTTACATGGAAGGAAGGGATAGCCCTTTCTATACTGGGATCACACAGTTTGTAACTTAATCTTGCTTAATTTAAGAAATTTATTTGAAATTTAATATAAAATTGTGAACTACAGTGGATTTCATTTATTACGACCTTGGTTGTAGCGACCATTTACCTATAGCAACATTAAATCTAAGTCCCTTGAATTAAAAGCATACTTTAGTACAAAATTCATATGGCTATAGCGACTTTGGATGTAACGCCAAGTTCGGTGTAAGGAATGTTTTTAATGAATCATTTGTAAGAAATTCCTAGAAATCCCATGCAGATATTGTGACCCAAGTTGACCGCTAAAGAGGCACCAAGATTTCTTTCTTTCACAAACACTTCTAATCTTTTGTTTACATCCACACAGATGGCCAGCAAGTATGAAGACCTTTACCTATTGTTTATAGATAGCAGCTAAGTAGCAGAAATCATTTAAAATTGAAAAACGGTGAAAACAATGCTAATTTGTACAAAAAAAAACTATACATGTTTATGTATCTATATCTCTTTACCTTTGCCTGTAACGCCTTCCAGATATAACAACTAAACTAGAGTGGTCCCTTCATCGTCGTTATACCCAAAATCCACTGTACTTATATATTATATAATCTTCTAGAGCTAATAAGTATACATTTTTATAAAGACCTTATTAGACATGTCAGTTCATAACTGTTTTGATTTAAATTGCTACACAGAGACACCATATTTTAGTTTAACATACAGAATATTTGTTATTCTAATTTATATATACAAAATTATAAGATACAGTTAATGTTCCATCATTCCTTTTCATAATGTGGGCCATCAGCTTGTTTGCCATTCTAAGTTGTATAAAAAAACAAAAATTGTATTATGCTCTTGACACTAATCTAGAATCAAACCCATAATACTTGATCATGAGTAGAAATTACTCTATAGTTATAATACTGTGATACTCAGTTTACCTCAACCTATCCCTTATCTCTTCATCAGTGTTATTGGCCGATGGTGGAGGCAGGAGCATCTCAACTGCCATCCGCTGCATGATAAACTTGGCTGCATCCAGTCCATTGTGAGGTTCAAACACACCATATAAACAACTGGAATCATGTCAATATGTAAAATCAAACCTTCTATTTACAAGAGTAGTAAACTAAACTAACCAATTTTAGTGTTTGTAATATCAATATATATTCTTTAATTTGAGGGTAAACAAGACTTCATACAGCTATAATATTTTTAATTAATGATGTAAAAAATAAATAAAACCTTAAAATTAAAAAATAGCCATCTTTTCAGTAGGCCGGGCGAAGTGGTCAATTTATAGTAAAAATTTAAAAGCTTTTATTTTTAACATACGCTTTAGGTGTTTAAATTAATAAGTATAAAAAAGTTGCTTACGAGTTTTCTTCTGTCTGACAATAAAAACAGAGATAATCGTCATTTGTATTTACGTTTCCTCCTAATCTGGAGAAATATGACGCAACACAAGTATTTCTGCATTTCGGCAGATCATCTGTCCATAATCTGGCAATCATTTTATATTAATCTTCTCTTTGATTTTTTAATAAATGAATGATATCCCAGATTGATGTTAAGGAAAAATGAATTGATTTGGCTGTCAAATTTAAATTGACCTATTGGTTACAATTTACCGATTATAACTACACAGAAGAATGTAATATACCCAATTAATCAACACAACTGTTTATTTTTACAGTTACACTATATGTTTTCAATTAAATCTATGGTTTTCATCAAATAAATCGTAACAAGTGTTTTCTATTTTCATTTTGATGAAATGAAATGACAGACTTTTTAATTTTTTTTTTTTTTTTTTTTTAGTACGTTTGTTCCGTTTGGAACAGGCTAAGGTCGGAGACCATGCTGCCTAGTCTTCAAAAAGATAATTTGTCTGGAATTTTATTTTTCTAATGTCGCTTCAATTATTGTCATAATCTTCAATATTTCATTTGTCAAATCCGGTAAGTACATTTTCATAAATATCTTTTTTTGAGTTTTCTTAAACCAGTGGATTTATCAAATTAAAAATAAATAATTATAAAAAATCATTGTCTTGCAATTCAATAAAAGTATTCTTATAGCTCCTTGAATGTTGTAGTAATATAAATGAAAATAGCTTTGAAACAAGAAGGAAATCTTAAGAGAAGCGGGATTGAGTGCGGGATATTTTCGGGTTTTTTGAAGATAATCCTAAGTTCGTCAAACATAATGTGTCTTTGAATGACAAATTCAGAGCAATCAAAAAAAAAAGGTGATGTAGAGATTGGGCTGTATTTGAGTTACACCATGTGCATGATGGGGAAGCGATCATGCCCATTCGGTGCAGGTGTTCGTTGAAATGACCGTGGCCGATTCGTAATCTACAAATATTGGTGTAAAATTTTCTGTTTGTGTCCTTTCCTTTGCAGAACCACGGTTTTCCAATACGCCAATTAATTTTGCGGTACCATTTGCCTTTAGTCTGTAATATTTGAGTCCAATGCTCCTCCCATTTAGTTGTAACGATTTTATGTATTCCAATACTACAATCTGAGTAACAAAGGGGTAAATCTTGAACACGAGCAGCACTTGAATTAATAATTTTAGCCAAAGTGTCTACTTGTTCATTCCCAAACACTCCAATATGTGAAGGGGTCCAGATGAAGATAATATCTTTTCCATATATAGTACAAAGATGATAATATTTATTACGAATTTCTTGAATTAAGTAGTTTGATGATGAAATGAATGTGTTATTTTTTAATGCCATAAGAACACTCATACTATCTGTAATTATAATCCATTTCGAATATAGTACCTGTTTTTCTATGTATTCTAATGCTAAAAATATAGCTTTTGCTTCTGCTGTGTAAATACTAGCCAAAGTTGAAATTTTATAACCGTGACCAAATCTATTTGACAAATCGTAAAAAGCCACTGAAGTGCTAAGTGCATTTTTGGAACCATCTGTATATATCTGCCTGTAGTCAATAAATTCTGATAAAGTCTCATACATATCGTGTTTTTCTTTTATGTCTTTATGTATAACAATTTTGATCTTACAGAACTTACTCTCATAAAGGCCATTATAACAAGGAAGTATCTTACTACTATAGATGTTATATTCATCTCGTAAATTCAAATCATTGACAATAGTTTTATTCAAAAACATAGAAATGGGGCAATTTAATAATTTGAGTATGAGTGGGTTATTGGAAACTGAAAAAACTTTGAAGAGAAATTTGAGTTTTAGGTATTCGAAACGAAGAAGGATAGGAGGCAAATTACATTCTACTTGCATTGAGATAATTGGAGAAGTATACATAGCACCTAAAATAAGTCTTAAATTCATATTTTGAATTTTTTCGAGTTTTTCTACTAATTTATGTTCTGAGGCATAACAAAAGAAAGCGTAATCAAAATTACTTCTAACAAGAGATTTGTAAAGTAAAAGGATAATTTTAGGATCAGCTCCCCAGTTACGACCAATTACAGATCTTATTATATTAGTGGCTCTTAAAGCACGATCTACTAAGCAATCAACGTATAGATCCCATTTTAAATTTTGATGAAAAATTACCCCCAGAAATTTAACGCTACAGTCTGTTGGAAGAGTTTGATTATTATATATAATATTCATTAATGGAACATATTTATGCACTTGATGAAAAACAACTACTTTACTTTTGGTTAAACTAATATCGAGGGAAAGAAGAGAAAAATATTTCTCAAGTCTTTTTAATGACTCATTTAACAATAATTGCATATCAATAATATTCTTTCCTTTTATATAAATTAATAAATCATCGGCAAATTGCAAGTTGTTCACACTGTTTCCTAAAATTGAATTAAGTTTATAGATATATAAAATATATAGTAGCGGGCTTAGAATACCACCTTGACATACTCCTTTAGAGCTTAACCTAGGTCCTATTAATTTACTATTTACTTTAACATACACTTCTCTATTACTAAGAAAATTATAAATCCATTCGATAAGTTTCATTGGAAGAAATGAGGATAAAATCGAAGATAGAACTGTTAAATTTACATTGTTAAAAGCTCCTACGACATCTAAAAAAACAGATAGAACATATTCATCGTTATTCAAAGCAGTACTAAGGTCGACATAGAAGTTCGCTAAGCTTTCGCGCGCTGAATATCCACGGCGAAAACCAAATTGATTCGATGGTAATATACTATTACTTTCAATAAAGAACTCTAAACGCTGTTTAATTAATTGTTCGAATAATTTGCCTGCACAGGACGTCAATGTTATAGGTCTATAGGAGTCGAAATTTGTAGGATCTTTACCGGGTTTAATTACTGGAATCAAACAATCCATTTTCCATTCTGGTGGGATAATACAGTCCTTCCATAAATCGTTAAAAATTTGTAAGAGTTTAGTAAGGTTTATTTTATTCAGCAATCGAAACATATTGTATGTTAAGCGATCAAGGCCACTAGCTGTATCTTTTCTAGATTTTACTGCACTGGATATTTCATCAATTGAGAATGGGTCAGTGAGAAATTTTGGGCATGAATTAACAGAATTAAACTGTTTGTCATCAAAAGGTGAGTGTACAAAATCAGGAGTATATTTGCGTAAAAAATCATTGACCCATGATATATCTTTAAAATGATTTTGACGATGTTTTGAATTTAATTTTCTCATATTTTGCCAAACAGTGGAAATCGGTGTTAATCTATTAAATTTGGAACAAAATTCCTGCCACCCCTGTTGTCTTACTTGCTTAATTACTAACTTTTTAACAGCTTGAACTCTTTTAAAATTTATGTAATTATCGAGAGTTGGATTTTGTTTAAACCTAAGGTAAGCCGCTTTACTATCATTGACAGCTGTCGCACACCTGTTATTCCACCAAGGTACTGCAATATGTTTGTGCCTCTTTGAAGTATTTGCACCGCTATTTGATAAGTTCCTACGTGGAACGGAACGTTCCACAGCTGTCAAAATAATTTTACAGAACCTATTGTAATTGTTTAAGGGTTCATTGACATCATACTCGAAATCCAAAAGTAATTGATTAACAGTTTCAGAATAAAGATCCCAATTAACGAGACGTAGGTTTATACGATTTAACAAAAGTTTATTAACTTCATCTATAGGAGCATGTTGTTCACCTGACGGAGTTGATGAAGAGTTCTTTGTGTTTATTTTAGTAAAAGTCGGCAGGTGATAACTTCCTAACGGATCATCATGAACCGACCACTCGCATTTTAATGATATGGATGGGGATACCATAGTTAAATCAAGGCCATTGGGTCTCCAAATATGAGAGCCAACAGTAGTAACTTGCTTATCATTTAATAGTACCAAATTACATTCATCTAAACAATCAAGAATGTCTTTACCTCTTGTATTAGTGGAGGTACAACCCCACATAGTATGATGTGCATTTAAATCTCCAGATATGATAGTGGGTTTAGGAAGAGACTCCAAAAAGAACTTAAATTTGGCTTTAGTAAAACTAGGTGTACTATTGGTAGGACAGTAAATACTGGCAACTGAATACCAAGAATTATTAACTTCAATACTAATAGCTATAGTTTGCAAAGAATTGTCGAAAAAAGAGTGAAGTTTTTTATATCTAATACTATTATGTATAATAATCGCTACTCCATTGTGGTTATTACCACAATCATTTCGTTCTATACAATAATCTTTAATTTTTAATTTGTAATGTGGTTTTAGCCAAGTTTCTGAGATGAGAGCAATGTGAATATGATGTTCGTTTAAAAATTGTGTAAAAATATGTCGATTGCTCAGTAGGCTCTGAGCGTTCCACTGTATGATAGTTAATTGGTCTCGATTGAATTTTGTGAAATAGGTCTATTACCAAAAGTATCATATAACACATTCAAAACACTTTTAGTGTTAATAGATGTGTTCTTTGTGTTATGTAGTGAAATAAGTTTGATTATGCTTTCTATTAAAAGTGATAAACTCTTGTTATCAGAATTTAGAATTGAAATTAGGTCTACATTTTTTTTAGGTTTGTTACCCAGTTTAGGAAATATTTCAGTGCTGAGTATATCTCCAAAAGAAGCAGGTCTGAATTTAGATCTATTTTCAGCAATTTTCTTTTGTTTAACAGGGCATTGCGGTGATACACTTGTGTGATTTCCATTGCAGTGTACACAAATAGCGTTTTCCATTCCAGTTGTACAAGTTTTCTAATTATGCTCACCTTTGCAGATGCTGCAACGCTCAGAATTCTTACAGAATTTAGCTAAATGTCCATACCTCAAGCACCGGTAGCATTGTTTAACTGGTGGTATATATGGAGTGACATTGTGGCGCCAACCTCCAATATCCAGATATTCAGGTAATACAGATGCAGCAAAAGTAATTGTCACGGTTAGAGTTGGCTGTAACACATATCCATGAGTCAAGGTATTTTTTCTTAAAATTCTTTTAATAGCAATAATTTTCTTAGAACTCGATATCATAGTATATATTTTTTTATTAGATATATTTGTAGGTACATTTCTAATAACGCCTGTAACTTCTGTTGAAGAAGCAGGAATACTGGCCTTAAAATGGTAGTCATTTAAAAAAGTTTTATTATTTAAAAAAGCATTGGCTAAGTCTGGCTTTTGAAAGTATACTCCGATTTTGAATTTATTTATAGATCTAAGATAAGTTACCCCTTTATTAAATCGTTTTAAACAGGAGGAGAGTGAGAGCAAGTCTCTGGATCCAATGGTTTTCTGACTATCTGAGGATTCTACAAAGACAACAAATTCTGTCCCAGGGGATTCCTCGGGATATCTTCTAATATAATCTGTGACGTAGTAAGGTTTATACTTATCGGCCTTATCAATTTCAGATTCTGAGTCAGTAGAAGTATCTTCCGAATATATATCCTTGTCATTACAAGGTTCATGGTCTACATCACCTGAATCGTCATCTTTTTTTTTCCTTTTTCTACAACTGCGCTTCCCCATTAATGCTAATTATATTACTGTCGCTGAATTTAGTGAAAATATAATATTTTATTCAATAATAAGAATTGATAGAGATAGTTTTAATAAATTAATAAAAAATTTTTAAAAAACCCGCTTGTTCTTATTCGAGTTTCCCCCAGACTTTTTAAATTAGACCATATGACATTGACAGTGACTGATAGTTTCGTTAAAGGACATTTTTATGTTCGGAATTTAATAACACAAAGGAAATTGTTCAAGTAATTGATGTAATGGTTGAAAAATTACATATTTTCTAATTTTGTATACTTTTTTTGGAGTAAATCGTTTAATTTCATTAATATTATCATTATATTTTACTTAGTATACCCATTACGACTATCCTGTAATCTTAGAATGAAAATCATAAATTTATGTAATCAGTCTTAGATTATAAAGTATTTAAATTGCAATGCAAAAACAGAAAATATAATTACCTGTATGTTAGAAGAAAAGAAAAATAGGAATTGAATAAAAATTATTTGAATTTGACATTAATAGTCTATATCGTCGTTACCCATATTAAAAATAAGTAAATTTTTATCTATCTCGATATGTATAATTTTCGATTAAATTAAAGACATCAAGTTAGTATTTGAAAACTATTTTTGGATTTCGAAAGATTTTTTTTTATTGATATTAATGTTTATTAATTCGACTATATTTTTGTGTGTATATTAAACAATATATTTACTAATTATGAGCCCATTAAGGTTTTTATTAATCGATAAGGGTATACTTTTGTATTTGTCGTATTATTTGTGTTTCGGTTTTAAGTGTGGAAAATTACATTAAAAATTTTTTCAAACAAGTTGACGGCCCACCTTATGGCATGTGGTAGCTATTGTCTGTAGAAATGAACAGTACTATGGATATAACAGAGTATACTATGTTGTCCTTAATACCCTTTATGCGTTGCTGTTCCTGAAGACTAAGCTGTTATACCTGTACCCTATAATTTCACTGCTATATCCCACAAATTCCCCCTTTCAAACCGAAAAAGATCATGCAAATGACTGTTTCACGACAGAAATACAAATGGCGTGTAAGTTCCCAAGCAGACGACTCCTGACGACGACTGTACAAAATCTCCCTTTGGTAAAAAATTTAATGGAAATGAAAAGTAAGAATATGGAAGTAAAACCCCAGACTTTAAGAATGTTAATGTATTCATATATTGATCATGTCAAAACTAGTTATTCTAGGTTATTATAAAAATCTAATTACTGAAGCTATAATAATAATTTTTTATGATAATATACGACTACATCAGATAAAAAATAATATTTCTAAATTGGTTTGTAAATAATGGAGTTCCAAAGTAACAAACATAAAAAATTACAACGGAATTGAGACCTTTTTCTATTATTAAAGTCGGTTAAAATACACTAATATATATAGGCATAATATCACACATACTACATATTTTTTTTTATTTATGTACTGAAGTTAAATAAATAAATGATTATTAACTATTAAAATTACTAATTGTTAAATAAAATTCATGGAAAGTTTCTAGTTTCGATTTACTATCGTATACAGAATTGATTAATCATCTAATGGTAGAATGGACATGGAGCAGTCAAAAGGTGCTCCATCTATGCTCACATTTACATTTCAGGCACACAAGTGTTTCGTCTCGTTTTGTGATTCCATTGCCAATCTGTTAGTACGTAGTACGATATACTTAGGGGGGAAAGGGATTGTTAGTAATGGGGTTTAACTGACCCATTGTTAGCATTACACTCTATCAGGTCGACCTCCACGCCGTTCCCCCTGGAAACCATCGTGTTTAATTTCAGTTGAATTCGTCACAATGAGCTAACTGACCTGCTTTCATCGTCATCTATTATCCTTCACTAGTGCTTCACCTAAGAACAAGGAGTGCTCCACTAGCGTATACCGATAGCGCAAGCGGGGTTACCATTCTATTAATACGCATTAAAAAAATACGATATACTAAATCTATGGTAATCAGTAACATACAGAGAATGTCAGTTACTATTCTTAATCTTTGTAATACCTACTTTCCTACATTACAGATAATAATTAATTTACAGATTCGCCTTATGATCAATAAAGAGAAGTACTTACGGGTAATTTGATGCCCAAGAATATATGCATGTATATCAATTTCTTACTTAATCACAACAATCTGTGATCGCAAGGTCGACCTCCACGTGGTTCCCCCTGGAAACCATCGTGAACAATTCTTATTAAATTCGTCACGATGTGCTAATTGACCTACTTCATCTCCTCACCTATCATCCTTCACTGGTGCCCCGCCGGTGTATACCGATAGCGCGGGTGGGGTTACCACTCCATTGTCATCCATTAAAAAAAATCTGTGATCGCAACCTATGCATAGGTAGGTGATAGATATAATTATGTTGTACATAGATGTAATTATATCTACCGCCTAATTAATTATATATTGAACAAGTAAGCAAGTAAAACTATAAAAACGTCGTGTCCCCGACAATCTTGTCATATTTCAATTCTATGAATTTTTTAAATCTCTTTTACATGTAGTTTTGTTCTGTACCCCACAATGAATCTATTTAATAAACAGCGCAGTAAGCTAAGGTTTCACATATAGACGGCTGGACTGATTATGATGAAAATTCATATATAGTATATAGTTAAATGTTAAAATTATTATTTTTTTATTTAAAATCCATAAGATAAGTGAAACTATAACAATAAATAAAACTGACAATAGATGGCGTAAAAAATTAAAATATGTATAAATATACTCAGGAAGTCATTATTAAATATAACTATACTAATAATTTATGACTTATAAATATCTATATCAAAAGAAAACATGCTAAACTCCTTAAAATATATTTTGACTAGGTAAGTACTTCCTACTAACATGAGTCATGATAATTAGAACCAAAGTTGTAACTAAAGGAAAAGGAAATGCAAGGAAAGGGCCCTAGTGTATGATTATTAGAATAAAAATCTTCATGTATATTTTTAAATAAGTTTTAAATACTGGATGATAAAAATTATTGCTCTGTGAAATAAATTCCATGATTTTAAGGTAATTTACACAAAGTGAAAATTCTTGTATATTATAGTTACAAAGAACCAATGCTTTATGTTTTAAGGCACAGAATTAATTTATGATTATGAATTTAATAAGAGATTTTAATTATTGTATACTACTATGACATTTCTTTAATGAAATCATTTTAAAAAGTATTGTTTTACAGTAGGAGAAATAAAAAATCAAAATACCTGGATCAAAGTTTTAATGTCATGATTGTTAACACATCACATAAACTTCAATCATTTACAGTTTTTACAATTTTTAAGTTTTTATTATATTGTTAGCTCCAGTAACCTAAAGAGCTATGTGACTATATTTTTATGATTTTTTAAAACCTATATATTCAACTTTTTAAAAATGAGAAAGCAAACTTGGACGTCAGCCAACAACTTTAGAAAATACAATCATTTAAAAATATTATTAGGTGCTTAATCTAACACCTTATTTACTATACATAATTATCTTTTCTGTGCAAGGACAAAAATAATGCATATGTTTATAGACTTTCCATGTATAAATGACTTATAATGCCAATATCTCAACAAATGGTTCATTACAACACTTAACTAAGTATCTATATTGAGAGAATCAATATCCCATTATGCAGTATGTTACAGTTTAAACTAAGACATCGGTATTAGTGCATGGCTAAGGAGATAGAAGCATTATATTTTAATCAAGACGGCAGAGTAGGGATTTCCAAAGTCATGAGTTAATATAAATACAAAAAAACTTAAATGTCTACAGGACTACATCACAGAACACACATTTTACTCTCTACAATAAATGCGAACCATGGTAAATTCAAAATACATTTATTTAGGAACACAAAACATTAATTATTAACAAAAAAATAAAAATTGTTTTGAGACATGCCCCAATGGCTTTGGAAACCCTAGCTTTTTGTATCACTTTATCGGGTGAGCAAAATTAAAAACTAGACAATTTGATAAAGATTAGTCAATTAATCAGTTTTCTTGTCGGCGGCTTTGGTTTCTGGTTCCTTTTTTTCTTTTTCCTTCTCTTCAATTATTACTTCTTTCGCCTCCTGTTTAGAGGCTTCATCGAAATTACCGACTAGGTTAGGTACCTCATCGTCCTCATCAAGTGGTTTTGGCGCAGCTACACTTGATGCCAGCCTCTTCAACTGATTTAATCCTTCAGGTCCGAGCTGGCTTAGGATACCCGGGAGCATTTCAGCAATTTGCTTGTTTTCGCCATGCCCCGTAATCGCGAAAGTGTTAGCCGCAAGCGATGCTTGCGCTTTGGGGTTGTTAAAATGTATTACCGTACCGTCATCTTTTATCATATTAACTTCTTCAATACCAGGTATAGTGTTTACTGACAGCTTTTTAAGCGAAGACTGCAGTTTCTTGTCGTCTGTAGCAGCAGTTGCATGGACAACCTTCTTCTTACGCCGTGGTGTGCCCTTACCTCCAATGCGCACTTGTGATTGTAATTTCTTCAGCTTCTCGGTATTCATTTTGATATTTTAATACGCGGCACCTGTCGACAGGAATATGACGCACTGTTTAGTTACGTCTGTTTGTCAATTTCAGTCGCTAGCACGCGAGTTTTCCATGTAATTTGATGATACGCACGTGTTTTGAACACCGGTAAAGACACAAAGGGAAAATGGTGGATTTTCGACAAGTTATTTCTGAATTACATTTTTTAGGTTGGCATTACTGTAAGTTGGGTTCCTGTTTATAATATTTAATGAAATTTTTTAAAATCATATTTTGTTGTGCTGTTAATATTATTTAATAATATACTGAATTAGAAAAAAAAATACTCTAAAAATATAAGGAATATATGTGTTTTTTGTTTCGTTTTATGATATAACTGCCTTATATGCATTTTTTTTAATTCTGTACCACCTAATGATCGAAATAAAATTCTGCATGTAGAGGAATAATAAAATGTTACCAGCATTCAAAATATATCAGATGAATCACAGATAAGTGATATATATCTAATTAATAAATATCTGAATTTATAGTTTTATTTTATATCATTAATTAATAATGTAATAAAAAATTTATAAATTTACGTGTAAATTATATAAAAACGTTCTGTAAATTACTTTTGGTAAAATAGGCAATGAAGTAGTTTATAGCGACATCTGTTGAATTTTAAAGAAATTATGGTATGGGGAGCTCAAGTTTGCTTACTAGATAGTCCAATAGATGGTTTTAGTAGTATCGAAATTCAGAATAAAAAACATGTATTTATGAAGTAATATGACATCGCAACCTTCAAGAAAAGAGCTTATTCCATTTTAAAAGGCCGGCAGCACTCCCACGATTTCCCCGGTGTTGTGAGTGCTCATCAGGTGTTCAGTGCGGTGTTGTGAACTGCATGTTTGTTTGCCCTCTGTTTAAAAAAGAAATCAAATTCCTGAACATTTTTTTTAATGAGTGATATTGAGGTCAAAACTGTAACGCCATTTCTCGAAACCAATTTCTCAACCTCTTTTAACCTATTATTTTAATTTGTTAGATTCGCAAAGTTATTGTTTTTTCACTATCATAAACTAAATTTATAATTTTGACTTATATCTATTATGACATTAATTCATATTGGTGATTATAATAAAGATTTCGCTGTGATATCATATTGAAATAAAAATTATAAAGATGGGTTTAAAGAAATAGCGCCTCAGAATCGACCCCAATGGAAAGGTATCTATGCTTCCCTACATTATTTTGATATGCTGGCGGAACATCACTGGGTAATGACGATAAAAGCAAGTCTTTTACCCCTCCCCCCCTCCTAAAGTATTTTAACCCATAAGTAAAGTATGTAGAACAAGCCTGCGATATCGGTTCACACTGGCGGGACACCAGTGTGGGATGAGGAGTGAGAATGAAGCAGGTCAGATGGTAGTGGTATTAATATTTAAACCAAAGATACAAAATTTATGGTTGTTCGCCGGGAAACTTAAATTTTTAACGGTGTGTTATAGGTATTTAAGCAATCTATCTCTAGAGAGGGTTAGGTCCTACAAATATCTAGGGTGTATTGTTAATCAAGTAACAAGAAGATGGTATGGAAATTAAGTACTGTATTGTACAAGTACGAAATGCGTGCATGGAGTAGTCTACTTTGCAACCGTCCTCTAAAAGTGAAGATCGTGTTCGTTTAGTGCGCTGTTGTCTTTTCCATTATTTTCGGGATGGCGGTGGATTAAATTAAAATCGCCATAATGATCGCCAACCTCCGCTAGAAGAAAAAAAATAAACCGTGATGGTTTCCAAGGGAACCACGTGGAGGTCAACATATTAGGGTAGATATGAATCTGTTAGATTACTAACAATCCCTTTGCCCCGGGACTATGGTATTAAGATGTTATACCTCCGTACCTTGTTAACTATGCCATATCCCACCCTTCTAATCGAAACACAGGTATTCAAACACAACTGCTACACGGTAGAAACAAGATGAAGGAACGTAATGTCAGATATCCAGTAAGTAGGTATAATTTTGAATAATGGTACAACAACTTAGTATTCTGAAATGATAACGTAATGGACTGCATAGCGTGGATGAGTACTTATATTATTCATGAGTATATAAAAATTAACGGGAATTAACGAAGTCATTCAAATAAACTATGTGTTGTGTTCAGAAACCCTCAATATAGTGTCATAAATTGTGTGTAATGTGACAATAAGTTTTTTTAATGGGTGAAAATGAAATGGTAACCCTGCCTGTGCTATGGGTATGTGCTGGCGGGACACCATTGATAGATGATAGGTGAGGATGAAGGCAGGTCAATCGGTCCATTATGACGATTTTGACAAGAATTAGGTCGACTTGGTAGGATATATTGTTAGCAATGGACACAGGCCATTATTAACAATCTCGTCTGTCTTCCGGAACAATTAGTAGGTAGGAGAAAAATCTTCTGCCTTGGAATCGGAGACATGATAATGCTACATTAGTCTACTCGTGACTCGGTGTAACGTAGTGGAAACTTCGAGATTATTGAGGTAAAATTATTATAATTTACTTAAATAATCGCATTAGTTCCTGTTTCTTATAAAAAAAAAAAAACAAGCAGCGCGGAAATTTAAAAGTTAAACTTCATGGGTGACATGTCATGTCATGATAGTAATTGCTAGTAATCACCAGATAGCTTGTCAGCTGTTTGTTATTGTTGTTGTTGTTTTAAAATACGTCCAATTCTAAACAATTGGTCAGACAACTATTATTTTTAATGGGATTTTGAGTAGAATGAAAATGGAATCTCATTATATTGTTTAGCACCCTGCCAGCACTATGATATACATTGACAAGATACCCGTGAATGATGTTACGAAGGGCTGACTAAATTCACCAAGAATCAGCTACGATATTTCCAGAGGGAACTGTGTAGAAGCGGAACTAATAGTGAGTATTACGGCTATTAGTACTTATTATTAATAATCGCTCCCCTTCGGTCGTTCATTTTTCCCAGAAGGTAACCATATAGTAAACTATATGAATTTAATAACTTGATTTTGAATAGTTCTGGTAATCATCGCTATCAAAAACAAAGGACTAACGTGTTAAGATATAAATATCTCACAATATACTGTAACGCCCAGGCGATCGACTCCAAAAGACAAAGATGCCTCTTATGTCAGAAATTCTATGCATTGTTCATTCTATAATATATTTAAGCTACCGATATTAATAAAATCAACATTTACCTATGCACCTACTATTTTTATTAGGAAAGTGTTACTTATACATCTTAGCTACCTATTCACAAATAGAGCACATTTGTAAATCGTAAAACATCACGGTTTACATATTAAATCATCTGAACGCCGTCGCTCTTTAGTTAAGTGATGAAAGTACCACATTTCCAGAACCAATTCAAATAATCGATACGAAAATATACTCTTCATCCACTCATAAAACCGTGTTATCCCAATCATAAATATTTATCTGCATTTACTAAACGCAGCACAAAATGGCCCTACGTAAAGCTGTCATCGCCTCCTCTTTCGCGCCACTCATAGACATGACAGCTATTAATATCTTTAACGCACTCGATGAATGTAACTCTATGGTGCTATTCGCTAAAACGTTCGGAAATGCGGCCGTAGTTTGCGCGCACTTATCGTCAGGTGATGACAGATGTACTGTTTTGTAGAAAAGTATTCAAGAAATTAGCCTACACGTATCAGTTTTTCAAATTACATCTTATGTGAAATGAAAGTTAGGTTTCTTTAATGGATGACAATGGAATGGTAATCCCACCTGCGCTAGCGGTATACGCTGATATACCAGTGAGGAAGTCATTGCGATTGATTCTTGTAAATTCGTCACGGTGGGCCAACTGGCCTGTGTTATTTTTGCCTATCATTCCTCACTGGTACTCCACCGGGTAATGGAAAATAATAATCATCGCCTATACACAACGTCTGGACAATGGGCATGACGAAATAACTATAACTCCCAAGTCACCTCCCATATGGTGCTAATTCTAAAGACTATGGATTATGTTATCCCAATCAATCAAAGACTATGTTATTCCTCCATACCCAATTCACTACCCTTTGAACACAATTGCTATATGGCAGAAATGAGATAAAAGTAGAGTTACTCAAACAGATAATTTTTATACAAAATCTTCCTTTAGTAAAGATTAGATACAAGTTTAAACTGTTTGTTAGATGTTGGATAGATACTAAGCATATGTCTATTCTTACGTGATGGAAAGACTAAGCAAAGAGAAACTTAAAAAAAAATTAAATATAGTTTCAAACAATATTTCCTATGAGAAACACTTTTCTTCACGACTGTCAGACTCTGAGTAATAAACTAATGCACTTAAATTTGGGATCGGTTACCCGTTTATTGCTTTTTTATCATATTTTAGAGTTACACACATAACCTCACTTAGAGTAACTGAGTAATGATTTGATGAACTGCTATGAATGTGTGTGGAGAGTAAATAACTTTACACAAAGTGAAATACGTAAATCACACCAGCTGATGTTTTGTTTACGCAAATATACTTATTTTGGGAGTCTTTAAAAGGTATTTATATTACAGAATTATAATGTAAATAATTCAATATTGTTTCTAAGAAAGAAAGCTCTATTTTTTCTAAGCTAAATCAGATGGAGTGCTTGTTTTTAATTTTTAATATTAAATACATTTCCTTTAGGTTTGTTTAAAAAAAATCTTTAAGATGTTTTTGTGGTTAAATTTAAGTATAGAAGTATATATTAATTTGTCATTTGCAACAAAGTGAATGGAAAGGATCACTGCTATGGAACAAATATAAGCCTGGTGAATTTCTTAAATTGGATAAATAGATATGCTAGAATTGTCCTTGGAAAAGAATACTTACCAAAATTGATTGATCCACTATAAAAGGTGTTAATTATCTACTTATATACATGTGAGTACCTAAGCAGATATACAAACTTTTTACATTATGATTATCATTGCATTCTCTTGAAGGAAATAATATAAATAAATTTAAAATTAGAACAAAACCTGTGTTCCAACAATCATCGTGTCGATTTCGATTTTCGAACTTTTTTCTGTTCGTTTCCCGCGCAACATCAATCAGGGCCGTTTCGTTTCGGTCGCTTTCCGTCATTTGAGCAATTACGAGGGGATGTTATCAAACTGTCACGTGTTCATTACAAAAAACATTCCGAAACACGCCCGAAATAGTTTCCCTAATTCAGTGATTTTTTTTTATATTAATAATGAGTGACGATCTGAGTATGTTCTTGGCCATTATTTTATTTAAGTAATAGCTATGATTATATTGGTTTGGGTATCATTTTTGTAGATAGCTTACGGTTTTATGAAAAGTTTTGAATTCGCAAGTACACATTTGTTGTGCTCACATATTACAAGTTGTACCCGTACCTACTTATAGGTATAAGTTATTATACTTAATTAGGGGTAGCTGTGTAAAATATCGCTGTATAAAAATACGTTTTTTGACAATGTTTTTTTTCTCTTACAAATAATATTCGGAATAGTTATTTAGCATTATAAAATGGTCTACAGCACTTGTCCCAAAGTTTGTTGATTTTGAGACGATATGTGACACGCACTATTGATATACCTGATGGCGATATAAATTAAAAAAAAAAATTATGCAATTTACATGAGAGTATTATTTTCGATTAGTTAATTAGAATAATATATATTAACAAATTAGTGCAAATTTTGCTAAAAAATGTAAGGTTTTATTTAAAAAAAAACTACCAATTATATAAAAATCAATATTTTTTAAATTGCCTACGTAGTTAACCCATTTACCTAAATTACATAGGTGTCTTTTTTTCTTTTTTCCAACTTCAAATTGGCACTAGTACCTAATAATTATAATTATTATCTAATGATTGGAAATAATATGAACTAGTTACTAGCAGACTCTCTCTCTCTCTCTATCATCGTGATGCATTCTCGCCAACCACGCTAAATTGAATACCCATTCGCGTATATCGATATGAAACTGAAACATTTCATTTAAAAAAAAAAACACCCAAGTGCGAGTCGGACTTGCGTACCGAATGCTCTGTATAATTTATATTTGACATAAAAAAATTTAACTACAGACTTACCGCTTTCGGATTTTTTTCTTTACTTGTGTTGTATGACATTGCATCTTATCAAATTTCTAGATTCTAGCTCAAGGAAGTACTTTGAAAGTTTTAATTTCGTTGCAAATAACAAAATATACCTACGTTAAACGGCCGCAATTTGACTTAGAAGTTCGATTTTTTCACAGCTTCAAGAGATTGTGGACTTTCATATTTGACATTAATTTCAGCTTGATTCCTTTACGCGTTTTTGAGAAAAAGAGTTTAGACAAAACGTAAAATAAAGTTTTACGTTTAAAAAAAGTAGTGATCCTATTTTTTCTACATATTTAGTTTTTCTTTTTGAGGTATGAAACCCTAAAAAACAAATATCCATTAATTTCCTAATATAAATGTGGCTTTCAAGATGAAAAAATGTTAGTTGGCGTCAGTATAACATACTTTCATCCGACAACATAATTTCACAATAATTTACAAGCCATAAGCTGAAGGTCGAAAAGTGCTCATTAGTTAACTAAACAGGTCGGATTAAGCGGATTAATGCTGATTTGTGAACATCGACCACACGCGCGCCAAAACAACGTACAGATGTCTGTTTCTGTGAATTATCTATGTCTTTGAGTGTTGTCTCAGATAGTATATTAATTATATACTGTGTATTCTGGAATTTATTGAAAATTATTGTAATTTATTAACATATTTGAATAAAACACATATTTATTTATTTAATTATTTATTTAAAATAAACTATAATAGTTATTTGAGCAGAGTAGAATTATATTTACATATTGTTTTTTTTTCTTTGTCAATTAATTATAAGAAGATAATGAACATTGTTTTGCTGAGAAATTGATTATTTTTATTAAATTGTTATAGCCATATTTATATCTTTTTTTTCACTCTTCAGGCGAAATCTTTTAAAAAAGAATTTGTCGATTAGATTAAATTTTAGGTAATATCTGAGCTATGTCTGTACCAACTTTGAGTTTGTTTGTGTATATATTTTTAATATTTGTATTACGCTCAATATTTTTTGTCCAATAAATACAGTTTTTTATCGTGTTTTAATTTTTTTTACTACCTTGAAATTTTGAAAAGTTGTGTAATCACTACATAGTATAAAACAAAGTCACTGTCGCTGTCTGTCCGTCCCTATGTATGCTTAAATCTTTAAAACTACGCAACAGATATTGACGCGGTTTTTTAATAGATAGATTGATTCAAGTGGAAGGTTTATATGTATAATACATGCATAATATTGTAGAGAAATGCTGATAAATTTAGAGGTTTCTAATGTGATCTTATAAATAAACACATTTTTTGCGCTTACATTGCAAACGCTGGCTGAACCCCACGAGATAAATCAAAATAATGTACTACAGTATTGTATACCTTAAAAAGGTCAACAAAAATGTCTGTGATTGTATATGTCTATCTCTTAAGGATAACCCACAGTAACCATTTTTTATCCTTTACATTTTACGGGAAAAATGGCTTATGGTGATTTTAAGCAATACACAATTAATTTGTATTCAATTAAGTACCTTAATTACATTGTCCCTTTAATGTAGATCATTATGGCCCTTTATAGCATGTAATTTAAATGATTATTTCCGAAGATATTACAGATGTAAAATGCAGGGGCATAGTAATGCAGCATTGCACCCGTGCGAAGCCGGGGCGCGTCGTTAGTTAAGCTATAATTTATTATAGTTTATTTACACAATTTAACTACATTACATTTCTATGCATTCGTGTGATCCCGGTATAGAATAGATCATTCATTCCTTTCCCGTGGCTGTCGTAAGAGGCGACTAAGGGAACTTAACAATCGAGAGATGAGCAGCAGCATCTGCCTTCAAATATTATCAAAAATTAATTACGGTTGTCAACCCGCCTGCCAAGCGTGGCAACTACTGGCAAACTCACCCTATGGGGGAGGCCTATGTTCAGTAAACAGTTAACGGTTGATATAATAATAATATAAAAAAAAATCTCTGTATAAAATTATCATAGTAAACTCTATTTCTATCTAAATCATAATGACCATATATCTCAAAATATTTTTTGTCTTTTTTTTCTTGTGGGTATATTTCCGCCAAACGAGGATTATCATTTCACAGTTAACATTATTAATATGTTTTCAAAAGAAACGAAAAAAACACCCTATTTTTTTTTATGAAGACAAATTTAAAATATTTAGCGACAAATTAGCTGTAAGAATGTTAAACAGATGTATCATTTCGAGTTTTCATAAAAAAAGATTGTAACACAAAATATGATTTGCTGGGTGTTTTAAAACTCTGCAAGCAATAAAACAAGGATCATATTTCTTACATATAATTACATTTTAATTGATATGGATTTTTTTTTTTTTATTTTGAACAACTTTTGTCCTATATAATATAAGATTAAAATCAACATATCAGAATATGTGAAATAAATAGAGTTGTGTTATTTTCCTGATAACTAAGTATATCGCAGATACATATTCCTATATCTGAAATTAGGTTTACGTCGCATTTCATTAGTATGTATCACTACAGATAAAATATAATACTATCCGTATCATATACTCAAAGCATGCTACTAGATTTGATATCTAAAAATCTCGCAGTGCACTAACCGTTTTTATTTTTGTAACTATTTTAACCATAAATACTGTTACATAATTTTTTTTCTTATTTTTAACTTTTTAATTATTTTGGATTTGGAACACGTTTATTATTTTAAAAACTTCTTTCGATTTCGCGCCATTTCACATTTTTTTTGTGTTTATTATCAAATTACAATATGGAATAGGTTATTAGAGAAAATAGGATTGTAGGGACCGCCTTGCACAAAGTCGCTATGGAGCATCACAAAACTACATTTTTGTGAAAAAGGAGTGAAAACTTCAGCCAAAGTGTATCAAGATACAGTCTTGGATCGTGTTGTGAATCCTCTCAGCTATACCCTTTTTAAAAATATACCGTAGACTTTCCAACAGGATTCTGCACCTGGTCATAAGGCACGAACTACCCAAGTTTGACTTGAAACCAACGTTTCGGACTTTATAAGAGCTGAAGACTGGACCTCATCTAGCACAGCCATAACCCTTTAGACTTCAAATTTTGGTTAGTTTTAGAAGGCATGGCCTGCTCCAAAGGACACGGCGACATTGAATCTTTTAAAAAATCTTTGGAGCAAGCAGTGACGAAAATTAACTTGGAAACAGTGCGTAAATTCATAGATATGTGGCCAGACAGATTAAAGGTCTGTATAAAAGCCAAAGTTGGTCATTTCGAATAGAATATTTTTTATTTTTTGCTGAAACTTTAGTAAATATAAAGGTATAAATTTTAGTAATATTACATTACTTCATAAAAAAATGCATTTTCATTTGTAACAGAACTTATGGCTGGACTAGGTACATAAATTAAACGAATGCTTAACAAAATTTTAGGTTTACATAAGAATTGCTAATTATTTCAATTATTAATGCTACGAACTAGTTTCAAGTCCTTATTTGAATAATGTAAATTAGGTTTAACACTCAGCACCCAGTGTCTATTTGCCAAATTATAAATATCATATTTTTTCTGAAATCTAAATTCTAGAAAAAACACATAAAGGACATAATACATGACCCTAATAATACCTATGATAAATAGAATTACCGTGTTTGCGAATAGAATGGCCGTGTGGTCCCCGCATAGAATAGGCCACCTGTTCCTTTCCCGTGGGTGTCGTAAGAGGCAACTAAGGTATGGTGAGGCAGCAGCATTTGTCTTAGAATATCTTTAAAGCTTAACTGTGGTTGCCAATCCGCCTGCCAAACGTGGCAACTACTAGTAAAACTCCCTAAGAGGAAACTTATGTTCAGCAGTGGACAATTAAAAGCTGATTTGATGATGATGAAATAGAATTACTAATACTATATTCAACATAACGACATATATTTATTGACGCATCGCAATCTTCAGCTAGGGTTAAAAAAAAGAAAAAGGACAGGAACAATCAATAAAGTTTTTACAACACTCAACTGAAATCTTTCAAAGAAAAATACATTTACTTAAACATACCGAGATCTCCACATCTACTATAACGGTATTTGCACAAAAACGAACAAATAAAATAAACGAGAAGTGTACCAAAACAAATTTCAATCTCACCATCTATAGACCGGCCAATTTACAAAAACAATCTTTCTAACCTTTTTTATGAGTATCCAGCATAACATGACCTGTCGCGTGTGTACTGTTCACATGTGAATTTCAAACTTTTAGAATCTCAACCCAATTTGGTTTACTGTTTATTTTTTTTTTTCTCAAAGTAAAAATCTTTTGTCGTTTCATTCTGAATCGAACCTCTGGGAGCAATTTTCGTTCGAGAACATTTGAAAATATTACTCGAGATTTTAGTTTCCGAACGGATTTAAGCGCCAAAACGTCTTTGAAGCTTAGTTTTTATATTGGAAATTTGAAATATTAATATCAAATTTATGGTACACTGAATATCAATACTTAATTTTGTAATACATAGATGGTAATTATTACATAAAAAAAACAGACTATTTTATTCTTAAATTCAAATTACTCGAATTCTAATAACGCTATCTCACTATAGTTATTCTTCCTTGATGGTCTTTTTCGTAGTACGAGAGCGCTACAACATTATCACAACACATATCGCACTGAAAGTACCAGCATTTGGCTAGGAAATATTTGATTTTGCAAATATTTCTATGAACGCTGAATTTCTAAATGCATCGGATTTAAATATTTGAATTTACATAGAATGTTTTGTTACACAGAATAATGGTAGAAATTAATATTCAATTGAATAGTTTTAAATAGCATAATTTATAATAATTAGTTTACAAAACGTAGTTTAACTGAATACAGTTGGGTAATAAGCATAAACAGACTAATCATGTCGACCCACAGACATATGAATCAAAGATTAGCCCTACATTTTTAGATTAACTATTATTCGTAAAATTTAACAAGCAGTTTAGAAAATTATTATTAGTGTTATAGTTAGAGAAAAGTCTTAATTTTTGGTACTTATTTGAAATTGAGTTATAGGATTATCACTATAACCATATACAAGCTCTTTGTGTCTTTTATGTTTTAGAAAAACAATTTTACAATAAAGTGTTTATTGCTTCAGATGGAATTTTTATTAGTTTCCTCTCTAGTCCATTTTCGCTTTACAGCCACCAGACATATTGAATAGAATTGGTGGAAAACTGTGTTCTGTATTGGCCCCGTGATATTATTCTTGTAACCATCAAATACACAGTATTTTTAGATTTCTTAACATTAGATTATTTTAATTTTAATTGTATATTTATCTAGTCAATTTAAACGTACCGTACAAATTCTTGAATACTACAATCATAATTTAAACAAAATAAATAATTTAAACGCTCAGGTAATGGTCATTTTAAAGTCGTCTGTCTAACTCTTACTATTATGTTATTTAAGATAACTTTATGATTGAGAAAATTAATAAAATTGCCTGGTTGAGTAGATTTTTAAAATTTTGTTAATAGTCTTAATTAAAATAAATAATTAATGTGCATATTTTCGCTGTGCAAAAAAATGCAGTCGGTGTGAATAGAGACCACAGAAAGATGAAGATTATTTTAACAATCTGTCAGATGCGAGAGTTGTAACCGCAGAAAGATGGATATCATTTTACAATATATCAATTTTGTCAAAGTAACTATAAAAAATTTAAGCGTCTATCCTATCTTATTATGTATCTCATTTTTTTATCTGAGTAACGTAAATACGAAAATGATTATATGTACATTGATTTATCTATCTTTAACTGATTCATAGTTGCATTACTGTAAATTAAGTACAGGTATCATTTGCTGTAATTGTGATCATTCACACTTCATCAAATATTTTAGTAAATTATTTTATCTGCTTAAATATAAAAAGGAGCAAACCAAATACCCGAATCGGAGTACAGTCGTACGGGGCGAATCTATCGCTTTAGGATTTATTATGTCGGGCCAAAATTGCTTTTCGGCCAATAAACTGTGATTGGAAGTATCGTGTTACATGTTGTTTATGTTCAACATTGTGTTTTAAAATGTGTATCGCAGTAGAACGGTTATCAATTTTATTCAGATACCAAACTGCATTCAGCTATATTTGTTTTTCGTTTGAGCGGTGTAATTTATTAATGTATATAATTTTTAATTTAATTATCTTAAATGAATGATAATTAACATGCCGATACTTGTGATTTTTACACTTAATTTCTATATCTCATTCAAATTCATTCATCCGATAAAGTTTGTTGATTGAATACACGCTGGGATCTAAATGGTCGCATATACTGCGGTCTCAGTCTCGGTCTTCTCCCGTGAACGCTACGAATGAAAATATTTTTAACAATAAATGCATAATAATTATAATTTGTAACAAATAAAATTTCTATTATCTCTATTATTAAATATTTTTATGCCTCTACCTATTATGTCTTATTCTTATCAACTAACTTCCAAAAGAAAGAGGTTCTTAATTCGGTTATATTTTTTTTATGTTTATTACTTCCTAATTTCGTAAGTTATAATATCTGAAAGGATATACTAACAAATTGGTCCCATAGAAATTTTATCAGAATCGGTTTAGTAGTTTAGTTTATAAATCAAAATAATTTAAGTCGGTATTTTTGCGGAACATAATCTTATATTTATTTATCGACTTGGGACGCTGTTTAAATATAAAAGCAGTAATGATATCAGATCTTATCATGTTGTAGGAGACGATTAAGAGAATAAAACCCAATTCAAAAAGAAGAAAACCTCGAAATATAATCCTCTGTCACTATTATCACCGCTTTACGTGGAAGAGTTCTGTACTCAATAGCAGGAGGATAATTTGTTATTAAGATATCATATACCTAGAATGTTTAGGTTTGAAGGGTGAGATATGGCAAAAAATTAAAAGGTACAGAAGCATAACACCTTGGTCCTCATGAATGGCAACGCATGAAGGATATCATGAATGACACAGTATATATACTATGTCCATGCCACTGTTCTTGTCTATAGGCAACGATTACCATTTTCCATCAGATGGACCGTCAGCTTGTTTGCCATTCTAAGTTGCGTAAAAAAAGGATACAATCTAATTATTGGTCGTGAAGCAGCTGTACTTACAGGGCTGTATTTCAAGTTTCAAGTGTGGGATATGGCAGTGAAATTACAGGGTACGGAGACATAATATCACAGCAACACATGAGAGTTACCATGGACATCACAGAATATTCTGTGACGTACATGGTACATGGTTCATGTCTATAGGTGACAGTCACTACTTATAATATAACCAACTATTAGAATTAGCGTTAAACTTGTTACATAGCCGTTCAACCTCAACTCATTTTTCTTATTATGTCTGTTGTTATTGTATTGGTCTCGTGGTAGCGATTGGAAAGTGTTACGTTACACGCAATTATAGTTTTGTCCTCTCGTAATGTAATACACGCTGTAAAATGTTTTTGTCACCCGCATGGGGTGCATTGTGTACTTAAGACTAAGTAAAAAATAACAGATAAAGTTTATAGTCTGGGCGCTTTCTTAAAATTTAACGGTCATTATAAATTTTCTTATTCCGATGTTGGATCCTATAAAGAGGACGACTTCCAATTCATCAGTCTCCTATGATAAGGCTGTTTGGACGATAAATTCTCGATCGCGCGTAATCGTGGAAGACAAAACCGTGGACTTTCATTAAATCCTCGTAACATAAAATCACTGCGTAAAGCATGTGAAATTATTGGGAAGCTCCTGAGCCTAGCCACCTAATCTCTGCTCTTTTGAGCAGAGATTAGGTGGCTATGTTAGTCAGAGATCAAAACAAAAATAATAGTGTCCAAAAGTATGTTGCACTTCAAGACAAATCTAACAAGACTACCACTCACTTAAATCTGTTACCATACCATTAATTGAGGTAGACCTATCTAAAATACTTATTAGAAAGAATAAAAATACTATTTTTATATTGGAAATTTGAAATCGTTCATCTTGTGCAAATTATTAAAAAAAAAAAATTATGCGAGATTGCATAAAGCAAGAGACATGATTCATCGTTTTACAATTCCATTTCTAGCAAAATAACTCCTTTAGCAAATGCCTCCAATTTAGATACAGCTAGAAGAAAAAATCGCGTATTTTTTAATTAACTTAATTTCTTTATTATTAAAATCGCAAATATCAGATTTATTTATAATTCGTTTAACTATTTGTATTGATTTCCAGTTGCTTAATTAATAAATAGTCTACATGTTTTGTTTTTATATACCAAATTATTCTTTTACAATTTGTCTAGGTTTTGGCTTTACTTCTGCTCACCAGTTTATTGTAAATAGTCAATTCCGGTTTTTTGTTAACTTGTTAATAGTGAATAATTCGTCGTAAGTATTCTAGAAGAGAATAGATATAATGTAATACGTATAATATGTAAGATAAATACAAGAATCCTATTATATAAATGACAAAATGTTGCAAATTTCAAATTTACACAGAATGATTTAAACCTATTCTACGACATTATTATTGTATTTAGCCATTCAAATGTTTTTATAGACTTTACTCCCTCGATATCCATTTCGGGGGATACTTGTCTGTAGTGGTTTGCTAGGGGTGTACAGGGGATGAGGTGGGGTGATATTTGCCCTCCATTATGGAGCTGTTAGAGTAAGCTTTAACTGGTGCCATTCCAGTTGGGGGGCAGTAACGCGAATGTTACTTTGTATTACTATTAAGTAGGTATTCTACTAGTGTGGTGTTATATAATATTTGTAAAGAATTATCATTACAAATAAAAATAATTCTATTATTAACCAGAATAACGAAACTATGACCTTCTCCATCTTAAATACTATTTATATAGGTAGGTACCAAATACCATTTAGTAGAGCTATTATGGCATAAAGAGGAAAATAAATAAAATTCTGTTCAACAAAAATAACCTATGTCAAATGTGGCAAAACCAGTTATTTTTAAATTTAAAAATTAAACTACTGAACCGATTTTAAAAAAAGTTCTATGGGACCAATCTGTTAGTATGTCCGACTGATAGTAACGTATCACTTTCTAACAAGTGGATCGTCAGCTTGTTTACCACAAGTTTGTTTGTCACAATAAATCCTTATATAACTTTTATAAAAATTAAGAAATCTTTAGAAATTCATGCAAAGAGCTTAATATGATCATAATTCCCTCACTAAACTCATTAATTATGTGGTGCGTGATAAATATTATCAAATTAAACCTTGAGTACACTCAAACATTAATTTATTAAATATTTTCCCATTTTCAAGATTTATATTCTGAATCTAACTTCTAACAAAGAGTGTTAAGCGATTTATGACGCACATAAGCGATATTGCGCGCCCGTTTCGTACGTGCGTCCATTGATGCTCGCTCTGTTAAACGTGTCATTATCGCGAATATAGCCATCTACAGTGTGTTACATATGGTAAATGCATGGTTTAAAAAATGTTACATTTATATTGTTCATCTGACTAGCAATCATCGTCTTACCCATTTTTGGCATTAAATACACGTATCTATTGTATTTCGATTTGAAGATCACTAAGGAAGTAAATATTTGTTTAATATTTACACAATAAGTTAACTATCAAATATTAATTCAATTTGATAAATAATTTTAATAAACTATTAGTTCCTTGTGTACAATAGTATGCACGGAGTAATAATTCATTAAATTTCTTAATAGTTCACCTATGTACTGAGTAACAAGTACCTATAGGGCAAGTAACATATAACCGAGATCTATGAAGAACTGTAATACAAATAAAGTTTCATACCTATATTATTACTAACCCAAAAGATTTTTTTAGCCTTTATGAAAAATATCAATTTCTTAGAATGACTTCAGTAGAATTTCTGCCCTAAAATCCGAACGGTACTTTGCAGAAGAAAATTTTATTGAAACCTGAGTCAATGATGAGATGGAAGAATGGGAGGATATTAAATGGTATAATAAAGAAACCATACGGGTAAACGCAGTGCAGGACGACCCCCCACTAGATAGAGTGAGGACCACAAATGCATTGCAGTAGTCAGTAGATACAGGTGACTCAGGATCGTTCTTTATGACAGTCCATGGGGGAGGCCTATGTTCAGCAGTGGACAGATAATGGCAGAGATGGAGATAATAACAAACAATTACCTGGAGAACAGTCTATTATTATATAAGTTTAAAAGCGCACAGAGACATTTAATCTCAAACAAAGCAGAGCTATGGGTATGAATAATGCGCCACAGCATATCACTGCATAAGTAGAGTTACCAGTATTATCGGTAGTCAACAGCAGATACTTATGTAATTTTATTTTTTTATTATCACAAATCAACCTGTATATAGTATCTGAATAGCGCAAATAGCTCCATGTGCGAACGCCGCTTAAGTTTTCCGCCAATGACTTCATTCCGTTCTATGTGTGCGTACTGGGTGGGACGTGGGACGAGATAAGGGGGCGAACACACGTAATTAAACTTTAATATCGTTATTGTAATGTAATTGGACCAGTGTTTTTTGAATGGGGTGTATTTATTTGGTGTTTGAGTTTAATTAAGTGGAGTTTATTGTTTGTTCGGGCGAGTGGGGGTTAGTTTAAACCTGAGAGGGGTTAAATAGAAGAGTATTTAATTGATTTTTGTTTTGTTAAGTATTTTCGACGAAAAGCTTCGTTATGAAGTCCTGTGTACCTATAGTATGAAGTTCAGAGTAGATTTGATTGTTAATTAGTCCTATTTAGAAAATAAAAGACTTAAAAACTCTTTTGTGTTTAAACAACAACACTTCTACTTTAAAAAAAAATTATATGTTAGTGAAATTACAAAGTACGAAGGCCTAAAATGTTAGTCCTCAAAAATGAAAGCTAACAAGTAACTACCTCATATATCTAAGTGTAAGTAATATGTAAGTTAGTAGATTAATAACTCTATCCGTCGGTTACCACCTGTCCGTGAGGCATCTATGATTCTTAAAACTACTATTAACATTTTTCACTTGATGAAAAGCTTTAGCAAACAATTTCAGTAGAAAGTAAAAAATACTCAATACCACTCTTTCAAGAACATTGACTTGTGAATGTACATTTGTAAAATTAACGACTTCCTTATAACAATTTGATTCGATCATTAGATTTATAGTTCAAGAACAGAACTTACTAATTGGTAGCACAACAGACTTCTATATTATTACTGACTGACATGCCGACATTTCCTAGTAGATACTTTGAATGACAGATCTTGATGGTGTTGCGACGATGTAATTAAATATTATAAGTAATGTAATAATTAAATTAATTATTACAAACACCAGGAAAGAGTGTCTCCGTATATATTATTTCGTATGTAAAAGATTACGAAGTTTTATCGCAGTTTCGTTCTCGTAAAACCTAATATCATACTTTTCCATAGGAGTTTTTAAAACCTTTTTGTTACCTACGTAACATAAATTCAAAATTGTACTAAAACAGTCAATTACCAGTTTAAGAGCATTCTTAATTTTAGTTTGACGTAGTGTGGTAAAAAAATGAAGAATTTTCAATATTTCTGAGTGTCAATCATGCAATTAAGTATTATATACTTATCAATCTGTCGCTGAAAATTTGAATTTTAAAAGCTAAAAAGTATTTGAAAAATGTCAAAGCAAAATATAAATAAGGTGCAAAGTATTATTAATAGATTTATATGCAACATATTCTATGATTTCTTATGATGAGATTCTTATGATTTTAGTTCGTAAACAGAGCACTTTTAAATCAGAAACGTTAAAATTTCGCGGTGTTGCTACATTTCGTTATGAAGTCATTAGACGCTTATAGCCTAGTTAAACACAACAGAACTACGGTATGGGAATGTCAAAATCGAATATTAGTCAAACATCTGAATTATTAAATTAATTTTTAACCATTTAAAATATGATTGTCACTTTTTTTCGTACTTCGGAGAGCAAGTGACACTTTCATTCGGTAAAGCACATTAAAGGCCTTTGTGCACAACGAAGGTGGCCTAGCAACTCTTGATATCAGAGAGCGACACTTTACACGAGTGGTAATAGTAGTCGTTCAGATTTTTTTTATACCACTAAGGTGGCAATGAAGCATACGGCCCACCTGAGCCTATGAACGCCTGCAATACCAGGGGTATTACGCGCGCGTTGCCCAATTCTTTTAGAGGCACTATTGTTAATACATTCATAAATAATATCAAGTTACTTATAGTTTTTTTAATGGAAAATAATGGAATGGTAATTTTCTTTGCGTTATTGACATTCGCAACGTACGCGTACTTGTTTTACACGCTAATGTGATGATAGGTTGAATGAAGTAGGTTAGTTAGCCCATCGTGACGAATTCATTATGAATTAATCACGGCGATTTAAGGAGGGAACCGCGTTGAGGTCCACCTGAGCGAGTATATTGCTAGAAATGGGAACGCTGATCCCCGTAACATTTACATATAGTTTTCATACTGAGGTTTATGACTATGACAATTTTAAATTCTCTTCCGCAAAAACTATCTTGATTAAATTAGTAACAGACTAACGCAAGAATAAAGTATTTCAATAATAAAAATTCATCAAAGTCGATTCAGAATTGGTATTAAAAAATATAGTCGAGTTGAGAACCTTCTATGTTTCAAAGTAGGTTGTATATATCGGTTGTCATAACCATAATTGTTATTATCAATTGCTGCCATAAAAGTACAATAATATTTTCCCGTGTTAACTACAAATACTGTGGACAATGATCCGGATCTTAGACGTCGTTACGTTTTGCATATTAAATACCTATTTTACGATCTCAATACAATAGTGACATCATGTTTTACGATTGTATGGATATTTGATTGCTTCAATAGTCGCATACCATTATTATTAACACCCGCACTTTAGGTGTCCACATAGATTTTACCTGATTGCTGTGTGATGTGTGTGACCAGACCGAAGGAGGATCATATTTTTAACGCCTTTTTTTTTATGTGTCGCTAATTCTAAACCGATTTATATAATTATTTTTACTATTTAATAGTATTTACTCTCGTATTAATCTTATATTAATTTTATGACCATTGTAATTGTCGTTTTTGTTTTTTTTTTTGTTTTTGCTGAGCAATAAATTATTTATTGATGAGTGAAATCTGTTTGTAAACATGGTATTTCGCGTTCTGAATTTAAATATTTACAAAAGAATGTAGGTATTTACCTCAGTATTTATGTAATATAACAACATGTTGTATTTTGTTAAGAGAGGGACTGGCTAAAAACCAGTGCTGTGCAGCCGTACCCATTGCACTGGGGCATTCAAAGCATCAAACAAAATATTTTTTTCTTATTAATTTGTAGTCTTGGAAAGTTAGCACTATGATTTTCTCTTGATTTAATCTTAAATCTCACTAACTGAACATTTATCATAACTCTAATCATTTATTAAGGCCAAATACCATAGTACTTTTATGATTCTCTATTTCCCACATTTCATTACTGGGGTAATTCAGTTGTTAGTAATTCAAAGATTTACTTGATTAAGCATGTATTTAATAACAGCTGTGTTCAACCGGTTCGCAATATTAATGTGTGCGGCCCACGATTTTTTACTTGACAAGTTAGTTTTTACGTTTTCTATGAGTGTAAAACTAAAAATAGTAGGACTAAACGAAGAAAAAGTCCTTTTAGTTTTACTTTATGCACATAAGACAGAACTAAACATTAGTATAGTAGTAGTTTATGCAATGTATTCATACAATTACTAGTTGCATGTAACAAATTCGTTGGTTTAGTTGTTTAATAATTTTGTTATCCCAAATGAAGTAGATAGTTTGAGACATCAATTAACAAATGTCATAAAATTAAACGGCGAATTTGACGTAATTAATTGTAATGTTATTCTTTACGTCTATATTTTTATTATATCACGTATTATACCTACTGGAATTTGAAACAAGCTGAAAGTTCATTAGGAAGTAGTAAGTAGGTAGGTAGGTAGGTAGGTAGTAACATTATTAAAAATTTTAACAAATTAGCACCCTGAAATCAATGACCCTTTTATTAAAAATAATCAATCACAACTGACAGATACATACATACAGATATTGTTGAATAAATAGGACCAAAATACAGTCATATTATAAAAATTGAAAATTTGGAAAAATATGTAGTATAAATTTTAAACGGAGTCGAGCGAATCGAATTAAGTTCTTAACAAACTCCAGCCCTCTAAAATAAAAAGTTGATCCATTCTGAAATATCAGAAACTTTTTACCATCAACTGGAAATTAATAATTAAATGTATTGATTGATGCACGTTTAAAGTTTAACTACAGTCTCTTTATTTATTTTCACACCTTTTTGCGTTTCATTATTATTTACGTATATATAGTTGAAACGACTGGATTTTTAGCTTCATTTTGATTTCGACACGTGTTAATACAATGACGTTGACAGTAGCAATTTTATGTATAGAATTATAAGCTTCAATATGATATTATTTTTTTAAGATTCCGTACCTCAAAATAAAAAACGGAACCATTATATGATCCCTTTGTTTTCCGTCTGTTAAGATGATTTTTTCAGGTAGACGTGAAGGTATCAAACTGAAATTAATATCATAAACTCAAATCTGCTATTCCAAAAAGCTGTTAAAAAGTCTAAATTCTAAACGCAGATAGTATAATACTATACTTCTAAGTCGTCACTATTAATAGATACGGCCTTTTATAGCGTTTATTTTGAATCAAGGGAATCAAAACCAATACGGTTTTGCCCGTTGACCTAAAATTATGAAATTTGTCAGGAAACAATATTGTACAGCATATGTAAACTTGTAGTTACATCACAAAAAAAAATCAAAAATTCATTATTGCAAATTTGTATTTTCACTTATAATTTGTACGGAACTCTCGATGTGTGAGTCCGATACGCACTTAGCCAGTTTTTCAGAATCTTCATATTGTATTATAGCAATTTTTGTATTATTATTTACTATACATTTTTAAATTACTAGAAAATAATTTTCCATATTCTTCAATGTTTATTTTAAAAGTTATCTAGCGGAGTCCCTGTTATTACTATTTTGATAATTCCTACCCCTTCCTAGTCTGACATTAGAGTTTTAGAACTATCCTATACTTAAGAAAATATATATACATAATTATTATTACTTAATTCTAGTTGTTAATATAAGTAGGTATTAACGGTAATTTAGCTGTAAATTTATATTTTAATTTTTATATATTAACACATTCCATGACTCTCGAATAAATATTTCACACTGTAAAGTAGAGCGTACAGTACAAAACAATAAAATGATTCAAACTAGTGTCCAAACACTAGTATTCAATTTAATAATGGCATTAGTTAGTCTCTTTTACTCTTTCATTTTCCCCCCATCCACTCTAGAGAAAATCAATAGAGCCACGAGAGACAGAGACAAACATATTCAACGTTATTATGTTAAAAAAGATAGGATGTATACCTCTTTCCAATCTCTATGGCACTCTGGAAATCTGAGCATTGAAAGTTTGACAAAACCGAATTTTATTGTTTCAAGCATAAGGTTGGCTTTTATTTACAACTGTTTCTAATAGGTTTCCTATGTAGAAGGACTCCAATTGGACTTTGCTGGCTTTAGTCTTAATTATAAAGTCGATATTCCTTTGTGATCCGTAGCAGGAAATTTTCTGTGTAATTTGATGGTGATTTCATAATGTGCGGTTTAATTATGACGTAAACGTAATAGCATCAGGTACTCGTACTTAGTTCTTATTTTTTGCACCATTTAATTATAAATACTGAGATTTGAATAATTGTACAATAAAATAAATATAATATAATAAAATTATGTTACCTACGTAATTATATACCTATTCTTAATATTGTTTATATAATTTGTCTTATTTCAAGTTTAAATCTTAATATAACTTCATTCTATAGCACGGTGATGGAAAATTATAGACGACGGTTACCATTTTCCATCAGGTGGGCTGTCGACAGCTTGTTTAATTCTAGTATCATATCAAAATATACCCTGTCAGGTCGACCTCCACGTGGCCCCCCCGGAAACTAGCAATGGAATTGCTAATCTCTATTATTAACAATCCCCTCTTCCCCCAGTGTATAATGTTAGCGCAGATGGGGTTACCATTACATTATTATCCATTTAAAAAAAGTATCATATCAAAAGAATCATTCTAAAGGTGAGCATTATTTTATTGATTTGTAGTCTGACTAATCCAATAAAGAAATTAAAATTTGAATATTTGTATGATTTGTTTGTTACCTCTTGTTGCTTTAACGGCTTAACTAATCCCCATGCAATTTGGTATACTTTTTGAGACGGAGAAGGACATAGGCTACTTTTTATCTTGGTTGGTAAAAGAAGTGAATATTGTTTATATGATTTGATTTAAAATAATTGTATTCTACACTATTTTCTATTGCCAACAAAAGACACAGGGATAAATTTTTACTTTTTATATTACGAAATCTGTTCAATACAATAAAAAATTATAAGAATCAAAACTATTTTATGTTTATTATAAAATATGTTCTTTGCTTTTCTTTTATTTCTCGTGTAATGTTTCATTTTATAACAAAATATATGATATATGCATAACTATAGGGGAGACCGAGGAGAGTTGAACCATTTTTTATATTGAGACCCATAACTTTTTAATTAAGCGATAGAGATGATCTTGTATTATACTAAATGAAACCTTGTTTATCTAACTAATAAATGTTTAGGATAAAAACTGCTACTATTTCTTTTTTACCTATAAAAAGTTGACTTAAAGACAACTAGTGACTTTGTATCAACTCTCCTCTTACTGAGATAAATTGAAACACTGGTCTAGGAGAGTTGAAACAATTATTATCTGGAAGCAATCCATTATTATGAAACACAGATTTGAAAGTAAATGTTATATTAATGTTACAAATATCCTTAATTTGTACTATCAGTCTCATAGTTACAATATTGAGATCTTAGAAACAAAAAAATAACAAATAATTAAACATTGAAATTTACAGAAAATAAAAAAATAAAACAATCTTAGTTAAACAAATTATTATGGCACCCATAGGACATCTCGCCTTCAGTGCATTCCAGGTGCGCCCATGCTTTACACTCAATACACTGGATCCATTGTTCATTTGGCTTACTTCGTGAAAACGGTTCTACACAAACTATACAGAAACAGTGCTCGTCATCATCATTGCTGCTATCTCCTATTTTACTAGCTTTTCCTTTCTTTCCTTTTTAGCTTTTCTTTTCGCTGATTTTACTATTTTTTCACTAGTTTCGCAGGTTTTTCTTTCAGGTTAAATATATGTCTTTTTAATTTATTACTATTTCTTTTGGCTTCAATTGCTGCTATTTCATTTTTCACTGGTGTATTAGTTAATATGGCTGATTTTTACCAGAGGGAGACTGTACAAAAGTCGATTGCTTGGGTACCTCTGTCCCATTCGTGTTTCTACCGTGAAGCAATTATGTTTGCATGGCTGTGTTTCGGTTTGAAGGGTGGGATATGGCGTGAATTTACAGGGTACAGAGGAATAACACCTAAGTCCTCAGGAATGGCAACGCATAGGGGGTATCATGGACGAAACAGTATACTCTGTTATGTCCATGGTATTGCTCTTGTCTATAGGCGACGGTTACTACTTTCCATCAGGTGGGTCGTCAGCTTGTATGCCACTCTAAGTTGTATAAAAAAATTTACCTTTTTTCTATTTTGTGTGCCTTTCCTAGGCACTGCTTTCGGTAAAAGTCGGATTGTTTCTGGAGAGAATACACCGGGTGTGGATCTGTTTGCAGCTGAAACGGTGGGGCTATCTGATGTCATCAGTGTGAAGGCCATCAAAGTCATTATTAGGAATGATATCGTGAATATTAAGCGGATACGATGATACTTCAGCTACATTTGTATTCGTTTCAGAACCTGAATAATTATTTAACAATGCATTTATGACCGAAGGACTTGGAGTTCGATCATCTTCACTTTAAAGTTCAGTTTCTTCTCCTTGGATAACAGAATTTTCTTGCATAACTGATGATGGCAACGGTCGATCGGTGACTTGATTGGGTAAAAATTTGTCATCGCCAAATACTGGATTGTGACCGCTCAATACAGACATGTATTGAGCGGTCACAATCCAGTTATCCGAAATCCTGCAGTCATATTCTGTAGGGCTATGATACCCAACTGATGGTAGTTTGGTTGTTTTATTGGTTTCGTAGGCTTTTTTTATTTTTAATATATCTATAAAGCGATGTGTGGTTTAAGTTATAACTTTTGGCAGCATCACGAAGAGTTTTATTACGTAACATAACTTCTTCGAAGGTTAGTTCATATATTTCTTTGCTTGCCATACCTCGGTCAGTCTTCCGTTTGTATTCGTTCTGCATCCTCAAATCTAAGCTAAGCTCAAAGCATACCGTTACAAATAAAAAATCTACTTAAAATAAAATACCAATGCATAACAAAATGCAAACGAGGTGAGTTGAAACAGGCTGTTTCAACCCTCCCAGGGTACAGAAGTCGGCTGCCATTAGGTTTGAGCGGACATAACTTTGTTACACTGCACAGTCATGCAAAATCTTTATTATAGTTTAAATCTTAGATTCATAAGCTGGCAAATAACATAATACACTTAGGCTAAAACAGTTAATTAATAAAAATTTAGATGAAGATATTATTATGATGAAAACTTACTTTTACTAATTTTTTCACCTGACATTTAATAGCGGCGTAAGCGTCGATCATGGCGCATAGACGAATACTGAGCGCCCGAGCGGGTGGCGGGAAGAGAAAATTAGCAAAATTGCCAACTTGCTAGTGCTTTTAGATTCCGAGAAATTTATATTGTTTCAACCCACCTTTGGTTCAATTGTCCTCGGTCTCCCCTACATGTCATTTCATTTTAATTATAATTTTATTCTTCTATATACAATTTTCTTTTTTTTATGCAATTTTAAATACCAAACAAGCTGACACCCACCTGACTGAAAGTAGTAATCGTCGCTTATAGACGTGACATAACAAAATATATTGCGTCGCCCATGATACTCTTTAAGCGTTACTATTCCAGAGGATTAAGGTATTATGTATATATGTATATCTCTATACCCTGTAATTTCATTGCCATATCTCATCCTTCGAACCAAAACATAGCCATGCAAATTCAATTGCTTCATGGCTGAAATACGAATGGGACAGTATTAAATTTAATAAATTTATTAATAAAAAGACCAGGAATAAAAAAACTCTTAAAAATATTATATATGTTTATTTAAATCTTTATTTGGTGACTTCAGGATGTTTACAAATTAGATGATGTGCCATAGATTCGTATCCGGGATTTATCAGAATTCAGTTTTCACTCCAAAGTACTGAGAACTTATTATCCACAACACTAGGACTGCATAAACAATCATATTCATGGAGCTTCAATCAAAGTGACGCCGGCCAACAAATTCCCAAGTCGTTATATCGACCAAAAGGAGCAACAGCTCAAGTCCAGTACAATAGTGGAAAATCTGTCGAGATACGGATCAATATTTTGTCCGGCCTCGTGACTTTATTAACAATTTTTTTTTTATTAATTCGTCATATTTTAGAGATATATGATGATAATGGTTATATTTCTTAATTAAAATATTTATTAAGTTTAGATTAGCAGAGTAAGGTTGAATGAGATCTTTTTTAGAAATAAGCCCACCCTTACTAACGAGTTGTTAAACTAATCGTTGTATTTGTAATCTTGATAAGTAGTGAATAGAAAAGTCTTTTTAAAGAGTCAAGCAATCAGTAATCAATGAAAAGAGGAATCCTAGAATCAATATCAATTCACGAGAATGATGAATAAGCTAGACTTCGTTGTTTTCGAACATATTTTTCAATTACGTAACTTATGATAATAGTTAAGTAAATAGTAATGTAAACAGTAAGCATACAGTGTACCTAATTACTTAATTTACCATAGCTGATACCCGACGATATGATCGCTGTTATTTTTTTTAAAGTGCCAACAATTACGCCAATGTCCTGGTTCTCAAGTTAAGATGCCTGTGATTATAAGGAGCTAGGTAATGAATATATGGGAGCTTAACACAAAACATCCAGACCCGAGCCAATTCAGAAAAAATCATTTTCTAAATTGGTGCGATCGGGAATCAAACCCGGTACCTGATTAACGGTCATTAAATATATTCCGATTACGCCGACGAAATCACGGTTAGCTAGCTAGCTTTACTAATAAATGTGAAATAGTTGGATTGCTTGTATTTTGTGGATGTTTAGATATGTATATGTTTTGTCGCTAAATCACGCGTAATCAAATCATTAAATTTGAATGTAATTCTGATACAGGTATGCTACATTGATATATGGATTTCATTTTTTATGAATTCGCGCATACGGGGCACAATTTTATATATAAATAAATCTATCAAGTTCCACGCGGTTGCTGTCGCATTATACATCCGTGTGTTTCATTTCATTCCGGCACAAATCGATACACGGCTATCGACAGATTTGACTCGCAAATACCGTGGCACTTGGGGCAGCACTAACGCGATCTGATAGGTATCGGCGAAAACGTACGTATTTGGTTAAAAGTCGAGTTTACAACATGCTGTACGGAGTGTTTATATTATCCGGATTGTTATTTAATGTGCTTATTAAATCATGGGTTTAAATGTTGTTTGGAAATTTTATATTGCCAATTTTATTAAGTGTTTATACAAATATGTATTCAAATTAACATAACGACTACCTGCGTGGTAGGTACGTTTTTTTTCTTTTTAAAGTGCCATCTTCTACTGGAGGTTTGCTAGCATCATGGCAATCTTTACTTTGTCCATCGCCATTCTAAAAAAGGAATCTGGTGCTTATTTCGAACTACTGTTTTAGATTTTTTAACAAAACGGATCGGTGTTTTCTCAATTTTCGGCAAACTTAGATCATTCCCTGTATTGTAAGCTGCAAAAGACTGTATTTTCTGTTCCGTATTATGTATCGCAGGTACAGCGACTTACGGCGTTTTATAACCTTTAATATTTCTACCTTTTTCAGCATTCTTTATAAAACAGTCTCCTTACGCACCCTATCCCTCCATGATATCTTTAACATTATCTTGTAAACCAACATCTTGAATGCTTGTATTCTCATGCGCATCGTTTCCTTAAGAGTCCACATTTCAACGTCATACAGGTGAATGGAAAAGACACAGCAGCGCACTAAGCGAACACGGGTCGCTATTTTAAAGGAACGATTGCAAAGTAGATCGCTTAACTTCATGAATGCATTTCGTGCTTATTGCACGAATGTTCAATGCTGCACTTGATCTCCGTACTGTTATCTTATTTTACATTAACAATACATCCGAAATATTTATAAGATCTAACTCTCGCCAGTGGTTGGCTTCTCAATTAATAAGGGTACTGTTCAATTCCGATGTACATGTCCAACAAACATAATGTTACCTTTTTTGGTGTTACTATTAATACTGTGACTTGCGCTTATATATTTTACGTGATTTACCAAATACTGGAAGTCTTCTAGAGTGGCAGCCAAGAGTATGAATCTGAAGTATGTATCGTCTGAATACCTAATATTATTTAGAGGTTTACCATTAATGACTATATCCTCACCCGCGTTCTCTAAAGCTACTGAGAAAATATCTTTGACATAGATGTTAAACAGCAATGGTGAAAGACTATAGCCTTGTCAGACTCCATGGACAATATCAACGTTTGTGGAGAGCTTTTGATCTACTCTTTGCCTTTTGTTTCCGAGTGATATTATATATAGTTTACTTATGACGTATTGAGTTCAGCCAACCCAGATTGATACCTGAAAATCAGATCAAAAGATATTTTGTATTGTTGCTCGTTAGTCTGCGTATTACAGACAGAGTAGTTGGAATCAGAGCCGACTGTTGAACAACACAACAACAGAGACTATGTTCTAAAACAAAGCACAGAAATAAATGAACTAAAATTGATCATCTAAATAAATTGATAATATAAATCACGATTTTTTAATCGCAAAAGTTTATTTCTTTTTTTTTTAATTTTACTTTGTGATCAATTTTTCGTGTGTTTTAATCGAATGTGTTTACTGAGATTACTAGATACTAATTTTACCAAGACTAAGGCAATTTTTTTGGAAAATAAAAGAAGTATTTTCTTATATGATCTTCCTTACGGAAATTGAATAATTTCGGCTATTACTCATACTGAACTTAGAATTGTTTAAATACTGTTACATTTTGTACAGTGTATAGTCTCCATTTAGCTCCATCCCAGGCGAGATTATACGCCACCTTATGAAGCCGGGTGTGATTTGAAAACAATCGCCGCGTTTCACTCGTGATTGACGGCTATTCCACGTTTTGACCGGTCAAAGCAAATAAACGGGAATGGCGACAATAAGATACGTTTTTGTGCGTTTTGTAATGTTTAGTAAATTTATTCTATAGTGGCCGTTATATGCAATTGAATTTGAAATTTAAACGAATGGTTAAGTAAATGTTTCTAAAATACAGCAAATAGAAGGACATACATATTCTCATAAGTATAACTCCTCATAACATTTTAGTTCTCAAATATAAGTATCTATCTGTTCTCCTTCAATTAAAGGTTGTTTGTAAGTAATTGCTCTATCGATATATATCGATCGAGCAATCTATCGATATGTATCGATAGAGATTGCTCTATCGATACGTCTTAAATACGATATGTATTAAATAGTATAGAAAATAAAAAAAAGTACATACTTTTGTACCTTTTTGTACCTTTATGTATATATTGTAGTCTGTACTTTATGCTACTGTATTTTATTTGAATTGATACATCGTAAAAATTTTTGTGAAAAATTTAGATTTAGACCAGTACTTGTCTGTGTCAATAGAACATAATAAAAATATAACAAAGTTTTATTGAAATTATGACAGAAACAATGATTGAAAAACTGGCAACAAATCAAAACATTTCAAACAAGTCATCAATTTTTTATATTTATTGGACATCAGCAGTACATCTTGTGATTGGATTAATCATTAATTTGTTTACATTTTCATTAAGTTATATTAAAACGGATGATACCCCTAAGTTCAAGAAGAAACAACAAAACAAGCGTTCCTGTTTCTCAACAGGCAGAAGTAGATATGATAGTTTTACTACTTGTACTATTATCTATTCTGTGGTTATTTCCATCAAAGAAGAAATGCACAGCTAATATATAAAATGATTATTAAGTGATTAAAAAATTTCATAACAGATAGAATTTGAACCCGCACTTACTACTCTAGAAAATAGGTTCTAGATACTTACTGAGTACACTTAAATCCGTTAACCAATGAAATACTCGAATAATTTTTTTTTTTATAATAAACTAACTTAATCTTGACTAACGTAGTGCCCAAATATGGAAGAAAATCTTTATAAATAAAAATCCCAAAAATTGGATTAGCTTCTTATCCTATATTCTAATAGGTAGTTCCTTAATTTCTAATAGGTAGTTCTAAATTGACAAAAATATTATACCGAAATATATAAAAAAATATACAGCAGAAATGAGTAGGTACTTAGTCCTTTTGGAAATTGGCTAAAAATAAATTCACACCTCCATAATACTATAAATAACCCATAAGTACAAGAAGACAACTCCCATCGGCTCACAAATCCTCATGGCTTGTTACCCAATAACCGTTACAAAGGGGACCTGCGAGCTTTAGGGTGGCTTTTTCGATTAAGGGTTGGCACATTATATTATGCAAAAAGGGTTTGAAAATCGTATGGTGATAATGTATTCAGAAAATATTGCTGGTAGTTTTGTATGATATGTATGGATGGGTACGTGTATTATTCTTAGCAGTTTTATAAATATTGTTATGAAATTTTATATGAACGTAGTATTTAGAATGGGGAAGGATATAGGCTATTTTTTATCAATAAATGTATCGCGGTTACGTGACCAAAATGAAGAAGAAAAAATATTATATAGATAGAGTGTCTCTATACAAATGCTTCGAGAAAAGTGGGTCAACATTTTCATACAATTTTGCATGATAAATAATTATGAGTGTTTCCTTTATAAGTTCTATATTTATTTTGTTTTATAATTTTGTTTTTTTTTTTATTGCGTACAATAATAATTCATTTTATTTATTAAGTAATTAAATATAGATACGTCAAGATACATTATGAGCGTAAGTATAAAGAATACTAATAAAAAAAACGAGTCAGCTAATTTGACAAGAAGCTGACCCGTTTTTGACATTCGATGCTCTATCTATATAATCTAAGTGGTAAGTCCGCCTCTGCTAACAGTATGCACTGGTGGAGTACCAATGAGATAATAGATGAGCATGAAAAAGCAGGGCACTACTCACAATCCCTTTCCCCCTCCACTCACAAAGTATAGGACATCTGTTCGTGATCTTATCCAGAGTGTGTTCGCTGTTCCTCTACTCTATAATTTTTATTAATTTTTATTAGTTGACTAGCGATATATTCTGTCTGGTCGACCTCCACGTGGTTTCCTGTAAAATCTGAAATCATCAATATAAATGTATCTTCTGGTATAGTTATTCCATCAAAGTATTATGTACTAAGACAAATATTACAACTCAATAAGTTGAGGGCGGGAGGGATCGTTAGTAATGCGACCTACCAGTCGTATTGCTAGCAAAATACCCTATCATTTCGTTCACCGCCTTGTAGTTCTCCTGGAAACCATCGTGCTGAATTCCAGATGTATTCATAACTGACCTGGCCTTTTCATTCTCACTTATCGTCCCTTACTGGTGTTCCGCCAGCGTATACCGTTAGTGCAGGCGGGGCTACCATTTTATTATCATCTATAAAAAAATTCAATGAGTAATCCATGTATACGATTTATTTCTAATAACTTGCTTAGACCATAGTACTTAAAAATACTCGTGAACCGTTAAAATATTATTTGTTTTTTTTTTGAAAAAAAAAAAACAAATAAGTTCGCGTCAAAACAACCGCTCCCAAATTCCGGAGCCCTGGCGCGAATCACTCCATTAGTTTCAAAGTTTTTGCAACAAATGCCGACACAGACAGACGGACGGAAAGAAATCGCTTTTATTATGTTGTCAACCCAATATAAGAGTTAAATAGCTCTTTAGAAATACTTTAATTAAGTTTATTGTTACTGTACTTTCAAAATAATTATCACTTAATTTTAATCTGTGCTTCTTACATTGTTATGTGAATTATTGATTCAATTAAACTACCGATTCCACTTTTGTAGCCTTTAAAGGTGAGGTTCCCAATTTAACTTAATTTTTTGTACATGGCATATATATTACACAGTAACTTGACTAATTTTAAATCAAGTTTGTTTTTTTTTTAATCGATAGTGTATGGTCTTTATTTATATATTTATTTTATCAAGATTTACTTCTTTCTTGTTCAGATATACTTTGTGTTTTTGGATAAAATCTTAAAGTATATCCTACTTTCTTGGATTTTTTTAAATGTAACTCAATAATATTAAATAGGGTTAAATATTTTACAGAGCAGCTTCTAATTCCAAACTAAGCCAAACTGGTTCTATGAATACTAAATGATTGATAACTGTCAAACGAATAAGAAAAGTGATAACCGTGCCCTGTACATACTATACATTTCTGAGAGTTTTTTACTATACATATTTTGAATCCAAGAGAACGAACCTACCGCCGTCTCCTGGATAATTTAAAATAATTCAACATTTATAACCAATTTTCAGCAAATTACAATTTAAATAGCAAATTTACATTTTAAAATGAAATTTTATCAACATAAATAATATGAATATAATAATATTAAATAATCATTACGATATCTTGCGTTATTTTAACAAATTACGTTCATACATTAAACATGATACAAACAATTTAAGGCTAAGGACAGAATGGACGCAAAAACGCAGCGCGCCCGCTCATAAATCGCGCGACGGCCGCTCGAGCGTCATTTTAAACAATTCAGTGGTATAATCGTACAAATGTTCCTTGGCCATTACGAGGGTTTCACAGGTTTTTCTTGTGCCTCATGCATTGGTGAGCGCGCGGTGTTGTCTTTTATGTTGGTGGTGAGTAGAAATGATAAACTGAAGCGGATATTCATATTGCTGTTGTTACTATTTCGAAGAATATCTTTTTTGAAGGACTTTCTCGTAGTATGAAAATTAATCTTTTAAAAATATTGAGTTTCTCTTTAAATCTAATCATCTTTATTAAAATTGGACCGAATGATCACAACAGCTAACTGCAAGTAACACTGAAAGCAAATAAAAAAGAAAAGGTTAATTATTTAGTTTAGTAAATTATTATTTGAATGTTTTCCTTATTCCATTTTATTTATTTTTCATTAACAATAACTTTATTTTAGAAAAACTAAGAATTAATCCCTCCCGCCTCAGTTCCATATTTCAGAAAAGTGAAACCAAAAGAGGCAGCTAATTTTGATCTTGCTTAGTTACATATAAAAAACACAATAAATTAAAATTGTGAGAACAAAGCAATCGGTAATCCCTTTTCACTTGCACTAACTGCCATCATATGTATTTATTTATGAGTTTCGCGTTTCGATGTCTCTGCGACGCGTTTTTGTCCACAGTGTATAATAAGCTTAGTTCGGAATCCTCAGATTTGTACGGTCCTGTTACTCCACGCCTTACTTGGAGTGTTAGATTTATTGTCTCTCCTATACTTTATTTAAAAACGTCGGTATCGAACTGAGTTACTTAGGGTACAAGACTTGTCTTATATCACAGCCCTGCTAGTACTTTGTCATGTCATGTCAGTTATTCTGTATGAAAGTTCTATTAAATTCGTCCACGTTTTGTTTATGATGAAATTATAATAATAGATATAAACATTTTTTTTCTTTTTTTACCTGTAATATACTAATTAATATTAATACATTTATTTTGTTCTCACCGCAAACAATTAAGGAACTTACTACCTTTAATACACAGAACATTTTAACACATTATTATTTGTGGGAACTATTGCCCGTACTAGGTGTTAAACCGTAGTTGGACTTTATCCAAAAGTGGTCTGCTTAGATCCTGTCTGTTCCACTCATGTATCTACCGTTAAGCAGTTGTATTTGCATGGTTATGGAATATGACAGTGAAATTATATATAGGGTATAGATATAACCATTAGACCGTAGTCAGGGGGGAAGGGGATTGTTAGTAATGGCACCTAACAGCCTCATAGTTGGCAAACTCTATCAACTTCCACGTGGTTCTCCTTGTATTTATTTCTAGTGAAATTAATCAAGACGGGCTGACTAATCTGCTTTTATCTTCACCCATCATCTCTCAGCGCCTCGTCAGCGTATACCGATAACTCAAGCACAGTTATCATTCTATTTTCGCACATTTAAAAAAAAACACAGGAATGGAAATTGGTTCGGTATTCCAGGAGTTCGCAAAAGGTTTATTAAAATTGGTTATTTTTGTTATTGATCTTTACAATAACCAGATAAACCATACGAAATTTAAAATTGCCAATTTTCATGTTATCCTATGTAGGTATATCTTATGGTTTTATGTAAGTGAGGGTCGTGAACTCGTGAACTATTAAGTATATTGTTATAAATGCTAAGTCGTGTAACATAAGGGGATTGTTCTTAATGGGGTCTAGCGACACTATTGCTAGTAATATACTCTGGTAAGTTGACTTTTATTCTGGAACGAAAGCTATATCGAATATTTTTTATGTAATTTAAAATAGCAAATAAGCTGATGGAAAGTTGTAATTCTTGGTGAATTCATCACAATTGACCGAAATGAACTAATTTGACTGCATTCTCATTAATTATTACTCAGTGGTACCCAGTCAGCGTACTGATAGCACAGATGCTGTTACAATCTTCATCCGTTGAAAAGTTGTATTCTCAGTTACAATAAAAAACTATAATCGTTTTTATATCATTAACTTATAAACAACAAAAATCAACAGACAATCATTGACAACAGTGGCTCTCAAACTTCGGTATATAAATTAGACGAGTCGTTTATAAAGTGTAAACCGTACGATCGCGCGGTCAGCCGCTGTGCGCCGGACAATTAATTACCGAACCAATAATATGAGTTCTCACTTGGACGCGTATTAACAAACTGCCATTGAGTAAAACTTAAATTGATCACACGCTGCGTTGTGGTACAAGTTAGTATCGATTTACGATTTCAAACAGTTACTTTTTTTACTAATATTTTTTTTATTATTTTTTATATAGGTATATATACGTCACTTATATATATTTTTATGCAACTTAAATGACCAAACAAGCTGACAGCTCACCTCATAGTAACCGTCGCCTATAAACATGAATAGTACCATGGACACTACTATACTGTGCTACCCATGATACCCTTTATGCGTTGCCATTCCTGAGGACTAAAGTGGTATGCCTTTGTACCCTATCTATCTATATATATTCCCTGAATCATTAAAAATTTCGCTAATTTCTGGTAAGTTTTAAAATTGCAAATGTAATGTTTTTGCTATTAATTAATAATTTCAATGCGGAAAAAATACTGTAATATTTATATACTTTTTGTTTGACGCTAGAAAATATAGTAGTATAAGAACCATAGTAGGTAACATGCTGAAACAGGGCCAAGTTTGTAGTAGAAAAAGATTCAATCAAATTTGACTATTGGGCATTATTTCTGCCTAGTCTAGTATAATATTTATTTACCTGTCTATCACTCTTTTTATTTACTATTAGAATTTGATCACCTGCTCAGAAAAACCGCCAAAGTAACTTGACAGTTATATTTTGTAAATAGGTAGATAATTTTAAAATACGCAATAAAATACTCATAAACAAATAAATCACTTGCACCACGCATGGAATTTGTTTAATAAATCCGTCCTCGCGCCGGTATCTAGCGCATTAATCGTGCACAGAGATACCGGAACGAATAGTGTCGGTTGCTAACAAGCCCTTTTCAAAACCAGCCAACTAAACGTTTTGTGGCGATTAAAAAATTAAATAGTCAGGCGTGAATGGATGTTAGCTAAGTTGGTTCAGTATAAAAAATGAAAAGGTGAAATTGTGTTTACGGTTACGAAATTTGAGGTTATATCTAAATTAGAGAAGATTTTGATTAGAAATTAGTTACATTTGGATTTTCATGTTTAATTTCCAGAATCAAATATGCACCTTTGTAGAATATTTATTTTAATAATAACAATACATTTTAATAAAACTTTGAAATAAATACCAAAATTATTTAAGAAAGATATGAATATATGGGAAAGCATTTTTTATTCTAAATATTCCAAATAAATAAAATGCAGATATTAATATAAAATCTCAATCTAGATGACTCGGTTTATACGAGTATTTATTATTAAAAATTGTAATTAAAATTAAGTTGATGATTTCATATTTGTCTCTAACAATTTTGAGTATGCAGATCCCCAAAATGGTCCCGGCACCTCCTTCTATTAAAATTACCAAAATAATAGGTGATTAATCTCGGGAACCACAAAAACCCCGAATTTACGGCCCTGTCAAAATAAATATAAGTCGAGATCCGTTTAACGAGATGGTGTTTTTTCAAAGCCCAAATTTAGATGTTTAACAAAACATTAAAAAAGGTAAAAGACGAATGTTTTTTTATTAATTGGGTATCGAACGAGATAGGGCCTTGTTTTTTTTTAAATGTACCTTCGTATTATACGTACATTATTATTATTAGGGAGAAATATATACGCATATGGGCATATTAACGCCCGTTTGGATTTGTTTTCTTTGGGGTGGGCGGATATTGAAGATATTGAGCTAATAGTTTATCATGTGAACGAATGACTATATGCAATTAACATTCATTCATTGATAAATAATAGAAAAATAATAGACAATAGAAAAGAGCAAATGTTTTTTTTTATTTTTGTTTACAATAAATTAGTTAATAATTTATTACTTCTCATTTATTATACTATGAAACATGTATAATATGGAAAGTTAATGCCTCATGCTTTATATTCATTACTTTATATTACTTTATATTCTTTTCTTCTTTTACACAAGTTGGGTCTTACTGCTCACAGTGTGAAAGTTCTGTGTATTCTCTTTGTTAAGTGTAAAAAAAGTGATAGTCATATGTAAAAATATATAAGAAACATATTCAACTTGTGAAAGTTCTTCTTTTTTGACAGTCAAAAATACACTAAAGAAACTATCGACAGCCTAAATGTCTTGTCAAGTGTTGTCTAATATATTTAGTTACACTCAAAACTCACACGAATGAAAGACCGATTGAACGAATGGCTCGTAGATTTCGCCAAGTGTGCGCCGCTCCTATCGCGATCTTATCATTACGTTCCGAGAAGGACATGTGTCGACCAATAAACTAATTGGCCGGGGAATGCTCGAGCTGCGCCTCAAGAAATTTATTTTACTGTTTTATTTTTATTTATTCGATGCGATAAAACAGTCGCACTAAGGCGAGGCGTAACGAAACGCGGTATTTCGATTCGATCTCGATACAAAATGTCTTAATTAATTTATATTTAAGAAAGCGTTCGGGTTTTGGTAATTAGATGTATGGGGAATTGGTGTTTGTAATGGAATATTGCCGATTCAATAAGTGGGTTTGAGAATTTGATGATTTCATTATACTTGATATTATATATCTTTTCTGTATCATTTCTTCTCTAATCGTTTTTCTGCGCGTCATAGAATAATGCAGTTGATAAGTAATTAAGATTTAAACAATAAAAATATTATTAAACCACATGATCAACGTGCAAAATTTATAATTATTAATTAATCTTCTTATTTTTTTTAATAAACTAAATAAGTTCTTCAACATTAAAACTGCCAAAATGTCACAGAAATAAGAAACAATTTGAAAATTGTATCTGTCAGGACAGATCATAATTAATGTGTACTCATATTACAATACCAAAGTTGTATTTTAGATTACAAAACCCCAGAATATCATGGTACATTGGTTTTATATTATTAGAAATAATCACGCAAATAAATTGATCCTAACGCTATCATGATCAGCGATTGGACCCGACACCCACTGCGATGTGCGCGGACGCAGCGCAATATCAATCTCGGCTGGTAATAAAGAGTTGAAGGGCCTATAGCCATTGTTTGTTATTGCTTTTGAATACGTTTTGAATGCAGTTTTACCTGTGTGAAAATTTTATAAGACGTATCTGGGTACTTCTGGAAACCGGAGTCAGGCCGGAACTGATAAAGCATCTTTTATGCTGATTATCTAACCCTATCAACTTTATCTGATTTTTTTATAGTATTATATTATGATTGGGTGAAAAAATATCCTGCTATTATTATTATTTTTAATAAAACATCACGAAAAATTCGTGATGTTTTATTATAACACTTTGGATCGTTTAAACAACGTCTCCTTGATGTAGACATCGCTATAATTTTATTTTAATTAATACAAACACTGTATTAAATGTGCGCCTACCCCCACATAAAATGCCAAAAAGGTATGTACGGATAAAAGCTGATAGAAACAGCTGGTAGATTTCACAGTAATAAAATATAAAAAAAAGTATAAAAAACTTCCCAAAAATTTCAAAAAGTAAATTTTTTTAACTATGTGTTATTATTAATATTATAATTTGAAAATTTCTATAGACAAAAATTAAATGCCACCTGTCCCAGTCTTTAATATCACTACACAAAAAAAAAAAATTTAACGCAAATAAAGTAATCTTAAACATTAAAACATCCGAGATATAATTAAAGTGGGTTTATCTCTACATTACCTCCTCTTAAGGCTTAATGGCGATTGCGAGCGCTCTCTAAGTTTAACTTTAAACTTAATTTAACTTATTTTGTTATGATTGAGCGCATTATCAAGATTTAAACTTATCTTTTAAAGAGAACGCTGCGTTAACTGCCCGTTTTAATGGTTTATATGATGAACTATAGCTATTGCCTGTGGCTACGGTTGCATTTAATTTAAAATAAAATATACCTACGGACTGTTACTAATAATATAAATATGAATATAAAAAATGTTATATTTAGTATTTGGTAATCACAGTGTATTCTGTACATTAAGAAGTTCTTGTACTTGCGTCAATTTTTTTAATGGATGATATTGATATGGTAACCCTGTCTGCGCGGAGGGAAAGGGATTGTTAGTGATGGAGACTGATAATCCCATTGCTAGCAATATACCCAGCCAGGTCGACCTCCTCGCGGTTCCCCTTGGAAACTATCATGGTTTTTTTCTGATGAATTCATCATGATGGGCTAACTGGCCTGTTTTCATTCTCATTTATCACCTTTCACTGGTGCTCCGCCAGCATATCCTGTTAGCGCAGGCGGGGTTACCATTCCATTTTCACCCATAGAAAAAACCCTGTCTGCGCTGTCAGTAAGTGTATGTTGGCGGGACAATACCGTATGCTTGTTTACTACCTCAGTGGTATAAAAAAAACACCAGTGAGAGATGATAGGCGAGGATGAAAGTACGTCAGTTAGCCCATCATAATAAACATACCTGGAATATCGTATGATGGTTTTCAAGGGGAAACACGTGAAGGTCGTGATCGGCACCTGACAGATATATTGCTAGCAATAGGACAGTCCACATTACCTGTGCCATTACTAACAAATACCTCCCTCCCTCACCATATTTGCAATGGTTGCTATCTTTCATTTCCTTTCATTAGATGGATCGTCAACTTGTTTATTATTTCATTAAATAATGAAAGAAAGAAATATTTGTTTAATTTCACACATAATAATAAAAAATATTTAACAATAAACAAAAATATTACCTAATATTTAAATATTTTATAAGCTAAAAGCTTTATAATTGCAATAAAAGTTTAAAACTTTTAAATATATTTTTATATGACATAATTTTTTTTTGAGATCACTGCCAATTATTAGGGTGACTAGAAGGTTTTTGGCGAAATTTGGTAGAGGTTTCTACCAGCCAATGTGATATCTCTTTATAAAGACCCATGACGTCGGACCCCACGGGTATAAGATATATAACTTGTCGACTACTACTAATTTCGCTACTGATATATCTACAAAATCCAAAATGTATGTACTCCAAGATTAACTAAAAGAGACACTGAATATGGAGCTCATTTAATCAAATTAATGCCTATTGTCATATATAAATATTTTTAAAATTCTTGCATTACAAATTTTGAAAATGTTCGATTCCAGTCATGCCTTACCTCAGTTACTTAATTTCTAAAAATCTTTTAAGAGTAAGCTTTATATGAGATTGTGAATATCGGATTTTTTTATATCAATAAATTTCCTTAACAATGGGTTAAATATAATACGAGTCGTATTACACTCGGTGAAATACATTGTCCAAAGCTGTGATCATAAATTAAATGTAATTAAAGGCTTTTAACTTGATATATAAGTCGTTAAAAAGTCTCTCCATAACACAGTTCTTAATGGCTGCCTCAACAAATATTATAACTCATAAAGCATATCTTTTAGGGTCATCTTTGTAAATAAATATTGTTTTGAAGATCTCACGTAGAGTTTTTGATTCGTATAGTTTTTATCGTTATTAATATTTATTGTTTTATCGTTTATATCTAAGGAACATATTTACCTATACTGACCTAATGTTTTTATGTCAGTTTGGTAATATACCATGTATTACCGTTGCTTTATTTTTTGCGCATTCATCAGGAGGCATGGCACTATCCCCGTCAAGCCGAACAGAATCGTACTAGATTGGCAATTGCACGGCACCATAATTATAAAAGAATAATAAAATCAAAATATTTCGTTTATTACAAAATCTAAATAGTAAATTTAAGAATAAAGTGTTTTCTTTAGTAGAATATGGTATTATAATGAAGTCATTATAATTATTATAGAAATAATATAAATACGATCATTATACACGTTAATACGGTCACTATAAATGTTCAATTGATTAGATAACAATTTATAACAAAATTGTTAAATAGGTGCTTTCATAGACTGTAACTGAAATAAATGACTTAGTTTTACTTGAGATCTCACAACTTATTGTAGGTAGTGATAGAACTGCGAGATTTAGTATTTTTTACATTTGTTTCTTATGGGATTTTATTTACAGATATAGTTTAATCTCATATAATATATATCTCATAAACATCGTTTTTGGTTACTAGACCATATTTGATTTTGGAAAACTTTATATATATATATAGATCAGAACAGTACACCTAATGGTGTACTGCTGGGAGGAAAGGGATTGTTAGTAATGGAGACAGAATCCCATTGCTAGCAATATACCCAATCAGGTCGACCTCCTCGCGGTTCTCCCTAGAAACTATCATGTTTAATTCCTGATGCATTCATCATGATGGGCTAACTGGCCTGTTTTCATTCTCATCTATTACCCTTCACTGGTGCTCCGCCAGCGTATCCCGTTAGCGCAGGCGGGATTACCATACCATTTTCACCCATCAAAAAAAAATGGTGTACTGCTGTGGTACTGTGTTTGTTACTGTAGGCAAGGATTCTCTCATAATAAAATAATAGCTCAATTATCAATATCAAAGTGCCACATACATACAATGAACAATAAATCATAACGCCACGACGACTAGGACCAGCATACATTATCTGTGTTTGACATCAAATCATTTCTGAGAATGACATTGTACTCGTAGGTATATTATAGACAATGATTGTAATCTTCGATTATAAAGAGTTAGTAGTAATAGTATACCAAACTGAAACCTAGTGATAGTACCTGTTCGTGAAACTAAAAACTTGCTATTAAAAGCATACTCGAAATGTCAATATAATTTTTTAATTTTTCGTACAAATCACGTGGATATGTAACTTTTTTTTTACAAATTATTCTCAAACTAACTTTTACTCACAATTTAATAAGCGTGAGCGAGATGTTTATTAAACAAGATGTTTATTAAGAAGACGGCTTTCCCCGCTTGATTCAATATATAAAGTATCTTATGTGGTAAGTTAGGTTATATACCTATCCGTGTACCCAATTTCATTCAAATCTGTTCAGTCGTTTTTGCTTGAAAGTATAACAAACATTCATCCATCCAAATATCCTCATAAATTTTCGCATTTATCATAGTAATAGGATTAGTAAGGGTTTTGTTATACTTCTTGGAGCAAGTTGTTCTGATTCATAGACGCAAGTTACTTACTTTATAGTTAAACCATCTACATCCAGTGGTTCCTTGTAACAAAAGTGAGGTTGTCGCTCCATCTAGTGAGGGGTCATACAACATTGCATTTGACTGTACCTATGTTACATACCTAACAACGAAGATAATGTTTTAATATTTTTTATTAAATCGCAACATTAGTTTTCTGACTGACAAATACGTTTAGTTTCACCTTTTATCTCAATTGTGATGGTACTGTTAACAACAAAAGAACTTAAAATAAATTGAATATAAAATTATTTTAAATTTTTTAACTTCGTTAAAATTTATCAACATTTTGTTAAATTTATATGCTTTTTAATAGTAAAAAGCATATAAATTTAACAAAACAAAACAAAAATAGAATAAGTAATATAGATTACTTATTCTATTTTTGTTTTCACTATATAAGGAGGACACATCTTATAGAGTAGCTTAACACAAATTCTGTACTTTATGTAGTTGATCACAAGGGAATGTTGCTAGATAAGGTAAATAAGATAAATGGATACTTATTCGTATTTAGATTTGTAACATTAAAAAGTTATTATGCCCAGCTAATGCTATGACAGCATAATTAAATAAGGACATTACAGTAAAATGACTATAGCCACATTAAAATCACCAATAACCGATAGCTGCTTACATTTGCTACCACCACTGCATAGATGCTAATCCTAGTATTATTTTATGATAAAAGAGTTAGAAAAATAAAGAATCTTTGAATTCTATATTATGTTTAAAAGTACCTATAAAAGAAATCTATTGAATATTTATCTTTTTAACGATTTTTTCTATTTTAATTTTGTATGTGACTGTACAAATCACAGCACGATGACTAATTAGCATATCCCTCAAGCTGTCACACGATGACTGAGGAGTTAATTGAATGCCTCTGAGCGAGGTAATGTGTACAATGACTGGCTGTGACCGGCGGCGCTGCTCGCACTGCGCTGATGTTTTAATTAGCTTACAATCTTTGTATATTTATATTGCATTGTATATTAACTATACAAGTTATTACAACTAACCATATTAAATAAAGTAGCCTGAAGGATACAGAATAATCGAAACATCTAAAGAATAAAGCTTATTTCCAAGTACGCATTTTAGTGTGAAGGAACGGAGATCCGTTGAATTTTTTTTACAACACAGTGGGTAAACGAGTATGCGTCTCACCTGATGGTAAGTGACTACCGCCGCCCATGTTCACCCACAACACCGACGGCATTGCAGGTGTGCTGCTGGCCTTTTAAAAATACATTTAATCTATAGATATAGGTCAATTTTAGCGTGTTATTGTGAAATTGGATTAAAAATATGTGTGAAAAGTAAAGATGTAGAGTATATTTCACAAAAATCACTACACTTTATGTATACATATTTTTTTTAATTTAACATAGTATTGTATCGTACGTCACGGTATGATTTTATCGTCACTTTACTATTATAATAGGAAATCCAATATACGAGTATACTCTATTATATTAAAGACGTTGCCAATTTATCGTCGATAGTAACGTCATGTTCGTGCAAGTGTATGATTTCGGAAAAGTAATAACTTCATACTATTAATTTTCCTTTTTTTTTATATCGTAAAGATAAAATAATATCGTACTATAATGTGGGATAAATACAAGTATGAAAGAGCCTAAAAAGGTATTACTAACTATTTTGTTGTTGTTGTAGTTGTAACATCTTGGTTGTGCATATTATGCATTTAACACATTAACAAGATTTAACTAATATTATTTTCGTGGGGGAAAGGGATTGTTAGTAATAGAGACCAAGAATCCCATTGCTAGCAATATACCCAGCCAGGTCGACCTCCTCGCGGTTCCCCCTGGAAACTATCATGGTTAATTTCTTATGAATTCATCATGATGGGCTAACTGGCCTGTTTTCATACTCATCGATCTCCCTTCACTGATGCACCGCCAGCGTCTCCCGTTAGCGCAGGCGGGGTTACCATTCCATTTTCACACATCAAAAGAATATAATTTAGTCTTCAACACTTCTATACAAGTGCCAAAGGAATCTAAATAGATTCCTTTGTCATATGCAGATGCATATCGTACGTATAAGGTAGATTTGTAGCAAAGAGATTGCTATTGATGAAGTATAATGGCTACATTGTTAATAATGTAATCTATCAGATAGAGCTCCGTGCCCCCCTTGGAAACCATAGCCACGATGGACCAACTAATCTGTTTTCAACCTCACCTATCATCTCTGACTGGTACCTTCCCTACCAACGTATAACTGTATATAGTGCAAGTGGAGTTACCATTTCATTTTCATACCAATAAATAAACACCGTTTAATACTTTTCTCTTTCTTACACGCTCGGTGGCGAAAATGTATTATATCGACAAATTTGGTCAGTACTTGTATAGGGGGATTGTATAACAACGTACACTCAATACTATATGCCATAAAGTATACATAAATTATATGACGTTCATGGTGTTTCTCATATCCATATATATAATAAACGGTTGCCACTTTCCGTCAGTTGGGCTGTCAGCTAACTGTACATTAATAATATATATACACATTGCTATTAATCAGTTTGTATATGACTGTCAGATGCCAATTATTTATATATTTTAATTTTTAACGTTCAAACTACAATCATGAGTCAACAACACCTTAATTGTGTTTCAAACATCTTCAGTGAGATAATGATCATTAAAAACCACATATCATTATAATGATTTAATGATTAACGACAGCGATCACGCTCGTAATGATGGCTAATGATTCCGGTTTGTTTTTGTGAAACAGTAAGTTTGTTATGTGTATTCGTTTTTAGGGTTCATTAAAAATGTCATGTAATACCCCTTCCATACACGTATTAAATAGATAAGGCGGAATACATTACTAATTGTACTACAAACACCCATAAAAAATATTCTTTTGGTGCCGTTTATAAAGAGAAAATATTTTTTGTAATTTTGTAAGTTGTAGTAGATTTTAAAATAGAGGAGGTTTTAGTTCTTAATTCCAATTAAAGTGTGTTATGTTTAGGCTCTGGTTTATCTCGAGTTAGCTGTTAGACATTAATTAGTTAACATGTACATAATTCTAAAATGACTAATTTAGATACCACTGTTTATTTCTAGTAAACAGTTGTGAAAAAGATTGTAGTTTTTAATATAATAATTATTTTTAAATATAAAGGTTGGAAAATCAAAGTGATAATTAACAGTATTTACAAATATACCTAACACCCTATTCGTTTGGAGGGAGATATTATAATAAAAATTTAACGTCTCTTATTTAAAAATAAATAAACAGATTATTTATAATTTAGATTAACGTTTTATAAAAATTATCACACAGTCCAATATAAAACATAAAAAAAGTGTTTTTTGATCAACCTGTAGTATATAATTTCATTTCATATAATTAGGTATAAGTAATAATTTATATTAGAATGTTATGGCACGCACAAAATAAGCAGAACAGACAAACCTTTGTTGTCTTCAATATGCCTGTTTGTTATTTTGGTTTTGTGGTGAAAATAAATAATTATTAAAAGAAGATACTGAAATTTAATTTTATGAGATCCATTACATTGCTACAATAACCATAAAATATCTCTAATATACAGAACCTTTATCTTATAATGGCTTCGTTTTTACCACATTTTATTAGATATCAAAAATGATTCATTAGTCCACAGGATGACTGTGCACTTTGCCTCCTGACTTCGCTTTATCGCCAAACTCTGCTCGACTCTAATGATTTATTGTTGAATGAAATCCTAAGTATTTGGTAGCTAACCGTTTCGAGTGTTTATTCAGTGCCATCATTAATCATCATTATATTTATAGATAATTGTTGAACTCAAACTTCATTTTATAATAGCTTTATAGATCCTCCGTATCATGTTTATAAAAAGAATAGTGATAGTACTAGAAATTTCTCATGATGACATGACCGTAAATTTTTCTACAGTTAAAATTGAAAAATATTCATCGTGTCCAATTTTAGATTTCATTACGTCTATCTGTATAAGGGTTTATCCAAACGTTGCAACTTAGTAATTGTTAAAATCAATTCAGGCTTGACAAGTATCACAAAATCCAAATATCCTAATATTCATTCTCAAGTCCTTTGTAGTTTGATATACATAATTCAGGTTCAGATTCAGGTTTAAATTCCAAATTTATCTGAGTAAGGAATTTAATGCATTGCAAGGGGTCAGTGGATGCAAGTGGCTCAGGACCGTTCCTTATTGTCTATGGGGTAGGTCAACAGTGGACAGGTAATGGCTGAACTGATGAAGTAATTTAAATCAAATATGGAAAAGTTAACTACAATATTATAACAACGGATGGAACTTTCAGTTAATAATTATAGTCATTCAAAGCGTTCTTTTGTCCATCCACATGATTTATATCGTTAACTCTCTTTATCATAAGTCATTACTTGAGTTTATTACAGTCAACTTTATCATTTTTGTATATCCGATACAAACCTTAAGATAATTTCTCTACGAATCACGGGTAGAATCGTAAATATCATTGCATGATTGATAACATAAATCAAAATTTACTCTGTAATGAGTATTCTTGTTCACACACTTACTATCAACATTCGAAAGGTCACTTCGATTTGATTAATTAATTAAATTGCACCTATTTGCTTGGATCGATAAAAAATCGATTCAGCAATTTTCAACCACCGCCAGTTAAAAATGGACAACACTATAAGATGTAACATGTTTATCATCTCACTAACACATCTCTGAAGTCAAATAACCAACACGAAAACAAGGTAGCAACGTTCGCCTCACCCCGCCGCCCGCTCGCACCCACCAGGGGGCCATTGTACAGCCCAGATAAATGAACCAGACCCCAGAATGCTTAATATTATAATTTGATATTTTAAAATGGATAAAGATATTAAAAGTCACGCTCTTGGGTGTTTATTTAACGCTCACTTGAACGATGTTGAATTATGTTTTAGTCTTTTTTTTTGTTAAGTTATGATTAGTTTTTGGGGTCAACGGTCTACACGATATTGGGAGGTTGTGAGAATTATGTGTATGTAATGTACACGTATGTATGTACTCACGCTGAAATTCCGGCCTTGACTGGAAATATGAGGTAGCTCACAGTCACTGAGCCAGTTTTGGCGAGAGTTGTTTGTTTTTTACTGAAGGATATAATCCGAAATGAACATACTTGCAAAACCAACGACTAGTATAGTCCAGAATTAGTAAGCTGATATCCCAATAGGTTTACTACATGTCGAAAAAAAATTTCCCTAATTAGATGGAGTAACGATCTTAAATGTATGGCAGAAAGTCCGATGGATGCAGGCCGTTCCTTCAGACAAGTATATGGGGAGCAATGAGTAGACAAAAGGCTATCTGAAAAGTAACCAGAACAATATATCGGCATGCATTAGTAGGTATTTCAGTCGAGTATTTTATTTATATATAAAACTATTAAAGTAATAACTTTTTTCCCGCTACTTCATACACGTGGATTTCAGAAGTAGGAAATTCAATCATCCAAAGGTCGTTAGAAACTTTGACATTTATAATTTTAATAAGATATTCTACTTATATTAAATAATTGGATATCTGCAAGTTGAAAGGAGTACCGCTTTCACTCAGATAATGCTATTTGCCATTATTGGTAACCACTTCTAGATAGTGAATCAAAATAAAACATACACCAGATTTTAAGCTAGATTTTCAGAAATACAATTGTGAAAATGGCATCCAATTTCATGCAGTACTTTTTGCTTGATCCCGAAACAAACATACATAGCGACTTACACAGTCGGACTAAAATTACTAAAAATTAATGTTTTGGCAACTATTGGTCTTACTAAGATCCCTAATCATGTAGGTACATCATCTTTCATATACAGACATCGTCTAGATACAATTTTATTATATTAGTAAGATTATATCGCAAATTTTTAAACTAATATATTTTGAAATAGGCAACGATAGTGGGTTGGATAAACACTTTTACTGCTAAGTTAACCAGCTCGCCGTATGAGAGAAACTTAATATCAACTTGAAGTACTACATATCATTACTCACTCAAAAGTAAACTGTGCGAGCAAGTTTGACAGGCAAAAAAGGCTACTGTGCCGACTAACAACGTCATTAACAGTATGACCGGTTAACTATAAGAGCAAATAGGCTATAAGCTTATACCTTATTATAGTAGGGAGACCACACGATACTAGCAGGGATGAGGATATCTGTTTTTATTTCCAAATACTTAAAACAGAATAGTGGCTTTCAATAAATACGTTATTTTAAAATTAATTATTTTATTTTTACAGGTATGTATTAATACGGTCGTGTGGTCCCAGCATAGAATATTGATCCCTTTCTTTCCCATTGATGTCGTAAGAAGCGATTAAAGGAACTTAATGGTCAAGAGATGAGCAGCAGCGTCTCTTTTAAAACAATTTTAAATCCTAACTGCGGTTGCAACCCGCTTGCTAAACTAGGCAGCTATTAGCAAAATCCTCCTAGGGGGAGGCCTATGTTCAGCAGTGGATAGTTTAATGGCAGTTGCCATCATCATGTATATTAATCACTTCATAAGATATATGGAAGTACTGTTGCAATTATTACTTTTTTTATAGTTTCAGTCAACAGAATAAATGTAATATCCGTTGTACAACTTTTTTTTTATTTTTTATTTTTTTAGATCTCATAACTTATGCCTGGGATATGTTTCGTTATAACACACAAAGTAAATAAAAAAAAAATTATATTATCCAATATACTCGTACATACAAAAGATAATATTATATTTTTTATTCGCCAACAATCTCCGTGGCATCTGTCCCACCATACTTGAAGCTATGGTATCCAGAACATAACTGCTTGAATAAACATCGTTAACAGTGATAGATATGGGTAGTTACGAAAATAAAGCAAAATATCGCGCGCTTAACGAGTTAGTCTACCATCTTAATAACACAACAAGATTCTTCAATTTGTAAGACATACGTTGCCCTTTATTACGACCGTTTAAAGCTCATACTTGAATAAATACCGCAATGTATTTCAACTGGACGATTTCTAACAGTATTCAATATTATAAATCTTTACTTGGTAGCGTGAGAGGAAGATATCCCGCTGTGACGTAATAATTCTAACTTTATCCCTTTCATATCAATCGATGTGTGTTATTTCTGTCCCACTCGCTCGTTGACAAACAGTTTAGTGGCGTGATTGCTTCGTGAGTTATAAATGTTTAGAGCGAAATATTATTTAATTGGATAATTAATAACATCTTATAAGACATGTATTGAATTGAAATATGGTCGGCGAAAAGTGGAAGAGTGGTATATTATTTTTATCAAACTGAATTTGACAAAATATTTCTGATATCCCATCTTAGATTATAATTGCGTGGAGTGTAAGTAAACCAAATAAAATATGTAATTTTGGATCACTTCTATCAAAAATAGAAATATTTTAATATTAGGTAAGTGTATTTTTCATGTGTGAACTTTTTTATTAATTTTGTCTTTACCATCGCAACTAATTCGCAGTGAATCATTTTATACTTTATTGAATCATACTATTGGACACCATTAATACAAATGGATCTATTAATCCATCACTATATATAAAAAAATCTGTTTTTACGGTTCCGTATATAGAGGAACTCTTAAGGTGCTACTTTGTCCGTTCATCCCTCCTTCCATCTGTCACAGCGTTATATCTATATCAGCAACTACTAATACGTACTATTTATTGATTTAATAATTGAAAGAGTTTTACATATTTTTGGCTCGCATATCTTGCAATGGAAATAATTAAAAATATTTTTGTTTTTATTGCTAAGGTGTACAAAAGGAATACTCAAAAGTTAATCTATTAGTCTTATTAGTGAAATACCTTTTTTTTTTGATATTTTAAAACTAACTTTTATTCACTTTTATGATGGGTAGTTTATTAGTTATGGTATAAAATTTCATAAAACGTCGTCCCCGTTATTTCCGTACTTTCTGAAGTGAAAAATCTTTAATAATTATAATATATAAAGATATATGTGAATATTACAGAAAAAATAAAACAATTTTTCCAACTAGCACCGTTTTTGAGAAATTATCAGAAAATCTCCAAAACAAACATAAATATGCGGTTCAGTTTTCAACCACAGTTATGATACCAAAATAAGAAATTATATCAATATACTATTAATATATATAATAATAATGGCTATTGTGTTTATATTTAATAAGAAAAATAGCATTTTTATTAAGATCATTTTATCTCATAATTATATATTTATGTACTCTCGACGTGTAATTTCAACCCACACCTAACCGGATTTTTTCGGGGGGAAAGGGATTGGTATTAATGGACTTTTATAGCCCCATTGCTAGCAATATGCCCTATCAGGTCGACCTCCACGTGGTTCCCCCTGGAAACCATTATGAAGAATTCTCTTTGAATTCATCATGATGGGCTAACTGACCTGCTTCATCCTCACCTATCATCTTTCACTGGTGCCCCGCCGGTGTATACCGATAGCGCGGGTGGGGTTACCATTCCATTATCACCCATTAAAAAAAAACCGGATTTTTTCTATATGGAATCTTTGAACATTTCATTAGATGAATGGATTGATCCGATTCATAAATCTAACTGAATTTAAATGATTGTTTATATATAATATAAAAAATCATTTTGAATAGTTCAAATGATTGAATTCTCACTTACATTCACTTAAAAAAAATAGGTATACTGTCTTGGTATTTCTAAGTCTATACATGTTATGATACCGGGATTGGCTTGCGTGTGAAGTACAAAAGTTATGAATTAATTACACGCACACAGTACGCGCTAAATATATCGTGTACTTATTACTGTAATTTCAATATATTAATTGTAGGAATGTCTTTAATCAAACACGGAAAGCAGATATATATTACTTTAAAAGAAACATATTTTCATATCATGATAGGTTTAAATGATTAGATATTAGAATTTTGTTACAGCCAAATTTTAAATAAAAACACTAAATAAAGCCATATATTCATAAATATTTAAAATTAGTTTAAATTATCATTTGAAATGTACACATCTTCTATTTTTATTTTGGACGGGTTTTTTATATCTGCAAATTCAAATTTCATTAATATTGGCAGCAGAAACCTCGTTCTCTATTCAACCAAAAAATTCAAAATGTTCCTCGTTATTAAATATTCACGTCAAATAAATAATCATTAACCAAGATTTTTACGCTCATTAATCGCCTCATTCTCGAACTGTAGCAATTATTTTATATTATCTGCAGAGCCATAATAATCCATAGATTATAAACGCTAATTGGCACCCTTGTTTATGGTGTCGTTCGACTATTGGCCAAGTGTATCTCTATTAGATATTAAAAAATATTTTATGTGTTTTTTTATTAATATTTATTTTTATTGATCCTGTTATTGAATTACTCGTTTATGGTTTTTGTAGTGTCTGTAAAATAAATATGTAATTTTAACTGTTTATTAACTACTAATTTGTATAAATTATAATCTAAGGTATAAATATTATAATAAATTTTTGTCATTTATGGTTTTACAAAATTCATCGTTAATTGAATATTCTCAAGGCCATACTTTAGAAAGGCTTTTTTTATAGATTTGCTATGAAAAAGACAATCTAGAAAAATTACAATGAATCTTATTAAAAGCATAACATGTAAAAAATGCCAAGATTTGCAAAGTAGTAGTAGCAAAAAAAACCAACAAATTAGTTATTTTAGGTAGTGTCTACGGAAGTACTAAGGGAAGTGTCTATTTAATTTTGCTATAAGCTTTGTTATAACTTGGCAGTGCAATTGCCAAGTCATTATAATTATTTTAGAAATAAATATGTTAGACATCTATTGATACGGTCATTAAGAATTTTGATAAGTAATTGATTATATAACAGTTTATACTAAAGTTGTTGAATAAACGTTTTCGTAGACACTAATTAAAACTTACGTACAACTTTTTCTCGGGTAATCTTGTCCATCACCTACAAGAGCAATTCTTAATTTGAATGAATGAACGTAATTTTATAAAAATTATCTATTCATTTAATGAAAATTAATAATATAATGTAAAAAATTTTCATTTTTTCCTATCTTTATAAACGTTGACTATAATTCAAACTTGGGAGTTTGTGAGGTTGCTAGAAGTACCTTAGAATTTCGATAATCGGTGATTGTGTGTAATAAAATATAGAAACACCGTCTAGTTACAATTTTATAATATTAGTAACATTTATTGTAGTGTAAATAACTTTCGTAGGCGTATATATTTATAATACATAGTCGCATGTATGTTAAAACCTGTTACGAAACGCAACGTGGTCGTTCCAAACAAAAGCTAATTAATTCGTCTTAATACTAAAGTTAAACAGAATAATTATTTAAATAAGCTAGTAATTAACACGCGGTTGTATAAGCTCCGGCAATTTGTCCAGCACAACGAGTGAATGGGACCAATTATGAATGCAAGCGGATATAAAGTTGATGGAAGAGACCTATAACGGTTTTTAATACATGAAATTTGAATGACTATCCCGTCTGCGGTATTAGTATATGCTGGCGGGGTACTAGTGAGGGATGATAGATGAGAATGAAGTCAATTCAATTGTCAATTGATCCATCTTAAAGAATTCACCGAGAATTAACTAAGTTATTTATGAGAAAAGATTATTTTATGCAACTTAGAATGACAAACAAGTTGAGGGCTCACCTGATGGAATGTGATAACCTATAAATATGAGTAATACCATCGACATAACAGACTATACTGTTTCGCCCATGATGCCTCCCATGCGTTGCCATTTCTGAGGACTCTGATGTTATCCCTTTGTACCCTATAAATTCACTGCCATGTCCCACTCTTCAAACCGAAACACAACTGCTTCACGGTAGAAACAAGAATGGTACCACGAATGATCGATTTTGCTTGAGCAAACGTTTTTTTTTGTACAAAATCACACTAGTAATTTGCATTTAGGTTGATCTGACAAGCTTATATACTAAAATATATTAAACCCTTCCCTGTCCCAAACTAAAAAGGCCATTAAATTCTAATTATAAATTATCCTCGCGTATAATTATATCAATAAGGAGACTTAATGTATAACTTGAAACAGAAGATGGGAGGAAAAGTCATCAGTAACACATTGCTTCCTTTAACCAACACCAAAAGAGGAGGTTTCGAGTCAGTCAGCGGTGTTTTTGTTTCGTTTTATTAAACCTAAAATAGTAGTATTAATAGCATGTAATTATTATTATTTATAACGTAAATACTAGTTTTGTCATATATTTAGTACTACCTTTGCCTGTGACTTCATTAGCATATATATTTTGTATTAGCTTTTTCCCGAGTCTTTGTCCGACTGATTCAATATAAAGTAATCTAAGTTTTAAATTAGAGTAAAGCTTACACGTGTACAAAATTTTATTCAAATCCATTCAGTAATTTAAGCGTGATTGAGTAACAAATATACAAACATCCATAAGTCATTAGAAACGTTGACGTTTATAATTTTAATAAGATATCCTACTTATCTATACTTATAATAAATCTGTTGAGAGGTTAATTTTGTACATGAAATATATTTCCAAAATAACTATCAGGGGGTGATTAGTGATCGATACTAATGCCAAAAATGTAATCAGTAAACTTTTTGTCTGTCTGTCTGTATGTTCGTTATAGAAACAAAAACTACTCGACTGAAATAACTGAAATAACTTCTGAAATAACTGTAAGTAATGATGGATGAAAGAAAAAACATATTACTCCGATCGCAATTAATTAAGATAAAGACAGAAAGATGATGTTACGTGTTTATACTCTAGTGCACTTACATAAATGGCATTTCCATTAAATTTAAATCTGCATCAGACCTCATTTATGACCTCTCGTTTGAATACCTGAATGTTTAGTTATCACAATGAGAAATCTTATCTTCTCCTAAAGCTGTTTTTGAGGTGGCCAGAGCACAAATCAGTAGCTTAATTGTACCTTTGTCTATTTTTTTACTACGTATAAATTCTTATCGCCCTTCATTTGGTGGGCACTAAATAGTACAGCTGTGGCCGTTTCAATTTTATTTATAATTTACATTTTCTACAGGCTTTAATAAAAGTCTCAAATAGACTAAAAACTATTATGTGTTGTTTAATATCAACAGAGTTTACTGTGGCCCTCCTATATGGAGTCTGTCATATAATAAAGTTTTTTTTTTAACTCAAACCTAAATTATTAGAATAAATTCATAAAGCTACCTTTAGCTTTATGAATTTATTCTAATACTCTTTTTAGCTAAGTATTACTTTATTTAATAAATATTATATATTCGTAAATAGGTAAATAGATATTATATAATTTATTTTCAAATTCGAGATTTACGGACTAATAAGACGGGTCAAGACATATTTTGGCGTATTTTAGTTACTTTCGCAAGTATAGATAGTATTTTTAAAATCCAGGTTAAAAATATTTTCTAAATCGATTGGATTTCTATTTTAGTTTTAAGATTTCTTTTTTAGTAAAACACAAAAAAAGACCGATTCAAAACAGTCTATCAAGCAATACAGATTTTTTTTACATAACATAGATATTTGGGGGGAAAGGGATTGTTAGTTAATAATGTCCTCATTGCTAGCAATATACCCTATCTGATCGACGTCTACGCGTTTTTCCCTGGAAACCATTGTGATTAAGTCTTGCTGATTTAGTCACAATGGGCTAACTGACTTGCTTTCATCCTCACCTCTTCATCCCTCACTGATGCCCCACCGGTGTATATCGATAACGCAGGCAGGGTTACTATTCCATTTTCACACATACAAAAAAAAAACATGGATATCTAGAATTAAGAATATACATATTTCAATTACAAAATGTCATTGTACTTTTCCTTAATAAAATGAACTAATTTTTTACCACTCCTACTTTACCATATGCCTATAGTGAAATAATTTGGTCACATCACTAGACTTTTTTTAACAGTAATTCGAGATTTCGAATATTTTAATCTATTATGTCTTAAAATTTAATAGATTAGAGAATATAATACCGAAATTCTCAATATTTATAATTACCCTAAGACATATAATATATACCTATAATACAGCAGCGTGTAGGTACTAGAAGCACCTGCCTATGTTTTAATGACAGATATCTAAATATATAAATATCTCCATTACGCTCATAATCATTTTAAAATATAATAAAAAAATATATAGTATCTTTACAAACAGCTTGCAAATTAAAGTTTTGCTTTTTTAGTCCAACAATATTTTATATACATTCGATAATTAAATGTAATCCTTAACGCTTTTAACTTTAAGGTTTTCTTTACTATGCCCAACGTGAAGTAAGTACTCTTGCGCACTTAATAAAATAACTGAAACGAAAGGCTCTACCAATAGGAAAGCATGTTGAATTAGCATTATCTAGTGCATCACACCTTGTTGCACTTGTAGAAATTGTATATGGTTGTCTCACTCGGCTCTATGCATGAGAAGATGACTTATAACTATCCCTTTTCGACTCTATGCTACTGTTTTGTAGACTGCAAGTATTCTGGTTATAGAAAATATATTATTCTGGTAGTAATCTTAGTTTTTTTAGCATTCTGAATCATGTATTTAACAACGAAGCTCCACCCCGCAAAAACAACGATTTATTTAGGATTCGAATCTGGATCGGGAAATTATTTTTTAAAGCTTATTTTAACGTACATAGTACAATGATTATTAATTAACTATTTTTTTTTACGAAATGTTCTCTAATCAGATAAAAAGTCTTGCCTGGAAGAGATCGCTATTTAACGATAAGGCCATCCATTGTTGCTTCTTTATCTTGCTTTTACGTAATTAATTTAAGTGTGTAATTAATGCTATATGGTCCCGGAATAGAATTGACCACTCCTTCCTTTCCCGTGGATGTCGTAAGAGACGACTAAGGGAACTTAATGGTCGAGGGATAAGCAGCAGTGTCCCTCTTCAAACATCACCAAAAGCCTAACTGCCAAGTATGGCAACTACTAGCAAACCCTTCCTTTACATGGGAGACCTATGTTCAACAGTGGACCGTCAACGGCTAATATGATAATGATGATTAATTAATTATTTATTTTGTTTGTGTACATATTGTTAATCTTCATAATGTGTATCATTCATTGAAGGGAACCAAAAAAATCTTCATTTTTAATTCACAACTTAACCATATAAACATAGCTTTTATACAACAGGCAGTGATAAGAGTGAAACAGAAGTACAGACAACTTAAAGTTTCCCTCTTCTAATGCAATTATAGTCAATGATTGATCACTGTCGAAAAAATCATCTGATGCACGCACGTATATGCCGTGACGAAATTTGCGCTTTAGACTGGTATAAACAAATTTCAAGTAGATTGCGATATTAATTACTATTATAATCGTGACATTTAGATAAATGACCTTTCGTCAATCTTAATACTACTTATAACAAACGTACCTACAAGTTTATGAGGTTATATGGATATTTGTTGCTCGTTCAAGCAAACACTACTAAACGGATATGAATTATATATCCGTTTATATATATGATTATTTCTGATAAACACATACAAAGCCGCAGGGTATAGCTAGTGATCTTTAAATAGAAGTTATCATTAACTACCTATTACAATGATACGTTTACCTTTGCCTAATCAAATTATCCGTTCCATTCACCGCCTCTAAATAATGATAATTTAGTTTAAATTATTATAAACAGTTTTAAACTGCAGTACCATTATAAAGACATCATGTTGGACTGGTATTTATTTTTACTGTCTACCCTCATATTAGTCAATTATAGTTAGAAATTATAGATATAATTACAGTGACATGGCTGGATGACTGAAGTCTAGTGAATATATAAAGTTTAACTCGACTATTAACCGTTACATCAATTAACTAGGTGACTAGAATAACAAAGTGGTATAGAATACATACCTATATTGATTATTTATCTAATATTACTACTAACTTACTAACGTTATAGAATATGTCAAACAATCGTGCTTAAATGCATTCGTCCATTTTGCAGGAGCAAAATATTTAAACAATGTTATTCTATTTGTAAATTCCCAAGGAACAAGGTCCCCTTACTACCTGCTATAGGTATGAGCGGAAATTATTAATCAGCAAAAAGTCCCCCTTATTATTCTATCCTTTCTATCATCACGTGGATGTCGTAAGAGGCGACTAAGAGAACTTAATAGGCGATGGGCAGCAGTATCCCTCTTAAAACATCACCGTAGGCTAACTGCTTTTGCCAATCCGCCTGCCAAGAGTGGTAACAACTGGCAAAACACCTCCAATAGTAAATTGCTATATCATACCGTAATGGTCCCGTTCCTTATGATGTCTAATATGATGATGATTATTATTTTATTCAACGTGTTAATACAGTAGTAAATTTTTCATTTATTGCGCTATTTTACATGAAAAAGAAGCGAGTTCAGTAATTTTTTTCCCATCTCAAAAAGTGTCTAAAGAATTTTTCACCTCAATAATATTTCTGTAAATAAATCCTAAGGACTATGTGAGCACGGTTGATATTGAAAATGACCATGATACAACTTACAAAACCTAAATATGGATAATGATAACAATACGTTCATAATTAGTATGCCTTAAGATATTGCGTTAAGTAACCTATTTCCTCAGTGAATTGTAACCCGCCTGATAGTTCTAAATAAGTAGGCCAGCAAAAGATATAAGGCTATGTACTCAATTCAATGAGATATCAAGATCGAATTAAACGGTTTGTTGTTGATTTTCCATACTCACGAACTAGCCTACGGGTTGTTTAACTTAGGCTAAGATGAGGGTATAATTCATGATTTCCCTCGTTTAATAGCCTCCATGGTTGTGATAGGCTATAATTAAAATACCAATGTGTTTAAAAGATGCTAAATGTGCTGGCCTGTTGTATGTCCGATTATTTAAGGATGCGGGTATAAATTATTGAAAATGAGGGCCACGCCCCGCGCCCAGTCGCCGCCGGCTGTAGAGATGGTGTGCGTATCGACAAATGCCAACAATTATATCGATAATAAAGATGAATTGAAATTATTTTCGCGACAAATTTTATAAATATAATTAATGTATTAGAATTATAAATTTAAATAAAAATGTCTTACAGTTAATTCACAGTAGTTATTATTATCATATCATGTCATAGCTATTTAATTTTATTTTTTTAATTAGTCGTCATAGTCTTGGTCGTCAAAGTAATTTTTCCGAGCTTTTTTTCGTTGTAATAGGTATTACTGATAAGTATTGTGTCTGGTTTAAATATTAATTATTGTAATCTAAATAATTTCAGATCATAACCATAATAGAATAAACATTGAACCAACCTATCGATTATAAAAGTAATGATCAAAGTTGGTTTAGAATTAGCAAAACTATCGATTAATATCACACATACAAAAAAAAAACATGTTTAGAAAGGCAGTTCTTAATCCGATTGTTTCTTTTTGTGTGTGTAACTTTTGTTCCATATTTATTCTGTAAAAATTGAATTTTTCTTAATCTACCTTTTTTGAAACTAGTTAAAATATATATTTCAAATTAATACACAAGTTACCTTAATTACCTTAGACTCAAGCCGATTTAAGAAAGTTTGTTTTCTAAATTAGTCCGACTGGGAATCGAACACATTTATTTTTATAATACTAATAATAGTTACCGAATACCGATAATTACAAATTTGCTAAGTACATCACTATTGTTCAGTAACAAGGCAGCATCAACCGATGCTTTCGAGTGATTAAACATTATTATATAAAGTAAATTCAATAATGGTCCATGCTAACATAATGTTTGCTGATATTACCTAAAGATGATTCTCTTTGTATTTTCAACCTTATACTTCGGTAACAAAGTTTTAAATTACTAACTAAAATTACAAAAAAATTGGGTAGTAACCAACTTAAAAAAGGCGCTCACATGAATCTTATGTAATTGACACAAAGTCGAGTATTGTAAAATTGAATTTTTAAGAAATTTTTTATAGCTACAGGGTAATTTCATTCAGTGTTGGCTATATTTGCAAATTACCGACATAAAAGGTAATTGTCCAAGATTTTGGGGTGTACTTATAATGTTCTCGAAATAAAGTGAAGATAGCTGTCGTGTATAGCACCTATAATGTTGATTTTATCGATATAAATGGCGTAGATAATATTGCCTCTATTATGGGAATTTTTCAGTATTCATTATGATAGTGTATAAGTAATATTAAATTAAAATAATGAAAAATTGTATCCGATTAAAAAAGCTACTTTACTATTACTTTAATATTAACAAAACTAATTATTTTCGTCAAAAATTTAAACCACTGAACCTACTTTGATTAAATTTCTATGAGACCGATATATAAGTTTTAGATATAAAAATTAATTTTCCAAATCAGTTTAGGACTGACGGAGTTATGAGGTAATAAACATAAAAAATACAACCGACAATCTCTTTCTTTTTAAAGTCGGTTGAAAATAATCAATAATTTATTTATTAAAATTACGTATAACAGACAAATACATTTCAATAAACAATAAATTTCTTTCAGATACTCTCACCCGTTTAAAGGTGATTAAATAACATAGGTACAAACATCTTTACAAACTTTCACATTTTTAATATTAGTAGGATTTGATGACTTGTAATAATATTAATTGCCCAATAAGATGTGAATTTAACAACGTTTTTACTTCGAATTTATGTTATCAGCATAAATTCAAAGTAAAAAGTATTTTATCTACCTATTGATTTTCTCACTATAACTACAACTAACACAGTTTTATCACATTAAAACAGATTATATATGCATTTCATTTAAAAACAAATTACTGTGTACTGACTTGATAACTAGTAATCAAGTAACTCGATTAACTATTTAAAACAAACTCAGTTTAAACTCAGCCGTATCAATATCGCCGTTTACCTTTAGGCAGACTGTGTTTATAATATTAATACCAACTAATTATACCTTTAAAAGAAATATTTTATCCGTAATGATATGATATAAATCTCGTGTCAACTAGTGATGCGCAGGTGTCGACTTTTTTATCGATTAATGATTGTAATAGTTTTTTTAGTTTCCTAGTCATATCAGTACAACGAAATACTATGAAAAAATTAAACCAAGCTTCTACATTATTTTAGTTATTAAAAATTTGAAAAACTATAAGAAATTTATTAATCTCCTATAAGTACATTTTAATATATTTTAGATGTATAATATTCCAATATTTCCATTTAAATGTATAAAAAGTTTAAATAATATATTGTGTGCTATTTATTTTCTTATTCTTTATTGACCATATTATGAAAAATTTTTGGTACAGAAGGTGGAGTTATTGCTAAATAGTATTCTATTATTGTGACTTGAAGACTATGTTGAAATAAAAATATACTGTAGTTAAATTATATATATTAGTAACCAAAGTAACTAATGTATATATTTATATTTTAGGCTTGTTAGAAAAAAAATAAAATTATCATAGTATTTCGTAACCAGTAAATTACTAATTCACTGAAATAGTAAATAAATATAAAAGATAATATGAAGTGTAAAAGAACGACGTACTTACATACATAACGAACATTGAACGCATCGCATTCAATAAAACATTTCATAAAATAAACGCCCACCGATCGCATCAGTACACAAATAAAGTGCAAACTCAAACCTCGAGCTCACAAAACTTAAAACAAATAGTTCCAAGAAACCAAACTTTCATAACTCTACCAAATTGACACCTTGTTTAAGCCGATGCAATTCCCCACAATTTGCGGTGCCCGTAAGTGGCCCATTATAAACTAACCAACTTTTTTTTGTCGACCAATCATTCGATTCTCGTTTTTATGGACACTTTTTCCAAGATCCACAGTGACGGAACGTTTTTATTAGTTAAGGCTGGCTGCCAGACGTATATCGACGGTCGTATACATCTCATCGACAACAATTTTGTACTTTTTTCCCATCACGAATATCAATGGAAATTTGTTCGGGCCAATTATGCGTGCATGCCTTTATTTTGTGTTTCTGTTTTGTACGATTTTGTGATTTCACTTTTATTCGTACAATTTTATTAGTAGAAATTTGTTTGGGTACACCTCTCGATCACCTACTGCGGATAATATTAATAAAAAAAAAATATGAAGGCCCTCAGAATTATCGTAAAACTCGAATCATTATATCGATATTCTCCAATGTGATAAATGCATATTCGCCATATTTGAACCCTAAATAGAAACAAGTATGATTACCCTAGATTAACTTATAAAATGTTACTTATAGATTGTAAAACATTATCTGATATCTTATAAGAATATTCTTAAAATGTGTGAATTTACATATACTAGGTAACTATATGTTGTGATCATTAGTGCCACATTTTATTTTGTACTGGATATGAAAATTACATTCTTAATATCGTTTTAAACAAATTATTCAAATGTAAAAGAGAGAAGTCCTCTTTTTATTGAAATATCTTTAAAACACGCTCTGACTAATGAATCCACACGAACCCAACTTAATGCTAATACGGTGCCACAAATCATAATCGAAAATTCCGAGAAGGCCCATAATTGGCCCGATATTGGCCTAAATAATAGGCTTTAAGGTTCCAAATTTGGAACCCATAAAATAATGATCTTACGAAATAGGCCTCAGGCGATCTCTGGGTTAGTTCCGATGAATGGTCATTAACAAATTTTCAGATATTTTGATATGATTTAATACGACGTTGCGCACCTATTAAGTGAAATAATGTAGTAATAATGAAAGGTAAATTTAGTTAATAGAACTTATAGCCTGTTTTAGATGACAGATTAGCTGTTATGGTAGAATATTTAAATGCAGTCCACGTCACGGCTTTTTTATAATTTTAAGCTCATTTTTTCTTCTCTTGTACTGGTGTATTGTATGTTCTGTACGTTTCTTTTAATATCATCATCATCATCACCATGTCATGTCTTTAACTGTTCACTATTGAACATAGGTCTCCCGCTATTAGGAGGTGTTGTCAGTAGTTACCATGCTTGGCAGGCGGATTAGCAACCGCAGTTAGGCTTTAGTGATGTTTTAGGAGGGACTCTGCTGCCCATCCCCCGATCATTAAGTTCCCTTGGTCGCTTCTTATGACACCCACGGGAAAGGAAAGAGCCAATTCTGTGCCGGGGCATGTTTTCAATATGTTGGATAAATTATTATTATTATAATGAAACCAATTATAATTTATAAATTTATTTTATTTTGGTTTAATATATCATGTTTATTGTAACATCCTTATGAGAATTTTAGAAAACTATAATAATTTGTAATTGTTGAAAATTAACACACTATATTTTTCATATGTAAATGTATAAATTAGATTAGTGTAATATATAATAAGTAAAATATGTGTCTAACCTTGACCAATTCATTATCTATAGATATATTTTGATATTAACTCGTTTACAAGATATGTTAAAAAGTAGAGTTCCAGAGGTCTTTATTTTGTGACTCTTATTTTATTTAATATATAATTTATTGTTCTGAAAATTCCTCAGTTCTCTTTCAGTATACAATTTTAGCAAATAAACTCCCTTATTATTCTCACTGACACTACTTTTTAGAAAATACTTTCCTCTTATTAGAAAACTCTCTAAATTTTATTACATTCCATCTAAGCCTACATTCTTATTAGAATACGAATAAGGTCCTAAATTTAATGGAAATTTGTAAGAAAGTTGACCGCAGTACCCTTAGGCCCAGTGGTTAGGAAGAGGTAGGAAGAGCTCAATATTCCAGTTTCGAGAGAATTTGTAGGGCTGTTAACTCATTTAATTTATAGCTGTTGAAACGTTCCTGTTAAATTGTTATATTGATGGCCCTGCGGTCAGGCTGTACCGTAGGGTTGGCAAAAATAACATTCGGTAACTTTTTTAATTTATTAAAAATAAGTCTACCTAAATATATTCTAGTTTCAGGACCAAGTAAATTACACTAAGTTTCTGGGCCTCAAAATGGATATAATTATATAAATATTACTTAAAATTTCACAAAATAAATAACCCTTGACGATCAAATTTGTTGTCAGTTTCTCTTAGATTGTTTTTTTTCAGAATCCTTTCGTTCATTTCAGCAAGTAAAACTACCATATCTAAATATATTTCTATATTTTGTACAATTTATTATCTAGCACGCATCTATAAGTTACTATCGTTTATACTTTCATGTGGCGATGGCCAATATCGTCCTATGCTCGTTAATGAAGTTTCAGGTTTATTCCATTCTCTGTAAAATAAACACACGTAATTAATAACAAAAATATTTCTATACTGTAGTTTCATAACTAGACGTTGACAACCCTACATCGAGCCCCGCCTATTAGCTCCGCAACTCATGCTCGGAGGCCAAGTGGAAGCCAATTTGAGTTCAACGCACACACACAACACATAATTACGTATACTGTTTGCACACATATTTGCTTATTTGTAAAACATGGGACATAATTAATGACGGATTAACAATCTTAATAGTATAATACCCTATGAACGTCCAAATCACTTATAGCAGTATTTCAATTGAATAATAAATAATTATTCAACAAACATCTTAATATTTACTTATATTTTGTTTACTTTTTCAATTTGAGTGAACTGAGTGCAATACTAACTCTGATTTATTTATTTAATGCTAATTAGTATTGAATTGAAAGTCTATTGCATTAGTTATTACATAAATTAACCGAAAAAGATAGACAAAAGTTTTTTTTTTTATACTACTTAGAATGGCAAACAAGCTGACAGCCCACCTGATGGTAAGTGGTAACCGTCGTCTATAGACATGAGCAGTGCCATGGACATAACAGAGTATACTGTTTCGCCCATGATACCCCGCATGCGTTGCGATTCCTGAGGACTTAGGTATTCCTTTGTACCCTGTAAATTCACGCCATATCCCACCCTTTAAACCGAAACACAGCCATGCAAACACAACTGCTTTACGGTTGACACACGAATGGGAGAGATCTGTGATATCGAGTGAGTATGCGTGAAATTGTGTTTAGGAATCACCCTAGATCGATATACAAGAATTGGAGCATTTGTTAGATACCTATACTATTTTTCCTGTTTTTTTTATTACCAATGAAAATCTGAGCATGGTACGATTTAAAAATACCTGATTTGGAACGCATAATTATTTCCCAAATTAACTAATGCAAGACTTAACATGTAAAGTAAATGAAGTGAAGGGAAACAGTTTTATTACTTGTGCTCGTTATTATATTTTATTAATGGAACCATAAAAACTTTTAAGTCATACAGTAATTATGTCATAAGGATTATTTACACTCATACATTTCTTTTCGGCTGAATCCTTTGCGTACCTACATCAACACACCCTCTTAATCTTAAAAAAACATGAATACAAAACATGTCGGTTAGCCTCAAAAACTCAAATTGGAATTTGTATAATAAAATAAATATTGAAACTGAACGGACACAGACAGGAAGCGCTAAGTAGTGTTTATACATTAGACAACAAAGGCTTCTTCGGGAGCATCCGACGTGGTATATTTGTTTTGCGGTACGATGGGATTTTAGATATTATTATGGCGTAACGCGATTTCTCGCTCAAAATCTAAAAATGCATTACTGAAACAACCTTGCTCGATTGAGTGTATGATTTTTCGCAATATTGGTTAAATGTTTTTGTATTTACGAAGTTGGGGAGAAATGAAAATATTAGAGAAATTTTTGGAAAAAATAAAAGTGATATCTTTGGAAAAAAATAACAATATTTGGGTATTTTTTCGACACTTTTAGTAATTGTGAATTGTATACAGCAGTATATATTAAAGTATTATAAATTAATATTAAGTAGTATTAATTAATAATAATAATAAATTATAACTATATTAATAATTCGCATTTCAGGGAATCAGTGGATGCAAGTGGCTCAGGACCGTTCTTTATTGCAGTTTATGAGGGAGGCTTATATCCAGCAGTGGACTGATAATGGCTGAAATGATGATGATGATACGTTATAGGTTATATGCACAAACTACATAGAGATGCGTGTACAACGTAGAGAAAATCGATACAAATTTGTAATTGGGTAAAAGTAAAAGAAATCTAATCACTTTGGAGAAAACTGAAATTTGAGTAGAAATAAAAAAATGTCATTCACATTTAATAGTAAATAACATAAGGCGCGCTGTATGCTTAGCTGATACATCGATGTTTCTTTTAAATATCAAGAATGTAAAAAATGTAAAGAATGTATAAAGCATTACCTATTGGATAAACTTATATTAATGTAGATTAATGTAATTTTAAAATAAGAAGAGAATGTAATTTTAAACGATGAAATTTTAAAACACAATTTACGAAGTAATTGTGACAAATGCCAAAAAGAATTCAATAAAGTTAAGTTAGTTTAAATATATAATAAAATCCACTTATCAGGACAGTATACATAATCGAAAGTAACCGCTCATTAGATTTAATAATACCACGGTGAATAGTAAAATTATGGGTTATACAGAATTTCTAGTGTAGATTATCTTCTAGAACGTTTACTTGTATAATTATATTGTAATTAAATTTATAGCATAACAGAAAAGCTATAGCACGTAGAATAAAGTTTGGGTCTAAAATGACACATTTTTTTTGATGAGTGAAAATGGTATGGTAACCCCGCCTGCGCTAACGGGATACGCTGGCGGAGCACCAGTGAAAGGTGATAGATGAGAATGAAAACAGGCCAGTTAGCCCATCATGATGAATTCATCAGGAATTAACTATGATAGTTTCCAGGAAGAATCGCGAGGAGGTCAACCTGATTGGGTATATTGCTAGCAATGGGATTCTCAGCCTCCATTACTAACAATCCCTTTCCTCCCAAAATGACACTATTAGTCGACTTTATTCGTAAAAAGAGAACCGTAGCCACTATCCTTAATCTATATTTGTAGTACCTACCTTGTTTTTCGAAGCTGAATAGACATACCACAAAGCGTTTAAAACATTTCTTGAAGTCAAAATTATTCTTGCTTGATCTGAATCCTTATAATTTATCATTCAAATAGTTGTAAAGATATCGCTTAATTTCTATTAACGTGGCCAACGTCTCGCTATAATAGCGTGATGGTCAATTAGCCGTCTTGTAGAAACTGTTCTTATTGGTTTATAGTACATGTAACATGTCCGTGTTTCTGTTTGGGACAAAACCGTTGCAGCATTAAACTTTATGCAAATTAAATATTCATGTAGTAGCTGTCGTTAGAGTAAATTTTAGGAAATTTCTTATTTTTTTTTTTTATTGTGATACACAGGTTTAATTAAAATGTTACATTAATATGATAAACTAACTTTTTACCCGCCACTTCGTATGAATTTTAAAAGTAGAATAACCAATTAAACAGACAACATCTAGATGATATATTAAGGTAAAACAAACACCAGATTCTGAGTTAGACCGTTATAAACATTAGGTACTGTGTAAACTCTATCCAATCCGTTCCAGAAAATTTTTGTGTTTTCAGAACAAACATCGTCTAATTACAATTTTATTGTAGTAATAAGATAGAGTGTTCACTGTAATTCGCCATTAGGCATACAATAATACAGATATATAAATTATTATATATTTCAGTATATCAAACAAAAAATAAGAGAGGCAAAAAATTTGATAAAATAATATTATAAACGAAATTCAAACAGCATTAACAGTGTTGTGAATCTATTAAATAGGCACGTAAATTTTATTTTAAAATTCATTAATATAATAAGATTATTTGACAATAAGATTTTCTACATCCTATGAAATTTCTAAATTACTTAGCAATTACTCCTTTCAAATAGCTGACAAGATTCTTTTGAGATTTACCTGAGGCTATTAACAAGTGATATACCGCATCCAAAAAAAAAAGTTTATTTAATATTAATATTTTATTAATTATATTTGTATACGTACCCTATTATTATATCAGATTTAGTGGCTAAAGTAAATCTACGTTCTCTTATTCTACAATGAAACCAATAACGAACCCAACACCACCCAATCCATTAAACTTTAAACACCCAATTGTTTTATCACGAATCGGGCCGGGCCCTCGGCGGGGGCGTTGCACAATTATTTATTGGTTTTAATTACTTATCGCGAACGCCATTTTGTTCGCGCTGCGGCCCTCGTAACTCACCGCTTGTTAGTCGATTTCAATTATTACAAGTCAGTGGTGAGTGCTTATTTGTAAATTAATTGCAAATGTACGTTTAACTGTAAATTATAATTTCACTTTATAGCTATTTGTTTACGTATTTTATGAATGTTGTAAAATCATGAAGGAAAATTATGGATATGCTCACGGAGGTTGTGGTAGTATATTACGGTCGGTCACCCATCCAAGTTGCGACCAATGCATTGTCGCTTAACTCAATTGATCGATATCAACAACTGAATGTAATTTAGCAATGACCACCTCTATTAAAAATTAAAGTAAATGTAATTATTAATTTATCTACAGTATATCTTACGTGAGCAAAGTCGATGAAAATAATGTATTAGTAATTATCCACATTCAACAATTTTAAATGTCATTAAATATTTTTTTAGAGTTAAGACCGATCACATAATGTCGAAATGGAAATTGGATTTTTTGCTTGACCAAATATGATTAAATGCAAAAGCAAATTGCTTTGACAGCGACACCGCTTTTAAATTAAAATTGTCTTTTCATTCTGATCATACGCTAAGGAAATAATAATTACTCGTATTATATTTTAAACCTGTGGAAATAGTACAAGTGTTTTCATACTTATAATTATATCTAAAGACAATAATGCTAGTTAATTAAGCAGCCAACCTTAGTAACGAGAGGCCTTGGCTCTATGAATCATTGGCTTGTAGAGACGGGTAATATCCGATATCTATATATTGAGTTCTTCTGGACAGTGATGACCACCCATTGCGATATCGCCTAAACCAGTGGGATATTTTGATACATTACGAACGGATTCTTTTTTTCAATATTATATGTATATTGGATAATAAAATAATGAATAGTTAATATATAGTATAATAGTTAATGTATAGATATTATAACTACAATATATAGGTATTGCTATATATTATCCACTCTTAGGCTTTACAGTATAACGATGCATCAGCCCCAATAGAATTTTTAGTTTTTTAAATGGGTAAATGGAATCTTCACCCCGTCATTCCCATTGGTTCCCACTAACGTAAACCAACAGGAATGGATCAACAAAGCACGCGTGAAATCCTTGGTATTGTAAACATCCATAGGCTACGATAATCGTTTATCCTTAGACGAGCTTTATGCTAGTTTACCAACATAGTAGTATACAATTTATCTCTTTCCTGAGATATTACTCCTCACTCGTATATAATGCCATTGAGAAAACATAATAATGTGTATGATGTGTAGTGATTGTGTGATTGATTTTGATCGATGCACAAACTAATGTGTGATGATAATTTCACATTAGTTTGTGCATCGTAACAAAATCACTTAGATTTTTTCACTACGATAGTTTTTTCGGACTGAGCGTGTGGTGATCGACGTTATAATAAAATAAACATTGCTAACAAAAACACCTATAACAAACATACCTATAATCGCAATTACCTCTAATTACTTATTATTATTAAGAAATAGACTTTTTCAGGCAAAAAACCCTGTGACATTACAACCTTTTTTATGCTCACCCTTTTTTATAGTTCTACCTCTAATTAGTAATAGATTATTATTCTTTTCTCTATTAAAAATAGCTATCATCACACCAGTGTTTACAAATCCATTCCTGTACAAAATTATAAAATTTTTATACTAATAATCTTTGAATACAAATAACATGTAACCTAAAGTTTTTATTATTTTCAATTGAATATATAAAGCCCACCGTTTTTCAAATGTCGAGCGATGAGAATACGGACGGACGGGACGGAAAATTAATTATATAGTTATTGGCCACTGAACTCATCATGTTCGCAACACGATATGCGATTATTTTTCTTTTGTTTCGCCAGTGATGGGATGTTTAATAATGGTTATTAATCGGACTTTTTGCAGCTAAAATTTGGTAAAGGAATGCTCTTTTTATGAATTTCTAGCTTTACCCGAGTTAATCAGTACATAAAGTAATCTATGTGCTGAGTTAGGATATTACCTATCCATGTACCAAATTTCATTTAAATCCGTCAAGTACTTTTTGCGTGAAAGAGTAACAATTTGAAGATCTCAAAATTCAATCCTTAATTTTTTTAATTGATGTATTCCTAGTAATATATCAATGAAGGATAATAGACAAAGATAAAGTCATATCCGTTTGCTCATCTTAATAAATTTACCATAAATTCACCACTTTGCTTTTCTGGGCAGACCAAAAGATCGACCTGACTTAACCGACCCTTAAGCGTAGATCTGGAAGGAAAGAGATTGCTGTTGTTGGAAATCAACATAGTTAACTAATAGTGAAATCCAAGAAGAATCATTTAAATGCATTCAAATCGCGCTAATCTTGGTTAAATTATTCTAACCACCTTGACGAATTTTAATAAATTAGATAAGTTAAATGACAAAGTTACAAAATAAATATAGCAGATATAAACTGTAAAGAACTATTTAAATGACAGTTGATTTGTGTGATTTTGTTTGATGCCAGCTTATTGATTAAACGTACCTACATAGTACGAGTGTAAAGGCCAAACTATCATGAACAGATAGTGAATCATAAGCCTATTTGAAAGGTTGGAGGAAGGGGGGGGGGGGGGGGGTTGGCGTTTCAATTTCGAAGAAGAAGAAGAAGAAGCATTGGTTCATTCAATAGCTGATATAATGATGATGATTACTTAATAATTTTACGAAGCAATTAAAACATAATAATAAACGCTAAATCTATCTTTATTTTATAGAAATATATGTCTGACATGAAAAGACTATCGTGATAATTATCTTACAAAAGTAAGATATAATTAATAAGCAGAGCATTAAACCAATTAGCCGGCTGTCCGACTAAAGAGTTATAAACTTGTATGTTTAACAAAGCGATGAAACCGATAGATGGTCTACAAAAAATGGGCTCGAGGAATTAGGCATGACATTTGTTTAAAGATAGAACTAATATTTTTTTTTTATTTCCCGATTGATTATTGTTAAATAAGTTCCCGATAACCGGGAATCTAATAAAATATTATTTATGTATATTTCTTACGTATATTTATATTCTGTGGTAGGATCTTGCTAAATGTATGTTAAAAATTTATTGGTAAGTCGCTAGCAACCCGTATCAAAATCTATTGTGTCCTCATTTAAAACATAAAAATAAGTTTAACAATAATATTATAACCATGGTAAAATACAAAAACAAGTGCGAATAAAAATTGTACAATAAACAGACACGTGAAAGTTGATTAGTAAATAAAAGACATGAAATTATAATTTCAAGTACTTACAGTTCTAGCCTCGGTACTACTAGATGGCGTTAATGTCATTATAAAATGCGGTATGGTTTGATTTGTTATGAAAGGTTTGTGTTTACAATATCAAAATTAATTTGTAACATACACACTAAAAAATACAAATTTTTGCAAGGCACTAATCTGTTACAGCAGATTAGCTTCATTTTTGTTTTTTTTTTTAATATTTATTTTTATTTGAAAATTGAATTTATCAACTGAAATCCTATTACCAGTGTAGTAAAAAAGTCATGCTCTAAAAATTAAAAATTACAGAACAAGATAATACAGAGAATAGTTGTGATTCTATGCTATCTCATATATTGATTTGTTATATAGTCATGTAGCGCCCTCTAGATGTATTTCTAAATTTTAAGCTTTGTTTCAAGGCTGCGATTGCTTACTAGGTAATGTTAAGGATTTATTGTTTTATTAGGGTAGGTGGCATACAACCACGATCATTAACAAAATATGCTAATTAAGCCCTTTCGTTTGATAACCTAATAAGATGTTGTGTACATTATTATTTTTTATAATTTATATTATTTATATAAAATGTTTTGTTCACGACCTCATAGCTTTTATCTAGAGAGCGCCACATTCAATTGGATATGATATCAAAAAACCTATAATTAGTAAATGATCAAAACGCTTCCAAATATATCATTTGTCAAATTCTGATAAGTAGTTTAAAAAGTTATGAAAGAAGAGATTAACATAGACTACGGCGAAACAAAATAATATTATGATTTTGAGCAGTATTGCATACTATTTTGCTTCACCCTAGCACAGATAATATAATACTATGACCCTAGTCAGATAAGTACACTTTAAGTTAGTTATTAATAACAAAATATCAACGTTTTCACATTATTTTTAAAAAATATAACTTCTATCAAAAATAAAAAAAAAGCATTTGCTTTCGTTATACATTTATAACACTATTCATAACGCTGATTACACATACAGGAAGACGTACGGAGCATCCAAGAGTCGTACAAATGGTGGGCCTTAAGCTGAACCTGAAAGAAAGAAAAAGAATTTTTATTTAACACTATCGGCTCTATACCGACTTCTTGAGTTCAAATATTTATGAACCAGTACTCAATTTACTAGCCACATACTAATTAATTTGTCTGTCAATACAGTGTTAATGGGTAAAAGCGAGAGATTGACTGGTGGTCAATAAAAAAACCTGTTATAGCCATACAAGTAACATTTAATAGTTCAAATATATAATTCAATAATTAAGATTATTAAGTTGTCAATATATACTTGATAGTGGGGAAAAATTTCAAACGTAGGCAAGACGTATGTCGTGTTATTGACAGAGAAAATAAAACTTGTCAAAGAAATAAAACTAGTAAATGGCATCATTGCTTGTACATTAAAAGTAACAAGAAATAAGTTTAACCATGTAATAACTCTCACATTTTTTAGTCACAATCAATGGCCCTAAACATGAGTTTTTACGGTACTCGCGGTGCGCGAACGTAAATTCCCTTTGTTATTTAAAAGTAAAATGTCAGACGAACAGACTGACGGACGCCAGACTGACAGAGACATACGGCCCGGCGTGGAACTCCCGAAAACAATCACAAACAAAGATAGGAACAAAACAAAACAATGCCAAAAACAAAACAAAATGAGGAGCGCGACTCGCCGCGCTGAGATTCCTTGCATACCGGCCGGGCCAATTAAGATCCCGTAAGATTGTCCCCTCTTTTTTTTTTTCATTGTTTTTTCCTTTAATTTTTTTCAACCCTTTTTTGTGTCAATCGGTTTTTTAACGCCTCTAAGAGATTACCCGCGTGATAATTACATGAGGTCTGTGGGAAATGAGATAGCCAGGATGCTCATTAGTTGTGCTGACTCCAATCACGATTTAGATGGTGTTATGTTGTTTGTGTAATTATTCAAATCAGTTTCTATTCATTGCTGATGGGGCCACGAGCTTCTTCACTCAAAATAAATGATGTTCATGCGAGAAGTTTTTGTAGTCACAATCGGTCACACGCAAATAATGAAGATATCAACGTAGTGCATTAATTTGTAGTCTAAGATCAAAATCATTAATTATTATATTCGTATTTCTTTCAATCAATTTATTTAAACAAGTATTTTTTTTTTTGTACTACAAAAAACTGTGTTTTAGTGTTACTGATTTATAACAGAATTCAGCAATGAGTACAGTACGAGTATAAGAAAACCACTTATTTTGTATTATTTCTATAATTATTGTCTAAAAAAATCTATATTTTTATTTACATATATTGTTCTTATTTCATTACTTATTGCTTTTTCAACTAACTTACAACTACTTTTACTACTTTTCCGCGTACAACGCGGTTGCAGAGATGTTTTCTCCCACGAACACTCAGGTTATGGAATGAGTTCCCTGTCGAGGTTTTCCCAAGAGACTACAGCATGAGGTTCTTCAGGATCGGCAACGCGCACCTAATACCTCTGGTATTGCAGGCGTTCATAGGCTACGGTAACCACTTACCATCAGGTGGGCCGTATGCTTGTATGCCACCTCAGTGGTATAAAAAAAAACTTCAAAAAAAGGGGCAGTATCTCATTTAGATTATATTTTTTTATATTTGTTGCCTTAGTACCTCGTCACATAAATTGATTTGAAAAATGATTTTTTTTTATTTGAAAGGATGCACTTTCACGATTGGTCCTATAGAATAATTTTATCAAAATCAGTTTAGCAGTTTAGTATTTAAGACAACATAATTGGTTTTGCCAAGATTGAAGTCGGTGTTTTTTGTGGAATAAAATTTTAATTCAGTCTTAAAGGAAAATAATGTTATTTAGCTAAGCACCGTGTCTTTTTGTTGATATCGCCGCTCTATTACCACTAACAATATATTTATATTGCAATTTTATAACTTTTAATAAGTATCTATAGGTGTCTAATAAGTTCCTGGTAGGGCATTTTATTGATCAATTATAGAGGAATGATGACCTAATTGTGGACAATATATTAATACTGACTACCAATTTTATTAGTGGATGCATTTACACCGAATACTATTAATTTTACGCTACAAATTAAATATCCACATGGCAATACCTATTTTAATATTTTATATTTATTTATTTTTTATTTATTTATGCTTTTCTACATACACTTTTAATATAGCAATTAAGTTATAATAGAAATGAACATAGATATATTGTATTGTAGGTTTCAATATATAAGTTAACATTATTTTATTCAATATTTTTAATCATTTTTAATTTAATCATGCATAAATGGTAATGAACAAGATTAATGCATGAGATAAATTTTATTCTAATTCAAATTACTTCATTAAAATATTTTTAAATATTTATTAAACCATATATAGTTTATACTGTTATTTACTTATATCAGTTTGACTGCCCAACATTAAAATTAGGTTACAATTAATTTTAATCCTAATTGTAAATGACATTTGTGTTTATTTTATTTTTACATATTTTTTGTGCTTTGTCATGTAATAACATTTTATATGGGTCAGTCAGTGTTTGAAATAAATTTGTTTTTTCGTAATCATTTTTTTTTGTGAACTTCTATTATTAAATCTATAATAATTACAATACATATACATGTGTATATAATCAGGATAAATATCTCCCGTATAATCGTCACAAAAATTTGATATAAATTATTATTGTAAGTATATAATTGTAATATGGGGTACACATCGGTGTGAGTGTTTATCCACTTTACAAGGCTCCTGATGTATAGTAACGCCCTAACGAGGTGCTAGTAAACCAATTATTAAGGGTTGTAAACGCGAACTGAAGATTTCGGAGAAAAAACGTTTTCATTTAATATGGACTTTGAGATTGGTAAAGACCGCAACTTGGAGTACTTGAAGAGCGTTCCGTTTGAACATATTATTTTGATTTATGCTTAAAAAAAGAATGAAGTCAGTTGTTCAAAAAATAATTTAGAAAGTGTCTAGTTTGTTATCGTCTTGAAATTTGACATTTATTATAATAAAAAGTTTAACTATGAAATTTTGAAAATTGACATAACAGTCCTTCTAGTATTGTAATTGCTAAACTAGTAAAGGTGGTAGGATACTTATCATTCAATTGCGCTACATAAATTTGTATGAAATTTAGTACACATATTAACATATATCCTATATGTTAATCCGTTTATATCTGTTTTGTTTATTAATCTTTCTTTTTATACAACTTAGAATGGCAAACAAGCTGACGGCCCACCTAATGGAAAGAATGTGAATGTGAGAAAGACTCTGTTTTCCGCGTTTAGCCTCTCATTTGGGCCGTTGTGCGTATGAGTCGTGGCTAGTACAGCCAACCTAGTTCCGCCCAGAAGCGCAGAAGCTTCCTGGGTTCTTCACAGGCCTCACGGAGCGACCTCACCGTTCCGAGGATTTCTAAACGTTGATGGGCCACAGCCTCACATTCCAGGATTACGTGAGCAGCCGTTTCTTCAGCGTCGAAACAGCCTCCACATAGAGGGCTGTCTGTGGCTCCTATTGTGTATAAATGTTTGTTTAATGGACAATGGCCCGTTATTGTCCCTATCATTATTTTGAGGTTCTTTCTATCTAGATGTAATACCCACCTAATGGAAAGTGGTAACCGTCGTCTATAGACATGAGCAGTACCATGGACATAACAGAGTATACTGTTTCGCCCATGATATCCCCCATTCGTTGCCATTCCTGAGGACTCAAATGTTATTCTTCTGTACCCTGTAAATTTACGCCATATCCCACCCTTCAAACCGAAACACAACCATGCAAACACAACTGTTTCACGGTAGAAACACGAATGATACAGAGGTACCCAAGCAATCGACTTTTGTACAAAGTCTCCCTCTGGTGAATCTGTTTATAGTTTTGATTGTAATTCAAGCGAACAAATCTTTGGGATACCTACCATTAGTTTGTGAATAAACATAGTAAAGCAGATTTTCAGAATAATTATACCTAATTTTAGAATATGCATTCATCGCATCAGCCGTTAATTGTCTGCTGCTGTATATAAGCCTTCCCCATAGAAGGAGTTTTGCCAGTAGTTGCCACGCTTAGCAGGCGAATTGGCAACTGCAGTTAGGTTTTTAGTGATGTTTAAGAGGGGCGCTGTTGCTCACCTCTTTACCATTATGTTCCCTTAGTCGCCTCTACGATACCCATGAGAAAGGAAGGGATGACTTACTCTATACCAGAACCACATGAAAAAATGCATTACAGGTAAACATTTAGAATTTTCAATACTTATGCTGTGGAATAAACTTCCCGTGAACATTCAGAATAGCCCGTCTAGCAGTTCCTTCAAAAAAAGATTAAAATCATTTTATCTTTCCAATTTAATTTAAATATAAAAATGATTAGAAGACTGTCATCATTGTGTTCTCTTGTATCTGATATTTATATGTTGTATTTAACGTGTGTATGTATGTGTGTATATGTATGTGTATGTGTATATGTATATATATGTGTATGTGTATGTATGTATATATGTGAATGTATGTGTGTATATATATAATTATTTATAATTTATGTAAATATTTATTTAAATTTCTGTCTTGCACTACTACTGCCCACTCACTACTTCCTATGCCACTGCGTTAGGTTGACTGGAAGAAATCTTTTTTAGAGATAAGTTCGCCTTTGCTAACATTGTTATTAACTTATTGTTGTTACTGTATGTTTTTGTGCAATAAAGAATATATATATATACTTTTTTCATTTAATTTAATGCGATATTCAGCAAAACGTTTAAGGGACACATATGTTGATCTCTGAATATCTCGATGTTTATTACTGAGGGTTATAATTAAAATTGTGCTATAAAATTTGATGGCACCGTTAAACGTTATTTGTTAACGAGAGTTACAAATGGTTTAATTGTGTTAACCATTTAACCGTTTGGACAAGGGTTATAGAATAGTTTGTAGACATAGTTACATTTATGGACCGTCTTGTGTTAATGGAGTTAACCACAATTCTATATGTATTATTACAATTGCTTAACAGAGGGTAAACTTTAATGCTGCACAGTTTTTTCAAACAAGTTGCAATGAAAAACGAACCCGTATTCTATAGAAAAAGGTTATCGTCACCTATATCCATGATCAGCACCATAGCTATAATAGATTATACTATGACACCAACAATAATCTTTATGCTTTGCCATTTCCGTGTACTAGAGTGTATTAGAATTACAAAGTCTAGAAACATGACGTCGTAGGTATACTCATACTTTTTTATTTCACTACGATATGGCATATCGGATATCTTTCAAATTATAACAGTTATGCCAACACTTACATATAATATTTGGCCACAGATATGTCGGCCTTAGTTACCAATGTAGACGATCTTTGCACCAAGTCTTCCTAAAAAAAGCAGTTTTTAACAGCGTTGATTTAATTGAATCTTAAACGTCTTCAACATCATATTTCTAAATTTCTATTTTTTATTATATTTCTAAATTTGTTCGGACCATTTCTGTGTCATTTTTATCAGATATTTATCATTAGATAAATTATTAAAATAAAATAATTTAGAATCGTATCAACTACTAGCTATTCGGTCCGACTTTCACACAGGTAGATAGAATTTTCGAAAATAATATATTAGAGCCTATTTCTTTCTTTCTCTCTCTCTCTCTCTCTCTCTATTAATGTAGCTTTACTCGCTTACACGTTATTAATGTAGCTTTCTACAGGTATTTTTTTTCAATCGGCTGAGTAGGTACCTTATGAATTTATCTATACTTGAATTTATATTATACAATCGAGTCTTTTCTCTTTATAATTTAGACGTTTAAAACTATCCCTTGATAACTCGAATCAGTTACGAAGCGTACAAGAAAGAAAAGAAAATTATTATTAAAGAAATGAAAGGTATGTATTTATTAACAATACAATACATTTCATTTCTCATATAAATAATACTCACCTATTATATTACCGAGTGAAACTAGGTGAAGCATACGCTATTTAAACTTTGACTATTTGCTCAATAAGGAACAATAATGATGGGTAATGCGTTCGGTTTCCGGTGAAAAGCCATATATCTAGTTAACTGCTTGGTTAATAACGTGACATACAGTCAGACAAGTGAAAGATTAAGAGTAGAGTCTTTATTATATACGGTTGGATTTTGTTAATTACCTTTGAAACATCCATTTTCTAATTTCTAATACGGGAAACTTTCTAATTCTAATTAGTATCTATTATACATTATAAAGCAAAACTCCCACTGCGTTTCCTATATGTGTATATGTACAGCTAAACTCAAAAATTGATGGGGGACAGAATTATTTATATTGGGAACTAGCGAATCAATTACCAGCAATATAAACTGTAAGGTTTACCTGAGTTAATCTATTAATGCACGTGGATTACCATTTCATGAACATGAAATATTCATCCATTATATAACCTCAAAATGTACCGCAACAATCGTAATACGATTGTCACTAAACCAATAACGTACTTTATTCGTAACACGATAATTTATAATTTATATTAACGAACCTGTCACGATTTTTATCAAGAAATGAGATAAAAACAACTGAAGCTGCATTTTCTACTTCCTAACTAACTACTTTTATTATGACAACAATATCTTATAATTTTTTTTTAATCGGCACCCCTTGAATTGTTCTGTAATCTATATAGATAAAGGTCGCCAGACTGTTTGTAATTTCCAGTAATACAATACTTTTTTATTACTGAAAATAATTAAGAATACGTATACTTATACTACCATATTCTAAATGTTCATAGGTCTGTTTGTTCGTGTGTCCGCAGGCCGGGAAGGCTCTCGTTCATTTCATTAGCGATCGTGAGCAGATATCGTTATTGCGTGGCGTTCGCTCGCAATGGATATACGCAAAAAATGCAGATAAATATGCTTAATATATATAAAAAAAAGAAAACATAAATAATCTCACAATTGTAATTCCTAACGGAAGGATCCCTAATAAGAGATTTTTTTTTTACAACACAGGGTCAAACGAGCATGCGGCTCACCTGATGGTAAGTGACTACCGCCGCCCATGATCACCCACAACACCAGTGGCATTGTAGGTGTGCTGCCGGCCACTGTTTTGAAGAAAGTAATATTTAACATGCTCAAAATTTTGCTGATCATATTTGAATTCAACGTAGTAGGAGGACGTGCTTACCACCATCATTCGGATTAATTTAGTTTTAAATTAATAGTTTTTATTACTAAAGCAAGAGAGGAGAGAGAGAGTCGGAAAAGTAATTAGTAAGTACAACAAGTTTTTGATATCGGCCAGATTCAAACTTACGACCTTTGCGTACACATAAAAACTTGTCTTCATTGACTGATCTATCAGCTAAATCCGCGAGGTTAGATACTTGAAATATTGATTATGTATATTAATTTAGAAATCATTTTCGGATTTTATTTTCTTCTGAAAACCGAAGATAATCAATCCCACGCAACCAAATTACAATAACCAACTAGTGAGGAATAAAGCAATTCATAAAAAAAATTGTGTATTTCTCTACTTATTTCACATATACTATATACAAAACACACTCGCCTCTAAAACATAAATAAATAATTACATGATTATGTTGAATGAACCTTAATCACCTGCTAATCACAGCTCTTCGTGTACAGCGTTCACTAATAACATAATGATGAGAGAGCGAGATCGCACTGCATGTTAGAGCTGGACAGTTATATATTCCAACGGTTTCATCCGAATTGAATTACCGACGATGCGTACGCGCAAATTCGGGTGAAAGTCACAAATTGAGGCTTGTATCAATTCATTTATGGAGCCATAATTTTTAATTTGACTACGATAAATTTTATATTTATACTAATTGTGACTACGATTTCATTCTGCTAGAAATGTTTGTGCAATATAGTGGCGTTTCAGATTTGGATCCAATATTTGAAATATTGTTCTTAATATAAATTTTAAAAGCTATTTATTACGTATATTAGGTATGCGGAAAATAATAACATGTTACATTTTTGCGCCCCTTTCTGTTGAGACGATGTCTGTAAGCTATACAAATTACCAATGAAAAACATAACACAAAATCTTCACCGCCGGCACCGCCGGTAATAAAACAGCCAACTAGTTTCTTGCACATCCAGCCACCCCTGCAATCCAAGAAAATATTATTAGTCATGTTTAGTGTTCTTGGTCTTACTTTCATTAATTAATTAATAACTTAATGCATTCCTACTTTTGAAACAGGCTAAGTAATTTTGTTTCCAAATATAAATAACTATATAAAATAAGTAAATGAAAATATAACTAGCTTATACATATTTTTTGCCTTTTATGTAATAACAATAACCTTTGTTTGCTTAAAACATATGGTACGCTTCGTTGCATGCACTCTAAATACGTACTGTTACATTACTTAATTCTACATCTTTTGTTCATATGTTTATTCAATTATAAATAAAGAATCTGTGAATAATATAATATAAAATTACTAATAACTTCATTACAAATACTCTCTTAGTAACTCTTAGAGTTACTAAAAGAGTATTTATATTATAAGAATAGTTATGAATAAATATTATTATCAATAATTTTTTTAGACACGAAGGAACCCAAATTAAGCATAATATGTTTACTAACGGCTATGGTAAGTTACGCAAATAATTTCCATAGACACAAGACTAGTAGATGTTCTCAAATTTTGAAACACATTTCGACTGTCAAGAATAACACCGCATCGAGGATCTGTGAACATCATTGTACCTATGTTACTTGCGCTATACACAACATTCTATTAATCGACCACAGTAACTTTTCTATAGTTACCAATATTTTTTTACTTTTACCCTATTATTACCTACATTTGACATAGCAGTCATATATAAGTAAGTCCGGTATAAGTATACTTATTTTCAATTTGTATACATTAATACTATATTCCTTAATATATAGAACAAGTACATCATTATTAATATGTACAGGTAGGTATTTAACGTAGAAATTTGTTTTAGAACAACTGGATTAAATTAATAATTCCAAATTGAACAACACAGTTGTTGCATCACACCTATATACTATTAAGTTACTTGCCACAAAATTGATCAAGGTGTACGTTCACATTTTATTTTGTTTATACATTAAAATTAGATCACCATAAGAATAAGGAACTACTAGTACTGTTTGTGTGAAAGGATCTTCTCCTGCTATCAAGAGTTTCTAGGCCGCATCCGTTATATACGAATACCTCTGACGTAGCTTATAGGATGACGACTTACATGCCCTCCAAAGCAAGAAAAAAGTGACGTCCAAACATGAATTAGTAAATTCAAAGGTTTAAGCTGGGATTCTATCTTAGGACTTTAAAAAAGGAGAAGGTTATTTAAAAGTTATATAATTTTTTGTTTGTTACTTCAGAACTCTGTTATTTATAAATCAATTTGGAAAATTCTTTTGTTATAAGAAAGGATATACTTTCAAATCGGTGTGGTGTCATGAAATTTTATTATAATCAGTTTAGTAGATTAGTTTTTAAGTAATGGTTTCGTCATGCTTAAACTCGTAAATAATTTTAGAACAAGTTGTGTGATACATATAAATAAAACATAAATTATTGTAGTAAATTCGACAAGATACAAGATTTTTTAATCAGGTTTTGGACGTAACTTGGAATGTCAATCACATAGACAGGCTACTAATGGAAAGTGGTTATTTTAACATTTTAACAACAATTTCAAATGAAAGCTTCGGATTTAAAAATCTTATATTGCCATTCTCACTTGATTATATCTAATTCTTCTAATTATCCAATGCACGTTCCCAGTGACTTACTGATGGGACATTAGAAAGACAGAATGCACGCATACTGAATCACAATTAATGGGTGACGTGCTATCTAATAAAGGAATTAACCATGAATTAACAAGACTAGGTCGACTGTTGATGATTCAATCGTTTTGGCAATTCGCTAACGTTCATACATAAAGTCACGTACGAGTACATTCTGCCACTGCATTGATAATCTATACCATACAGTCCTATTATTCTAACTTTTTTATTTTGGCTTCTGATTACTTTAATGTAGACATATAAATAGGAGGTAGTTCGGGGAGGGATTGTTATAATGCAGACTACCAGCCTCATTGCAAGCAGTATACCCTATCGGGTTGACCTCCATGTGGCGCTCCTTAGAAACCATCAGCTGAATTCCAGGTGTATTTGTCACTATGTACTAACTGACTTGCCTTTTGATTCTCACCTATAATCCCTTACTGGTTTCCAGTGTATACCGTTAGCATAGGTGGGGTTACCATTCCATTATCATCTATTGAAGTTCGACAACTTCATATACCTACATAAGATTTATGAAAACCGAAAAAACACCTGTTCATGTGCTAATGAAGGGCCAAAACTTAGTAAACCAACAGATGTGTATCTTGAGTTTACTAATCATACAAATGTCTGTGGTTACCTAAGCTACCTTCTGCGCCATTACTAGTAATATAAAGCTGTGAAAGCGACCGCCCTGGAATCGTGGTCAATTCTGAGTGCATTCGTCATAATAAGTCAATTGAATTTACTTTCTCGACTGTTATTTTTAATAGTCAGGCAGGATTGTCATATAATTTTCATCCCATGAAAAAGCTGTCTTACTGCCATTTAGAACAATTTTAGGCCTAGTTCTACTTACTCTATTTTTGTTTGAATCATTTAAAAAAAATAACTTGCTTGCACGTCGTAAATTGTCATCTGTACATATAAGTCAGAATCTTCGTGTAAAATAAAAGCAATCAAAAAGCTCTTAATATCAGTAAACGCCACCTGTACAAGATTGCTCCTTGTAATATACAACTATTTTTATACCAGTGGCTACTCTTGTGAGAGTACTAAGTACGTAGGTACTTTATAGTATTGAAATGTTTGTTAGTAGCTGATAATAGTCCATGGTATTAATGTAATGAATATTTTTTTGTAACACAGGGGGCAAAAGAACATGCAACTTACCTGACGCTAACTGGCTCCCATAAGCACGCGTTACGCTGAAAGATTTGCAGAAATGTTTCTGGCTTTTCAAAAAGTATTATATATACTCTTTTCGTAAGGTTACGAAATAGTATCAGTATAAAAATACTGCTGGATGTTGTTTCAAAATGCGGTTGTGCGTGGAAGGAATTGCCTTTAAAAACGTATAGTGGATGGCTGTCACTCATACAAATGATCGGGATGAAAGTTTATTTGTAGCGGGTTGTACGACCGAAATTCAGCAGCAGATATCAAACCGAACAATTCTTCACAATACACCATCTATCCATAATAACAATAATGTCTTCCATCCATCAAATCCATCCGTCCATCAGATCCATCAAAATTAACTTTTAGACTTTCACGCTGCATGTTGAATAGACGGAAACGATCGGTATAACCTAGTCGAAACGTCTAGGTAATTCAGGTATATTATTATCATCACCATATCAGCCGTGAACTGTCCACTGTTGAACGTATGTATTCTCCATAAAGGGGGGGTTTGACAATAGTTGCCACGCTTGGCAGCGAGTTAGCAACCACAGTTAGGTTTTGGTGATGTTTTAACCGGGACGCTGCTGCCGATTTCTCGACCATTTAATTCCCGTAGTCGCATCTTACGACACCCACAGGAAAAGAAGGGGTGGCTCATTCTATATCGGGACGACACGGCTAAATTATTATCTATACTTTACATAAATGATCACGTCAATTCCCGTCTCTTATAAAACATATAATCCATCAAATATTATGCGGGATGTTACGCCAAAAATCCGAAATATATGTACATGAATCATATATAATGTTTGCCTCATTTCTACGAAAGTCTTGAAAATTGGGTTACTGTTGTGTGTAGTCTGATCTCGGATAGTCTATGGTTAAGCGCCATTACATCATGCATTCAATATGCACTCACCCACCCTGCTCGCAGGAAGACGCATCATTGCTCAGACGTGTCCATTAATTTATTATGTTTAAACTTGATTAGAATTATAATTGTCTTATGCGAGTTGATTTAGTAAGTGATAATTTAGAAAGGCTGTTGACATTTATTTGTTGTCTGTATATTTTATTTTTAATGTATACATATTATATATGTAAATATTTGATTCTTAAAGTCTATTTGATGCAATCGCCTTTGTTGGGATTTATTAGACTATACAGTTTTTGTTTAAGAGTGTAAAATGTAAGATAATCTTAATTACTTCGTAACATTATCTTTGCAGTGTTTCATTTGTCGATTTTTTGTACAGTATATAAAGGTAATACTCTACCTTTCAGAGTATCTATTAAATTTAATAATAGGAATATTTTTGTAAACATCACAAATACCAAAAGATGAATAAAATTATTTTATACAATTTGATTCCAATACTACAAAATCGGGTATTTAATAAATCCTAAAAATCACTCCCATTGCCTGGTTATCAAATTAAGATATATCCTGTATTTTGACAAAACAGACAGTAAAAATTTAGAAGCACAACCCAGAATTTGCTAAGTCAAATTCTAGGTTGTGTTTAACCTTTAGAAATTTTGGTTTTTCAACCGACTTCAAAAAGAACGAGGTTCTCAATGCAGTTGTAGGTATATTTTTAATGTTTGTTACCTCATAACTCCATCAGTTCTAAACCGACTTGGAAACCTCTTTTTTTTTATCTGAAAGCATATATTTACAGTTTAGAGCCATAGAAATTTTATCCAAAACTGTTTGGTAGTTTAGTTTTTAAATCAAAAGAACTTGTTACAGCTGTAGTCGGTTTTTTGCGGTATATAATCTTTTATTAAATTGGCCTGACAGAGGATCCAAGCTATGACCTCATTTACGCAAAGCAAAATGGCTAAAAATATGACCATTTATCATTAAACGACTTCCTAAAGGAGAAGTTTCTCAATTAGTCCGTAGTGTTTCATAATGGCTTTGTTACATGATTACATCTCCAATTCTAAATCACTTTTATTTGTAATCAGTAGAGTTGAATTAATTAATAAAAACTCTATATTGTCCCCACAAAGACTGATACAGACAGGTTGTAAGAATATTAACACAAAAAATCTTAATTAAATAGAAAGCAACATAAAGAGACAACAGCAGCTAATTAAGGTTTACTCCTGTGTTGGTCCTATATTAATTTTGAGACTATTTAAATAACTGTGTTTCTTTGCGAAGCAAAAACTGCTTATTGCAAAGAAAAACTTCTTTCTTTCTAAATTCAAATATTACTTTGAAACATCTCATCTTTCATTTGTGCGTTTTGTTGATATAAATGAAAGCACGTTACTTTAGAGCAAAATGTATGTCTATGTATTTGGAAAAAAGTTTAGATTTTTTTTAAAGAGATTATCTAAATATTCTTGATCTAAGTAAAGGACGTACTTAGATCAAGAATATCTATATATCATGACAGAGTCTGGAATAGGCGCCAAAAGCCAATTCCAGTGTTTGAGTACATTAAAAAATAGCGTTTATAAATTCTAAGAGCATAAATCGAATTAGTTATGTTTAAATGCACCCGTACGAATGCACTGCATAACTACTCCCTACTTGACCACACGGCGTGTTCCTGTAATGTTTTGAATTGAATACAACGTTGTTTATTGTTGATGTGCGTTCAGAATAAGTGATTGTTTAACTTGAAACCATAGAGTAGATTTTTAACTTTTAAACTTACAACTGCGTGTGGCGATCATAAATATGTGATACGATAGACGTTCAATAATATCTTTCCGAACTAGAATACTTGACAACAGATTATATATAAAATATGTTGATTATCATATTTAGATGATTTTTTATAAATAAATTTTGTATGCCAGATTCTGGTGAAAAATGTGAACAATATTTAAATATTATGTATATACCATCCTTTATACCACTTTTCAAACAAAATAATGCTATTTGTATTTAAAATAATAATATGCGATTTATATTGTATTTAATAATTTATTTGAAGAGATTTTCTAATATTACTAAAACTAGGGCCTGTGCAGACTGAGAACTTTTCATTGCACATAAAAAACATTCCAAGTAGACCTCACTTGTTCAGCAATACAAAAAGAAAATAGCTTAATAGAAATATATTTGGCTATTATTATCTCAGAATATCAATAACTTGTTATTAACAAAAAAAAAATATTTCGGTAAGAAAAAATGGTATTGGCAAACGTAATCTATCCGTATTAGTTATCAACTATTCTGTATTAGTTACAGTCATAAAAACTTTTGCTAACAAAAACTGTTATTTTAGCGAATTAAAAAGGGCGTCATTGATGGCCTGTCAGAAGCTATCCTGGTTAAACTAAATTGCTATTTTAATTAGCCGTTTAAACATTATTTGGATTCGATTTTCAAAACTTCAACGACAAGAGGTGCCGTCTAGCAAAAAATTTTAAAAAAAGTTTCGAGCAGAATACACATCTGTCATAAGTCGGGTGTTAAATCGATAAAAAAAAAAAAGAATGCAGACAATGATCACGGTGTTATTTTTTCAACTTATTTGAAAATAACCTTAAAAATAGGCACAGAAACTCCACAAAATTGTTCTTATATTTATTTTCATTAGTAAATCTGCACGATTACTTTTATACCTTCCTACTAAAATTAATAAATATCATCTTATATTCTTACATTGATATCTAAAAGTCGAAACTAAAAATTATTTAAGTAGGTATATATATATTTATCAATTGTAGTATGTTCCTAATTATTTACCTACTCATAGTTGTTTTTGTTTATTGGATGAAAATGGAATGGTAACGCTGCCTGCGCTATTGGTATACACTGGCGGGGCGCCAGTAAAAGATAATAGGGGAGGGTTAAGCAGGTCAGTAAGTCCACAGTCCACTGTGACAAATTTACCAATAAATCAATCACGATGGTGTTCAGGGGGAACCACGAGGAGGTCGACCTGATAGGGTATATTGGTAGCAAGCAGGTTACTAATCCTCATTACTAGCAATCCGCTCTCTTCCACTCATAGCTGTTTATTATGGATGATAATGGAATTGTAATCCGCCTGCGCTATCGGTATACGCTGGCAAGGCACCAGTGACAAATGATAGGTAAGGATGAAATCAGGTCAGTTAGGCCATCGTGACGAGTTCTACAAGAATTATCCACGATGGTTTCCAGGAAGAACAGCGTGGAGGTCGACCTAATAGAGTATATTGATAGCAAGGGGGGCAATTCCTTCCCACCACTCATAGCTGTCAGATATTATACAAGCACAAGCTTAGTCGATTTTCCTATTTTGTTTTAAAATGATAAGATTTATTGCTGTGTTACTTTCATCTCATATTAGTTTTATCAGTAATTGCAATTTTTACTAAGCAAATTCTTAAATTGTTTAAGTAATCTTCGTACAATTTGTACTTTACTCTCTACAACTTTCAACAGAAAACGAAACGTTATCTTGTCAATTTCTTACGTGACCAGCTGATATACTCATGTCTAATATTTATATTTAATATTTCAAAATTATCACGTAGGCGAATCCATTGTTAAAGTCTAATAAAATACACGTAACTGTAAAATCAGTAGGTCAATTAACATGATATATTCGCTACGATGAGCCAAATGTTTGTCTGATATAGACATTTGGTGTGAATCATAAGTGTACGAACTGCAAATGACTCATCAATAACATCCTCAAATCGACCTTTATTGTGGCATAGGCCTTTTGATTACGAGGCTGTTAAATACATTGACCACCAAGGTTTCTCATTTAAAATGTATCTTAGACACATCTAGACAAAATTGCACATGAATCGATTAACCTATTTGTACGCAGTTTTGAACCTTATCATCATTAAAATAGAAGTGAAGAATTTTTAAATGGAAAAACAAAAGCTATCTAATTGAATCAAAATTCATCGGTAGTCGTGCTCAATCTAATTCCGATCAATCGGCGATAAGGGACCATTGTACGATAGGTCGTAAATAAAGCAATTATAACCTAGTCATGTGTGAAACTCATAAAATTTGTCCCCGAATCGAAATGACTTCCGCGAACTTAAGTATAAGCGACACTAAAATTTAACGCATGTCAATTTGACAGATCTATGACATAGGGCTCAAGATGGCGGGAAAATCAATCGTCAAATATACCGACTATGCGGTTTTTTCAATGTGTTCCCAATTCGACTCGAATTCGCAGCGACAGAAATATTAATTTTATATTAGCGCACCCGTGAAAAGGGATTGACACGTTGACTGTATCGTTTTCCACTTCATCTAATCACCATTATATTATTGAACAAATTTAAATGTAACACTACAAACTTCAGAATAGTCCTTATTTTCAAATCCTAGAGTTCAAAGTTTTACAAAAACATCTCTATGAAGATCATATTATTCGTAAACAAAAAGTTTGTATACAAAAGATGAGAAAAGGACAGGGGGATATGTTCGAATGGGACAGAAGAGTATTTTTTCTTTTTTTTTTACAACATGCTGAGCTCAACTGCCAGCTTCCAAGAAGGTGTAAAGTGGTCCTTATTTTGTGTTATTTGTTATTTATTTTATTGTATTGTTAATAAGCATGCTAAGGGGGACCGGTGCTGCTTCGTAAACTATTATTAAATGGTTATTTGGAACTAAATAGAATATAATGGCCGTGAATAATCGTTCAATGGGAGCGAAGCAATCAGTGGGTATTGTTGTCGCGTTCGGGAGTTTGACTCTTGACGTCTCTATTCAGTATGGCTTTGTAACATTGACAAAATTTGCCTTACCATTCTTAAAGTTGAAAGTATCGAAATTGTAATACTATAAAGTCTATATTCGTAAAACATAATGTTTTATTAAAATTTTTAATGTGAACAGATGGCCAGTGACTATCAAATTTAATGCAAAAATAATTTAACTCACATTGGCGCCTTCGAAGAATCTTGTGATAATTTGTTGCATATAAAATTCTTTATTGATACTTTGTATTTGAGGGTTTTGTTATTGAATAGGACAATAAAGTGAAGAGGTTTCAACATATCGAAGGAAGATTGATGTAGTGTGTCTACGGCTTTATGGTTGCGTAGTTTTATTGTTGAATTTATTGATACCTTTACAATATTATTATCTGAGTATTCCAACGATAGAATTTTTTTGTAATCAATCTGATGTTATTGAGTAAACATCTAGTTAGTAACTTAGGTTGTAAATTTTTATTTAACATATAATCATCTCTTTATGTATGTGCCAGTTAGGTTGTTGAAATTTGAGAAAACAGTAACTTGTATTATTGAAAATATGTATGCCTATATTTTTAAGTTGCAATCTTATCTTAAAAATGACGCTAATAGACTGTTACACATCTACAAGCTATAAACATTTTGATTTACTTCATTGCTAACTTTATATCTGCCTGTCACATATATATTTTTGTTGTTTAAATCTTTTAAATATCTGTTATTTATTTATTTTCAATATTTTTTGCCAATTTGCACGTATTAGACATTAAACTAGGGAGAGAGAAATCATTAATAGCGGTTTTATTTTATGTATATTTGGTATAGATGTTCCATATGGTGAACATGGTTTCACTATCAGTTTACGCTTGTGCTCAGCTGGGTGGGTTTGGAGTTTGGGGAAAGATGGGTTAGGCTTGAGAGGAGTATGTATTATGTTGAGTGGAGTATTGAAGTTTTAATATAAATTGTGCATGTTTGTAAAACATTCTTGTAGATATTTCTTTTTTAATATAATAGGTGAAATAAAAATATATAATAGGTGACAATGAAATGATAACCCCGCCCGCTCTATCGGTATACGCCTCCACATGTTAGGGTCAGGACGTAGGATTTTTTTTAATGGGTGATAATGGAATGGTAGCCCTACCCGCGCTATCGGTATACACCGGCGGGGCACCAGTAAAAGATAATAGGTGAGAATGAAGCATGTCAGTTAGACCATCGTGACGAATTCAACAAGAATTGTTCACGATGGTTTCCAGGGGGAACCAAGTGGAAGTGGACCTAATAGGGCATATTGTTAGCAATAGGACTGTCAAACTCCATTGCTAACAATCCCTTTACCCCCGCAAAAAGTGGATTATTACGTATTGTTGTAAAGAACATCAAAATGTAAGAGTGGCGGCATCTATTGGTGAATATGTACATCAATATAGTATCAATGTGTATAGTCTATATTGTCTATATATGAGACCATGCTTGTCTGTGATTATAAAAAAATCCTTCTTGTTCGTAACCACTCAACCAACTCGTTTTATTATACGTATGTCATTAAAATTTCCCTCTATATATAGAGTAATTACGCTCAAAGTATCTGTTTATGTTATAACTAGCAACGAAGTGTCCACATAATAGATATTGTTTACCGAACGCCTTTGACGTTCTCATTTTCATTGGTGCCAGTTCTACCTGCCTGCTGTACCTCTTTTGAGGTAGATGGTTGTAGCGAAATCTCGTTCGTCCCTCGTTAGATGTGGCGATAGGATAAGTATTTTCGTTCGTAACGATCTCATTACTAACAATATCAGGTCGACCTCCACACGGTCTCTCTAGAAATCGTCCTTATTTGTAAAACTAACAAAAAATTACATTAAATTTCATATTACCGCAGTGTAAAGAATTACTTTATGTCACATTTAAAGCTGCATCAAACTCTGTGCACTATTTATGATCGGCGACTAAGCTAGTATAAAAAATCATTTACTCACATATACAATGTGTCATATTGACAAATTTAATGAAAATATTTAACTTTATCAATAGGCCCTATAAATTTTTGTATGAGTATATGTGACTATACTCGAACAAAAATTTTTGGGGCCGTAACTATAATTGCCGCAGCGAAATTAATTGCGCACATGTCCAATAAATTACATTTAAATTAAGTGCCTATTCCAGTTCGAGTGAGAGAGTTTAGTTTTGGGGGAATTCACATTAGTTTCGAATCACTAACGGATATAGCCTTAATGTATTGTAAATGCGCAATAATTTGAAAGTTTATCGAATAAGAAAACGCGATCTAAAAAAAATTATATCAGCAGAATAACTTAATGATTGTCTGAATTTCAATTGCCATATAAACGTACTGTTGAAGAATCACCATATTTGCTATTTATTTAAAAAATACATAAAATAAAAATATATTTAATTTATTGTCAACTAAATATCTAAACAAATATTATAAAGAGGAAAGATTTGATATTTTGCTTGTAATAAATAAATTAAAAAATACTTAATCAACGTTAAGCCCTTTTACCTATTAATAGGTATATTATTAATATGAACTGTATTTTGTTTAAACAAAAACCCTGAAACGCTGGAACGGGTGGCTAGTTACAAATATATATACAATAATTTACACCTTGTTTTTTAATTAGTAAATTATATATTTAGGCTACTTCCCGCTAGATGGAGCGACAACTCTAAACAAAAAAGTGTTACATAGTCAATGATAGAAGTCATTCATACTTTAATTCATGTGGAAGACTTATATTCAGCAATGGATGATGAGTAGCTGAAATGATAAATATAATGAAATTATATATATTAATATAAAACATTAATTAAATTGTATTATCGTGAAATAATATAGATCGTATTAATTTATCAAAATTAATGACAAGTGGGCCGCAAGATGCAAAAGATTACTTTCCAATACCACTGTGTATTAAATTGGCGGTAAAATTTTGTTTATCTACACAATAATCTCAATGTATCCGAACACAAGTACGGTTTGACATAAGAGCTGTTACGGTCAGTCAGACCCCCCGTCGGCAATGGGTTAGTTCTACCAGAGCTGGACTCGGCATAACAAAATACATAGTTCACATAAGAAATGTAATATTTGAAAAGGGAACATTTGTTTCATTACTATGTTATATATTGCATATAATAACATAGTGTAGGTGAAGGTCACTGTAAGTATAGAAAAAAAAATTAATAGACATTAGTTGACCCAACAATTGTTCTGACAAAATGTGTTTAATGTTTTCATTTAAATCTTTAAATTTGTAGTTAGGAAATTATATGGACAAACGAGAAATGGAAATTTTAAGTTTTTTCCATCAATTTTTCCAATTTATCTCTTTAAAAAAAATTCTGAAACTTCAATGAATAATTGAAAAAAAAAAAAAATAGCCGAATAAGTTCAGCTGTTCTCGATTTTTGCTCTTAAGAACACATTTAACAATTCGTTTTTATTCATACAGGTAGATTACAGATAAAAAAAAATTAAAAAGTATTGATTGTGATCACCGTAAGAACTTCGACTTCAAAAATCTTACTGGCAAAATATCGTCCGTCATGCACCGTACTACAATAATTTTCACATCTATATTGCAAAATGGGATAGACAATAGTGTACCATATTAAATGCCACAGAACTCGATTAGGAGTCGAGCAATAGTTCAACTATTGTTAGAGTTTTGTGGCATTTAAAGCCTTACTTACATAGCCTCTTTGGTAGAAAATTACCTATTATCAATTTTGATTCAACGGCACGATTTTAAATTACGAAAGTATTTATTTATATCATATTCAAATTTAACTCCTATATATTAGATACAGCCTTAGATTATACAGCTTATAAAATATACTATACTTAGGATGTTTAATGTCTTTAAAAAAGAACATTCCAAATGTGGCCCTGTATGAAACCGGCTATAGCCAAAACCGATTCCCAAACAAAAACCATCCCTAACACGGGTCTGCTAATTATTTCCAAAATTAATGGACTCCTAATTTATGGTATGGCTTCAGAAATATGGTCTTTTAATGGCTTGTCAATGGCCACAAATGGTCATCTTTGTTTCGTGAGAGAGTCGGTTTTGTGGTAGATAATTTTGTGAAAAATTGTGTTTGTTCTTAATTGCTGGCTGTTTGAATGAGAAGCATTTACTTTAATAGTGCTTACCTATTAATTGTAAACTTCGTAGTAATTATAATTTACTAATAATACGTAAATAGAGATTTTTTTAAGATGACAGTAAAATAGTAATCTCGCCAGTGGTATTGGTATACACTGAGATATGATAGGCGAGGATGAAGTTGAGTTAGTTATCGCGTGGAAGTCAATTTGATTGTTATTACTAGTAATGGCACAGATATCCAGAAAGAAAGTCGACAAATATGCAAGGATTGCCACAAAAGGGTTTAATTAATTAAAAAAAATATATTTATTTATATCAAAATCCAATTATAGCCTGCTTTTTGAATCATCGTATTAGTCAAAAACGATACTTATATCGAAAAAACAATAAAATCCTAATAACTTTTTATAAAAACTTAATAACATACCTACTACACTATGAGTTTATACTCAACCACGCAGTATTCATAGCAGTATATCTGGTATTTCAAACACGCTTATAATTAATAGCTGAACAAATTTGAATGAAATTTAGTTATATCCCAACATAATACATAAAATATTTTGTATACCCAATTCACGTGGATAAATCAAATCTACTGAAAATAGCTACTTTCTTATTAAAATATTTTTTCTACTGAAACTGAGCTAAAGAGTAAAAGAATCTCTTCAAAAAAATACACTTAAAAAGAAGAAGTCATGAAAACCTTGATTATCTAGCAGTTTTTACATTGCCTCATCTCTCCATGGTCGTAATGAACATTTGTATTTGTGAGTATGACTGTGTCAGTCTAGATATTTTCTACAGGTATTTATAACATTAAGAACTTTAACCAATTTAGGTCTGTTTAACTAAATTGGGCTAAACTTAGTAAAACTAAATCAAATTAAGTCAGTTTAATGAAGTTTAGTCAAATTTGACACCTTGGGTAAGATTAGGTCACATTTTTACATGATGAACGAGTAGAGGCCTACGCACACAAACATCGTTTGCTTGTAGTAGTATTCTTGTCCCAACATACTTCGTAATGTCTTATTTTCTGGGTGTATTTATTCTGTGGTAATGGGGTTGCTAAACTCCATTACTAATAAAATCCTTTTCCTCCGCCGCCTAAATGGGGGTGTAAATACTGACCCATAGAAGCAATATGTTCATATTTTTTGATCAATTATTTAACATACTCAGTGCAATTTGAGAAATTTAAAGATTCTTGATCATTGACTTTCTTGTCATTCCATGTTATATAAAAGAAGTCCCCGAGAGTAGTAATATCGGTAAGGTTAGAGGAGAGAGACAGATAAAAAAAACTTACTAGCCAACTTTTAGTATCAAAGATTTATAATGTACATAGCCATAGAACAATAAGTAATTCTTTTGATGTTTATACTTTAGTATTAAACATTATTCTCAATCTCAATAAATAGTTGCTATTCTAACAATACTATTTATTATTTCAATTTTTATTGAATCTGTTATTTAGTTATATACTTTATTGTAATGTTATTTATATTAGATGATAGTACTTTATTAAGCCATTTTAAATATTTTAACGTAGACAGTACTCCTACGTAATTGCATGTGTACAGTCAGCTTCAGTTTTTTTAGTACTATTCATATGAGGGTAGCTTCGTTTGATTTTAAAAGACATTTACATTTAATAGATGTTTAAATTAATCATAATTGTTTATAACAATGTAACTATTCTTAATATCGTTAAACAAATTGAAAATAGTCGTATCTACTAATGTTATTAAAATTATTTATTCAGATATTTATTATCCATTTAATAATCAGCTGAAACACTAAACGGATTTTAATGAAATTTCATATGCAGTCATATGCTGTATGTACCTACACAGAAAGTTTTTACCCTATTTTACGTGAGGAAACCTGTAGAATACAGCTAGTATATCTAATAAAGAGATATAATGCATACATTTACATGCAAAAGTATTAAATTTTATTATTATTAAGAACGACATCGGTTCAGAATCCGCAAAAATAACACGTAACGTAGACTCAAAAAAATACTAAAAAAAATTCTCCTTTTTAATTCACTTAAGCTTTTAACCGCTTGACTGAAATTGTCAGTTATATTTTTTGTTATGTTTTACATTATGCTTGTCATAATCAGTAACATAAAAAATGTTGTTAATTTTTGTTCTATATTCTATCCCTACATACAAAATAGTAGACAATTGTGTAAACAAAAAAAATCAACATAAGAACATAGCCCATATGCATTGAAGTAATCTTTAGTAGGTATACCTACCTAAGTTTCTATAGTTTTATGTCAAACACATCCGACTGGAACTTGTAACAGATAAATGAAGACGAGTGTACTTCTCGTCCACACATAGTCCCACACGACACGTGATGGTGCAACCTGACACCAGCTACGTCCAACACGTGCTTGCTAAGAACCACCTAGTTAACATTATTGTACCAACTTGATATGAAACTCAGATATTTTGGGCGCCGCTTACGAATATAATCTTCTTTTTATAGGTACTTGGTATATTTATTAAACAATTTTAACATGACCTTTTTTCCAAATTGATCAATTAATAAGTACATTTTTTTTTCCTCAAAAACAGCAATTTCTTTCGTGAATATATAATATACACATCGATGAAAAACAAAATATGTTAACATATTAAATTCAAAATTAGATATTAGTCATACGCTAGTGAACAAACAGGACTAAATAAAACAAAATTTTAAGACAGTTGCCAAGCTTTAATTTCCTCACATAAAAACATCAGTAATATCAGGAACAAAAGAGTCATAAACGTATTCAAAATAGAACAATACCGATTTAAAAAGGTAATTCAAATATAAAAAGATTTTCCACCGTGCGTTTTTCAAGGCACTTTCTTCCACGCGCAACCACTCTTTGGAATCAACTCCCAGCAGCAGTATTTCCGAACCGATACGACAACATAACCTTGAAGAAAAGAGCATATTCCTTTTTAAAAGGCCGGCAGCACACCTGCAATGCCGTAGGTGTTGTGGGTGACCATGGGCGGCGGTAGTCACTTAAAAAAAAAACAAAGCAACAATTTTTCTCTAAGCAAAAAAAGAAAAACTTTAATTAGCAAAATTAAACTAACTAACGCAACAATAAATTCTCGTTTACATAAATGATTAAAAAAAAATCAAACGATCACAAAAAAAAATTAGACGGATTGACGAAAGAAGGTGGTTACCTACCTTCTTTTACATGTTTAATAATACATATGTAGTTGGCTAAGATTCCAAACCTTTAAATTGTAGCTATTTGTTTTTACACTGTTAAGTCGACATGACAAAAAGACATGATAAGATTATATACTATATTTCTCCCTTATTACGCAAATATTAATTTCTACAATTATGCAAAAACATTTGCAAGTGTAAATATCTTGTTTAAAATATGTTCATCACTTATGAGAATCGAATTCAAATGTGAATATCTGCTAATATATAACATAAAGCCATAATTATTCTCCCTTTATTATTCCTTTAAATATTCCGTGTAGGTCCATTTTAACTGGACAATGGGAATAGAGACATCACAAACGAGATACAACGACAATAACTTACGCGACGTAACACGATACGCGTCCGTGTGTACGTGTCTTTATTGTCTGATCTTTGTCAGTTTTGGGTGTTTTCCTTTGCCTCTTTTTATTTTTATGTTCCATGTTACTGATTTATAATTGTGTACTTATAAAAAAATTAAGAGGCAATGTCCTCATTATCTGTAATTTTTCTAAAACATTTTTTTAATATTATTTAAAATTACTTTCGGCTAAAACGTTAGTCATAAATCAAATCTACCTCTAAAAATTATACTTCTATTTTGAGAAAATTTTAAAATGTCATTTATATACATCTATATGTATTAGGTATTATTTAGATGTATTATATTTTCCAATATCAAATTTGTGCTCGCGTTGTAACTGTAACACCTAACTTTCTTATTTTTAATTCACTATTATCTTCTGTCTCCACTAATTCAAAATTTCTATCAAACAATCTATTGAAGACTGGAAAAAATACCTTTTATGGGATAAATCCACCATTGTACTCATTGTTTTTTAAGAACTATGTATCCTATAATTTAGAACTTTACTGTACAATAAAGTGTTACAATCAAATAAACAAATTATTGGTCGTCATCTTAAATGACCGTCCTTATTATTTTAAGAATTGATGTGGAATTCAGCACAATAGTTTCCATGGGAGACCACGTGAAGGTCGACCTAACAGGGTGTATTGCTAGCAATGGGGCTAGTATACCGCATTACTAACAATCCCTCCCCATAAGTATACACATATATACCTACTTAGGTATGTACTTATAAATAAATATCTGTATTCTATTCTTTTACCTACCTCAAAAACGAATATGAGTATTAAATTTGAAAGAAATAAAATATATATCATATACTAACATATACCATATCCGAATTTAATACGTTCAATTTTCCTTTAGCACCAACATTTATATTAATAACAGTTATGAAACGAGACCCGACTGTGTACCAATAACTTCTTAATCAGTCACAAAACCGTTTTATTCATACCACCATGACGTTTGTATAGAAAATTAGAATATATTAGATTATTTAGATACAGCCTGATGTCCCGCGGTGTAATGGTCACCATTCTATTGTATGGTAGCTGGTAGCTACCTCATTTCAATTTTTATAAAGAAGACATTCCCATTTTATATGGTCCCTAACCATAATGATATTGAGCAGCGTTTGTCTATTTTAGGTTATTTATTGCCTTTTTCTGATTTCCGTTCGGCAACGAAACTGCTTTTTGTCAGTGAGCGCGGCTATAAATTTTTTTAATATGTTGAAAATTAAATAAATATCCATAAGTCTAGTAAAAGCTCTTTTTTTTTTATTATTTTATCAAGTTTTGTATTATATACGAGCCTATCTACGTTCTACATAATATAGGAAAACCTTTAAAATTGTATTAAACCTTAAACATTATGTTGAATCTAATCATCAGATAGCACCATGCATTCCTAAAGACATAATAAAAGAAATGACATGTTATTGAATGAAGAATGAATGTTCTCATTCTACTTACCAGAGGGAGACTTTGTACAAAAGTCGTTTGCTTAGGCACCTCTGTCCCATTCGTGTTTCTACCGTGAAGCAGTTGTGTTTGCATGGCTGGGTTTCGGTGTTTTGAATTTACAGAGTTCAGAGGAATGACACTCGAGTCCTCAGGAATGGCAACGCATAGGAGGTCATCATGGGCGAAACAGTATACTCTGTTATGTCCATGATACTGCTCATATCTATAGGCGACGATTATCACTTTCCATCAGGTGGGCCGTCAACTTGTTTGCCATTCTATGTTTTATAAAAAAAATCTAATCATCAGATAAGACCGTGTATTTCTAAAGATATAATAAAAGGAATGACAGTGAATGTTCTTATTCTATAAGCCTAGTATAAAAGAGACTCAACTTCAGTGTAATGCAACTTTGTATTGGTGACACATTATTAAGTATTGAAGCCACCTATAGTTCACAATCAACTTGAGCTTTTCAGAGTAGGAAAAGTAAGTTTAATCTTGATATAGATACTTGATCATTTTTTCAATAGATCTCATAGTTTATTCGATCAACATTACATCAGTTTAGGTCGACCCCAATTTTTTTTTGATGGTTGAAAATGGCATGTTAACCCCGCCCACGCCAATGGAATTCGCCGGCGGAGCACCAGTGAAGAGTGATAGATGAGAACAAAAACAGGCCAGTTATCCCATCATGATGAATTCATCAGGAATTAACCATGATAGTTTCCAGGGAGAACCGCGAGGAGGTCAACCTGGTTGAGTATATTGCTAGCAATGAGATTCTCAGGCTCCATTACTAACAATCCCTTTCCTCCCGACCCCAATTATTAATGTGATTATCTTAAATAGGTATGAAAATGGTAGATATTTATTAAATTACTAACTTTTACCCGCGACTTAGATCGCGTGACCAGAATATATTTACGGACTGGGATAAAAATTAACCTATATCGTTCTCCATCCCATATAGTATGTGTATATCAAATTTCATAGCGATTGCTTAGGTCGCTATAAGGTTCTATTAGGTGAGCTTGTTTGCCATTCTAAATCACTTTGAAAAATAAAAAGGTAATAACGAACAAACAAACTCACTTTCGCATTTATAATATTAGTAAGGATTAATGAAATAAATGCTACGTGGTCCCGGCATTCAGTGGGTCACCCCTTTACCATGAGTGTCGTAAGAAGCAATTAAAGGAATTTAATGATCGAAGGATGGACAGCAGAGTCTCTCTTAAAACATCACCAAAACCTAACTACGGATGCCAACCTGGCTGCCAAGTGTGGCGACTACTGCCAAAACTCCCCTTATAAGAGGAACTGTTCACTCCTGAACATGGCCTATGTTCAGGAGAGAATAGAAAACGGCTGATATAATATAATTAAAATAATATGATAATGAACTAAAACATTTACCAATTGAAACATTCCGTCGGCATTGATGTGCAAAAAATTTCAGTTAAGCTAAATTAAACATTAATACAAATAATATTAATAAATAAAAAATAAAATATTAATATATATCTACGTCACTATAATAAGTTAATGTAAAAATGACAAATTGTCTTGGAATTCATAAGAAGAAATACAGTAGGAAGTTATATAACGACAAAAAGCACAATAAGAACGCAAAGCACTTCATTAATTTGATATAACAAGCTTATAATTGCAGCCATTGAAGCAACAAAAACTATATTGTAATAAATTATTCGGTCGACCGGCTGCCCATAGAATAGTTTATAACCGAACCTTAGTTGGCACTTCTGCAAGTAATCCTTACTCAGGATTTCTAATGGTTCAAGTCGCTATATGGTAAAGTTTCAACTGGTTTTATATAACGGGTTCATTATAGAAAATACTGAAATTATCAAAGTCGCTGAAGCTTATGTCAAGATATAGGATAGATTTTATTTCGGCTTGTGAAATGATTTTTATCATAGAATTTCGTAGTAAAAAGGCCGAAAGCTTATAATTTCGTTATTAACTTTTTTCAACTTATTCATTTGATATTAAACTATAATCCAAAATAAATGTTTTTGTATAATTATATTTATCTATATTCTGAAAGAATTCTCTGAAGTCCTCACAGGATAATATAAAAAAGATATGGCTCTATATAAAACGGACCTCATTTATATCAAGCACTCATTAAATAGTATATTTTGTTGACATTAATTAAAACGTTGTAATATCTTCTACATGTTCATCCAACAATATATTGTATCATAAAAATAAAAGTATGTAAATATGACAATACTACAAATACATTTTTAAAAATTAATAATTAAAAAACTAGTTACTTGACTAAATATATAATGTGTAGGTACATATTTATTTATATTTCAACAAAATCCAACTTATAATTATTACGTTATTAAAAACAATAATAACAACTCAAAATTCATTTAATGAAAGTAAAATCGCTCCGTAATTAAAAATAAACATTATTCTATAGAACATAACAGAACTACTATTCACAATAATAATAGATAAACAAAATAAATTAATACGGAACCCCAAAACGCCACAGTTTGCAACACCTGGCCGCTCCAAGGTGGACAAACACCATAAATAACATTGACACCAACCGTGCGCCGTGTCCAAGCATTCTTGATAAAGACATTTTTTATTTCACCTCTATGGTCAATAGATTTTCTTGTCCATAAATAGTTTTAGATTAGATCCTAATGTTTCTTCTCGTGTTCTGTTTCTTAAGTTCAAATTAGACGAGATTTGTTGAGCGCAGAGAACATAAACTGTTTTTTATATCTTTGAAGGATTTTTTTTTAATGAATTTAATATGAACTATTCGAGCCGTTGGCCATATACTATTGGATGTGTTTTTAAAGATTTGAAATATTACTACAAAGTGAAACATGTAAATTGTTTCTCACTTTTGTTTATGATATGTAATACCTACCTATATAGGTATATATGTACGCATATAGGTTACCACATATATACGTATTACATATATAATATCAGCTTATGGAGTATCCACATATTATATATAGCTTAAAAATGAATAATTAATAAATATATTTCTCTTTAGTATTCTGAAATGCTGCCTATAGTGAAGTTTTTATTTTGGTCCCCATTTGTAGTTAATCTAACTAAAACCTTGTCCTTAATATTCACTATATTAGGGTCAAGATTTTAATTTCAATTAGTCTTAGAACTAACATTAAACCTGCGTTCGAATCCAACCCGTTCGTACAATTTAAAGGCAATTAAAAAAATAATAGATAATTGCATTTGTATCGTTTACAATGAAACCACTTCACAACCATGTCGAATAAAGCATCCTAACAATAAAATAGCCGTAGCATTCCATGGCCCACAATTCCACAATGGTGTCTAATTGAAATCTACACTCTACTTTATTGAAGCACAAAAAGTCAGCGTGTTCAATTTTACGCCGGTACCGCGTAGGGACACAAAAAATTACGCATCTGCTAAATAGGATGTTATTGTCAAACCGTTAAAATAGCGTGCAACTTTTAAATAAATAAATTATAACATCTTAATACTGGCCAATCTAAGAAGTGTTCTTTTCTAACTTTATTTAAACCCAGAATTCTAAAAATCATGCGCAATTATTTAGATTTGCATACTAATAACACACAAAAAGTAATATTAACTATTAGTTACTCTCTAAGTAAATAGGTAATCAATGCTTTCTAATGCCAACTATGATTAACCAAATTAAGTGAAATACTAAAGTAGTACTAAATTTTTTCATTTAAATAACTGCTAAATTTCTTCCGCCTTTAATTATTAGCGACATTATCATGAGACCACCTGGTTGTGACCTCTAGAAAGTGTTACGTCTGACTATAACGACTTGCCATCCATATTGATCTTGTAAAGTTGTATACCAATATAATTAACATTAAGACAAATGTTAGCTCGTAAAGAGTAACACAACCGAAAGTTCACATTTACAATTTATTTCCCATAAATGTAAGTAACACTCATGGTTTTCATTACATTTTTGGCAATTTCCTTTAAAATGTTAACGATATTTACCATTTCCGTAATTATGGTTCATACGTAAAATAATTTGCACTATAAACAACTTCGAGCGGGTGTTTAAAATAAATTACAACTTATCCAGCGGTAACAAATGATAATTACAAATATACGTGTCTTCGGTCGTTTTTGAAAAATATTTTCGGGATTCATATGTTCATTCATTTAATACAACTACATTGTAAATTTTGATAGGAAACTTTTTCGTTTGTTCAGATTACAAGCTTTTTTTATACTACTATAGTAGCAAACAAGCATATGGCCAGTCTGATGGTAAACGTAGTTTATCCAAGGGTGGTCTATGGACGCCTGTAACACCAGAGATATCATGCGCACGTTGCCTTTTGAAGTACATGTAAACTGTAGTCCTTAGAAAAAGCTAAAAAGTAATACGTTCGTACGTATATTTTAATAAGCATTAATAGAACTTTCGAAATGAGAACGGTTGCAGTAAATTCACAATTAGCAAATAAAAACTGAAATCTCAAACAAAATAAAAATGAAAAAAAATACTTTTAAATAAATAATGTGATTTAAGTACGCACCGTAACTGAACGTGTGTATCACACAATCTAACAACAATTTGCGATCAATTGAGCATGATCTGCCCCTAACATTATATGAGTATGATGCGTTACGAATTGTCCTTGGTCCTATTGATGGGCCACTATCACACAGAATTGCAACAATAATTATTTATTTTAATACTTACTAATGTAACAATAGAAGGGTGTTAACTTTTTGACTTTCGCGTTACACGGTTTATGGTTTACTACTAGCTTTTACCCACGGCTTCGTCCGCGTGACTGTATTAAGCTCACTAACGAGAATAAAAACCGGGTCTATAACCTTCTCCATCCCATATAGTACATGTATAGTAAAATTTATAGTATTTGGTTAAATCGTTAAGGCGTTAATAGTTTAAATAAGTTTGTTTGTTTGTTACACAAACAAACAATTTTCACATTTTCACATTTCACAAATTAAGTAAGAATAAAAGAACCAACGCCAGTTTAATGTGGCCAAAACGTCGAAATAATCCAAGTAAAGTATCATATTTTACCTAAACAGTCCATACACTTAATTCATTTTTATCAGTAAAAAACGTAATAAAAATTTTGTTATAAGTATTTAATTATTTAAAGACAATTACTTATCCAATTACATAAATATCTGTACCTATTTTTATAAATCTGGTACGGACCTTCTGTACAACCGTGAAATAAAATTTAATAACTCACAAAATTTTATTCATGAACCGAACATTCAGTTTAAAATTAACATATACATATTACACATCGGTGTAACTGCATGTCACATTATTATGTTAACGACGTCTGTTTGCATTTAATCACTGTGTGACAGGGGGTGGGCCGAAGAGTCATTCTATTTCACATATCGCAAAACTTATTTAACGGCTTTTAAGAACAGACATCGGCACTTTTTGTAAAACTCATATTAAGTGTGTGGATAATGCGTGACTAAGTATGTTTATTTTATAGGAAAAAGTAGAGAACGAAATTTAAATGTATTGATTTGAATGAAATTATTTAGTATAAAATTAAATACAAGTTAATGAATGTAGAAAAATTTTGTATTTTGATAGATAATATAATATACCTATTGTAAATACCTGTATATTTGCCGTGATATATTAATATATAAGAATAACAGATCTAAATACATATATATTTATATATAATAAAAATGCGTTCAAACCTTATTATATCTTTGCATTAAATTACAATTATTTCTATGCGAAATAAAAGGGGGAAACTCGATGTAAATAATTAGCATTGAGATTTTCTAATATCCTGTATTAAAAAACAAATTCATCGACATTTACATTGAGTTACTTAAACGGAACTTTGGAAGAAATAAATGGTATAAACGAAAGATGGAAAAGGATTTAATTCTTTAGATAGGTATTTAACTGGCTTCTGAACACTTTTTTTTAAAGGAATATATTAAATAGACTAGTAAAAAAATATAACAAATCATGGTGTATCCTAATATCAATTAGACTATTCTAATATTATAAAAACAATATTTGGATGTTTAGATGTTTGTTACTGAAACACTAAGTAACTGAATGGATTTGCTTAAAATATTATGCACTTACATAGACTCCCAAGGCAAACCGCGGGATGCAGCTAGTAATAGATATTATCATTTACGTTTAAACTTTCTAGTGTACAGTGAAGAAACATTTTATCTAATCTCAAACATATCTCTGTAATGAAAATAAACACTATAATTTCATACCTAACCACTTTACAACAAAAGTTTACGACTCATCACCTCAATCTCTCCATCAGAGTGAACAATAAAATCTCACAATCACCGTAATACACAACAAAATAGCTACAAAAGCGAGTTACATGCAATACCATATGTTTTCATAAAAAAAATCACGGACTTTTTAGTACGTGTTTACTGACTAGTTCCCTCGTGAATAGTCGATTTTGATGTAAAAATGTATTTTTCTGCTACTAATAGTGGTTATAAAGAATAAATGGTGATGATAAAGCTGTGTAACGTGTTCCTGACGTTTTGTGTCGATGGAGACCTTTGAACTGCACGCGGCAGTCTCACATGCCGCTCATTATAATTAGCGAAACTTGCTAGAAGAAAGTTTGACACAGAAATAAACGATATTTTAAATTTATTTCCCAAATTAGATACACATATCTACCTACATTCTTTTTTATTATTAATTTACCCTTCCTAAACAAATACATGTTAAATCACTTTTACGCGTTTTCATCGCCCATAACTATTGACATAGTGTGTTCTATGTCGGTTTATATGACAAGATTGCCGTAATTATTAGTAAAAAAGCATAATTCCTTATTTTCCATGATGTTATTCATACCACTGTATTATTTTCTATCAAGTAAATTATTGGCTTATTATATTATTTATCATCTCAGCATATTAATTTATTCCTATATGAGTATTAGACTTATATAGATTAAGGTATATTATCAAAGTACTATAAAGTCTCCACATATTTTGCAATTTTTTTATAAAAAACAAAAATAATAAGTTATTATTTGATTGAATATAATTAATATCCATCTTTTACTGATAATAAATATATTGATATAAGACAGCTCCATGTAAGCTGTACATAAAGGAAGCTTTGTACGCCGGCAAGAGTTGTCACACGCCACACAATCTCAGCGGCAGTTTTCCATTTGTGTCGACACGACCTCCATGAAGAAAACATCTAGCATCATAACTAATATTAATACTGCATAATTAAAATAAGAACAATAATATTTAAGTGTTATTATTTCAGTTCATAGAAACTTTATAGAGGTAATGATATCCTTCCTGTTATTTCCTCTTTACTCTTGAATAATGAGATCTTTTGTGTCAATGATTGCGTCAGCTGGATGATGTTTCATGATAAAAATAGAAAAAAATGGTACTTGCTGAACAAACCTCAAAAACTATGATAAATAAAAAACCAGAGGAAGACTCTACAAAAATTGTCTGCTTGAATACCTTTATCCTATTCATACTTTTGCCACTAAACTAACTGCATGTCTGTGTCGGCTTATTTCTCAAAAATGGCATCGTATCAAGAGTATGATGCCATTTTTGAGAAACAAGCCGAAGAGTAGTAGTTTTAATATTTATGGTACTGTTCCTATAGACAACAGTACCTACAGTTACTCAGGAGAGCTGTTAGCTTCTTTGCTATTCTATATTGCATAAATAAATCTCATAACCATAATTTATAAACTTTTGTTTACCGTGTGTCGACTACAATGGAAACGTATTACTGAAACAAAGCAACGGTGCTTATCTAAATAGTTTCCGAGTACGTACGTGTCATACGAGATTACAAGCAAATGAGCCCAGTCTCCGCTCGTGACCTGCGTGTGAACCTGCCCGTTTCGTACTGTAACAACATGGGTTTACCCTGAAACGTCCGGGTTGCCCACCTCATTAGCCTGTAATACACCGTTATTAAAGATCAGAAAATAAAAAAAATACGTTTGTTATATATTATTAAGCATATTACTATTAAACATGTGGTTACTATTAAGCATCTATAATATTTTTTTGATAGGTGCCAATTCATACATGTGCGTGTTTTATCTGAGAGAGTTAATTATTTGAGGTCAGCTGAATACACACTCAATCAGATGAGACTCATACTTAATGCACGGTAAATCATGATGAGCAATTAAAATCTTTAATAGGCTTTGATGAAGTAATTTTTATTTATTTATTAACGAATAAGTAACATTCGAGAGACATACAGTATAAAATAATACTTATATATAAATGAAAAAAAAAAAAAAAAAAAAAAAAAAAAAAAAAAAATATATATATATATATATATATATATAAATATATATATATATATATAATTGAACATGTGCAAATTTGGTATTTATAAAAAAATTTTAACCAGAAGGGCTTATTTTTAAATATTTGTTGAAATTTTTAAATAGATGAAATATATTTCACAACATTTATTTATCAATTAGTCAACTTCAAAGTCTTTATTTATGTATAATGTAGAATGAACAGCACATTTATCCACCGTTAGTTACATATATATTAAAATAAGTAATATTGATCATAACGTCTTTTACTAGCTCTCTGCCCATCACTTCATATGTGCGGATTGCAAAAATAGGAAAACCAATAAAACAATCTACTTCTTCATGAAGTATCAAGATACAATACTTTTTAAGTTAGACCAGTTGATAATTTGGTTCAGTTGTTTTTGCGTTATACCTGAACAAATATAAAGATAGACAAATTCTCTAAAAAATATTTTTTGGCTATATATCTTAATAAGATATATAGCTTAATATGATCAATAGGCTCTTATTAAGACTCCTCATAGCCAAATTGCTTAATATGTCGCATTTATGTACATGGGACATATATTAGTATTTAATAAGTAACTAAACAATGTATGTTCATTATTTAGTTATTTACTAGTGAGATAAAGAGAATAAAATAAAGTACAATAATTTTAAATAATGTTATAGGATCGATATAATGAAATTCCATTCAGAAGTCACAACACAAACAGCGAATTAATATAACAATAAATTAAACATCAATGTCTTAAAAACAGGTTTGAAAAAACACCACATCACACGAAACGAAACCTTCCTTTTTTAAAATCAGTTAGAAAATAAAATGTTATTACGTCTATCACTTCTTAAGAAATCGTTTAAAAACAGTCACACGTGAATAGATTTCGAGTATTTTCTCCAAATACGCTAATTATCATATTAACATTCTAAACTAATATAAAAACAAGTGACAATTGGCCATTTACAACACAAGCTTCATAATAATAAGAGAAGTAACAAATCCAGAATAACAAATTTGTTTGTTTATTATTCTAATACATACTCACTACAATTTGGATTCCAAGTAGTTAATTTGACTAAAACTATTTCCATATAACTATTATAAATTAAATTGTTACACTGTATACAATGAACTTCGGTAAAATTCATGTAATGCATAATAATAGTAATAAATAAAGAAGAAATGTTGAACTTTGCAACATTGGTATTAATATCATAGCTCCAAAATAAAATCATTAACTGTTTAAACATATCACTAAACAAAACTTTTCTTTCATATTATTCATAATTATTTATAGAGATATGAAACAGTAACGACAATACAAGAAATAGAGGTGGATAATGATAATGTAGATAGAAGCAGAATAGAAAAACTATTAGTACTTTTAGACCCTTTTAAAGTGAATTAAAAAGAAGGAAGAACTATCCACATGTAGATTCAGGGATTTTTGGATGATTTAAATGAACTAAGGCCGTTTGTTTTTTATCACAACTCCGCGGTTTAAGTAGCAGCGCTGAGCATTTGAGGAACTAAAAATATTCAAATTAACTAAATGCCCGAATTGTTTTCGTTTCTTAGAACGAAAGTTAGAAATCTAATTGTGTTTCTTTGCGTACATGTTGGTCTGTGTGAACAGTGTCGGTCGTCCATATCGAGCGTAGCTGATTAAAGACTCAAAGTGTAACACCATGATTCTTCATTCAAATAATAATTTAGTAATTAATTTCTAGGGAATTTGATCGAAATAACGAACTTTGGTATTAAAATCGAATTTCTTCCCAATAATTCTTGTAGAAACTATTTACGAAACTGGCAAAGAAACAAAAAAAAAATAACATGTCATAATAGTCTTGTATGGATCTTTTAATTATATTTGTTTAGGTTTTTTGCTTGCGATATTGTATTCGTAGATTTTATAAGTGGGTAAACAAATGAAATACACTTCTAAATAACGTATCAAGATAGACAGATTGCTCTTGTTAAGATCCCTCATACTTATCTATTTTTTTATATATATTTCCCATGTACAGATGTCCTCTAGTTACAATTTTCTTATTAGAAAGATGCTACTTTATATTATATCTTCGATTGCGCACACGCTTGGTGTTTACTATGCGCGACGCTCGATTGCTATTGCCTGCTACTAAATTGTCGCGCGTGCGCAGAATGACATATTGTTTAACGGTCAGTCGAGTTACGCACGGGACGTTTAGTCAGAGGTGGTCCCACATTATATTGGGAACTACTGAGTATATTTAATGTTGTTATGCATTGTTTTATTCTTAACTATCTATATCCGTCAACTTCAATCAATATATAAGGCATCCTGTAGATTAAGTCAAGATATAATAACCTATCTGTGTACCAAATTTCATTTATAACGATACAGTAGTTTTTACATAAAAGAGTAACAAGCATCCATCCGTACTTACTAGCAAACTTTCGATTTAATAATAATAGTAGGATTTTTTATGCAACTTAGAATGGCAAACAAGCTCACGGCACATCTAGTGGAAAATGTAATCGTTGCCTATAGACATGAACAGTACCATGAACGTAATAGAATATACTATGTCGCCCGTGATATCCTTCATACGTTGCCATTCCTGAAGACTATGTGTTATGCCCTATGTGTTATAATTATAAGACTATGTTCAAACTGAATCACAGCAACGCAAACACAACTACTTCACGGCAGAAACACGAATAGGACAGAGATATCCAAGCAGATGATTTTGGTACAGTCTTCCTCTGAAAAAGTGATAGTAGGATGCTGTGGCCTTATGTTCTTAAATGAAAGTTTAATGGGTTAAACAAACAAATTTACATAAATCGTAGTACCTATTATTAATTTCATATACACACCTGAATTTAATAGGTATTTCGAATTAAAGATATAAGTCGCTAGCTATTATAGATTTTCATCGGTCGGATTATATATAATGAATCATACAAAGTTGCTTTTTAACTCCCTGATGAAACTATTTTATTCAATTCTGTATCTTGTTTCGCGAATAGAAATAACTAAATAATAACATTTTTTAATTCGTAAACTGAAAGTTTATTTTGATTTCTTTCACACATTTTTTTACACAAGGACACTCAATAATTATTGAATGTCTATACGTCTAAAAGAGTCTTGTGCTCTTACTGAAGAACAGCAAGAAACTTAGATGTTAATGCTCCTACCAATAGAAGAGCACTTTTTAGCTTTTAACTATCCACTGCTGAACATAAGTATTTCTCATAAGGAAAGTAGTTGCCACGCTTAGCAGGAGGTTTGGCAACCACAATTAGGCATTTAGAGATGTTTTAAGAGGGGCGGTGCTGTCCATTTCTCTTCCATTAAGTTTCCTTAGTCACCTCTTATGACCCCCAGGAAAGGAAAGTATGGCTTATTCTATGCCGAGACCACATGGCCAATAGAAGAAGCATATTAGCAATAAAAAACCATAATAGCAGTGGCAAAAAACCATTAAAAATTAATATTAAATTCAAACCTGAGTCTTTTAAATCATTGCATATAGATATTCTTATTAATTTATTTTATTACTAATATTTATTATTCAAGGATTTGTTTAAAAAATGCCCCCAAAATACACGTTACTCGTTTGCTTTCGGTCCTCAACAAAATATCAGTAATACTCAATACAACAATGCCTGAAATAATTTGTTGGACAATTTTTTATTATTCATGAATGCAAATGTAATTAAAACATTAAGGAAGCGCAATAGCTACTTACATGTGTGTTTGCTATGGTCTCGAAATTTTTTTTTGGGTGACAGTTTAATGACTACCTACATATTTTTTTTTTCATAATTTCAGTAAAGTATCTAGTTTTCATCATACAATTTTAAATAGTTAAATAAAAATGTACTGGTCGTAGAAAGACTTAGGTTTGGCAAAAGTTGTTTAGAAAACAGGTAAATAATTTTTTTGAAGTATTATTGTTTTTAATTTTTGTTTCTTTGAAAATTCGATAAAAATTCTATTCAAATTTTTGCCAAAATAGAAATTAAAGGGCTCAATTATTTAATTGAAACTTAAAATCCTTTTCTATGTAATATGTACATAGTTATATGAAATAGATATCTATTGCACTTTGTTCATCTTGCCAATATTATTCGGCTGGTAATTTAAATATGTTTTCGATAGTAATGTACGATTTTACTGTATACGGTATGGAACCTCTACATCTCATCTCTTTTGTTGGTGCTTTGCAAAAGCTGTATAAACTCAGGCACGAAATTCATATATGACTGCATTTTTGTCTGATTTTGTACCCAGATAAAACTATGCCGAAAATCTAAGCATTAACTCATTTCTTTTATAGTAATTCATCCAAAAACATATAAATTTTGTGTAGCTCATACCAGTCAATGGGTTTGAAGAACCGGAGATCCAAGTCAATTTACACAAATCTTTATTGGCCTGTCACATTTTATCGGAACCTATCAAGCTATCCAATTGGGTACCATGGATCTCATAGAAATAACTATTAAGCGACTATTGTTCAAACAACTTAATACTGGTAACCAATAAAAATACATTTTGGCATCCTGTACGTGTTTCCTTTGTGCGTCTAAATTGGTTTATTAAAAAGTGCAAAGACAATTGTGATATTTTCAACTTTAAATACTTATTCTTAAGTATCACTTATATACATAATTCAGTAATAAAATGTATAAATAGGTATCATTATATAAATGGTACTGTAATATGCAGTTCCATTTGCGTAAACTGAAATGTATCGTACTGCCCTGGCATATGGACGAAAATTGATTGAAATGTCAAATAAATGATACACGAAATGTCTACAAATTTGCTGATTGCAAGAAAATGGAACGATTTGTATTCGTATGACAAGTATTGGACATGTATGTATTCGTTTTGGGAGGGTGATGATGTCATTATTGGTTAAAAACTGTCAGGTTAAACTATCAATCTTATGTTATTTAGATACAGCCAACAAGAATGCATTGCACACAAACACGAAGTTCAGGTACATACATGTTTCTATTTTTTGTATACGTTTTTCCTTGATTGATTTACTTTACAGTTTGTTGAACTGATTGATTCTCCATCCGTGCACTCCAATTCATACTCAAAGCCAAATGAATAAATTAATAATAAATAATATATTAATAGATATCTAATGTTTTCATAATAAACACATAAAGTAGCGTCATTATATTTATTATTAAGCATAAATGAAGAATAAAGCAAATCTAAAGAAATATTTGACATTCTAATTCATAGTATCGCTTTGTAGAAAATTGCAGATCAGTTTATCGAACTCATATCACGATGACCATGACAACCCGGAACCTAGTCTAGATTGAAATATAAAGAGTACTTCTCATCAGATTTTTTATTATAATGAGTTATTTTCTAAATGCTAACTGTAGTGGATTTCAGTTAATAAAGTCAGGAGAAATAAACGTAACAACTTCTAAAAATGTAAATACTTACAAAAGGAAGTAACATAGATATATATTACGAAAAGAGACTCAAACTTAAAGACACTTTATATCTTTTTTATTTTTCAATATTTTTACACCAAAATTTGGTCATCTAGGAAATATTCACTATTCAATTATATAGGTACATTTGTACTTCAATTGATTTACCTTACCAAAATTTTATAGAAACAGTATACCAATAATAATTTATCCTATTAACTTTTATAACCCACCAAATGTAAACATCGGCGGCCAAACCGATACCCGAATGACTTCATATCTACTACTAGTGTATAAGTAACTATAAAATAATAAAATTATTATATTCAAACACGACTATAAAGTGGGCACCATAAGATAATGCTATATATTGTAAATTAATTCAAAGCTACTGAGGTAAGACTGTAAAGGCGATATAAAGTTGCTTAATGTTGACGCTTGATACAGACCGGCGATTTTAACTCGCTAATATAAAAGTACAATTATACTGCATTCATCGTCCAAATGCATAGTAGGTATAAGTGGAAGATTAAGAATGCCTACATTATTATCCAAATAAACTCATTGAAGAGGTCATAACACAGATACATATTACATATACCTTCTAATACTATATTTTAGCCAATGAATAAAAAAGCAGATACCTACCACAACACTTGGATCACAGTATACGCAACTATATCAAATTAAGCTACAACTTCGAAGATCATTTAATAAGACTATTTCAAATAATAAATTGCTTTATTTTTTTAGGTGCGCAGTTTTAAAAAATAAGGTAGGTACGTAGCTTATAATAACGTAAACAATATTTTACATAAATATTTATTTTATCTTATTTCTTTTTATAATTCCATTTATTGTTCTATTTACTTACAATAGAATAATCTTGGCAATACAAAATCGACGCTCAAAATCTTACATGTGTTCAAATATTTATACTTAAATTAATATGAGCGACTATAAATGTCTCGTCTGTACCGTTTACCTTAAAAATAAAGACATTACTTCACTACAACGGTAGTCAAGGAAACAGCCCCCATACTGAGAATTTTATAATAATAATATAAAAATTCCAATAGCTATAATAAAAATGTAATTTTGTATTTCTGAATGTAAATTGAGACTGTAAAAGGAGATGGCGTGTTATTTATTGAATATAGTGAATTATTTAATAATAAACATAAATTATTATTAGTGTGTCTAAACTTGATTGTAATATATGAATAAAACACCATTTATTAACACATTAGTTCAGAAATAGAATGATAGTGAATTTGCTATTCTTGTTTCGAAAGTTAAAAATTTTTAACAAATATTCGGAAGGTAACAGTGAAAGCATTTTAATTTCACTAGTTTTCATTAATCTAAGACTGTTTATCAAACCAATGATAAATAGTTAATAAGAAATGCGAAAAAAGAAAACTTACATACACACGAATTACTTATATGTACTGTTAAAATATACTGTTTTTTTTACCCAGTCAGTAAACATACACCGACCACACAGATGAAGTCGCGGCTAAAAGCTAGTGCTATATAAAATAATAATAACTGGTTCTCTCAATAATAAATACCAGCTAGATAAAAACTCAATCTCAAATCCATAATAATTATTTGCTACTTTGTTATTTTTTTTTTTATAAAACAAACGAAACCTGCAAACCTGCAAACGAGCCTGCGGCGTATCTAATGGTAAATGACGACCACCGCCCATGATATAACACCGAAGAAAGTACAGGTATATTACCAGCTTCTTATAAAAGAATAACCTTTACCTGAAAGTTTTAATATGATATCTGTTCGGGAATGTAACTGATGAGAGTTAATAATAAAGTTTGTTTGTACATGAAATGAAATGTCTTATCTTGGGAGGAAAAGGATTGTTAGTAATGGAGACTGAGAATCCCATTGCTAGCAATATACCCAAAAAGGTCGACCTCCTCGCGGTTCCCCCTGGAAACTATCATGGTTATTTCCTGATGAATTCATCATGATAGGCTAACTGGCCTGTTTTCATTCTCATCGATCACCCTTAACTGGTGCTCCGCCAGCGTATCCCGTTAGCGCAGGCGGGGTTACCATTCCATTTTTGCCCATAAAAAAATACCTTATATTTTATAAGGTACTTACATATATATATTGCATGCATGGTAGAAGATCATCACTCATCCACATACTCTATTTCATTCGTATACAATTGAATATAATAAAGTGCTAAAAACACAACTATATGTTATTTCTAAAATAAGTTATTTTTTAAACTCTTTATGTGTATATAATTAAAACATACTAAACCCAGATAAATACTATAGGTACTTAAAGTATTAGATAATTTATTTGCTTATACAAATAAGGTATACATGTTCATTCATTTGTTTATTATTCGTGAAGCAAAAAGAAATAACTAGACTCATCGCCCCAAAATTAGTATTTTTCCACTAGGAAACATGAATATATTTCTCACAAAACAAGTTGTGGAAGATATATTAAAAATGAAGATTGACAGCAATTATTTGGCTATTGCAAAATTACTGCAAGGTACGAAATTAGAAATCTAGACATACATATATGATTAAACACTCATACACTCGAAAAAAATTGCCATCCAATCTGATATTTATATAAAAAAAATTTGGATCCAATCTTTCCGTATCCGTAAAGTTAAGTAAAAAAATACAATGTTTACGAATCACTATTCGATATTTAAAATTGTAGATTTATGAATACTTAATACAAGAATATGGCGTGTTCTACGAAAGTCCCACATTTCATAGTACATTAACATCCAAATATGCATTTACACGTCGTAATAAATATATTTAAAGTCACAAACATGGTGATATTATGAAAGCAGATAGTAACAAGATTACGAAGATAAGACTGTGGGCTGATCCGTGAGAAAATAATGGGCCTCATTGGTCTTATATATTCAAAAGCGTATGCTAAATTCAAACTCGGGATTTTTTATATCACTGAAGTCGCATATATAAATACAGTTAACGTAGCTTATGAAATTTTTCATTAGGTAAATCCAAAGTTTATTTGGGCTCTTAAACTTCAGGTTTCATGTAACCAAAACATAAATTAATATTTTTTCCCCCCCGTCCTGGTGTAAAATTCTTGATCACCATTTCTATGATACTAGAAACCAACAATGTGTACATGAATATATATTAGAGGTTATTGATTAAACAATAAAAGTCCTGAGGAAAATAGGTGTTTTTTTTTTTACTAATTTGTGAAACGAATTCATGTTAAAATCGGAAGTTAAGCTAATTTTGAATTAAGTTGATACTTCACTATTGCTACGGTCTACTCCTATTATAGAATCTAAATTGAATAATCTTAATGCACACGGGTATTCCTCCTTTAACTGTGAGGAGTATAGGGCAAACAAATATTAGTATTATAACCAGTCAGGACGACCTCCACGTGGTCCATCTGAAAACCACTATCGTGGTTAATTTCCAGTGAATTCATTACAATGTGCAATGAGCTGATACCTCGCCAGCATATCTAAACCAAAATTATATTGTTTATCAATTAAAAAGTGGCTCTATACCTTCACTTAGACAGGAAATCGTAGATATGCATAAGAGTATATTATTCTCTTAAAATCTCAACAGGTGACAACCCTACCATAGGCCATGATTAACACGAGTCTCCTTAGAAACGGCCATAAATGTCTTTAATACGCATTAATAAGTCGTAAAACGACATTAATTATACAAAATGGCCGCTAAGCTGACTTGATGGTGCGTCGCATGTTTTTTATTCGCTAACTAGGTCCCATGGGTCACCGCGTGATTGATGTTGACTGTTAAGTGTTTGGTTAAATTTTGAAAGTTAAAATGAAAAGATAAGCAAGGTATTTAGTAATGGGTGAGGTTGATTGAATTTGTTAAATAATAGTAACATATATTAGAAGCTCACACGTAGACCAGATAAATGGAATAGAAAGACATTACGATTGAGGTGTAGCTGTTTGATACATTGACTCACCTTCCGGTGGTTGCGGGTTCGATTCCCAGAACAATACGATACAAACGTTTGCATAAGCATATACTTTTTGATATCCATAATGCTGTTTACGTCTATAGGCGACAGTTAGTACTTTTGTTCAAATGGGATATTAATTTGTTCGCAATTTTACATTACTAAAAAAATCGAAATTACTTAATCTAATTCATATAAGTAAATCACAAAGTATAGTCTGTACGTTGTAGCATCGTACAGATGATAAATCACTAAAACAAAAAAAGTAAATAGAAATCTATGAAGTGAACAAGACATTTAATACTAAAAACTAAAGTTTTATTAATTTTGACTACGAAATTCTCATTGCATTGAGTGAAAATGTGCCCAATTATAATATAAATTATTCCTTTAATCAAGGATATTTTAGCATGTGTTTTTATGTAATATTCATGTTTTTTTACCGAAACTTGCGCCATGATACCATAGAAAAGACTTACTTTATACTGATATACTTTATAGTATGTCTTATGTTTACATTTTGTAACATAATATCAGTTTAGTCCCAGATTCTGCGAAACACTTTGCTTTATTATTATGTACTAAAAACACACTAAAACCAGGTAAATACTATACTCAAAGTATCAGGTGTCACGTTCACTGATCTAAAAATTGTAGAGAAGGCATTTATAATTGATTTATTGATTCAAACATGAAAAAAAAAATAAAGAACTAGACTCATCGCCCAGAGTAACAGTTTCTACAATAGTTTTTTTTAAGAGTATATCGCGTGTGCGTGCGTGCGTGCGTGCATGCATGTATTGCATCACAGATCTATAGGCGACGGTTACCACTTTCCATCAGGTGGGCCGTCAGCTTGTTTGTCATTCTAAGTTGCATAAAAAATATAATCTAAGAACATACATGGAAATAAAGGAAAAAAAATAGGAAATGAAAATCATTTACAATCAATGAAATACAGAATAATGAGTAGGGATATATATTTACATTATTGCATGTATTACATCTCCATATTTAAAAATAATAAAATTCTCATTGTGCTTCCGATTAAACTGTTTATAATTCCTTCTCTCCATTCAAAGGTTGCCTGGAAGAGATCATTTTTTTAGCGATAAGGCCATCCATTGTTTTCTCACTGTGATCATTGCTAGTAATTGTTTATGTCTATAATTAGTTTACTATTGTAATCATTTGTAAAAAACAAAGAGTATTTATCTTACTATCCAGATTCAGTATTTACATCATCTTTAAGTAGATAGATATTGAAATTACATTTAAACAATCACCTCCATTATTAAGCGAAATATAAAATATTTTTTTAATTTTTCATAGTAGTGATTATATAAATTAATCACGCAGTAACTTTTATTCTGACCTTACCTTCCGCCTTAACTATAAAATTGTTCAGTTTTATTAAACGATTCGATACTAAACCCTTTCCGTTCAGAAATACCAAGTATATTATTCGTTTAGAATTAAGGAATTAAACCCACAATCGATCCTGGGTCATCCGCGTCTAAAACTTAGTCGATTAAAAATGTCCCTTCGAGCAACGCTGTCAAAACACTACGTGAACAATAGCTAAACCATTTCCTACCCACACATTAAATCACTATAAGACACAAACAAAATAACCTTTATGCTGATAAAGAATAAAGTTCACAATCCTTATCTCGATAACTTTGTATGCTATGAAACATACCATCATTTGAAGTGATAAATGCGATGTCCGAACATAAAACACAATCTGCTCGTTTTGTAAGGACGGTAACACAAGTAATTTAACACGAGAGACGTCATTTGACGTCGGTAATTTATTAATATTGTTGTAACTGAACGGGTAACGGGTGAGTTGAGAATTGAGTGTAAAAACACAGGTACTAGAACATCCAGATTTGGTCTAGGTTTCTTAATAAAACTAGAATAAAGAACAAGGGCGAAGGATGGACAGTGGTGTCCCTCGTAAAACATCTCCAAACTAATTAAAACTAATAATATAAATAAAAGTAATAAAAAACATCACTTAACTGCGGTTGACCATCTGTCTACCAAGCGTGGTTACTGCTGGCAAGACCCCCCAAAGGGGAGGCTTATGTTCAGCTGTGGACATTTAATGGCTGATATGATAATGATGAATGAAAAAGTTAACAGTCGATCTAATACTAAGAGATTGGGGGAAAAGGGATTGTTTGTAATAGAGATCTAACAGCCCTATTGCTAACGGTATACTCCATCAGGACAAACTCCACGCGGGTGCCTCTGAAAACCATCTTGATTAATACTTTATGAATTCGTCATTCTGAGACAACTGACCTGTTTCTCATCTATCTTATTCGTCACTGGTGCCCCGCTAGTGTATATCGATAGCGCAGGCGGGGTTACCATTCCATTAACACCCATAAAATATACTAGGAGATTTTGTACAAAAGTTGTCATCGTGAGAACCTCTACCCCAGTTATATTTCTGCTGCCAAGCAACTGTACATGACTATTTTTAAACACAAGTTTTAGTTTGAAGGCATGGCAGTGGTATTACAGTGAATGGAGACGTAACACCTCCTCTGCAATAGTTCTACATTCCTCTAATTGTCCTATAATAATTTTTCTACAATTGTAGTCATAATTTTTTTTGTTTGAATTCAATATACCAAACTTAAAGGAAATCTAAAAATTCTAATAGAACAAAATACCATATTAAAACCAACTTTCTCTATAGAAACGCGAGCAAACCCAATCGTTGGCGTTAGTATAAGCCTATAAGCGAGGCCAATTATCATGTAAAACAAACTCGAGTAGGTACGTCACTGGACACCACACCTGCTTATTGTATGTTTGTTTGTTGGAATAATGTGGACGTAGCTTATATTTATTATTAGTTAATCCCGCGGCGTTACCCGCCCAGAACATGTTATCGCGTGTTTCTGTAAGAATTTTTAAAAACCCATTTTATTTACCGACTAAGCAGATAGATTTTACACATGAATGGACGTTTACGTTACGTAAGATATCTGCTTTATAGATCAGAGTTCGTGATATATACAGAGTTCATATGGGTCATATTTTTTCTATCTATATTTGTCTTTTTTATTATAAACAAGTAGTACTTATAGTTCATTACTTCTTTAATTGGATATTGTTATAAATGTTTGTGGTTTTAACGAAAAAATAATCATGAGAATATTTTTTCTATTAAGAGACAATAAGTAGGTTGATAATTTAAAATATTAATAATATCATTTAATGAAAATATAACAATTGTTTGCGACCATGTATAATGTGGACTTAGATTTATTTATAATCACATTATAATTTATCACACGGTAATATATTGAAACATATCAAGACAAGATAGATAGATAGATATTGTTTCCTCAAAAAGATTACAATAGTAAACTTATTATAGATAAAAACAATTACAAGCGACTGTGACTACAAATAAAATTAATAGAATCACTGAAAACTTGATAATAAAGTTATGAAATACGTACTAATTCTTCCAATACAAATTGATTGACTGCGATTTAGGGTAGATCCACACTATCACACCAACGTGCGACTGTCAGACGTTTATATTAACTCGGGAATAAGTTATCACGGTTATCATAATCTAACAAAAGATCACAATAGAGTGTTACAGCATCATCAATATATTACCAGCATAATACAGAATAAACATTCTTGATATTTTAAAATTTATCAACAACATAGAAAATCTATAAATTTCTCTATGGAAATGATAGTATTTTATACATTTCTTTATTTTTCTTTATATATTAATATTATTGTAATAATGGTACTCATAATAACATTAATTTATTACATAATACCTTTATTAAAAGAGTTTTAAAGTAAAAATATTTCTTTATTTATTTTACATTATATATTCTTGTTATTAAAAAATATCCATAAATATACCAAACAACTTAGTAACATGGATTTTCTATTTGATTAAAAATAAAACATGTAAATTAATTCATATGGAGTTGAATAGGAAGAAGATACCATGTAACAACATACAAAATATTATTATTAATATGAAACATTATTTTCTGCAAAAAGCAAGAAGTTATTGCTATCAAACACTAAAATAAATCCTATTGATTCTAAATATAATGTTTTAAATCGATTCAGATAGATAGATACTCTTTATTGTTTCCTCCAAAAGATTACAATAGTCAACTTATTATAAATATAAACAATTACAAGAAATAATCACAATGAGAAAACAATGGACGTTCTTATCGCAAAAAGCGATTTCTTCCAGGCAACCTTTGGGTAGAGAGGAGTAATTATAAACAATTGGGGAGCAAATTCTGTTAATTCTAAATATGGAGATGTGATACATGTAATATTCGAAGCTGTCGCATAACAAACAAAGAAAAAAATATGTACTTATTGAGAATGTTATCGTTAAAAATATATGTATACCGTATAAAAAAGTCCTTGACTTTTAGCATAACAAGTATCAAAAACTATTAAACGGTGTACACACGCACAATCCCAGCTCGGAGGTGTGAGCTGCGTGAATTACCGGCGCGACGGGGTATCGGATCCCCGCTGCCCCCGCCGCGGGATCACGGGATTCTTAGAACAGATGAGCCGATAGCCCGGGATCGCGCTGGCATGTTGATGATGTGTACCCACCCTTACATGTTTGTGTTACATATTAATCATAGATTTCACGCTTATGATTGTTAATACGCAAAGTGGTTGTTTACTTCATCATTTCAGCCTTTAACTGTTCACTGCTGGACGTAAGCTTTCCCCATAAGAGGAGTTTTGCCAGTATTTGTCACTCCTAGCAGGCGAGTTGGCAACCAAGAAGGACGCTGCTGGCCATCCCTCTACGATTAAGTTCTTTTAATCACCTCTTACGTACCCACAGGAAAGGGTGGCCTATACTATGCCGGGGCAATACGGATAGACGCTAAGTAGTCGATTACTTATAAACAATACATAAATTTATTATTATCATTTTATTATTGAAAGTTTCGTAAGCACACATTATATTTTAATGTAATAATCAACCGAGAAATCTCGACTAGTTTTAGAATCAATACGTAATCCTTAGTCATGAGTGACTGTGATGCGAGCGCGATCCTGACTGCGTGCCTCTGCTCGCTGGGCGCGAGCTGTAGGTGCTTACAGCATCATCGCAGATAAGAAAGACGGCATTCGGAACTATTCGGGTATAAACGGCTGGTCTCCGTAGTCTTCCTCTTAGTCACTCATGACTAAGGATCACGAATTGACTCCGAAACTAATCGACTTTTTTCTATCTAATTTCACGTAAGTTAAACCAGTAGTTATTATTATTTTTAAAATAAAAATATTATTGTTATATATTTTCCCAATTAATCTCAACATACGATCTTACTTGAAATGTCAAAAATGCTGATGACCAAAGTGATGTAAGTTGGTGATCGTCCTCTATAATCATAAATAGCATCATGAATGTCACTTCATGCATTGCCTTTTCTCAGAAATGGAAATAGTTCGATTTCATACCCTTATTTTTGTAGAATCTTCCATTTAAAAGGGAAATGACGTATAATTGTAAGTAAATACAAATGTAGGTTTCGATAAAGCTTCATACCCAACATACATACGTTTCTTTTTTTGGTTCTGTGTATTTGAATCATGACCACCATTGAATATGAACATGACAATTACTGACATAACATTTATTTTTCACAATAAGTACTTATTATATATTATTATTGTTGTACCATATATCCTTCACACATATCAGAACTAATAAACCAGTAACTTTATACTACAACATTTTTACTATTAAAATAAATAATATCATTAGTAAAGATAAATCAGGGATGTCCCAAACATTAAAAATAGGCATTTATTTATATAATTCCCACAATACATTTACTTGGCTTAGGAATGTCTGGAGAGTCAATCTAACACTTGGGGACATAGCAGTGATTATAAAATACCAATCTTATGGTCGTGTTACAGGTAAAGTTGAAAATGTAGACAAATAAAAATGCGATAGAAATTAATCGTTTTTCATTATAATAAATGTAACAAATAAGCATATGAATCTGAGATGGTAAGTAATAACCACTGTAATATCAGCAATTTGGCTGAACATGTCTTCATGAAGAAATCGTTGAAATAATCTTTTAAGAAAGCAATTATTTAACAATCCTGGAGGAAGATCTTCTAAAACCAAATTGCATTAAATTACCAGTAACATTTTTTTTTTAGATAAATTAAATTAAATAAGAAAAATAGATACAATTGATGGGCGAAAATAATTTTAATGAATATTAAAAAAAATTACATAAGTAATAAATAATAATAATAATGAAGTATATATTCAGCCATCTCCTCTTTAGGGGAGAAATATTTAATAATAATAACCCCCCAGGGGATCACCTTGGCGCGGTGGGGGGGCTTACGGGGAGTATGGTGCAGGACATAAGCTTATACCATCTTAAGCACAAATTTTAGTAAAAATCACAGATTAACAGTCTTTAACATCTAGACTACCCTCCTCAAACTAACGATCCCAACCCTTAACCCTCAAATTAATATATGATGGAAAATAATAAAAGGAAATATAATTACCCGGGGGTCGCCGGGGCGCATCTGGGGCCAATGCTGGATGCCACAGTATACGAACCATTGGCGACGGAGAGTTGAACAGGCGGACTCTCGTCGATAAATATACTACAGCCGAAAACATTTTCACCCAAATTCACCATCATCTGATTCATTCATCAATCAATAGCCTTTTTTCATCACCTAACTCATCTTCATACCCATCTGAAATACAATCCACATCACGATCATCCACTTTATTCAGTTATATTGCAGGAATGCGCCGATAATCTAGCACCCATCTCTGGCATTACTAGCGCAAGACGTAAATGGAGCCCAGATATGAACGAATTTATATTGCGCAACTACCTTATTATAACTAAAATGGAAACAAATAACTATCTAACACACTACACCGAAAATTTTTGAAAAATACCCTGAAATGAATGCATCTAAACAAAGAATAGGTGATCAACGCAGAGCAATCATAAACAATAAATTATTACCTCAATCTGTAATTGATGAAATCAAGACCAATGTGTCGTCAATTGAAGATTTTCCATCAAATAGTGAGCCCACCCTAACATTAACACAGTCAACCGGAAGCCGAATGAGATGGTCAAATGAAATAAATGAATCTATTTTACGTATTTACTTTGAGGTAACAATAATGAAACTGATATGACAGCACATCAGAAAAAGTTACACTGTGAATTTATAAAGCGATTTCCACACCTGTCACATATAACAGAAAAAAGATTATCAGATTAATGAACAACAATATGGTAACACAAAATAGGATTCAAGAAATAAAAATGGAAGTAGAAGCCTACACACATACAATCCAGATTAGTACTCCACCTGAAAACCAACCAAATATAAACCTCACTTACGAAACCATACAAATACCCAGAATAGAAAAGGAACAGACAATGTTAACAAACACACAACATCTTACACACACACATACTGAACAAATATCTACCATCGATAATAATAATCTACAACCAGATATACAGAAGAGAATCACGGAGCAATTTGTAACAGCTGTTGAAAAATTTGAATATACTGATCCAACAAGTAGACCATATATACCCAAACAGAAAACACCCAAAAAGCTTGCAAAGATTGTAGCATTCATTAATACAAACATCTTACCTGACTATTTAAAAGAAGATTTAGATTTCAATAAATTGCATAGTTTGATCTACATCGCTGCATATACTGCAGCAAGTTGTAACGGAACGAAAATTAAAGAAAGTAACACCTATAATAGAAATAAACATATAAAACCATCTTGGCAAAAAAGATTAGAAGATAAAGTCATAAAACTACGAACAAATATAGCACAGTTAACACATTGTATAAGAGGGAATAGAAGCAAAAGTGTAATGACAGCAGTAGAGAAAATAAAGGTCAAATATTTAATCCATGCACAATATGAGAACCCAAACACACAATTAAACCATTATTTAGACACCTTAAAACAAAAACTTAACACAGTTTCCAGCCGTCTTAAACGATATATGACATGTACAGCGCGAAAAACACAAAATCAGAAATTCACCAATAACGAAAAAAGTTTTTATAGAAACCTAACTTCCACAACACAACAAGGTAGTCAAATAACTACTGAACCCTTATTAACTGAATCTCTTAGAGAATTCTGGAGTAATATATGGGAAGAGCCTATTGAACACAATGAAAACGCTGAATGGATTAATATAATTAATAAAACTACTGAAAATATCCCCATGATGAATTTCGACTCAATACCAATAGATACATTTCTACATGTTCTCAACCGTGCTCATAACTGGAAATCGCCTGGTTCAGACAATATACATAATTATTGGTATAAAAAGTTTACATCCACTCATATACACATACATAATCATTTAAACTCATTCATACACTCACCTACCAGTATACCCGCTTTTGTAACACAAGGAATCACCTATATGCTGCCTAAAGATAAAAATGATGCACAAAACCCGGCTAAATAGAGACCAATTACTTGTCTCCAGAATATTTACAAACTCTTAACGGCATGTCTGAGTGAATTAATTTATCAACACATAACTACACACAAGATCCTCACGGAACAGCAAAAAGGATGCAGGAAAAATAGCCAAGGATGTAAAGAACAACTAACTATAGACGCTATTGTTATGAACAATGCATATAAACAGAAAAAAGATATTCACACTATGTTTATAGATTATCGTAAAGCATTTGACTCGGTACCTCACATCTCTCTTCAAATATATAAAATTAACCCTAAAATCATATCCTTCTTACAAACTGCAATGAGAAACTGGCAAACAACCCTAAAAATTAACCATAATACTCAATCATTAACTACTGAACCAATTTATATCAAACGAGGGATTTTCCAAGGCGACGCTCTTAGCCCTTTGTGGTTCTGCCTTGCCCTAAACCCTTTATCTAATCTACTTATAAACAGTAATCTCGGATACAAACTAGACAAAAATAATGATGATAGTTCAATTTCACATTTAATGTACATGGACGATATTAAATTATTTGCCACAAAAAAAACAGACCTCTTTCTTCTAGCTGACATTACACAAGAATTCTCAAAAGATATCCAAATGCAGTTCGGTGTTGACAAATGCAAAATTCTATCAGTTAATAAAGGTAAAATTCAAAATAACGGATATGCACTTGAAACTGGAGAAATGATCGAACCGATGGATGAAGCTAGCACATACAAATATCTTGGATTTCACCAATCTAGACAAATTCACCAAAAAGCAGCTAAACATGATCTTACAACTAAATTCAAGTATCGACTTAACTTAATTTTGAAAACTGAACTCAATTCAAAAAATACTATAAAAGCTATTAATACATTTGCTATCCCAATCCTCACTTACTCTTTTGGTATATTAAATTGGTCACAAACATACCTAAAAAACCTACAACGCACCGTGAACACGCACCTTACTAAATATAGGAAACATCACCCTAAATCATCCATCCAAAGACTCTTTCTGCCACGACATGAAGGAGGAAGAGGAGTGATAGATATCCAAAACCTACATAACAAACAAATAGCTACCCTTAGACAATACTTCCACACTAAATCTCAACAGTCATTAATCCACAAATATGTTACAGAAACAGACAAAAAACTCACACCACTCAACCTGTGCGACAGACAAACTCAAACCAACGAGCAACTGACTAATTTAGAACAGAAAATCGCAACATGGACTGGAAAATCATTACACGGAAGACACCGATCCAACCTTTGCCATCCACACGTCGACAAAGATAAGTCGAACGAATGGTTAAAGAGAGGCGAACTGTTTCCCGAGACTGAAGGGTTCATGCTTGCGATACAAGATGAGGTAATAGCCACCCGTAATTACAAAAAACATATTATAAAAGATCCGAACCAGACCACCGACTTATGCAGACACTGCAATAGTGCAGCAGAAACTATTCAGCATATAACTGGATCCTGTAAGAGTATTGTGCAAACGGACTACAAACATAGACATGATCAAGTAGCTTCAATAATTCACCAACAACTCGCTTACAAATATGATTTTATAAGAAAAAAACAGCCTTACTATAAATACAAGCCTGAAACTGTTCTAGACAATCAAAAGTGTAAGCTTTATGGGATAGGACTATTTTTACACTACAATAGACCGGATATCACACTTCATGACAAAAACAGTAACACAATATACCTCATAGACATCGCTATCCCTAACACACATAATCTCCAAACTACCATCTCAGATAAACTTGCGAAATACCAGGATCTTGCAATAGCAGTGAAAACACAATGGCAAGCCCATACAGTACATATTGTACCCATTGTTCTATCTTCCACCGGCATTATCCCAAAGACTCTAAGTAATAGCCTACAAACACTAAATATCCACACTAATCAAACATACCTACTACAAAAGGCCACTATATTAAATACCTGCCATATTACTAGAAAATTCCTCACCTCGTCTACTATTACATCTTCCTACTCTGAAACCTCTCCTACACTTGGTTAAGGCCCGTGTCGGTGAGTAAACCTTCGTCCATGTGAAGAAGAGAAAGAAAAACAAAAATAAATAATAATAATAATAATTCTTTATTTAATAACAATTCACACCTAGTTACATCTACTAGCCACCGAACTAGGCTGAGCCTGTATCTCAGTGGTTAGTTAAAAATAAATATATATAATAAATAAGTATATATTCAGTTTTTATAGAATATTTATAATATGTATGGTAGGCACCAATATTTTAAAATTATTTAGGTAAGTATATTTACATTAGTGTCCGAACTAAAAGTTTTATTTGTATTACTTTTTGACTTTCAGTTTATAGAGTTAAAAACTTTCAGTTTATTTATTTATTCAATGGTTTATTTTTTGTTATATTAATTATATTCAAATAAATTAAACCCATTCCAACTTGTATTCTACGATATCTATGAAAAAATAAAAATAATAATTCAAATTTTTTTAATTTTCATTTTGGAACATTTCCAGTTTCATGCTGCGAATGTTTTTCAAAAAGGATTCTAAAAATACATAGGATACAATATACAATTATACAATTTAGATATTTTACAGAACTCCAAAATAACATTTTTATCTGTAACCACATTGGTTGGAGTGGGCGTGAACAAATTGTTTTTACGAGCCTGGGTTCCGTGATTCGATCGCGTAACCAATTAATCTGGCTTCGAGAGATATTATGAGTTTGAACCGAGCTAATCTGATGTTGTTGATTAGTTAAGTAATTTTATTACTTAAATACTTCAAACTTATCTTTGTACTATAATAGTTTTATTTATAATGTAAATAGTGTTATTTATATACAGTATGTAAACATTAGGTATATGATACTATGATTATAAAACAATTACCAGCTCAAATAACATCATTTTCATATCAGCCGTTAACTGTCCACTACTGAATATAAGTTTCCCCGTAAAAAGGAGTTTTGCCAGTAGTTGCCATACTTGACAACCGCAGTTAGACTTTTTCTGATGTTTTAAGACGCACGCTGCTGCCCATCTCTCGGCTATTAGGTTCTTTTAGTCGCCTCTTACGACACCCATGGGAAAGAAATGGGGTGGCCCATTATGTGCCGGGACCATACGGCCGATAAATAACATGACTGATGATGAATTTAATAAGGAACATGACCCTCCAAGTACTAAAAACAATCTTCCTGTGACGCTAATTTAGACATTTCTAGTTCGAACAGCAATAAACGAATAAAATAGGCTTTGTATAATGAGCTTTCTTTGCTTTACTGCAAATAAATGTAAATAGAATGTCAAAATTGCATCATAATAAGTATAGAGTTGTCCTAAATGTATTGCAGGCAATCAGGAGATGCAAGTAATTCAGGATCTTATGGCAGTCTATAAGAAAGGTCTATCTTCAACAGTCAACACGAAGATTATTAGTATTTTTAACTTGAAATTTGGAAACGACTCGTCTTATATAAAACATGTATATTATACATAATTGCCATCTCCTTGCAAGAGTGCGAAAATTGTATAAATAAAAAGTAACTACCACCCATTTACATGCTGTAATAGTATTACTTAGGCACTTTAATAAAAATCCGTTTCCAAATGAAAGTGACAAAAAATTCTGCCCGTAAATTAATTTGCCAATTTTAATTTATGAGCGGTATATTAATTTGATACTATCGTCATGTAGCCTGTAGCACTCCCACGTTTAAGACAAATCATATATCATGTTGTTGTAACACTTCATTTATATAAATTCATCAAATTGTTTACGCTATACATAGTTCTGAAGATTCAAACATACCTACTTTCATAAAAACATACATACCTAAAAACAATATCCTTCCTGATGATCTGATACTGCTGAATAATTCATGTTCACACAAATTCATTATTTATATAATTAAACTTTTAGGAAAAAGCAACAGCTGAGTTTCTTGCCCGTTCGCCTTGGCTAAAGTTGCGTTTCGAATAAGCGAAAATGAAAAAAATACTTTAAAAAACGTTTAAATCTAAGTTTACTTGAATAAAAATATGTCTTTCTTTCTCCTTTCTTTGGTATTCGAGTAAAAACTCCAAATGCTAAAAGTTGTCTTAAGTCTGAAAAATAAAAATTAAATTTAGGTAATTAAATTAATTCCGATATCATAGGCATAAAAATAACTTAAAACCTAAAGTGCCTATAATATTTTTATGGCTTAGGTCGATTTTATTCATTTATATCGCAAAGATATTGTTTATACAACTTTTGTTTATGAAACCGGGATTGTACTGTAAAATAAAAAAAACTGGCTGGTTTATTCTTCACATTTTTTTCTTGAAATATAAATACGTATTTTATGTATTATAATGTAAGCACATATTTCCGAATTATTTAATAATTATAGTATAAACTTTGCTTAAATTGGGGACTAAGTAAATAGCGCTATTCGATAAATCCAAGTCTATTTATCTATTTATTACTTCTTAAAGACGGCATTTAAAGCGTTACAAACTTATCAAGGAACACATCATTAAGCCCTAAAATCAAATTCAGACCTTAATCACCGCAGAACCCCAATAAACAAGGGTCCGCGTCGCTCGACGTACCTCAAAGAGGCATAGGTATCGCGTTACTGATATATTGGTCGCCGCGTTCGTAAACTGCCCGATACAAATCTGAGTCCGGGATAGTTTGATATAATTAGACGGGTATAAAGCTGTAACAACTTTGTTAAGGAAACGTGTAGAAATTAATGCTCCAAAGGAAAGTAATAAAGGATGATCCCATCCAAGATTAGGAAAAGTACTGGAGATAAAAATTTAGAGCCATTAAAATGGGTAAGTAATGTTATTATTTTATTAAGAGTATGCGGATATAAAAATAAAACTACTTTTATAACATAGATAATTTTTTTTTTTATTTTTAAATTTCTTCATTGCTTCTGAAAACTCAGAACCTTCAATATCAAATTATGCATCAACGCGTCTTATGGCAATAATTAATTAAAAGATTGACCAATGAATAAATAGATGGACAAACTATTATACAAACAGATATCATTTGTAACAAATTACCATTTGTAACTGATGATGGGAAAACTTACAAACAAATTTAAAGCAGTACACACTCGGCCCCACCTAAGTTTGATTCGAATATACTCTACGGAGCGTTGTTAATTCAAATATGCCACACCAAAAATGTTAACAGTCTGGCATGTTTCTAGTTTCTTCATCAGGATTTTGCATACAAGAAAACTTGTATACAAGGCAGATTTTTACTTAAAATATTCTGTACCGGTCAACATCTATGCTGAAAAAGAATATATTTTTGTACAATATGAAATTAAAAGTTTACTCGAGCAAAACTGTTTAAAAATTGACACTAACAATAATAATGATATACAGTAAAATACCATAAATACAGATAAATTAATAACACCATTACTTTTTGTGTTATACTCGTAACGCTTTTTCTTACAATCTGTACATAATGTGCAGCCAACTTCTAAAATTGGGTACGACAAATATTGACCAGTTGTTTTAAAAAACAGAACTGTTTTATATAATTTAGTTGGGATATTTTACGGCTAAACTATCCGCTAATCATAATCATAAAATGTAAATTTAAAAATTCTGACCTTTTCTAACCACTTTGTATCAGAAATAAAGCAAACATATTGTGGAGAGGTCTAAATTTAATACAGAGATTAGTCCGCCTCTTATACTAAGATTTGTTTTTTGGATATAGATAAACAAACATCATATCAGTCGCTATATTGTCACTGCCAATATCATTGCTATTAATTATAAATACAGCCCTCTTACAACTAAACTTGCGTACAGAGCGATGGAATGCACTATGTTGGGTATCTCGCTCATTGACCATATTCCAAACATATAAATCCGAAAACACACTGGATTAAAAGACATTGTCCTAATAGTTTCCAGGCAGGTTTCATGAGCAAATGTGAGGATGGACGTTGGAGCTGTAAGATCACAGAATGAAGACCAAAAATTTGCCGAAGGAAAGTGGAGATACAACCCGTGCGCTGGGTCGATGATATAAACAGAATGGACCTCGATGCGCATGGCGAAGAATCGGAACATTTGATGGAATCATGAAGAGGCATATAATACAATGGGTGAAGCCAAGCTGAAATACAATAACTACAATAATACGCTGAATTGACTGTATTTTTTAACACGCGTAGACCTTAGATTATATAGATAGAATGTCTCCATAGAAATGCTTCGAGAAAAAAGAGTCAACTTTTTCATACAATTTTGCATGATAAATAGTTATGAGTGATTCCTTCATAACTTCTATATGTATTTTGTTTTATAGTTTCTGCATTTTTTTAATGCGATAACACTAATTTTATTTATTAAATAATACGTCAAGATACATTTTATGCGTAAATATATACAATACTGATAAAAAACGAGTCAGCTAATTTGACAATTAGCTAACAAAAAGTTGACCCGTTTTTAAGATTTGATGTTCTATCTATATAATCTAGGGCGTAGACGTTATGCGTTGCGCCGAATTCTACAATTTGACTACGACAAAATATTGCCCGTTAATATTTTTTTTTTTTCTGGACGAATAGTAATAAGGCCAGATTGATATGTGTAAACTAATTGTTTCGATATGTGGTGTTGAATTATATTTGAAACCTGGTGTGACCGGCAGCACTTTAACTCAGTCATAACGAATTAGAAAGTCAATAAATGCTAGACGCTTGACGTCGTGGGAAAATCAAAGGTCAGTTCTAATTGGTGAACCCGTGACTTGGTTAAACAAGTTCCTTAATACATATCAGATGTTAAGTTTGATTTCCGCTTAAGCCAAATTATCTCTTTTGGTGTAATATATTCAAGGCCTCCCTTAAATTTAACTAATATCTAGTGTTATCCATCATTGGAAAATTAGTCAGAAATTTAAATTGGCACATATCATATCAAAAGGCAGCTTTTTAAATGACAATTTGATAAAATACTTTAAATAGAATAGTTTTGGGGGGAAGGGATTGTTAGTAATACGAACAACTAGTTCCATTGCTAGCAATATACCCTATCAGGTCCCTCTTGGAAACCATTGCGCTGAATTCCAGGTGTATTCATCACGATGAGCTAACTGATCTGCTCTTTCATTCTCACCTATCATCCCTCATTGGTGCCCCGCCGGCGTATACTGTCAACTTAGGCGGTGTTACCATTTCATTATCATCCTTTAAGAAAAATAGATTGGTTCACATACAATAGTGATGTACAAATAACATGTAGTCGATAGTCAGTGCACTTTAGTAAGTAGTTCCTTAGTAGGAAATGACTATAGGTTAATACATTACTCATTACTTCATTTTACTCTAATACTATAGTATCGACCTGATTCGAATTCACGACCTTTTTTGTTTATAAATCATAACATACCATAATCCCACTGGGCCCCGATGACTGACTTTTATCTATAAAACTAAACTCTAAGCTGTAATCCCTTGTAACTACTGTGAAGAAGGAATAGAAAGTGTAGGTAGTTTACCTATACTTTCTAAGGCCATAACAATACACAGTTATTATTCAAATTAACATAACTTGAGATTATGTACCTTAATCAGTATCCAGACGATAGAGCCATTACTATCACGCTTAGTAACCTGATGCCTCGGCAGGGAGATGCTTAATGTGAGTATACATTTGTAACTTGATCTCATAGATAAGTTTAACTGTTTGATTAATATAACATAATGATTAGGGTTCTATTTAGCATAATTGAATCCAACATTTCTCTAATAATATTTGCTGTAGGTCTTATGTAAATATTTTTAGAGTTTTTATAAAGTACAGTGGTGAATATGTAGTCAACTTTTAAAGTTAGGTAATATTGAAATTTAGTCACATTTTTATAGAAAAAAATATAATCTACACTTATCAAATAGTTTGCACTGACTGACTGTGATAGATACAGCCAAAACTACGAGCACTAAGTCTAGAATGCTGAAATTTGAAACATTTATTATAAACATCCGCAAAGAAAAGATTGTTTAAAAAATTCAACTTAAAGTGACAACATAGACAATGCGAGCAAAGCCGCGAGTAAAAACTAGTCTAATTCTCTCATGAAATAGTTTATCGATATTTGAAGTCAATATGATTCTCGATATATCTACATTTTGTCAAACATATTTGAATTAAATATTACATGGGAAGTTACACTTTTATATACATATTTAACAAGAAAATAGTTGGTTTTATATCTTTATACGACAAAAAATAGCATTAGAAACAATAAATCTATGGTCTAATACAATTAAAAAAGGAAGAACACGTTAAAATACAATTTCTAAAGCATTTAACATTAACAAGTGAAATAATTCAGTTGGCGTACGATCTGTTTAGAAGGCAATAGGTCTGGAGATGCGCGCTCTCCGACAGTCGGACAAATTTATAAGCGGGCGCTAACGAGATGTATAGGGATACGGGCGCGATGGGTATAGCTGTAAATGAAATTTTCTCTTGTAATTTTATTTATTACGTATTATATTATATAGATACCTTAAGATAGAGAGCTATATTTTTAATAATTTTAATAATATTATAAGTTTATTTGTTTGTTTGGCTAATCGTTATGAAATTTGGCACACACGGAAGTGGAAACATCAAACCTCTCATAAACCTATTTTAGCTATTGAACTATTCTGCCTCTTTCTTTTATGGCAAATTTCCAATTTGAATGCAAGTGACAAAACAGTGTAATAGTTAAAATAGGTTTGTAGGACTCCTACAGAGTTCGTATTTAGCATGGACAAGATGGGCTTTTTACAACGGTATAATTCGCGAATACAGCTGGTAGGCACACCATTACTAATATTATAAGTGTGAGAATGAATTTGTTTGTGTCTGTCGTTATGAAATTTGAAATTGACACTACTATTTTTTATTCCGATCAATCAATATAACCCTGTAACTTTGACGAAGCTTCGCGTAAAAACTGCTAATAGATCACCACTGCCCTTCATACGCTTTCTGTTTTTACCAAATGGTTACCTGTAGAGAATGCTATACGACATTAAACTCACTACTTGTACAAAGTTTTATTGTGCAATAAAAATAAATAAATAAATAAAATAGATAAATGATTTTAAGTTGTAAATATATATTTATTTCTCTCTCAATATAACAACATAACAAAACTTACAGCTACATAGGTTACAATTTAAAACAATCTTTGTGAGAGACTGGTGTCCCCACTAGGATAACCCGTCTTACAGAACACCAGGCTCCCTAATTCAAGAACATCTATTTTACTTGATTTGTTAAAATAGGAATATACAAGTATATAAATGAATTAGTAAAATTATATAAGCTAGGTGTATGTACTAGTATCGGTGAGAGGATAAGTGAAAAGTGAGCACGTGCATGTGATAAATGTTTAATATAAGGTTTTTACCCCATTACATTCTTACTAATATTATAATTGTGGAAGTGAGTTTATTTGTGACCTTAACGGCTTAGCCAATTACTATGAAATTTGGTATATACGTAATACAAGGAATGAAGAAGGTTACAGGATTTTATCCCGGGTGCGTATAGATTATTAACAATCTCTATCTATAATAAGTATGTGCCCGGAGTTTTCTCATATAATAATCTTTAAACAAACAAAAAATCAGTTATGTTCATATTCAAAAAACCTATAACTAACAAGTCAGTAAAACAAGATTGTTTCCACTTCAAACAAATAAACAATCGGAATAATGCGCAGGTGTGAATGGACATCGGCTGCTGGTGAGCGAGATGAACGTTTACAGGATGGAATGCGTGAAAAAGGGACACCTATATTGAAAGTTGGCTTTGATCAGTAAACGTGGGTCAATATTAGAATAAATAGTTTTGTATAGTTTATAATAATGTAAATAAAAATAATGTTTATTATGAGCTATAGACATAGAGAGCGGTGACAACTTCGATTATAACGAGTTACAAATTATAATATAATAACTATCTATTTGTATGTCTATCTAATAAAAATTTTTTGTTTTTTTTTTTTATTTTAATAGAAGATAATGAAATGGTAACCCCGCCTGCACTAACGATATATGGTGGCGGAGCATCAGTGAAGGATGATAAGTGAGAATGAAAAGGCAGGTCAGTTAGTCCATTGTGATGAACACACCTGGAGTTCAGCATGATGGTTTCCAGGAGGGATCACGTGTAGGTCGACCTAACAGGGTATATTGCTAGCAATGGGACTGGTAGTCCACATTACTATCAATCCCTTCCCCCCAACAACTTCGTGTTTGTGAAAAATTTTATTAGTACACAACCACAATAAATGTTTAATTTGATGGCCTACACAAATAGAAAATGTTCTGAATTTATCATAAAAGGTATTCATCCTGTTAATGTGTTTCTCTTGGATAATTAATAGCCAAAATAAATAAAAGCTGATCTCAAGAAAATAAAACTCATTCAAGACAAGTGACAAAACTGAGAGAGTCATTAAATTTAATTATATTCATTATCTACTTAAAAGGCTACCTTTAAATATTATTAGCATATTAATTAAATACATAAATCTTTTTTAAAATTTTATTACCTACTTATTTTGGTACAATAATTAACTTATAAGGAACTCTTAAAGTTAAAATTTTCTAGTTGATAATTTATTAGGAGCAATATTATGATAAGTAGTGGCTTATGGAACCGAATTCTGATCCTACACGGTTGTCCGTATGCAAAAGATTTATATTACTCAGCGAGCTATGGAGAAGGCGATGCTCGGAATATCTTTGCTTGACAGAATCCGAACGGAGGATATCCGCAAAATAACCAAAGTAACCGACATAACCCGAAGTACAAGTAAGCTGAAGTGGCAACGGGCTGGTCACATAGCTTAACAAACCGACAATTAATGGGGATTAAGATTCTTGAGTGACGATTCCGTACGGGCCAACGCAGTGTAGGACGACCCCCACTAGATAGAGTGACGACGACGACGACGACAAATACATTGCAGAGAGTCAGTGAATGCAAGTAGCTCAGGACCGTTCTTTATGGCAGTCTATGGGGGAAGCTTATGTTCAGAAGTGGACGGAAAATAACTGACATGATGAAGATGATGTATATTATGATAACCCTTTTTTTTAGGGGGGAAAGGGTTTGTTAGCAATGGAGTTTGACAGCCCCATTGCTAGCAATATGCCTTATTAGGTCGATCTCCACGTGGTTCCCCCTGGACACCATCGTGAACAATTCTTGTTGAATTTGTCATGATGGGCTAACTGACCTACTTCATCCTCATCTATCATCCTTCACTGGTGCCCCGCTGGTGTATACCGATAGCGCGGGTGGGGTTACCATTCCATTATCATCCATTTAACCCTTTTTTTATTTCATGTACCTGAGCAGAGGGATGAAATTGTTAGCAACGAGGATTAGCTATTTCATTAGTAGCAACATAAGCTAACAGATCGACCTCCACGGGATCACTATTATAAACGGTTTAAGTAATAACTCTAATCCTGAATGGTATTATTACTATATCCTATCTTTATCACAGTGGAGAAACTTTTATGCAGATTCATATTTTGTAAGATCGAATATCGATAGAAGGAACACTTTTCTAATTCTAATGCTCAATGTGAGAGAAAAGGAATTGTTAACAATAGGGTCTCACAGCCCTATTGCTAAGTCGACCTCTCCACGGTTTCCCGTGCTAACCATAGTCTTGTTGAATTCATTGCAATGGGCCTCCTGACCTGCTTTCAGATGATAGATAAGGATTATCTAACATCTCTCACCCCGTCAGCGAATACCAATAACACTGGCGAGGTTACCATTCTATTATTACCCAAAAAAAGTGCTCTAGATTATATACTAGTTATTAGTAACAATCTCTTTAGAAAAATTAAAACCATATTTAGAAGCAAGTCGAATTTTTTTTTAATGGGTGATAATGGAATGATAACCCCACCCTCGCTATCGGTATACACCGGCGGGGCACCAGTGAAGGATAACAGGTGAGGATGAAGCAGATCAGTTAGCCCATCGTGACGAATTCAATAAGAATTGTTCACGATGGTTTCCAGGGGGAATTACGTGGAGGTCGACCTAATAGAGCATATTGCTAACAACGGAGCTGTCAAACTTTCCTCAATGTACCATAAGAAGAGAAATTAAATTCTCTTCTTATGGTATTTATTATTTAATGCATAATATTTTTTTTAATGCATATACACCAATTAAAATTGTAATTTACAACATTCAGTCTTATTAGTAATGAAATTGTCTTAATGTTGCAATAATGTGCCGTATTTGGTGGTATTATCAAATAAACCACGCGCATATATCAAACGAAATGAGCCATTTTTTATTTTTATTGCCATAATCAGATAATGCAACACACATAATTCTTTTTTTTTATTAAATTTTTATTTAATTTTATTCTTACAAAATTTTACGTGCAGATTGTAATTTATTTGGTAGAACTTAATATTTTGGTAGTTTCATATAGATATATAAATTTCCTTCTCCTAAATATGTATCTAAATTCTATCCTATCCTATCTAAATTATATTCTTAATTAGTATTTTTTAAGCAACATGGAATAGCAAACAAGCTGACGATACCCATGATACCTCTCATGTGTTGCTAGTTGCTATGCCAGAGCATTATGACGTTTTGCTTCTGTATTCTAAAACTTCCCTGCCACATCTCACCCATTAACATTTTAATTAAATTTTTCATTAAACACAACCATGCAAGCATTACAGCGGGAGAAACACGCGTAGAGTGGAAGGAATTATATCCTATCAGGTTGACCTCTACGGTCTATTTCCCCTGGTAGATATCTGCTGGAAACCATCGTGGTAAATACCTCTTCAATTCGTCACGTTATTAGGAGGAAAGGGATTGTTAGTAATGAGGTTTGACAGCTCCATTGCTAACAATATACCCTATCAGGTCGACCTCCATGTGGTTCTTCCTGTAATTATTGCTAATTCTTGTTAAATTCGTCACGATGGGCTAACTGATCTGCTTCATCCTCATCTGTCACCCTTCACTGATGCTCCGCCAGTGTATACCAATAACGCAAGCGGAGTTACTATTCCATTATCACACATTAAAAAAACTGATTATTATGATTATTCTTCATAAACATAAAGTATGCTTTGTCCAAAATCAAAATATAACCTAACCAAATTTCATTCAAATCCGTTCAGTAGTTTTTGCGTGAAAGAGTAACAAGCAAACTTTTATATTTATAATATTACTAAGATTTTACCAAGAAAGTACTTAAGATATTATTATAAAGTAAAAGTAAAAAAAAATTTAGTTTGGTCTCTTTAAAACCAAACATTAGATTGAGATTTTGTGACTTCGTTGCATTCACTTGTTTATTTTGTTGTTAAGCATAAAGGAGTGAGGGGAGATCATAATTTACAGAGATTATCATAATTGCTATCAATATTTTGTCAGGTCCACATTCAAGCAGTTTCATGTGAAAATCGTAACATTTAATTTTCTGGCGGACTTATCACGATAGGCCTATTGGTCTCATTTCATCCTTTTTAGTCAAAACTCTATTATATAAACAATCTACTAATATAATTTATAATTTCGGTTATATTATATGTATACACCTTTTTCCATAAATAATAATTAAACTTTTAAAATATTTGTAGTCTAGTATTACCTAATTTCTTAAAATTGTATATTTCATTTCATACTGTATAATTAATTATATTAAAATAATATATCTGTTGGTGTTTTTATATAAATAAACAAACAATGCTTTATAATTAACTTTCAATAGCTATTTAATATTTAATATATTCTTATATTTACTTTGTATATATACTTATTGCAACATATTTATTATTTCTTAATAGAAATATCTGTATAACCCATTTATAACCTATTTTTTTATATTTTTTTTTTGTTCTATTTAAAAGATTAGCAGATATTCAATGCGCCGGTCACTTATCATCAAGTAAGCTGATCTCATCTGCGTTGTATTATAAAAAAAAAATTAAGTATAATTATCTAATTTTTATTTTTATTTATTACATTATATTAATATGATCAATAGGTTAATGTCTTTGCTAGGATGTTAATTAATCTTAATTATTTAAACACATGAATTAATGAAATTAAATATGTGTATATAACAGCGAAAGAACAACAAAATGTTTGATAACTTCATGGCCACCGTGTACTGTGTATCTTCAGATCGAATATAATTTATTCAATAATATAAGACTAATGTTAAGTCTACTCTTTAGTTTAAGTTGCCCCTACGGGTAAGTCCAACGAGTCTCATCAATATTATTCAGTGAAGTCAGCAATATTATTACTATATTGGTAAAAGTAAATTCTATAGTCCAACAAGTCTCAACAATCGACAGCAATGATAGCATTGCTTGTTGAGTTTTTGCTTTAATATCTAAATTTGCTAATATTTTTTTTTATTTACTTAGATATTAGTATATTCTTTTTATTCAACATGTTGTATAACCCATTTATAACCTATTTTTTTATATTATTTTTTGAATAATTTTTACACCGAGAGATTTAAAAATATATGAATAATTTTTTTTACAAGGTTTCGACCAAGAAATATAATACTCTACTAGCCGGACCATTACTGAAGACGTTTCGTCACACATATAAATAAAACACCACGTTTGTTTATGGTCACAGATGTTGAAGTAAAACGTTGGAGGAGCTTACCATGTTAACGTAGGTCGTAAATAATCTATATATCTTCGCCAATTCTGGTCTAACTTTCATAATTATTTTTACAATCTGTTTTTTTTTTTGTAGAACAAAATCGTTATGATTAATTTGTAAATTACAATTATATACATTTGTAATCGTCAGAAATCAATCGATTTTTAGTTTTCTTTTACTTCTTGCCAATATTGGCTTCGACTAGCATTTACCGATTCACTATAATACGTGAGGTAGAACCTAAGTTCCGGTTAAAGATAATCGAATCTTGAAGTCCTACTTCAAGATATTAAGTATAAATAGAAATACAGATTTTTTTATGCAACTTAGAATGGCAAATAAGCCGACGGCCCACCTGATGAAAAGTGGTAACCGTCGCCTATAGACATGAGCGTTTCCATGGACATAACATAGCACATATACTGTTTCGCCCATGATACCCCCCATACGTTGCTATTCTTGAGGATACTGGTGTTATTCCTCTATACCCTATAAATTCACTGTCATATCCTACTCTTCAAACCGAAACACAGCCATGCAAACAAAACTGCTTTACGGTAGAAACACGAATCAGATAGAGGTGCCCAAGCAAACGACTTTTGTACAAAGTCTCCAAAATATAGCTATCTAAGACAAAAATGCAACACATTTCTTCTTTAAAACGTTAATAAAATATAATATTCTAGCATATTATAAATAATAGATTTATCATATTGTTATGACATGAAAACAAAGATTTCACTTACGCCGTTTCAATCCGGAGCGGCCGTCACACCTCGTTTGAAAAACTATTTTTATCTGATCGAGTCCACGATTTATATGTCATTATTTGTATTGTCTGTCCGTCTGTTGTAGGCGAGCACCGTTTTTTGCTCCTATTAGCTAGAACTGGGACGCGGTGTTTAGTTTTTATTGTATTCTTATACGAGCTTGTTTCTGTGGCTTTGCGTGTGAAATTTAAATTATTTTTACATCGAGGTCCCTGTATTTTATAATAATTTTTAGTAAACGTAGACTTGTTCTATAGGAAAAAAATTAACATAAGTATACATAGCACCTATTGCCATGTGGTCCCGACATAAAATAGGTCATCTCTTCTTTTCTCGTGGGTAAGAGGCATCGTAAGAGGTGACTAAGGAAACTTAATGGTCGAGAGTTGTTCAACAGCGTCCCTCTTAATACGTCACCAAAGTCTAACTGCGGTTGTCAACCTGCCTGCCATGCGTGGCAACTACTGGCAAAATTCACCATTATGGGGAAGATCTATGTTCAGCGGTGGACAGTTATCCTATAATAACTTTGTTGGTTTAGTCAATTTGAACTCCTACACCATAATTTAAATCCTTATTGTGTATATATATATATATATATATATATAATAAAAACTAAGACGTGTAATGTGAAGTTAAATATAACTTTATTTTCTAATCCACGGAAATTTTAACATTATTTAATTTACATATTCATTTGTTATTCATTTAATGACTTCTAAATATTGTATAAAATTACTTTTAATTAATGAACTATAAAATATATATAAAAAGACGGGTTTATACTAGCAATAAATCATTCTAGGACAACAATATTAAAATAACATTTACATCAAGAAAAAAAGAGTTTATTATTTAAAAATTACGCAAATTAAGACACAAGTTTAAATGTCATTTAACAAATATTTAGTTTAAATATATATTTTAACAGTTGACGTTATTGTTATATAGCAATGTGGGTTTATTATTTAATTATTAACTAAAATGGTTGCGTTTAGTATGTTTACGACGTATCCGTATCGTTAAATTGGTGTCGTGAACTTACCTGGATTATAAAGTCACGGCATAAGATTACACTTTTGATATCTCGTATTTTGCCTCAATTTCTAAGGATCAGAGGTTTTGAGACTGAAAGCAACTGATTCGGTTAAAAGCAGGCCCACTGTGACCGTTTACAAATTGACTTATCTACCTCAACAACTTCTAAAATCTACTAAAGCGATTCATATATTATTTATAACCCTTATTTTATGTTAAATTTCAAAAGTAATCACTCAAAAATATTGAACACTTTATGTTTACATATACATATAATGAAGTACATCTAAGAATAATAAAATTTATAAAATTTACTGGGTACAGAGGAATAACACCTGAGTCTTCAGGAATGACAACGCATGGGGGGTATCATGGGCGAAACAGTATAGTCTGTTATATCCATAGTACTGTTCATGTCTATAGACGACGGTTACCACTTTCTATCAGGTGGGCCGTCAGCTTATTTGCCATTCTAAGTTTTATAAAAAAAAATTAAATTAAAATATTAATTTTTAAACTGTTTTGATTTTTAGGGTGCCTAAAGGGTACAAAGGATGTAATATCAAATTGACTAAAATAATTTGTCATTTTTCCCATATTAATATATGTTTTTACGTACAGAACCCTCGTTGTGCGAGTTCAACTCGCACCTGACCGGTTGTTTAAATATAAATAACCAAGTGAGTTTAATTTTCGGTTTACGAAGTACATTGTCTATATAGTATAATCTATATTATTAACAATAGAATAAATATGTAATATATTATGGTGTGACTAGATCAAAATCTGTGATTACCAAAAAATATTACGATGGTCGTTTGCGATAGGTCCTTTTTATTGCTCTACCGACCGACCCGATACAAATTGAAAACGCTCCAAACTGTCCTAATTCTCAATTAGGCACCCACGCAAAAACCCATCTGTGGCAACCCTAAACGTTGAATGAAATTCGATACGCGTGCATCTTTTGTGTTACCATTTGATAAATTTATTGGGAATTCTTTATATTAATGGCTATTTCATGGTAATTACAGCCGCACCGACACCTACGTCCCCTGTTTGTGGCGACCATAACGTTTATAACTTTGTGAACACAAAATAACATAACATACAAACATTTGTCTGTAGCTTTTCTCGGTTTAAGTTAGTTTTTAATTTAATCATCTTATATAATTACTAATTACTAGTAAAGTAATGAAGGGCATTTTATTATAAATAATAAAGTCAGTCTGTTTGTCCATTTGTTATCAATTAACATATAACTAAAGTATTCAATCGATTCGGATGCATATTTAAAATCTATGCGGCGGGCCGTATACTGATCAGCAAAAAAGAATTTCTCGTCATTCTGTGACTCATGAAATTCACGAGGACGAAGCCGCGGTCGCCAAAAATATTATAATACATCTATATAAAAATATATAAAAAAAAAACATAATTATCACAAACGGGCATCACACGAAAATACGTAACCGCAAAAAAAGGACCGAGTCACACAGCGCGAAGCAAAAAGAGCGCGTCAGGACACTAAATAACACATCCCAATCGTTTAATCTCGATGGAGCGTATAATGCAAAAATTAATTTTCTTAAAGGGTAATGATAAGAACAAAAAAGAAGCGAGGTAATAAACCGAAGCTCACCTCTCGCTATAAATGTCCAGAGTTGTTTACGAGTCGCGCGATATTTATTTGCGCCGATACGTCACGGCGCGATTCTGTTTGCTTAATGTATTGATTCTCGCCTTGATCTCGGATAAGGCCCGTTTCAAACTAACTGACTGAAGGCATGAGAATATACCGCGATTTGTAATGTATGATTTGTAATCAATAAGTATGTGTTAGTTACTAACTAAAAATGTATCCTTAATTTACTTATCACTATAATTAATTTATCATTCAAACCTTTTCATTTATTTGGCATTTTATAATTAAAACAAATAGTCGAATACTGTTTTTTTTCTAATGGCTAAGGAATAGAGACTATAGAAATTACCATACTGCAATTACCTTGCAATTAAAAAACATATAAATAAAATATAGAATAAATAAATAAAATACCAGACCAGTTGTGTTTTTTTTTATGATTTGCGGTACGGTATTTAAGGCATCCCGTCCTCGCTACTATTGGATACGGGTGTCGGAATGCCTATACAAGAGGGTACATGGTGGGCGCAGTTTAAACGCAATATTTGAGGAGTATTAGGAAGGTAGACCAGTTGTGTTTGCATGGCTGTGTTATGGTTTGAGAGGTGGAATATGGCATTAAATTTACAGGGCACAAAGAAGTAACACCTGAGTCCTCAGGAATAGCAACGCGTGGTCGATATCATCAGCGAAACAGTATACTCTGTTATGTCCATGGTCTAACATATTTATAGGCGACGGTTACCATTTTCCATCAGGTGGGCCGTCAGCTTGTTTGCCATTCTAAGTTTCATAAAAAATAAATAAATAAAAAATAGTTAAAACTCTTACATTAACTAATAAATAAATATTTTGCTCCGCGAAAAATAAACAAGGAACTATAATTAATCGTTACAAAATAAATATTGACTAATATTCCCATTTTAACGATAAAACGAAAGTCGAGATGTTCCGTAGAAACTCATTTAGTTATGCTACTACGGCGGATAGATTACATTTAAAATACTTTATTATAAACCCGAAATAGTATGTCTACATATAGATTTTGCTTCGCAATAAATAGTATTTTGATCACAAATGCTCATTCTGGCCTTTTATAAACCATTTAAATATTCTGCATTTTGGTTAATTTAAAAGTACCTACGCTAAAATTGGGTTTAATCACTGTAACCATCTTGAAACCTGTGTCATACAAGCTCTTGATTATTTTTTGTCATAAGTATATTTTGCAATATATTCAAGCATTAGAAGTTATGATGGAATAAAGAAATTGCATTTTTTTTATACAACTTAGAATGGCAAACAAGCTGATGGTCCACATTATGGAAAGTGGTAACCGTCGCCTATAGACATACCGTACCATATACATAACAGAGTGTACTGTTTCGCCCAGGATACCCCTCACGCGTTGCCATTCCTGAAGACTCAGGTGTTATTCCTCTATACCCTGTAAATTCACGCCATATCCCACTCTTCAAACCGAAACACAGCCATGCAAACACAACTGATTCACGGTTGAAACACGAATGGGACAGAGGTACCCAAGCAATCGACTTTTGTACAATGTCTCCCTCTGAAACATACTTGAAATCTGAAAACATTACATTTCTTTTTTGCATATTTGCGTAAAAAACATATACTATACCATACACATCCCAACAAACAAGCTGTTATGAATGTTGCCAGCCTAATAAAACTTCTATTAATTATATATGAGTACATTCATAATTCAAGCGTCACGTTATATATATTTAAAACGCCATTAAAGCAATAAAATTAGCATTTCCATACATTCGTAAATATCATATAATAACAAAGCTATGAAACTTATTTATATTATGAATTATTATTTTAATATCTTAGATCATGACTCGAGATAGAATATTTCAATGCAACCATTTTAGCAAAAACAATGCAACTTTTTTTGTTCAAATATGTGTGAATATAGATCAAAATAGATCAAAATATAAGACTTAATATAGGATATGACTTAATAAGTAAGAGAAAAGTGGCAAAATTAAAAAAAAATAATGAAGCAGAAAATTCTTGTATATTTAAATATGCCCACATATAATATGCACATATGTGTATGTATCTGAGGTACCTACCTATTTTTAGAAAACAAGATTATTTTAATAAATATAATAATAATAATAAATTTCTTCCCGTTTGGGATTAGTTATTTCGAGCACATTTTTCTTTTCGATAAAAACAAATTATAACATTTTGTCCGTATAGTTAAGATACTCTATTAAATATTACGACACTGAATAAATATTTAGTTATGAAACAGACTTCAATTTTTATAATACAATATACGGAACACAGAAATTAAATCGAAGATAAAAGAATCATCAAAAACAATTCAGAATTAGCGAGAATAACGAACACTATAGGTAAAAAAAAAGTTTAATTTAGAAAGCTCGTAGATATTTGAAATTGGTTGAAAATATGACGACTAAATCTTAAAACGAAATGCATAATGAAACCAAGAAAACGGTGTATAATTATTCATAATTATCATTTTATTGGTCAATTAAAATAAATGATTTATATAACTGTAAACTAACGACCACTAACTGTGGCCAATGATTTAACATTTTTATAAAAATTATACACGTTGATTCATTTCAAATTTAAATATTTTATTAAGAAAAAACTATCAAAAATTTCTTTTCCATCTCTCTAATGCTAAAATATCTGCGAAAATTAATTATTATGACGAATGATTTTCAATTTCAGATTGTATTGAATGTTTTTATTATCTGCTGATGAGAACATATATTAATTTATTTTTTTAATTTATATACATATTTATATATTTATGCAGCCGTGTGATCCTGGCATAGAATGGGCCACACATTCCTTTCCCGTAGGTGTCACAGAAGCCGACTAAGATAACTAAATGGTCGAAGAATGGGCAGCAGCGTCTCTCTTAAAACATTGCTAAAGCGTAACCTTATCTTTTGCCGTGAGTGTCGTAAGAGGTGACCAAGGGTATTTAATGGTCGAGGTAGAGGCAATAGCGTCCCTCTTAAAATATCACCAAAGCCAAACAGCGGTTGCCAACCCGCCTGCCAAGCGTGGCAATTACTAGTAAAAGCCTCTATATGTAGGAGGCTAGTATAGTATTATATTATCTGTGCCTATGTACAGTAGTGGAGAGTTAACGTCTGATATGATGATGATGATGGCGTAGTTATAATTATGAATTAATATAGCTTTCAAGGAAATCTCGACTGTTAAGAAAGTGCATAACGAAGTATCACGTTTGCTTGCAATTGAACATTTTTTTAATATTTCTGATTGATTATTTAAAATGCGCTCTGCTAACGAACTTAAACGTCCATCAAAATTTATGAACACTTTTAATGTAAATCTTCTGTCAAAATAAAAAAAAATATTAATATAATTTATGTTCCTAATAAATATATCAGTTTAGCAGAACTTTTGCATTAATTAAAATATTGATAGTAGTTCATTAGTATTATAAAACTCTACAAATTGTCTATTCCAAATATCAAGCTATTCTAATGTACCTCATTTTAGGCAATAGATATAAAAAGAAAAACAACAAGTAATATAAACATCGATCCTTTTATCAAAATATTTTTAACTATTGTTTCAAATCAATTGGCCCCTTAAACAAAAATAATCAGTCTTTAAAATAAATATTTTGCGTTCGCCACTGCGTCGCTACATCGCCATTGTGCGGGCCGTTCTCTTCTGGGCTCAACTTCAAAATATATCCATCTCTTTTCTGCTTATACCTATACCGTACTATTGCCAACATACCCATCCCTTTCTACCAGCATGGCAATTTGCAGTCATGTTGTTAAGTTGCAATCAATTGCCGAGCGCAAACAGACGCCTATGATAAATCCAATTATGTTGTACTGAACTATAAGGGCTTAACTGAAAATTTTAAGTCACGCATAATCTGTTTAATAAGTAATTTTATTATTTTACAACACACAAACTTATGTAAAGTACTTAAGTTTGTTGTTTGTAGTATAAAACAGCATATAAAACACATGCAATATTAAAGAAAATAATTTGATTAATTTTAGAACAACATACACTAACTGGCGCTTATTGCTCCCTAGACCAAAATTAGTCATAAGATCGAATTAGGCCAACATCATAAGTAAAATTAAAACTTTGTGTTAAGTAATCTTATTATACAATAACACTTTAAAATTAAATAGCATAATAAAATAAATTTTTTTTTTTTTAGTTATTTATATGCATTAAGTAAAAAAAGATCGAAATTTTTCCATATCTTTATAAACAATACGTTTGTATTTTTTTTATTTTATGACATAACTGGCCTTTTATCCACTATTCTCGTACTTGTGGATTTCAAATGTGAAAAAACTAATTAAATAGTCTGCTTCTAAATAGCGTATCTAGATTAAGCATACACGAGCAGGCTTGTCTTGGATTTAATATCGATATCAATCTAATCTAATGTCAATGAATCAATATAAAAAAATAATACACTCATGAAATATCAATTAAAAATTAAGTTAAAGTTGGGATCGGTTTGCAATAGTTTACATTGATAAGTAGCACTAATATGCATCTATTAGAACAATATGGAACCGTTATGTCGCGAATATTCCAATTCGATAGTGTGAATTGTTTCAATTCCAATATCGACCTATTGGAATTAATTTTAAGTGTAACCTCACAGATTTTAAGTTAAACTTTCAGGAACACATCTGTAAAAATCGCATACATTTAGTGCAGTAACTTTTGCGTTATACACGAAAATACATAGAGACAGACAAAATTTCCAAGAAATATTGTTTTATTATTTATTTATTGTTTTATCTTCTATTGTCCTCATATTTATTTTTCTTTAATATCTCTTGTGCACAAATTTTTAGTTAGATAAGATATCATAATAATTTTTTTTTATTTAGATTAATGATTGGATATGATCAGAAAATGAATTGTTCCAATTTAGGTAATACAAGAATCCAACATGAACGTCAATTATTTGTAAAAATATAATTTATAATAATTAAAGATTAAGTCCTACAAAAAACCGACATCATTTGTAATAAAACCCGTTATTTTGATCTAAAAACTAAACTACTGGAGCGATTTTGATAAAATTTCTATGGGACCAAAATGTAAATATTTTTTTTATAAGTGACTACCGCTGCCCATGATCACCTGCAACACCAGAGACATTGCAGGAGTGCTACCGAATATACAGTATATTAATTACCATAATCATAACCTTCAAGAAAAGAGAATATTATATACTCTTTTCTTGAAGGTTATAATGTCGTATCCGTTCAAAAATACTGCTGCTGGAAGTTGATTCCAAAAAGTAGTCGTGCGTAAAAGAAAGTGCTTTGAAAAACGCATGGTCGAGGACTGCCACTCGTTCAGATAAAAGAAGATTTCCTTTCAGATAACAGAAGATTTTTCAAAATTAATTTAAAACTGTCAGAGTTATGAAGCAACAAATATAAAAAAATATATCCTAATTGAGAACCTCCTTTTTGAAGTTGGTTGAAAAGTGTTTATTATGTCTACGTAAGAAATTTATTATATTTAAAAATTTCACTTTATAAAATAGATCTTTTATATATCAATAATCTAGACAGAGGCTATTATTAATTTATAGTTGTACAAAATTATGAATATTCATTTATTTTATTGTATCACACGTCTAGTTGGTTGCATAGATTCATTTTCCAGTTTTGTCCATATAAGAGTAGTGCTGACTATAAAATAACATAGTAATTACTACCGGTTCGGATCTAAGTTGTGCATGCAACTTTGTCTAATTTTTTTATATCCCAAAATATCTAAATTTAAACATTAGGTAATTTTTGTAGCTGTGTGGTTATTATTACCATTCTGACATAAACAAAAATAACAAGTAACTAAAAAAATATACATTTCAAAATTTTCAACTGCGTCCGTATTCATTATCGCCGCATGCTAAGGTAACGTAAGAAATTCACTGTGTATTAAATCTCTGAACAAACAAGTTGTTCGCGCTTACACACACACGTGCGCGTCTTGTTGCATACATGCACCTACAAGCAAAATGTAAGGCTTTATCTCCATTATGAATAAAAAGGGTGTCTTTGCTCGTTATGAGTTAAGACCTGTTTCTGAACTAAGAGTTACTACTTACGCCTTATAAGCGATTACTGGAAAGTAAAAGCAGTATAGGAAGTTTGTGAAAATATTCACAATTTTGTTTCCGAACGAGGTAGTCAACTTGACGATTGTTGTTGCTGTTGTGGTGAATATGATAGAAAATAACTACATCTTATATATACACACACACACACATATCATCAACATTTTTCTTCATTTCTTTGTTTATCACAACTAATACCTGTAATACAGTAATAATCTTAGAATATGAAAATCGTACTGCAACAATTATTAAGTGAATAAAAAAATTTGAAGGGGGACGGGATTTGATTACTTTTTATTTTATTAGAACATGATTTTCAGAAGTAATACTTTGTAATTAGTAAATTGATACTAATTATAAATGCCTTTCCGTGGTGTCGTAAGAGGTGACTAAGGGAGCCTAATGGTCGAGGGATGGGCAGCAACTTTCTCTTAAAACATAACCAAAGCCTAACTGTGATTGCCAATTCACAAAACTTCCCTTATGGGGAAGGTCTATCTTCAGCAATGGACAATTAATGACTGATATAATAATTATTATTTATAACTATATTAATATATAATAATAAATAAATAAATGTCAGGTAAAAAATATTTACCTGACATCCAATTTTACTGTAATATATTTTTATAAAAAACAGTAGTAAAATTATTGTGTCAAAGATATTTAAGTCCAAGGAATGGCAGGAATTAAAAATACCGTTATTTTTAAACAAAATAAAATAATAAGCAAGTAAACAAAATTGAATATTTTAAAATTTAAATTAGGCAATTTGTGATTAAGTACCTACCTAAATTGTTTAAAGTTTAAACACTTTACTTAACTACAAAGTGTTTACACCGACAATAACTGATACACTAAGAAACAAAGAATTTAATATAATTAAAAGACCTTTTTAGCTTTTCTTACTAATCCTTAAAGTGATACATTCATAACAGCAATTGTGATGTTTACAGTTACTTTGTTAAAAAAAAAAGTGAAAAGGGTTGTTTAAACATTACACAAACAAAGAACCATTAGACACTATTGTTCCGGTTGTGAAAAAAATAAGTTTTAATCTGTACTTTTGTGGAAGAAAGTTGTTAGGAAGACAAAACTCGTTCTGTCTGTGAACAATACCGACACAGGGACGGTACGATGAAGGCAATAACGCTGTAATAATGAACCATTACTATAAAATTTATAAAACAACATAACTGAAACCTGTTTCATTTTTAACATTTAAATAATTGGACTTAATTCAGTAAATAGCGTCAATTAACGTCTTAATTTAACAAATTTTCTCATAAACATCGACCGATTGTATAATTAAGATTCGTTCGTTTTTCCAACTATTCGATCATATTATTTTTACTCAAAAAAATTACTAATAATCAATGCTTTATTGCAATTTTATCTAAATCTTAATTTACACAAATCGAGATGGTAATAATTTAAAATTATCTACCTTCACATCAATTCCCTAATGAGATGGGCATAAAGAGCCGAGTAATTTCATCATTTTTTTGATACGCCAGTATAGCCTACAAATTTTATTTACAGTAACAAAATATAATCTGCGACATCGATTCTCGTTCTTTTCAGCTAAAATTTCATTTGTAATGGGCGGCAGAATCATAGAAAAATGACTATTCAAAAACCCTTTGTTTTACTTCACATGAATAATATAATAATTTATTTTTTTAAATTAAAAAAAAAAAATCATTCTTTGGCTATTAGCTTTTGGCTATTATACTATTTTGTAAACTAACATCAAGTAAAATAAGAGGGTATTTGTAATATTTTACTAGTTAGGTCATCAACGCATCACTGTCTGAACTATTTTTGAGGCGATACAATAATGAATTTAGTAGTATATCTTAATATAAACAAGAAAATAATGCAATCTTTGACATAAGAAACCTTTGAAAGTGGCCACGTGTGATAGTGCTCAATGGCACAGTGTAAGTACTTTTGTCACATCTTATTATTCATGTAAATAGGGAACACGACGATTCCTGCATTCAAGTCTTCTTGAACTTGTTTGCCATTCTTATTAAGTATAATAGCTAAAACCCAATCCACCCCAAATAAAATTTAGAAAAATTTTTTTCTTTATTATTAATAATTCCGTCCGTCCCTTTTGAGTAACATTTAGATACTGCAGCATTTATTCGTTATTTTTAAAGAAATATCAAAATATGTATAATCATAAACATTTGATACAAATAATAAGTATACTATCAAACACAATTTCATCTCCACTTTTTACATCAAATACCTTGCATCATCCTATTAATTTCATCATAAAAACTACCAGACTTAAACGATCACCAAAATCGAGGTAGAACATGACATATGAATAGGTTCTTTCACATCATACCTTATTGCTGTAATTTTAAAGTCGAAATATGGACAAAAAAGGCATAACTATTTGTGTTGCTTATTAAACGCACCTCTCACGAAAGCATAAGGGGCGTATTTAAAGAAATTACCCCCGAAATGGGGTTTTAAACACCCACTTAGCCCATCAACGAGTGCTTCTCGGTTAAATGGGATAACGCCATATGTGTGTTCCCATTGCCACACGCTATTTTGTATAAAAACTATCATAAGACAATTTTATTTATGTGTTAATTTTTTTTTTTTAATTAATTAATTACCTTGCATTTCAAATATGTGAGAATCGTTTTACCCAACCGGTAAAATAAATGTGTAACAATAGATATACAACACATAACACACACTAGCGTACTAGAGAACAATAACGTAATATATTTGCATGTATACGTTACCTTAACTACAATATGGTATTCTTTATATGCTCAGATAATTCAATCGTCGATATTGTTGTGACAAACTATGAGACTTATAATATAAAAAAAAATAAGGTAAAGGCATATTGCAACGCAATTTAATATGAATAAAAAATATATTTCAATACCTAAAAATGTGCCTATTAAATAAAATAATTTGTTATTGAAATTCTGAAAAAAAAGTTTAATAACTTAAAATTGAACTTGACTTGTCTGTGGTCTGGGGGGGAGAGGTATTGTTATTAATTTGGACGCAAGTTCTCATTACTTGCAGTAATAATATATCTCTTCTGAAACCATCACATTTAATCTTCTTCAAAAGGGGGGTAAGGGTAATATATCTGGTATTCTTCATGAAACCATCACATTTAAAAAAAAATCAATTCGAATTCATAACGGAGGGCCAACTAACCTGACATCATCTTCCATTAGTGACCCGTAATCATAGACGAATTCACCACTCCATCTTTATCCATAAAAAAAATACTCTGTCTGGTACTACAGTCAGGAATACTTTTCTTTTCTTTTTTCTTCAAAATATACATATACCTGGATATCCATAAACGAAAAATATTCAACCTTAAAAAACTGATAATGGAAACGCGCCCGAAGAATTGTTTAGGCGTGCTCCATTTATATAAATATAATCCAGTTCCTGCCCATTTTATAAAAGATAATTTGTACCATCATTAAATGATAATTTATTACGTAATAGGCCCTGGCCTTCCTTACGATACTCACCTTTGTTTTATAAGTTTGACAGATGTTTTGTGGTCGAAATGTGGCTTAAGTAATAAAACAGAATAACGGAAATAATAACACGAATTGGTTGCTTTTGTCTTTAAACGCTTTTAGTTAAAAATTTGTAAAATTATTCAAAGTTATTTACAAATGTACTCAAAGCGGACCATACAATACCTATTTAGATATTGCCTACTGACTTTGTTAGTGCAATAATTTTAAGTAACTTTAAATTTATGATCGTTTTCCGATTCACGTTTTTTTGCTAGAACCTTCATTTGCACTAATAAAATATACTTTAAAAAAGATGTTAATGGTTATTTCACCCTTTTATCTATAAACTATTGAACTGTTTTTATGAAATTTTCTAAAGTATCATTCACCACAATAGATACTTAAATAGACACGCCATACACGGCCTCAAACTAAAACAAATCCTTACAAATTTACATAACATATCGCTAAAAGCAATTAATTATCAAATTACATGTAGTTTGTGAAATCAAAACAACTAGTTAATTAATAACGGCAATCGGCGGACATCACATGTAATTTATGCAAAAATAAAATTGAAGCCAAACGAGAGCACTTCTACCGTATTTGTGGTAAGATAACGTTGATATTCGCTTGTTTTTATCATCGATAGGTTTTTATGCAAGTTGTCTGTATGTGGATGGTGACAAGGATGACATATGTCGGTTTTGTGAGGGAATTAAAATTAATTATGGTCAGGAGCTATCAGTGTAAGCGGGTCGTTAAGGCGCAGATGCGGGTGTGGTTTGGAAAAAATATAGAACACAAGCTGCATTCAATACATTTCACATGGCATATTCTGCACTCAATACTCTTCATGTAGTTTATTTTTTACTCAGTACACTTCATAATCAAATTCTGTACTCAGTACTTTTCATATATCACATTCTGTACTCAGTACTTTTCGTATATCATATTCTGTACTCAGTACTTTTCGTATATCATATTCTGTACTCAGTACTTTTCATATATCATATTCTGTACTCAGTACTTTTCGTATATCATATTCTGTACTCAGTACTTTTCATATATCACATTCTGTACTCAGTACTTTTCATATATCACATTCTGTACTCAGTACTTTTCATATATCATATTCTGTACTCAGTACTTTTCGTATATCATATTCTGTACTCAGTACTTTTCATATATCACATTCTGTACTCAGTACTTTTCGTATATCATATTCTGTACTCAGTACTGTTCATATATCATATTCTGTGCTCAGTACTTTTCATATATCATATTCTGTACTCAGTACTTTTCATATATCATATTCTGTACTCAGTACTTTTCATATATCATATTCTATACTCAGTACCTTCATATAGCACGAAGAACTAAGAAGTAGTACAGATATTAGTAAAATAATTTTTTGAACGTCTTCAGTAATTCTAGAAATGTAAGTACAAAAATTACTAAACAAAAATACATACAAATAGGTTAACATAACAAGATAGTAACCTATACTATGGGGTCTGATTTACTATTATGAGAAATACAAAATATTACTTTGTTAAAATGAGCCGTTTCCTTTAGTAATAGGTAAGTAAAGTGAGCAATAAAAACTTTCATAAATGACGATGATTCACGGCTTTTTTATTTTTACTTTTGTCTTAAAACCCTATAATAACAGTACAACTATTGAAGAGAGCTTACTATATAGGACTAATTATTTTATTTGCTACGTTAGCACAGTGACTTGCTATAGAATTTAGTTGATTTTTCTTTTCTTATGTTTGGTATATTTATTTATTTTTTAGTTTTTTCTTCCAATATTCATTATTATTTTTTTCAGAAATAATTTTGTTTAACGTCATTATTTCATACTCGTTTGGAAAATATGTTGATTATTTTCAAATAAAAATTAATAAAAAATCTAAATTTAATAAACGCTCAAATGAAATTAAAAAGTGTAATTATTGCACAGCAATAACCTCTTAACCAGCAAATATAATTACTATAATAAATAACTGATCTCCGACAAATACAAGTCGTCAATCACATTTTATTTATTACTGACATTAATCGATCAACTTGAACCTATTTACTAGTATTTTTTTCCATAATTAAGAAAAATACGATGTCTTTTATTAGAAATTAAGTATAATTATCTCGACAATTAGTATGTTTCTGTGATTATTTGTTTTTAATTATTTATCACTATTTTCAACCGACTTAAACAAAAAGAAGTTTTCAATTCGGTTGGTCGTCGTAAATACGTCGTCATTTATAAACGGAATTGAAATATTATTGTTTTCTCTTAACCTAAAAAAATATACTTTCAGATGGACCTACAAAAATTGGCTCGAAATCAGTTCCGTTGTTTAGTTTTTATAACAAAATACTTAGTTTTGCTATTATTGATGTCGGTGTTTTTCGTGAAAAAAAAAATTAAATTATTTCGTCTAATTATCTATCGTCTACGATAGCATACTCTTTGAGGCACAGATTATACAAATAAAATAGATACAAAGACTGATTAGATAAATAATAACAGATTTAACTCTCACAAAACTAATTTAAGCTTACAATTCGCCTTAAGAGCTAACAAAGCGCGCAAACCACTGTCAACGAGCCATAGATGAAGTGATAAACAAGAAAACAGACAATTATAACTTTACGTTTCCAATAACAAATTCAACACTTATAACAAGGCGTTAAGGTTAATTTTAAAATTTAAAATAGTTTTATGATAGTAAAATTGTGTTGTAATTATATACTCTCTATTTAAAGTCTATAATTTGATTATGGTTATCGCGATGGAGCTGTCAATCGCCATTAGATGGACGCCATCTTGACAGGCCGTCAGCCAATCGTGGTTCAAGATTTGAATTTCGAACATTTCGAAACCTAGGTTCTTACGGGAGATAAATTATTTAGACTACAAGACCTTTGACCTAACTAATTATATTAATCATTAAAACATGGAGTATTCTTTGAAAGAAACAATTTGTATTTGACTCTTTAATATTAAAAATTGTTCTGATTAAACTCATTAATTTATAATGATCCTGTTTGGGCCGTAACTTGGTTACAATTCCGTATTGCAGTAGGTGTCCCTACAGGTTCATTCAAATCTCGCGCGGAATGTCTGCGTGGCTTTTCTGCGCATGCCCGACGATGGCGAGACGACAGCCAATAGGAACACTCCGTTCGTTAGTCGCAGATCTGTGATGCCGACGCGTGCGAGTGTCTCCAGTTTTCGGGGACGGAGGAAACAAAAATTTAATGTTAAAATTACATAATACGTGCCGTTTAAAATTAATAAAAATATTAAAATATCGTTCCTCTGGTCTATTAGGACAGGATTTATGATCAACGAAATGTTAAGCTCCATTTACTGGGTCGATTTCGGTATGAACAAGAACACGAAATTGAGCCAGAAAATTCAGAATTTCATTTCATAGTAGACCACCTGTTTTGTGTTGTGACAAAAATGAATACTTGTACTATTCACTGGTGAAGTGTGTGGATTTTAGTGTCTTGTGATGCGAGACAGTATACATTCTACGCATTCTCCATCTTGGAACTGCTACTGCTGCACCAGATCCCATGTAATATTAAAATGATAAAACATGAGTGAATATATGCCTTCGCTCTGTAATGACAAACGGAATGTCAACTTTTTATATTCGATATATATATATAGCTCCAAATTTTTCCTGGTGAAAATAGCAAAATTTTTGCCCAATTTCAGATTGTGATCCTTACTGATAATGTGAATGTAAAAATAAGTTTGTTTGTTACCTCTTAATGCCAACAAATTTCGTAATTTTTTTTATAACACTTGGGATGAAGAACGATATAAATACTACTGACTAGTAGTCATATTGTTGATTGACCGAGATAATACCTATATTTATTATCCCGGTCAATCAAGAATATGACGATTACGTGAGAGTAAGAAGTTATGGAAAAAAAATTGTAGTTTATGATCCTTTCCGTCATAACTTATACAAAGTCCTATAACAAAATTTATTAAACCTTCAATAGATAAATTTGAGTATGATACACATACAAAACTTCCATAATTTATATGTTAAATTTATATATTAAATTAAGGAAGTAATAGTATCTTATATATTTATAAACCGATTAAAGTTAAGTGTAATATAGATAATTCTTTGTCTAACCGGTAAAGATGTTAACCAACTTAATGGAATCTAAAACAAATTCAGTTATCTCTCGGATGGTTAAGTTATCTTGTTTAATGGTTTGTCAGTCGATAAGTTTGTCTTAAAAATATGCCGTGCTTATTTTTTGTTCTTAGGTACTTATACACCGTTCAAGTCATAAACGACAAGAGTTAAGGATAAAATAAAAATCAACATATTTGTAACGTTAAAATTTTTATAATTATAATTTTTCAAAATTTAACTATTCTAAAAAAAGAATTTCTAAATAGGTACATTCAGCCAATTTTAATTACCTTTTAATTTTGTTGCTGATAAATTAATGCTAGTAATGGAAACCTTTATCAAACCTATTAATTTGAAAGACGTTATATTCAAATATGCTTTGATTATTTATATATTATCGCATCATTAAGAATAAAATAATGCATTAGAAGACAATTTACTGGCACTAAATGTGATAGTAATTATTCATATTTAAGTTTCAATCACGTCGATGTTTCAGATTGTTTGTTTATATTAAAGATTATCATTAGAAACAAAAACTGGTTAACACCATTTCCGCTGTTCGCCCGTGTATTGTCCCCCAAACTAACGGTGTTACAACTAGATCGTGAGATGACCCTACCCTGATAGGTACACTGAGTATACAGCGTGAACTTTTTATCTGTTTTTGTAAACCGACAGTATGAACACGTCTCTGACAGCTTAATAATCATTGACACTCATTTTTCTGATATTACCAAACTATATTATGATTAAGCAATTGATCTTACAGCGATTGTCTATTAAATATCAATTGCAAATTTTTAAGTAAAAACCAACCTTATTCTCTTACAGTTAAAGTAACTAACCAAATAAATGTCACCTATAAACAAAACAGCACCACTGATAGATACAGAATAATATTACCCTTCTAGATATTAGACCCTAAGACGCGGGAAAAGAGGAATAGTTAATAATAAGGATTAGTGGCCCCATTGCTGGCAATACAGGGCGTATCAACAGCCAGTATACGCTGGCGGGGCACCAGTGAGGGATGATAGGTAAGAATGAAAAGGCCGGTCTGTTAGCCCATCGTGATGATTCCTTAGAATTGAACACGATAGTATCCAGTGGAAGCCGCGAGGAGGTCGACCTGACAAGGTATATTGACAGCAATAGGCGCTAACCTCCCCATTACTAACAATCTGTTCCCCACAGGGTATACCGTTAGCACAGGTGGGGTTACCATTTCATTATCAATTATTAGGAACTCTAAGACGTTGCCGTGTTAGAAAACTAAATGCCTACAAAAAATGCATTACAAACCTTTTATGCAAGATTGAAACTCTTTCATCTGTCTTAATCTCTATCTCCATTAAATTAGATAATCTTTATTCAACAAATGATACCACCGAGACATACATAAGGTATTGTAATAAATAATATTGATTTCAAGATTTCTTGATTAAATTATACTAAGTGTCTACATTGTATTTACCATGAAATGTCAATTCTAAAATAGCCATTTCTCAATCTTCCCACAATCTGTCGTTAGAGGAAGTGTGGAATGTAACGAGGTAGTATAGACCCTGAGGTTAGGGGTCAATTTGACCCGTTTATGTTAATGTCTGTTACTGAATGTGGTTTGTCGGAAGTAGCGTCGGTTGACCTTTAGATAAAAGCAGAGTTTGACACGTATTTGATGCGTTTCTAAATCTGTTACTATTGAAAATGAGGACAATACGAGTATAACAAGCAATTAGTGTTACACGTTTGCGGGTAATGGTAACCTCAGACTATCAGGCGGGCCATATACTCAATCACTTTCTCTGACTCCTCCACAAGTCAGCAGATGTCTCGATTCTTTCCGACTTTAATAACCAGAGGGAGACTTTGTACAAAAGTAATTTGCTTGGCTACCTCTGTTCCATCCGTGATTCTGCCGTGAAGTAGTTATGTTTAAATTGCTGTGTTTCAGTTTCTAGAGTGAAATATGGTAGTGAAATAACAAGGTATAGAGGTATACACCTTAGTTCTCAGTAATGGCAGCGTTTGAAGGGTATCATAGTTGACACAGTATACTCTGTTATGTGTATAGATGACGGTTACCACTTTCTATTAGGTGGGCCGTCAGCTTGTTTGGCATACCTACAAAGTTACATAAAAAAATATATAATGCAGAGCGTGGGATATGTTTATCTCGGCCTTCGGTCCCTTTCTGTAATTTTCCTTTCAAATTTATCAAATTAATCGCGACTTTCTTGTGTAAAAAATTAATATTAGTTTATAATGTTATCTAATAATTATAAGTGTGATAAATAATGACTGAACTAACTGCCCAATGCTAACAATCCAGGTTGTTTGTAAGAAATTGCTTTTAGCAATAAGGCCGCCTTTTGTATATGCAAATTCTGTATAAATACTCCTTGTATAGATACATATCTATTGTGCGTAATAAAAAGTTTATTATTATTATTAACAATATATTCTTTCAGGTCTCCTGGAAATCATCGCAGTTAATAATTATTCAATTCGTCACGATGAGCCAACTGAGCTGCTTTATCCTCACCTATCATCCTACACTGGTGCTCCATCAGTATATACTGACAACACAGGCGGGAACGCCATTAAAATCTTCCTTAAAAAAATTATCTAGACAAATCACATGAAACTCTACCATAAGTAAATTACTCAATGAGATTATAAACTACCCCAACCTTCAAATTTGCCGACTTCAAAACACCACAAAGTAAGTACAGGCATAAAAAAATAACAAACTGCAAAACCGAGTTAACGCACTGGCTCTATCGATGCGCAAGAAATCAAAAAGTTAACAGGATTACTCAACTTGTGGCAGGTAGCGGCTTTGATTCCCGGAGGCGGTAAGTTAATATTCCTAGAAACGATGCGGGTGGGACCTAACGACATTAAAGATTTTCAAACATAAATAACAGATAAGCAATGAGAAATTGATTTCTTTTCACAAATTTTTATTTCTAAAAACTTGTTTTTTCTACTTTATTCCAATACATTAAAGTCTATTTTCAAATATCTATTTTGGGTGCTTACAAATAAATCTTCTCACGAATCAACGAGTTTGGCGGGAATGAAAAAAAAATATAACAAATAATTGATACTTTACCACTAAAGGTGTTTTAACAGCGTTTGCATTGTTATTTAGTTAAATACGATATAATCCGGTATGTATTTAATGGAATTTGCTTTTGGCGGTCTTTTAAGTCGGTAAGATATGAGATAATGCTCGTCATAGAGTTAAGAAACAATTACTATACTGTTTTCACCTGCGACTTCGTCCGCGTGACCGGTATATATTTACTATCCGGTATAAAAGTATTCCATAACCTTTTCCATCCTCTATACTACGTGTATACCAAATTTCACAGGGATTGGTTAAGTCATTGATGCGCTATAAGGTAACAAACAAACTCACTTTTACATTTATGATGATTTTACTATAATGTGTCCTTGCAAGGACAAATTCAAGACAAACAGCATCAGAACCAATATCCTTTTTTGTAAATACATACATATCTATACATATAATAAAACTGTAGAGGTCAAATGTCTATATATAAGAAAAACGCTAAAAATCGAGTCAAGGGGTCTGTTTGTCTATTTGTAAGGGCTAATCTTCGAAACTATTAGACCGATTTAAATGAAATTTTGCGTGGTGATTACATTCCCTGTCAACGTTTTAGATACTTTTAATTACGGAAATTTAAAATGTTCCCGTGCGATATTTAAAAAACTATTGTAACTGATACAGCTTAGTACACAACCTACTTTGAGTAAAGTCACTGTGACCTAAGGCAAAGAGTGAGAACGACACGTCATTTGTTAATTTTGGTACAGTATTCCCAGACATAATAAATAAGTAGGTACATACATCGATACATACTAAACAGGAATAACAAATACCACGCGGACAAAGTCGCGGGCATCAGCTAGATATACATAAAACACACGCACAAAACAGAAAAATCATAAATACTAAAATGTTTGTCAGATACAGGGATCGAAACTACGACCATTGAAACGTGAAGAAAGGTTTTAAACCGCTACACCACCGAGGTCATCATAAACTCTTCATACATGAGAATTAACAAGATTCAATAAGGATTTAAAAAAAATGACTACATAAGAAAGAAACTCATGCGTTGCAAGGACGTCACACGTGTATTTATTTGTATAATTATCCTGTGACGTCCATGGTATTGTGATGAAAAAAAATAAAAAAGTGATCGAACCACAAACTTAGTTGCCGCAAGGTTTTTATAATCACGTTTTGTCTTAGGCAAGCGAAAATGTCTGCTTGAATTTTTTTTTTTATTCAAATTAGAATAGCAAACAAACTGACAGCCCACCTGATGGAAAGTGGTAACCGTCGTCTGTAGATATGAGCAGTACTATGGAATTAACAGAGTATACTGTTTCGCCTATTATACCCCCCCCCCCATGCGTTCTCATTTCTGAGGACTCAGGTGTTATTCCTCTGTACCCTGTAAATTCACTGCCATATACCACCCTTCAAACCGAAACGCAACCATACAAACACAACTGCTTCACGTTAGAAACACGAATGAGACAGGTGCCCATGCAAACGACATTTGTACAAAGTCTCCCTCTGGTATTACTGCTAAATTTCAACTCTGATACGAAACATTAATTAATTATTGTAAATAAAGTATAGACGATTGTCAAAAATAGTTTTACAGACGGTGTCTTTACTAAAACTACTACTCGTATGTAATCTGTAAATTATGAATCAAACAAAAACATGATAAAATTAATGGAACCCATAAAATATAACTCGTAGATGTGATATACAAATAAACAACTTCAACTCTTTTATAATCCTACTAACATTATAAAAATATCATTTTTTTATAATCTTTACAACGTTTGTATGTTCATTACTCAATTCCGCTTGAACGGCTGAACAAATTTGAATAAAATTTGGTTCTTAGTAGGTATTCCAAAATAACACATTTACTTTATATAATGATTCACACGATAAAACTGTGAGATACTGCTAATAATTTATAAATACAGAAGATTATAAAATAAGGTCTGAAACAAAAACGATTCCTGTTCAAAGCCATAAAAAGTCTCAACTCATTTCAGAATAGTGATGAGAGACAAATGACACAATAATAATAATAATCGATAGCCATAGTGTCATCAATAATGCTTATGTACACACCTGTACCTCGTTTATGGGCGATAAACGTCGAACGCAGCCGAGAGTTATTGGCGCTGACAGCAATATGTCACGTACAATTGAGCACAAAAGTGTCGTGACACGTAGATTTTATCTTATAAGTAACAAGTTTAAAGAAAAATCGCAACCATAGTCTGTTTCAATAAAATCTAAAAAGAGGTTTTTGAAGTCGAAAGTTTTGTTGAAATTGTCACAGAAACACTATCTAAATAAAATTAGTAACGATTGGAAACATTCAACGATTAATCGAATGTTTTTTTTGTTCAATAGCATTGTCTTCTAATCCAATCCCTTATATAGTTGTTTACATTTTCATTCTATTCTGTTTATGATTACCATACTACATAGCATTTAATTTTGACAAGTCAACTTTAATTCTTACCTATTTAATTTGTTAACTCTTAATTTTCCATTTTGATTAGCTTATAAAAATAAGCATACTCATTGATATACCTAAACTTTACGCTATTTTATATTATTGTACATTTACACATAAAATGTGATTGGATTTACTACAATCTTAAAAAAAGAACGAATCAAATCACAGTATACTATATCACTACAAATAATGAAATCTGTGCACGTTCATTCTGTGTAAAAATTACTGTTTAATTTCATTGAGGTCGACGTTTGATACGTTTCCACAAATTAACTAACAGCTCACATTCTTATCGGTGGCACAATCGTAGACACTTAAAATAATACAGAAAAAAAGCTACAATCTAATAAATAGACAATAAAACAGCAGTTACCAAAATCAATGTTCAAATCTTCCATGCGATATAATCTGTGCTCGATTTGTAATCGCTGCACGTCACTATTTGACATTCACTAGTGGTGCCCAAGTGTTGTCATCGCGACATATGACGTCATTGATGATATGTGTGGTCTAGAACGTGGTAGAAAAAAACTACAAGGCCTTGCGTTGTTCAATTAAACTCTACGTTGTAGCATGGTGCGAGCTGACATTTTAACAGTTACTGCGAAAGTACTATATTTTTTTATACAACTTAGAATGACAAACAAGCTGACGGCCCACCTGATGGAAAATGGTAACCGTCGCCTATAGACATGAGCAGTACCATGGACATAACAGAGTTTCTCCCATGATACCCCCCATGCGTTGCCATTCCTGAGGACTCGGGTATTATTCCTCTGTACCCCGTAAATTCACGCCATAACCCACCCTTCAAACGGAAACACAGCCGTGCAAACACAACTGCTTCACGGTTGAAACACAAATGGGACAAAGGTGCCCAAGCAAACGACTTTTGTACAAAGTCTCCCTCTGGTAAACCTTTTTTTTATATATACTATATACAAGATTTTCGGCCTAATTTTATTAATAAGTATCTTTTTGACCACTACTTCATACACGTGAATTTCAGAAATAAAAACCCAATGAAATAAACCACTTCTTGGTGGCGTATCAGGATAAAACATACACCAGTTTTTAAGTTAGACCTTCAGAAATACAACTGTGTAAACCTCATCTATTTTAGCACAGTAATTTTATATAATGTCGAAACAAACATACAGATACAGAGAGACAACTAAAATTTAAAAAAATATGTTGTTTTGGTTTCCGTATATATATATATATATATATATATATATATATATATATATATATATATATATATATATATATATATATATATATATAGTAGTTTATTGATTTTAATACTAGATTTTATACAAATGAATGTTATTACACTAATTAAACAATATTTTTAATAGACAGTATTTTAAATTATTTTTGTGTTAAGACCGTAACTGAGAACTTTCCAAGCGAACGAAACCGTCATCGTCATGAAAGTTTAGTTTGGTGACAAAAATATATATTTCTAATATAATATTCTATTTCTTTTAATATAATTGTTTAATGAATTTAATATGCAATTAACCGGTCCAGCAAACGTTTTGCAGCCTACCGCTAATATATATATATAGCAAGCTTGCAAATGAACGACAACTAAAAGGCCTACAGCACATTTACATTGTCTCTGGTGTTGCGGGTGATCATGGATGGCGGTAGTCACAGGTGAGTTGATTGCGAGATTTTCTTATATATTTGTTTTGAGTTCTGAATATATTTAGAATGCTTGAGGACCTATAACTGTTCAAAATTTACTCAAATGTATCGTACATATACCTACTTATATGTGTGATATATCTTTCAACAGACCATGATTTAATTAAGAAATATTTTATTTAAGCTCACAATTGTAATAGCATACTGGGTGATCAGTAGCAATAGTCAATAGTTGCTGCTGTTGTTAACATTCCTGTTCTTATTTCGTCGAATGGGTACATTTTAATCCAAGTGGTTAATCGATGATGGTTAAAAATTAACCAATTATCTCGGGAAGGGGGAGGGGATTGTTAGTAATGCTGACTACTATTCCCATTGCTAGCAATACACCTTGTCAGATCTACCTCCACGTCCACCGTCGTGCTGAATTTCAGGTATATTCATCACAGTGAGCTAACTGACCTACCTATCCATTCTCACGGAATTCTTCACGATGGGCTAACTGACCTGTTTTCACCCTCATCTATCACCTCTCACTGGTGCCCCGCCAGCGTATGATAGCGCAGGCGGGGTTACCATTCCATTTTCACCCATTAAAAAAAGACCTACCTATTCACTCTCACCTATCATTCCATACTGGTGCCCTGTCAGCGTATTAGCACAAGCGCTAAACGGGGTTACCATTCCATTGTCATCCATAAAAAATAAGATCCAATTGTCTCTAATTATAAATTTAAATTTACAAATTTTTTTTAAATTATTTAAATTGTAAATAGTAGTAACCATTGCTCTCTTTCAAGTCTAGAGAAAGTAAGGGATGATTTTTGTTCCTAGTAATTTATTATGTCACGACATTGTGTTCGTTAATTGAATATGTATCTACAAGATTAAGGAATAATTGAAAAGAATTAAATATTCAATTTGTCAATATCTACTGAATTGAAATAAATAATAGGTAGGTAATCTCAAAAAAAGTCACCAGGATATTCAATCCTGAATTTTTCGAACAGTTTGATTTCTTGAGTGTATTCTTTTCCGTTTGTTTTCAGATATCTCCAGAGAGACGCGTACTACATGATTGCTATCTGAATGAACACTGTCATATCAGCTAAAGCATTTAGCCGTGTTATTAATAATAATTACTTTAAAAATACATTCAATGTAATTAGAAATTAATGATTTTGTTTCATAAAAAAACCGACTTAAATCGTGACAAACCTAATTAGTATTAACCATTGTTTAGTTTTTAAATAAAATTAACAATAATTTTATTTAAAAACTAAACAACTGAACCGTCTTTAATACAATTTCTATAGGACCAATCTGAAAGTATATCCTTTTAAATAACAAAAGAATTTTCTATATCAGTTTATAAATAACAGAGTTAGGAGATAAAAGTATACAAACGAACTGAAATCCTCCTTCTTTTTGAAATACGTTGAAAAAACTTGTAGTGACAGGAAATAATGAAAATAATAATTTCTTCGTTCCAATAAGAAAAAATATAATATAATAATGTCAAAATAATGGCCATTGGAAATATTACATCTAATACTTACCTAATAAATATTATTTAAATTGAGGAAAAGCTTAAACCGTATTCTCACAGCTCAAGTGAACACAACGCGATCGGAAGTACATGTAAATAGAACAAATACACGGAGAGAAATAAATTAAACACAACAATTTTATTTATTGGCTGTTATTTCATTTCTGTGTGGTGAAGTCATTTTTTATGCAACTTAGAATTGCAAACAAGTCGACGGTACACCTGATGATAAGTGGTAACCATTTCATTGTCAAGCGATGACAACAAAATAAAAAACAGCAGTGCCAGAAAAGGATCCTATTTCGAGTTGGCAGCCACCTTGGTGATGAAATAAAATTATTATTTTGGTGATGCTATGAAAATAGCCTCTTTATATGGGAAGAGATCTGCGTACTGCATTAACAATGGTATTGTATTGATGAATCATGATATTCTTAGACTAGAATATCGCTGTCTTGAATATATTTAAACAGTTATAATACTTGATACATATTATAATTCGTTCAAATCCGTTCAATATTTAAACATAACTAAGTAACAAACATGCAAAACATGTTTAAAAGTTTTTCTGTAGTTTCTATTTCCCCTAAGAAAAAATCGGTTAATAAAAAATATATTCACAAAATATTCCAACGACAGAACAAATTTCATTAAACGCTTAACGGGATAGGAATAAAAAAACCATTATTAAATGAGTAAAAACATATATTTTATATCACTCGTCTTTTAAGTAACTACACTTTCGTACGATGTTAACGAAACAAGAGCTCACTGCGTACAGTCATGGGGAGAAGTGTAATAGCCGAATATACACACAAATATACTTAATACATAGACTATGTACTCTAACACACTCATATTTACACTGCCACTAAACAGTTAAACACTATATTAAAATGTACAATTTTATTTTTAAACACTAGTTACTTTATAGTATATTTTATATTTATAAAGTAAATATTTACAACCTGTTAATCAATGGCATACAAAACCCACGAAGAAGGAACATTTTTTTTTAAATTTACAATACATCAAAAGATGGAGTTCCTTAACTTGTTTAAGTACGAGTTGAGAAATAAATAGTTTTTATTTACATTACATTAAATAAAAATGTTTTGTTTTTAATCATAAATATAACTTCCTAAGAAATATTACATAAAGGAAAACTCATAACTGTTGGTTTAATCAATCAAATATTAGAATTCTGAATATATAAAAAAAATGTGTTTTTCACTTATTGCTTTGGAAACCTTGTAAAATATTCTGCACATTACCAGATGAGTTTTACGAAAGGATCTTTTTTAAGGAATAAAAATAAAATATTTCTTAACATTCCATGTAATTCATTACCTTGATTATAATCGCAGCTAAATTACAAAATATGGATCGTTATATCGTATATAATACTGCATAATTATATATCGTTATGTGATTAACTCACTTTTTTATTCTAAAGGAACTGACTTAATAAAACTACGTTAAATTGAGCGAATCTTTAACATTACTATATGAAATTTGATATACAGTAATTATATCCGACGTCATTCTTAGGGTACATTTTTGTACAAACACTGGGATTATACAACCTGAAAATTTTCCATAATAGTTAAATATATAAAAACTACTCAATTGTTCTGGACACAATATTGATGATAAGTAGATATTATATATTTATATTCATACACCATTTTGTTACAAATTTTCAGACTGTATAAAATAGGTATTAATTTTTAAACAAAAACATACAGCTTAAAATATAAATTAAGTCCGCAAAAAAATCTATTATAATTTTATGCCGTGTGCTATGCAGTGACCTATTACAATTAATGTAACTAAAATATAAAGTAGAATATAATAAAAAAATTGTATAGAAATATTTTTTTCTTTGATTTTATATACATATAGTTAAAAAAAGTATAATTAAGTAGCTTGCTGAAAGTACTTTTTTAATATTAACACAATCTTAATTTGATTTTCATAATATGTTGCATACAAAGAGAAAACCACATAATGCACCAGCATAAAATAACAATTAAATTTGTTATCAATACAAATCCAATGACTCCAATAACTCATATTGTCGCATTATCAACGAATTAGAAGTAATCAAAAGTCCAGTAATTAAAATCCAACTTCATCGAAGAATACATCGTAAAGTATCGACATGCTCGCTAATCGCAAACACTTAATGAAGAAAATCGATAATTAAAAGCGACTGGCAGTTAATTGAGCTGAAAATGGAATCTAGACTTATACTGCCATGATAAAGGCAACAATTTTCTCTTTTTGTTATCGTAACATGCAATTAAAATTCTCTTAAATAGTTTATGTATACCGGTGTATATTTTATTTATAAAATATCTCTTTAAAACATGCACGAATAATTAGATATTCAGTTAATTGCTATAATAAAATATAAAATAATGAATTACACTATTTTTCTAAGAAGACTTTAATAAGAAAAAATAAACATTTTGGCACAAATTTAGGCACGCTTTTAGTACCATTTTAAAACACTGTAGTCTTAGACTGTACAATTCTCAATAAAAATATTAAAAATTTAATGTGTCACTTACTGTGATATAAAAAACTGCATAACTATAAAACATATAGATAGGTATTTTTCGCAAACATGTTGTTACCGAACGGGCAATAACTAAATACGTTGTTTTTAAATCGATGCCCTCTGTAAATCGATACCACTGGAATTCGATACTCGTAATCGTAAATCAATCGAACAAAAGACGGAAAATCAAAATACAAATTAGCCTTATAATCGCATTTTAAAGGGTTCGGCTTGAGTTCAACATTTCGAGTACTTTGCTATTTACTAAATTTTTTAGTCACTGGTATTATATTTTTGTCTTTATTAAGTTTGAACATATGATACAAATATAAATTAAATAATTATAGTATTGTCAATAGTTATATTTCCATCTGAAACAATACTATTGTTTATTAGTTTCATCAAATACGATACATCATCTTAAGTTCAACTGTTAATTGACTAGTACTGAACATAGGCCTATCTTTATTTTTTTACAACACAGGGGGCAAACGAGCATGCGGCTCACCTGATGGTAAGTGCCTACCGCCGCCCATGATTATTCACAACATCAACGGCATTGCAGGTGTGCTGCCGGCCGGTAGAAGATGCACAGAGATGCAACATCTCTGCGCAGTTTGAGTGGGTCGAGTCGGACAGAAAGCCGCTGACCTTCAATAATTCGAGCGGCCGACTTTGAATGCGATCTAACGAAAAGAGCTGATACTGTGGCGCTCCTGCCCATAGGTGAGAACAATATTCCATATGCGGCTTGACTTGAACTTTATATAATTTCAGGCGGTGTTCCGGCATGAAATACCGTCTCACTCTATTGAGCACTCCTAACTTTAACTCCTATCTCCTTTGCTATCTTATGGAACGTTCCCATACGTGCCTGTACAGCTATAAGCCACATTGACGACTATCATAAAGACAATCGTAATTATTTTATAGCCATCAATGCTTGATAGAACCAAAAACAACTTATTGGAAACTACCTCTTGTCCTTGTAATCATCGAGTACCTAAGATGTTCTAATGTCATTGCCGTGATCATGATATGTCATTTTACCACACCAAATCTAAGCTTTTATTTTACTATATATGAATTTACTATATACGAAATGTACGTTTCAACTTATTCTTTAAGTATTTAATAAATATTTAAAAATATTAATTCGATGTTAAAATAAAATTTAAGATTCACAATTCGGTAGCTACACTAAATGATGAAATAAATCAATTAATCGAATAATATGTGAGCGTGTCGAACGGTATTGTAACGGCTTAATATTAAGTACGGGAACATAATATGGAGAGGCATTACTGATTTTAGATGCTTTTTATTTTACGTGGAATCCTTTTACTTTTATTTCATGCATAGAATGATACTCAATTATTAAATTCCGATTTGAAAACCATATTTGCTCATTAATATTTTAATTACATATTGACCTAACAATGGAAACTAAGCAATTTTTATTATTTCAAATCAATTTCAAATCAAAAACATGATTAAAAATGAAGGAAAATATTAATATAAACTTTTAGTATAAGCATTTATATTAAATTAGGTTTATGCTAAAATATTCAAATTATTATTAATAAATAATTATCCGATGGTTTAATTTTTTCATGACCGTGTTACAACAATATGCAAAGGAAATATTAGAAAATCTGAATAATAGGTAATAACAGCGTTATAATTGTACAGAACACTGCGAAGCGTGACGTTTAGTGTGAAAGCACCAATCCGACCTCAGATAGATTTTAATCACAAAATCAGAAACCATAGACAAATAGCCGTTGAGAACGATCGTCAACAGTTTAAAACAATTTGGAGCCGTCGCGGGCAATTACTGAATGCGATCTGGGCCCATGATAGGTACTACATTTTGGAACGTATCTTAAAGCGAGGTATGCTCACATACAAAATATAATTACTCGATTTAATTTTTCTCTATAAGATAATAACACGTTTCAAAACTTACTATAAATTTAATAAAACGATTATAGAACTATTATTATAACACAAAATATTATTTAAAAGAATTTATACATAGTACCTTGTTATAAATGCAAGTACAAAGCACTCTAGATTAAAAAATTTCTTCAGACAAATAGTCAATTAATAAAACTAAGATTTTTATTAACAAAATGCAAAAATTTGAAGTAAAACAAAAGCTCTACAGGATTAAACCTATACTGAATTATAACATATTCCATTCGATTGTACAATCGACCCTTATCTCCATAAATGTTACCGTACTCACTCTAACGCATTGTTATAATGTAAATCGTTGCTCTTCTAAAGTTGACAGCCGAAGTGCTCGTTTAAATGCAACAGCCCCGCCTATCAAATTTTTAAATCTAAATGTCTAATTATACCCACATCATTGGAGGGGCGTCTTAAAAAATTCATTCGTAATTAATTTAGCCCCAAAACTATTATAATGTGGCCAATTTCGTTATCTAATAATTCGTGAAGCGCTAACAAGATCTCGTGACGCCATTTTGAAATGTGGTCCGTTAATTTAATGACATGGTTGCTACGTTTTTAAATTGATATTGATCACTCGATAATAATATTTTTTAAATTGGAGTCATTTGATTTACAGCTTGAATTTTGTTGCATTTTGAAACAAATATGTTTTGTTAATGTAATTTCGCATATAACTATACAAATTAATTTAATGAAAGCTATGCCTTTCTGTCACACAGTTTTTAACCAAATAAGAAACGTGGCAAAAAAGTAATCCCAAATAAATAAATGATATTGCTAATTTAATTATATGTACATTTACATCACTTTTGTCCAGTCTGTATCACTATAATTATGTTTCATTTTCACTTTCACTTAGTTCATCCATGTCCATATCTATTAATTCTTCGTCTTCTTCTTCATAGGAGTTATTAAATTGGTTACCATCGTCAGGCTTAGAACTAGAGGATCCCGATTTGGAACCGGTCTTGGCTTCTTCTTCTTGCTGCATTCTTTTATGTTTCGTTCTTCTATTTTGAAACCATACTTTTACCTGAGGACAAAAACAATACTTTTTTAAGTTTTAATCTCATTAGATTTTATTTAGAAAAAATCAGTGAGAGTGCCTTAAGTTTATCTCAGACGTCTTACATATATCTATAAATATTTATCTGTAGCCATATATATAATTATGTAGGAAATCCTATTTAATATTCTTTTTATATAGCACACCACCATACCCATGACCTTTCATAGACTACAGAGAAACTTGACTGAACCATTATTTATTTATTTACCGGAAAACCAGGACTACACTAGAGTAAATAGATATAGTTTAGGATTACAAACTTAACCACTAATAGGTTTTTACAAATAGTAATAGTAACAGCTAAATTAAAGGCACTGAACACGAAACAACAAAAACAGGAATTAACAAAAAACAACATAAACAAATAAAAGAAATAAAAAAAAAACTTAAAATACAATGTAAAATTAAATGTAAATATTTAATTATAAATGTGGCCTTCTTATCCATACAATACATATTCAAACAGTCTATGAATCAAAAAATTTCTTACTCAGTTGGTCTCTCGCTGATATTATATTTTTTGAAAATAAGTCAATAATAAAAGTTTTAGAAAGAGTATTACGTAAAGTTGTTGCTATCAACTTTACAGTATACATATACGTATATACAGTTATTAAATATGGAATAGTCTCAAGTTCTGCGTGATTACATAAAAGAGATTTTATATTTTTATAGATACGTCTTGATATATTCTATATAAGACAAAACAGGTACAAACTACCTACTTACCTGACCACAACAAATTATTGTTATAATATAAACAATTTATATGAATATAAAACATGTATGAAATATTAATTCATCTCAAATTTTGTGTATACTCATTACTCTAAGTTATTCAGATTTATGTGTTTTTTATACTTTTTATTATTGCATGTTAACTAGATACCTACTTCCGTATTAGATTTCTTTATGTAGGTGCTTAATCATTATAAGGTACCTACTGTAGTCTCTACTTATCTTTCAGTAGACACCTATAAACTATAATTAATAGAAACAATAGGTATGAAAAACCAAAACATATATAAATTTTAATATAAACATAAAGTATTGTACACAAAATTAGGGTAACTGCCATTTTTAGACGCATTTTACGCTCAGTTAGTCTAACAACAATAAAGGATTAACGGATACGCCAATAAAACTATTCATATACGTCCCCCTCATCATATTTCACAATCTATTGAAAGAAAATCCGATGTCGAAAATTTTTCTAGCGTAGTTTCCCGCGCAAAAAGTGGCAGCCATTTTGTGCAACGATTTGTCACGTGTTTAATGGCTCGCGAAATCTATTCATATAGCATATTCACCGAATGCTTTTGCATTTGAGAAATTACTGTAATAAACAAGAAGATATCGTTTATGTACTGTTCACCTTAACGTAACCTATATATTCAATACTAGTTTTTTGCCCGCTATTTCGTACGCTTGGATTTCAGAAATAGGAAAACCAATGAAATATAATATAATACTTCTAAACGACGTATCACGATACAACATAGACCAGATTTTAAGATGAATTGATAAACCATTAGTTCACGATACCAGAACAAATAGACAAAGCTTCTATAAATTTGTTTTGGCTTCTATTGCTCTTATAACGATCATTTATATAATTTTTCTTAAATATCTACCAGGTACAAACTTACAATATTATTATATTACTAAGATTAGTACAGATCTTTAATGTAATGTATATACCTATTCGCAATCACTCTTACTATGACCTGGGGCATGGAGAAGAGTGTTCTTAGTTATGGGGTTTAGCGAAACCACTGTTAGCAATATTATAATTTATAGTCAGGTCGACTTCCACGCGATATCCCTTGGTATCGTCATTCTTGGTGAATTCGTTATGATGGCTGAGAATGATTCACTATTACCCTACTAGAGTAAATAATCAATAACACTTGGATCGCCATGCTATTTTCATCTATTTAAGACTAATTATCCCTTTCTTAAACCTCGACGCGTCATCTACTCATAGACATTTATATAATCTAGTTACTAGCATTTTAATGCGCCAAAGAATCATCCACTACTTCAGAGCACGCTTTCGCCACTTTCTGATTTTATAGATTTTGTTTAAAAATCGGTAAATCGATTATTATGCCGATTGTATTATCGCTCAGCATTATCGGCAACAAATAAAATATAATTTATAACCATGTTTGATGTGTAAAAGCAATAAATATGTTCTGAACGCATACAATTTCACGGCAATGGAATACGAGTTACATATTGAGAGTGTGTTTTGCGCGATATTGACTTCGTAATGGAAAATTTAAAATCTTATTACTATTTTTAATACTTACTTTGAGTTTATTTATTTTGTACAACAATTTGAATATAGATTTTTATTGAGAAATTCTAGTATTTATTTTAGTATACAATATTTAAAACATTATGTAAAAAACAATATGCAGCAGCATTTTCTATAACATTTGACTATTCTAGTCCTACATATAGTATAAGTCCAATTATACTCATAAAGATATGTCTGTTTGTCTATCGTTTACAACAATCAATATTTTTTATTATATATCAATGTGATATAATATGTAGGTAGATATATAAATTACAACAAAATATGAAATAAATAAATTACTCATAATTAAGCAGTCTTTACCGTGTGATCCCAGTATAGACCCACAGAAAACGCCATCCCTTCCATTCCTTTAGGTGTCGTAAGAGACGACTAAAGGAATTTAATGGTAGAGGGATGGGCAGCAGCGTCCCTCTTAAAACATCTCTAAAAACAGCGGTTGCCAACCCGCCTGCCAAGCATGGCAACTATTGGCAAAACTCCCCTTACGAGAAAGGCTTATGTTCAGCAGTAGATAGTTAACGGCTGAAATCATGAAATGAAGCAGGATCTACATTTTCTTTTGTTCCTTCACAAGAGTATTTAAAAAAAATTTTTTTTATACAACTTAAAATGGCAAACAAGCTGACGGCTCACCTGATGGAAGTGGTAGCAACTATTTATTGTATATCAACAACTACCGTAAATCCAACATCGGAAAATAAATTCGTAATACTTAAATCATTAAACGATATAGACCCTTACATAACCGTTACTGATCATCACCCTGCTTCACGGTACATTAGTACATCATATATCGACATCAAATATCAATCAGGCGATACCACCCTTTCTAAGGGTAATGGTCCGTGGCAGAGGGAGAGGCGTCTATTGTGGAGTGAGACGGGTGATGCGCGGATTGTCTTTGATCGCAACTTGGATGTCATACGCGTTTTATTCCTGAACCGACCGAAAAAATCTTTATTGTGTACCATATAGGTACACAAAAAAGATTATTTTTCGGTTCAAATATTGACACATCATTTTTTATTTGAAAGAGTTTACTCCCGTCTGACCCTATACGAAACAGTCATAGTTTCACCTTTAATTGTTGTGGGTTTGATCTCCACACAATACAAACTTTTGTACTTGTATATAAATTGATTTGGTTGTATGATACAATCAGTCATGACAAAATGTATACAGAACCATAAAAATAAATCTAAATATCGAGTGACATAAAATACACGCAAAAAATTGATGCTTTGACCATCTTAAAACCCCTTAAAATTACAAGATATTAGACACAAGATTTGAAAATCCATAAACCCAAGAACAAGCATACAATTATGTTTTTAAATCTGGCAACACAAACGGATACATACCAACATGACAATGTTGCCATTAATGAATACGATTCTCCCATATACACTACCAACTTAACAAATATACACAATGACATTGCATTTGTCGGCAATAAAATAGTAAATGTTTTCTATAGATATTGAAATAAAGTTGAAAATAGGTTGCAATTCGCGACTTTTCGAAGAGTAATAAATATAAAATTTATTACAACTAAATACAGGTAAGGAATTGCAAGAGAGTTATTAAGGTGTTAACATACAAATACGTTTAAATATTCACTAAAATGTGAACAATGAGTGAACAATGTTGTTGTAAATGATAGGTACATACATTTTTGCAAAGTTAGTAACTTGGTATTACGTTAATTTATTTAGTTTATTAGTTAATTTAGATATTTGTTTGGTAAATAGATAGGTAAAAAGATAAAAGTGTGTAAAGTATTTAAGTTAGTATTTATTTAATTCGAAATTCAATTTAATTTTTTAGCTAAATATCAGTCATCAAGAACTCTTTAATTTTAAATTATTCTCGCCCATTCTTTCATATTACATATAACATAATAATAATTTGTTTGCAAATAAAATATGGTTGAAATAGATCATAATTATTGTTATAGAATCACACATTTAGCCACATTGTTTAAATGGTGTGCAAAATGGTAATATACTATTTATTACTATACATATACATACTTATTACTTTACCTTACTTATATTTTCATCATAGTTAAAATATGTGCAAAAGTAACTTATAAATTAATATTTTTTTAGATCTTAATATATTTATATTATTTATATACCTATATGGTTATAAATGTTTCATCACTATTTCAGAGAATGAAATTAAAATTACAATATTAAATTTCAAATATTAATATAGTAGTATAAATACGAAACTATACAATCATCATCATTAATATATTAACTGTCTACTGCTGAACATAAGCCTCCCCAAGGGGGGAGGGGTTGCTAGTAGTTGCCACGCACGCGAACTATACAATACAAACTAAAATCGTTGTAGCAAAATTACATTAATTTAAAAAATAACCCTCCAAATAATTGACCATAAATAACAGTAGCAAATCACGACATTTACAATACGAGCAATCTCTCGTCTCCCACAGGAGCCGTAGGGTTAAGGGTCTGAAATACCCCATATATGACGAATGATCAACGCCGCTTAACAACATTTGTTCAATTCAGAACTTTATTTCCAACATAATAAGGTTTTAGACGAGAAAGTGTTGTTATTTATACGGTACAATCCAACCAGTGCGACGCAAATGGGCCTAAGGGACCCGTCGGATCGTTGTCCTTCCATAATAGAGCTTTTGATGGGTTTCCCTTGGTTTATCGTGTTACACAATTTGGTAGTTTATTGCTCGCATTATTTAAATGGGATTCATTACTATTGGGTTACAAGTGCCCAGTTATCATTGTAATTAACGTGTCTGATTCGTAACAATTATTACAACTTTTTACAAAATCTATAATTTTATTTCTTGAACCAGTACATCTAAGTACAGAATAGGTATCTAGCCAAAAATATTACAGAGATATATACCTATAATTCCAATATATATATATGTAGGTATAATAAATGATATTTCATTTCCAGTCAACTTTAGAAAAGAGGAAGTTTTTATTTTACTATATTTTTATGTTATTCACCTACTAATTATCTTGATTTCCTTTTTAATCGAAAGGGTTTGGATTTATGTAATTTTTATAATACTTTTAACAAAATTTATCTTGTTTCTTTTTTGAAAAAAGAATAACACAAGTTATGGAGCGTATACAGTTTCAACATGGTATAGCAGCTAGTGGCCAGTTTAGCATCTGAAAATATGGTTAATTATTAAACAAATAAAATATAATTAGGTAATAAATACCCTTTCATAATAAATACACTTATTCAAACGGAGCACATTACATACTTCTTATGTGTTCACAAGCTTTGATATTTGGCTGAACATTTAGGAGCTGCAAATATTGACTATAAGATAATGATATCCCGAAAATTTTCCTCGGGACCTTGATGGATTTCTTTATATTTTATGTGTGTCTATCCTTGTTATATAGATAAGATAATGAGGTATATGTGGCAAGATTTCACTGTATCCGAAATCATTACTACACATAAAAAAATTAACTCACTAATAAATGCTATCAACTAATACAAATTATTATTATCCAACGTAGTACTACACATAAATTATACAGTTTAAAACAAAATTACGATCTCATTTAAAATATTTTCAACGCAACCAACCGAACTATTAAACAATTATCACATTTCGATGCAAATTTAATGTTCAAAAACTACTCCCTTATAACGCAACAATAAACTTTAATTTTACATGGAACAAAGGCCCATCTGCCAACACTATTACCCTACCGATACAATGGACCCAACAGCCCACCCAAACGGTTAACTACAAAGGACCTAGCACAACTGGCCGTATAAAAGTCATAAGTCCCCGCAAACAATCGCTTTAATAGTGAAAAGGGAACGAAATCTCACTTCATAACGATACCAGCACTAAATAAATAGAGGGAACCATTCAAACATGCCCCGAAATGCGATTAAGTACTTATGTACGCGATTATACTACTCACCCACGGATTAACGGCGGAAAGAGACAGATACACGATTATATGTATGAGCGAGCGGGATGAAAAGACGAAGGGGAGATACGCAATTAAGGGGTACAGCGTGAATTGGGCCAAAATTTAAGCGGAAAGCTATTTATCTGTATATTACTTTATTGTCGATCCATTAGTGTGCGAGTGAGACGGCTGAATGCGAGTGAGGGGGACATTATTATGCGACAAATTGGGGTTGTTAGGCATTTGCAATTTTTGCGCGTTACCCCGGTTTCCCTCGGGGTTATAGATTAATGTGAAATGTAGATAGAGTTAATCTCGAGGTAGAGCGAGATGGACAGATTACATTTAACGTGGCAGTTACCAAAGATCAATTGGCTGTTAATAATGGAGGCCTTTGTCAGTATAATTGGAACGGGTTGGGTAATTTATATTGTTGATTAATGTTTGGTTAAAAAATACAGGTAGCAATTATATGTATTCGCGTTATGTTCAATAATTATAGTTTTAGCGAGCTAATCATGGTTTAAGTATTATGTTTATATTAGTGTACAGTGATTGCATCTAACGTGATGGAGAAACTCTACTTCGTATACATTGTAATTGATACTGTCCATTAAATTGTAGACATTATATCGAAACGAAAAAAAAAATGCTTACATAAAATTAATTATTGTTGTAATATTAATTTTGAGAGCGCCGTGATCTTGTATATATATATATATTAATTTGGTTGTATGATATGGATTCAAAGTGGACACAATCGAACCATAGAATTAGAACTTATTTTTTAATTCTATGCTAACTAAATTCACACAATACCGTATTAAGAATAAATAAATACAATGGGTCTTCCCTTTATTTCCCGTGGGCGCCGTAAGAGGCGACTAAGAGAACTTAAAGTCGAGGGATGGGTAGCAGCGTCCCTCTTAAAACATCACCAAAACCTAATTGCGGTTGCCAATCCGCCTGCCAAGCATGGCAGCTACTGGCAAGCCTCCCCCCCCCCCTCAGTAGTGCGACGCCTATGTTTAGCAGTGAACAGTCAACAGCTGATATGATGATGACGAAAAAAAATATTAATTATGACAATTCAATTATATTTATTTGTTAAATAGTAAATAAATATTTTTTATACCGCTGAGGTGGCAAACAAGCATACGGCCCACCTTATGGTAAGTGGTTACCGTAGGCTATGAACACCTGCAATACCAGAGGTATTACGCGTGCGTTGCCGACCCTGAAGAAACCTCTTTACCCCCCTTATGAAGAACCCCATGCTGTAGTCTCTTGGGGAAACCTCGGCAGGGAGCTCATTCCGCAAACTGAGTGTTCGTAGGAGAAAACATCTCTGAAACCGCGCAGTACGCGACCATTGAGGCTGTAGGACATGAGGATTACCTAACTAGTTACAAATAGATCTTAATAATTACACTTTTTCAGTAAAAAATATACTCAAAATGTTGATGCTTATGCGTAAATTATAAATTATGATGATTGATATTAAAACCGTGAATATCCGTATAGATACAGAACATAATCATAACAATTATAGGTATTTATAATTACCTATAGCTATCTTATCTATCCTAACTCATAGACAAGCTCAAGCGAATCCATCGATGGAGTCGTTATTACAAGCGACTCCATGAGCTGGAATGAGACATCGGACGTTGCTTTCGTAATTGTCTAAATGGCCTGAAGCTAAATAAAAAAGCTTTCCAATTCTGCGCTCAGTAGATCTTTTGTCAGACAAAAATAGTTTAATATTAGACCTAAAATAAAAATATCGAGAGGAGAAGTGAGATGGATTGTTAGTAATGGAATTAATCATGCTTAATTCCTGGTTAATTACTATGGGTCAACTGACCTAACTCACTTATTATAACTTACAGTTACCCCGCCAGTGAATACCTATAGTGCAAACAAATTACAGTTCCATTTTCATCCCATTAAAAAATATATATAAAATCTATCTAATCGATTTCCTATGGGATACCGGAAGACATATCGCTCTATACGGTATGAAATTATTCTAGTAATTATTCAATCGACTATAAAAAGGCTATTGACCCTTTTATTCCGGAAACACATACAAATAACTTTTTATTTAGAAGAGGGCCGAGTTTATGGCACGTCATTAGACAGCATTTATGTATATTACATTTTAAACTATGCAATATTTGCAATAACAAAAAGTGTAATTTATGATCACTATTCCGGTTTTTTTAGAAATCTTCACGCCGAATGCATCAGAAGACCTGCAAGGATCTAAAATTCATTGTATAAAATCCCGCACACTTATTCACACTTCAAATTACTAATATTTTATATTTAAATGTAAACATTTCTATGTATTTTAGATCTTATCATCTTTAGATTAAAGGCTGTGGATGATTATTTAATCTAATTCAAGAGGCAACACCACAAGTTTGAGTTATTGTAAATAATTACAGAAACACTTAAAGATTAATGTAACGTTTACGTATCAGTATATTTATCACTGAAAACAACGAAGTATCATTACCGTACCCGTCGACCGGACGACTGTAATCACAACCGGATACCGGGCGTAAGCGAGCGTCATTCCATTTCCGAATTCAATTCGATTATCTGAATGCATCTTTTCGAATCGATACTTATTGGGTTACGATTTCCACCCATAATCGGAATGTTGTGAAGAGCAGGAACCTATTAAAAAATATTGTCATAATCAGAGTGGTTTAACCTGAAAATTATTTTATTTTTCTTTTACAACGCCCAATTTTTAAACCTACATACCTACTTAGTTCTAATATAAGTTCTAAAGCTAAATTTAATTACTTTCGAATATAAGCATCAACTCGCTTAACAATCAATAAATCATTAATCGAACACTTCTCCAGACTCTGATATTTACATTTATTATAATTATCGCGGTAAAAACAATTTGGAAATTTCGTTCATGAATCACATTTTTTTAGGTATTTATGTCTTTTAACTGCCAATTAAGAGCACCGGATATTTTGCGTGGTACCAGAATATCACATGCCACATACAATGTTGTATACTAATTGAAGTTTGTTCCACGCGGCACAGGTTTCATACTATAGGAGATTTTAATTTACGACATACTTTATAAAGAAAAAGGGAGCCTTTTCTCAACTTAATTTAAAAAAGTAATTTTTTTTTATATTTGTTACCTCATAACTCCGTCAGTTATAAACTGATTTTCAATTATCTTGTTATATAAAAGAAGGTCTTTAGATTGATCTTATAGAAATTTTACCAAATTCAATTAAATAGTTTAGTTTTTAAACAAGTTATATTATTAGATTTATAAGAGACAAAAATTAAAGCGATCATTTAGGTAAACTGTTCACCTGAATTACCCCGATGCTTCGACCAAGATTATTTGTTTGTGGAACACAATTTTAACTACTGCAAAAAACTGAATAAAGCTCACTTTAATCAATTTAATCAATAATAATAACTAACACTTGCTCACAACTAATTTTAGTAAATAGATAACTCCTAGATCATATAGATATCAAAATAAAACATACATCATATTTTTATTTCGACCTTTGGGAACAATGTTTTCAAAAACAACATATGAATATATTCTCTGTTACTCATTGATAACCTAATTATAAGTGAAAAGATTAAAAAAAACGCTGAGTTGTTTTTGATTTTATCCATATAACAAACAAACAAATCTTTCCTCTTTAAATTAATATTATTAATATAGACATCATTTTAATTAAAACCTCCTTCAAGCTTATTTTAACTATTGGATTATTTTGTCATTTTCTTTTAAATTAAGAAATTAACGCAAAAAAAGAGACAACACTTCAATAGCTACGAGTAAAACAGGTGTATGAAACGTTTGACGTTTTTATGAATAAGTGTGATAGATTATAATAAATCACAGCCAATTTCACTATGAAACATTGCCGCGAATCTGCAACAAAGTACCTAAAAGATTCAAATTTCATCTTTCATCATACAATATAATGTGGGTGCTCCCCAATCGACTAGGTGTTAACACAATGCGCCCCGCGGCTCCGCCTACTGTGAGACGGGGGACATGATTAGGGGAGAACGCGCCTGCGTTCTAGTACTAGCATTGTATATTTCTCCTGAAATATACAATCCTAGTATTTCGTAGTAGTTCAGGATAAGTATATAATCGTCAGAAATAAAATAATTTCGTACATAGTAGAATAATATTTTCATCATCATCATCATCATATCAGCCTTCTTTAGAGACTGTCCACTTGCTCTCCTTTGAATCTTACGGGAAATGTCCGAAATTAAGAATACCATAGGTGACAGGTGATAGGTGGAGGATGTGAGGACGAAATAAAAAGGAGATGTGCTATCACAAAAACAGCTGTGAGTAAACTGCATAAAATCTGGAAGAACCGCAATATTACAAAGAACACCAAAATGCATATAATGAGGAGTTTGGTTTTTCCAATTTTTCTGTATAGTGCAGAAACTTGGACGATCAGGCAACAAGAACGCCGAAAAATTGATGCTCTAGAGATGTGGTGCTGGCGACGACTGCTACAAATACCTTGGACTGCCTTTCGAACTAACGTTTCCATTCTGAATGAACTGAAAATCAGAGAGAGATTGTCGTCAACTGTTCGTATACGACATCTACAGGAAATGTCCGAAATTAAGAATACCATGGGTGACACAGTGGAGTCGATTCTGAGGTGTCATTCCTCTAAACTAATCTCTAAAATTAAAATATCAATTTCACATCACAGACAAATCTTTATTCTAAGGACCAATATGAACTAAATTTCTAATAGATTTAAGTAAAAATTATTATAAATTCAGTTTATGATGGCCTCATAAAACAGTAATTTTCACAAAATAATCAAATTTATATATTTGGTTAAGAGATAAGATTAGAGAAATGTCTTCTTTGAATCGGCCCCAATATATCCTGCGATCTCCCTATTGTACATGTCTATACCACATCAGCCGTTAACTGTCCACTGCTGAAGATAGGTTTTGCCAGTAGTTGCCACACTTGATAGGTGAGTTGGCAAACACAGTAAGGCTTTGGTGATGTTTTAGGGAGGGGACACTGCTGCCAATCCCTCGACCATTGAATTGTTTAAGTCGCCTCTTATGACACCCATCGTTTGCAAAATCTGGTACCTAATAATAATTAATGGTAATGATAAAAGTATCTATCTTTATCTAACTCTTAAGTAAGTTAAGGTGATATTAAATATAAATAGATATAATATACCGAAGTATTGCCCAAATATTACTTATAGCCGGTTATATATACACCTGATTACTTTATGTACTTATAAATATAAATTATGGTACAAACATACCATTGTATATCATGAACATCGTTATGATCGTTAACGCTTGCTGGTCGAAAATTAAACCGCGCAAAAATGGAGAAAAACGCCCCCACGCTCAAAATGGCGTTTTCCAATAATCGAATTAAGTACTGTAAACATTTTATCTTAATAGCCCCGTACGAATGCATGGTCAGATGAGTAATTTACTTAATAACGCAAAATTATCAGGATCGTGTATAACCAGTACCGTAGATTCGTCGAGAAATTACAGCAGAGAAGTTCTTCACGTCAGTCATTAATAAATTATGGTTTTAATTGACTTTATAGTGTGGGCATTCTTGTTTTGTAGACCTAACCATCACCTAAGAAAATAAAAAACTTAAATACCTACCTATTTTTAACCGCCTTCAAAAAAAGAGGATATTTTCAATTCGTCAAAATCTTTATTCTCTGATTATCGGACCGATTCGGAAATTGCCTTTTTTAATCTGAAAGAATATACTTTCAGATTAGTCATGTTGAAATTCTTATATCAAAATTAGGGATGTGAGATTAATAAACAAGAATCGCTCAAATAAAATCGATTTTTCCTTTTTCAATATTAATCGATTTGCTAAAATTGCATTTCTGCGATAAAATCGTTTATTCTATTATTTAAAAATCTATATGCTTTTTAAATTCGTAAAATAAACCTAAGAGATTAATATTAACAATTTATCACATTCAAAATCAAATAAAATGATATGGATAAAAAAACCAATGCAAATTAAAAATCAAAGCGAATGTTCCTTTAAACTTTTAAGGTAAGGCATCTATACCAAATATGATTATTGATACAAATCACTGCAATTAGACGTTTTATCATAATAAAAATTAAATGATGAAATAAAGATTAAATGAGAAAATGACAACCTTATTGTCCCAAAAACTGAAATATAAACCAAATAAAAAAATTGCTATCAATGTCCAGTCCTATTTTACATTTGACTAGTATTAAATTAAAATACTTAAAACGATAATTAAAAAACTATACGACTACGTTGTAGTCTCAAAAACTAAAATATAAATCAAATCTTTTTGCATCCGTAGCATAGATGGCGCTGTTTACGAAAATCGATTTAAACGCGTAATTTATGTAATCAATTTATTAAAAATCGATTAATATTACTATAAAAATCGATTATAAGAAAATAATAATCGATTTAAATAAAAATGTATTTTTTCAACATCCCTGATCAAAATCAGGTCAGTAGTTTAGTTTTTACATCAAAATAACTGAATTTTATTTCATGATTGAAGACTGTTCTTTTTTGGGGAAAATAATCTTTATTTCCAAATTAAAACAACGTGTGACTATGTAAAATATAAGTATACAATGACGCTTATGAGTATTGTATTTCTGTAATGTGTAATAAGGTATTATTTTTATATTTTTTCTCAATAATTGCACAAAAAATAAATGTATGAATGTATTATATATACATAGACTATATACAATATACTGACAAATTACATCTTAATCCAATTCTATTTTTTATAGAATTTACATTATGAAATTAGTTTCTTTTAGATCATCGCCAACTGGTAGGATACTCAGAAGTGTAATATCAAATTACTGTAGCACTGTAGCCACGGTCGTGCGCAAGGATGTACAGCCTAGAGCTCGTCGACGAGCGCAGCGTTAGGGTTGAATTTTAGTGAATAGCATTGCTGATCGATTTGAATACTGAGCTGATTTAAATTTTTTTTTATACAGCTTAGAATGGCAAACAAGCTGACGGCCCACCTAATGAAAAGTGGTAACCGTCGCCTATAGACATGAGCAATACAATGGACATAACAGAGTATACTGTTTCGCCCATGATACCCCCCATGCGTTGCCATTCCTGAGGACTCAGATGTTAATTCTCCGTACCCAGTAAATTCACGCCATATCCCACCCTTCAAACCGAAACACAGCCATGCAAACACAACTGCTTTACGGTTGAAACACGAATGGGACAGACCTAATCATCATCAAAATTTCTTACGGCCAAAGCCAGAAGTCATAGTAATAGATTTATTAATGACTTTATTGGACTTTATTAAAAACTAGATATCTACTTGTTACAAAACACTGTAACAGCTATGTTAAGTCCATGGTACTGCTCATGTCTATAGGCGACGGCTACCACTTTCCATCAGGTGGAGCGTCAGCTTGTTTGCCATTCTAAGTTGCATAAAAAATAGCTACAAATATACATTGCTCATTAATTATATATACATCACACTCACATACCTAATTAATTCCCTTCATTAAATTTGTCTTTCAGGGAAAATGGTTCGCGATCAAGTAGCCATGTATGGAAAGAAAGCTTTATTTCTAAGTATCACGCGGTATACCGATACGGTATCCGGATAACGTAACTAGTTTCTCGTTACGATATCCGTTGCACTCCAGTAAAATCGAGTTGACACTAACGAACAATTTTAGCAGATTGATTCAATTAAATTATTTAAATATATTTTTTAATAAAACTGTTTAATTACTTGCGATCGGGCCCAGCTTCACATATGTAAATAGCATTTGCAAAAATAATATATAGTCTATGTTACTCGCTGATAATGTAGCTTTCTATGAGTGAAATTTTTCAAAATCGGTTTAGTTGTTTTTAAGTTTATCCATTACAAACAAACAATGAAATCTTTTCTTCATTATAATATTATTGTATATTTTTTGCATAAAATTTATTGGTAATGGTAGGTTGTTATTGTGCTTTTCTATTGCAATCTTATCCGAAAAATCGAAAGAACTATGTTGAGTATTTTATAAAATTCTATTGAAATGAAACCGTATCTAAATTCGGTAATAATAATAATAATAATAATTCTTTATTTGGAACAAAAACAGTGGTTACAATATTATTGAAAAACGATGATATCCGCAGAAGTATAAAACTGTGTTGCGAATATCAACGCCCTCCTCCTCATTGCAGGATTCCAAAACAGACATTTATGGTTAGATACATCAATGAAGACATTTTGTTATATTTAGCAACTCTCTCTCTCTGTTAACTTAAAAACAAAAAAAAAAACAAAAAAAAAGTGTGTGTGCGTAAATGTGTGTGTGTGTTTGTGTGTGTGTGTGTGTGTGTGTGTGTGTGTGTGAACGTGTGTATAAGTGTGTGTGTATGAATTTGTGTATCTATGCAGGTGTGAAAAAAATTGTAAATTCATTCGGAAAATTTAATAAGATCTTCTGTATCATCATAAGATAAGGATTGGAGAAATTTTAAACATTTATCTTTGCATTTATGGTAAGGTAAAGGATATATATCTAATTCTTTGTTTAATCTATTATATACTTATATGGTGATATTGTCGGCTCGCTATAGCAGAGGTTCAATTTTACAAATTTTATAAGATTTACGCTCTCTATCTTTACTTAACGGTATTTCAGAATGCTTACGTAGCATAGTATTTAAAATAAATAGTTGTCGAACAGTTAAAACCCGACAGAGCACATACAGTTCCATAGTAGGGAATAAAACTGGTTTTTTAGCCAAAACTTTCAAAACAGCTCTTTGAGCCCGTTCAAGCTTCAGCAATACTGTTTTAACAGCTCCACCCCAGGAGGTGATACAGTATGTTATTATAGACTGTGCGAGTGCATAATAGACAGTTTTTAAGGTGTTGAAATCCATGACACCTCTTAATCTCTTAAAAACAAACATCAACCTTCTTACGCGGGAGACGGTACAATCAACATGTTGCCTCCACGTCATCGAACCGTCCAATGTTACCCCAAGATATTTTATACTTGTAACACGTTCCACGGATATACAATTGCAGGGATTAAGAATTGTTGAAGTTGGACAAAGATGTGGACACATGCACTATTTATAGAGAAGGGGATAAATTTTGTCTTTAAGAGATTAAGTGTAAGAAGGTTTGACTGAAGCCACCTCATGACCTGCCTCATTGCATTCTCTGAATGCATTTGTGTCTCCATCCAGTCATGTCCACTGATGAGGAGAACTGTATCATCAAACTATTTTGCAGTTTTGAATAGTCAAATTACAAAGCTCATTAATATAAATTAAAAATAAGGTAGGCCCTAGAACACTACCCTGAGGAACACCATAAGTTGATATATTCATCTTCACTTACATAACCATCAATAGTTACACACTTACGGTTTGTAAGATAGCTTCTGAACATATCAAGAGCTATATCTAACACCTACACTTTCTAGTTTGCCAAGCAAAATAGGAATAGAGACAGTATCAAAGGCTTTAGAAAGGTCTAAGAATATACCCACAGATTTTTTCTTATTGTCAAAGTTTTCAGTAATTATATTGGTAAGTTCTAAAACTGCATCCTCCGTAGATTTATTATTTCTAAATCCAAATTGGTTAGGTGATAGTATATTACGACTATCAATAAATGTTTTTAATCTACGGTTTAGGATTTTTTCAAATATCTTTGAAAAAACGGATAAGACTGAAATAGGTCTATAATTAGAAATAACGTCTCCATCTCCACCTTTAAAAATTGGATGTACTATTGCTTTTTTAAAAGCGTTAGGAAAAATACCCATATTGATAGCACAATTGAATACATATTTTAGTATAGGAATAATTACATGTCTTACTGACTTAATTATAGAAGTAGAGACACCGTCCCATCCAACAGCACAGTTGGTTTTTAAATTAATAATTCGGTATATACCTATTTAATTTTTTTTTTAATATAGATAACTCACTCTCTCTCTCTCTTAAATTTGCATTTTGATGTATTAAAATTTAAGGTGCAGAGAGTGTTGATATGTTATCACTCTAACTGACTACTTGTCAAAGAAAACTCGGCCTATTTTTTAACATTTGTGTTAGTAAGGTAATTTTTTTATAACGGTGCATTACAGAATCGACGAAGCGTCACTAAATTTCTCATTGCCGAGTAAAATCACACACCCGCTTGAGTGATTAGCAAAAACTCGCAATACTTCATCAAAACGTAATAAATTAACTCAATTCAAGCACTATTACACTATAATTTTATATGGTAATAGACTAATTACAAACAATAGTGTTCAGGGTATTTTTCAGTCGATAATTACAGGTGGGAACGAACAGTTTTATCAGCATTAGGTTCCATAGTAATTGTATCGAATTATTTTCCTTACTTACATGTTAAAGTTGAAAGTAACGTATATATATATATATATATATATATATATATATATATATATATATATATATATATATATATATATATATCCGTTAGTATTCTACGACTATGACGATATCAGCCGTTAACTGTCCACTGCTGACAATAATATGTAATTTGTCTTTTCAATTATACATGATGTTAAAAATACCGAGCGTATTTTTTTTATCTCGTCGTTTATATAAATTACAATCATGCCTAATCAAGCCACATTTGCATAGATAAATTACATTTTTCAACAGTTTGTCTATGGTTAATGCCTATTTAATCCTAACCTGTATTTATGTCTATTTTCTCCGTTACCGCGTAGTATATTAAAACAATAATAAAATAAAAACAGAACATAAAACAATAACATTCATACAATAAAGATCTTTTAAACCACGCGATGGTATTTAATGCAGTTTTCATCAATAGATAGAGTGAGTCAAGAGAAAGGTACATACGTATAGTTTAATATTGTATTGTGTTAATTTGTTGAAATATGACAATAATAAAGATGGAAGAAATCAAGTTGACTGAGCGCTTTCATTGAAAAAGCAGCTTAATATCAAACAGGTTATGTTTTGTTATAACAATGTACGATGTGATTTATTTATTTATTCTTTATTGCAAAATAAAACTTCGTACAAGTAACTAGTTTAATGGGATTGTTTCTCTTTTATAGATCTCTAAGAAGGTCTGCGATGGCATATGTTTATCTTTAAAGAATTGTTTATTAAATCTATTTAATTAATAATAATTATTCAAAACAAAAATGCTTAAATTTATGTTTACTTGAATAAAAATATTTCTTTCTTTCTTTCTTTCAACTTACTCCTATAAAAGGGCGTAGTCGTAGTACATTGTACAACACGTATATTCCGCGTGCGGAACTCTAAAACCTGTAATTCAACTAACAACCGCTCGAATATAGCTAGCTAGTTATTAATTATTGTTACTAACACGGCTAATTCCATCTAGTTTATTATTTATAATCTGTTTTTACGATTTTCACTAGCATAATAAAGACGTTACAGACATTTATCAAGTAATTATGTATATAAAAATCTGTGTTCCCATCCCTGTGTACGTATATTTGTGTAGATCGCTAGTTCCGCTACATAATTTCCAAGTTGTTATAAATAATAAGCTATTCTGAAACGACTGTTACTTACTCTAATAAATTAGACAATTTTACATATTTAATTATCATCTTTTATCTAATTATTTTGTTCCACAATATTTGTGGGAACCCAAATTTAAACTTAATAAAATTAGTAAATACTTATGAAATTACAAAACACTAACGATCTGGCCCGGCTTCGCATGGGTAGATAGAATTTCGAAAATAATATATTTGTTACTCGCCGATAATGAAGCTATTTTTAAAATCAATTAAATTGTTTTGAATTTATCCATTACAAACAAACAATAAAATCTTACTTTTTTATAATATTAATTTAGATGACAGTGAAACTTTTGTGTTAATAAAACGATTATCATTATTTAGGGGTACAGTTCTTGTTCAATTGTACTCAAAAATCTAGTTAAATTATTTTTTAAGAATATTTTTTATTCAAGTAAATTTAGTTACAAGCGGAATAATAATTATTATTATTCCACCTTCTATTATAAATTGCAATATAGAGTTTAGAAAACAGTCCCTTATTGAAAACTTTTTTACACAAAAAAATCACAAGTGGCAAAAAAAATATGAAACCAACGAGAAGTAAATCCTATCAACTTCAAAAAGTATAATAAAAATCTGTTCTATGTAAAAAAATCGTATAAATTAATAATAAAAATAGTACATAAAAAAATTAAGTTGATTCGAAATTTTCCTTCTTCTTAAGTTACTTAAAAGGATTTATGTATATATCTGAATTTGTGTTTCGGTTTGAAGAGTGGGATATGGCGTGAATTTACTGGGTACGGAGGAATAACACCTGAGTCCTCAGGAATGGCAACGTATGGGGGGTATCATGGGCGAAACAGTATACTCTGTTATGTCCATGGCTGCTCATGTCTATAGGCGACGGTTACCACTTTCTATCAGGTGGGCCGTCAGCTTGTTTGCCATTCTAAGTGGTATGAAAAAAAAATTGTACAACATCGAATAGTCGGATCAAATCGATACAAAGTTTACGGCATTAGGACTACTATTACTACCATTATACTAAACCAAAAATGTTGATACCACTTAGTGATGTTAGTATTATGGTGATGAAAATATCAACGATGTTATTGTTACATAAGTATTTAAGCCTATAATATCATAATCAAGGTACTAGCATGTCGAATGTTGATTGAACATCCAATTAGCAGAATGAAGTAATGATCTATTTCCTGTATATGCACATACATTGGTTATTATTACGAAAATAAAACGTTTAGAAACTAGGTCGCGCAATAGGCCACACCCGAACACGTATTAACGGTAGGTACAGTCGGAATATTAGTGCTTATCAATAATTTTAAATGTTTTAGATTCTCCTAGAAATCTAAATCTCCTCATAATTTTTCTCTCTTCTTCAAAATATTGTCAAAAAGAACTAGAAAATATCCTATTTTATAGTCATACAATTATTATGACGAATCTAAAATAAAATATACTCACGACTGTAACATATATGCAATCATCAAAAACATTTGTCAACATGTAATATTAAGTATTATTAATTTTTCAAATTTTACCCACATTTCGTCGAACATATTTGAATCCAATATAGCTCTTGCCAGGTCGTTGATCCGAATTGGCATCTACTTTAATACATTCTTTATTGTAAACAATACAAATTTAAAATAGATTAAAGTTAATTATGATACAAACGAAGCTGACGAACTTATCACTTACCCACTTAACAGTTAAATGGTTTAAAAAATTAAATTTCATTACGCATCTTTGAACACGGAGTAGTAGCAATAAAAAGACGTGTAAATGGCAAAAAATATTGTTATCCTGACCTTTAGCGGCTATATCATTATATGGACAAATATAATCAAACTACAAATTAAAAAACGCTATTACAAAACCAAAGTCAATGAAAACAAATAAACTCGAATTGAATTTAAATGTGATGGACGTCGATATATGAAATAAGTATTTGGATAATTTGAAATTACAGAAAAAAAGAAACACGCATAATTTTACAAGTTTTAATTTAATAGAATTTTGCTCTTTTCAAATAAAATATGTAATAAATTACGCTGTAATTAACACAAAATTATAAAAACTGTACCTAAATTTAACTAAATTACTTGAGTTCTGTTATTGTGTACATATACACTAAATAATGAAATTAATAATCATCATGATTGTGGGCGAAAGGACTGTATGCTGGTATGGAAACACGGTGTTTTAGAAAAATAATATAATTATATAAAAAATATACAAAGCAAACCAACGGAGTAAAAAAGCGAACCAAACAAAAACTAAACTGATACACACTTCAAATTATAAACATCCTTTAAATAAAATTAAAAAAGATACTAAAAAGGTGCGTCGTGCACAATGATAAATTATTTTAAATTCTAAGAGAATATTTTTTATTTTAAAAATATACAATTTAACAACGTCATCAACTGTTTTAATAAAAGTATAGAAATCCATACTTAATATTATAATATTAATAAGCTTAACATCACTATTAAATTTGACTTTATATCTCGGTCAGTGAACATATGCCAGTCACGTGAACGAAGTCGCGGGTAAAATCAAATTCAGATAAAAACGGCACTTATTTTTAGTTCTCTCATACTTAACAACTGGATGCACTTAAATAAAATAAGAAGCCCATTATTCAATTTTTAAAATTTATGGGCCAATATTTATTTAGGCAAAATGTAAAATTTCGCTTAACGCTCTTTTCAAAAGCATACTTAATGATTTCGGTTTCAATATGTACATACCATATAAACATTGATACACACCAACATAATCTTGTAATCACTAGTATTTTAGTATCGAGTGCTTACAACTCATTATATCGTGTTACTGTTTCCATTTTTTGTTGACCGTACGCACGGTACACCGCACGCTACACACCTAATGATCCAGTAATCAACTTTTTGCATCAGCTGCAACTAATTAGTGACTGCACTGATACATTTGAAATTATTTCATTGTTTCCATCGGTAATATGAAGTTTCTTGTCATTTTTTTTTGTAGATCGTACGTTTTTAGATCGTTAATCAATTTTATAGGTTACAATGCTGGGAGGAAATCCCGTAGTTACGCCCGCAGTACTAAATGCTTCCAAATTAGCGGTCATTTCTAAAATACTAGCCTCGACTGATACTTAGGTCATACTATTACGGAACTCCTACGATGTAGCAGGGAGGGGATTGTTAACAACGGGAACAAGTGGCCTCGTGAACCGTCAGGTTTAGGCCTTCAAGTCAAAGCAGTTTAAAATGGAAACCATTGTAATTAATCCCTGATAAGTTCGTCACGAATGGCGAACCACATCCTAGTGTAACATCCCCCACTACTTCTCGTCCTTTAAATATTTTTTAATGTCATTATTTTTAAAGACATGATATGCAAATTTCCAAAGTTTTAGTATTTATAATATCAAGTGTCAATGAAAACGGAAAAAGGTTAAAAAAGTAAAGCTGACGATTTACAGCTGTTTTTTCCATTTAAAAATATTACCTAATCCACCGAACACATATCATATATACTTCGTTTAACTTACCTAATTTGTCTATTCATTCCAATATGTTTTGCCTAAGTGGCATGAGTATTTAAATATTGAATCATGCTTTCAGTGTCAATTGGCGGAAGTATTGTGTGAGCTTAACATGGCTATTTGGCAATTACGAACATTATTAGCTCTCTTATAAGTTAGTAATATGAATTAATTATTTATTTAAAATCTAAATTAATTAAAAAAATAATAATAAAAACTTATATTTATACATATTACAGACTTTCATCTAATTTTAAACTAAGCAAATCTGATAGCTGTGGGTAGTAGACATCTGATAGAAATAGATATATAAAACGTTTTTTTTTTTATTATAATTATAAACATATTCTATATAGACAATACTTAGACAAATACAAACAAGTAATTACACTCATGAATACAAATGTTTGTATTATGAGGGAATATAATCCGCCACCATTACACCACCAAAGACGTTATTCAAAAATAAAGATGTTTAAATTTGTACCGAGCTACTGTAGAAACAATATCACAAAAAAACACTATGTGCTGAACTCGTACTACATTAATCCTTAAAACTTGGATTTCATTTCACGACTTTTAGTTTTCATCATACCATACCATACCATATCAGCCATTAACTGTCCGCTACTGAACATAGGCCTCCCTCTATTGAGGGATTTTAACAGTAACTGCTTCGCTTGTGAGCCGGTTTGGCAACCGCAGTTAGGTTTTGGTGTTGTTTTAAGATTGACACTACTGCCCATACCTCGACCATTAAATTCCCTTAGTCACTTACCAGCATAGGTAAGGATGGCCCATTCTATGGCGTGTTCACATGTCTAAAGTTTCATCGTATTTGAAATAACCTCAGAATTAGGATATTTATTGTGGCTTTTGTAAAATCTTGCCCATGTTAGTCAAAAGTTGTTGGGGCTTAAACGTCGAAAAGCTACTTGCTAACCTGCGTTTCTGTAAGACTTAATGCCTGTGCTAGCTGTTTTCTCTCCGCGCCGACCACGTAATGATTTTTCTCGAAGGCGTGCTCCAATTTGAGGAGTTGTGAAGGAGAGAAGGCTGTTCTGATCCTCTTCGGCTTTCTAAACGGTTGCAAGAGGAATCCCGGTATGTCTGGACCTTAAACAAGAAATATTGAAGGCAAATTAGATAACGGATTCGTCGAAGTCGGATTTATAGCTGGTAACCCACCTGATGGAAAGTGGTAACAGTCATCTATAGACAATTAGCTTTTACTCGCGGCTTCTACATATATGTAAACTATATATATGTTACATATATGTAAACTAAATTTCACAGAGATTATTATTATTACATCAGTTATTAACTGTCCACTGCTGAACATAAGCTTTTTCTAAAAGGGAAGTTTTGCCAGTACTTGCCACGCTTGGCAGGCGGGTTGGTAACCGCAGTTAGGCTTTTAGAGATGTTTTAAGAGGGACGCTGCTGCCCATTCCTCGCCCTCCCTTAGTCGACTCTTACGACACGAAAGGAAGAAGAAGGAGGAAAGGAAAAGGTGGCCTATTCTATGCCAAGACCACACGGCAAAATGATTAGTTACTTCGTTAATGGGTTAAAAAGTAACAAATAATCATACATTTTTTATATTAGTAAGGAAGTAGTAGTTAGTAGCATTAACGATACCTATTGGACGTCAAAGACTAATAAGGCGTTAGTAGTATTTTTTGTGCATTATTACTCCTAAAGAACAAAATACTCTTATTATAAATTAAAACTCATATATCAATGATTACTAGAATTCTTCAAACAGAATGACACTTTACTGGTTCAGGACCAAAATAGATGATGCTGTGGTACTTAATCAGGCGAGTTACACAATTCTAGCACCGTTTTCCATCGTCAGTGAGGAAAGATGCATATTTTAATTCACCGACAAGCTTGTATGAAACTAATAAATGCAGAGAAAGCGTAAAGGTCTGTTTGAATTGGAACATCGGAATTCAATTGTTTCTGTTTATCCCAATTGGAGACAGATGTGACGTTTGATGTATACATATAAATTATGGATAGTGCTTGCATGCATACTTATAAGTTATAACTATATCAAAATTTATATAAATTCGTCCACAAGCCTATAATCGAATTTATGGACAGTAAATTTAAGAAATGGTCAACTAATTGAATAAATTCTGACACGTTTATGTTTCCTCATTTAATAAGTATGCATATTACCCGATAAGCACTGATGGGTGAATCTTGAAATTAATAACATTTTTAACCTACATACCTATATCAAGGTTTTGAAATATTATTACTTTTTAATTTTTTTTTTTCTTGTTCTACTGCAAAGGCCAAACAAGATGATTAAGTATAATATATTAATAATTTCGCACAAAAATGGAAAAAAAATTATGAACAGTTAAACAATTGGATTTAATTAACGTCATTTAAGGAAAGCTTTAACGACATAAATGAGATACATATCTTTGATTTTTTATTTACATGATTTTCCTTAAACAATTATCGACGTAGTTTGTTTAAACACCTGTATTAATAAAGCCATTTATGTAAAAAATAATTATATAAGACAACCTTCACTACCGTACTACTGAAGTGACATAATTGAAAGATGTCTGTTTCATTTTGAGGAATAAATAAATGAGAGACTTTATCATTGTAATCTATTTAATGCCCTTTTATATAGATTTACAAGACTTTGTTGCCGTAAAAACAGTAGTGTTTAATTTTATTTTTATAATTATTATTAATTTTATTTTTATAATTTTGTAATTATTTCAAATGAATTACTATTATACAAGATGATATATTATACAAGAAAGATGTTACCATTCGAATACTGAAAATAGAATCCTTGTAAACATACAAAGACAAAGGCAAATATATATATGATGAGCCATATTTTTTGACAAAAGTTAAATTTCAGTAATACTACTGCTGATGTAACTACCCGTTCACATCACATCCTTACTATAAATATGATAATAAGTTTGTTTGTTTATTATACAAGTATATAAGTACTATTTGGAATGGAAAAGGACATAGGCTACTTTTTATCTCAGACAATCAATGTATCACGCGAAGTCGCGGCATCCACCTACCTATTTAAAAACTTAATCGCATTATAAATAATTTAAATACTTGGTAAAAACATACACACCAACTGTATTGCTAAATTTCAAAGCGCCAATTAGCATTTGCTTAGATATTTGACCTATCCATAGTCAGGCACAGATTTATTCGCATGTCAATTTGATAACCTCTGTATTACATTTGATTTATTGTTCGCAAAGAACTTGGCCATTTTTATTTTACGATAAATAGATAATTACACTAACATTTATCTATAACATACAATGTTAACAGTGTATATTTTTCATAACTACTGATTGTTGTTTCATCATTACTAATTTTGAGTATTTAATAGTTTACAAAGAAATTTAATAGTTTACAAAAAAAATTAAATAATATTCTTAAGATTTTGTTGAAAATCCAAGCTTTAATCACTTTAAATTTTATAATATTCTAAATTACCTCATAATCACTCCAATCAATTACAAAATTAATCAGACATACTAACATAGTATATAAAATCATAAATAAATAATTATTGACATTTAATAAAGTGAATAACATAAATAAAATATATTGATTCTGTAGTCTTATATAAATATATACTCTACTGTGTAAAATCATTTGCAGTCTATACTTAATGCAACAATGTGTTCGTATGTCTATTGCGATTTAGTACATAAACTGCTGTACCAATTTGGTTACAATTTGGTATGAAGATAGCACGTGACCTAGTGATATAAGCATAACTGACATTATAAAAAATTATGACTATCATCTAGTCAAAATGTCCTCACACAACATAAAAACAAAAATAGAAAAACCAAAATTCCGCACGCACTATCCTTGAACCTACGTACCGACTATTAAAATTAAATTAAACAAAGATTATACCACTAAACGATCGCACCGGCCTAAGAGGGTAATCTATCAACCACTTATGTTGTTTCACGTACGTTTACCATGAATTATGAAGTAATGAAAGACCACAAATTATATACAGCTATTTCGTTTTAAATTGTTGCTTGCCTAGTACAAGTTGAGTGACGTTTATGAAACGTACTATTATTTTATGGGTCATTAATATTAGTAAATGTTACTTAGATAATTATAGGATTCAATTCTTTGGGTTGATTCGGGGAAACCATATTATACTAGGCCATACCGTCTACTTTGTCCGCATTAATATTTACTACAAGCCTATCCCTGCTATCTTGATCCTATATCTATTCTATCCCTTGGTTACAAAATATTTTCTCTATCAATTTTTATCCAACTTAATTCAATAGTTTATGTATAAAAAAATCCAATAAATAGATAGACTCGCTTTTGCATTTATATACATGAAACCATTGGTCGAGATGAGACTTAATATTAAGATACCAAAAATCCTAACGTTAAATTGTTAATGCGTTATTAGAAAAAAAACATTCTCTTAGTAACAGTATTACAATAATTATAATTATCTTGTCTCTAATTAAATGCTTTTTTATCAATATATGCTATATATATGTTAAACGGGCTTAAACAGCTTAAAATGTTTTAATATACCTATAAAAATAGATAATACATATTGATAATAACAGTAGACAATAAGTATGTGTAATTGTCGAGTTTATTATCGCACTATAAAAAATACAGCTCCTAAAATTAGCACAATTCTAATTAAGTGACAAATAATGTAATAAAAACGAATCCCAAATTCCACAAACCGTCAACGAACACTAGTATCGTTATACTTATAGATCACTAACAATTATTCCTTATTGATATATATTTAATTAAAAAACATTAGCATTTATTATTTATATATAAAAAAATTATATCTTTAATCTTATATACCTGTATTATATTCTTATATGCCTTCGTTGCACCTCAAATTCTTAACAATATTAAGAATTATAAATATATACCTATATAATAAAAAGTACCTATATATAACTCGATTCTGGATTCCGCATCTCTTTGTGAAAGGTGTTTCTTTAGCCTATTCCCAATTGAATTCTCAAATGCAGGTTACACATTAAAATATTTTTAAATAATTCTATTATTTCAAAATATTTTAAATTTAAAAGTGATTTTTTTATTAGTTCAACCAATTGTCATAAAAAATAGTACAAACTTGATATGTGTGATGGAAAAGGACATAGAGTACTTTTATCCCAAGCAGGCATTGTAACCGCACTGCATAAAAAAAATTTCCTGCTTATAAATTTTATTTTATTAATTTTTATTTATTGGTATTTTAGTTATTACTAATAGGAACTATTCGAATAATAAATATCACTCATTCTTTTAATTACTACAAATATAACTAGTTCACTTTTTCATACTTTCTTAATAAGCTGTTACGGAAATTGCAATGGATTAAAACGTGGGTGGTAGCGCTCGCTATAGATATACTGGTTCTGTGCGCAGCGGCCTTGTACCGACGTACTAATATACTAATGACATTATAATTGCACGACGAAGCAATGTTATACCTTTGAGCAATATAAATGAAGGATTTGTCAATTAGATTATTAATATTTAATTTAATCTACCAAATATTGCTGGTACCTTTAAAGCATATTGATAAAGTTTGTTAACGACTCATAACAACGCCAAATAAATGCTAGTAGTGTGATGTCAATTTATGAGTTCTTTTTATTACAAAAATATCAGATAAGCAATAACAAATTTTGATTGATATTACTATGGTATTAGTTATTTATTATTCGCATCAATATAATCTGTATTACTTCTTTAAACTTATGGTGATAAGAATAAGTCATTACTTTTATAACATTGTTTTCTAAACAGAGCCGATACAGAATATACTCCACGTAGAAGTAAAAAAAAATTCACTTTTGGGCAATTTTTAAATTATTTTTTGACATGCAGAAATGAAGATTTTCCTAAAAAAATTAATATGGATTATTTATTTCATTTCATAAAAATAAGAATTAATTTAGAAATCGATTTGAAGATAATAGAACCCGAAAGTCAAAGACCCAAACCAGTAAATGCTCTATAAAAATAGCAAAAAACAATTGCAAAAATATAATTATGGAAAAAATACGTGAACATAATAAATGTATGGTGTAATAGGCACCTAAATGCCTATGCATACTATAAACAAAAACGTATTCAACCACGCTTCAGGCTAACACAAAATTGCTGTTCATGTTGAGCGCTCAAACATAACACAAATACGTGCTTTGCGAATTAGCGTGAAGGTATTTTGTTTGTCTTATACTTCTATTGATTTTTCATTTTGGTGCATTATATATCTATAAGAAGAAGTCAAGGCATTATGCATATAGCGTCATATTTTCTATTTCTTTTTTTACTAAATTATAGAATTAAGGCATTGTGCATATGCGGTAAAACCTATAATGAATATCGCTACGATGCGATGAAAATGAAAGAGCTTCCTCTACGTGCCGGTCCAATATCGAGGAGATGAAAACACACAAAGATGAAAACACCTTACTTATTGCAACTTAGGACAGAGGATCCTGGTGCCGCTGGCCATTAATACCCGACCCCAAATAGTGCTGGGATCAAGGGTTGGAAGAAGAAGAAGAAAATTGTGCACAGACGGTCTTTTTTTAAAAAATTCTAAACATATTTAGCGCGATCTACTTGTGCATGATTTTTTTGATAACAAAGAGAAATTTAGAGAGAGAGAAAAAGAAATAGAAAGGATGTGAATGTCTCATTCCCACACATGTATTTAAATATAATATAAATTCAATAAAGTGTTGTACATCACGCTATCACTCTGTTATATTTCGCGCGTGTTAACCTTGATTAAAGAAACATACGTATGTATGACCGACTAAATACCTTCAAACTTATATCATTTTATTCTTATCCTTATGCAATAAAAGAGTTCTTTATAGTATTTAGCATACTATAATATACGTGAGTGACCTTGTACGGTGCTTACTGTTGTTTATATAATCGTTATGAAATTTTGCATACCGAGTAAATCATATGCTACTTTTCAACTGACTTCAAAAAAAAAGGATCTCAACTCGGTCGTATTATTTTTAATGTTTGTTGCCTTATAATTCTGTTAGTTATAAACCAATTTGGATAATTATTTTTTATCTGAAAGTATATACTTACAGATTGGTCCCATAGGGATGTTATCAAAATCGGTTTAGTAGTTTGGTTTTAAATGAAGTAACAAATTTTGCCACATTTGAAGTTTATTTTTTTTTATGCAGACAAAGTTCAGGGTAAAAACTAGTAACATTAATAAATATGAAATAAAGAAGAATAGTAATAATTTAATTAACATCGAACCCGTATTCATGAAGTCAAGGATTCAAAACCCAGTTCCTATCTACCAACAATCAGCGACTCGAAAAGGTTTGTTTAGTTCCATAATGATGGTCAATTCACAACGTTATCTTAACATCAATATGACTTTTGCAACAAAAAATTCGACCAAAAAATTAAGTCTTCATTTTTTAAACCTTCGAACTTGACATGTGTATTGTAATACATTTTTTATCCATACATACTTAAAATGCAAGGGCTTTCATTGATAACCTAACATTTTATACAGAAAGTATACACCTGTCCCCTTGCAATGTTTTATTTCTGACAATAACGAAGCTAATTACATGCACATTAAAACCATGACACTCGAGGCGAGACGAGACGATTGACTACTCTTTTTATACGACTTGGAATGGCAAACAGGCTGACGGCCCACCTAATGGAAGGTGGTAACCGTCACCTATAGACATGAACGACATTATGGGGATCACAAAAAATTTTAATGGGAATAATAGAGTCGAAACATTTCTTTTAAAAACAATTGCTACGTTTTTATCCCTTGCTATTTTTATATAAAGAAATTTTTTATGCAACTTAGAATGGTGAACAAGCTGATAGCTCACATGATAGAAAGTACCATGATCACAACAACGTATACTGTGTTGCTCATAATACCTCTCATGCGTTAACATTCCTAAGAACTAAGGTGTTATGCCTCTGTACCTTGTAATATTATTGTCATTTCATATAAGTATGTAGATATATGCAAATGTAAAACATTATTTTTGTTCTTGATTATACAAAAATATGTTCTCGATAAAATTTAATCTCGATTAGAACAGTAGACAAAAGAACTGAAAGACTACAGTGTAAAGAAATGCTTACACTATGGTTACACTGTGCTGCTATTATGAAGGATACTTTGATGGCAATAGCTTTGCTTAGATGTACGTTGAACTAAATGAGCTAAACTTAACGAAATTAAGTTATCTTAATTAAGCTCTCAATGTAGCCTGCGCTTTAGACCATGCAAACAATTTTGTACAATCTTATTTTGATTTATAAAACTGTTACTCATACATAGTGACTAAATAGTTGCAAGCGAAACAACTTAATCAGTCTCCGCTATTAAAAAAAATGTTTCTTTTTAAATACATTACGAGCACCATATTTAAGCGGTATTATATTCTTATTTTCAATAAAGTTCATTACATTTTGCACATTAAGTTGCGAGTAATCGTCGAGTAACGACAATTTAATTATTATTCACGGTGATGTCAACACAAATGCGAGTTTCGCGTGATATTATTACTGGTACGCATTGCAAATCGCGCCAATTTACTGCACTAATGAGTTTTCACACTATTTCTTTGATGACTTTCAAAGAAGGATAACAGTATTTTCCAATGATTTCCAAAAGGAGGTTATTAATTCGGCTGCCTGTTTTAATGTATCTCCACCAATTCTGAATCCATTTTAATAATTATTTTTTTAATTGAAAGGGTTTCCTCCCGTACCAGTTTCACACTCATTTTATCAAAACTCAAATTATCTTTTGTGAATGAAATTTTAATTAGGCATACATATGCTTATTGCATAAAAATGTATATATCCCTTAGCAAAGTTTTGACTTAGAAATTCTATACCTAGATTTATCATGACAGATAGTCAAATGAGTATGACAAATGTCTAAATTGTCTAAATAAACAAAAGAAAGTCTAAATATCTTATAAGAATGCAACGCAAAACATTCCTAACCAAACTAATGTTTCTTACCTAATAATGCTTTCACGAAATGAAACAACAGAGAATCGAATTTGAGACTTCATATTTTATCTCTAGAATATTCAATGCCGTTTTCACTTCTACACTTCTTTTACAAAACCATAATTATTAGTTTAGATAACGACATGGCGTAACATTTCATTTTGTTATTGAAATAGTTTTATCACGAAGATAACCCTAACAGTGTCACGAAAACCATAAACCTCTGGTTTTATTACGACTGATAATTTGTTTTTATTGTTAGATCTCTAATAATGTTAGTTTATCTATTTTACTTTAGTATTGCTTAATGAATATAGACATATAAATCTAATAACTATATATCATAAATATAAGAAAATAGGAAATCGTTTTGTTTGCGCAATTTCCAGAAATATTTGATCATCACTGCTAAAAAATAATGTAAAATTGTCACCATATATAATAGATATATCACAACAGTTTTACTTAACTGCTAAAGTTAAAGTAAAATTTTGAAAATGTTTAAATTTTTTTATAATTTATGTTGGCTGTGTGGTCCCAACATAGACTAGGCCACCCCTTATTTCCCGTGGGCGTCGTAAGAGGCGACTAAGGGAACTTAATAGTAGAGAGACTTTTTTTAATGAATGGTAATGGAATGGTAACCCCGCTTGCGCTTTTAGTATACACTGACGGGGCACCAGTGAGGGATGATAAGTGAAGATGAAGCAGATGAGTTAGCCCATCGTGACATATTTACCAATGGATTAGCCTAGAGGGAACCGCAAGAAGATCGACCTGAGAGAGTATATTGTTAATAATAGGGATACTAATCCCTATTTCTAATCATCCCTTTTCCCCTCAATAGGAGGAGATATGCAGCATGCAAGGATAGGTAGCAACTTCACTCTTAAAACATCTCTAAAAGCCTAAATACGGGTCCCAACTCACTTACCAACTAGTGCGGCAACAAGCGTGGCAACTACTGGCCAAATTCCCCTTATGGGGTAGGCTTATGTTCAGCAGTGGAGAGATTAAGGCTGAAATGATAGTTACATTAAATAAATAGATATAACCTATTTGCCCGCGTTATATTGCAAAAGTATTCAAAAGTTAGGACAGACACTTTTAACTTCACGCGATCACGATGTAGGTCAGATATAAGATATGATATTGATATGACAATCAAATTACATTTCCATGCAATCATTTTTATAAAGCTTAATAATGGAATAATGGTCTTCGCTTAGATTATATAGATAGAGTGTCTCCATAGAAATGCTTCGAAAATTTTATAAAAAAGTTGACCCGTTGTCAACTTTTTCATACAATTCTACGTAATATATACTTTGAATGAGTGATTCCTTTATAACTTTTATATTTATTTTATCTTATAATTTTGCATATTTTTAATGCATAAACTGTCATTTTATTTGTTAAATAATACGTCAAGATACATTTTATGCGTAAATATATAGAACACCTATAAAAAAACAAGTCAGCTAATTTTTATAGGGTATTCGGGATATTCGTTATCGATTTTCGTTAACTGTTTACACTGGCAGGGTACCGATGAGAGATAAATATCTGAAAATGAGGGGAAGGTGTTGTTAGTAATGAGAACTACTACTGATTCCATTGGTAGTAAAATACCCTATCAGATCTACCTCCATACGGTCCCCTCTGGAAAATATCCTGATAAATTAATAACAATGGGCTAACTGGCCTAGTTTCTTACTCATCTGTCATCACTCACCGGTGCCCGAGCGTATGCTGATAGCACAGGCGAAGATACCATCTCGTTTTTACCCAATACAAAAAATACTTAAATGAAAACGAGGTTGGGTTACTAGGTCGCTCGTAGCAAATTTTTCAAAAATTCACAATTTCCAAGAAGGGCCGCGTAGGGGTCGACCTGACAGAATATCTAAATAGCTAACAAGGCTGCTATTCCCAATTACCAAGAATTTCCTTTCCCTTAACCATTCGCCATTCAAGAGTGATTGAGTAACAAACATTCAAACACCTTACAAACTTTCACATTTTTTTATAGTAGGAAGTAGGACATTAGTAGGTAGGATAACTGTAATTTAATGCCCATACACAAACTATTCAATTAAAACAGTGATTACTTGTCTATGGGCCTATAACAATTTTGATTGTTTGGTAAAAGTGGTTATTACAGATTTATATTGGTATACCTATTTATAACTATAGGTCTATTCCATAATTCCACTACATAAAAATGGCAATAAAATCTAATGTTATCAAATAATAAATCATGTCATGAATGAATAGTAACAAAAAACATAATGAAAGATATTTATGTATAATTAACAGATAACAGTTTTTATACGAATTAGAAACCAACGTCACTAATTAAAATAAGTAAGTGTTGATTGTGCTTGTTTGGACTCTGTGAACTTTATGATTTCAATAGGTATGTCTTGATTTAAAAGTAAAAATAAAAGAGACAAATGCAAGTAAATTTTTTTGTTTCTTTTTTACTATACTGTAACGCCAAGAGTTCTACAAATGAACTGCAACTTCCGAGAACTTAGAAACTAGGAACGCTATCATGCCCTGGTATGTAATAATTTCACTGAACCTTCAAACTCATGAATGCAAACATAGCTGGTAAGACAAAGCTACATATACTGATTACTTTGTTAAAAAAATATATATAAACATATATACATACATAAATTTTCTAATTATAACAAAGTATAATAAGGTAATGTCCAAAATTCTAGATCTAGCTAGCAATACTGAAACTTTATATTTTTTATAGATCTGTCAGTTACTATAAAAGACAAAAACATAAAATAACTGTATATTGATTGAAATATTTTCATTTGTATATAACAGATAATATTAAGTGGCAAAGATATGAACTAATAATAGAATAATATCAATATCATATCTAATTGTTAAAAAAAAAAATCTTTATTTGCCGCCATGTCTGCAGACGGTCAATGAACTCGCGACGGCCTACCTATGTTATCCTAAAACATGATAATTTGGCCGACTTTTCAAAGTTATCGCTGAAAACAATATTTATTTATTAGGTGCATGTCACTAAATTATATAATAGTTTAAAAATTATAAAAAATCATAAACATTATAAAAAACCGTAAAAGAAATTATTTTTCTTATTTAATTTTATCATTTAGATTACACTTTTACTTAAGTACTTGCAAAAAGGTTTATTAGGTACCTACCTGTATCATAAAGTCATTCCAAGAATCTCGTTTAAATAGACAGATATGAATATTTAGTTTTACGACTATAAAGCTCACAATAAAGTAATTTAGCAATTATCCGTAACGCTATATTCGATTTAAACAACAACTATGGGCCTTTATGGGCTATTAATGCGAACTTTTCACACCATAAGTGTGTAATGGTCGTTATTCTTTAAAGATTTAATTAATTGACTATTGCCAGTATAGGCCTACTGTGCTAATGGTTCTTCTCCATACCTTTATAAAACATACTAAAATATCAATAAAAAATATATTTATATTACGTTATTTTATGACAGTGTATAACAGTTATTTTTAGTAACTTAACATTTTTAAAAGAATGCTTTTTATTATACCTAATAAATTTACTATACTTATATGTAATACCAACTCCATATTGTAAAATATCACGGAGAGAAGAAAAGCCAATATACGCATTCTCTCCGTTTTTTAAATCATTCCATACTGATTCTCTCAATCACTATTTTATTGGTCTTCTCCTAATTAATTTCCCATATATTTTCACAGCTGAAGAATTGACCGGATAATTGGCAGAATCCGTTCTTTGTCTTTGTGCATTGATACTAGATATAAAGGACCGTTTTTAAATTTTTAATCTTGCTGGTTCAGAAAAAAAACTCACAAAAGTGTTTAAATTTCAACGGCTTTTAAATTTTATGTCATATCGCATATTTCTATATCTTGTTTGTGTACCACAAAATCATAGAAACTTTAGATCAATACCTAATAATGGGCCACCTAATAATATTCAAGTTCTCTTAAGGAGGAGAAATTAAATAGTAACTTGCTATCGCATTACATACGTAAATAAACATAATAATAATAACTTTATTTGAACTATAATGCGGGTACACAATTTACTAAACAGTGATTACTGTTAACACTAATACATGCCTAGACAATGGCGGAACGGCATAAACGTAATGAGTAGGCCGTGTAAATTATTACAACGGAACGGTCACCATACTACCCTACAAATTGGATATCAATCGCTCGGTTGAGACGCCCTCTGTGTGACACTACACTTGACTACTACAAGACTGTCTTATTGTTACGTTGTAAATCTTATTATTATATGTCTATTTTAAAGGAAAACTAAAACTATTAAATATATAAAGGACTATTACTGCACCAACCGGAGTATTTATTAATATTGTATCAAACAATTACTACACTAAGCTCGCAGGCCCTTTTCGTAGTAATCGGTGAGTGGTAAATTAAGTCCAAAAATGTGGCACACTTCATAATTATGCATGTCATCCTTGCGCAGGGATCATGCTAATCTTCTCTGTATCGTTCCAATTTTAGTATATGTACTACCAAAGCAAGTAAACATCTTATTTTTTTTTATTTTTTTGAATATCCTCTTCTCTTAAAAATGTTAATAACTTAGCTATCCTGCAATAAGTGTAGGTATATAAATAGTTAAGTAACTATTTTTCCACACAATAACTTCTCAAATTAATTAATCATAATTTTCGACTACCACTCAAGCTCAACTCGACATTGTAAATCATTTGTCTAAACTACCGATCACATCACTAACGAAATGGCCGAGCGGTACCAACATAACAACCATTATAAATTGTTACTTTAAAACGCCAGTTAATCGTCCCACACCATCGCTCAACAACAAAGTAGACTCAAATTACATCCAATTATAAGCCATTCAATCCTTTTTAGAGGAATACTGTAAAAAAAATACGGAGGCAACAATCGTTGTAATTAAGAAAAAAGGCGCATAACGAAATATGTGACGTTAGGGCTACCAACATACTTAACGAGGCGATACGTAGTGACGTGCAATGTCGACAAATATACTGTTACTGTCGACAAATAGCTGTTTTTACAAAAAAAATATTATCATAATCTTGTAAATAAAAACAGTAGCTATGATGAGTACATACAATATTTATCTAACTTAACATACATACACAGATAATTATATAAATAATTTTCAATGAAACTGATTATGCAGAAATTAATAAACTACTTCTCTAGGCCAAGGAGGTTCGCAACTATATTGTACTTATCATGATCATCATTAGCCTACAGCAGTCCACTGCTGGACATAAGCTTCTCTCCAAGTACTTTTTACGATCACTTTGTACAGGTCCATACTTTATGTATGTATGTTAACATACTTTATACACCCAAACGTTCCCAGCGCAAATTTTGCGCAAATTGTCGCGCCATCTTGCTAAGCTGTGTTTTTCCAGTATCGTAATTTTCTTACTAATTCTGGACCGATTTTAATAAAGTTATTAAATTTGATAACATTTTTGGATTACTCTTATACTAATTAGATCGATGTATAATAATTATCTATAATAAAATGTAATCAATTTTACAATAAAATATAAACATATATCGACAGTATACTGATCGACTCTATCACCGCCCTAAAAAACAATAAAATTTTGACCAACAATGGCTTCGGTTGATAATCACCGACGTTAAGTCCTCGTCTCCCTGACATAAAGACTCTTTGTCAAAGTTTATATTTTTTTTCTTTTTTAGTTACCGAAGGATATTAGTAAAATTTAATAATTCCCCGGTGTGAGTAGCACAAACAACTCACTTTATAAAACTTCATAAAATGAGTTACAACTCTTACAAGTTTTTGTCTGTTTAAAGTTACATTGATTTAATATAATCTTAGCTAATATAATAAAATTGTAACTAGATGGTATCTCTGCATGGATTAATTTAATAATTTAAGAAAAAATAATATACAATATACAAATAATATACACGCGTATTGCATCCACGCGCATAAAGTAGCGAATAAAAAGCTAGTTATAAATACGAATATTAAATAGACAGATGTTTGTTACTCTTTCACGCAAATACCATTTAACAGATTTTGAGGAAACTTTACTATGTTATAGTTACATATCAGAATAGCACTTTAGCTATAATAAACAAAGACATTGTGTAAATTGGATAAAATATAATTGTAATTATAAAGTAAGTTTTCAGAAATTTTTGCCCATTGAAACAAAATCACACTCGCCTAAACTTTATTACTACCTCTTATAGATTATGCTGACGTATGTTATCTGGATGTCATAGAGGAACAATTAAATAAGTTGGAACGGCTACAAAATTTATGCATACGTTTTATTTATGGACTTAGAAAATACGATCATGTCTCCTCTTACAGAAGCATATTAAAATGGCTCCCAATTCGTCAACGTCGTGATTTTCATCTTTTATCTTTCCTGTATTCTGTACTGTTTAATTTCTCCTCCCCATCTTATCTTTGTGAACGTTTCACTTTCCTTGTCCCCACTGGCATGTCCAGTAGGTCGAGTAAGTCCCTTATTCTTAAAATCCCTCCTCCTCATACCTCCTCATGCTATAGTGGATCATTTACGATTCATGCGGCTAGACTATGGAACTCTCTTCCACTGCATATTCGTGAAAGTCAATCACTGAATATATTCAAGAGCAGATTAAAAGAGCATCTTCTGTCCTCATAAACTTATTATGTATGTATATGTACGTATTTTGTATGTGAAAAGATATTTTATGTTTATGTACATATGTATTATAGTATACAGATATGTATGTATTTTAATTTTAATTATATGAGTTACTTTGTATATATGTCAACATATTTATTATTTCTTAATAGAAACATCTACGAGTATAATGTTTCCTCCTATTATTGTACGCATACTGCCCGCTGGTAGTTAATGCTCCTTTCCACTCAGGGTTTGTTGGACGAGAACTCTTACAGAGTCAAGCCCGCCTGTTGTACATCTTTAATATAATTTTTATATATATTATACTCAAATGTTTGTAATTTTTTGTGTACAATAAAAAATAAATAAATAGATAAGTCACAAAACTCCTGTCATCTAAGAGCTGTTTCCGAGTACGCTGCATAAACCGTTAGACTTATACAAAAATAATGTAATTTAGAATAAGCTATTCGAAATCTTAAACAATTCTAAAAAAAGTCCACTATCTTTTATGTGAAACCCGGTATAATTAAAACTGTGACATAGCAAAAATTTTAAAATCAATACTGTATTTACAATGCACATTTATCGTCACTTTCCTGCCTTTCCTTCCCAATTATTTGAAGTCGGCATAATATATTTTTATTCACAAAATTTCGGCTTTTAGCTTTACGTCCCGCCACCTGTCTAACGTTAACCCTTCTTGGCAATGCGTTTTGGTAACGGTATCCACCACCTATCGTATGTAGGAAAAGATTGAAGGGAAAGGAGAGACGTTGGCAGTGAATAAAGGAAGTTAGTAAAAAATTAAGGATTTTCGGAGTAAAAGGAGGCATTGCAGTTAAAAAAGTTACTGGTCAGAAACTGCAATAACTCGGGAAGCTGGGAATACAGATTAGAGAGACTATGTCTAAAGACAGATAGGAATTTCTTATAGAGGAATATGTACGTTAGTAATTTAAAGGAGCCATCATAAGGACTGGCTGGAATCATCGATAATAATCGCTCAAACTATCGTTAATAGTGTTGTGCTAATATATCAATATTCAACACGAATTCTCTATATCATTTTCACAATTTACATAAATTGATATGTATTATATAATATAATAAATACTTAGATTTCAAAATCATTAAGAAATTCCAATCAAGTTCGTCACATTTTCATCACACAATGTCTTTAATTTTAAAATTGAATGTTCGCAAATCGATCACAGAACAAGTGAAGTACATAAATAGGAAATTTACTAAATTATTAAAATACAATTGTATTTACCCATAAATATGTTTAAAGTAACAGCTGGTATTGTATGTGCTGGTACGGTTTAACTGTAAATTGTCTCCTTGTTATGGCACTATTACATTATTTGATTTGCATATACAAAATTATTGTATTAACATTCGATATATATATTGAAAGAGCTTATTTTTTGTTCATTTTCCTTGCTTAGTCTATTTTCATAGCAAAAGAATATATTTGTGTACTTAGTTTAAACAATTTCTATACACTTTCTGTTATACAATTTTCCACAATGGATGGTTGATGATCGATCTGTTCGCAAGTCAATTCCTTTTACAAAATATATTTTCTGTAAAATTAATAAAAAAATATATTGATGTTATGATAAACACATTTTTTTTTTAATTTAAAACTTATTAACATTAAATCACAAATATTTTTATAGTTGGATACTAATAGTTTTAAAGTTAGTTGCATAATTACTGCTCTTGTAAATTTATTTGAAAAAGTAAGTAGAAAGTTTGTATATGAAATCAGCAGAGATAATATAACATATACAAATACAATAAATGAATTAAACATACTTACTGAAAATAATATTAATCGTCTTTAAATGTCCATCAATGGTAAGTTATTCATAATGTTATGAATAACCATTATATGTTATGTTTTATTAAATCAGTAATAACCACACATATGTATTGATAAAATACAAAGTGAATAATTATATAAAGTTCCTAAGTTTTGTTATTATAATTAATGAATTTATTATATTTTATTGTATAAGAATTATTTTTATTTGTTTATTTTTATTTTATGTATACATAATTTACCTTATGTTATTTTACACCAATATCTCGATAAAATATAGAAAAGTATATATCTGTATAGCATGTCGGTTCTTTACCTGAGAGTGAAATCGCCAAATTTATAACAAATAATCTACGGACCAATAACATTTGTTAAGCACTTTTCCAAAGATGATATCACTATCTGTCATTTGTATGGCTATTTCAAGAGCCTGGTCGGGATCACATACCCATGTGTTCTTACCTTTAGAACCATACAGATCACTACGAAACGTGAAAGTAATTAGTTGTTTTGTATCGAAATCTATGCCGATGAAGTCGCGGACAAAAGTTCAGTATAAAGTTCATTTAGTATAAAAATGTTGCCGCTAAAGCAACGACTACAAATAAATAGTTACATTGTTAAATAACAACATACGCAATCAGTAGGACTGTTAGGTCATATATATACCTACAATTGGAGAAACAATCCACATCTTATAGTAAGTACCTACCTACAAAAATTATAAATTACATTTTTACATACGTTATAAGTACCTATCCATCTAAGTAACTAACAAGTAACTAATGTAACGTACTGTAATATACATACAATATTATTATTTTTTACATAACAAAATAAAACCACTACAGCGTTCATATGTCTCTCTGTAACGGCTAAACTCAGAAACTATACTGTAAGGATATCGATACGGATTTCACTAATTCATAGACGGATTTATTGAGATTTAAATCATTTATACAAATAATTTATGCATTAATCATATGAGATGATTACTATTTTATTGAAAAAAGTTAGAAAAAAGAAGCGTTAATCCTTTGCGCTGCCTAAAGAATATAAGTGAAAATTATATATAGGTATATATAACTATGGAAAAATATCGACCTTTAATAGTTATAAAATTGAGTTCACGATATATCTTATATACTTATTTAATGTACATAATATCTTATATCACATTAATAGCAAAATACTTATGTAATTAAATAAAAAGAACAATACTTAAATACGAAAGAACTAAAGTTCAAATTCTATAACAAAATTACCAAACACAATTTTTACATTCTTTTTCTGCTACAAAAAGGACATAGAATGCCGGTTTAATTAAAATTAAATTCTTTGACGCGGGTTCATAATAATATTATTGTTATTACACAAGGGTGGCAGTCAATTGAAGGGGATGCGTTATTTACCAGCACAGCTTATTTGCTCAATAATATTTTCTTTGAAGCGGCGAGGGATGAAATAGGTTTTTTGTTGACATTGATAATGGAGCAGGGGTGAAGTTACTCCCGTTTTTATAGTAAACAGTAATCATTATAATAGTATTGGAAGCCGGATCGGGAACAATAATGATCTAATTGAGATTCACTTCCTATTTTAATACATTACAGTTACTTTTTATTGTTCGGGTACTTATTATTTCTGATAAATACGTTATACAGGGAAAATCAAAATTATTGACATATGTATATTATAAGGGGTAATAATGATTATGTATTTAAAAAAAATGGAATTTAAAAACACGTTGAGCCTCCCATACTAATTTGATATCTGTATCGCCCTATTAGTAATGTAGCTTCATATTTTTTTTCTGTTATTTTCTTTTTTTAACCTGTTCCTATACAATATTGAGAACCTGAGACTTGAAATCTAAATTCGAATGACACTATTTCTTTACTTAAATGAAATTGTTGTTTTATTATTTTCAAAACATTATCAAAGTATATTGTTAATATAAACATGTTTATTCCACTATCATATCAGAGTTTGAAGACTTTTTAACCAGTGCGTGTTGCCAGTGATGACTTATGGACCTGAAATATGATTCTACACGATTGACCGTATGCAAAAGTTTCAAATTACTCAGAGCGCTATGGAAAGGGCTATGCTCGGAATCTCTTTACGCAATAGAATCCGAAACGAGGATATCTGCAAAAGAACCAAAGTAACCAAGCTGAGTAAGCAAGCTGAAGTGGCAATGGGCTGGTTACATAGCTCGAAGAATCGACAACTGATGTGGAAGAAAAATTTTTGAGTGGCGACCCTGTACGGTCAAACGCAGTGTAGGGCGACCCCCCCCCCCCCACTAGAAGGGGGGAAAGGGATTGTTAGTAATGGGGTCTAACTGTCCCATTGCTAGCAATACACCCTATCAGGTCGACATCCACGCAGGTCCCCCTGGAAACCATCGTGGTTAATTCTAGTGGAATTCGTCATGATAGGTGACCTGCTATCATCGTCACGGGATTATAATCCCTCACTGGTGCTCCACCAGCGTATGCCGATAGCGCGCGCGGGGTTACCATTTCATTATCACCCTTAAAAAAAAAAGACCCCCTACTAGATGGAGTGACGACCTTAAATGCATTGCAGAGAGTCAGTGGATGCAGGTGGCTCAGGACCGTTCTTTATGGCAGTTTATTGAGAACGCTCATGTCCAGCAGTGGACGAATAATGGCTGAAATGATGATGATGATGATTACGCCATAGTAAGTCATGTTTTTAAGTTTTTACAAATTAAATTTATAAGTAGAAAGCTTTTAAATTTAGTATGTAATCATCATCGTATATTTGTTACTCAATGTTTGTTAAATAAAGACATAAACGTTTAATAAACGAATAAACTACGTATATCCTAGACTAACAACAAAATATAGATACCCACTTTTATCTTAATTGGCACATGTATAGCTAGTAATACAAATAAAGCAATACACAATGTTGTGCTTACAAATAAAAAATACATATTAAAGTCAAATATGTTTTCAATGTCGTGTATTATCAAGAAAATTTAATAAACATCTACAATGTTGCACTAAGTAGCAGTAATAAGACTCATTGAATTTATCATTGTATAATTAAGATATCGGATTCATAATTACGACTAATGGGCAGCTACATTGTATGAAGTCAGAGGGTATCACAGCCACTGGTAATTATGAAATGTGTCCATAGAGGTTAACGGTTAATGAGACATTTTTGACGAGGATAGGATAATGTTAATATTTACATTTTACTAGATGATCCCGCGGCTTCGCCCGCTTGTTTCAGTATATAAATTACTCTATATGGTAAATTAGAACGTAACCTATCCGTGTACAACATTTCATACAAATCCATTTAGTAGTTTAATAAATTCATTTCATCACCACTCCTCTATCCGTCTTTCGTTAATAATTTTCAAACTTCATACATTTATTATGAATTTACAATTGCAATCATCAATCTTCCATCATCTACACTAGATGATGATATAATTACCTTTTATATATATCTAATCATAGTGACATACCTACTGACAGACATAAAGTCACTATAAGTTTCTGTTTGAAACAGCAATCAAAAAAATTAAAATGGTATAAATTTAACACATATAATATTTTTTTTATACAACTTAGAAACAAGCTGACGGCCCACCTGATGGAAAGTGGTAACCGTCGCCTATAGACATGAGCAGTACCATGGACATAACAGAGTATACTGTTTCGCCCATAATACCCCCCATGCGTTGCCATTCCTGAGGACTCGGATGTCATTCCTCTGTACCCTGTAAATTCACGCCATATTCCACTCTTTAAACCGAAACACAGCCATGCAAACACAACTGCTTCACGGTTGAAACACGAATGGGACAGAGGTACCCAAGCAATCGACTTTTGAACAAAGTCTCCCTCTAGTATGATATAAAATATCATTAGACGAAAGATAAATAAAAAAAAACCTAATTAGATAGGTATTCATTAATTAAGTAAAATGATATATACATTGTACACTTGTTTATCAAACATTACTTTTACAAATAGGTACATGTAGTTAGAATAATAAATAAAATTAAGTACGTAATTATTTCTAATATACCTATATAGGTATACATAGTTAATTACTGATCACGTTAAAAAAACTATTATACCTACTCTTAACACCCAAATTAATACTTGTTTGCCTACAGAACTGTAGATCGTTATATGATTTGAATAAAAAAATATAGAATATTCTAATACATTAAATACCCATATATATACTATTGTTATAATAATGATAAAAAACATCCATTTAATGGTAGGTATATATTGTATACTAGCGGCCCGTCCCGGCGTCGCACGGGTGGACATTTTTACATTTTAAAAAGTGGCCATTAAGACTACACACGCGACGGAAGCTTAAAAATGGAAGAACTTCTCCCGTTTTCCCAACATTTCTCTTCACTGCTCTACTCCTATTGATCGTAGTGTGATGAAAAGTATACTATAACCTGCCCAGGAGTATGAAGAATAATTGTACCAAGTTTCATTAAAATCCGTCAAGTAGTTTTTGTTTCTATAGTGAACATACAGACAGACAGACAAAAATTTTACTGATTGCATTTTTGGCATCAGTATCGATCACTAATCCCCCCCTGATAGTTATTTTGGAAATATATTTCATGTACAGAATTGACCTCTCTACAGATTTATTATAAGTATAGATATTGTCATGTAGTCTCTGCATAGAATGGGCCACCCCTTCCTTTCCCGTGGTTAGCGTAAGAGGCAACTAAGGGAACTTAATGATCGAGAGATGGACAGAAGCATCCCTCTTAAAATATCACCAAAGCTTAACTGCGATTGTCAAACCGCCCGCCAAGCATGGCGACTGCTGTAAAATCCCCAAATAGGGCGAGGCCTATGTTCAGCAGTGGACAATTAACTGTTCATACATTAACTGAAATTCTAAACAACCTAATGAATACTAGTCAATTTTAATTATAAAAAAAAAGTAAAAATATTTTTCAGTTTCCTAATCTGCACAAAAATAATTTCAGTATTAGGTACTTGTTTATATAATATAGTCATGGTGAGAGTATTCACACTTACCCCCTTATTCATAAAAACTAAAACTTTCTACGAGTACAAAGCTATTTTAAATATTACACTATTTTGTCACGTTCTTTCCAATTAGAAATGTAGCACCAAAGAAAGAGATAGAATAGTTCAATATTTAAAATAGGTTTAAATGAGGCTTGTCGTTTTTATGAATAGAGGGGTCAAATTATAGTTATACATTGTAGTACATATACGTCAATCAGGTGTTACCTACTTTCACCGTAACGACAACAGTCAACAAATGTCTATGTCTACCCCATTAGGAGTTATAGTTGCGAGCATATTTATTTCTTTATTTTTCTTATTTAAATTTTAAAAACACATTTTAACAATTTCATACGAATTACATAAAAACAATAAACAAAGTTATAAAATTTTATCTGTACTGTTTATGGTAAAGAAAAACCGTTAAGCATCAGACATAACATAACATGCATAACACAAATACTATCGCTCTCAATATATCGATACCTTTCTTAACTGGTCAACATCAAAAGGTTTTACCCAATATTTTAATCAGTCAAGTTAGAATTGCTCTATTAGATTCCATACAGTAACCGATTACCTATTCTGTAAACCTGTATGCTTTGTTTTTAATTACAATTTAGCTCGTAAAAGAACAATAATCTCTATTTTAGTAGAACATCTTCTAATTCTTTTTTTTATCAGATAGACATACATCATTATCATCAAATCAGTCTTTAACTGTCCACTGCTGAACAAAAGCCTCCCTCTTAGGGTGTTTTGCCAGTAGTTGCCACGCTTGGCAGGCGGATTGACAACCACAGTTAGGTTTTAGGGATGTTTTCAGACAAACGCTGCTTCCCAACTCTAGCCCTCTCTTAGTCGCCTCTTACGACACCCACGGGATAGGAAGGGATTGCTTATTCTATGCCGGGACTAAACGGTAGTACGTACTAAGTGAAACGTAGACATACACACTAAAAAAAATTTTATAGATTCTTATGACACCGAAATGATGAGTGGCTGGTTTCACACCAAAATCCCGAGAATAAAATTTCATTATACGTCATAGCTCTATTCCAGTTTAACAAAAAGCGTTTCCAAAGACAAGTCGTTTCAAGGACTAATATTTTATTTTTTTCCGTTTTTTTTTTCGAGTGCCGACAACGATCTTGTTGCGGCAAAAGATAACGGGTCTTTTTATCATAATGTTCTCGTGTTTCAAGATAAGCTACTATATTTTTTGTTAAAATTACTCTGTCAACGAGACGCTGTTTCTTAATATTCAAACCATGTTAGACATTTGGTATTTATATCCACGTGATGACACACAGCGACATTGCTGCGAAGACTAAAATATTTATATAATTATCTAGTTGAAACACGTCATACACGTCATTAGTTAAAACCACAGATCAACGCCCTCTATCCTTTCATAAACATTTAAAATTCAATTTATTAAATTTGTCTGTTTCTAAGTATCTAAATCTGTAGACAACGCACGATTCATTTCTATCACTATTTGACATTTTTTTTAATACTGAGTGAATAATTGTAGTAACATAATATAAAACTTACTGTTTATTCAATCATGATAAAAGAATATTACACCGCCGAGATTTTTTAATGATGATAATAATGTTCAATTTTATTATACAATAATTAAGTAAATCTACCAGTGGGAGACTTTGTACAAAAGTCGATTGCTTGGGTACCTCTGTCCCATTCGTGTTTCAACCGCGAAGCAGTGGTGTTTGCATGGTTGTGTTTCGGTTTGAAGGGTGGGATATGGCGTGAATTTACTGGGTACAGAGGAATAACACCTGAGTCCTCAGGAATGGCAACGCATGGGGGATATCATGAGCGAAACAGTATACTCTTTTATGTTCATGGTACTGCTCATGTCTATAGGCGACGGTTACCACTTTCCATCAGGTGGGCCGTCAGCTTGCTTGCCATTCTAAGATGTATAAAAAAAAAACAACACAATATTTACTAAACTCTCAGAGATTACAAAATAATAGGCACAAATTTAATAAATTTTGAAATATAAATCATAGATTGTTTTTTTTTTTCTTCTCAAAATTATAGCTTAAGTATAATTTTTATTATATAAAACAATTAAAACGCTAATATTCATATTTGTACTCGATATAAATATGTACAAAGTGTTAAGTATTTATAATAAGATTGGGTCGTTATTCGTACCATGTTTATTTGACCTTTCAATCATTACTTTTTGGTAAACATCCATTTAATTAAGCGATAACTTACATAGTTGTGCAAAATAAAGATATTAAATTTGATTATAATTTATTTTAATGACACATTACTAAGTATAACTAGTACTTATAGAAAAATAATATCAACGCAAAAAAAAAAGACAAAATATAATAAGCGCCATTTAAGTAGTCAATTTTATAGAAGAACAAAAAAGGGTACAAAAGGCAAAATATGTGATGATAGGTAGTATAGTAAATGTCTAACAGAGTAAAACAGTTAATATCACATCTTTGTATTTTGACATGATTTATAACAACACAAAAATAGAAAACAAAAAAAAAATTCTGGAGGATAAACCAAAAAATGTCTGTAGTGGTTAAATTGCCACCAACTTGCTCTAATTAATTTATGATAAAATATTATTATAAATATATTTTTTTCTTTTAGTAAACTTAATTGTAAGCATTTCTGAATATTTTTTTTTTGTGGATCTACTACACAGTTCGTAATGCAATTTTAGCTAAGAAGAACGGCAAAATACTCAATTGTTGTTTCTTTCTTCTTTCAAATAAAAGTTGTTTACAAAAAATTAGTAAACTGACTACCATAAACTTCACATTGATAAACAAATTTTCAAACAATAATAGTATTCTATAACAGACTAGGCACTACTAACACCACGCCGGCACCAATTTGGATACTACACAGAGATGACGCGTTTTTTAAAATAAACGATTACATAAAAAATATCGATACCCAAATTAATATGACAATCAGTAAAGGTAGATATCAATTGTTATAAAATATACGAGAGTGTGGGCCTCTAGTATATTTTATAAGGAATGACCTATTTAAAATGGAAAAAGAAATACACTACTTTTTATTCTAGTCAATCAACATATCCCTGTCATACGGGCGAAGTGGAGGGAAAAAATTAATACATAATTACCTAATATAGTTAGTTGCCAAACACCTACATGTAGGGGGGAAAGGGATTGTTAGTAATGGAGACTGAGAATCCCATTGCTAGCAATATACCTAACCAGGTCGACCTCCTAGCGGTTCCCCCTGGGAACTATCATGGTTAATTCCTGATGAATTCATCATGATGGGCTAACTGGTCTGTTTTCATTCTCATTTATCACCCCTCACTGGTGCTCCGCTAGCGTATCTCGTTAGCGCAGACGGAGTTACAATTCCATATTCACCCAAAAAAAAAACATCTACATGTAGGCATATTATATTTTTTCAAGTATATGGACCATTTTTGTTATTTTAACGTTGTAATTTTTAAGAATGTTCACACAGATAAATAACAATAATTATTTTAAACATCGATTAGGTAAGTGAATCCACATTGTAAATATCACTTAATATTTATTCATGTCTATAAATAAAATAAGTATCAATATTGACCAATAGCGATAACATAGGTAATTGCTAACTTTCGTAAATACAAAATGTACGTATCTTAGGTAAAAGACAAATTTTATTCTAAATCGTGAACAACTTTCTTTTCTACATTTTCTGATTAATAATTTGGGATTGGCACTAATGATAAGGTAATATAATACAGTTATTTATTAAAAGGCAAGTAATTATAACTTTATATTTCATTTACATTTTCAGTTGTATCTTCAACAAACTTTTATGTTTACCTCATAGTTGATTGGTAGATAAATAAAACCTATGGTGTTATATTCAAAATGAGCACTTTAATTATACAGGTACCTACGTGAAAGTTAAATAAATAAATAAAATATATTTGTCTATTGTCTTAATTCTGCTCTTATGAAAGATATTTCGCAGATACCTCTAGGAAGTCTTCATGTAGCACAAACCAGGTCTTTGTTCATTTATAATACATACAAATGGATTTATAATCTAACAAATACTAAAGTAGATACAGAACAAGCTGTAGACTTCAAAATAATATTTACATTAAATTTATTTTGACGATATCAATACGATGTAGTCCTCGATTCACTTCTCATACTAAAAATCCTTGGTAATATTTAGTAAATAATGCAGAATTACTAAAATAATCATGTATTTACACAAATTAGACAATAATTAATTACTGAAAAAAATTCTTGGCTTTCGAGCTAAGTAAACCCATGAAAATACCTGAGAGATTTACTAGCCCATCGGCGAAAGTATAAAGGTACGGATTCTACTTAATATCTAAGAGGACTATTGAAATTTGTGACTTTATCCCATGTATTTAAGCGAGATAACTGTATAGTCAACGGCGGCCTTAGGGGGTGGCGAACAGGGCAATTGCCCGGGGCCTCGCGTAACAACTCAAGCAAATCTTAAACAACGAGTGAATGGCATTTTATCTAGTGACAAGTTACAAAAACTTCCTGAATTAGGCATTTTAATCGCGAATGAACAAAATTACCAACACTAAAATATACAAATAAAAAAATTGTAATTCCGTGTGGGAAAAAAATAAATGCATATTTCTTACGGTGCTCGACAGCTCTTAGACGCTACCCTATAGACTTGTCAGTACCTGCCTTGGTAGATTTTTAAAAACAAAAAACCTTATTAAAATATAATTTAGAAAAATGTTAATTAACTAAACTAAAATTCTTACCTCCAGGAAACCTGTGTGGAAATATTCTTCCATGCCTATTGATTAGCCATGGATATAGTTGATAGGACTCCCTTGGTACCGGTGCGGCAGGGTGAGGTGGGGGGTGTGGTGGGATAGGACCTCCAAACCCTTGCTGCTGATGAGCAAGTGCAGCCGCTAACGCCGCGCCTTGAAAGTGCGCAAGGAACTGATGATGATGGCTTTGAGCATCTAAGTATGGCAACCTCTTCAGGTCAGGAGCTGGAAAAACTGCAGGTAATGCACTGGGCCGTAGCAAAGGGCGTGGAGATGGACTTCTAGGGGAGGCAACCGGGGATGGAGAGCCAGGACTCGCAAGTGGCGGCGACGCATGTTTAGGTCTCTCTGAGCCGCCAACTATACTGTCTATACTGAATCCTATTTTTGGCTTCGATGGCACCGCCACCACAGGGGTCGGTGCGAGAGGCATCATGCTTTTGCACACAACGGGTCCGTCACAAAAATATTCACCAAATCTCAGAAGCACATGTTACACAGAGCACAATCCATTTTCGTGACGCGAGTACGCGATACGAACGCCGTGGTGGCGCGCGACCGAATGAGCCCTCCACATTCAATTTCTACCCGACCAGTGGGAAAAAAAAATAACGAACATGGACGGCTGTGAGCCGATTGGTCGACTTAATCCGATGGGTGTTTCTACATGCACTCTTTATTCCGTTATCTGCTTTGCTATTGGCCGAAAGGCGTGTAGAGGTGTTATTTGAATTTCGAAGGCTTTCCGAGTGGGCGGTTTGAGTTAAGAACTTGTGATTTAACCAGTCAAATGGGGTTTTACATCACATTTGTCCGCGATGATGGGGATGTTCGTGCTTTTGAATTTTGTTGGATGTGATTCAATTAAGGCACCGATTGGGTAGGTTGGTATACCTTGGTTTGCTTGTTTTTAGCGTGCCATACGCACGGTGCCCGTGCGTACCACTCGTCCTCCGTATTTGGACTGTAATACTTTTTAATTGACTGTGATGCTTTATTGGCTGAAATGTCGTGCTGTAGACACCTACGTTATAAATTCCCAGAGATTCCGTCGGTGAAAATAAATTATTCCGTACAAACGGGTATCGGACTTGTTCTCGCGTACCAATTTCTATAACTGCCTATTTTGTTGATATTAAAATTATTGTTACCATACGACTACTTTATGGCGTTGATATAATTTTTAATGAAAACCGATAAGATTTAAATTTCACGCAAATTTTACGCCATTATAAACTAAACAGTGTTTGGTAAATAGTTTGATTTTTTAATTAAAATTGTTATTGGCCGCCATCTAAATATGAAACTAATTGATTTTTGTTTTAGTGTTTTGCTTATAACAATGTTATTATTAAATTTATCGTTGCTTTTACAATATATTTTTAATATTATATTATTCTAAACTTTATAAAGTGATTAGCTAACCCGGCAAAAGGTGTTTTACCCTCGACCGCTGCCTGCCAACTTTCCTATCTCTCAAGTTGAAGCGAATAAAGCCCTTTTATAAAACTTCATTAAAATCTTTTGAGTAGTTTTGGAGAGTAGCGTTAACAAATATCGTGATATACCCACAGAGATTTTACATATTAAGATAATTTTTACATTACGTGTATCATAATTCTAAACAAATAATTACAGTAAATAAATACCTTACTCTCTAGCTATCTAGATCCTCATATGCCTGATATTCTGGATCCAATCTATGACTGCAAACCAGGCGAATGCCCAGAGTAGAAAAAATGAAAGTAGAAACAATTGAAGATTTTTTAAAAAGGGCAGCAAAATACCTTTTTGCCTAAAACAGCTAAATTATCGGGTCGGATCGGGCACAATAGATAAAGTTTGAGAAAATAATAACCCACAATACACTAATACTAAATGTACCTAGTATCTGGATGCATTAGGTAACTCTCTTTGACTATTTGCTTACATTGTACTGTATGAATGACTAAAAAAACTTTTAAATTACCTACTACAGCAATAATTTTATTTATTTATCTTCCTATTTAGATAGATTAAATACATACATATCTACTTATCAATATCTACTACCTATCTTAATACTCTATAAAAATATTATAAATTATTATTTAACGTTTAATTAAAAAAAATACATGTGTAATATATTTTTGTATTACATATAGACCAACTTACAAATAACCTGAGTACCTAATACAATGATATAAGTTAAGTAGTTTAATTAAACACGATTAAGTAACCTATATGTATAGTGATTCCATTGTGGCAAACATTATTATTAGGTATATTAAAAAATATTTTGTTTTTACAAACTTAATTGATAAAAATAAACTGAAATAACACTTTCCTACAATCAAAATTATTTTAAATCTACTCTAAGTAACAAAGACATCATACCGAATTTGCAGAATTACCACCTAAAATAAAAAAATAAGTTTCGTTATCAATATCTCTTACTTCATTATTATTTAGATAATATTAAATAATAAAGGAGACTTTTAACTTCTATTATAAACTAAAAATAACTAAAATAAACATATAATAACATAGTATAAATAAATTATATCGAAAATGTAATAAAAATCTGATCCGTATCGTATAGTCTTTTTAATTTCTATATATCGTTTTAAAATATTTGTAAGTCTAGATATAGCAGGACTTTGTAACACTATCTTTAGGCTGGCCATTCCTTTCGCCATAAAGGCAACCTATTTCTCAATCTCGGTCCCAAAGAAGCTCTAAACAAAACTACTGACTGTACCAATAAAGTCACAGAATTTTAGTTTAAATTAAATTGTCTACCTATGCGAGTGCAGTCGATAGAAGTAGATATGTATAATCTAACCTGCAACTTACACAGAACTTGATAGGTACCACATTAATATAAATAGAAATAGGTTGGTACCTAAACATTTACTAAGCAAGAAATAGCAAATTAGTGTTTCTCAAATTTAAATTAGAGAGATTTCTCCATGAGATTAACTGATGGATAAAAAATACCTCAAAACCCTAAAACTGCATCGTTATTCTACAAACAAGGTACAGAACACATAATGGTGCGTATCTGTTCACACTTGTGTATTTTTTTTACAGATTCTCGATATCTTTACTAAATAATCTTTCTCTATGATAGGTGGGTAGGTAGAAACATATGCCCAAGGGCCCAAGCAGGTGTCATAAATTAAGTAACTATTCGATTTAAAATTTTTATTGCTTGCCTCTAAATTTAAAGGTAAAAAAGTAACTACATTCTAAATTGTAAAATATTCTAGATGAGGTACTTAATAATAGCTACCTTTGCATTTCATTAAAATTTGTGTAATCTATTTGATTAAAAATTATTTTAAATATTATAGGATAATGCTTTGAGATTGATTTTTTTTTTTTGCTCTCATTTTGATGAAATTTTTAATTCCAACTTATTAATGGTAATATAGTACCATTTTTTTGCAATAAGAGACGAACAAATACATATAATGAATTATTGTCACGCTAATCAGGTAACTTCACGGCCGTTGTAGCTGTTAAGGCCATCTGCTATAAACAACAGTAGACTTATTCGAAAACAAATAGGTAACTTGATACTTGTAGAATTATTTTCATGTTTTTCTTCTTTTGCACTAATGTATTTATTCATAACTATCATCATATCATCCGTTAACTGTCCACTGCTGAACATAGGCCTCCCCTATAGGGGGGGGGGGGGTTTACCAGTAATTCCACGCTTGCCAGCCGGATAGACAACCGTAGTTAGACTTCGGTAATGTTTTAAGAGAGACGCTGCTGCTCATCCTTCGACCATTAAGTTCTCTTAATCACCTTTTACGACACCCACGAGAAAGAAAGGAATAGCCCATTCTATCTATATCATATTTAATTACTTTCTACAATATACAAGGGATGAAATTAATAGGTATACACTGTACATATTCTTACTCTAACTCTACACGGGGATAATTTAAACGAGATCTAGAAATAAAACATTTTTTCAGCGAGAATGTTTCTAATCGTAAAACTTCAATTAATGTTGTTAAAGAAGAAAAAACGATAGACAAGAGTTCTTAAAACCAGCTTGTATGCATGAGTTATGAAAATAGAAGAAGCAAGAAATACTTGTATAGATATAAAAGTTTTTAATAATTAGTCCTTTTGTGCCTGCCCGTAAAGGTATTACACGTAAACACATAGAACAAAGTGCCGACCGACTTGAAAATCACCGCTCCGTCACAGTGGTAGACAAACCAATTGATCGTATAAATTGATCATGGAAACTCAACAACATCACAGAGATAACTCAGTGAATACTAAGGTTAAAGTTGACTGGAAGAGAATGCTTTTTGCATTAAGTCTTCTATACACATTATATAGTTGTATACTAAAAATTATAGTTAAGTCAATCATTTATTTGTACAAACATAAGTTGATTGCATTACATGATATTAGGTACCTATATACAAAATTAAGATCGCTATGTTCCGCCGTTATTGAGCATACAAATATTACAAAACCCCTCACCAAAACCATTAAATACAATATCGATCATCAATTCAATAAATATAAATCTAATTATTATGTATTGTTAAAATTAGGCATTACAATAATTAATATCACAGTCATGAAAAGTTATGATAAAATTCAACGATAAATTTACTAAAATTGATAAAAAAACGATTCAATTTATTTTATGCCAAGTAATAGGAAATTATAACAACCAAATCAAATATAATATACAAAAATAATATAAAAATTAAAAATTTTATAACTTTGTACAAAGTCATCAGCTGGGGTACCGACCTCTGTCCTACTCGTGTTTCTGCCACCAAGTAGTGGCTGCGTTTCTGTTTGAGCACTAGGATATGGCAATAAAATTACAAGGCATAATATCCTCAAAGATGATATAACATGAAGGTTAGCATTGGTATCATAGAATATTCTATGATATCAATAGTTGTTATTCATGTCTATAGACAACAGTTTTTATTTTTTATCATGTAGGCGGACAGTTTGTTTGTTATGTCAAGGTGCATATAAAATTGATCTTACTTAATTAATTGTCACTTTTATAAAACAAACAATTTTATTTTTAGTAATAATTTAAACAGAGCTGTAAATGCTCTAATAACAAATTAAAAAAATAATCTTGTAGGCAAAACAATAATTGGAGATTTTAAAAGCAACATATGAAGTTGTAGTAAAAAGCGAAAAATTTATAAACATAATTAACTATCAGACCACTTTTTAAATAAATCATTAAAGAATATTGAAAACATAGTATCATAATAAATATGATTTCTAAATATCATACAACAAATTTAATATCCACGTCTATCTGTTTCTCGTTCGTTTCTTTTAAACTACTAATATTCGGGTTACCTATACTATTAATTAAGGATTTTTTTAAGGAAAGTTGGTAGACACAATTTACACACATACGAAGCTAGAGGGCGTTACTAGTAGTTCATATTAAATCAAACTCTACCTCAATACACATAAAAAAACGTGATCAATGGTAGCCTGTATAAACAAAAGCAAAGACCTTAGGAATTACACATTTCACAAGATTACCGACTCGCACATTATCGCCTGATCTGGCACAGGCGTGACTTCATTTGAATAACTGAATAGAGGTTTGGTTCAAACTGGCGGGGCGGGCGTGTTTGGATACCTAATTGTTTAGTATTTGTTGCCGACAGTTTATAAGTAGGTTTAAATTATAAGAAGTTGTAATTGCATGTTTTCGATGCCGACAATAAATATATATGTCATGGAATGATTCTAAAATAAGGTTATATCTAAGTAATGATTCTTAATAATTATTATTTTATGGGCATGCGAAGCTTAAAAATATAGGTAGGTAATAAGAAATAACAAAGAATATATATATATCAATACTCGTATACGATACTGTCCATACACCTTGTGAAAAGAAAAATAATACTTTCAATACCTTAAAACTTGGTCTCTTTGTCTACCTCACAAGAAAATCTATATACATAGAAAATTTTAATGCATTACTGAAGGCTCACAATAAGTTGTAGTAATTGAATGTTAATTCAAGTATGTTTGGAAATAAAGTTATGTAAACAAATATAAATAATTACTATCTAGATATCTAAGTAGTTTTAGAAGCTGGCTGCCTACATAGATATAAGTGTTTTTGTATATAAACGGCTAGTCACAATATTATATATCGTTAATATTGTGAAAAGTAGCACTTGACTGCAGTCCGGATATTCTAACATCGAATCTCAGTCAAACAACTGAACTTTTCAAATTCAAGTTTTTTTTTATTCAACTTAGAACGGCAAACAAGCTGACGGCCTACCTGATGAAAAGTGGTAACCGTCGCCTATAGATATGAGCAGTACCATGGACATAACAGAGTATACTGTTTCGCCCAATGATACCCCCCATGCGTTGCCATTCCTGAGGACTCAGCTGTTATTCCTTTGGAATTTGGAATTCAAGTTTGGAATATTTAAAAATTATTATCACAAAACCTCTCGAATTTAGTATGTTCCACTCTCACACGAGTAGTAGTACTAGTTAATGTTATTTTATTAGACAGAACAATAAATCCATCGATATTATTTGTCCACCATAATCGTGCTGATTGTGGTGGACAAATAAATATTACTTGTCTAACCTACCGCATGCGGTAATGGAGTACAAAACAGTACATTACTGTTGTAAAAGTGTCGTGTTGAATTAATGGCTCGTGTCGTGCCGGTTCGATTCCTGTTGATTGACTGTATAGTGATGTAATTACACTTACACAGTTATTAAAAGTCTTACTTTTCTCCATATATGAGAAAGACAATAAGATTAACTTTTAGTTTCGCGTTGCATGTTTTACTCGTTGAGTAGAAGAAAAAACTTCTGCCTCGGAAGTAGACAGAGCACTGTTAGATTAGTATCTAATAAGTGCATGACATAATATCTATTTTTTTACAGATAACAATAGGCACCTAATAAACTCTCATGAAGCTTTTATCAAAAAAGGGAACGCCTACTTGCCTAAGTATAGTCAAGTCAAGTCAACTCAACTAACAATATTCATAATCGATTAAAAATCTCAAATCTGCTTACGTGGATCGAAACAACAATCATATCGATAAAATCATTAAATCGTTACATCACTAGGAATCAATCATAAAAATTAGACTCAGGAACAATGGCGGTGTGTGGGCGACGCGGGCGGTCCTACATTAACAGTATGAGCTCGACTCCTGTTTAGGTCATAATTATCTATCGATATGAGGACTAATAAGTGTATCCCTACTTAAAGCTATATAATTGTGTCTAATATATTATTAATACATTGCCGAAATAAAATTTAAAATCCAAAAAATACATAATATATCTACATAATTTAAATAATGGATTCTTATTATGAATATTTTATTTGAGTACGCCAAAATGTCGACCCTATATAGCAAAGATTTATAAATTTTCAGTACTTTCTTACTAGCTGCAATGTAGATACTTTATAGGTATCTATTTACCGAAAAAGTGTCGGCTGTATCCAGCGATGGAATAAAAAAGAAAAATTTAACACTCACCTACTTAATTTTCACCATGTAGTCCCGGAAAAAAAATGAACCACCCCTTCCTTTCCTGTGGATTTCGTAAGAGACGACTAAGGGAGCTTAATGATCGAAGAATGGCCAGCAGCGTCGCTCTTAAAACATCTGCAAAGCCTTATTGCGGTTTCCAACCCGCCCACAAAGCATACCAATTATTGGCAAAACTCCCATTTATGTGGGAGACCTATGTTCAGCAGTGGACAGTTAACGGCTGATACGACTACACAGTTTGCATTCCTTATGGCAGTTTACCATTGGCGGGATTTTGTCAGTAGTTGCCACGCTTGGCTAACGAATTGGTAACCGCAGTTTACTTATGGTGATGTTAAGATGCTTAAGTTATTTGTTAAGAGGAACACTGCTGTTCATCCCTCGACCAATAAGTTTCCTTAGTCGCCTTTTATGACACCCTCGGGGAAGGAAGGGATGGCCCTTTTTAAACCGGTAGGTATAGGAGCCATCTTATTTATTACATATTTATATATTACTTACTACAAATATATAATACTTATACTACATATTACTTACTCATGTTGTATTAGTTTAAAGGGTATCCCACCTATCAAGGACCGTTACATTGTTTGCCATTTTTAATTTCAGGTTGTCTGTAAGAGATTGCTTTTAGCGATAAGCTCGCCTTTTGTATATGCACATTCTGTATAAATACTCCTTGTATACATATCTACTGAGCGCAATAAAGAGTTTATTATTATTATTTCATAAAAAATGTGCTTATATTTAAATAAAATTTCATATCCCTCTAGATCATAAATAAAATAATACAAAACTGCACTACTTATATAGACGTTTTATTCAGAGTCATAAGAATAATGTGGCTGGAAGGGAATAAAGTTGGTTTAAACATTAACTACGGTAGGACAAATTGATTATGTTAATATAACCGCACCAAGGTGCCCTTATCTACCATTCAGTAAAGACTCTCTTTGTCAGTACAAATGAACACGAGCGCCAAATAGCTTTATCTTAATTGCGTTGAAAAAGGGCGCAGACAGCATTAACATTAGTCTTTGTAAGTAATAATAAAATTTAATTAATTACCAGCTTAAATCTTTATAGCTGCAGGCATATAATTTAAATATTTATAAAAGTGTTCTTTATGAACTTTATCAATCTTAAATATATTTATTACTAATATTTTTTTTAATTAAGGAGAAGAAACATTAAACATAATCACTATGTTATAAAAGTCGGCACTGTCCTTATATTGACGAAACTGGAAAATGAATCTAAGCAAACACCTAATTGGTTGCATAGATAGAACAGTACAACACAATAAAATAACTAAATACTTATTCATAGTATTGTAATTACAACTATTTGTAATATGCTTCTATCCAAAATATCGACATCGATAGATATCATAAACTAGCTAGGTACTACATAATATCAAATTTTCAAATCCAATAAAATGGTTGCATATCTTACAGAAACGCGGACCAGCCTGGACCCTTAATTTAAAAAGTACGTTTAGAGAGTCTAAGGATAAGAGATCTTTAAGCTGTAGAAAAACACTGAAGAAGCCGGCTAGTGTATCTAAGTATTTAGTATCGACATCGATTAATTTAAACATCGAATACTGTACAGCCATTTTGTTAAACATGGCATTTACGAGCGGCTGCGCGCCGCTCTTGCCATTTAATGTGTTCGATATTAATTTAATATTTTGTAATTGCTGTTTTTACTTCCGTGTGTGGTTAAATTAGAAATTATTTTCATTTTTATTTAATTAGTTATATGTTTCACAAATCTATATGTAAAAAGATAACAGATAATAATATAATGTACGATTAGGAATGTAGCTATTTGATTCACATGCATAGATAAAAAAAATATATCAGTAGGTACCTATCCGAATTTAGATAAAATTAGCTTACCTATGGAATGTTTAGCAACTACTTTCTACCAATCTTGACATAAACATCACAAAATATTGATAACAATTCTCGCCGAAAATATATTCTTTGAAAGTACATAAGTAGGCAAAATATGTAGTTTAAATATTATATTTTCGTTAAAAATTGCTGTTCTCGCCCTCGAATTGGGGACCGGTAAACAACAGAGGTTGCCGGTTCGGAGGCCAACCACATGCCCATTTGTTGCAGTATCCGACCGTTCATTTACCTTCCTAATGCTCCTCAAATATTGTGTCTAAATTACGCCAACCATGTACCCTCTTGTATAGGCATTCCGTCACCCGTATCCAATAGCGAGGATGCCTTAAATACCGTACCGCAAACCATAAAAAAAAACATACCCACACAGTAGAAGAGTGACTGCGCACACTAAAAGATTCGCGGATTCATATCTTAGTACTTCATACCTACCTTAACTTAGCTTATTCGTGAAGAAATGCATTTGTAGACTATAAAGAACATCAACGCAATATAAATTGTTGTAATGGCAATCCTCACGTTTGAACCACATTACCTATTTACCATCAAGTAGAATGTAATCGCTTTGATTAGCCTCTATAATAAAAAAAATTGTGTAAATAGAAACATTACAAAAAAATATTTTTTTAATTAAATAATTGGATAAATATTTACCTACAAAATGATACAAAAAAAACATACATAGATATTCTGTATGATTATATATCTATTATTAGGTATACCTCAGAAATGCAACTTTTTGTTTTCTTGTTGTGCAGGAAACAAGAATGTTTACATTATATGCAAGTGCCTATAATTTTATATTTACTTGTCAACAAGTAATTATGTCCTTTTATTAATCGATATAGCGATAAACAATAGAATTTATTAATTTTAAAACGAGTTGCAAAACTAATAGACTGTAGTGGAAAATTAAAATATTAAGTTAATAACAGCATTTATAATCTACCTATCTATATGTAGGTTATAATAAAACAGTGTACCTACGACATTAAATACCATTCATTGGTACCTATATAATTATACATAAGTTATATATAGTTATAACACCTACAAGATATGTTCATAAAACTAAACAACTTTCCCTAAAGAGCGTAAATCGAAATCATATAATATTTTTCCACGATTTCAGTACTATTAACCCAGTATAGACCTATCTACAATTTACATAAAGATCTTACATGGATAACGAAATATCCTTCTGTACTTCTCAAATAAAACGTTAATACTATGAACATTACATAATAGATATTCAGCAATTAACCCTTCATCGCTGCTCCCTATTCATTAGTTGCCTTGCCTGTTATTACCTTTTTACTTACGGAACTCTAATAGCACAAATAATATGATGAGCAACAAACGCTCATTATAACGAGTTGAAGCCCCGGGCTACATATAAATAACCTAACCAGCATTCCCCTACTTATTTCTGTTTGTTAATTCCTTTAATTACTCCCAGCCAACTCGAAACCGTCAATTATTCTTCGAAAAATAAACAAAGAAATGCCAAACTACGAGGTCTAACTACTTATTCTTAATTACTTTTAACTGAGACGTAACTCAACGTTGAAAGTAGGTATTTAGCGGACTTATCTTTCCTTATAGACGTTGATGTATCGCTGCTTGAAACGGAACGTAAGTACTTTTTAACCCACCATGTTTGATTTCGTATACAAACGGTCATTTGTGGCCCTTTGACATGATCATACAACGTTTGTATTACTTAAAAGGGCAAATAAACTGATACCAAACTAAAAACAAAAGCAAGATATAGTAGTAATAGGTAAACTGCACATGGCATCCTTTATATTTTGCCGATCTTGAGGACTTAATTGGTCAATAAACAAAATTATACAAGAAATTTTTGCTCAGAGTTTAAATTATTTTCTTAAAATGGTAAAAGAAATTTCTGATTTTAATATATAATTGTTCTTATATTCTATAGTTATCGTATATAATATTAAAACTAGTATAAGCTAACGCTGTGTGTAGCAATTAACGGTGTACAATTAAAAAAAAATAGTTATAATTACTTAGCTTATTATAGTCAATGTAATGTGAATTGTATTACTGTTGCTGTGCCTAAATAAATGCATATGATTTTCGTTGATTATTTTATGATTTAAGACAATTTTAAGTAAAATTTCAAAATTGTCAATTGGTTTTTATTATGTATGAATGTGAAGTAACAGATCTTTCCCTGAATAAATTATAATCCACACAATAGCAATATTTCTTGCAATTTTTTTTTTTTGCATAGTTGTACGTTACAAGAGAATAAAGACAAAAATTATGATAACTTATTGCTATATTGGTAGAAAATAAATAATAAATTACTCGCCAATTTGAAGTATTACTTCAAATTATCTTGAATTACAAAATAATCAAGAAAAATCAAAATTCTCGGTTCTAGCGCCATCCCGTACCTACTTCGTGTACAATTTTGTTTAGTGACCAATCACAGTGATACAATATCTAAATATAAAACCTTAAGGTGTTATATTTAGATATTGTATTTGAAATATCACTTATTTACGGCAACATTGAATAAGGCAATGGTATCAGACAGTTGACATAAAACTATACCAATAAATAAACAATTTCAATGAGATAAAAATGAAATGGCTGCACTTTTATTGAACAAAGGCAAGTGACAAGAAAATGATGATATACAAGCCCTATAGATTGCCAAAAGAATTGTGTAATTCGGTTCAGATTTGGCGACGCAATCGCTTAACATACATTAGTCGCAAAAGAAAATGAGAACTTCAACATTGAGAGTTTTGGAACTCGCTTAAAAATGCCTCTTACTATTCCATATAGGAATGTTGTGTGTGTATTTAATATTCATTTCTATAAACTAATTTATTAGTTAAACTCTTTGTTAAACTACACCTAAAATGTGGTAAAAATGACCGCCATCATTTTTAAGCCAGCCCGGCACTGTATTAATAGCTGTCGACTTCTACCGCGCTCGTCCGAGCAAACCATGTAATTAGGTGGTTATAAAAAGTTTAGGCGATTAATTGTGGTGCATTGTGTACCCAAAGTGGTGTGTTAGTGTGTGTTAAATTAATATTTATTGTTGACATTCCGTGCCGTGAGCCTGGCCAGTATTTAGACGTTGTAAATTTTAATTCATTGTCGCTTTTTGGGATCCCTTAGAGATTATTTTGTTCTTATTGTTTAGAGTTAGTAAATATATATTAAAATATAGATACATAATTACTAGTAACAGTGTATATTACGCGACAATTATCTTCTATGTTACTACATTTAATTTGAGTAGGTGTATTTTTGTTCATTCTAATAAAATCTACCATGAGGTTAGTAACACCACACCCCGGACACTTAATAAAATATGCCATGAGCTGTGATTGTCACAACTACAGAAACAAGTAATCTATGTGCATGTGACAATGTATGCGTAGTTAGAATTGACGCGGGAATAAATACACGCTTCCATATATTGTACAATGTAAATGGAAGTTGTGACTTCAAAAAAGCAACGCACTGTAAAACAATTAGTCGAATCTATAGAAAAAAAAATAACAAAAGTGTACTTCAATGAACACTACAAATTATTTTCGTACCAATGTTTCAATAAGATTATTTTACATATATTTAGTCACAATATTGTTACTGATATGAACTAAAATTAGATTATTACCAATATTTCAGTTTGTCTTAGTAAATCACTGTTACTATTCACTAGTATGAATTTTATTTATTATAAAGGGCTGTAAATTACCGGGTAACTTGTTCTTAGTAATAACAGTGTATAAATAATCACAGGTGTCACAGTATATTCTGGGAGGTACATAATATTTTTATGTGTATAAGACATAGTTATCATTTTTAATTAGGTGGACTAATTTATTATTTTCTTAGTTGTCTAAATGATCGCTTCCAAAAAAGTACAAAGTCAATGCGACGCAATAATAGTCGATTTCGAACTTTAAATTTTCAATAACTAGCTACATCTCGTTTTCATACCTTGCAAATATTATAACATCTATCCTTCTCTGATGTCGGCGGCTACTGAAGCGTAGACTAGTAGTGACATCCATTAGATTATGATAACTAACGCGTATTTGGGAAGGAGTGAGGTCAGATCGCAATGGGCGGCAGGGAGTGTCCATACTGTACATTTAGTACTATTACTTATACTGTAATAACACTATGTGTCTGTTTGTTCCCTGCTGCTCGTCTAAACAGGCCTCAGAACCCCATACTACCCAGGTAGATAAACTTTTTAAAAAACCGCAGGGCAAAATTACAATTTTATGATACGAATGACAAACATATCAACAAATAACTTAATATATAATTAAATGTTCATACATTTTTTTAAATATTGAAACAAGCAAAGTGCCTTTTAACCCAGTACACCTATACTTAATTAAGTACCTCTCAGTCACGTAGCCTTATGAAATAATGATCCCATAACACTACACTCGACCAATAACTATATAACAATAAAACAATAACGAATTACAATAACGTTACGATAATTAGCCGCTTAGATTTCGTGACCTCATATAGCGTGCTTGGGGACCATTCAGCAACGACTAATTAGCAATTCAAACAAATTTAGCTTAATAACAACAACTAAACTTGGTACCGATCACGTTTAACGATAATTAATACCTTCCTAACTAGCTGTGCTTGTAGGTCAGCCAATCTCTTTTTTCTTTTTGTATTTTATAGTCAAAATTACCAAAAAAAAAAAATCGTAAACTTTCTTCATCATCATCATTTCAGCCATTATCCGTCCACTGCTAAACATAGACCTCCTCCATAGACTGCAATAAGGAACAGTCCCGAGCCACCTGCATCCACTGACTCCCTGCAATGCATTTGAGGTCGTCACTTTATCTAGTGAGGGGTCGTCCTACACTGCATTTGCCCGTACGGGGTCGCCACTCCTCTCCGCTCTTTAGGGAAAGTTGTTTAGAACCTTTCTTCCCCATCGGTTGTCGGTTCTTCTATGTGACCAGGCCATTGCCACTTCAGCTTGCTTATCTTTTGGGCTATGTCAGTTACTTTGATTCTATTACGGATATCCTCGTTTCGGATTCTATCATGCAAAGAAACTTCGATCCTATATCTATCCATAGCCCGCTGAGTAATTTGAAACTTTTGCATCGTGTAAAACCATGTTTCGGTTCCATAAGTCATCACTAGCAACACGCACTGGTTAAAAGTCTACGTCTTTAAACTTTGAGGTATTTTGGATGCAAAAAGGAGCATAGTTTTCCGAATGCTGCCCAGCTGAGTTGGATTCGTCAGTTGACCACTAGGTCGAAATTAGACTTATCCATTCGGAGAACTTGTCCTAGATATACATATGTACTCATCGACATCTTCGAGCGTATTGTTCTCAATCGTAACCGGTATAGATTATGGACGTTAGACATGATTTTAGTCTTGATCATGTTCATCTTAAAACCTACCTGTTAAGAAGCACCATTGAGGTAATTCAAATTATTGATAGTATAAAACTTTGAAATAATCTACCTACTTTCATAAAAACCGCAAACGCGGTACCAATTTAATAAATCGAAATCATATAGAATATAGTAGTAGAATCCGATAATATATACTTGCATTTTTAAGAATAAAACCCCAATATTAGCTTATAAACAAAATATGTCTATGTAAAGTACTTTGTGTTAATCATTTACCGCGTCTATAAAAACGGACAACTGATTGACAGCTTACTATTTTGACAGTGACAACTAATACTTTTAGATGTCAGTCATATCATATGTCATTGTAATTTGTTGTCAATTTTCATTAACAGCAATCTTATGTTTATTTTTACCTTCTTGTTTAATCCTATTTTATCAAAAATAATGATAATACAGCATTATAACGTAATTACGTGACATAACATTAATATTAAGGACATAAATTCAATGGGTAACCGACTCACTTGCTCAAAATGTCTCATGATATGTTTAGTAGCAACATTAATTATAGGTTGCTATTTAGCATCTTTTCCAATTCATTCTGGTAAGGAATAGAATACAGAAGCTTTAAATAAGTATTTATTATTTTCTTTCATTAATCAATGCTATAATGATCCTATTCTGTCTATATTTTTCGCAGATTTGCCAGCTTTGCCTAAACCCGCGAAATATGAAAAAGTTTTAAATAAATTACACAAAAAGCACTTAGCGGTATTAGTGCCATTTAGAGATCGTTTCGAAGAATTACTGGAGTTCGTGCCGCATATGTACAGCTTTTTAAACAAGCAGAAAATACCTTTTCATATATTCGTTATTCAGCAAAAAGACAGCAATCGATTCAACAGAGCTTCACTTATAAATGTTGGTTTCCTCTTCACAAAGAATGATTTCGATTACATTGCAATGCATGATGTTGACTTATTACCAATAAATGATGATTTAAAGTATGATTATCCTGAAGATGGTCCTTACCACATATCTTCACCAAAGACTCATCCAAAATACCACTATGATACATTTATAGGGGGTATTTTATTAGTAAAAAATGAACATTATGAATTAGTCAAGGGTATGTCAAATAATTATTGGGGATGGGGATTGGAAGATGATGAGTTTTATGTGAGATTAAAAGATGCTGGATTGACTGTAAAAAGACCAGAAAATATTGCAACTGGACCTGAAAATACTTTTAAGTGAGTAAAATTCTATCTTTTTGTTAGATATCTATTTTAAGTATATAATATACTTTTTACTTACTGCAGTTACTTTAACATTTAAAAATTAATAAGAATTTTAAAGGTTGAATACAGTGTAATGACTTATTCTCTCTACATATAAAATAAACACTAACTGGTAGTTGGTTTCCCAATGCATAGCAAAGATTACTAGCTCAGAAACTTTTGATTTTTACACATTATAGGTTTTAAGCCATTACTAGATCTCTTGAAATAACAAGTTATCAAAATTGTATTCTTATATTTCTACAGTCACAAGCATTCACTAAGGGTTTCTTGAAAATGCCCAAAAGAATGTACTACTAATAATAAAAGTAATACTGCATTATATATTAGCGTAGCCTTTCAACTTTTAAATTCATCTGCTATTTTACAGGCATATACATGACAAAACATACCGTCGGCGCGATATGCGTAAATGCTACAACCAACGAGAGGTTACGCGCCGCCGTGACAGAGTCACAGGACTCCATGATGTCGCATATAAGCTGTGGAGTAGACATAATGTGACAATTGATAGTTTGCCCATCACAGTACTTAATGTAGAGCTATTATGTAACAAATCTGTAACACCTTGGTGTCAGTGTCCTGACCCAGTGAAAGTAAAAACTAAATAATAACCAGATAATCACCAGTGGTTATATCTTAAACTAGGTATCCTAGTTTATATATTGCAGTTGTGACACCTAGACTGGAGCCAATTTAAAAGGTTATTTTTTAAATTATCCCAACTGAAAAGTAGATTATACATTTAAACAATGTGCCTTACCACCAAGGTCATCTAATAAAGAGTATTAATAATGTAAAATTTGATTTCATGAACCCTACTAGCAAAACAATAAAAACTACCTGAAAACAGGAAGTTCAGTGTATTACATTACATTTTTTAGAAGCAATTTTTAATGTAATCAATATTTTATTACATATATGCCCTATGGTCCTGGCATAGAATAGGCCACTCCTTCTTTTTCTGTAGGTGTCGTAAGAGGCAACTAAGGGAAGGGGAGGAGATGGGCAACAGCATACTTAAAACATCTCCAAAACCTAACTATGGTTACCAAGCGTAGCGACTATGGCATAAACCCCCAAAGAGGAGGCTTATGTTCAGCCGTGGACAGTTAAAGACTGATATAATGATGATGATGAAGTATTTTATTGTAAAACATATTGAAAAATATAATCATAAACAAGATACAGCAATATTTATAAATTTATTATTGAATATGTGACACATAAACATATTATGCTTGTCAACTCTCATCAATCTTTTTAATATAATTATTGGGTGGGAATATATAGATAGCTCTTACTTTACAATAGAATTGGCCATTGATATAATTTGTTAAACAAAAAAATAATGATTTATTAAATAGTGCCACTGAATGAGAAAATATCTACTGTTCATCAGTGCCACAAAAATTAAGCGTATACACTATAAATATAGCAACTGCAAACTATACTAGTCACTAACGACTTCATTATACTCTTATAATTTTTTATAATAATCTGTTATTATCACATACTAAGAAAACGTGGTAGTGTTAATAATTGCTAATATATAATGCTGTAACACATGGATGGACAATGTCGCCTTATATAAGTAAGGATTGTTTTGCGCTGTTTTGTTACTGAACCCCAAAAAATTATTTATGCGAACTGCTAAAATAAAAATAATGTATTAAAATCCATTTTCCACATTTCAAATTTGTACATAATTTATTGAATATCTTTTTATTTTTTACCATAGAATTTGTAGTATGTATTTTGTTCCGCCATCAAAAAGGATTTTAAATATATTTGTATTTATCTAAGAAAAATTGAACTATTTCTTAACAGTATTTTTTTACTGTAACAAACTGTAAATATTATCTTTAAGTGTTGAAAACTACTGCCTCACTCATTATATATAAGAATATGTTTGCTCTAAAATAAACTTCATAATCTTGAGACAGCACTGAGCCTACTGAAGTACAAGCCTACAAATAGTTTGTATTTTTATTTACTGAGAAATTCTTAAGTATACCAACTTTATATTTTTATATTCTATTAGATCTTTTAACAGTAGTCATTAATTAATTTGAAACAAAATAGAATGTCCACCACATTCTATTATTATATTAATCTACCCTTTTTTAAAGGCGATAAAAAATTAAGACAATAACTTACTTTATACCTGTTTTTGTTTTAAAATTTGTATTGAGATATTCATTCCTAACACCATTTTTGTAGTTTTTATTTTATAGTTTGAATAAATAATAAATTACTTATCTAGACTACTGTTTTAATTAAAACTTTTGGATCACACTGTTATAAAAATTGTTGAAAATAAAAATCATTATGTAAATAAAATTTTAATAAGCATTTCAAATGCTCATTTATTGGTTACAATTGTTAGATTGTAAATAAATAAATCCTTTTGAAATAAGAACCATACATAGACATAAATAATTCCTTCACAAATATAATATTTACTACAAGTGAATGACTTTGTTCTAAATATGTATGGATGTACACGAAATATGAATTCAAAAATATCAGTCAAATTTACCCTTAGAACATTTATACAATAATGAGGCGATTCATTATTTTTTTTAAATATGTAACTTCTAATTGCTCAACTGATTTAACAATGTTTTTCTGATTTATAATTTACCGAGTACATCTCATGTTTAGACATCAGTCACGAATCGGATTATGTTAAATCTCCATCCACAAAAAAATATAAATATCACATGTGTGTACATCATTAATGTATACAATGTTCTAAGTGTTGATGAATTGCTGCAGTTTTTATTTAATTCGATACAGTCCACGGGACAAGAGGCAAACGGATTTATTGTGATGTCGTTATCGCTAGCGAGTCCATGAAATAATAATACAGTGACATTTCGCGTCTTATTTTTTCTCATGTGAACATTAATCAAAACGATTCTATCAAAGGATTCCGTTTCCCTCTTGCCTAAAACGACTAGTTGACTAATGAACATATTATGTTCCAAATCTTATTTTCTAATTATCTGTTCAAGACATTTAATTTGAGCGTCTCTAAATGTTAACATGTGATACAGAAACATACTCATATACAAGCGATAATAGCTATCTCCATGATGTGTATTTTTATGACATTCAAATTGAAATGTACTATGATACATTATACGTCAAACGATGGCGCTGTAAAATAAAAAACTACAGATTTGAAAATGCTAGGTATCACTAAAAAATATGAAATACACCTAGTTACAAGAAATTTTATTTTAAATATAGGGTATTACATTTATTTTAACAGATGGTACATGTGTTATATTATTTTTCTTATTTTAAATGATTTATTATTATAGTAGGTATTTGATAAATTTGTAATAATATAAATAACATTGCTACTTAACAATAATAAAAATAAATCTATATTACAACCCAGAAATCTTAACAAATAATAGAGGAACAGTATCCCACCCATACAAATTAATTTACCTATACAAAATATTCTTACTCGATAATTTTAACTGGATTATAGAAAACGTCGTTGCCGGTCATCGAGTACGCTTCTATCAATATTTATGCTTCAAATAACAATTCCAATCTTACTGATATATAATTCAAAATTAGATTAAAACTAAAAATAATAAAAACTGATTTTAATAAAAAAAAAATAAGGTTCGCAATTTCAGTTTACAATAATTTTAAAGATAATCGATACAAGCGCAATATAATATCGTTGTAAAACAATATAAGTTCTCAAATTAGGATCTCAAAAATTATACTGAATATGAAAAACCAGAATGTTCTGGAACACAATTCAGCACCAACAAATGTCACTAGAAAAAAACCTAAATATTAACAAATACAACAGATAAATTTATTCCCAATACAATATTGATTGAATAGTCAAAATACGCCTCCCGTAAGAGTGATACCATCTGTATTATCCATCAAATATTAAACAAATTTTTAAATACCTATTTCTTTATAATTTATTATATAAAAAATATCTTTACAGTGCACTCAATCTGTACTTAATAAAATTTCTAATAACATATTATAATAACAGAATTTTAGTATAATTAAAGTAATAGAGCGGCAATAATAATAATATTTTATGGAATATTATTCAGACACGTAAAAAGCGCAATAGGCAACAATTAGTTATTTTTATTTTTTATATTATTTATATTCCAGTTAAAATATACAAGAATATTTTTTTGTGACACAACATTATGCCAGACCTTAAAGTAAGTACATATTTAATATGTATAAATGCTCAAAATCACACAACTACCCGCCTAGCCATAGAATTGCATTTAATGACTTTTACGTTTTTCTAATCTAATGTAAGAGGCCGAAATTTATTACGGCTTCATTAAAAATAATAACTAAATACCTATACATCTACATATTTATTCGGTTCAAGAATATTTAATTTTCATTAAGGATTTTAAAGAATGCCACCACATACTTATTTACTGAGAAAATAGAGAAAAAAAATGAATATGCCTTATTATATTATATAAAAAAGCATGTTTATGAAGGTAAAAATTGGGCATTACTTGCAATAAACAAGCATATTCTATAATTTAATGGACCCTTTCATTAATGCTGTACTAAGAATGCAGAATAATGTTTTCATGCTTCTTTACAAGATCTTGTCTCTTTTAGAAGAAGCTTAACGAAAAATAAATATTACTATTAAATATATGTAGATAGGTACCTACTTTAATATGTAATTTACAAAACTTTAAATTCCATGATTTAATTTATCTTTATATTCAAATCAAATTATAAATATGACACCGTGATTATATTACTTTTCTTTTTTTAATCATAAATCTTGTAAATAAATGGATACATAACAATCTACAAGAAGACATCATTGCAATGTATGTATGTACTCTAGAGAAACGAAAAATAAACCTTTAGGTATATACGATACGGTTATTATTGTGTGTTAAAGTTTACACAACCACGCGTGTGAATATAAAAAAAAAAACAGCATTGACCGATATCTTGTACTAAACAAATAAGTAGATTAATTTGCCTTTAGAGTTAGATTTAAAAGAAATGTACAAACGACAATATAGAACAACAAATTGCTCTATACCTTGGTACAACACAACACAGCAATATATTTTTCATCATTATCATTTGAGTCATATGCTTGAATCAACTGACCAAAATGCATTATAATAGTAAGTACATAGTTGTCGCTATTACTATATTAAAACATCGATAAGCTTGCATGCATTAAAAGGAAGCAAAAGTTCATTATTTAATTATATATCGAATATATTTCAAGGGCATTATTTTATATTATTTCATATTTAATGTGTCAAGGTTCGTCACTGGATTTCGACTTGTTAGGTACGTCGCTATGAAATTGGATACAATATTCTCTATATAGCACGGACACTACACAATGTCAATGAACGTGCTACATTTTTACGTTAATTTTATTTATTCGCAGACTCCCATATACTTTTGCACGATCTAAACCGTTTTCCTATTTTTTAAAAAAATTTATAGGCCGCGCTTGTCTCTCTTTTATAGCATAGCATGGAAATGCATAATTTCATAATACATATTTCATGCCTATTTTATTTGAAGGATAAAAATATGCGCTGAGGAATGTCTAACAAGTCTTAAAAGTTCCCGTTCCTGAAACTAGTTGAATATTTTCGACATAATTATATAATACATAATTATTTATTTAAATTTAAAAATAAACATTTTGGATAGTTGCAGTGAAGGTAATCAATGGAATTAGAATAAGGGCTGTCCGTTGCTGTTTCGGTGGTTAAGGCTTGATTTTAAACTGCCCACATTTTACCACATTGAAATCTAACATAGCAAGATGCGAACCAACTGCAATTTCTAGGATTAATCTAATCCAGTTTTTAAACTTCGTTCAAAAAGTGTTTAAAATTCTAAATTAATCAATTTAAATTAAATCCTTGAATTTGCTTTTAGCGGTATAATAAATGTCATGTAGATGAAACAAAATTATGGCTCCGCCACATTTTGCGTTCACTGACAAAACATGTTTAAAAATTTGATTATTATTATTAATTAGTAGTACTCTGGAGCCTACCTTTCCTAATATCAGCAGGCATGGAATCAGTACATAACCACGATTACATTGTTGGTAATTATAATAAATTTGCAATTTAATAATAAAACAAATATACCAATTTTATAAACATGCAAATATATGACTAACACTAGCAACATTAATATTCATAATTAAACACTAATAAACCATGCCATAATTTAAACAGAACTTACCATGTCTGGTTGCCTGTATTTCAGAAAGATTAATAACTACTAATAACGGCAAAAATATTCTTGGAAGTGTACAAATCACTAGTTGCTGTAACTATCTAAAATACAGATTACTAGTTAAGAAGCTTATTCTAACATGGTGTTTAAAAATGAACTGCAGACAATTTAACGGTATTATAAAAAAAAGTAATATTTATTATGAAATTGAAAAGATGCAGGCACGCGATAGAGAAGAGGTAATAAAAATTATACTAATTAAAATACATATGTTATTATTAACCTAATTTTTAAGTCACAAAGGCAAAGACATAAGTCGACAACGATCTTTAGTGTAGGCAATCAATGTTAATAATACAAGGAGCAGAAAAAAAACTATAAAGAATTTACCAAAAATAAAAAATTGTAATATAATTTTAGTTACTACACTGAACGGCCGCACCAAATATTTGCAGTTAATTTTTACGCAACATGTACCTATATGTAACATTTTTTTTATTTAAAAACTAAATTGAAACTAAAAACCGTGTGTCGAAACATATTATAAATTATAATTAGATACACTTCTATTATTACAGTGTTAAACATTAAGCATTATAAATTTCTAAATGCATAAATGACATCTAAAAATATTATTCATTTCTAAATATTAGGTCGAAAAATTTATATTCCCGATAGATTGAATCAACAGAATTCGAGCCCCCATTTTTCTGCTGTCCCAGCCGATGCTATCCGTATTGTAAACACGAAACACTGTTATTAATTCTGACGTGGGCGTTATTTACAATTATTTTACAACTAATCTAGCAATCTAGCAACAAGAATAGTACCCCTTTCTATGCTAGCTATTTACAAAAAAGGTTAAATGCATAATAATAAATCTATTTTAACTATTGATTTTCTCTTCTTATTATATATAAAATTCTCATACAATGTTGCAAAACACTAGTAACTAGTTGTGTTTATGTGGTTTCAATTTTTATGGATCAAACAGTAAATGGGTAACTACTAGTTTACCTATGCTCCTGCATTGCAGTAGGAATACACAGTATTTGACGAGACTTAGCTAAACATAATTAAAAGCATAGTATGTACTTACTCTCAGTTACTAGGAATGCAGTGGGCATATACAGTAATGAGATGCTATTTCGAATTCTATTGGATCAATTATCAAGAGACTACATATTTCAACCTAATGTTTAGTATTCCCAAAATCAAAAATAAGTATGTTTTATTTGTTTTAGTCTCACTACATATACCTACAATGGGCACACGGCTTGAATATAGTAGTATGTATGGCACGTTCCAATGGGAATGAGAGCAAATGTAAATAAATTGTATAAAAGTTTACCAAATTTGATAAACATTTAAAACAAATTCATACAACATATAAATATATAACAAACAGAAATATGTAACATCATGTCTTTAAAATTAATCTATACATTTTAACAGGACCAACACCTTTATATACCTACACACCAGTGGTGCTCTAATATAGTGATGCACTTAAATTTAATCGTTTTACATAATTTACCGCAAAATAGCAATAAATTCCTTGTACTACGATACAAATTTCATAGTAGGAGAAATATTCTACAATCGCTAAAACAAGAGGTATACTTTCAAAACGAGAGACAACGCTTTTTGACATTTGTGCTTATAAAAGCGCCAATTACCACTTTCCATCAAATGACCACTAATTTTCTGTTCCTGCAGTAATAGAGTGCATAAACGCTGTTAATATAAGTAAATGATGCACCTATTGACAACAATTTTATTCACAATTGCTCTCGATTCCATTGGAACGAAAAATAAATAAAAAAATCTTTAACGTCAAGGTGGCAGCGCGTGGAGCCCGCTACGGCGACTGGCCGTCGGTTCGCGCGCAACATGTCAGCTACAACGGGCAACCGCTTCCCTACACACATAACCATCACGTTAGCAACCAAAGACAGAATAGGGAAGGTGGAGAGGACTAGGAAATCAGTTGTGTAACTACGTATATATATTGGTGCTCTAAAACCAGATAGAAATTTCATTGATGTTTTTTTTTTATTATATTTTCATCAAAAAAGCTCCGTACGGCCCTTTAATTACAAAACTAGAAACACAACTGATTTAGTGGACACGAGCTATTTCATACCATACACTGCAAGCCCAAATAATATAAAGGCCTATTCCGCTATCAAATATATACAATATAAATGTTTGAATCAGAAAGATAAAAAAAAAAGTGATCTCGCTATATTATTCTTATGCCATATATGAGATTGTTAAATCAAAATTAATATTGCAGAGATAAGTTTCATAAATTTCGAACTTAATTTTTTTCTCTAATTTTATATATTTTACATAAACATTATATTCTTTCAAGTTATATTTCTATGCTTCCAAGTTATATGCGAGGTTTTATTATTTAGGTATATATATATATATATATATATATATATATATATATATATATATTTTTATATTTTTATTTAATCTAAGAAATACTGTATTAATAAAGAGGTTGCATTTAAATAAATTCATCCAAAACCTAATGTTACAAACATTACGCTAATTTTAAATATCCAAAGCAATATTATAAAAAAAAAAAAACAAAAAACTTTACAAAGACACACAAACATAACTGTAACCTGACCGTGATTTCAAATTTATCACCTTATTACAAACAAACAAAAAATACGATACCTTTTTTAATAAAAATGGGTATTTAATGATTGAAAATAATTAAATAACGAGCACTATGTTTTATAAAAAAAGATATCTGTCTGTGAATGAATTACATTTAGTATCAACATTGCTATTAATCAGAGACTATATATTTTAGTATCGATAATAAAATTAATATATTACTCTGCTTTCACTCAAACAAATCACGATCAAGTTTTAAAGAATCCCAACCACAACTTACTAGATATACCTATGGAAGACAATAAAATCATACACAGAAACATTCAAAGCCTAGAATCATACAACAGATAAATATTCGAGGATTTTATATAGATAGATAGATAGATAATTTATTTGCATAACTTACAGCACACAAACAAAAGACACAAAAGCAATGTGAAAAAAGATAAAAAAGATACATGTACAAAAGATTAAAAAAAAAAAAAAAAAAACCAAAAACAAAATCAGAATGCATAATAATTTTTTTTTTCTTCATGCGTGTGCCACAGTAATGCAAAATGGCCACAACTCAGCTTTTTGCTTTGCCCTAAAAAGAGCAAAACACTGATATTCTGTTGTGGCCAAAAATGAGCCGCGAAATACCACTAAAAAAAAAATAATAAAAAAGAAAGAAATTATATTATATAATTATTATTAAGAAATTATATGCATTTTTTTCAGACATTAAAACTTACATATTTACTCAGGCAGTCTAAAATATGTGGAAAATGCCTTAAAATATTAACGTCTGAAAAAAGTATTAGTTACGAGTGCTAAAGGCAATGCAATAAATAATTATCATTAGCTTATAGCATACCAAAGCAAATAAAAAAGGATTAAAATCGTCAAAAGAAATCATAAAAAACCTAATAAATAAACAAACAACAACACATTTCAAAACCCAGGTACGTTATATCAAAAATTGTTAGTATAAATTTATACCTAATCTTAATGCTAATTTTTATGGCAACAAATTTATAAATTGCAAAATTTTGATTCCGTTTTTTAGCAAATAAACATAAAATACAAGTATTACACACAATGATTTCGAGGAATCTTACAAAATTCATATAAAGTGTACACGTGCGCTCTACACAATTTTTTTAACAAGATTTTAAATTAGGTTGGCACTATTTGAATATGGGTAAAAGTTTCGAAAGGCTATCACAGAGGGTGTATACATTAAATTATTATTTTTAACATACAAATTACACTAATATATAATATTTCTAAATTTCTCTCATCGAGTATCAATATTACAATATACTTGCTAATATTTATATTCAATATTTTTTTCCACAATTCATATGATTTTTTTTATACTTTATATATAGCTAGTCAATGTTTATCCATTTTCCTCCCAGTATTTAATCATCTGTTTGTTGGCTTTAGTTTTCAATTACATTTTCGTCATAATAATTTTACCGAATGAATTTCATCCTCCTACAAGAATGATAAATTGATTGTTTTTTCATGACAATGTCGATCATGGTTGAATATGCCCTTTTTATATTTCAATGATATATACCATCATTTTATTAATTTTATAGAAGACGACTATGAGATTATAATACTTTAAATTGATATTTTATTCTGATTAAACATTAATTACAGTTTATGATTACTTGTCAAGATCTAAACACATTTTGAACGCCGAGAAATAAATTCCACCATAAATCCATAATGTATACAGATCTCTTCATAGTACTAACTACATATACTATTTATAATTGTACTACCTATTTTTATTATAAAACTTTTTTTTTTATTTTTCCAAACATTTTCATTTTATTACTTTAATGGTTATACTTATAGTTTATATAATTATTATATAGATAAATGCTTTATGTAAGCCGTATATAACATGGTTTCAAAATTTCCATTACAAGTATTGTCTTCAGTAAAAAGGAAATAAATAAATAAATTGTGTATAAATACATTACAACATATATATAAGTAACCAGAAATTTGTTCTTTAACAAGTGGATAAATAAGGTATATGATAATGTTAATATAAAGATACCCTATGCTAATTGACATACAATTTTACTACATCAACATCAAAACCACGTTTTACACCATATATATTATACTCTAATCTTTTGGCAAAGTTTGGTAGTTTTTTTATTACTTATCACCCTTCCACTCTAAAACTTCCGAATTTCATCCTTTATTTATTTACATAGGCCGTATTGCACACAATTAAGTATATTTTTTTAAATTTTGTATCTGTAAGCACACAGCTACATTTATATATACTCGTATTTTTATGCAATAAATGTTATACTTAAGTATCTATGCTAATATTTGGAAATGTTTTCTTTAGATTTTATATAAATAGACATTGAAAATGGTGTAATTTTAAAAATAAGTAGAGGCCAATTTATAGATTAATATCTGAAAAACTAGTCTTAAAATAAGTTAATACATAATTTTGGAATCACTAACGAATCCACTTTATAGCAAATGAACAAAAATCTTTAAATTGCCGTTACCATTGTTCAATTAGAATAATTTTATTTCAAAGACTACTTTAATAAAGCCATTTCTAAAATATTTGCTATAAACTTATTTAATTCTCTGATTTATTATTTCTCAAAGAACATATAAGAATCCATGATTATTATAATATAATAAAAGAAATAATTTCAGATATTTCTATCCCTTTCAAACGCAAATAAACAGATCTTTTCATAGACAGTATTCAGTACATCTAATTATACAAAAAATACTATAAATCTACACTATAGCTTCTGTATCGCTTATAACATGTATTCCATGTTTAGTAAGAATCAATCGAACAATATCGTTACAACTCCTAGTCTTATAATTCCTCGAATCTTTATCTTTCAGTTTAATGCTTTTTACTTTATCACACAACTTACTTACTTCAGACTTGCTCTTTTTCATTTCATCAGGTTTTAATTTCCTTATAGTTGATGAGCAACGTTTTTTTACAACATGGTCAATATTAAGACTCTGTTCAACATTACTCTCACTCACTCTCCTCTTATAAATATCCCAGTCCCCTTCATCTTTTTTCAAGTAGCTGTCTAAAGAAGAATAAGTGGCCTCATCAACACTTACCTTTTCATCCTTCAAGACATGCTCATTTATATCGCTAACTATCTTAACTGCCTTTCCTGGCACGTAACTTGATGGTACCTTGTCTACGTAAGCCATTTTTGGTTTTATCGTATCCATAATTGGACTGACCGAATCTGTGTGACTATTTGGCATTAAGAAATTAGTTTTCTTTGCCCTTTTCACTGTTACTGTTTCATCGACAATTGACGGTTTGTCTCTGATCGATATTAGTATGCTTTTGAAGCTAGTTTCTTCTGGAGACGCCATTATGACGTCTTGAGGAGATCTTTTGTCGTAGTTAGCTATAAGATCATTAAGTATGTTATACTCACTGTTTCCGTGTAAGCGTGGGAGAGAAAGGTCTTGTTAGATTTTGTCGCTGTATAAATTATTGTTATGTTAATAATAGATAGGAAAGAGATTTTAAAAATTCTGATTTATGATTATATTATATTTTGAAAACCAATTGCACCTACAGTAAAAATTACAATTAGTGTATGCAATTTTTTATAAAATAATGCTAATTAATGTTTTAACTTCACTCCTACTGTTGCAAATTTGCCAACCCTCTCATTACTGTCCACAGGGTCACTACTACGACCTGTTGCTGTCATTTATCCTATTGTTGCGTCCATAAATCACACATGAAATCCATTCTCATTCTACGGCCTACAAATGCCGAACAAAGATGCCGACTACATCATATTTTACATCTTATAACCTTTTACACCTTCAATTCATTAAACAGACTTATATTCACAAATGTACACCTATTTTTAACTATCACTAACGTTTACCCTGTCACCACTATTTCTACTGTCACTACAATAGGCGCAGATAATTCCCCAGATACTCACGTCTGCGAGGAGGTGGCGCCATAGAGACGGTGGGTCCGCAAGTAGGCAAGCACCGCATCATCTGTGAGGTACTTGGCGCTCTCGCCACGTCGAACTAACCGCCGGATAACCGTCGAGCTCACCTCATTGGCGATGTAGTTGGTCACCAGAGTCACATTGTTCTAAAATACAAAACAATTAGATCCTTTATATGCATACCTAGTATGACTGCATTTAATTTAATTATAAAAATGTTAAACATATGATACATTACTAAATTGAAATTAAATTACCAAGATGTGCAACGTGTTAAATATACAATGATTATCAAAAATAGATTAAATTTAATTTAATAAGTAGTTTTAGGAGCAAAAGTATGGTTATTTTTTATGCCATATCATACACTATATGCTTAAAACCCTACAGTAATTATAATTAAAATAGTATTCTCAAAAATAACCTACTTTAACTGTGGCCAAACCAGTTTTTTTTTTAAACTAAAAACTAAACTACCCAACCAATTATGATAAAATTTCTATTGAATCGATCTATACTTATATTATTTCAGATGAAAAAAAATATTTACAATTAACCGAGCTATGAGTTAAAAAAATACAACTGTATTGAGAAGCTCCTTCTTTTTGAAGTCAATTAAATTTGTCATTTGTTTGTTTCTCCTGCTTAAGAAAACTATTAACAAATTATAAAATGTTCCATTGTAAATAAAATGTAAAAAGCAGGAATATGAATTTCAAAACAAAAACAAAGTATTCAGGAATTCCAACATGTTTACATCATGCCATGATAAATATCATTGTTGTGATGATCCATTTTTAAATTTATTAAAGTTTGGCATTACATATTTTGTTCCAAAAAACAATACGAAATTGTAATGAAAAATGTGTTTAAATGTATTTGGATTAACTTTTTTTGTATTGCGTGAACTTCATATACAATCCGAAAACATTACAAATACCAAACATGCTATCTGCAGCAGTATAAAAACAGTTTATTAAGAACAAAAATAAAAGTGTTATAACCTGTTCTACAAAGATATAAACATAGTAAATACCTTGTTGATGTGTAAAATTGTAAACAATAGAGATGTAAGTTTTAAGACAGTGGTTACAAAGAAAGTCCACTCACCCTATGTTTGTATAGCATATCAGACTCGTATATAAATCGGCCGGGATCGCTACCCGCCCGAGATACCACCACTAATCCATGGCGGCCCACAATCGTTTCTAACTGTAAGGTATTTAATAATATCAATACATTTACATAAAAACACCAGTTATATAAATACATATAATAATACATATCACAGTGTCACATCTGTATTGAGATATCAATGACACTGTTCGCGTATATAGCTAACAGTTACTTCTTTCATTATCTAATGGAATAATTTAGAATGGTAGACTACAATATTCTTTTAAAATTTGATTCAACCATGGCTTAAATTAAACCCAAATTTAAAGATTTTGAAAATAATTATATAACTAAGAACCAAACCTATCATTTTCCTTTTCAATCTACATGACTTAATTTCATAAATGAAATAAAATACTCACATCCTCATCAGACCATAATCCAGGTGTCGCAAAAGACTCTAATAAGTCAGCGCCACAAAGTAGTTTCACAGTAACCCGTTCAACCCGGTTACCATTTAACCTTTCCATTAAGTTATCAGGCTCATCAATACTATTCCCGCTGTTCATATTGTTCACATTGAGTATATCATCAGGCAGCCAGTTAGGTGCGTCCATGTCATCAATTGTTGATATATTGGTTAAAAATCTATTGATTATGTCCTGAAAAAAAAGATACCTAGTTAACTGTATTCAAACTAAAACAGGTGTGGTTTTTTTAATGGATGATCTAGCATGCCAACCTGTACTAATAGTATACAAATATGTGTGCTAATATGTATTGAAGCACAAATCTTTTGAAAAGTTTTAGAATATTTCCACTGGTTGCAGAATTAAAAAAAAATTAAAATAAATTTAAATTCAGTACTGTACATGATCTTGATACAATGTAGTTTTCTATAAAAGTTGGTGAAATAATGTAATATAAAATCAAGAAGCCACTATTCTTACTAAATCAAAAAGTTACCTGATGATACTGTAAAGAGATTCTCGTTCTTGTCCAGCCATTCTGCTGCGTCTCCCAATCAGATATCTTGATCCATGTTGAAGATCGCAGTGCCAGCTTCAACATTGCTATTCTGAAAAATTTATAAATTTCATCATTGACAATATACCTCCTTATTGTATGTTTTCCTCGATACTATTAAAAATTCGTGGTTTATAATAGTCTACTTCCTGTATAATAGTCTACTTATATATATATATATATATATATATATATATATATATATATATATATAATGAAAACATAACTGTCATAGTATTTTAGCCATAAAAAACATGTTACATTATAAATTTGTATATTTCAATAAACAAAACAGCATTTACAACTGTGCCAAGTTACCTGTGCTGCGCAGCTACCAGGTCTTTTTTTCCATAAGCATCATGAACAGGTGATACTATACCTCCAATGACATTTGCTAAACCCAATGAGTGCAAATAATCTTTGGCAATTTCTGTAAAAATAAGTAATTTTTGTCAATTAAATTTAAATTCAATATATTAAAAATAGTTTTTTATAAACTAGAGTATCCAGAGAGAACTATGTAGCAACAAACTCTATCATTAAGCCTCTTGCTTTCACACACATATATGAATTTGACTTATTCATTTAATTATCAAGTTTCATTATAACCATTGAAGTAAGATCTAATGTTATAAGTACAGTAGCACAAGCAAAATATATCCGAGTTGTTTTTTTTATTTTTCTTGTTACCATGTGCCCTTACAGGATGCATTCCATGTTGTCGAGATATAATATACAAAATTGGTGTATATTTTACAATAGGATTGTAAAAATCACTTGACCTATGAATAATTTCTCATTAATATTTACATTAACTAATGTATAAATAAAATTAGAATTCATGTAATGCCATTGGTAACAGCTAATAAACTTTTAATGTTGACATTTACACAAATTGGTCACAAGCCCATTTTCAAATGAAACTTTGAAATGCAAATATCAAGATGCTTTAGAAATTTTAAAATTAAGCCACCAGATATGGAGGTTATTAAACTATAATCATGGTTTATGCAGGCAGAAGCTGCATTCCTGTGTCACATGTATAGTAGTCATTGCTAGCAATTCGAGCGCTAGATCCCATTACTAATATTCTCTTTCCTGAACTAGTACTTTCTGGCATACAATGAAAGTAAAATATGGGTTTTCGCAGTGGTACGATAATTAAATCCCAAGAACAACAGATTGAAGGCGAGACACCCAATCCAACCCTTAATAACTTAAAATTTTGGTTTAAAGAAATCCCAAAACTACCCAATTCTAATCAGAAAATACTTACCAAACATACGCAAATGCATATACGTCGGTGGACTAAAGCTCCCACAAGCCATTAAAACAACCTTTCCTTGAGACATTTTGAGTTAATCGATACTTGACACTTGATAATTAATACCTTCGTATTTACATAATATATTTTTAAAATCACAACAAACTATTTCGGTCTAAATGAATCGAAGGTATTTTCATTGATTAATTCGATTAACCTATAAAATCAAGTAATCACAATATTACAGTACTATTTGACTTTTTTTGTAGCAATTTAATTTAGTTGGATTAGACACATGGATGACAAACTTCAGTGACAGCTAGCTTTTTTAAATTTCGCATGTTTTACAGCTTTAGAAACAAAACGTTTAGAGACCACAGCGAAATTTTCTCCATATATATACTTTACTGTATGTTTATATAAATCATTTATTCAGCTACAAAACATATAAACATTAATGACAACTTTATGCAATAAAATAATAATTTTCTATTAGCAGCTGAATAGTTACCTTTGTCAGCACATAGGTAATCACGCTTTGATTAACACACACTCTTGTTTTAAAAACAGACTGTCACAGACTGCCATTTGTAATTTTTACTGAATGACAGTATTTGATATAAAAGTTTTTTTTTTTTCTAGACCCTCTACCTTATCTTTGATTATTCGCATAAGGTTATAAAGTTCAAACTTCAAAATATTAATAAGAAAATGTAATTTTCTTCTCTTATTAATATAAGCTTTATATTGTTATCAAATATTATTGTATTAATCGTAATTCTTACTAACAAGTTAAATGTAATTTTTGCTCAACATTTATTCTTATTCTTTAACATGTGCTTGGTTCTGTAGCGTCTATAGAAACTGTGGTTAGAAAAGGGGTGAAGTGAAGGGCATTTTATTTGTAAATATTATGGATTGATAAATGAACATCTGCTTGATTTGGTATTACATCTATAACTGCACACAATTAGTTCACTTACAATCATTAGTATTATTTTAAATTTCACAATAAATACATTCTAAGCATAATATTTTCTAATTAATAAAAAGTTAAAATGAGATTGACTTTAGGCCTGCTTTCTTCTGTTGTACAGAAAAGACCATTTTATGTGACTACACCGATATTTTATGTTAATGCAGGTAAGTAAACCCCTTTTTATTAAAATTTTACCAACTAAGAAATGTAGTGTACATATTTACGCAGATAATTTTTCGGTTATCTCATTGTGTAAGGTTTGGTAGAGATAAATATAGTACTTAGCTATCTATTTTAGTTTAAAGTGAACGCGTGGTATCATTTTATTCATTTATTATACTTCTAATGTTAGTAAAACTGATAAGACTAGTTTATTTGTCAAATAAATAATATGACCCATATTTTTATAGCTTATATGATTTATACATGATAATATTTAACAGATAAATCACTTACAAGACTTATAGCTCCTGATGGTTGTTAAATAGCAAAAGCAATTAATTTAAATAATAATATTTTTTCTTTAATTACAAATTAGAAATATTTATTTATTAGGTGAATTCTTTAGACATATATTTTTTTTTAATCTACCACCCAATTCAGAAAGCAATTTGATCCAAATACTTAACATGTGTCTATATAAAGTAACAAAAGTGTTGCTCAGAAGTTTTCAACATTCTCTTATGTATATATGTAATTAATTTGATTGGTGTGATGGTGTGAAAAAAAAATAGCACTCAGAGACTTTTGAATGTTTACTATCCCTATGGTGTAAAAATAGTAAATAAATATTTGTAAATTGTAGAAAGTAACCAAGTTAACTTTCAGATCTTTGAATAAGTAATATTTTTTTACTATTTCAATATAAAGTTATTAAACATGAAAGACACTACTAAGATAGGTTGAATCAATCTCTATCTGATCAGCAGTAAAATAAATTTCTTAATAGCTGGTTGAGCAAAACTATATAATGTAGAGAGGTAATTGGAGATAATTTTGCATACCATATCCACATTGCCTAGAATGTCCACAAAAGATTACTGTTTTCTACATAACTAGCTCCATTTATGAATTAGTCTATTCTTAATTGCCTAATAACAGTTAGTTTTTATTACTTTTCCCAATCTTTTACAACAAAATAATTGCAACTCCAATTTTAACAGAGAATTTTAAGTTTGAACTGAAAAGTGTTTTATATACAAAAGTTCTGATTTTCCATTGTAATCATTATAAATATCAATGTGTAATTGTAAATATTTTTAGACATCTTGAAATCACAAAAAATCTATATTGAATAACGAAAATATATTGACAGTTTCATCATTTTGACTCTAGATAAAAGTGCTTACAGAATATTTAATAGTACAAAATAATTTAAACATTTGATAATACGGATGTTTCCTTCTGTAACCTCTAGTTCTGTCTTAGCCAAATGCTGAAAACAAAGTCCATACACATACTAATGTCAAAATAATATACAGGCCAATATTTGTTAAATTTTTCACCTGCAGAAAACTATGTTATCAAAAAATAATAGACTATATTTCATTAAAAAAAAAGACTATGTCAAGCTGGAATGAGTTACTAGTTATTAAATAAAAGCAATAAAATGCATTGTTATATTTTAGCAGTAATGTTAGAAACTAATCTAGATTCAAGGCTCAATTGGTTTGCGACTTAACTAAGTTTAGAGTGTAAGTAGCATGCACTAATTATACTCTACTGCTCAATGCCAAGCTGTAAATAGATTTACTTCATAAATGATCATACCTATTTGTGCAGTGAAAGGCATTTGTAATTCAATGTACATTTTATTAAGATGATTTATATTTATCTGCCTGTTGTGTTTCTTTTTTTTTTTTCTTTTAATTCCTTTTATTGCTTTAATGACAGAAATACTGGATAACTAAAACTAACTCACTACAGTGAGTTATATTTTATTTTTGCATTTGTACATTTACTTTTAATATAGATATTAGATTATAACAAAAATGTACATGGGCAGACTTATCCCTTAAATACCCAATTTTTCTTATATGATACTTAAAATAGCAAACAAGCTGACTGCCCACCTAATAGAAAGTAATAACTGTTACCTGTAGACATGAACAATACCATGACATCACAAAATATGTTGTGTTGCCTATGGTAACTCTCATTGACGAATAAAATGTTATGTCTCTATACCCTGTCATTTCACTGCAACATTGCCCTTGAAACTAAAATGACTGTACAGGCACAATTGCTTCATGGCAGAAAAATAATATTTTTTTATTAAATAAAATTATTTTTGATTCCCAGCTCCACATTTAGGCCATCTGTATACAGCCGTGGTGGCCGATGCAATCCAGAGATTTGAGAAGCTTGTCAATCCAGACTATGATGTTATATTCAGTACAGGTAAACAGTCTCTGATGCAAGGTACAAAATCTTTTTAATAAATTAGGACTGTCATTAATAGCACAGTGTATTTATGATATTTATGTGCATAAGCGGTAAATACCCCATACAGTTGGATTAACAATACGGACAGAATATGTTGTCAGCTTGCCCACCACTTCTAGATTTAAGATTTTTAAAGCTTCAAGAATGATAACATTGAGACCATAACAGAAATGTAGCCTTATCAATTAAATAAAGTAATTAAAAACAATTTGCAAAAACAACGCGTAATAATACACGCAAAAGTACAATAACTTCTAGATGTAACAGCTGCAAGATTTTGTGCCAATGACTGTTTAAATCGTAAAAATTCCATTTGTTGTTTACTTACTTACACGTGAAAACAACGTGCGTAGGTGCGTGGCAAAATGCGAAATGTTTTATTGGTATAAACCACTTATTTGCCAATTTTACAAAGTTCCATATATATATATATATATATATATATAATATAGTATTTATCACAATATTAAACTATAAAAAAATAAATATGCAACACTAGTCGGAAATGGATTAATTTTATAATTGGTAATCTGACTACCTATTGAACATAACAATTGGCTTAACTATATATATATATATATATATATATATATATATATATATATATATATATATATATATATATATATATATATATATATATATATATATATATATATATATATATATATATATATAGTTTTTTAAACAAAATAAATATGACTCATGACTACATTGAACTTTATAGAGAATTTGCGATCTTATAATTCGATCATATAAGAAATAGCTTACGAATATTTAGTAGACAAGTGCATAAAGCACTGTAGATGTGTTGCAAGACAAGCCACGCCTTATTTTAAAGATGGCGAAACAAATTTTAATAAATACATTATAATTTTAGTTTCACTATATTTCCGATACTTTTCCCTAAGAAGACACAAGTCTACGGGACCACCGCAAAAAAGACGCCGTTTGTCGTATCTCCTCATTTTCAGGGCACTTACCTTGATAATAAATCGAATCTAGGAATCCTTGGCGTTAATAATTTTCCCGACGTTGTTTTGCGGTCATCTCGAGGAAAAGGTTAAGATAGCCTCCAAAAAGTTAGGAGTGCCTAATAGGGTGAGACAGTATTTCATGTCGGAACACCTCTTGAAATTACATAAAGCTCAAGTCAGGCCAATACTGTTCTCACCTATGAGCAAAATCGGCTTGAATTATTGATGATTAACGCCTTACTATTCGACTTGACTCACTGAAACTGCGTAGAGATGTTGTATCTCTGTGAATCTTTTATTGAATTTATCATGGGGAGTGCTCTAAGGAATTGTTTGATACGATACTTGCTGCTGATTTTCACTACCGTACACCCCGCCACAAACTAAAGATCCATCCCAACCATCTGAATGAGTGGTGGTCTTCCACCGTGCGTTTTTCAAGGCACTTTCTTCCACGCACAACCACTCTTCGGAATCAACTTCCAGCAGAAATATTTTCGAACCGATACGATATCATAAAAGAACATATACTTTTTTAAACGGTCCGCAACGCACCTGCGATGCCGGGTGATCACGGGCGACGGTAGTCGGTTACAATCAGGTAAACCGCATGGTCATTTACCCCCTGTGTTATATAAAAAAAAACTTTTTACACAGAATTTATGGTTGACTGGGAGATAATGCTTTTAGCATTAAGTCTGCCATGTACACATATTTGTACTAATGAATAAATAAATAGAATTTATATGTAATTTTAATAATGATTATACGATTATATGACAGGCACAGACGAACACGGCACAAAAATCCAACAGGCGGCTGCAAAGGTGAATCTCTCTTTGTCAGAATACTGCGCGAATATTTCTAATGAGTACCGTAGCCTCTTCAACGAGTATCAAGTGGATTACACAGACTTTATAAGGACCACGGAGGAGCGCCATAAGAAGGCTGTCACGCATTTTTGGGTACGTATAAGTAATACGTTTTTTTTTTGTTTTAGATAATAACATATAAAATGTGTAAAAACCTTACAAAATGTTAGTATGCTTTACTAACACGGTTATTGTTTGTGTTCATAGCACAATTAAATGAATTTTGTTTGCTAGTGAAGAGTATGAACAGTATTTAAATATTATGTACTATCCTTTTAAACATTTGTCAAACAAAATAAAGTTATTTGTATTTGTTTTTGTATTAATATAATTTGTAAGGTTCTTGCCTTATCGGTATGAGGTTATAGTGTAATGGGGCCATCAGCCAACCCGTAGGCTTACTGTCTCGCATGCAGATATAAATTTATATTTGTGCCATAAATAACTAGACTATGAGTGAATATAACATACAGCATAGATACCTGGTCAATTTCTCTAAAAACCTTTAATATTAATAAATACGAATTTTTTTACAGAATAAGTTAGTAAAACAAGACTATATATACAAAGCGAAATACTCTGGCTGGTACAGCGTGAACGACGAGAGCTTCGTACCCGAATCACATGTTAGAGACGAGATAAAAGATGGAGAGAAGGTGAGTTGCGTAAACTTGGCTGATTACCATTGGCGTAGCTTTAGATATGTTTCTTTAGTTGGCTAAGATTTATACAGTGTTGCAATGCAAGTGTTCGTTTTCCATAATAACTAATAACTGTATTTCAAAATGAGCGGTATTTAAGAGTGTTAATACTATCTTGCAATAAGTATCTGTTAATTTTCAGTCTAATTATTTTTTTAAATGTACTCATACTGTGAAAAGTGGAAATCTACGAAGTTGTTTATATAGGTACCTTTGTCCCACTCGGTTTCTGCTACTGAACAGTTTTTCTTGCATGTCTGTATTTCTTGTTAATGGTATGGAAGTGGTGTTACTGGATATAATTGCATAACACAAGCCCCAGGAATGGCAACGAAGAGAAAGTTTTATTTACCACTTTATAATAGTTGGTACGGTGCTAAGTAACTACTGGCTTATAAGTCATTCTAAGTCTTAAAAAAATAATCCTTATGTCAACATATAGTCAACTATATTATTGAAACCAGCTTTTTAAACTAATGAAATTGTGTTTTTATTCCAACAGATTAAAGTATCGGTCGAGTCAAACCACAGAGTGGAATGGACAGAGGAAACCAACTATATGTTTAGACTGAGCGCGTTCAAAACTCATCTGCAGCAGTGGCTTAAAAATGGTTAGATAAAAATTTAAGCAATAAATTCGTTATGGAATTAAATACAGTCTTGACATAAAGTATATTTATATAAAATGTATGAAATATCTGTCAATGTCTCATCACCGTATCTCTCACGCAGTAGGCAAAGAGAAACCAATATCATCGATACATAGGACCTACTACCCAACCTATGTAGACATAAAATATGTTAATTGTAACAAGAATTATTAAAATCAGTTCAAAATTTGTGAAATTATAGCACAAAATACAAAAAATACACATGAGAACACATACTTTTTCAAATTGCTTAAATACCACATTAACCAAACATCCACTGGACCATTTAGCCTTCTTACAAATCATATTTCAGATGGTGTGATAACTCCAGGCAAATATCAAAAGCAACTGCAAGACTTTCTGGAGAATGAAGCCTATTTCCCTGATATATCAGTCAGCAGACCCTCATCCAGAGTACATTGGGCTATACGAGTAAGTTGAAAAATGTAATTCATACTATCTGAAATGGTGAATAAATTCAACACTCATCTTGTAATACTTTGGTAGATGTTATCGGTAGATATATGCTCATCATCATTAAAAAGGTGACTCATAGAAAATGTTTTTACTCAATTAATGCATATTTTAATAATTTTTAACTTAAATATAATGTGACTCGATTAACTGTTATTTATAATTTTTATAATGTATTATTAATAAGTAAATATGTTGATATATACCTAGTCCAGCCATAAGTCCTGTTACAAATGAAATAGCATTTTTTTTTATGAAGTAACATTACTTTTTTTGTAACATTACTAAAATTGAAACCTACATTTATTAATCTCAGCAAAAAATTTAAAAAAAAATTCGAAATGGCCACCTTTGGCTTTTATACAGGCCTTTAATCTGTCTGGCCACAAATCTATGGATTTACGCACTGTTTCCAAGGGAAATTTCGCCACTGCTTGCTCCAAAGATTTTTTAAGAGACTCAATTTCGCCGTATTGTTTAGAGCAAGTCATGCCTTCTAAAACTGACCATAATTTGAAATCTAAAGATTTTTTGCTTCCTAATGGGGCTTCGACAAATGCTGACTTTAACAACATTAACAGCCTTTGTAGTTCTAACAGCACGAGGCCGCCCCGATCTTTTCTGGTCTTCGACAGAAGAAGTGTTATTGTATCTGTTGATAGTACGATATACGAACATATGGCTTATATCAAGCTTTTGAAGGGTCTGTAATATGACTGACGGCTCCATACCCACTTTGTGCAAGGCGATCACTGCAATCCTATTTTATTTAATACTCCATGCCATATTGTAATTTGATAATGAACACAAAAAAATATGTGAAATGGCGCGAAATCGAAAGAAGTTTTTATGAAACAGTATTTATGGCCAGACTAGTTATATGACGAAATAAGTAAATATGTGACTTTCGTTTTTTGTTTTGTGTTCATAACTCAATTAAATTAATTTTGTATGCCAGATTCTGGTGAAAAGTGTTAACGGTATTTAAATACTATGCACCATCCTTTTTACTACTTTTCAAACAAAATAAGTTAATTGTATTTAGGAATATTAGCTTCTGGCATTGCTATTTTTGTAGACTAAAATATAACCCTCATGTGTCAAAGAGCTATTTATTTATCTTTGTGTATTCTCTATAAATTATACCCTATAATTCGTTCATATAAATTGAATGATATTTTTAAAAGTTCTAAAAAATTCTCAAGTTATATAAGCACACGCTTTTACACGATATATAGCAATATTACATGTCGTTGTCAGGTCCCCGGCGATGAAGAACAAAGTATCTACGTGTGGCTGGACGCTCTGATCAACTACTTAACTGTAGTGGGTTACCCAGACGCTGACTCCATGACGGCAAGGGGGCGACCCTGGCCGGCAGATGTGCAAGTTGTGGGAAAGGACATACTCAAGTATGTATTCCCAATCTGACTCTGGTGAAAGATCACATAGTTATCACATTTATTTTATACAATATTAATACAAATATGTGTAGAAATTTTCAGATTTATAATAATTTAGGATTTGTATTTATAGATAGATTCTCTTTACTGTTTCCTCCGAAAGATTACAATACTAAACTATTTATTAACTTATTTTGTTTAATAAAATTCTTTGAAAATTTAAAAAAGATAATTCTTTAAATAAATCCGTTAGTAATCTACTGCTACTGTTTCTAAATTTGAAAAATTTACATCTAGGATTCTGCAATAAAAATAATATAATTCTTCAAATAAAATCAGTCAGCAATAAGAGTTTTTAGAAATTCCCATGAAAATAAATCTTCGAATTCTTTCTAGTAATTTATAATTTAACATGAGCCTTATAAAGAAAGACATGTAATATTTTTTTTACCTTAAATAATATCAAGGTCCCATATTCTCTAGGTTCCACGGCATCTATTGGCCAGCGTTCCTCATGGCTATCAAATGGCACCCGCCGCGTCGGCTGCTGTGTCACGGTCACTGGACTGTGGACGGCAGCAAGATGTCCAAGTCACTGGGGAATGTAGTCTGTCCGAGATCCACGGGCGTGTCGCCTTCCGCTCTGAGATACTTGCTACTGAGGGAGGCGACCATGGCTTCAGATGCTAGTGAGATTCTTACCAGCTTACTCATAACATAATTTGATAATTGTCCTCCTCTTTATTTTAGGTTTTTTTTTTCAAGTGATGAAAGTGGAATGGTAATCCCGTCTGCACTATCAGCACGTCAGCAGTGGCCCATCCTGACGAATTTAACAAGAAATAACTAAGATGGTTTCCAGAGGTATAGGTTCCAGAACTATACGAAGGTCCACCTAATGGGCTGATTGTTAGTAATAGAGATTAGCAGGGTACATAATCCTATCAGATAGAAACAATCATGCTTAACGATGAATTCGTTACGATAGACCCGCTGACCTGCATTTATCCTTACCTGTCATCTCTCATTAGTACTCTACAACGTAAAGCAATAGCACTGGAAGAGTTACTTTTACCACTGTTTTTCATCCTGACGTAATTAATGACTATAGCAAGACATAGTACCCATGTAAGAAAAGGAAATTTAGTACATGTTTAAGAAAAAAGATTTTACCCGCGACTTACGTTGCGATTGTTTCTGCTTGTGTTGGTTGATATAAACAGTCATGACAAACGTTACTTACACGATATGTCACATATTTTACTATTCGCAGATTACAGCGAAACAAAATTGATCAACGTGGCGAATTCAGAGCTAGCTGACACCCTGGGTAACCTGGCGAGCCGTTGCTGCGGCGTGGCACTCAACCCTCGCCAGGAATTCCCCGCGCTGCACGCCGCTGAACTAATAGACTGTAGTCAAGAGGAGGTCACAGCGCAGCTGTTGCTCCAAGTCGAAAAATTGCCTGGTAAGCATCAAGCAAAAACACGCGCTTATTTTAATTCTAATTTCATGCACATGTATCCCTTCGTATGGGGTAGACCAGTTTGTTTTAAGGAGCGACTTAAAACAAACTGGTCTACCCCATATGAAGCTCCACGCTACACCACTTGTAGCCTTTCTCCATAATCCAGGCCTAAGTGACCTAGTGTAGAGATAAATTATAATTCAGTTTATAAAAACTGTTTTCTTATTTGCATATTTCACTTTTTTCCTTTTGTTAACTGTAATAGTTATTTCTTATTAAATCTCTAGACTTATTTTTCAAGAATATTCAACAAAACTTTCTGCATTCACAATGAGTTTATTTCTCAACCCAAATTTTTTTTTTTCTATGCAGAAATATGCTACAACCATTACACAAACTACCAATTCTACAAAGCAGTAGATGCGGTTATACACGTTCTACACTTGGCTAACCTGTTCTTCGAGACACATCGACCTTGGGAACTTCGTAAGCATTTGGAAAACCAGAAAAAGCTTGACGTCATACTTCACATAACAATGGAAACCTTAAGAATATGTGGTATAATTCTCCAGCCCATAATTCCAGACATGATGTGCAAATTATTGGATAAATTACAAATACCTAAAAATTCAAGAAGTTGGCAACACTGCACAACACCATCTTGGAGGATAGAGGGCGCTATATATGAAACGAAGTATATACAGAGCGGAAAATTCGTACTTTTCCAAAGAATATATACAGATAAAAAGAATGTGCAAAAGAAAAAAGCAAGTGCATAGGATTAGCAATTTTTATTGATAATTTGCTGTAAATCATAACTAATTACAGATCTGGCACTACTATTTACCTTATTGTGAAATAGACGTGAATTAATGTTTTTTTTTTCAATGCAAATGATTGAACGTGTTTTTATCTAATAGTACTTATTCTATATTCAATAAGATTTACCTTTGGTCCAAAATCACAACCTCCATATTTGTTTTGCTCCTAAAAATTGCCCTTTATAAAGATGATTTTTATAAGTTTATTCGCGCTGTATTTAGCAAAATGAACCGATTTCCATACACCTTTCTTTGTTTCTTTAAATTGAGTTTCTCGTCGGAAATAACTTTACGATATTAATATTTTAATTAATTTATTAAATAATTTTAAGTTTACTTATCTGTGTTTTGTACATATCAATGATGCAAAACTACGGAATGTTCATGTCAAAGTACATTGACATATTATTGCACAGATTGGGGCACGGAGGTTCCTTTGTGACAGACAAAAGGTTATTAAAAACTCGACAGAAATGAGAAATAACATTCTGCACGAGCGACTACTAGTTATTAAGACTGTTAGGAGTTGGTAATAAATGAAAATCGTGTATAATTCGATCATTTTTATAAACTTATCTAACTATATTATATTCCTAAATTCAATAACTAATTACTCTAGAATAATAAATATATTGTTAATAATATGGACCTGGGAAATAGGTTACTACTAATGCCAATAAAAGAAATCGCCGGAATTGTTTATGCATGTAACATACGTGGATTTTTTTTTAATAAATGTACTACCCAGTGACATATTGTAAGTTTCTTTTAGTTATGATATTTGTATAATTTGACAAAGTAATCACAAAAAATCTTGGCCGAATAAAATAACGTACTAATATACAGAAGGGAATCCGCTTCAATATCCATTATAAACATCGAAGCTGCTTTTATTTAATATTGTCTAGTTGTGTTTGCACCAACCCGTTATCTTATTTCCGTAACGATGTAATATTAATTACTAAAGGTTAGTATAGCTTTCTTTTATTATAAAAGATATCAATTAAGTAGTTTCAGAGATATATACCCTTTCTGTGAACAAATTTTACCTCTTTTAATTAACGTAGACGTTATAATTTAGTTTTGCACTCTTTCTCTCTCTCTCCGATGATTCTTCTTCAAAACTTACTTCGATATAAACTTTCATCACATAATCACAAGATATCAATTCTTTAAACTATCGTGTTATATTTTACTTTGCCAAGACTACTACTTTTCGTTACATGGAGATTTAATTGCCTCGCTTGTAATCTTATTTTTAAAGACTTATTACGGTGCATTTTGTGTAGTTTAAACGAAGTACATTATATATAATTGATGTTCGACTGATATTTAAATATATTTGTGAATAAATTTTGTTGAATTGTATGTTTTTTTTTTTCATTATCATAAAGTACATGATCATAGGCATCATTTCGGCTTGTTATTACTATATTAAGAACAGGTAAAGAACTGACATAATGATATTAAATATTAAAATAAAAACTTCAAACAGCTTAAAACTACAGCTTATTTAATGGAAATTAGTAACCCTTGCTTATAGAGATGAATTACCTTGGACATTGCAAAGTGCATTATAATGCCGATAGCACCCCTCCCACATTACCATTCAGGAAGATTAAGGTGTAGAACCACAATGCCCCGTAATGTTACTGCCATAAATAATGGCAGGGTGAGAATCCCCACTTTTAAACCGAAAGGGCCATGCAAACATTCGATTCACGGCCAGAAAACAAACAGGTGGGGGAAAGGGGAAAGTAATTATTAGCAAAGCAGCCTCCTCGCTATATATGTATATACCTCTTAATCCAAAGGCTGCTTGGAAGAGATCGCTTTTAGTGATAATTGTAATTTGTAACTGCTTTTTAGTTTGTATCTATAATAAGTTTATTATTGTAATCTTTTGGAAGAAACAATAAAGAGTATCTATCTAAATCGGTGATCGGTATTAGATCTTCTATTTAAGGCCTTTCAATATACTGGAATGCCTCAAATCAAAATAATAAAACGACAGTTTCTATATCGGAGTCAATTTATTTATTTATGAATACGCTTAAATAATATTTGCATCCAAATACTGCATAACGCCTAACGTCCCGAAAAGCTAACAATACACTAAAGCTACGTACAGCCGGGCCGGTTACATTGTAAACGGCGACATGCGGTAATAATACGTTACAATATATTGTGCCGCTCACATGCTATGCGATGGAACGATATAAAAATAAAACAATCCACACATAATATACTAAAAAATGTTGCTATAACTTATTTTATGTAAATGACAAAAATGTAAAAAAATCTTGGCATGTCTTTTTATAGAAATGTACCAATGAAATAACGAAATTATTTCTGGCTATTTTATTCTTAAACACTATTACAAAATGATTATACCGTAACAAGATAAATGAAAAAAGATTGTAGTATCCTATGGAAAAACAGTCTTACAAATTATTAAAGAATAACTATATATATAGATATAAATTTATACCACAAATGTGGCAAACAAGCATACAGCCCGTCTAATAATAATAAACGGTTACTGTAACCTATTAGCGCCTACAACAGTAGACATGTTACGTGCGCGTTGCCGACCCTGAATAAGCCTCTTCCTATAAAAATCGAAATGAAGCTTTAAAAAATGATGAAGTAATAAATAGATAGATATAACGACGTTGTGATTTTTTTCTAGATAACTGTCTAAGGGACCCGAAAATAATACTGTTCAGTAGCTTTTAGCTTTATAGATGCCATATATCAAAATATAAATGATGATTAAAATTCTTAAATTACATAACCTGCTTTACATAAATTCAACGCATAGTTATCTGATTCTGAATCTAAAACCCTGTATGATGAACTCTCTAGAACCCTATGAGAAACCAGACAATAACAACTCGAACAGACTCGACTCAATAAAATAATTTGTCGCTCAGTTAGTCCAACACAGACGACCTAAGTACAGTGTACAAGCTTTGATAGTGGTTCATCTGAAATGTAACCTTCACATAAAAACATGACAATACAAACAATATTACGAATACCATTTTAGGTATTTATTTCGTGATATCCGCTGTATTGTTCATTTAATATTCTTTTCTAGGCATAGATTAAGAGCGTTCATAACTTTATCTTGATAAAGTTTCGGAACGTCGCAATTATCTGTAATTTTTCAAAAAAGTTATTTTAAGAATAGGATGTCAAATTAAGCTTTGAGTGAAACTTGCACTTGGTTACACGTAGATCCTTAGTTGTCTGACTGACAAAAGAGCTCGGATACCTCGATGCCGCTAATCTATCGAGGTCGTACTGTGAATTATATTAAAACAAAAATACTTAAATAATACTATTAGTTAACAGAATGACGCCACAGTTCGAGAACGTTCCATTGGCACAGCATTTGAACGCCACAATATTACCACACATTTAATCGAAATGCATCAGTGAGTATGATACAGGTATATGCTCGTCTATTATAATATAATAAACAAATATATGTAAATTCATACAAAAATTCGGTGACAAGTACTTTCTTAAATGCCTTAAATGTATTTTCGGCGACTATTACGGACTTTGGGACATTACAATCGATTAAATATTTCCAAAGTTTTCAAATATAAAAGTCCCTAATCCGCCGTGATATTTTATTATAGAAATAAATTCCAACGTCTCAATATGCTAATAAGTATTGTACAGTTGACTTCCTAACCAGTACAAAACGTTAGGACGCTGAGTTTACTTAAGCATTTCCGTACGTTGAATTGAATTAATACATTCTTTTGACCTAATAATATATACATAAAACCGACGCGACATCACACCATGAAAAACGTAAAGCGTGGCTTAATTTTTAATAGATTTATCGATATTTGTTGTGCCTCGTTGCATCGCTTTTATGTGTATATATACATATACGAGTAGCAGCCCTATTATTTTATTTCAGGGTAATATTGTTGGTCACTAGAACTTAATAGGCCTTTCCACCTAAGAATCACAACTAAAAAGTTTTGTGGTTTTATATCATAATTGTTTTACATACCACTAACATTAATTAGATTTCGCTACAACTATATGTAGAGCATAGTCTAAGTAAAAACAATTAGATATGTGTGCAGTGATCATATGACAATAATAAATTCCTTTAAAACGTCGTCATATGGTCAATACAATGATTTTATATTATTTTTCTTTATTTAATTTTTGTTTCTTTTGTGGTACTATGCTTTACACGATTTCTTAGGTGGAATACCAATTAATGAAACCATATCCAATGTGCTCGTGAAGTTCGGATAATCAATAAAGGCAGTTATAAAACAATACCCAATTTATTATTAATTACTAATTATTAATACGGCACCAAAAACTTTAATACAACTACTAGATAATATCCGAACTCACACGAGAAATTGGTTTAAGGAGTCTAATAGGGAGCATCAAAAACGTCCTAAATTATGTACTACTCGTTCAACTAGTTTGTTCTATTTTTATATGACAATTTGCTTTGGAATGGACGAAAATGAAGTAGCGACAAGAACATCCATTCAGCCAAATACAAGTGCGAATAAAAAAATATTCTTGTTCAACAGCAATATAATATCTTACACAAATACCCTTTGAATGAAAACACCGCGACGCTCAAGACATTATATTAGGCGTTTGAAATATTAAAATACAATAAAAAATAAAGGTACACATCCAAATGCATTAATACTTACACACTAATATAATATGGAAGTATGTTTTTGATATTGGCAATATACAAAAGATGGCGCTTGCGGACATTTTGTGCGGGGGTTCACAATAATTTAAATTATAACAACTTACATTTACATCAGACGTTTTGGGAGTACATAAATAGGTTTATATTATACAAACTCGACATAAACCATATAGATTTTAGAAAATTTATTACAATATACCATAGACAAAAAGAGACATAGACAATTCGTTTCCATATTATTGCTCGATTATCTATTTATGTTTTTATTTTAAATTGTGCACGTCAATATTTAGCGAAATATATAGTATTTAAGTGGTTTTCTGTCCTTGAATAATAATCTAAATTTTACCATTTCAAATATTTTTAATATGGTCTATTTGATATACAAAATTGTGAAACCACCATAATCCTCTATGAATTAATATGTATTTGATTTTATTTTTTTATAAGAAAAAAAATGTAAGTTATTGTTTGTAAAAATGTCAAGAATAATAACTTTTCTAACATGTAGATACTTAGAAAATGAGTAATATAGTACAATAAAAATATCCCTTACACTTGGTTCTAATAAACATAAAATACTTTTATATACTTTAAATAATATCATTCAAAAATTCTCAAATACACATAGGAAAAAGAAATAAATAGTACAAAAACAATTTGTTCATTTAATACTCTTTAGGGTCGTTACACATTCAGTGACTGCAGCATTTTTTGTCAACTTACACAATAGTATATAACTATATACACTGTCAAAGTCATTAAAATAACATTAAGATCGTAAATATCATTTACAGGAAATACTTAACAAGACCTTTGGAAATGCAACGTCGTGATTTTATATTACTATTATAATTTTCCTTATTATTAATTTCAAACCGAATGACACAAAATTTATAATATATACAATTGTAAATAATTGTATTGTATTGTAAAAACTTTATTGTACTAATTTATGTTGGATACATTAAAAGATTATCCCATAAAGAAATCTCTTACAGTCCACCTTTGAGAAGCTGAAAGAAAACTGAAGAATGTATAAGGGTAAAAACCGTAGAGCTAAAGATAAACTAAATTATATCTAGTAAAAATTGAATAACATTAATACATAAATAAATAATAATAAACCTACATACATACATATACTCACAATTGGCCCAATTAAAAAGAGGTTTCAGAATAAAATTTAATAATACCTGCTTTAAAGGATTTTAATGATTGTGCCATCTTCAAGTTATTAGGAAGTTAGTTCCAGAGACGTGCAGCATGTACAGCATACAGACGTGGCATAGCTTCGAGTATTAAAACAAGGCAAATGTATAATTGAGTCATTACTGCATCTCAGACGGGCATCAATCTCGCGAAATTTGTACTTTTCCCGAAGGTAATGTTAGATTAAAAAGGATATTGAAGAGAGTAAGAATGTGGACATTTCTCCATAGTCTGATGGGAAGCCACTTGAGTTGACTACGATAACCAGATATGTGGTCGAACTTTCGAAGGTTATTATAGATGTATCTAATACATTGGTTTTGCAGCTCCTGTGTGGGATCTAGGGGGCAACATCAGAAAAGTCTAGGAGAGAAAGAAGAGATTGAGCCAGTAATCAAGTTCTAAAAGGAAGGATGTTCTGCAGGCGCCTTAAGGAATGTAATGATGTATGGGATTTTCCGACTTACTACATTTATATGAAGACTCCATAATAATAATATTATTTTTATGATGAAATTCAATATTCTATTCAAAGGTCATTTATTACATACATTGAAAATCTAATAATCTTGTCTAGGGGACTAAGATCCGTTGTTAAATTACGATCCACAAAGTTGTGGCTAGTGACAGAATCGTAATACAAAATAGCATTATTAATACATACTATAAGATCATATCCAATACCTGACCAGTTAACTAGTTTACTATATACGTTGGACCAAAGAATATTTCGTCACACAGGGTATAGGCAATTTAGATGAGTTGGTTTCCATAACTGATTCATCGAAAACTGAGTCGTTTCTGAAATCGTTGGAAAATATATAAAACTGGGTTAGCTAATTCAATAAAAAAAAAAAAAGAAATAATCACGTCGTTGCCATTTCAATGGAACTTACGTTATTTCCCTGGAAATGAAGTCGATAACGCCAAATGTGTAACAACCTTACACATACAATATTTTGAGCGAAAAATGTAAAATACTCGTAGAAAAAGTATATATCAGTCAACGCATACTGCTATAACATTTGCTTCCTCGTTAAATACTATTCTCGTATGGTAAATTTATTACAATAAATAACAATAGTTTTGCATTTGTTCATTATGTAAATCCAGCCGTCTGCTTTTATGGTTGTGCAATAATTTTTAAAATGACCAACTGACAGTTTTAAGTGTAAACCTACTTAATAAAGTCTAAATTACATCACGATGCATTGATAATTGCTTCTCTTAGAGAGCATTCGGTACTAGAGACGCGATTCAGGAACTTAAAAGGGTCTCTCATAAATAAATTACTGCGTTAAATATATTACTGTTTGTATTATCTATCAAATTAAAAAGAAATTAAACATTTTTATTATGTTTTATTATTACACATGTCTCTCTATTTCTTCTTTCTTTTTTCTATATCTAATCTAGTTTTTATTCTTCATTACATCCACATAATCGAGATATACTGATTGACCGGACACCTCTTTAGAACTGAACTTTTAATTTGATAGTTAATATTTCGACAATGTCATATATTTAAAATACTGATTTCTGTTAATTTTCGAAGATACATTATAATTATGTTACCGTTTGAGTTTTCTAAGAAAACATAGTAATATATATATATAAAAAAAAGATAAAAATAGTCTACGTAATTTATAAACATTAAAAGGTGACATACTGTAAGATCAGAGCAAAAAAATTATTGTCAGACAGATTGTATCTGAGGGAGTCGGTACTAAGATTCATATTACAAACATAATGCATGATACCAATAGAGTTTTTTTAATTATAAAAATGTACTTTAGTAGATAAATATTAATTATTAATTACATATTAAAATTATTAACAGAAGACACATTGCTATCCAGTTGACCAGTTTTTTTTTTATTTAAATAAAAGCCTGACATTTAAAAACATTTAAAAACCGTGTTGTATATAATACTAATATTCCCCTCAATACGAGTATCTTCTAATAGCTTAAGTTCTTTAGTTATGAATAATATAAAATAATAATAAAATAGGCGATATAAGTGAATACTGCATACAATACAATTTATTTATACAATACAGAGATACTAAAAAGTTGTTTCATATAAATAAACATATATACATAAACTAATATCTAAATATTATGTCATGGTTCCAAAGATTAATACGATTATATAGTCGAACCGACAGACCTAGATGGAGAACTCCCTACATATAGACACAGATAATGTAATACTATAACAGTATTATTATATAAGATATGTAGTAAATATTATACCATATACATTTTCTTTGAAAATTCAAACAGTACAGTAAAATACTATGAAAACTTTACAAATCTACAATAAAAAAGTACCCTCATAATAAAAATTCATTAAATCTGAAAATAGAATGTTATTCTAGCACAAAAATAACAATTTCAAAAACGACTAATACGCGCATGTCCTCTTCACTTCCGCACTAGTAACGAGCAATAAAAACGAAAGAAAAGGCAAGCAATCGTCACGTCGATCACTTTATGAAACAGTCAATTATACAATAAACTGTATGATATCTGCTTAAGATTATCAGACTGTTTACTAGTCCCGTTATAGTTCTGTTGCAAAACAAGGAACTTTTCAACCTAGTCAGTATTTTGACATTTGGTCAGTTAAAAATTATTGATAATTCACAAAGAGTAACTCTATTTTTATTTGACAATTAAAAAACTGAAAAATAGGTTAGTGTTTATGAATTATAAGCAATCGGTAGGCGACCAAATCAACAACTAAATTGTAATTTTTAAGTCTATGTTTATTTTTTATTTTTTTTTAATTTAGTGACATTTTTAAACATTAAATCACAGACTGAAACAAAAATAGGATTTTACAGTGGACGCCTTTAGGCGATGCACCTTACAATTATTTTTTTCCAATACTTACAGACAAATTCTGCTAGCTACACAAGCTGTTATAATTGCGGACGACTTCCTTCAGGCCACTTGTGGCTTCTTTTAAATTCTTTAATGAATCTGGATCTACAACTCTGAATGTAGACCTAGCCGACACAGAGTCGCAGATCTGAAAGAGTACTTCCAAATCTTTTAGATGAGGGACCCCTGGACGATTAGCCTCGGGGGAGGCGCAGGACCCCTAGAAGCAGGGGAGCCCAGCCGAGCGACGTGTATACATACGTAGACTTAGTGTGATGTCAGATGGTCGTCCGATGGTCAGCTGTTGACGGTGGCGTCCTCGGGCGGAGGCTGTGTCGCGGGCGGTGCGGGAGGCGCGGCGGCAGTCGGCGCTGCCGACGCGGGCTGCAGCAGGTGCTCGGGCACCGGTACCGGTCGCAGTCGCGGGGGCACCTTCTTTTGCGGGCACAGGACCTAAAACACAACATATAGCTTTACCACAGTACAAAGACCTCTTTTCCTATCAATATACCAACAGCGATGTCTAAACAATGTGATGCCTATCAAACAATATAATATATAATTGTTTGGAATATATCAAACGCGTTAAAACACTGGTTGATCCTTACACTGTGGCTTTACCATTGAAAGGCCCAGTCACTAAAGGCAAGCGCATAATAAATAAATCTTTAAAACAAATAAACAAAATAGACTATTAGTTGAGCATTGCAGTCGGTCGTAGTGTGCATGATCCGGTTCTAATTATACGCCATAATACAGAACATGCGTGCTTAAAATTGAGTAGTATTTTAAAAGTTGATTGCTGAATTTGTCCATTGATGTTGGTTTTTTGATTTATATACCAATAGTAAATAACTTATTTATTTGTTTTAATTGCATGCAATTTTTTTTAAATCTGGTATTATTTGATAGTTTGTACTTCTACAAATTAATATATTTTTATATTGAACTTATAAAAACCACTATTTAGTTTCTTGCGCTTTCTTCTCAGTTGAAATTGCAATCCTAATTGGGTGGTAAAATAAAAAAAAATAAAAAACTATTTAAAAACACTTAAATAAGATTTACACAAAAGTTTTGTGAGTACACATTATATTTTCATGTATAATAACTAGTAATAAATTTACGTGTATTTTAGTCGAGAAAGCTCGACAAGTTTCGGGACCATTCGGAACCCTCAGTTATTACATTAAAATATAAAGTTTACATGAATACAAATTATTTCTATATTATTTCTATAGTATCATAATCCGTTGTGGAGCACAGTAAAGGATAGTAAACTAACCCGACGTGCGAATACGAAGCAGCCGCGAGGCTCGTCTGCGGGCGCGGCCGCGGGCGCCAGCTGTAGATCTGCAGTGCGGGCCTCTCGCCCATCCTCAGCTGTCCACATCAAAATACAAGGGTCAAATATAAATCACTACCAGGCACTGGTACACTATTTATAAATGAAATTGGACATTTTCTTTAAAAAATAATAAATCCATAAACAACAACAAATATAGCGTTTCACATACTATCTAATATTATACATGAGAAATTAGTAAGGATGGATGGATGTTTGTTAATTTTTCACGCAAAAACTTCTCAATAAATTTGAATAAAATTTTTAAACAACTATATAAATTTATTAAATAATAAAAGTACACAATTTTAACTAAGCCCACAATAATAATATTCCACAGGTGGTATTCACTGACTAACCTCTTGCGAACACGTTGAGCTCAGCGAAGCAGCCGGTCTCGATCATCTCAGTCTGCCACGGTATGCTCACGGAGCCAGTGTTGAACTTGCCGTAGAAGGTGTCGTCCGCTGCGTCCAAGTTCACACCCTTCACCGTTGAAAACTGCTCGATGTCTAGTACGTCCTTCGCGTATACAGCGTGCGGCTAAAATATATATATATATATATATATATATATATATATATATGTAAATTTTATAACACAATGACAACACTGACAGTAGGGGTAGTTTTATTTTTATTTTATTTTTTTATACCACTGAGGTGGCCAACAAGCATACGGCCCACCTGATAGTAAGTGGTTACCGTAGCCTATGAACACCTGCAATACTAGAGGTATTACGCGTGCGTTGCCGACCCTGAAGAAACCTCTTTACCCCCCATTTTGAAGAACCCCATGCTGTAGTCTTTTGGGAAAACCTCGGCAGGGAGCACATTCCACAACCTAAATGTTCGTGGGAGGAAACATCTCTGAAACCGCGCAGTACGCGACCATTGAGTCTGTAGAACATGAGGATGAACTCCCTGTCGATGGCGAGCCGTACGATAGTAGTACCACAACATAGTATATTTTAATATAAGAAATTGTAAGCATGCGAAATAGCGGTTTTTAAAATATCTTATCTTATCCTTTATTCGCATATGGGGTCAGCTAAGCCGATGCACGTCGACCCATACGGATCTTTTGTGCTTCCCTCTGCCTTATACCATCATTTCATAGATCCTTTGTGTTAAAAGGATGTATGAAATTTGTGTTAAAAGGATATATATATTTTATTATAAGAAATTGTAAGCATGCGAAATAGCGGTTTTTAAAATAAGTAATGGGAATGATGGGCTTTATTAGGTTTAATTTCATAAAACAATTTTAATGGTAGGAGGAAAAGTGGAAAATAGGAAAAAAGGATAGAAAATAGGGGCATTGGAAGACTGAAAGAGGGATCGAGGTAGCGAAATATTGAAGAGTATAGAGAACAGACTCACATCAGGTACGAAGGGTGCCTCCACCATGCCAGCCTCGAGCCGCGCCCAGTTGAGCATAGCAAAAAATCTGTGCTGCTTGACACGTGCGGCGCCACGCCGACCAGCACCGCAGCCGAGCCGCGCGGCTGGACCTTTCGCGAGTAACCCAGAGCACAACGAACGCGCGCAATCGCTGAACTTGCTCGAGTATTTCTCCTGTTCATGCTGCATCAACAGACGCAGAAAAACCATTATATATACTGTATATCAGATACTTCATCTGTCTACACCATCGTACTTTAACAATTTCTAATGAAGATGTAAGAATGAGCCGACTGACCTTACTTCATCCTACTACTATATCTACCATTACTATTCTTTTTTCAAAATATCAAAAAACAGTTGAACAATTTAAAAAATAAAGATTCCACTATTTAATTTCCAAATTCTACTGAAATAAGTATTTTTACTAATACGCAACAGGAAATAAACCAAAGCACTAAATTTGCACAACTTAATCATGTAAATTCTGTCAAATCGTTGGTATCATACTACACATAATAACATCAAATTTCAGTGTTCTGCGCATGATTTTATATTTTATGCAAGAATTTCTATCTGTTCTCCTTTAACCAAAGGTTGTTTGTAAGAAATTGCACTAAGAATAAAACTGACCTTTTTGTATATATTTCAATCTATATTTATACGAGTATTACTGTATTTCACTTGAATTATTCAACTGTCATTGTATATTTTTGTTTCTGTTGCAATAAATAAATAAAAATAAATAAATGATTACTAACCTTGACTCGTCGATCGACTTCTTCCCTCTTCACCTTTTCCTTCCGCGCGCGGAAAGGCGCCCGACCTTCGATCATTTCGTACACCAGACACCCGAATGAAAACCAATCTGGACTGAAAGTATACCTCTCGTTGTCTATCACCTGAAAAAATAAATATATTAGTATCTGCACTTTTTCTATATTTACACCCAAACCAGTCCCTCCCGGAGTACGAAAATATCTCTGTCTATCATTAGATGCGGTAAAGAATGATTAAATAAAATATAGTTAAATTTCTGGAACCATAAAAAAATACTTAATTTACCGTTGTATTTGCAATCCCCAGGATATCCACAAAATAAGAGATTTAATAAATGCTTACATTAACAAAATGAAAACGAAATGTTATAAAAATATTAAAAATATTAATTATATTTAAAAACGAATAGCTACGAAACGAATTTCCGCATGTCTAACTTGCCAATTCAGCAAAGCTATCGTAGTGTATTTCTAGTGTTAATTGTAAATAATTGTAAAACAATAACAATTTCTGTTCAATTAAAGGACAATATAAATCAATGGAAGATGATAACGTGAAATGTGATATGTGGATGATATAATAATGACGTGCGGTGAACTGTGGTGGGATGTACTCATAAAACAATGTGAAGCGAAGCGTGCAATATAGTCTGGTAAAAGGTATTGTACCTCGGGAGCCATGTATCCAACGGTGCCGACGCGGCCGCGGACGCTGCCGTCGATTGGCACATCCACCGCCAACCCCAAGTCAGAGATGCGAACGTGGCCCGCGTCATCCAATAAAATATTCTCAGGCTTACAGTCTCTGCAATAATATAAATATATTACATAATGGCTTGATAATGACTTTATGTAATGAGATTATTAATATTTCTTTCTTATATTATATTGTATTGTGAAATCTTTTTTGTACATAATTTACATTGGACATATTAAATGATTTGATATTCAATGGCGGACTTATCCCATAGAAAGATCTGGTACAATCAACCTTTGAGAAGCTGAAAGAAAACTATAGAATGTTCAAGGGTGATATTTTATATACTTTAAGAAAATCTAACGCGTACGGAACAGCTATATAATTTACGTCCTATATTGATATTTTCTATGTCTACATCAGAAAGGTATTATTTAACATTTGTTAGTAATTGAATAAGGTCCAATTCAATTTACTATAAGACTGAAATTCCAAATAAAGACATTCTTAAACATAATTATTATCAGTAACAATACATTAATAGTGTAAAAATTAGGATTCTAAAAACACGAGAGAAGTGAAGTAGCAAACAGGTAAATTCAACAGTGGTAACATAATAGATCCGTTCCAAATTTGTATAATTGAATTTTAGGGAAACGTTTAGAAATACTTAATGTTAACTACCGAGTGAATCTTTCCATCCTTTATTGAGAATAAATAAATCAGTTTTACCTTTTGTTTAACCAATCTTACCTATATACGATGCCCATCTTATGCAAATGCTCTAGGCCACAGGCGACCTGTGCAGCGTAGAACCTCGACCGCTCCAGTCCTAATCCAGTATCCGCACCACACATATTGTAGATGTGAAATTTAAGATCGCCGCCTGGAAAGAGCGAGAAAAATTATAATTAAATAAATGCCACAAAATATATTACACAGTTCTTTATACTTCCAAAATAAGCAGAACTCGTATTATAGGTTTTTTAGTAGGTGAAAATGCTGTGGTAACCGCATCTGCGCTATCGGTATACGCAGGCGGGACACTGGTGAGAGATGATAGATGAGGATGAAAGAAGGTCAGTTGGCCCATTGAGACTCATCTCACACAGAGATATCAAGACATACAGCGGAAACCGCTACTTCTAAAAAGAATTAAAAATTACTTTCTGTATCGATTTAAAATTTATCATAAGTACCTAAGCATTACAAAATATTTCCTTAAATTCAATGAAAACTAAACTCGTACACTTTGAAGTTTCGTGAACTAAACTGTGTACTCGAAACTTTATAAAATTCGATAAAATCTCGGAAAACAGAAAACTATACTCGTATATCATAAATGAGTAAAATAACGACAAAATATTTTGAAATAGTGCATAATTTTTCAGAGCTGGGCTGGGATTCGATCTTAAGATCCCTGAGATGCCAACATCATCATTGCTGAACGCTATTTGTAATTAAAAGCAATGAGAGAATGAAACTATCCACTAATTGTGCAGGGATCACACTTTACATCTATAAAGGTTATTAAAATATCTGAGAAATAAAAATAATATTTAAGAAAAATACTATACAAAACCTATTTATAAAATTAACATAACATAAAGGTAATAAATATAAAATGATTAAGTAAAGGAAAATACCATACATATTTATGTAAGTAAATCAAGTTAATCGGGTCAATTATTTCAATAGTTCATAACTAACTTTCCGCAATGACTTTACAATTTTGTGAAGGTGAAAACAGCGTCCCAATTATTATATTCAACGTAGACAGATTTGCAGAGTTAAATCGTAAAAACTCATAAAATGCCAATTTTATTGCAATTTAAACAGCAACTCAATTTAGTACCGCAAAGAAAACGTCAATTTTCTTAATCACAAATAAAAAATATTTCACGCTGAAAAATGAACAAAAGATCTCAACCAACAATCATAAAGAAATATAGTTTAAAATAGTCCCAAGGACGATAGTAGAAATTTAATTTATATAAATGTAAAAAACATAATTACTATTATAATTAACTAGAAGACAGTTATAAAATGCAAATTTTTAATTAAAAAGATGTCTCAGATGTCAGAAGTAATAAAATGTAAATAAACTAGATGCAGACTAAGACGGTTTAGGGTGACCTTTGACATGGGATTTGCATATTCTAGTGGACGATACACCTGATGAAAAAAGATAATCATCGCATATTAAAACCTTAAAATAGAAATATAGCTATTTTAACCGCGACAAAATTAATATGAGACCAACACGAAAATACTCTGTATGGACTGCAAATATAACTATTATTATCAAAAATATTAAAAAAAAAACAGAAACTCCTCTAAGAAATATGAATAAAAATATCATAATTATATCAGCCTTTAACTGTCCACTGCTGAACAGAAGCCTTATTATAAGGGAAATTTTGCCAGTAATTGCTACGCTTGGCAGGCGGGATGGCAACCGTAGTTAGGCTTTTAAAAATGTTTTAAGATGGACGCTGCTGCCCAATCCTCTACCATTAAGTTCCTTTACTCACCTCTTACGACACCCACAGAAAAAAGGTGGCCTATTCTATGTCGGGACTGTACGTACTAATAAAATATCATTAATATATAATTAGTAAAATGCATTATTTTTATTTATAAGATAGCCTATATTTTGAACTAGCCGTATACCATTTCATTCAAATTAATATAGTCGTTTAAGTGTGACTGAATAACAAACATACAAATATCTTTACAATTTCTTAAATACACAATCTGGACTTAACGCAACTTATCGTGACCACGACGTGGTTCAATCCACATCGAAACATCGGCAATAAAAAAGCAGGCATGTACATTACCTGTAAAAGTACCTACCTACCTACGAAGTAAAACTTCACGTTAAATCGGGACTTATTTGTGTGTGTTTGTTTAAAATATGTGTAAACAACACGAAAGTTCAAATCTTTAAAACTTTTCACATTAATCAATAGGATGATATACACGTACCATTCATGATAGTGAGGACTAAACACAGTGCATCCTTTGTCTCGTAAGCATAGGCGAGGTTCACCACGAATCTAGAATTAATCCGCTGAAGAATTTGCTTCTCTATGAGTACCATCGCTTCGCCTTTCCGTTTTTTTATCCTTTTCTTCTCCAATTTCTTACACGCGTACATTTTACCTGTCGCTCGTACCTGAAACGTTAGTTAATTTATGTTATAATAAATGGGATGAAGTAAATTGGTTAAATAGATCCTTCTCACCTTATTTAGACCTTTAGGCTGTTTCGAATTCAGAGTATAAAACTCACTTAAGATTCTGTCGAATCTTGAGTCCTAAATAAACGTTTCTTATTTCATCATCACTTCGCCTTTTTACCATTATTTGGGAAGTACTACTTCTACTATTAATCTTTTTATCTATGATTTGAAATCCAAGGGTCGCGTGTTTTGAATTCTCAAAATAAAGTACTGTACGATTTTCTAATCTTATTGGATAAGTTTTTATTCATAATTTAAAATTATTTAAAAAAAAACCTTCAATTGTAGTGAAACAAGTTATTTAGATTTAAAAACCAAACAACTGTACAAATTTTTATATATACTGGCCATAACTACTGTTACATAAAACCTTCTTTTTTTCAACTTTTTAATTATTTTGAATTTGGAACACGTTTATTATTTTAAAAACTTCTTTCGATTTCGCGCCATTTCACATATTTTTTCGTGTTCATTATCAAATTACAATATGGAATGGAGTATTAAAGAAAATAGGATTGCAGTGATCGCCTTGCACAGAGTCGGTATAGAGCCCTCGGTCATTTTCCAGATACTTCAAAAGTTCGTATATCGTACTATTAATGGATACAATAATACTTCCTCTGTCGAAGACCAGAAAAGATCGGGACGGCCGCGTGCTGTTAGAACTACAAAGATTGCATAATGGCTGCTGTTAATGCTGTTCATTCATGTGCCAGCATTCGTTGAAACCCCATTAGGAAGCAAAAACACTTATCGCGAAAAATGAAGATTCCCGCTAGGACTCTGTATTATAAAACAAGACCTGAAGCTCGGTGCTTATCGTCGATATATAGGACATGCCCTAAATCAATCTTTATAATTAAAGAGAGTGGATCGATCAAAACGCCTTCTGTCGCGATACGATATGAAAGCCACAGAAATATCCTCTTGAACGATGAAAAAATTTTAATGATTGAAGAACACTACAATAAGTAAAATGATAAAGTGTACGCTCACAGTTCTGAAGAAGCTACTTAAGTGGTCGGAAAGGTACAACGTGGTCATCATCCTGCGTATGTGATAGTTTGGTAGGGCGTATCTTATCCAAGAGTCACAAAACTACATTTTTGTGAAAAAGGAGTAAAAAATTTCAGCCAAAGTGTATCAAGATACAGTCTTGGATCGTGTTGTGAAACCTCTCAGTAGGACTCTGCACCTGGTCACAAGGCACGGACTACCCAAGCCGGGTTTGAAATCAACGTTCTAGACTTTATAAGAGCTGAAGATTGGCACTCATCTAGCCCAGACCTGTAGATTTCAAATTATGGTCAGTTTTAGAGGGCATGGCCTGCTCTAAACAATAAAGTATATTATTCTATATGTTTGTATGTTAATTTATCTTAAAATATATTAATATTGTTATCATTCAAAATATTTATTTAATTTACAAACTCATTTTGTTAAATCAATGCACCGCTATTTACTTCCTCTATGTAGCGTAACGGTTGACTGGTAGGCTTGTTTTTTAGGCATATATGTGCAAAAGTATAAATAAATAAATAAATAATAATAAAATAAACAAACATATTTTTTTAACAAATAAAGACTCGTTTCTTTAAAAAAAAAAAAACAGACATCAAATATAAACATGGCCGCTTTGAATTTTTTTACGTTCTAAACTCCCTGGTTAATTTTCACGAAAAAAACTCAATGTTTACAAACTAAACAAAACTATTCGTATATAGATTTCGTATCTATCGAGAAGTTCTAGTCTAGTTCATTGACTAATGAAAGGATGTTTATCTTGCCAGCTACTTATCATGCCAAATTTTAACCCTTTCTATCAAAATATGACTAAAATTTTGTAAAATCATATAATCTACGTAAAAACATAGAATATTAAGTCCATATTTGTCCATACTTCATAAATTTATGAAAATGCAATATCTCACAATAAAGGGAGTAGTTGCGAAAGTAAATATCATCAATGTAAGACAGAAAATTCTTTATATGCTTTGAAGGACAAATGCGGCTCACCTGACATGCGCAGACCTCGCCGAAGCCCCCTTTCCCTAAGACCCTGTACATCCTGAAGGTGTGCTGCGTGACGGGCTGCGCTTCCAGCCACTTCCACTGCAGATACCGATGGAAGTACATGGACCTCTCGAACTCCGCGAATGGGGTCCCCGCCAAGAAGTTTTTCACGCATCGTATGCATTCTGAAAATATATCTTTGGAACCGCCTGGAAGAACAGAACGAGTTTGTTAAAATAATCCAGTAAATTAAGTAAAATCAAACACAAAACAAACATATCAGGTGATAAATTTAAAGTCGCATCCTTAAAAATCCTTTCTTCAATGGCATTTTTGTTAAAGAATTTTTGAGATGTTACAAAAAAATCTTGTGTAATTCTATATGGATTCAATTATATTATATTATTCTTTTTACTATCCATTAAGTTTACCGCATTTATATTTCGATGCTCAATTGTCCGTCAAAAAACCAACTTTTTTAATTTTAATATGGAAAAAATATGAAGTCGTTTACACAAGGACTACCTTATGTCCGCGGCTTCGATACGCATGTTCTTTTGTACATGCGTATTAAAGTAGCCAACAAAAGAGTACTCAACGTTTTTTTTATATATTACTGTATTGGAAAACAAGCATATGACCCACCTGATGATAAATGGTAATATTTCTTCAATACAATTGCATACAATTTACTTTTCTATTATATTCTGACTGATGATAAAATCGCACTGTACCGTGATATTACAAATTATAAAAGTGCCCATTAGTTGTCCCCATGGGAAGTTCCGTAGGAAATATACGATACATTATTTCAGGTACTGTGTAGTGTATTCATGAAAAAAATTCATTTCGTTTCTGTAGTTCTTAAAGTTTCCCTATACATACAAATAAACGGATTTTTTATTACAGTAGTTAAGTAAATATTTTTAGATTCTGTCATGACAGTAAAACCCGCGTTCATATTTAATCCGGGAATTTCCATTTATATATAAGGCTTGAAGGAAATAATAATTACAATCCTGAATTCCACTAATATAACAAATATAGAAAAATGAATCAAAATAATGAGTGTAATTCTGGAGAAATCTACAGGGAAAACTAAACCAAGTAAATATAAATGATTTTGGCAATTAACAGTTGATTGGGTCGATAGGAAATTGGATGAAAATTGATTAGGAGACATACACCGTTTGCAAGACTGCTAGTAACAGAAAAAAATCTACGAATTTACACTTACTTAATATTATAAATATGATTTTGAGTTTTTTGTTTGTAACGTCGTGATTAAACGGTGATATATATATATATATTTCATGCCTCAGTTAAACGGACGAAGCCACAGGCAAGAAGAGTAATAAATAAAAAAAGTATTAAGTACCGACCAACAATATTTTTTCTATAATACTACAGTAAAGGATCCTAACTACCAAGATTGTGAGATATCCTTTTGTTTGTTTATCGTCAAAAGAAAATGACAAAAAAATTTGGCTTTTTTTATGGCTTCAACTCATGTTTTTGGGAGGAAAATATTCAGTTTTAACGATAAAACACTGCCTTAAAAGGATCTTAATTTATTGAATTTAATGTATTATTTAAGTTAATAAAATAATAGTAGATTAAATCAATGGCCATTATATCTACCGTTTATGATATATGGGACAATCATAAAATTTAATGTGAGCCATAAGATATCTCATAAATATTGCAAGCCGGTTGTCGCGCCGTATATAAATAAACCCTTACTGTTTTAGAGCTAACACGCTGACAATTTCTCCATTATTATCAAGTCCCATTGGCATTCTAATATACGAGTACGTATTCGCGCATGGGATATAACAACCAGAATATATTCATGAACTTGAGAAGAGTGATGAAATTGTCACGATGAGACATATCAGTCACCCGTACGCGCTAATTATTAACTACCCCGTTTTCATTGCCATAGCCATCTCTTTATAGCAATAATTCATTTTCTCATCTTATCAAGACATTGGTGACTATAATAATATAGTCACCGTTATCAAATTCATCGACATTTCGTGGTCGTCATATAACCCAGTAACAAACGTACACCTACATTCATGGCATGTCCTCTAATATATATATTTTCTGTGATAAACGTTTTTATTTTTTAATAAACATTTTTATCTCTGTGCGAATTTCCTATATATATATATATATATATATATATATATATATATATATATATATATATATATATATATATATATATATATATATTATTAATTCCCGATGAATTCGTCACCAACTAACCAACAACTTATACATTAAAAAAAAATCATACCTTCTAGAAGCGCGCTCGCGTCTTCGATGACGCGGGTACTGACGACGTCTGTGACTGCCTCGCCGTCTTCAGTCTTCAGGTAACGGCCAAACACCTCAGCGGCGAGTGCTACTCTAGACTCGTCCACCTCGACCTCGTACCGCTCCGCCTATGCACAGTAGTCATGTGTAAATCAAATATATGTTACTGATTATATTATATAAAATTACAAATAATACTTTTAGGGGATGGGATAGTTTAGTAATTGATAGTCAGGTTCACCTCCATGCGCTGTCCCATGGTAACTATTGTAGTTGTTCCTGGGGAAATATATTCTTGGTCTGAGAAATTCACAATTGACCGATTTCATATTTAAATAGTGATTTACTAACTATACTTGTAGTAACTCTCTATTGCTTTGACTATGAGATGGATTTTATCAACTGTTGCTATTGTTATGTACATACATAATACTCAACTTATCAACATTTCATCGAGCAATTTGTACGTAGAGAGACACTATCACTAATAGGAATTCAGTCAACACACCTTTCAGAAAGTAATAAACGCCGTCTATCAACATGAAAAACACCATGAATAGCATAAAATATAACATTCCACCTGTGCCACCTGCCCTGACTGCTGATGTTTACTGTGACACGAATTTTCACTAGCTTCTTATCCTTCTGACAGAATGTTTTACGGCAGACAATAAATAAACTGGTATCAACTTATTTAAAGTTTTTATACAATTTGTAATGGCAAACAAGCTAATGATATATAACATCTGATGAAAAATGGATATTCTATAATGAACAAAGTGTTTTGTCTTCATATCCTACAATTTAATTGCCAAATATACTTTGAAACCAAAATACAACCATTAAAATTATCTATGTAAATTGTAAATGATTGTCTATCATACAAAGTCTATCAATATATGTGCTATACGAACCACATCTAAAAAGTTGTTGTACTTATGGTAATCAGGCCGAGTCCTCTCACAAAACTGTCGAAAGAGGATCTTGCCTATGGGTTGCTGATCCACTACGTAGTCGTAACCTACATCTGGAACAAGCAATAAAAATATATTAGATATGATTAGATACATATCAGTCATTCACGTGTGTTACGTGATCGATATCATTCAAAGATGATAAATCGTAACTGATTAAATTATTAACGGATATTCTTTTTTGTACTTCTATTATACAAAATTTTCATTTTAAAATAGTTTCCTTTTTTACATTTCTTTAAAAGGTTTTTGTACTCCAACCAGGACCGGTAGTCTGTATGGCAAAACAAAGAACTTATATTCTAGAACAATAAACCTACTTGTGTCAACAGTTTCCTTTTTTATGTGGCTGAGAACGGTGTGTGATTGACGTTATTGGTTCATAAATTGGAATACCTTCTATTATAGGAAACTAAACACTATATACTGGTATAATGAGGCGATATACTATAGATATGAAATATATAGGTAAGGTTGGAGGTTTTTGACATTCTTTACCTCTATCTACCTTTTAGAGAAACTGCCGTAAAGGCAGATAGATGGCCTGCATGACATTATTACATGCACAGTTAACCTAAATTAGAATTATTACAAATAGATTCTGTAATGTAAACAATGTAGGGTATTAATCCAAATGTTCCTTTATAAACTTTAATTAAATACAAGAAGCGAAGTCACATTCCAGTGAAAACAAAACAAACTTTCTCTAGCGGAAACAATAAGATGAAAATTTGTGAACAATTCACGTGAACGACTTTTGACGCTTTAAATCAACGATATTTAAAAAGAATTTTAAACCCTCTGCGAAAAGAAGGTTCTTAATTCGTCAGTTTTTTTTTTTTGTGATCATATTAGTTACATTCTTAATTCGTTTGAATTTTTGTAACAATATTGCACGAAGAAGTAATAATTCGTTTCGCAAACGATAGGGTAACTCCCATATTGATTCCATACAAATTTTCGAGAGGACTTCGTACAAAGTCTTCCTAGGTAAGGGTGGTATGGATGAATATTAACAAGCACAACTAAGTACCTACTAAAGTATCGGACATCTGAATAAAACTTTAAGAGTAAGATATGCAAAATCGAATTAAGCGTCATTCAAGAAAGCTTTTCAATCAGAAGTTTTCTTTATTTTATATTTTTTAATATTCCTGTCTAAAACTTATTAGAAATTCAAAATAGAAAAGTTATATTTAGAAATACAGATATTCGGGAACCATATACTTAAATTATTGTGCCTATATAATATTATAAGTTTTTGTTGCATATTTATTTAACGAGCACAATGTTACTAATTTAATTGTAACTTAACGATGCCCATTCATGAGAGATATTTAAGAAAAATTAAAATGGGGGCCTTTATAAGACCAACAGATGCCAAAACAATATTTTTTAGAGATTTTATCCGGCTATATGTATACCTGTTCCGGAATCACGCAAAAAATACTGCACCTAATTGGATGATGTTTTCACAGTTGTGTTCTTGAAAGTTTAACTTAAAAACTGATGTATGTTTCATCTTGATACCCCAACTAGAAACAGTATATTTCATTGGTTTCCTAATTCTGAAATCCACACGTACGAAGTAGCGGGCAAAAAAGTAGTTTGAAATAAAAAAAAAATAATCGATTTCAAAATGGACAAGATTTATATTTTTTTTTATTTTCGTTAAAACTTATGAAAATATCACGTAAAATATAAAAAAATATTGAGAAGTTTTTCCATTTTGAAATTGTAAATTGAACATTATTACACTAAGACTTGGCTTACTAAGACATGATGAGGATACAAAGGCATAGTACCTACATATGTATGTATTGAGATTAATATGTTTAATACGAGTATAAGTTGAATTTTATAGTAGGTTTTAAACTAAAATAATATAAATAAGCTAAAATGTTTAATTCCGATAAACCACTGCATCATAATGACGCCATAAACACTTTATTTTTTATATTTAAATTACGCGTTTTGGATAGATTTTTCCTGTATGTTACTTTGATTTCAAAATTATACTAATGAAACGATTTTGATAAAATTTCATAAAAAAGGCAGACAGACAAGCCCATTTATGAGATTATGTATCCCACATAACCTCATATATGACAAAGAAGGACGAAGCCTGTTAACGTCTTTAAAAATTCATGCTTATCGATCGTCTTTAGCTAAACGGAGATAGAATATAATTAAAGATTGTGTTCCCGAACAAAAAAATATTTCAATTTTGACAAAACTAGTTATTTTAATTTCAAAATTAACTACTGAACCAATTTTGATAAAATGTCTATGAAATCAATATAAGTAAGTATATCCTTTCAGATAAAAAAAGAATTTTCCAAATCAGTTTACAACTGATGATGTTATAAAGTAATAAACATAAAAAAAACCGAATTGAAAACCTTCTTTTTGAGATCGGTTGAAAAACGAAAGTACTAATCCATAGGAATTAAAAATGCCATATTAACAGCCGCTATTGTAAATTCCGATAAAAAATAGTAAAATGAACGGAATTAAAGCTTCATAAATAGTATTTTGTACTTATGGGAAAAACCAAACGACTTTTATACCGTATTGTTTAAAAGAGATGCCATCATTAATTCTAGCAAGGAAAACGATATGCTTCGTCCCATAAGTACATATAATATGATAAATATAATCAGATGAGATTGTTCTTATTTGTCATATGAGAGTTGTACTTAGCAATAATTGTTACCTTAGCGCTGAGCTATAAACATCAACTCATATTTGCCGAAAATAGTTTCTGACTATCTTTAACCTTATCAATAACCATTGATATTGCAGAATAGACGGAAAATATATTATTTTCTTGATATTATTAATGAAAAATAGTATGCCTTTTTATGTGATTAGTGTAGCAAAAGTAACTTACGATCTGCCTGATGGTATACCGCCGAATACTGTTTCAGTATTTTTAACTTAACTCGTGTGCATATTTCCAATCCACGTAACATAATATTTTATAATTTGAAAACCTATCTCTAAATTTTACTATATCTATATCACCGAAACAACTCCTATGTTATCTGTGTCAGAATACAAACTAAATGGAAGCAAAAATAATTGAAACAATTGAGTCTACCGCTAGGAAAATAGGTGTATAGTAAATATCTGCAAAACATTAATTTAACGAGAAATTTGTAATCGGACCGATCGCTAAAATATTGATTATAATATTTTACAATTAAATTTAGCACGTTACCAATATGAAAGTACCGCGACCGATAAGATAATATCGAACGACGCCGCTTTCATCGGATCATTAATATGATTAAATTATCGATAATTGTTAATGATTTGTCCAATAGCGATTGCCATATAGTTTTTTTTTGCCCACAAAATATATAACTACTGAAACCGCATCCAATTTGGTGCTATAGTTTTTGCAGAGCATCTGTTTGTTGAGACTTAAAATGATTATTTTGGCATCCATTGCTCTTATTAAGCCCCCTTCACATATATATATATATATATATATATATATATATATATATATATATATATATATATATATATATATATATCCCATGTACAGATATTTTCTACTTATGTTTTTGTTATATTACTAAGATTACGCACTACTTTGTATTAGACAAAGTAAGACTTTTTCTCGAAAACATCATAAAGTATCACTAAATTATATCATAGGAATTCATTTTATGGACAATATCGAATGTCAGCAACACGCACGAGACACCCCTAGTGTTGCAGGCGTCAATAGGCTATAGTAACCGTTTACCATCAAACGGGCCATATGCTTACTTACCACCTTCGTAGTACAAAAAATAATTTAGCCTTATCAGTTGGAATTATTTGTTCAAATAGTGGGTACCTTGCCCGTGCTAATCCGAAACTTTTATCTACTGATGGTTCTCACGAATCCTGGACTATATCGTAGCCTTACAATTTTACTATAAGACAACACTGTCGCAAATCAATAAAAAACTACATTTAATGAAAGCTTAATTAAACAATGATGCTGTTGATGTTGATATAATCATCCATCCGCCAGCGCCCAAGGGATCAAATGATACGTTAATGAATACCTAGTTCTAGTTACAGGATCGTTGATTAATATTTCATTCTGCGCAATTGTCCCGGAACGTCGGTTAATTACAATTATTTACAATGCAAATTTCATTTGACTTTAAGCTATAGATTAAATACCAGTACTAACGATCGAAGGCAATATTGGTTCATTTAGTTTAATAAGGTATATGTTAATGGATATTATAATTGACCACGTGAATAAACAGTCAACACGGGTAAAGCAGAAGATCATACATCAGGAACACAAACACACTTTCACAAATTTCGACTGCAGAATTACACTAAAAAATGTATACTTACGAAAAAGACAGTGTCTATCACAAATATTCAACATTGCTTTCACGAAAGGTGAATGCTACGTCCTTGAATCATCCCCTAGTAAATAACTAAGCAGCTTTCGACTTTATTAAATTTGTGCGTAAATTTTTCTTCTAACAGTGTATAAATTTAGCAAGCGACAAAAGAGTTTCTGTAGCTTCCTAAAATTAAATACTCTGTTTAATATATACGCGGAGTTAGGAGTTTAGATTCTAATAAGTGTCGTCTCATGAACAAAGGATTCATATCAAGTTATTTTAGTTATAAAATGTCACATTTCGTCACCAATTCTTCTTCATCGTGCGACAAGCTGCGAATGGAATATGCTGATGGGATGGGTCGCGAAAACGTGCCTATGTGAGACCTGTAATGCTAGTCTGTGAAATTTCATATACGTTTCGCAACATACTCCATTTTCACTTTCACTTCACCTAAATTTTCACTTCATTTAATTTTCATATTCAGTAAGCTTTGTGCAATGACAAGCGAAGTGAAATGAGTTTTGATAACTATATTATTAAGTCGAAGTATCGATTACAGTTAATTAAATTCAATCTTACTTATTTACAGAATAACACATGCAAATTGACTCGGAACCGCCAATGAAATTTGAGTTTGACTAGAATATTGATACTTGGAATACAACGGCAAATCATTTTAATGGTTTAGTAGTAAAAATCTAACTAAATATTGTTATTCTACTTATAATGTGAAATGAATGAATAAATGTGAAAATTAAAGACATTATTACAATTTCTTAACACAAATTATTATTTTTATCCTAATTTATGTTGACAAACCCCTGGGGCGAAATACAATTAGTTCACAATATGAAAAAAAAATATACAACTTGCAGAAACAGCGGTAACTTCGCAATTATACATGTATTTATTACTTCTTTACTTGTGAATATAAGGATGAAACACACTGGATTGAAGCAGGACAAAAAAATAGGAATGAATTTATGATTCTTTTTTTGTCTACAGTAGGATTTATTTTTACCTGAGGACACAAGGATTATTGGCAGCTAACGCATAAAATCCTCCAACCGTGCAAGAGAGAATTTCATCAAGGAAGAATGAAATATTTGCAATATCGTCATAAAAAGGGAATGGATTTGACCTTGGCCTTCCTTACATAACGACAAGACGCTGCGATGCTACGGAATTCAACTGGCATTACAATAAATAGGCTTTCCTTGTGAACTTATTACGGTAACCTTTCGTGCGTAACCCCAAATTCTTGTCCCGTGAATATGATATAATATTCATTTCTAACATACTACAAGTACATTTTTCTCCGCTAAACAAAAAAAGCGACTATTTTAAATCATCATTTTTATGATTTTACTGCTGGGTTCGGAATATTATCTACTGAGAACCCGCAAGAAACTCAATATTTACTGTTTTCAATATACATACTTATGTACAAGACAATTTTACATTTGTAATTTGTAGCATTCAATGTTCTTCATATATATTATGTCAAAATGAAATTTCATAAACAGTTATAACCACAGTCAGACCAGTACACATAAACAACACACTTTCAGGAGTAGGTATGACGGATGAGCTAGCCATTATTGCGCTTAACCATATTTTAAGGAGCTCAACCACCCAGCCCACCATACTGCTACCAGTCTGGACCCTATCATGCGTCTGATTTTAAATTACTTGACTGTATGATAAACAACGAGATATTTATTTCATAGACACATTAAATAAACTATATTTGAATTTTGAATACAAAATCGTGTCTACAAGTAGACTTTGCTTCGTAATAAGCAGTTTTTGCTTCTCAAATAAAAAGATATTTAATGTATTAAATTTAGAATGATAAGCAAGCTATCGGCCGGTGGGCTAGGTGATGAAAAGCGGGTGTCAACTACAGACATGAATAGCACTATGGACATCACAAAGTTTACTGCGACGCCTATGGTATCCGTCATGAGCTGCCATTCTACTGAATCATGGTGTCATTTTTCTGTATACTGTAATTTAAAACAATATTAAAATCCGTTAATAAGAGTCCACGATAAAATCGCATAATACACAAAAAATATAAGCGAATTACATACACACTTCTTCGTTTTGAAGTCTCTTAAAAATCTATATTGTTGTATACAATAGATGGTAAGTTTCTTGCGTAAGTAATTTAGACACTCTATTAAGTGTATCCGGAAAATATCGGGCATATTATGCTAGAGTTTCGGGACAACTGAATTCAATTTTATACCCTTAGAGGACAAAAGATCATTAAACTAGAACTGATCTATTATCTAAAGTTTGGACACTTTGAAAATTAGGCAGTAAAGTGAAATTCGTCGAAAGACGGCCATAAATTGACAAGAGCAATAAAACTGGTAACTGAGGGCTCAGTTGTTAAATTTTCTAGTTAAATACTGCTATCTCTTTGTAAGTGTAGATAATAATATAATCTTCTATATCTACTGTGAAGAAAAGGCCATGAAGAACATTTAAATTCTTGCAATACGAAGTTTACACCAATTATTTTCGTCAGTCTCTTTCTAATAAATTCTACACAGGATAACAAACGAGTTGACTACACACCTAATGTAAAATATTAATCATCGCCTCTAAATCAAAACAACATCTTAACTAAACATCACAAAATATATTTTGTTCTCTCTGATAGTACCAGTCACGTGCTATAAATTAAGGTGTTATTTTCTAGTATCAGAGATACCTCACAAAATTAATTACCAGAGGTATTTTATCCACGGTCCATATTCATATTCGCCATATATTAAGACCTAATGTGGCAGAAAACGAGTTTACCATCTTTTTAAATATAGCAAATACGTCGTTCAGATTAATACGATTTTTAACAGCGTTTATTACCAGAGATATTGTACGTAGGTTATTAAAATTAATTCACAAAGTAACTATATGCGCCACATTTAGATTAATAACTCTCGCAGTCGTCTCTTTTCGAATCCACGAGGTTCACTTCCTGATACTTATCATAAATATATTTCAGAAATATAAGTATTTATATTTTAGGATTACCATATTCCCGCATTCATGTCAACGAATGTAATGAACAATCCTTTTGTAGTAACAAGCTTAGTCACTTGCCAAACTGAAAGCAGTTGGAACCAAACCAAGAAACAAGAACAATCGGCTTGTCAGCATTTGTTGAGTTTATCCTGCATAACGAGTTTGATACTTCTGGCCATCTCGTGTAAGTTTCAATATCAATAAACTCATACCTAGAGAATCACACAAAGTAGCATCAGTCAATGTAAACTCATAAAATGTCTATATCAATTGGGTCATTGATCGCATGTTTATGAGAATTTGTTTAATCGACAATTAAATAAATATCGTAATCTTGTACTGTTAATTTACTTCCTCAATTAAATCAAATATTTTGGGAGTGACTTGTGACCAATTCAGATCACTTTAAGCATGGCATGTGTACACAGACGTCAGTAAAGTAATTTACTAACTGCTCAAACAATTAACATCGACACTAACTACAAGAATTTTCTAAAGACCAAGTCAAACAAAACAAACGCACGGAGAAAATCGATTTATCTACAGCACATAGTTATTCACGTCGCGATTCCGGCAGAACGAGACATCTTTGGTTCGAGTGTAGAGTGTATAGTGGTTTTAGTTGCTAATTTCATACACGCATTAGTGGTGACGACATTTATATGCAATTTCAATTATCGCCCGATAAGACTTGTTGACGGTTTTCGTATACTTGTACAATGGCGTTGAGTGCTTCTAAATATAAACAATTAAAAAAAATCCAAAAAGTAGCATTTCATAAGAGCAAGTAATGCGATAAACGGTCCCTAATAGACCCTCATAGCAAGAGTCTTTTATTCAAATTGGTTAACTCTTGTTTGAATTTCTTTTACCAAATATTATATATGACCGCAATGCACACGTTAATAAATAATGCCTGAAAAGATTATGATATTATTTTGCGAAATTTATTTATTATAACTACTTAAGCCTTTAGCTTTAGTGTTACTATAGAAAAATAAAGAAGAAATAGTAAATGTTATAAAATCGCGTTGATCTTATACCTCATGCCACAAACAACTCGTGCAGGATACCTAAAGTTTTATTGATTTGATGGTTCCGTAGATTCTGAATGTACATACAAGAAGGTTGTGCAGTGTTTATATACCAGCAAATGTTTTACCGAACACACCAATAAAACATAAGTGACGAGGAAGATAATAAATACCTTATAATATGATGTTTAAAGAACTTAGAATACTATTGCAAATGGTGATCAATCCTCACGTATTGGAAAGTGGTAAGAATCAACAGCAATGATCTGCACAAAGGAGAAACATCTCTAACGAGAGATGATCTTCAAAATAGGTATATTTTAATCAGAATGTAATAAAACGAAATACATGCTGAAACACACACATTGTGCATGGTTTAATTAATGGGAAATTTTGTCTTGGAACAAAATGCTCATCGTCTGCGTAGGTCTCAAATCACTATATATACAGTGTATAATCCATGTCACTACTCGTGGATTCCCACTGTTTAGGAGTAACTTGTTATGTCTCTTGTGAGATCAACCGGAGTGCTTACTTTGTCTTTCAAACCAAAACGCGTCCGTATTGCTTCACCCAGTAGAAATTGGATACGATCGATTGGACAAGACATTGGACTATTTGATCATATTAGTTACTACACTTCGTTTATTTATATCGGTTGTTTACTCGAGTCCGCCTACACGTGTTGGCTAGGCATGTTGGACAAACTTGTATCGTCAATTATTTCTACATTTACTATTGGTGTAAATGTTGGTGTCACTCAACTACAGGGTATTACATACAAGAGACAAGTTTATAAGAAATAATTTATTTATTAAAAATAACAATTCTTATTCTGATTAAAACACTGAATTAGATAATTTAGTTCTTAACTCAATTGTAATTTTATATTTCACAATCACTACGATAAGCACAAGCGTTCATTTCACGGACAAGGAACACCAATTTCACACGGGACGTAATTATTATAAACAAACGTATAGTAGTAAACAAATACGTAGAAGGAGCACTACGAGTCATTATTTCTGTAATTTAGATATTTCGAGATTATTAGCCAAACTCAGGGATACGACAACAGGGTCGCCGTTGTTTCTTGTTCTGCCATCGGCACGCGGTGTTTCGATTGCCAACAAGGGTATTACGTTTATGTTTGTTTAAAACCAAATTTCCTTTGACCCGATAACGTGGATATTATAAGGAAAAATAAATTAATATCTGCCATATTAATTTTAGCCATTTGTTACCGTTTTTCGTTACGTGTTACGAAAATAAAGTTTGGTTTCTACTAGTGAACATTAGCATGGCAGTATAGTTTTCTATGATATCCATTATAAAATATATAAGAAGGTGTTTGCTAAAATAAGAAGTATATAATCTATTTTCAACCGACTTAAAAAAGGAAGAGGTTCTCAATTCGATTGTACTTTCTTTTTATGTGTTATCTTAAGAGCTTCATTTATAAATAAACTGAATTGGAACGTTCTTTTTTATTTGAAACTATATGCTTTGAGATTGGTCCCATAAAAATTTTATCAAAATAGATAGATAGATACTCTTTATTGTTTCCTCCAAAAGATTACAATAGTAAACTTATTATAAATATAAATAATTACAAGAAATAATCACAATGAGAAAACAATGGGCGACCTTATCGCTAAGAGCGATCTCTTCCAGGCAACCTTTGGATGGAGAGGAGTAATTATAAACAGTTTGGTGGGAGGCACGATGAAAAATTTTGTTAGTTCTAAATATGGGAGATGTGATACATATAATAATATAAATATTATCCCTACTCATTATTATATTTATATACATACACCTACACACACATATACATATATATATATATATATTATACATATACAAATACATATACATATATGGACATAAACGCCTACACAAATACATAAAAATATATAAATACTGTTCACGAAAAGTATGCAAGTAATAAGTATGCTAACCAGACATATAAACACATTAAGAAGATGACAACATGCTCAAATAATAGTTCTTCAGTTTTGTTTTAAAACCAGCCGTACATTTTATATTTCGTAAGGAAACTGGTAAAGCATTCCAAAGCCGTACAGCTTGCACCGTAAATGATTTGTCATAAAAATTAGAGAAATGTACCGGAATCTTCAGCTGAAGGCCCTCAGAAGACCTAAGATTAAAAGAATTGACGGTATGCAAGAATTCAAACCGCTCCTTCAGATAGTGAGGGGAAGAAGAGTTGAAAAGGGCATTGTGGAGCAGTGAAAGAATATGAGTATTCCGGCGAAAACGAATAGGAAGCCACTTGAGCTTAGTGCGAAACTCGGAAATGTGATCATATTTTCTAAGACCGAAAATAAACCTGATAAAAACATTTTGAAGACGCTCAAGTTTGTTAAGCTGGTCTTCCGTAAGATCCAGATAACAAGTATCGGCATAATCAAGAATTGGAAGTAAAAGAGATTGGGATAGCGCAATTTTGGTAGCAGTAGGAAGGAAATTACGCAGTCTACGAAGTGAGCATACTGATCCGAAAACTTTCCTCCTGACAGATTCTATTTGTGGCCGCCAAGTAAGGGAACTATCTATAATTATACCTAGATCTTTCACTGATGCACTGAAGGGGATAGCCACATTACCAAAATTTATAGGTGCCAGTGTTGAATGATCGACCTTTTGTATTAACTTAGAACTACCTACCAGAGCTGCCTGAGACTTGGAAGGATTTATTTTCAGTCCAAAAGCCTTACTCCAATCACTTATATGTTTAAGATCCTTGTTTGTTAAAGCGATAGCATCCTTTAAATTATCTATAGAGGCCTGAGTATAAATTTGTAAATCGTCTGCATATAGATGGTAGAGAGAAGTTAGTTGGTCAGATATTGAGTCAATAAGAACTGAAAAAAGGAGAGGAGACAAGACGCCACCTTGCGGAACGCCAGCAAACGTATCGCACCAAGATGAATATGTATCACCTATTCGTACTCGCTGCCGGCGTCCAAACAAGTAGTCACGAATCCATTCAACTACAGGCGGAGATACGTTAAGAGAGCGTAACAGTTCTAGTAGGATATCAAAGTCGACGGTATTGAACGCATTGCTAAAATCTAGGAGCGTGAGAATGGTCAGTTGGCCGTGTTAACATGGCATTCTTCATACTATTACATAGTTAATAATTAAAAACTAAAATATATATACATATATATATATATATATATATATATATATACATACATACACACATACATACACATACACACATATACATACACATATACACACATACATAAACATATATATAGTACTCGGCATTTCCTTCTAAGCTTGTCAATCAATGTCGATATCGTCTGTGCCGGTATAATAATGAGCATAAATAAGTAAATGTAAATAAGCGATTTATCTATTCAAAATTTAAAGACAGACTATACAATTTTTTACGAGTTTCACATTATCTGTGCATAAATTGTAAAGTTATATATCTAAAATAATAAGATATTATCTGATAGCTGACAATTGACATTTATAGATTCAGAACATGTAAGGTAGAATAAGATAATCAACTTACCTTGTTTAAAAATTTAAATCACGGGGTACCCCCTTTTTTTTATAAGTTTGTGCCATCACTGCTTAATTATTAATAGTAAATAGTGGGTAAAAGTATATGATTACTGATTATTATATGATTACTGATTATTTGATTGATATAAATAAAATAAAATGGGTAATGCTATTAATGTAAGGACTACAAACTCACTCACCGACCCGCAAAAATGAAATATCTATTATTAACACTTATTTCCTGGTTGTTTGAACTCGTTTCGTTCTGCTGACGCCGATATCTGTTTTTGCCGCAACTGGAACTGGTTTTTGGGGTTCTGGTACCACAATCCTACCCAGTTCAGCCATGCTACTGATACGGTGCCGCACTCCGTCGGATCCGAGGACGTGAATGAACCCATCACGCGTCCAACACTTTCTGACACCAAAGCGTTGTCTGGCCGCTATAAATGTATCATGCCTAGTTTTTGTCAAAAACTCAGATAAGGAAATATTGGTGCCTTTCAATTTTGTTTTATTGGACCAGATCCTGTCGCGAATATTGATATCACGAAATTTCACCAAAAGTGGACGTGCTTTCTTACTAGTTGTTATACGTCCCATCCTGTGACACCGGCTAATATGTTCCGTTGAAAACTCCAATTTCATTTGATCACCAACAACACCACATACCACCGAGACGACGTCCTCTTGATCACTCTCTGAGACGCCATGAAGCAACAAAATTTTCCGTCGGCTACGCATTTCCTGCAAATCAACTTCCTTTGCCAGCAAGTCAACTTGGTGTTGCAAAGATTGCAGACTCTCCAGTGTCATCTGTTTAAAGACAGCGAAGTCAGAAGCGATGTTCGCTGCTCCGGGGCTCGAAAGGGTTGCCTTCTGTAGTCGTCCCTCGAACTCCTGCATCCTTTTGGTGAATTCCTCTCTGGTTTCTTGTAAGCTCAGGTTTTCCATCGGCATTCTTGTAATTATAGTAGAAGTAAAAGCGAAAGTTTTTTCCGGCAAGTTTTGCTACCAGTGAAGTCGTTTTTTTTGTGGAATAATAATAACGATCTCGTACAAATATATAAGAAATTGTTGTATTGCTTCGGAAAAAGGATCTACGAGCTTGACCCTTAACAGATTGTTCGACTTGACATCGCCAAGGCAGCCGTAAAGCTACGAGTATATAAAAATCTTAAAAGTCAGTAGCAACGTTGAATATTTAAACATGATTTAAATTGGATGCTGTAAGTATTTTATTCAAAGTAATGCCATTCACGTATTTAGTGTGGGTGTTCAGTGCACAAATTGAATTGTATAAAAGATTCAGCTAGAAAGTAAAAAGGGTAGCAATATGCAAATTGATTGACTTTTATCAATCAAATCACCTTGATCGATCAGAATAACATTAACTAAAGACTTACCTAGGGAAGAGCAATAAGAGTATATCACGTAACATAACACACAAATAAAAAGCAGAAAAACTTAAAAGACTACAACATAAATTTAATTAAAATTTATCCTTATACCCAAGTTTAAGATGATCTTCCCTTTTTCGATAACTAGTACAGATAGATATATAAAGCAAGTAGTCCAAAATTAGATAGCAATATTTGAACGGAAAGTCAAAAGGTAATAGAAAGAAAGCAAATAAGTTAATTCAAACTATTATGAAAATAAAAATTAGAAATCGCAAACCATCTTTCTGAAATCACTTAAAAAGTATTATATGTTTTAAATTGAATTATAATGCTGTTTAACACTTCACTGTTAGCAGCGCTCATCTAAAACTACAGTTATACGAGGGTAGGGACCAGACACTAAAAATAAACCGTAATCAACCACTTCCGTCCCTTGGCTTGGTTCGCGTGTAGTTTAAATGCACTTATCGGATTTGACGTCATATGTTACAGTTACCAGTTAATGTTAGAGAGATTAATAGAACAGCTGTTATGAAGACGTGTTAGATAGTTCGGCATCCCATTAAAACAACATTGTTTAAATACCGACATATCTACAGTTGACTGTTTTTTTGATATTTTTGTCATTTTAGAAGAATTTACTGCACTCGAGTGGAAATCTCTTTCTCTTGTTTCTGTATGTATTTTCAAAATATAATAAAACATAGATTCTTACTTCAAGCTCTTAACATGAAGATATATATATATATATATATATATATATATATATATATATATATATATATATATATATATATATATATATATATATATATATAATATAACGCATTTGTTTTTCTGTTCAATACATAATTACTATAAAAAAATCAATCAACTTCCCAATCAGTACAACAATTTAATAGTAAAGTGTCTAATAAATAGATAGACTTTGGTATTTATAATATTAGAATATTAAATAACACCTTAAAAAATACTGGATAATCTTCACTGCTCTCTGTATTGCAAATAGTCTTATTTTCCTTAACAAATATCCATTTCACATAATGTGATCAGAGAGAAATGTGCCTGAAAAAAGGGATGTTGTGTGAAATGATGCGTGCAATATACGAGTAACAATGTGTAGTCATGTCACATTTTACATGCTCAACATATACGGATACTAATAGATTATAACTTAATATAATATATTCAAATAGTATAAAAAATTAAGATTTTTCTGCATAAAAAAACAGGGCCTTATACAAATTACTATTAACTAATTTGTACTTGTAATAAATTCAATAAATTTAACTAGATACATTACAAATTTCAAAGAGATAAATGTACTTCTCGTTTGATTTCTTGCGCTCCCGCTTTATTTCTCAGATCGAAATGCGAGGAGTATTTTTTTAATGGATGATAATAAAATAGTAACCCCGCATAAAATAGTAACGGTATACGTTGGCGCAACACCAGTCAGGGATGTTACATGAGAATGAAAAGGCAGGTCAGTTAGTGATAGTCGTGATGAATACACATGGAATTCAGCACGATGGTTTCCAGAGGGGACCACGGGGGGAGGTCGACTTGTTAGGATATAATGTTAGTAATTGGAGTGGTCAGCATTTTTAACAATCCCTTCACCCCCTGCGAGGAATGTTACATAAGTTAGCTAACTAATACTGGGGCTCATCCACCGATGAGCCCAGCATGGTGGCAAAGAGGGGGAATACTGAGGGATTTTTAATCGGTAGGCAACTGGTTCCACTCATTTCCTCCAGAACGACTGAATTTCCATGAATAGGCAAAAAAAATTTAAAGAGTAAATAAACGATATTCATAGAAACAGAAATTGTGTTTAATACGACTAGCTAAAAGGGAGGACGGGTAAAGAGAATGATGTAAACACAAGGTAATGAAATAATAACAAATTCCCACAAATTATAATAATCGTAAATTCAATATTGTCTATGGGTTAAACCTTTCTACTTGACCCAACATAATCTAAAAAACATAGAGGCGTAAATGGAACAAGTGAATCAGTACATTGGTCGGTGGTCGTGACTCGTCGCGTGACGCACATAATTCAAGCTATATGGTCTAGTCCGATTACTGCAATTGATCTCTTGGACCTCTAGTCGGTGTTTTATATTTATTAGGGTTCTGTACAGCAAAATGTAAACGCTTTTAAGATAATTTCGTTTTTCGTCTGTCAATATCACTACTATTCTTTTCCAAAACCCATTTAAATATAAAACGGAAATTACTAACAAGTACTAAAGTGTATATGGCCATATCTACATTATCTTGAAATGAAACGTCTCAGGTTAGTTATAAACTAATACTCACATGGCGAGTAGCCTGTATATCAAAATTTTCTCGCGTTAATTAGGAAAAGTATCATAAATATATGTTAATCATCTCATTATGAACCAAATTACATTCAAAAACGTTTAGCCGTTTACGTATGACATACAAAAGTCTTTACACATTCAATATTGATAATTCAAAATAAATAATGTTAAATACATACATACATACATATATATATATATATATATATATATATATATATATATATATATATATATATATATATTCATAAGATTGTAGTGTAAGGATTAGTAAGTGTAAGGATGGCAATGGTACACGGAACCTTCGGCTCGAGTTCATTATTTACATATGCATTTTTTATTTCTTACTTGCAAGAGGCGAACCTCTATCCATCCAATTCCCACTCGGACATGACAGATTTCTTACTAGCTACACCATGTCATCGCTGTAACTAATTATACTGGTTAACTCTCTTGATTTAATGATACGGTAGTTCAGCTTGACACTATTTGTTATGGGTGAATGTAAAAGTATATTACACTTAGTGATTTATCATATTCATAATCTATGTTATTATTACGGTACAGGTGCTTGGTAAAGCTTATTGAACCCCTTAGTAAAAAGTGCATTTTGCTCTACAAAAATAACTAACTCTGCAAAAAAGGGACTATAATCGTGATAAAATACCGATGAACAAGATGTTTTATAGACGTTAGATTAAAAATATTTGAATTTAGAACGCACAATCTTGTGCCTAGAAATAGACATTAATTGACAATCGTTTTTTGCTTTGTTAAGAAAAACGGCAGGTTCGATTCACGCAAACTTACTAAAGTGTCTTATTAAAATGTACTGTATTTATTATTTTTATGTGTAAATAAATAATAATAACACAAAAAAATACAGATTTATTGGGAAACTCTTCCTTTTGAAGGTAGCTTAAAAGAATGTTCTGAATTTGTCTGCATTTGTGTGTGTGTGTGTGTGTGTGTGTGTGTGTGTGTGTGTGTGTGTGTGTGTGTGTGTGTGTGTGTGTGTGTGCGTGTGTGTGTGTGTGTGTGTGTGTGTGTGTGTGTGTGTGTGTGTGTGTGTGTGTGTGAGTGTGTGTGTGTTATTGTCACGACTGAAGCCACTGTAATTTTACAGAAACCCTGTCTCTTTCGTAGCAAATTCCACTCGTTTCTACTCACAGCTATAAACTTTAGAAGCTCACCTATTGATGTCTTTATTCTTAATTGACTACTTAACAAAATTACATCTTACCTCGTTTTATTAGCGGTATTAATCTTAACATTATAAGGAAACCCGGAAGTCTGTTGTAATTACGAACCATTGTCTGGAGGTTAAAAGGCCTACGTTACACCTAGCTATCAGGATGTAATAAAAGTAAAGCTCCAGCGGTCTGTAAACATAAAAAGTAAAGAGCAATCACCCCTAGGGTTTTCCTCGTAATATCCCTGCCTTCCCACGGTTCAATTAACAGCAATATGTAAGTAATAACATGTAAATAATGTAATGTGACTGACCGAGTAATAATGCGAAGTATTTATTGTGAGTAGTTAAAAAGGTAATAGTTTTACACATCTGTCCACGGACATAATTTATTTGTTTTAAGACTATATTTTTAAAATTTTACTCTTAATTCTATATATTCTCATATTACTTGTAAGTAGTAAAATAAAGATTATTATTATTAAATACCAATTATAGATAAATGGAAACACTATAAATTAAAAACAGAATTCCGCATCTATTATATAAGTAGATTTTGCTTCGCAACTAGTAAATTTTGAAAACGATATCTTCAATTGCCTTAAAATTAAATGGGATTAAAAATACATTTATTACGCATTATCACTTCGATTGCAAAAGAATTCTCAAAATCGGTTAAGAATTGGCGATGTAATCTCGTAACACAAAACATCAGAGCACAAAAAATAAAAACGAATTCACTTACTACGCTTGAAAATTTTTGGTAACAGTAATTAAGAAAAAGATGTCTTATAAATCTTTTTCTTAATTACTGTTACCAAAAATCAGAAATCTGAATTAAACTATTTACAATGTAAATAATGTAATTCATAAATTATTCAGAATTACATTATTTACATTATAAAATTTCGAGATTTTACTTCATATATCCGTGGTAGTCGAAATTTTTTATCAGGTACAATTGTTTCACTGGTGACAGCCCTATCGATTTTCCTAATATATTTTCTTATAATATTATATCGTATCGTGCTGGAATTCGTTGAGCTTCAGATAACAAGTTTTCCGTTCCGTGACCCTCATATAAATATATACTTATGTGGAGCTAGCTTTATGTGGAGCTAGCTTCAGATTGCGATCGACTCATAAAGGAATCAGCCGCACTGGAACAAACGAATACGCTATCTACAGAATATATTTACTTTTATTACGAATTAAAATAATTCCATATAATGAAAATTAGGTCTTCGTGAAGCAAAAACTCAAGAATTTTCCCATACACACCAATCTTTTTGTTTCTTTATCAGCTTTACAAAGAATATCCATGAAACACGATAATTAAACGGTTTCCACTCCAATAAAGTTCAACGATATATTTTTTATAGCTATTGCCAACAACAACATAAAATATGATTGTATATATCAGTGTGCCCGATGATTACATATTCCACTGGCTCTTGTTGTTTGAGTCTCTAGAGATCTTCATCTGAGATCGAGTTTACTATTTGAGCAGATGATCCACGTAACAGGGTCAATGTACATACATTTACCATTTATTTTTACAATAATAATAACTATTTATAAATTTTATATTTTTAATTAAATGGTAATTCGACACGCATGGAACTAATATATTATTTACTATTACAAGTATTTAATTTATTGTAAGCACAAACCATGAAATGCCGCCTATTGCTCTTTTGACGCATTTTTTTTTTTCGTTTTCAGAATATATACATTTTCTTAGACATATATTATAATTACATACATATTCAACAGTCCACTGCCTAAAAAGATAATGAAATAGTCTTGAATAATTACTGAACTTGCTTTAATTAATAATAACCATTTCGAAGTAAAACTGAAAACAAGCAAAAGAAAACTCGAAGGTTTAAAATTGCGCCAAGGACTAATAATATTTAATATTCTAAATACCTTCTTCAAACTGTAAGGTTTAGTTGTTTATTCTTTTATTACATAGTGTGATTAAATTCAATACACTCATTTTCTTGCTAATTTCTACGGAAGTGAATTGACTGTAAACATCGCAAAAGAAAATTTTAGGAATTCTTACTTATTGGAATCAAAGGTAGCAATTCTACGTAGAGAAATTGGAATTTATTTATTTTTTTGCCAGAAAATAAACCAATATAAACTGAACTTAGTTTTTTTAATGATTCAACATCCAATTATACTTTTTCAAGTATACTTCCGTATGACAAGACACACCTAGAAAACAAAGTATCGTAAGACCTTAATATCGTCGTTCAATGCAAATCGAACTACATTAAAACTGTGTAAATATGCAAATAATACAAAATATGCAAAACAAAGTAAATTATATTTTCAAATTAAACAAGTTCCATAGATATCATCATGATCACTAGATAATATACATTAGTAAATATACTTATCTATGCAAGTCGAACTGCACCTTCAATTAGAATAGGACTTCATTAGATAATTTCAAATTTGTAGAACATTTAAATTTTAAATAGGGTGTAGGCATGTAAAATTCGAAGGTTGTCCTCAATTTCCCTGGGATCCCCCTCATCAGATCCTGACTTAGTGACAATGGAACCAACTCAGGATTTGGTCCTATTGTCACCAAAGTCATCCTTTTCGAATACAACAAAAATTATAAAATCGATCCAAAGCTGACTGAGAAATAGGTGGACATACAAAAAAGAAACAAAAGACACACTAGAACATAGACTCTCAATTTCTTTTTTATTAAATCGATTAAAAATGCATTTATTAGACGTTTAAGGTTTCTACGAATAAGTGACGTGCCGTAATACTATATACAATATGAAGTTAAAATTGAAATTTCAACATTAATGTAATAAATGTTTATATTGTTTATTATTAAGAGTAAAGTTGAGATTGTTAGTAATAGAAAACATTAAACACTATTCCATCGATTTTAAAAATTCTTTCACTTATAGAAAGCTACGTCTGTAAGCTACGTAATAAACACTATATATTTTCGAAAATTGTATCTATCTGTACAAAGACAGATCACTAGTATTACATAAAATTATTTTTATTATAAGCATTTAGTAAAATGTATTATTGTAAGATTTAAGAATCATAAATCTACACAAAAATATTTTATGATTACATTAAACAATAATTAATACATTAAATGGTGTAGATGAAGAATGGATTACCTAACAATTCTATTATTGTATATTATTTAACAATGCATATTTAACAACGCATTTGGACATATTATTATAAAGGGTTACTACTGTCAGCACAAATCCAGAATATTAGTTACGTTTTCAGATCCATTTCACATATCTTTACCGGAAACCGTCGATTAGATAAATTGAAAATGCAAATTGTTTTAAGATCCGCATCACCAAAGTATCTATTCTAAAACCCCAGAGCGGTAAAAAAAAAGTGCGAGTAGGGCTGGCGCCTGTAGGGAACTTTTTGTATTCTGTTAATATACCATGGCTAATAAAAGAAATACATTTTACAAAAATAAAACAAACGTACCATGACTAAGGGAAAAACAAAATGTATTTCCTATATTTCTCGAGAATATACGTTTGACCGTTTTCTTAATTACTTGACATTTTTTTTTAGATTAGGTACGTCAAAGGAGAAATTGAAATAAAGGACAATTTTATTTTTTATTTTAATAAACAATCGGACACAAGACTGTAATAATATTACGGAAATTCATTTTTACTGAAAAATATAAAAATATATTTGGATTTAATTTTCTACGGGATGCAAAAAGTGGATAACAGCATAGCAAAAAATGTTTGCCGAATAGTACAAATTCATATTTAGGACTCATAACTAGAAATACAAAGTTGAAGTTAAATTAATTTACTAAAACACGGTCACCCAACCCAGGGACGACGCGGTTAACGTTACTTAAGTATATTGAACCCAACTCAACGATAACGCTTCCCAAATGGACATTACTTATTCAATACGACCATTTTACAATCGGCAAGTTTAGAGATTAAACATAAACAAACATATAAATGTTAACTCTTTATATAGACAGTAAAACTGTTGACACTTAGCGACAGTTGGTAGGGTTGGGGCATCGAGTGTAACATCTATTTTAGACGTATAAAGCAAGTTCAGTTATGAAAAACATTGGCTAGCATAGAGATTTGAAGTCGATAGTTTTTAAACTACCGGAAATACCATAAAAATTAAGAAAACAACAACCCATTTCCTGGAAAATAACCGTGTCGCCTATAGACAAGACAAGCAATATAAAAAACATAGATTTAGATCCATTTGTCTGGAAACATTCCTGAGAAATATACTTGTCATCTCGTGTCAGAGATTACATTGATTATGTAGCGATTGATAATATTTACGATTTATCACTATCATATCATCTGTGAACTGTACACTGCCGAATATAGACTTCCCCCCTAAAGGAAGGTTTTGCCCGTAGTTGTCACGGTTTTCAAGCGGGTTGATACTTGCAATAATTGAGCAAAATATACGATTTAACAGACAACATGTATTATTACTTCACGGTAAAAATAGATAAGACGGTAATACTTATTTCAAAGAAGCACAACTCCTTCAATGTTACGAGTACTAACAAATTACCTTTTATTTTTAAAATTACAATGTGTTAAACATTTACTAACAAAATTTGTTTACAATAAAGAATAAAAATTATTACTTTGTAGACGACAAAAATTAACAAAACGATTCAGTTTACTCAATCTATACAATATAGCCTATCGGTGGAGAATATAATAGTTTGCACACGAGTTAACATTAACGTAACAAGAAATGAGGTTCCTATGGGAAGAGAAAATAACTGATTCGTGCAAGCGAAACGTTAGGAAACAGTTATTAATATAAAATACACAATTCTGTTCATGTCTGTAGGCGACGGTTACTATTTTCCATCAGTTGGGCCGTCAGCTTGTTCCCCATTCTAAGTTGCATAAAAAAACAATTATAAATTGTGAAAAGTATCAATGTAAACGAAACAGATGGTCCAGATTGACTGGTCTACGTATAGACTTTAAACACAAGGTAAGGATAAGGATAAGGAAATTTTGTATGGTTTATCTTATGACACAGGCATCCATTAGGAATGTTTATCCAAAAATCCATCCATCTATTACTATATTATACATCTATATTATATATCTCATATCATTTGTTGCTTACGTGAACTGAAGATAAGAAAGTACGCGCGGACAAAAACGAACGAAAATTCACATGTTTTATTAGAATTATTATTATTTCATTAAAATCTATTGAAGTGACCAATCCATGCGACTCAAAGAAATTAATTTCGTAATCAAAAACATTACTCAACGGTTCCACTTAAAAAGCTAATTTAAGTAACGGCCGCGTAGTAATAAAATTTCCCCCCGGAGTTAATTTATAATAAAAATAAATTAAATTCTGCGTACACTGCCCCAGTGAGACTTATAGACAAGCAAGTATAAAGTGTATTTTGTGATGTCCATGGTACTGTTCACGTCTATAGGTGGCATTTACCACTTTCCATCAGGTGGGTCGTCAGCTTGTTTAAGCTTTAATTTGAATCATAACAACATCAACATGGTAAAATAATTTCTAACCACCCAAATAGGTGGAAAAGAGATTGTTAGTAATAGCCTCTAACAGCCCTATTGCTAACGATATACACTCTAAGGTCTACCTCCGCGTGGTTTCCCCTGAAAACCATTGTGGTTAATTCTTATAGAATTTTTCGCGAGGTGCCAACTGACCTGCTTGCATTCTAACCTATCATCTCTCACTGGTACCTCGCACAGCGGATACCGATAGCGCAGACAGGATTATCATCCTCATCCATTAAAAAAAACACTTAAATAATCCTCACGTTTTATAAGCATCCCCGGATACAAATAAAAAAAAATACCGTTTTGCTGTTAGTAGTTGCATCCTATTTGTAATCGTGACATAATATTCTAATAATACTTATTTCTATCCAAAGTTTATATATTCACTAACAAACCATTAAAGTCATGGAAGTCAAAACTCAAAAATTTAATATAGCTTATATATTGTATATCATAACCTTCAAGAAAAGAGCTGCTGGACTTTTAAAAAGAAATAATTTTTAAAAGGCCGGCAGCACACCTCATTGCCTTTAGTGTTGTGAGTGATCATGGGCGGCAGTAGTAACTTACCATCAGGTGCGCCCCATGCTCGTTTGTCCCCCTGTATAAAAACAAAATCTCTTCCTGTACCTTTGTTTAATCTAAGTAAAAGTATCCCACAGCATCTCATATATATTACACCCAGACAGCCTAGGCGTAAAGATTGACTGATGTTACAGCTTCGACAAGAGATCCTGTCTTCTGGACTTTATTATTCCTTATCAACACAAGTTTGCGTAGCCCCATCTCGACGTTATCAGAATTCAACCTCCATGTTATATTATAGGCATGCTATTTATAATTTTCATTAAAAAACAGTTCGATGAAACATCTGTGTAACATGCGACTGTAGGCAAGTTTACCTTCCGCTTGCATGTTCCGGATAATGGCGACGCAACGATATTTTATACAACAATAGTGTCACGCTGCTGTGATACATTTTGTTTGTAAGAAATCCCTGAAGATAAAGTATTATATTGAAAATGAGAAAATTCTCAATTTAAATATTCCTTTTTTCACATTTTCGATATGAATATCGTTTCTGAATAATTCTGTGTTGCGAATTTAACTACTTTTGAATGTTCTAAATTCTAGATTCTCTCATAAGAAAATTAAGTAAAGAAAGAAAAATAAAAAACTGAATTTATATTTTTTTGTCGTTAATTTATTCTTATTTTGAAATTTTATTATTAAATGACCATTTTGATTCCTTGAGTTTTTTTTATACCACTAAAGTGTCTAACAAGCATACAGCCCACCTGATGGTAAGCGTTTACCGCAGCCAAATATTTATATACAAGGAAATATTTACTACTTGAAAATACAGTCGGTTAGGTATCTGTTGTGATATATTTGATATTTCGTTTTGTCTTTACGAGTATGTCTCGTATAGATAGAATGCGTGTCAAATCACACTCATACAATGCCGTATGTGCATTAAATTTGCTGCGATATAATTGTCTTGAAACAAAAATGTCATCCATCATCAAATTACAATAACTCGACGTCGAACAAAAGTGGGCGAGCGTATCAAACGACATTTATTAAATATAACCTTTATCATGTTATTATTCAGCAATGAAGGACAATTTGAATTGTGTAACACGATAAGAAAAAACATTTTTGTTCCATACACGTCTACGCTGTGTATAAATTTCGTTAAATAGCAATAAAAAGTATACACAGCGTGTACTATGGAATTCCCTATTTTCCAGTGCCAAACAAATACCAACGTCTTTGAAGACTCGAAGCTTGTGATGCGACGATATTTGACGGGCGGTGAAACCCGAATGTTCTCGAAATTAATAACATCGACGAGACAGCAAACATTACGACAAAGGCGCCGAACTAAAAACAATAAATAGAATTTTTTAAATAAAAACATTTAATACGTAGATTTTGTAATTGTGTATTAAGCTTCAGATGAGTAGATAGCTAAAGAATAGTAATTAACCTCCAACTGGATTGAAATCGTTGAGAACAATCTAAAGGTGACGTTAGGCTCAACGCGGAAATATTGGCTACTCCCCTATTGCAATTGTTGTATTCTGTAATCGTATAAACAGATTTTAAATTCCTTCAGATGCGAACTTCTGAACTCGACATTATGCTGTTTTTTTAATTGTTCATCAAAGTTTAACTTTGATGAGTACAAAACTGGGTGGATCAACTAATATACAAACATCATCAAATCTGCTTTTAAACAGGTATGTAATGACAAATTTAAATAACGAGATTTGCTTTTCAACATTATTCCATGATTTTAACCCTATAATAGAAGAATACTAACTAGTGAAGGAAATACACGCTCGAAAATAGAACTCGACGTTCTAACAATAGAAATAAGAATACAAACTGTGCATGTCTACAATTTTAAGGCAATTAAGTAGCTGCTAAAATTATTGTTTATCTACATGGCCACTATAATGTTAACCGGTTGTATAGAGCAAATAAATTTCTATTATATTCTGCAAAATCCTAAAATACACATTACATCCTAAGATGATAAACATTGCGTATGCTGTAGCTTTTAACAGCTTATCGCATTAAAGGAATTATTTCCCAATAGCAGATTGAACCTTTGACCTCGCTGTCACGAAGTTACCGTCGGTGGCACTCACTGCAATATTATTTATGGAATATTAGAAAGCAAGAGGCGTGTCCAATCTACGTATTTAAGAACGATCGAAGAAGCTTTTAACCTTTATGATATTTTTTGTACATAGATTTTAATGAAATACAGGATTTATTATATTTCAGAAAATATAATAAAATAAATATAATGATGTTTAATCTGAATATATTTAATTATGAAGATATTTAATTATAGAATGGGCCCACCCCTACCTTTCCCGTGGACGTGATAAGAGACGACTAAAGGAAATTAATGATCGAGGGATGGGCAGCAGTTGCCAAATTGCCAAAAGCTAAATGCAGTTGCCAACCCACCTGCCACACTATATTCAGCAGTGGGCAATTAACAGCTGATATGATAATTAAATTTGCACAAAATATAATTATCAAACAGTAATAAATAATATTTTCTGGCCATTTTCAGCATGTTTTTAATAAATATCTGAACATTTAGAATATTGTTCTGATTCTAATAATAATTTAATTGGTAGAAGAAATTTCATTTACGATTGTTTCCTGAAAGGCCAACTTCATTATGAAAACCATTGTTTAATCCCTTGAAGTCTGTACAAACATTAACTATCTTTGTACAAAGAAAACAAACCGCCACTCTGTGCACACGCTTATTTACAGTCTACATGTGTGTCGTGTTGTCGTGTAGCATCTCTAATACCCAGGGTTGTCATTAGAATGTATGTAAACTAACAGCTATATTTACCATATACATAATAAATGTATAAAATCGAATTTAGAATCTCTATATAAACAAAATATTAATAAAGTAATTGTAATGTTATAAAATTACTAGTGAAATCTACGCGTACGAAGTTGCGAGCGAAAAACTAGTATTACTAAATAATAATTTGTACAAAATAATTTTTAAATCGTCCTGTTATAATCCTATTACTCGAACAGTAACATCTCAATCAATAAACACTTAATTGCTTTTCAGAGATCGGAACGTCCTTAGTCCAGATCACTGAATCATAAAATTCATATTTCGATCATTAGAACATCATTGTCACTTTTACTCGTTTACTCGTTCAGAAAGCACGTGAAGCTGTTATTTGTTAAGTTACATTTGACAGAAAATATATAATTTATTTGCACTAAAAATATCTTCGGATAAAAATAACAGGATCGTACATTCACAATTTGGTAAGATCCAAGTTTCAGTCGTTTCAAGGTATCATTTTGGGTGACGTGAACCATTCCTATATAAACACAGGATACTCATTCCTAAATAATGAAAAAATTCGCTTATTTCAACTAATAATAATATTACATTCAATAATATGCATGGTAGTAGTAGCCCTACTTGTCCCTACTACCGTGCAGCTTGATTTATTGTTTTTACGACACCCTTGCACAAATGTGAATATATCATGTGTAAATAAATTATTACACCAGATGAATCATTTTATTACCCTTGCTTTTATAATAGAAGTTTGGCCACTTCCTTTTATTAGTATGAAAACAATTAATTTTTATGAAATTCTGAACACCTTTATGGACTCTTATTATAAAATATGTTGATACACGACTTAATTGTCACATAGACATGTGATTATTTTATTTACGAGAAACAAGTTTAATCTTCACATGAAACCAACACGGGATTAAAATACTATCAATTGCAAAAAGAAATGTTAAAAAATTGGTGACGAAATCGCGTAACCAACACATAGATTCAGAAACTCTTCCTTTTCAAGTCCTTTAAAAAATCGATAATAATTGGTCCTATAAATAATAACTACGCCAATTAAAAAATAATATCACTTGCGACGTAAACATCGTCACAATAAGTGGCTTCATGTTTGTTGTAACTTTTAATTTTTTAATATATCTCTTATTAATCAATGATTACAGACAATTAAGAAAAATTACGCTTAAATAAAATGCAATGATATAATTTATATCAAGTTTTTAAAGAGTTAGAAAGTAGTAACTACCTATTATAATAGTGCTAGAAGTACATGTCTATAATAGTACACATACTAAGTTAATTTAAATTGGCCCCCTTCTGTGCATACGCTCCAGGCGGTAATGTCAAGAACCAAACTAGGATTCTATATGCCCATATCAACAATTTAGCGCATGGTGTATATTAATTTTGTATCTATTAACCAAGTATACATTTAGAATTGCTATTCTTGACATAAATAATAAATACAGCAAGGATAACAAATTACATAACTCGCAATTTGTATAGATGGTAAGGACATAATTATTATCATCCTCATCATGGATATTGATGTTAAATACGGCTTAATTATCACCTTTATTATAGTTATTCATGTATTCAAGATGAAGAAGGTTGCACTATTCCATCTAAATAACATCAATATACGTCAAATATGAAAAGTATATAAATAATAAAGTCAGTACGTCCATTTAAGATGTTTTCGATAACATTCGATTTGGTCTCAGTTTAATGACGTTAAAATTCACCCCGTGTCCAACTTATTTTATATACACACAATGAAGAAGTAAAGAGCCCATTATCTTAATATCGTCGTATTCATGACATATTTATTATTTACGTGCAAGTATACATTATCTTTCACCCAATCGAAAACATAAATTATTGCAAATTTTGGGCTTTAATAAAGATTAAATGTAAATAATTATAAAAAAAAATTATTTGGCTTATTAAAACTAATTAAGATTTTAATTTTTGTTATGAACCAAGGTACTAAATTTAAAATTTCACGTGTCTAAACTAACGTCTACTATTCTAAACCGATAAAATTACATACAAACTTTCAACCCATGTTTTATTCCATTAGATTGAATTTTCAAAATTCCTTTCTTATTGTTCGCTCACACTATATAATAAAAATCTATCTGCAATATTTCCAGATTCTAGAATCAGCGTTTATGAGTGTGTGTATAAATAAATCCAAAGAAAATTCATTACTTATTTCGGTAGCATTTTGTTTCAGCTACGAATTAAATTCGAGCTGACTGTTTCATGGTAACCCCTCTGTTTTACGCGATTTGCCGCAACTTCGAAGCAAATGAAATACAGCGTTAATCGAATGAGCTCATTGTTATCGAGACAGCTACGATTTCAAGTCTGCTTCCCTTCCATTCGAATGCAAATGGTGATTAATCGATTACTAAGTCGGAACGTCATCGCCATTAGGAGATACCTATATAAATTTGATTAACAATCCAAACTGAAAATAACTGGGACTTCTAATCATCAAGCGCTTGTCTTGTCTCAACTTTGTTACTCAGTGGAACAATTTCAAATTGAGCATTATGGATTTTTATGAATATGATAGTAATATATTGAAAAAAACTCCCCTTAAGGGAAAGGCTTATGTTCAGCGGTGGACAGTTAACGGCTGAAATGATGATGGTAATATTGTATTTATTGATATTATACATATATTATACTCGTGATTGAAATTATATTATTAAAATTAACTTTGTTGTAATAAAATTTTATGGGATTGAGTGCCTGAAATAAATGAATTTTATATTTAATTTAATATTACCATAAATAATATTGAGACCCTTTTTTAAACTATCTACTCTGTATCTGTGCAAGGTTTTTATTTAACTTTTCCACACGCCCCTATTTAGAGCATCACTGCTCTCCGTCTATAATCGCGAAATCGGAATTAAAATAGATTTAATTTTTTTAAAAACATTTTAAGCGTTATCTCACAAAGGTTATACTCAAAACTAATTCTACATATTTTGTATATAAAAATAATTAAATAAAATCAAAATTAAAAATATGGTTGTAATACTTATTATTTATTAAAATATCAAAAACCTCGTGGCATGTAAAATTATTTATATGCTGAGTTATTTCATAAGAAATTTGATTTAAAGTTTTCGGTCTGAACGGAATTTATAGATAAAATACCCGGAGGCAATGATGGTCCGTCAATATTATGTTTAAAACAAGTAAATTTTGTTCCGGAAAAAAAACAGATACTTCAATCGTGAGTAAAAAATACCAATGAACAAGATGTTTTGTAGACACGTTAGATTAAATATATCTTACTTAAAAACAAAAATTCGGGTGTTTAAAATTAGGTACATTTTGCATCCAAACAAGCAGAATTTGAATCTGCATAAAAAAGCACGTGAAAACTATAGATAATAAAAATAACTCATAAAATTGGTTTTAAATAGGCGACGTAATCACACCCATCACATAGGCACTAAAATTACAGACGAGTTGAGAACCCAATCCACCTACAACTTACTTCATAATAAGTACAGCACTTGAATATATTTATACATTACTCTGTATTTATATAAGGTTAGTACTTTTTCAACCGACTTCAAAAAAAGTGGAGGTCCTCAAATCGGTTAAATTTTTTTATGTTTATTTCTTTAGAACTCATGTATAAAACGAATTAAAAAATTATTATATTACATGATAATGGAGATTTTTATAAGTAAAAGAGTATTTAAAATATATTAAGAATTTTTAAATTTAACCATTATAGTACAAACCGAAAGATAGTTCTTCTTTATAATATTACTTTAGTTATATCGATTTAGGTATATTGCACAATTTTACATAACACAGTAATATGGGATAGTGCTTCTTATTAATATAGCATTCCCATTTCTAGGAAACAAGTAATACCACCTTGAAATAACTAGGTCACAGAGTATGTCATTCCATTATTGTAATTAACAATAAGTATTTGTACCGCATACATCTGTGGTCAATATAGCCATAAAAATTCTACTAACTTGATGATTAAAAGTGTAATAGGCAATTTTATGACTTACAGCATGCTCGTATCTGTTGCAAACTTAAAATATATATTTTAAGTAATAAGCTCTTTTCAGACAAAAACTTCTCTTTCTTCGTGTTTTAAATAGCTATATAAAAACGTTTGAATTGTATTTAAACCGTTGTCAGCGACTTTGTCACTACCAATAACATAAAAATATCTCCTTATCCTAAATTAATATTAAGTAATGCATCTCGCAGTAACACGTGAATTTATCTTATTTTGTTTTTATTTTTGTATGTTTTAATGACTACTATTTTTATTGCAAATAAATTAATATGTAAATTTTACAAATAAATTACTAATAACAATACAGAAAAATACGTAAAAAACATATATTTGTTGACCATATATTATATATCCCAAATTTAACTGAAATAACAACGTTTACAAAGGGATAAAATTACCAAAAAGGGCTTGAAAAGGCGGATCCAATTTCGAAATTAATTATATTTTTATAAAAGTCATATTGATGAATCGATGATCAAAATATACTTTTTTAATAAAAAATATTTGCTTACTAATCAATCTACAGCCAAGTAAGACAAGTTTCACGATACCGACGCTTTGTTGGTCTAGAACCGTTAAATCACCAAGAGATAAACAAACTTACTATTAAATTTTATTAGTAAAGAATATAGACTGCTCCTGAAATGGATGATAATAAGTAGGGTTGATATGCAAATGCAATGCAGTTTAACGTTGCATTATGCACTCCACGAGAACGTTACCGTTACCAAAACGAACAGAATTCAGCAATGAGAATTTGAACAAGTAATGCGATTATTATTTATAAACATAAAAAAAAAATTCACCTTAAGCGTTAAGCGGGACGGAGGAGAATAAATGAAAGAGCAAATCAAGAGAAAGTTTGAATTACTTAAGCTTTTGTTACAATATAGAGTATCATACATCTTCCAAACTTTTCATTGTACAAAATTTATATTATATATATACAGATATTAAAAGAGAAATGAAACAGAAAGCATTTAAATGTTTTTGAAATAATTTCTATCTAGACATAGGAATTAATCTGAGATTTAGATTCGTACTATATTCTTATATTCTAACAATTTACGCATTGAATGTACCGTATTTTATTATTATATGAATGTTTTCTGCATAAATCTATATTATAAATAGAAGGAGAATCTAACTAACATAGTTAATTAAAAAAATATTCATTACATTACCACATTAGTTTATAAACTACGCTACAAATTCTCAATATAACTTTGTACCTAGTATTACAATGATACACGTAAGAAAACTTTATATTGAAGAGCTGGGCGATTGTTTTTAGAACTTAATCGCTGTTTTAGCGTCCTGTAGCAAAATCAGTCTTTAATCGCGACAAAATTTGTATGAGACGATCGCTGGTGGCATATTTATTGTAGAAAAAATATCAAGACCCGTTCTGAATTATTGAAGTTTTCGCGCAACGTAAACAGAAAAAGTGTAATCGAATTTAGAAAGTGTTCGTTTTTAAAGTCGCTTCAAAATCGATAATTTCATTACCCTGTAATGACATTATCAATTTTTAAACGACTACTTCGGTACCTACCTGTGCTAACAAAATTTGACAGTGTCAATTCCAAGTGTAAACATTTCACTTAATAATTTCACCGTTTCCTTACATTTAAACGCCATTGAGATTAAGCACGCGATGGATGCCATAGCATCCCATGAGGGGGAGACTCATTCCCCTCGTTAAGGAAGTACACTGGTTCCCTAAACTACAAGGTGACCTAGTATGCTTTTTGGGTCACGCACTATTATAGGGCAGTGTGATGTGAGCGTGCGTAACGTCACTATTATTTATCGATTCATTTATAATTACTAAGTGGGTTGACCGGATAGCTAAAGTTTCATGTTACACATACTTCGACAAAAGTTTCTACGATATTTTAGAAGGAACTTTACAGCCATATAGCTATACTCTTGCAACCGGAACAGATTCATGCATAAATACACTAGCTTATCTAACAATAATTGCTATTACAGCTCTTGTTATGAAAATAAATATTAAATGACAATATATAATAAAGATCAAACAGCAGCTAGGTAGAGGCATAGAACATGCAGCTAACACAGCGGAACTCGTAATCGAGATAAGGAGGCAGAAGTGCCATTACTCCTACGCTTGCAACCGATTACCTAGTTAACATATGTACACTGTAATAAATACCACTACCGATCCGGTCCCAAGTATTTGCTTGAGGCTCTAGTTCATCCATTCCCTGAGCGTCCAATATCATTTCAAGTGGTACAAAGTCACTCATTTCCATTACTTCTCCTTTTCAACTTACTTCAAAAAGAAGGAAATTCTTAATTCGGTTGTAGTTTTATATTTATTACCTCATAACCACGTCAGTTGTAAACCGTTTTGAATTTTTTTTTCGAAAAGAATATGCGTACAAATTGATGACACAGAAATGTTATCGAAAACGCCTCAGTATTTCAGTTATTATATCAAAAATATGAAAAATCCTTCCAAGAAATATTTCTTCTGTATACTTTGCTATTTTTTATATTAAACTTATATTTGTTTACTATGGTACCTGTTTGTACAATATCGTAGTTTGTGAAAGTGAGTTTGTTTGTCTTTTGCTTATTGCGGGCTTAATAGTTCAACCTATCATTATAAAATTTGGTATACGCGTATTATATGAGATAGAGAAAGACATAGGTTACTTTTTATCCCGGTCAGTGAAGATATTCCGGCCACGGAGACGAAGTCATAAATATAAGCAATTATTTATTTATTCACAATTTGTGTATGTTTGTTCCGTTTACATTATTTTTACCGGTACCTTTCCTGCACTAGATTACCCGCCAATTAGTTACTTTCTTTCTTACTACACTGGCTTGGATGGAAGAAATCTCTTTCAGAGATAAGCCCACCCTTGCTAACAAGTTGTTAATCGCTATATTGTTTTCAGCAAGTTATCATCATTTTAGCAGCAAAAAGTATGTACCTAATAAATTCAATCTCATAATATTTAATTACTTTTCTTTTTAGCAAGGCAGTACTATCGACCGTTAGATTAATTACATCTGTTAACGACGTTTTCTGCCAGAGAAGTATCAATCGTAAATTAATTTTATTTAAATTCCAATCTACATCTTTAAATTATTTGATTTATATTCAATTAAGTTTGAAATATATAATCATTATTAACTAAGTGTTAGAGGCATATAATTATTTTGTGTCAATAACAAACGCAATAGTTGATGCAACACATTCTATCGATACTTGAGCTTCTTTTATGGTGGCACACTCGCATAGTTCTCACGGCAGGCCCTAAAGGTTGATCTGAACATTGTGTATGCTGGAATTCCAAACTACAGTATTATTTTACAATTATAGATTTCTCAACTCCTTGTTCAGAAAAATTTATTCTGGCACTAACTTGTAATTGCGATTTTATTTGTGTTTAACAGTAAACTGAACCACGAAAATAGATTTTAAGTGACTTAAAAAAAAAACAGATTATCAATACGTCACTGTTTATTTTATGTATATATATACTCATTTTTACTCTACCATACCATACATAGTCATTTTGTTCCAGTTAAAGCCAGTTTGAAATAGTATTTTTTATGCAACATAGAATAGTAAACAAGTTGACGGCTCACCTGATGGAAAGTGCTAACCATCGTCTATAGACGTGAACAGTACCATGGGCACAACAATGTATACTGTGTCGCCTATGACACCCTTCATGCGTTGCCATTCTTGAGGACTGTTGTGTTATGGCTTTGTGCCCTGTAATTATTTTGCTATAATCCATCCTTCAAACCGAAATACAACAACGCAAATAGAAAATCTTTAAGGCAAAAACACGAATGAACAGAGGTACCCGAACAGGTGACTTTGATACAGTGTCCCTCTGGTGTTAAAGTATTTTAAGTTTTATTTAATCTAGTATAACACAAACGCTATTTCTAAATTCAACTTCTAAGATTACCATGATTTATCTAGTTATACTATTATATTACCAACACGTAAGTAATCTGCGACATCTCATACGTATGAGAAATAAAAACGTTTGACTCGTTATCTATGGTTATAAATAACCAGTGCGTGCGACAGCTCCAATGGTGTCAAGTTAATTTACAACATAATTATAAGTAACTATCATAAATACTTACCTATTTTTGTTTTTATATCTAAACATTGTGATATGTGTGGGAACTGGAGGATCTTCCGCCACTTTTTGCTTTTGCCCTTGTTGCTATCGGAACCGCCTGGAAAAAAAAAACATTATTACTGAGGAGTGTTTCTAGAGAGAGGGATGACTATAGAATGTTAACCCCTCCTGCGCTAACGGTACGCTAGCGGGGTACCCGTGAGGGATGATAGTTGAGAGTAAAAATGCAGGTCAATTAGTATGTCGTGATGAATACACCAGGAATTCAGCACGATAGTTTCCAGGGAGTACCAAGTGAAGGTCAACCTGATAGAATATATTGCTAGCAATGGAAATGGTACTTCGCGTTACTAACAATTCCTACCTCCAGTGGGAAGTGTTATTGAGTGTAAAACAATAATTTTGAACAGGTAAAAAAATAATTTTGAAATATAAACCTCACGTCAACTGGAAAATACTTATTTATTTATTTAAAGGAACACCAACAGCTTTTGCATTATAACATATATAACAAACATTAAATATAATACAATATTAATGCACATGCCTATTATAGGTATTCACAGCATTTAGTTTAACATAGTTATACAGTGCGAAAAAATGAAGTAACAATTACAATGAATTAAATAACACTAGACTACAAATATTTTAAAAGTTGCGTTATTAGTTATAGAAATAGACATATAACCTAAGTCGTGAGCAATATTATTATCATAAAGTTTTAATATCATAGATTTTTTTATACAACTTAGAGCAAACAAGCTGACGGCCCACCTGATGGAAAGTGGTAACCGTCGCCTATAGACATGAGCAGTACCATGGACATAACAGAATATACTGTTTCGCCCATGATACCTCCCATGCGTTGCCATTCCTGAGGACTCAGATGTTATTCCTCTGTACCCAGTAAATTCACGCCATATCTCACCCTTCAAACCGAAACACAGCCATGCAAACACAACTGCTTTTTTTAAATTATTTAAAATCTCACATGAAATCAGATTACAACTACAATTTTTTTTTTAAATACGCCTTACGTATCCAATTATAGTCTCCTACTTCAGTAGGATCTAAAACACGTTTGAAAAATTCTTTATGTTCACATAAAGAATTTTTAAAACGTGAATTAAATTTGTAATCACCAATCCCGGAAACGGACCAACCCTAAAAAAACCTAATACCCTCGAATTTCACTTAAAATCATGACTTCAAACTTGTCACTAGCGGTTTCTTAATAGATGAAAATGGAATCGTTATATTGCCTACCCTATTTGTTTACGTATCGGAGATACCATTAAGTATTGATATAATTAGTTCAGTAGGCCCAATACAACGAATTCACCAGATTTCCATGAAGAACGGCATTGACCTGTCAGGATATATTGCTAGTAATAGGGTGCAAGATTCCTTTACAAACAATTTTAGGATCTGTGGAGACAAATGAGTTTTATCTACAGATGACAAAAAATCACGTTGTATTCGCCACTGGACGGAGACCTGGGTTCACTTGTGTTTGTGTATTAAATTTTGAGTGAAGCCGTCTTTCGCTTGCGTCATGCTTCGTCTTCATTCTATCATTCTTATCATATTCATGGATATACATATTTAAACGTGTGCTGCGTACGACGTGACAAGATGCACGGTCAAACGCAATATAAAGCGATCCTTTATGTTATAGGTGACTCAAGACGGTTATATATGACGGTATATGGGGGAGACCTATATTCAAGAATAGACTATGAAAAGCTGAAATGATGATAATAATATTTCAATAGAATTCATAAAAAAGAAATGTCAAGCTAACAAAAGCAAGTCATAGAATGGTATGCGAAAAGCATTCTTGTTCTTAAGAAAAGGGTCAGTTTTTATACTAAAAATGTTTATTATTATTACATATCTAATTATTGCAGATAGAAAATCATTATAATTGATGTTAGAGACTTGACTTGGAAGCAAGTCATCCATACTATTGACGTATTTAAGATTGTTTTCCAGATGGGGCCTGGCATCTTAAAAAATGGTGCATTATGTACTTTTAGTATCTTGGCTAAAAGCTCCGCTCGAAGCACCAGATTATTCTGGAGTGAGCACGCCCCTCCCCCTCTCCCACTTAAATATGGCTATGACCCATACCCAATACATAATTCCATAATCATAATGACATTAAAAAGGATCAGTTTATTAACGATCGCATTTCAAAATTGGAATATCAACTCGTCAAACTTTATACTCATAGCCAGTTGCGCAACGAATAACGGGGGTACTTTAGTGTTTTACTAAATGAATATTGATGTTGCAATACTAACTGTAAACGTAATACTCGCGATGATTTATACAGCTAATATAATTTCAATGTTAACCCGTTACGTGCTCGTTACCGCAGTAAGCACCTATATTACACGTCTACTGCATTTAGAACAATTAATCTAAATATATATATATATATATATATATATATATATATATATATATATAAAGAAACTGGCCGACAGAATATAAATAAATGCAGATTGAAATAGAGAAATCGTTCTACAGACAGCATCGCACAACCAAAACTACCGGAACTAGATGTAGTGGAAGTCTGCACAGTAGTAAAAGATTTTTGACAATGCACATGGAAAAAGATGATAATGAGTATACGTCATAACACTATACAGAACTATAGAGCAGAACTAGATACTAATGAAGAAGAATGAATGGAGATATCGGTAGGGGCCGCCCTAGATGGACGTATGTCGACCAAATAGACGACGTGCTGAAGAAGGGCCAAATTAAAAGTACCCGTAACCGGCGAGCGTATATGAAAAGATTGATAAATGTGGAAGAAGCGAAAGAGGTTTGTTTGAATCGAAGCATTTGGCGTTCCATTGTTTCTGCCTACCCTAATGGGAGACAGGCGTGACTGATATGTATGTATGTATGTAAGATACTAATCTGTAATAACGGATCATTGGAAATAGTTAATTTTGTATATGTTAATTTTTTTTTATGCAACTAATTACAGAAAGAAAGCTAACTATCCACCTATGAAAAGTTTCAACTGTCGCCTATAGACATGAACAGTAACCATGGACATAATAGAGTAACCTGTGTGGGCGACACGATGATATCCTTCAATATTCTATTGGAATTCTGTAAATAGCACACAATATTTGTACTTAAATTTTATTTATTGAAATCTTTTGAATGACTTTAACAAATTAAAAAATCTCTAACGAACAAAAAGTACAATAATCATTTATTTATTAAAGGTTATACAAGTAGTATACTCTAAAATTGGAAAACGAATCCCGCTGAGGTAAACAATGTATACAGCTTCATTAGACTATGTTAGATTAAAAAAATAAACATTTGTACAACAGCAGGCAATTAACGAAACAGACTAATGTACGCTCAAATCCATTTCAATTTAATAGCATATTACATCAAAACGCCATAAATGACTTCGCTTAATTGGATTTCAATAATAAATGGAATCAAATTTATGTGCTGATTATTACTAGTTACTTTAACGGCAGGCCAAAACTTTATTAATTATCATGTTAGAGGTCTAACATGTTAGAAGTAACACGATCTTGTTTGGCGCTAACTAATTTATTTGAAAACAAGCTCTGACCGAGACTTACTCAATCCGTTTATTGTAGTTTACTTACTTAAGGTTGACAAAAGTCATAAGACCGCAGTTGTGATTATAATGTGGCTGTATTAGAATATTCAAAAAGATTACAAAATAAGATTATAAGTAAGATTTTTTATTATATACGCAACATGAACTTGTGTAAATCTCAGTTTTTATTTTGATCCATACAATACTCAAGAAAAGTCAACAGGCAAAAGAAATACTCTATAGCAATTTTGAGAGCCAAATAGTAAAATTTATGTCGTAATATGTTCTAGACAAATACATAAGAGGGGAAGAAATTAAGTAAATAGATAGATAACTGATCTTTAAAGACAACTAGTATTGGCTGAATGAGTGGTTATAAAAAATTAAAAACCATTAAACTAATTAAAAAAAGAATTAGATTCTAAATTCAACAATATTTTTCGTTTGTATCTTCGCTAATTAAGAACCAATTTTAGCAATCAGTAAGATAAACAATGTATTTAGACAAACACGACCTATTTCCTTAACCTATAACCTTTTCATGCCTATGTTTATAATACACAATAGCAGGAAAACAATGGGAAGCGGAAATATTAATATAGGGAAATACCTGGACAATGCCAATATTGATGTAACCACAGCCTACCTAGCTGTGGCTACATATTATAATCAATAGAATAATTTATCTCGAGCTGCCAGATACAGAACGTGGTAAACCAATGAATGGAAGGTATTTTTATTTTAATAGGAGCATAATGAAACGTTAATCCAGTCAGCGCTATTGGTATACGATGACGGAGTACCAGAACTCCCTGGTAATAGATGAGGATGAACTTATGAACTCAGGTCAGATGGTCCATTGTGGTAAGTTAACAACGATGGTACCAAAAACACCACATGAAGGTCGACCAGACAGGACATACTGCTAGCAATAAAGACTAACCTCCGTATTATTAACAATACCTTCTCCCGGAGTGATATCGTATCTATCTTAATATTAAAGATTCACTGGTTAGATTCGAATATTCTAGATATTTTATAAAGAGACGTTGATATAGCAATACTCCTTTAGAAGACCATAAAATATTTCGTTAAAACATTATTATAAAATGTGCAAATAAACAGCATTCGAAATTTCCCACCAATGCTTCTTTACATATAACCTTTGCGTATAATAAAATCATACTGAAGCAAAACAGCACTTTGTGTCAGCCTTTCACGTAAAAACGTGATTCCAATTGTTTTTGCGTCATCCTTCTAATTTGTAATTGGTAATAACTGTTTTTGATCTGTGGTTTATTTTTTGCTTTCATTGTAGAATAATAATAAAAGTATAAGTTCCAGTATAAAAGTGTATAACTGTATATTCCATATGTAAAAGTGTAAAGTGCTAGTATAATTTGTCAAGTATATTTAATCCACTTTTGTTAAGCCATTCTCCATTGCAATAAATACCCAGTGAGGCCTTCTAAATTCTAAAATATATTTCTGCTATGTTCCTCCTCAAATATGTTTGATATTTTCTTCAATTATCTTGATATTTATTTTATAGTCAGATCCTATCAATCATTTTTTATGGGTGAAAAGGGAATGGTAACCCTTCATTCCTGAATTCATCAGGAATTAACCATGATAGTTTCCAGGGGGAACCACGAGGAGGTCGACCTGGTTTGGTATATTGCTAGCAATGGGACTGTTAGTCTCCATTACTAACAATCCCTTCCCCCCCCCCATATCAACCGTTATATGTCCAGTGTTAAACATAGGCCTTCGCCATAAACTGCCATAAAGAACAGTCCTTCATAATATATTAAGTTAATTATAGGTTAATACATAGTGTATATATAAATATTAAAAAATATACTTTTATAGAGGTTCAATTGTTATTTCCTTTTAAAACTATATTGTGAGTACAATATTTACTAGGTCAGACAATACGGTGTAAAAAATAAAAGGTTAAATAAATGTTGCACAAAATTATGGTGACGAATGTTTTTATTGTACACGCAAACGAAGTCGCGGGCGTGGCTTATACAATATTTTTAAACAAACATGTCATAAACGTTGACAGCCCTATTAATGATAAGAGCGACGACAGACCGTCATGTAACGCCGGCACCGGTCAAGTGCGTGTCTACCGCTCATAGTCATTTGTGTTTATACTCGAAACTATAATCGGATTTTGCTTTATTTACGTGACTTGTTAATCATATTTAATTGAAATTCTAAATTCTTTTTCATTCAAAAGCTTAAAAATATTTGTTAACCAAATTAATGAAGATACAATGAAAAAATTGTTTTAAAGATGAACAAACGTTTATTTGTTCACCTTTAAAACAATTTTTTCATTGTTTTTTCAATTATTTATTTGTAAATGAGGTCGAGGAATAAGCAGCAGCGTCCCTCTTAGTTGCCAAGCGTGGTAACTACTGGCAAAAAAGGCTTATGTTCAGCAGTGGACAGACGGCCGATATAATAGTTATGATGATGATGATGACAACAATATTACAAATGAGATATAAAAATACATATATTTAGTGATTAAACAAACGTATAGAAGTAAAGTTCTATCATAATTATACTAAGTACTTCACCCAAAGAGATTAGTAACCTGTACCAGGCTGTCGGCAACGTGCGCGTAATGCCCCTGGTATTGCAGGGGCATTACTCACGCGCATTGTAGCCTACGGTAACTGCTTACCATCAGGTGGGCCGTATGATTGTTTGCCATCAGTAGTCAGTAGTACAAAAAAATTAAACAAGCTTAACGTTTATATAGGAGCGTATTGACTGACTTTTTCGCATACATAATGTCAGCTAATTTTCGCGACAGTCGTCTAAAAAGCTCTGCAATATTCCTAAAATGGCCATCAATTCTGTGAAAGTGTGCTTAAACTTGTTTCCATACAAAACTTATAGAACACAATAAATCCCATAATACCGATACTTTTAAAATATTACTTTCACAATCTATTTTTAACTGATTCTTAAAAATGTGGTGTTACTTACATGTAAAACTATATTATATATACTTTTTTTAGATTTATAGGTTACTAATCTGAAAGAGGACGAACCAAAAGTATAAATTAATATAAAATAAAAATCCTTGTCAGGTTTGTTTACACTAATTTCTGAAACCTCTCAACCGATGTTTATGAAATTTTATTAAACAATTATTTGCTTCATATAAGAGGTAATATAGTTTTTCTCCTAATAAGTGATCCAAAGGGAGCAAAACACTTTTTAACGAATCTACTAGTAGTAAATTAAACTTCTAACAATTGAAAAAATTATATAGACAATAGGATTTTTTACTTCCGACATTGTACGAATAAATTTTCTGATTTCTACTATTTTTTGCAAATAGACAAATTAACGAACAAGGCTTTTTATATAAAATTTGTATTCAGTGGTAATACAAAATAAATTGGAGCATTGTTTCAAATTTAGGCCTCTGAAAGGCGCATAGTAAGACGACTGACAAGGCTACAGTGAATTACGAACAACGATGGCCAATCTCATTCGAGAATCGAGCAGTGGAGTCTTAGCATAGTAACAATTTTATTGAGGCAAAATTTGTTGCGGTGTAAAAAAAATTGCGGACCTTGCAAAATCTGTTGTTATTTTTTCTTATCGTGATTAAAAGTATCCTATGTTTGAAGTTGGAGCAAATGATACACATTTACAACATTTCATAAAAATTGGTTGAACGGTTTGGAGATTAGTGTGAACGTATATTTAAAAACAATTTTTATATATATTTAAGTTATAAATACTCTTGATCAATATGACCACGACCATGATTTCAAATGTGGTCCAACAAAAACTTTAACATATAAGTTTTAATATTATAATAATGTGCGTAATGGTAAAAATCGTCAACAAACTAAATTAAGTTAAAGCAGTTGGCTCGTTCCTTGCTAACTTTGCAAAGTTAGTGACAGAAGTGTCTTTGATGAGCATTATGATAATAAGTATAAGCATCATGCTTTTAACTACATTATCTGGTAATACTATTTGCAACTAGTTTAATTTCAAAACATAAGCTTCCGTAGCAATGGGTAATAAAAACACTACAATGATATAACTGTAAGTGGTCACGGAACCTTAAAGGCAAAGTTATTGCTTTCTCGGGACGTGCCGCGACATACAACAGCTGTACAAAATAAACAATGGCATCAAATAAAAACAAAATAGCGCGCGTGGTCCTCTCGTGTGAAGAACCGTTAGCTGTAAAATAGAAACCTCAACAATAATGTCTTACTTTTCAAAGTCAACGTTGTTTTCAACCGACGTCAATTAACGATTATTACAAATATAAATTGAAATAACGTTAATTTCATTTTAGATGGTATGTCATAATGCGAGTCGTGATTCATCGTAGTACCTCAGGTTATCGGAAACAGTAACATAATAAAATTCTAGAAGAAAACACTATCTCCCATTCGAAATTTTCCATGAAAATTAAAACCTATCTTACTCAGGAATAGTATAGCTATCTATTAATTTTCTAAATCGATTTTTTTTAGTAGATTAAGACAATAACCCTAAATACAAACAAATAGATTTAAGCTCTAGATATTATAATAAAATCGACAAAAATTTTGATTTATAAACGAAGATTGGATTTATAAAGACAAGAGATTTATTTACGAACGAAGATGACGAGTAGCTACTATTGTTGTAATGAGTTCATAAGGTGAGCACGGACTCTTCCTTTGAACAAGAATCTATTTGGAAGTTCTCGGATACCTTCTTCGGCAGTGGCATTCTAGAGTTGTGAAGCTTGGATCATGAAGGAGTCTGACATGAAGCCAGACTTGTGAAGTGGTGTGTGAAGTGAAAGAGAATTATTAGAACGAAGATTCAGATTATGAGAGTTTCAAAGATACTGAAATTTACATTTCAGATATTCCGGAAAGGAAGGAGAGGAAAAAATAGAGCAGAGAGTGCAAAATAGTCTTAGTTGTCTACGCTGACGAATGGGGAGCAAATTAAGGTGGGACCTATAATGGGAGATGTGATCATATTTACGGAAACAAAAAATAAATCTAATATCATTGTGTAGTCGGTCTAGTTTCTTTACAACATCTTCATCGTTCCCGATCTTAATCGGGATAACACATATTAGCATAATCAATGATGGGAAGAATGAGAGATTGGACTAACGTAACCTTATTTTTAATAGGAAAAAAATTTCATATCTGTTGCAATATGGTTGGACCATATCTAATTTACACGATTATTTAGGTCAACTATGATAATTTACCTGAATTATATCGACGTTTTGACCACGTTTCACCGACCGTGATCACGAGTAGACTTTTCACTAGTCTGTTATAAACCAGAAAAAGTTCTATATTCGATAAGGCAGTTTCTCTATATTAAAGGTAATTTTAATAGATCTGTTTCTTTAGGAAAAAACGTTGCTGTAATAACGATCCACATAATATAATATATATGTATTATCATAGCTATTAATTTCAGACTAACAAAGAATATTCCATGTATATTCCATTCAGAGTAAAGTGAAAAAAAAATCATTGATAAAAAAATTATTATAAATATGCTCTATGATTAGATTACAATATGTAATAAGGTCAGTAATATGAATCACCCTTGCGTAGTTTTAACCGGGTTTGTTTACTGTTTAATACCGAGTGACGTGTTTAACTTTACATAACTCCTGTACGTGTTTCCGTGCAAAAGTTGTATAATAAACAAAAGGCCAAGTGTGATATCCGATATAATGGTACAAACCGTAATCTTTTGGGTCTAGTCTCTAATCTAACATATTAGAAGGCTAAGTACGACCAATGGTCTAACTTCGTGCCATAAAAATCAACTGAAGATCACAACCACGAACAATTTCCCTCCATTCAGCATAATTCTGCACAGCATATACAGCCATGTGAATGGCACTACCAGTTGCCTTCTGAATAACGTCAGACCGTCTTTGCTTTAGATTTTATAATATGTCAATTTTATGATAAAATACTGGACCCCGAACGAAATTTTAACAACCTTGTTAACAAATATAGGTTTAAAACGGTAAGTGACATACGACAACATACGACCGAGAGGAAAGGATTGTTACAAAATAGAATGGGATCAAACAGTCCCATTTCTAACAACAACTAATTAGTTTATTAGCATACAACGTTATAATTTTATTTTCTCATTGCTTTCTTGATTTAATTGATTAATTTTAGAAATATGAAAGCGTAGCGGTTTTTTGTATTAATTGCCGCATGCATTCTTATGTAAAATGTGAATACTATAACTATCAGATGGCAATTGTGAGTAGCTTTGACGTGGTCTAGTGTTTTGAGTAGTCATGCTCACTAAAATGTCCAGACTTGTGGCGGCGTGGTGGGCCGGGTCATTGGGCTCCCTAAAATATGGTCGAGCGCAGTGATGGCTGGCTCATCCGTCATACTCGTGAACGGGTGCTGCTTGTAGGGACTGGTCTGCTCTAATCACTATGACTGATTTCCTCTTATTAATTGTTTAACCAGTTGGTTATGTATTAAATTTTTTTTTCTTTTTGAGTATTTAATTGAATTAGTGCTAATTGGTGGTTTGTATTCACACAATTAAACTTAAAAATGTAAAATAATAATAAAATTATTTAAAAGAGCATCACGCAAGTTTCTTGCTCGTTCTTCTTGTGATGAGACAGCTTTCCGAACGAGCGGTAAATTAAAAAAAATGTAATGACTTTTCAAAAGTGCTTCAATGTAAGTTTATTTGAATAAATGATTTCTATTCTATTCTATTCTATCGACGTCCACGTCACGCTGGATCACCGATTTTTTTCTTATGATTTACTAGTACCCCACCAACATAAATCATTAACGCAGTAATAGTTACTATTCCGTTTTTAGAAATAAACCAATCTACGATCATGTCCTCGGAGACCGAAACAAAAATGAAAAGGCCAATCATTGTAGACTTTGGAGGCGTAGCGTCCGCAATAATTGACTACTTAGTTATTGGTTTGTTAGATTTAGGTGCTACGAACTTACTTAACAACTCTGATTCTAGAGAACAGGAGGATTTATATATTTTAAGTTTGTTTGATATATATCTAGAAGCATTGGAAATAATACCTAATAACATACGTTGCATTATTTAAGGTTTTAAATAAAAACGGAAAATAAAGTGGTCACTTAGGTAAAATATAAACATTTTCTAGGGTTAACTCTATATTCCGATCAGGTTACCGGTAGTGGTTACGAACTGACTAATGTAGCGACATCGCATTTCCGCTCACAAGGCAGAAATATTTGATTAAAGAGGATTATTTTACCTATACGATTGCGTAAATTCTCGATTCTCCAAAATCCTGAAATAATATCCCCATTAGAAAGTTATTTGGGTTGATTTCTTTTTGTAGGCATTTGGGAACTGTCTCCAATTTGATTTCTGAAGTTCTATAAAATAATATCAATAGGCCATCTACAAAATTTTAAGAATGAAAAACGGTACACAATATCTATAGATAGCACCTATTATAAAAACCTTGTTGGCATGGATTAATAGGTCAGGCACAAGCAATTATCAAGGCACAGTCAGCGAAAGTGTTATTTGAGAGTTCTAAATATTGCGATTTGTGTACATATAAATGAATAGTTAGTGATGACAAATTATACAATTTCTCATATAATTATATTTTGTGTTATGATTAATGAATGTTTTCATTTCAATTATTGAATAACAAGGCTGAAACATTAATAATGGTCATATCTAAATAAAATTGTAACTCATGACTATAAAAGAATTGTATTATGACAAACTAGTAGAATACATGTCATACAATTCCATATAGTGTAATGATCTACTTTAATAGAGCCTAATGAAAATGTAAATAAGAAAATATAATAAAAATAAAATAAGTTGATCCAAACAAAAGACAATCTACTGACTTCCAATAAATAATAATAAAAATTAAAAAAATCAATTAATTAATGTTTGTTATAATTTCAACAAAACTTGGTTATATTTTCAATAAGATAAATTGTATTGCAACTGATTACATGTTCAATATTTTTTTTTATGTTAATTAGATGTTTAAAAGAGTTAGAGGTATATATATATGAGACATATGACAAATAATTTTCTGGGCACTGAATTTATTATACATGATTTCCATTAACTACATAATTAATTTATTCTTTGTTGGACAATAAAAATTTATACAAATGGCAAGCTTAATGTGCTATGGTATTCTCTACCATATAACTATTAGGTAGAAATAGAAAGTGTGCTTTCAATGTGCCCATCTACTTCACACACAAAATGTCTTCCTTTGGATGTATGGGCCTTTTATCAGTTAACAAAAAATTAACTGATAAAAACTTTGTAAAAATCACAATATATTTTAAATTTATGTGACAACTTGATTAGTTTCATCCTTGTTTTAGCTTAAATGTTTACATAACTCCCTAAAAAAGTGAGAACACTGAACAGGCAATCAGTACAATAGATAATAACAATTTCAAATTATTTATTTAAAAACTTGTAGAAATTACATTCTTTAAGATTTAAGTATACTTACACATATAATAACATACAACAATTTGATCTAATATGTAAGAATAATGTTAAATAGAAGACAGACAGTGGTTCATCCACAACCCCTGACGGGGTTACAGGTACGGAGCTTGAGTCAATACTCATTGCTCGGGCGTCGACTGCGCAGGCTACCGCCTGCGTGTCACTATGTTTGAGCCCAGTGGGCCGAGTCGGCACTATTGTAAATAGCGCCAGCTAAGTGGACACAATGTGGGAAATTAAATAATAAAAAGAGGCATAAATTACGTCGTCGACCGTGCCGGGCTGGCTTAACCGTCGCCCTGGGTGGGGCCTGCTGTGCGCAGGAGATTTCGTGGCAATGCGCGCGTAGCGTCCGGTGGACGCGCATGTAGTGGGGCTAGGTCCCTTAGGTGTGGGTGGTGGCTGTTATCCGCCCGGCTGAACATAGTGTAGGTCAGCCGGCAGACAAACTCGTCTACGCTGGGACCCCAAGATCACTGGCTATTACGTCATTTCTAACATAACGACTTGCGTCTGCGCACAGTCGCAGGGCGCAGTTCTGCTGAACCTGCAGGCGCCGCCGCTGTGGTTCGAAGCACAGTGCGTACCAAGCGGGGGAGGCATACGTCAGCTGCGAACGAATATAAGTCTTGTAGATGCCTACTTTCGTTCGCAGCGACAAGTTGGATTGTAGGACCGGTCGTAGCATGACCCGCTCGCTGTCATGTGCAACGACCGGTCGATCTCTACCCCTAGGTAGCGCACTATGCGCTCCCATGATATGGGTAAACCACGGAGGTGGAGAGGCGACGGGTAACGTGTCCGGCAGCGAGTGGCTAGCGCCACCGTCTTTCCCACATTGACGGTGGTGCGCCACATGTCTAGCCCCTCGGGCAGGCGGTTCAGCAGTCGCTGCATGTTACGTGCGGCGGCGGCGGCACTGGTCGACGACGTGAAATACGCACTGTCGTCGGTGAAAGGAGCGAGGACGAAATCGCGCTCTCCCTTGAGGAGCTCATCCCTCAAGGTGAGGTTGTCGGTGTACGTCGCGCAGAGAGCTGGCGATATGCAGCTGCCCTGCGGCACTCCGGCGACAATCGGGTGGACGGCAGAGTCCACGCCTTCGACCATAACATAAAAGCTCCGGCCGGAAAGAAAGCTATCGATTACCCGCACGTAGGCTTGCGGCGTGCTAGTATATTCCACCATTCTTATATACTAGGCCGTCGTGCCACACGTGATCGAACGCTTTCTCGACATCGAGAAACACATCGACTACGTGTCGACCGCGATTATGTTCAACGGCCATGTGGTGTAGCACGCGCGCAAGTTGTAGCGTGGTAGAGAAGCCGCTCCGAAAGCCGAACTTTTCGTCCCGCGGAGACATACGGGTACAGTCGGCAAAGCAGCGCGCGTTTAAAGGTCTTAGCTAAGTGCGGGAGTAAATAGAAGGGTGGAAGAGACAGATGCAGATAAATCAAGCTGTACTAATGAGAAGACCAAAATCTCTGAATTCAGCGAGTTCTAAAGAAATATAAAAGTGATTGAAATCATTACATATAATAAAATCATTACAGGTCGCTGTCTGTGAGGATATATAGGAAAAGATTGAAAAGAAAGAAAAGGGAGATTTTATGAATGCAATAGAACCCAAAACAATGATTCTTAGCATTTTTGTGTGTTTGTCTATATGTTTGTGCATGCTATTCTCAAAAATAGCCCAGCCGATTTGAACAGTTTTAACTAATGTGTTGCAGTTTACTTTGGTTAACATTTAGTGTTTGTTTTATTTCAATCAGTTCATAAATAAAAAAATTGTATCCTTCTAAACAATCACATATAAAATGCTATCAAATAATGAAGCCGTTGAATTGGCTGAAACTTTGTGAAGGTATTAGGAACGTAATTGTCATCAATATGTAATTGGAATCAGGTCTTACACTACATTATTTTATTATATACATTTAAGTATATAATACAATGTAAGACCCAATTCATGAAGATTGCCAATGGAAATAATATACAGGAACTATATAGTTAGATGTGGGTAACATCATGGGAAACAGCTAGTAAGAAATATATGTAATTATAGAGATCTTTGGCACTTAATTCTAGTTTCTTAGTTTTATCAATTTACTATTATTATATATGGACCTAAACCAAATGTAACAGGACCTATTTATTTTATTTCTAACCACCTTTATGCCTACTACATCATACTTGTAGATTTCAGAAGTAGAAAACTATTGAGATAGATCACATTGCAAAGACATATCAAAATGAAATGTACACCAAAGTCAGACCTTAGGAACACAATTGTGATAACTGCATCCAATTTGGAGCAATAATTTTTGTGTGATACAGGAACAAACATACAGACAAATAAAATATCTACAAATTATTGTTTTGGCATCTGTTACTCTTATTAAGACATTCCATGTAATTGTTAATTAATTTTTTTTAAATGTTAATTTTTCTTACATATCTCCCATTTTATTTCATTATATTATTATACCATTTTACATATTTATAGATAATTATAGTTACTAGACCTGTAATGAACAGTACCATGAGATTGTTTTTATGTAAGTCAGGATGGTAAACAGACTCATCTATTGGAAAGTGGTATTATTTGCTTATAGACATAGGTAGTAACAAGCAATCAGGAGAGATCACAAAATAAACTGACACTCATGGCATTGCCATTCCTGAGAACTAAGGTATTGTCCTACAATTCCACTGCCATATATCAACCTTGAAACCAAAACAGAGTCCTGCAAATAAATCTGCTTAGCTGTGACAACATAAATGGAACAGATGTATTCATAGAGAAGACTTTTAGTTCCTAATAAGTACTAAGATAACTTTTAATATTTTACTTTATAGATATCAGATTTGGATTACTTTATCTTTCAGACTGATAGGAAGTACTAGCAGTTAATAAAAACAATAATATTTATATACATATATAATTATTATTATGAAATATGATCAACTCCCTAATACGATAGATTGATATCAAAGTATAATATCATAAGTACACATTAAGTATTGTAACTAATTAAAGAGAAATAAATTATTTATTAATATATTACACCTTTGAATTGTTTCAGTACATAGTAATTTATTAAAAAAATAAAATTGAATTTAAAACATTCCACATATCTACGTATTTCATAAATTTTAAGTAAATTAATATTGAATTTTTTGTTCAAGATACTTCTAATAAAGATAAATATATCAGTTAGTTAAATTATATTAATTAGATGGTCATCATCCAGAGTCATCTAATTCACTCATAGTTACAAATCAAACCATGTTATCATCTAGCCGTCTATAACTGTCGTCAGAAGCAATTTGAATACAGACTAAACATTCGAGTCTTCATGAATAATTCTAATCGCTCACACAATTTTAATTGTAAATCATGTACGTACCCTCTCTGGCTTTCAAGTAGACAGTGTTGGCGACGATGTTCTCCAATTCCATCAGTTCCAGTGTGGCGGATTTTAACGTAAGCCCTCCAGGAAGCAAGACCCCGCCGGTGCGGCTCCGTTGCCGCCTTCCGCGCAATATTACAGCCCATCAATGTACGTCCGATATCCACGAATTAAGCACTGCACACCATTAGCCGAGCTAACTTTCACACATACCACAGCACATCACTCAGAAAACCGATTAAGGCCAGCCACTAGCCTGGAATACGGCTTAACTTGAAAACACGTAAACGATCGAGGTACTAGGGGTGTGGTAGAAACGACGATAGCATTGCTAGTATATTATATACAGTGCTGTAAACGTTTTTAGAGAAGGCAACGCAAGTAAACTGGCTGTTTTTCTCAATTCACGCATAAATGAAGTACACGCCCGAAACAAGAGTGATATCGATGACGGAAAGCAATGCCAGTACGCTATAAAAACTACTATTTCGTGGTAACAATTTATTTTCCAGTTGCCTACATCAAGAAACAAACTACTACTTAGAAGATAAAAAAAAAAATGGTCTATCGTGAATTGAACTTACACCTTATGTTCCAAATGTAAAATGTATACAGGTTTTTGTGTTCTCTAGACAAAAATTTGTTTGAAATGATAAGTGTTTATTATAATTTTACATAAAATAAGAATCTAATATTATTATATATTATAATATTATTATTGTTATTGCATTTTTTTATCTTGTGTCATAAGTGTGATTGTAAACCGGGCCGCATAACTATATCCGTTTATAAAAGGTATTTTCATAATTTCTCAATAATTGTACTAGTTAGAAACACCATTTTATTTTTCGTGTAACATTCACATATGTTTTTATAATCTATAATTATATTAGATTTTTGCATGATGTACTTCAAAAATAAGAATGGTTTTTGTAGTTCCGTACTAAAAAGATACAAAGGAATGCTTATGGTGTGATTTTATCTGTCCGATTATGTCACAGTGTTTTTTTTTTTAATTAATGACAATATAGTGGTAACCTTACTTGTGCTATTAGTATATGCTGACGGAACACCAATAAATGATCATAGGTGAGATGAAAAGGCAGGTCTCTTAGCCTATCGTGATCAATACACTGGAAATTCAGCACGATGTTTTCCAGAGTAGACTACGTGGAGGTCGACCTAAATTTGACGTTATTAGGTCAATTTAAAAATTTGACTATTGTCCAAATATATAAAAGGGCTTCATTTTTATGTTTTAAAACTGATTTTTATTTATTTTTTATGCTGCTATTATTAAATATTATAATTTATAAAGGTGTATGTCACTATTGCATGAAAAAACGATGTTTCTAACTGACTCTGTTTTTGAGAAATTACCAAAAAGCTTACAGAAACAAGTTCGAATTTTTCACCACAACTTAAAATTAAAAATATTCTTGAATTATTTTTTATTTATTAAACAAAGTATAATGAATAATATATATATATTTAATTTTATTAGTTATACCTTGTATATATATACACATACATGTTGAGCTACAATATATATAAACGTAGAATATATATAGATAGAACTATTATACTATAACTATATAAGTAACTCTACTTTTAGCTTTAAAGACATAGACAATTTGCGCCACTTTGGTATCATTACACCTGCAGCTTGCACTATAAAGGATTTGGTGTAGGAGTATGAGTTGTAAATAGATAATTCCAATGTAAGATGTTTTAGACAACGCACACAAAGATTAGGGATTCTGTATGAAAATGTCTCTCGTAGATAATTAAAGAGTCAAACAAAATCTTGTACAGCAAGGATAGGATGCGTATATTGCATTAGAACCTTATTGGGAGTCAATTAAGTAGTTTGCGTTAACTGGAGATATGGTCGTATTTACGTAAACCAAAAACATACCTAATTCATTGATTTTGCAGTCGCTGTAATTTTTTCAAGCTATATTTTTGAAAGGTATGCAACATCACAATAGTTCAAAAGAGCAAGGAGCAGAAATTTAAAATTTTTTCAAGCTTTCCCCTAGAAACTACAATAAGGATTTCTTCAAAAAGGATATATTAAGATTTATTTAGAGCTGCAAAACATGTGATCAGTTTATAAGTATAATAGATGTATTGCATTGAACAATCTCTATTATGTTGTAGATATTTATTCCTTTACCTTAATTTATCTTTTATGATTCATATAATGTAATTTCAAGAAATACTGAAGGTAATACAAGAAATTAATTTAATTAGACTTTTACATAACTGTTACAAATTAAGTATGTACCTATCCGCGAGATTAGATTTCTTACTCCTTCTTAAGATCTCATTACTACTATTAGATTTTTTTTTCTACTGGCAATTAACTAAATGTCAAATTCTTAACTCTGCGGAAGTACCAACATTTATAAATTTAATTTTAATAATTAATTTCATTTATCTATTAAGTAAGTATATAGTTTTAATATAATTTCCTTATTATTATATTTTAAATATAAAGTATATAAAAAATGAAAACATTAAAGTGTACTAACTATTTTAAATTTATTTGTAAATACATTTCAATTATTAGAATTTGACATTGACACTTGGCGCACTGACAGTCCTGTGTTATATTAAAAGAAGCCATATAATCTGTGAAAGAAGCTAAACTTTAATCCTAAGAACAAGGAAGAAGAAAAGATAAAATAAAACTGCAAATCATATAATTGCCTTCTTTCTTCTTATGCAAAGTAAAATGAAGACGAAAGATACACCATCAGTTGCTATTTTTCTCAATTCATAATTTTTTTGAAGGGTGAAAAAGGAATGGTAACACCGCCTGCGCTAACGGGATACGCTGGCGGAGCACCAGTGAAGGGTGATAGATGAGAATGAAAACAGGCCAGTTAGCCCATTATGATGAATTCATCAGGAATTAACCATGATAGTTTCCAGGGACAACCGCGAGGAGGTCGACCTGATAGGGTATTAGTCATTATCATCAAATTATTTGCAATGACAAATTTTACATTACTGGATTATGTATTCAATAGTTTATGTAGAAAATATGCAAGCAGGTTGTATCTGAATTTGGTAGGGTTATACGGCCATATAACATTTTCTCTAAGAACAAGAATTTCCATACAAGGAATGATAAAATAAAAACTGTAAATCATATGGTTTCCTTCTTTCTTCTTATGTAAATTTAATTAGTAAAAATCTTAGAGTAGCAGTTGAATACCTACTTTGTTAGAAGTAGATATAAGTACATGGAAATATGACCAGCGTGAAAGTAGTAGTAGCACTAATATATCACAATAGATTTAGTCTTTTTTTATAATTCAAGTAATTGACAGTTTATTTATAACACAACATACACTAAATATATAAAATACTATATCACACTATTATATAATTATATAGTTTGTAAAGACAATTTTAGACAAAAGACAATTTTAGAACACGAACAAATATTAAGGTTACTAGGTAATTGTTATAAACTCTGCTACTCTTTTCTAAATGTATGTTTTATGACGTGCATTCTCATTGTATTATTAAAGAATTACCTATCTGATGTCTATTGATTTTAATTTATAAAAGTAATAATATTTTTCTTTTTCTATTTTCAAATTTCACTAGAGTTTATTAATACCTAGTTTGCACCTTAACAAAAAAGATGATAAAAGATACATCATCACTTGCTATTTTTGTAAATTCATAGCAGGCTCGTGTATAGAAATGTATACGGCCGTATAACTACCAGGATGAGCCTTCTTGGCATGTTCGTCTAGATGGATAACTTGTAGAGCAGACCGCCGTATAAGACGCTGTCGAACGTCTTTTCCATGTCTATGAATAGTGCAACGGCGCATTTTCTTTTGTTGAGAGCTGTTGTTACAGTACAGTATCCTAGTCAGTTGCAGTGTGGTTGAGTGTTCGGCTCTGAACCCGAATTGTTCACTTGTTGAAAATGTTCACTTCTTGGTTTGATGTGGGCGGTTATGTGTTTGAGTAACAGCCTCTCAAACACCTTCGAGATATGCTGCAATAATGTTATTGGCCGGTAAGATTCCAGTTGCAATACGTTTTTGCCGGACTTAGGCAGCGTGATAACTTTGCGTATCTTCTATAGATCTGGGAAATGCCCTGTGAGCATAACACAGTTGTACAGGCGTGTTACTGCCGCTATAATACGCATTAGTATCTACCAATTCGTATTATAGCGGCAGTAACACGCCTGTGTATCACACCAGGCATTAAACCAGATGGTGTGTGAACACCATCTGGTGTAATGCCATATTCGTGATACTATCGTTGAACCGCAACTGGGATGAAGAGCTGGTCGTTGTTTGTCTCGCTTGCTCAGCAAAGGGGCAGACCAAAATGGAAGCGACGATTTTCGTAGTACGGACGGCTGGTATCGGGAGCGCTGCAATGTGCGTCTGCTCTCATCGGCTGCGATGCTAATCCGAGCTATATTTAGGGGGAAGAAGAGAGGGGCCATATAAAACTGCGAATCGAGTTTTATGCCGGTTATTCATTTATCTTGCGCCGCGTAGCGCGCAGCATGTATGCGAATAGTTAATAGTAAGTAGCCCTACCATTAGCCATAAATCCTATGTTGCTAAATGAACAGATTGTAAAATAATAAAGAAATTGATAGAGAAGGCGAAGCACATAGTTTGCCACTGGTCTGCTGGCCAGTCACAGACCGTACATATATAAACAGCGCTCATTCGATCGCTGTTCATTGGCTTATTGGCTTCGAGGTTTCTCAGCTTCATTAGCTAAAAGACCGACCAAGCGAAATAGAGAAGAAACGGCAAGCTAGTACCTTGCTTCACTATCACAGAATCCTTCAAGATATTTGTCGTTTCATTCATCGTCATTCTTCTTCACACCCCTTATCGGTCTTCACCACTCAGTCATCGTATCATCGTGTTTCTCCGTTTCGTCACCGTGCCGTCAGTGTATTGTTGTGTCGTCTACGTCGAATCATTGTGCCGTCGAGGCATCGGGCTCGTCAATAGTAGTGTTCACGCACCTGGTCCTTCGAAATATTCAACGTTTGCGTTGCCGACGGAGCCCCATTTGGGGGCTATGCCTTGTACACCCACTGTGTGCTGCTCGACTTTTTATTGGGGGTGCTTTCTATGTGGGATAGGTCAACGTCCGGGCGTACCAGCGCCCCGGTGCTAGCCGAAGCGCCCTTCGAGCCTTGTCGTCAACGGCATCACACACTATAGTATAATTATAACCTGTTCGTTTCCATAACAACAGGCTAGCTAATATAATGAGAAAAGTAGGATTTTTGTCTAGATTGGTGATATATTATTGACCCAGTCGGTTTACGTAGCTTTTATGAAGTGCATATAAGAGAATGCACTTCGGTTATATACTCTTTGGTCTCCCTAATCTGTGTTGTTGGTTACTTACTCTATACTTCATTCGATATTTTTCCATATTTTAATTTATTGACTTTTTTTGTGTTATCGTGAATTTTTTTAATCCCGTACTTATAATTTCTTTCAGAGCTGAATAGCGGCAATAAGAAATTATATTTAAGTTATATTAAAAAATGCACGTTAACCAATGTTCTGCATGTAACAGCACAGATTTGAATCTAGTTGATGGTTATTATTATTGTGCTGAATGTGGAACTCAAGATGTAAATGCAAGGGGGTTAGTAGTAGACAAAAAGCAAATAGAAGATGTTACTTTGATCAGTAAAAAGAACAGGATTAAAATCGTAAACGAAGGCACCAAATGTAAGTTTCGAGATTACAAGCTTTGAGGTTATTACACATTGCGCACTCTTGTTATTGTTTTATCTTCTGACGGTTACAGTAATTTAGTCCTAAACATATGTTGACCGTCCCTAACGGTACCTATACTGACCTATTAAAAATTTACATATTCATTCTCTAAGTAACTACACAAGTATACCTAAACAGTTTATATATAATCAAAAACTGAAATCACATCACATAGGTTAACTTGCATGTTAGCTATACTACAGTTCTCTCATTAGTACATACTTTCTTATTAAATGAGCAAATTGTAAGTCAATTAGACATTATTAGTATGATTTAGTTATAAAAGTGTGCAAGAAAAACTTGAAATCCAATGCTAATGTTTGGGTTGCAACAGTCATTGCAGGTGAATATGTTCCATATATAAGGAAAAAATATTGCCCAGTAGTAGAACATAAATAGTTTGCTTTGGAGGAAAGGGATTGTTAGTAATGGGATCTACAATCTTATTAGATTGATCTCTATGCTGTTTACTCTAGTAATTATCATGTTAGGTTCTTGAATTTGTCACATATCTGCTTCCATTCTAACCTTTCATCTCTTACTGCTGCCTTACCAACGTATATTGATAACAGAGGCAAGGCTACCATTCCATTTTCATTCATAAAAAAAATAGTTGTTATCTTTGTCAAAGTTAATTTTTGTATTATCCTTATTTTCATGTTTTTAGTGAGTGGCGAATGGCACAAATGGCATGCATATAATTATATATTGGTGGGATTGACAGATGAATTAATTTCCATTGGGGCCAAACCCAGTCTCAAATTGAAAGTACTATGGCTGTGGTCCTTATATATCAAAAAATACCAGAACAAAAAGGAATTGGGGTATGTAAACATTATTCCCACTAGCTTTTATTCTATTATGTTATGTTATTCTCTTCTACTAATAATAATAGTAGTCAATCTTCAAATGTTAGCAGTATTCACATACTAAAATTAAACAAAATAATTCTAATCAACTAACCAATGATATGGTGCACACTATGCTTCTACTGTCTAGTTTAGTAAATTGATTTATGTGCTCAATAAAAAAATACTTGTATTATATAAAGTTACAAAACCTAAGTTAATTGTTATTAAACATCTTATAGTGTCCCCTTTAAAACATCACCAAACCTAGTGTGTTGGCAAACAAGTATGTGGCCCACTAGATAGTAAGTGGTTACCATAGCTTATGATCGCCTGCAATAAATACCAAGCATTATGCATGCATTCCATGCATGCATGCCAGTCCTGAAGAAAACTCTTTACCTCTTTTTGAAAAACCCCATGCTGTAGTATATATGTAGTATCTTGGAAACACCTCAACAGGGAACTTATACCATAACTAGAGCGTTCATGAGAGAAAACATCTCTAAACCGTGCTGTATGCGACCATCCAGGCTGTAAAATATGGGAGTGAACTCCTTGTTAATGATGAATTGTACTATGATAGAAAGTGGCTGTGGGCAACACAATGAACAATTTCTCTGAGTACAGTATGTTGTACCAGCAGTAGGTAGTGTCATGCAGTGTGACACAAAGATACCATTTGTAAACTTGTGTTTATTGATAGTTCTCATAGTTTGTCCTTGCGCTGAGTTAAAGGGTTTAAGGTAGTATCTATTATAGAATTTTGGAAAAACATCATTATAAATTTTTATGTTTTTGCTTCATGTAGAGATGAATCTTTGGGTTCATCTCCATTATCAATATTTATTTATTATAAAATCTTTATATATGATAAGATGTTTTATTTCTAAACGTAAATGGAGATCTGAATCGAATATTACTTAAAAAAAGATGCCGTTCGTCATATCTCTTCATTTTCAGAACACTTTGCTTGATAATAAGTGGAGTCTGGGGGTCCTTGGCATTGACGTTGTAACGTCTAATTTTGCGGACATCTGGAGGACAAGGCTAAGATGGCTTCCAAAAAGTTAGGAGTGCTCAATAAAGTGAGACAGTATTTCACGCGGGAACACCGCTTGAAATTGTATAATGTTCAAGTTAGGCCACATGAGGAATACTGTTCTCATCTATGAGCAGGAGTGTCACAGTACCAGACCACATTCAGAGATGAGCGGCTCAAATCATTGATGATCAGTGTTTTACTGGTCCGACCTGACCCACTGAAACTGCATAGAGATGTTGCATCTCTGTACATCTTCTACCGAATTTATCATGGGGAGTGCTCTGAGGAATTTTTCGGATTGATACCTGCTGCTGATTTTCACCACTGTACGACCAGCCATAAACTAAAGTTCCATCTCAACCATTTGGACGAGTGGCAGTCTTCCACCGTGCGTTTTTCAAGGCATTTTAATCCACGCACACGCCACCCACTCTTTGGAATCGACTTCCAGCAGCAGTATTTCCGAAATAATACAATATCATAACCGTCAAAAAAAGAGCATATTCCTTTTTAAAAGTCCGGCAGCACACCTGCAATGTCGTTGGTGTTGCGGGTGATCATGGGCGGCGGTAACCGCTTGCCATTAGATGAGCCAATTGCTCGTTTGTCCCCTGTATTGTAAAAAAAAGGTAATTAATATAAAGTTATTACATTTTTATCTTTTATTTTCAGATTGGCAGTAAAAGATAGTGAAGACATAAAGGATAGTAATACAAATAGGAGTACAGCAAAACAAAATCGCGATATGTATTTAGGTTTTGATATATCACTTATTAGTACTCGACTGTTACTTACAATATTATATCTGGCACTTAATTTTGATAATACTGATATTCAGTTGTCTCATTTACTAAGATTTGTTCAAGAGGGTCACCTTAACTTACATTTTTGTACTAAATATCTACCCAAAGACATAGATGTGTCTTTAATTGATAAATTCAAAACCGCTTCAAAACAATTTATTCCTACACTGTATTTTATGCGGTACAAAGCCATGACTTTCATCAAAACATTTTCATTAGGTCCACCATTAATTCAAAATGTAACAAATCTGGTTGATCTATATGTAAAAGAGTTATGTCTTCCTAATGATTTTAAAAACCTAGTTTATTCTCTAATGCATTATTTTTCACCAACAAAATTTCTTCAAGTCAAGTATGCTGATGTGAAAAACACTAAAGGAATCCCTTTTTACGAATGTACAATAATGTCATACATTCTCTTTGCACTGAAAATGTGTTTTGGATTAGATGATGTTTATGAATTAAAACTGTCACAGGTAGTTGATAAAATAAATGAGGATAACTGTTATCTCAAATCTTATAAATTAGGGGGTCATTCTGAACCATCAGACAGATTGTTTTCATTTCGTGAATGGTGTAATTTTTTGCGATTCCGAAAAACAATACTATGCAAGTATTACTGGCCTCTGGCTGAATCACTTTATAGTAATTCAGATGATTATGTTTTTATGGAACAGAGAAATATAAAAGAGCCGTATAGAAAAAAACCATCATTACATGATGAAATTACTATGACTTTTTTAGATAATATACCAATAGAAACAGAATTTGAGGTGATTCCTAAAAGTGAGTTCCAACCCACTTTAACACCACTAACTACCTACACTGATGTTGTGTTGCAGTATTATAATGATCCAGAGTTAAGATTATTATTGAGTGAAGATTTTACTCAATATTCTATAAAATATGCTTGCCGCCAGTTAAAATTGTACACCCCAGAAGATTGTAATAATATTGTTGTAGGTATCCATGTTACAGATCAAGATATAAAGTCGAAAGTTGTTGGATGTCTACAAACAAAAATTTATGACATAGAAATGGTGTTTGTAAGAAACTGTGATAATAAAAATTGGATGAAAACCAACAGGCCAGCCTTGAAACATATAAAGAAAGTTAGCAATAGTGAAAGTGATAATGAATATGATTCAGACGAAAGCATGTCAAGTGATGCCGAGATGGTTAGTAAAAATTATAATACTCATATTGAAGATAATTATAAAGAAGTGGTAGATACTATTGTTGAAGAAGATGAAGGTAAAAGTATTTTTGATGACGAGTTTCTAGATTATGAAGTTAAAATCAAAAGAAGTCTGCCTGATGAAGATATGGAAAGAGTAAATTCATTTCATAATATCAATTTTAGTGACAATGTACATAATGAAAATTTAATAAATAATGAATATGAAAATCTGAGCATTGATAAAACAGAAATATCAGATGCTAATTATTATTTCAATCCAGAGACTTTTAATAGAGAAAAAACTATTGAAGAATTAATTTTATTGACTTGTCAAAAATATAAAATATCGGTGCCAAAAGAACATAAACCCAAAGAACCAAAGAAAAGGAAATCTAAATTCCTCAATGAAGAAGCAGGAGCAAGTGAAGCTAAAAGATTAAAGAGATTAAGTAAACCTGGGGAAGCTCAAAAACAAGTTAATGATTTACTTTCCACTTATTATAGTTATTTACAAAATGATACATTAAATACAGTATCTCAACAGATTAAATCTGTAATTCAGTCTTTTGATAAAACAGAATTAAGAATAGATCTAGAAAATTATCAATTAGATGCAAATAGTAACACTACTTTTAATGAAAACGAAAAAAATAATCATAACATATCTAATAATGACAGTCGATTAAATTCTCAAGTTGAATCAACAACTGCAGTACCATTTGAAATAGACGAAACGGCAAATTCAGATTCTTTAAATACTTTTGAGAATATAGACATTGACAACAAAAGTGAAACAATTAATGATCCTAAATTTAATGAGGAAGTGTATGATATTAAACAATTATATGTGAAAGTAGCTGATCTAAAAGAGAATGATATAGATGATGTATTTGATATTCAGGATGACCCAATTTTAGAAAAAATATTAGACAAAAAAATAGAAGAGACCGCCAATAAAAAACCGATAGAATTAAAAAATTATGTTGACAGTGATTCTTCAGAAGATGAAATACCCTTAAGTGTAATTAAGAATCAGAAATTATCTAAAAAAAAGAAAGCGAAATTAAAATCAATGAAATTAGAATATTTAATAAAGAATAGAAATGAAATAGAAAGATTTCATTATTGGACGCGACATTATGTGAAATTGTGTAAACAAACAGAATTTGAAAATAAATTCAATTTAGAAATAAGTGAGAATTTGCCCAAAAGTTTTGCATTTGTCATAGAAGAGTGTGCGGGGATTGTGAGATGTTCTTCATTTCTTTTATATAAAAATTTGATGGCGTTGGAGCGACGTTTATTATTATAGTAAAGATCATAAGTTGAATTATTAATCTTTATTTTACAATATACTAAATAGCAAAAAGATATAAGCACTATAAGCTATTATTTATTTAAAGTTGAAATTTTCTCTTTTTGTTGTTGTCACTTTTATTTTCTACTAGCTGTATCCTGCGGCTTGACCTGCATGAATTAGTATAAAAAGTATTCTATGTGCTAAGTTATGAACTACCCATGTACTAAATACCATTCAAATCTGTTCAGTACTTTTTGTGTAACAAACGTCCACCCATCAATTCATTATTACAAACTCGCTTTTAATAATCGAATATAGATTAATAGAATTTACAACACCATCTTGTGATAATAACATCTCTTTTTTTATTAGAAAGCATCAATTATGGTTTAATAGATTCATTTTGATTCCAGAAATTTCTCATAATACTGTTTATTTTTTCTAGTTACAGCTGAAAATATTATTTTCAGCTGTTAATTGTTCACTGCAGGACATAAGCTTTTCCCATAAGGGGAGATTTGCCAGTAGTTGCCATGCTTGACAGGCGGGCTGGCAACCGCAGTTAGGTCTTTCAGGGTGTTTTAAAAGGGACGCTGCTGTCGATTCTTCGCCCTCCCTTAGTCACCTCTTACAACACCCACGGGAAAGGAAGGGGTAGCCCATTCTACACTAGGGCACATACGGCGTTCTTAATATGATGTGTCGGAAGTCATTGAAAATCTTTTAACTATAAAAATATTACAAATGTTACAACAAATAAGTGTTATACACACATCAACATCGTCTAGGGATATTTAGAATTTTCTCAATAAAAATATAAACAACATGCAACATGTATATATTTTTGAAAAGCCCGTTCAACATAATATAAAGTTTTATTTTAGTAAAGACAAAAAATGGTAAAATTAAATATGTTTTTTTATAAGAAAAAAGAAAAATAAGATACGTATTCAAGTTTTTTAAAATGATACAAAAATTAGAAGTCAGTAAAACCACTCATGACATTAATAACGGTTCAACAGCAGTTTTTCATGCTTTGAATCAAGTGATCAGTTTTGTTATCGAGTATTGTCGCAGGTCTTTGCTTAGATGCAAAAAATGCTGCTTTTCAGTTGCAATGTTTGCAGAAAAATCCTTCAGAGCCCTTCTTTGGAGCATGTCCCATCCGTGCTCTATGGGGTTTAGGTCTGGTGATTGCGTGGGCCAGCTTAAGACTGACACATCTTGCTCCTGCAGCCAGCTGGTCATGCTTCATGGTCATGCTGGGCGGGCGTTGTCTTGCATGAGTGTCAATTCTTGGCCCATTTGTAGTCGATGAGGATGGACAAATGGTATAATTTTAATTTATTTATTTTTTTTTTATTTTTTTTTTTTTTTGGAAAACGTACAGCTGAATTACAGTCAATACATAATCAAATTTATATCTATGTTAAGCCATGAATCGTTTTCACATTTGCGTGATGACAATGATCGGTTTTTATATATGCAAAATACATACATACACATACATACATACATTCATACACATATATATATACATACACATACACATATATACATATACACACACACACACACACACATACACATACACACGCATACATACACACATCTATAATAATTAAAAAGTTATAAATTTTGATGAGACATCTTTTAGCTTGATATATAATAACAAAACAAAAGTAATATAAAGCAAAACAACATTACTAAAATAGTCAATTAGGTGCAGCAGGGCGAGAACCAAAGAATGATTTTGCCACCTGCAATTTAATTGCATGCGGCTTTGTGTGGAACAGATCAATATCATGGTCAAACAATAATTTGTTAAACTTAACTGGAGCTCTGCAGAAATATGAATTTCGCCTAAAGTTGGTTCTGTAACGCGGTACATACAAACACGGTGTTTTCCTACGATTTCTAGTAGGAACAAAAAGGTTTATATTTTGAACCAGTTCAGGACAATTAATATCACCTCTTGCGATACTGACTAGCAATATTACATCTGCTATATCCCTTCTAGTTGCAAGAGGTAAAAAATGAAATCGCTTACACCTGGATTCGTAGTTGGGATCATCAGTTCGCGCCTTGTATTGCAAGTACTTCATGAATCTCCTCTGAATGGATTCTATCCTATTAATATATACATTATAACACGGATTCCACACCTGAGAAGCGTACTCGAGTAAACTACGCACATAAGAACAATACAGAACCTTAATAGGTTTCAAACTATTGAAATTGGCGGAGGACCTAATAACAAAACCGAGCATTCTTGATGCTTTATTTACAATATTGTCAATATGAATATCGAATAGGAGTTTAGCATCATGCGTGATCCCTAGATCCCTGACATGATCAACCCTTACTAGCTGCGAACCTTTCAATGTATAATTAAATTTTAAAGGAACCGTTTTGCGCGTGTAAGAAATTATGTGACACTTGCTTATGTTCAAATCTAATTTATTAATCGTACAATATCTATCAAAATGTTTAAGGTCTTCTTGTAGATGTAGGCAGTCGCTTATGTCATGTACTCTAGCCAATATTTTCATATCGTCAGCAAATAACAAGATAGTAGAGTAGTGGAAATATGACTTTATATCGTTTATAAAGATAACAAACAATAGAGGACCCAGGATCGATCCCTGAGGAACACCAGAGGGTATCCGATGCCAGCATGAGATATATCCTTTAAGGGTCACAGCCTGAGTTCTGTTGTTAATATATGATGAAAACCATCGAAAAAGGTTGCCATGAATACCGGCCAGTTGTAATTTTTGAAGAAGTATCAGATGGTCAATTCTATCGAAGCATTTACTATAATCCGTAAATATGGCATCCACCTGATCACCCATATCCATAGCTGAGGAGATATATTCATTACTTGAAAGTAAATTGGTTACTGTGGATCGCCCTTTGATAAAACCATGTTGATCTATGATAAAGGATTTGTTAAGTGCATGATAGAGTTGCCTGTGGACAATTTTTTCCAAGATTTTAGCAAAATGACATAATTTAGAGATAGGCCTAAAGTTTTCAATTTGCGATTTTGATCCTTTTTTATGTATAGGAACTATGTATGTTTTTTTCCATATATCCGGAACGATACCTTCTCTTAGCGATCTTTGGAATAGAATGGAAAGTGGTAAACATAAACTCTTAGCACAGCGAGCAATCAGCAACGGGGATACATCATCAGGGCCAGCACCCATACGTACATCAATATCATTGAGTAATTTTAAAAGTTCACTGTTATCTATCATGACATCACCAATGCCAGAGGAATCTGAGGTAAACGGTAGTGAAAGTGACAAATTGGTAGGATCAGAAGGAAGAAAGTTTGTAAGGAAACAAGAAGCAAAGCCGTCACATATTGCTTGAACTGAATCTAACGTTTGGTTGTTGTACGTCATTATCGACGGTAAGACATTGTTATCAGTATTTAGGCTATTTATATACGTCCAAAACGATTTGGGATTTTTAACTATAGCGTTTTCAGTTTTTTGTATGAACTTATTATAACAATCACACTCAATCTTCTTCGCTCTTTTCCTTAACAAAGTAAAAGAGTGATAGTCACTTATATTACCATAATTTTTATACTTTCGCCAGTACTTGTGTTTCTCTCTAAGAATTTTTTTGAGAGCAGCGCTATACCATTTTGGGAATCCGTCGTTTCTAATATTTTTTTTAGGTATATGTTTGTCCCGTAACGCATAGATGTTTTTGTAAAATAAAGTAACCGCGCTATCAAGAGGACAACTGTCCAGAATATTACACCAAGAAATGCCATCGAGTTCCGTGCAGATGGCGTCATAGTCACCCGTGTTGAAGCAGTACTTCACTCTTGAGGCACTTGGTAAATATGACACCTTTCTAATACTCAAAGATATTTGTAAGGATTTATGATGGGGATCCTCTGGTACAAGCGGTGCCAAGCAGTGTTGAACCTCAAGAAAGTCATTAGAATATACCAAATCCAAAATTCTACCACCAGAATTAAGGTGGTTGTTAAACTGGAATAAACCGCATTGGTTTATTGTATCAAAGAAGCTAACCTGACTTTCCCCTGTCATGCCAATTGGCTTTAAATTACCATCATCTTGAAGCCATCCTACGTTACTTAGATTAAAGTCGCCCATTAGTATAAATTTATTATTTATGGAGTTATTTACAATATTAAATAAGCTTTCGGAAAATAAATTTAATTGAGTGTTAAAGGAATTACCTAGATTCTGAGCACAAAGGTATAATGTACAGAGATGAATCCTGATAACTTGTGAAGAGTTTATATTTTTTAGATTAAGAGTGACCCAAATATCCTCCGCTGAGGATCGCCACTCGCATCGTTCTATCGCCGCAAATTCCCTTCGGACCGCTAGTAGTACACCCCCACCGCGATTCTGTTCCCTCAGAACATAGTCACGGTCACGTCTCCAAACCAAATATCTATCATCAAAGAGCTCCCCATCCTTTATCCCCTCCAATAGCCAAGTTTCTGTGATAGAAATCACGTCATAGTTGTTAAGCATTAGGTTCCTCTTAAATGTGCTAGTCTTACTGCGTAGGCCTCGAGCGTTCTGATAATAAATATTAAGTGTTACGGTGAATGATAAATAAAATAATTATATAACAATAAGAATAAAATAAATGTATATGATTTCACTTGATGTGTTAATATTGAATAAATTACGGTGAAAGGGATAGAACTACCATTAATATTATAAACATAGTTGATAATGAGTGATAATGGTATGCTAACCCCGTCTGCGCTATTGTTATACACTGGCGGGGTATCAGTGAGGGATGACAGATGAAGATGAAAGTTAACCTACTTTAGCCCATCCTAACGAATTAAACTAGAATTAGTCACGATAGTTTCCAGGGGGAACCACGTGGAGGTCGACCTGACAGGGTATATTGCTAGTAATAGGGCTATTTGACCCCATTACTAACAATCCCTTTCCCCCCAGACAATTGTTATTAGATCCTGGTTACGTTATTTTTAGCGGTCATGGTGTTTCTAATCTAAACGAGGTCTGTTCTGCCACCGACATGAATTCCCGCCCAAACCATAATTACCCCGCCATGGTAAGGATGGACTTTCTGAGGGTGTTGCAAACGGCTCTTACGATCAGGAACTCGCCATACACGTACTCTTCGTGAATCAGGATGGAAATCAAATTGGGACTTTTCGGTAAACAGTACTCCAGACCACTGGATATCCTCCCAGAGCAAATGTTTATGTGTCCACTGTAATCTTTGCCTACGATTTCCTCGGCGCAGCGCTGAAGTACAAAGTAGTCTGTGAGCATGCGGGTTAGCTTTATGCAGTCTTCTCCTCACAGGTTGGTCACTTACAAACAACTGGTGCTCTGACTGGAGCCTTTGAACTAACTGCATGGCCGTAACATTTGGTTGCATTCTCGCGGCAACTTGCAAAAATCGGTCTTGCCGGTTATTGATAATGCGCCTCCCGCTAGGGTCTTTCAGCCACTTTACCAGTAGCACGATAACGTGACCATAATCTTGATATAACATTTTGTTTTGTTCCAATCGCCTCAGCAACCGTCCGTTAAGTAGCCCCCGATTCGAGTATGCCTACTGCCCGTAACATCTCTCTTGTTAAAAGGCGCCGCTGCATGATGAAAACAGTCGCATAAATTCCGAATAAATCACTAACTTGCATTAAAACATTAATTTGACAAAAAAGATTTCTAAAAATTATGATATGGTATTTAAAACATTCGAATTTCACCTTAGTAATGCCGCGCAAATTAATTGTCTTTATTTTTTCAAATTCAAATTTAGAATCGTTAAAAAAAACCTACAAAATATTTTCAAAAAAAACAAATGGTCAGTATATTTAGAATTTAAGAACTTTATATGAAATATCCCTAGACGGTGTTGAGGTGTGTATTTGTTATATACTTATAACACAACATTTTTTTTTGTCATACTAAATACTACTAAATCTATGGTATAATACATGCAAGAGGTAATACTGAAAATTTTCTATTGTGATAGTATAATAAATTTTCTATAGTAAAATAAGTAATATAAGCTGTTACCGATATTTTTATTTTATAACAGAATTTCTTTGTACGTTTGAAGCTTGCCACGTAGCATTTTTCAATATATCATACAAGGAAACTACTATTTACATGCGTTTACATGATAGAATTCGAAATACGGATATCTATAGAACCTACTAATGTGACCATTATAATCCATAAGATAAGCAAATCACACCTTGATCTGACCGTAACCTCACCAGTTGTATATAGGTGGACCATATTAGCGTATTTAATATTATTTTCCAAGAACGCCTTGTTAGAGTTGCAGCTATATATCTACCTTGTTAGGAGTACATATTTATGAAAAGATAGACCACCATGAAGGTAGTAGCACTTATACTGAAAACAATAGATTTAGTTCTTAGTTTAAGTAACTTAACAGTTTATTTGTAACAAACACAAAATACACGGAATACTATATCGCACTATTATATTAAAATATTATTTAATTTGTAAAGACGCTTATTTTTAGACAAAAGTCAATTCATAAAACATAACAAAAATTAAGGATACAAGGCAATAATATTTTCTTTTTTCTATTTTAAAATTTCACTAGAGTTTATTAATATCTTCTTTGCACCATAATACGCCTGGTTCCTTAAAAGAGGTACATACGTCCATTTAGAAATGTCTTTGCTTATAAATAAACAATTATGAGGTAGACTATGCTCACCTCAGAATTGTTTTTATGTTGTATAGTTTTTTATTTATGATCAAAAATATCAGAACCCCTCATCCTCTTTTTCCCTTTTTCCCCTTTACGGCATAGTACCCACTTGTTTCAATGCCATATCCGTCATTAATGCCGTATACTAAGGGTGAAAAATAATACCCTTTGTCTCATAGATTTAGGGCCTATTTCACAATCGAAAAGTAAAGTTCTGAGTAAGCTACTTGTCTTTGGTAAAATATATTGGCCTGTAAGTAATAACACCTCAATGCTTAGAAACTTTTTTTAGTTGTTATAAATAATTGGTTGTCAAACAAATACACATCGATCATCTGTAAAACACAGGTGAGAAATCATATTCTCTTTCACATCGATTCATTTACTCAGTTGTCTTGCCAGATCCTAACCTAAAATAAAATGTTTGGCATTGCCAAGAAATACATGAATGTTATGCAAGCAACTGTTCGGCCGCTCTTTGCTCCTCCAAAACGTCATGCGACTCAAGTTGGCATGATCGTTTCCACTCCACCTAGGGTTCCTGTATCCAAAGGAGTACGTATATTTATTTATTTCTAAAGTACCTTGTACATAATATTTTTAAAACCGAAAATCTGTCAAAGACATATCATAATTTGTGTTTAATACCATTGCTTTATTTTATGGTGTTTACCTAGTTTTATTGCAACATTTTAACGACTCGTCGCCGTGTCTGTGTTCCCGAGTATGATAAGGCTTAGTGTAAGTGGAAGGAATTTGTCATCACGTGACAATAACTATTACTTTTTATAGTTGACCTTCAAAGGAGCATGGCCTTCCACGGTCCACCCAACTAATATTAACATCACTTATATTTTTATTTTCACGTCAAAGTCTACGGAGTAATAAAAGACATCTCTGGTATAGGTACTCCGTCCTTGGCCATCTGATTGTCATGTATTGCATGTAGATACAAGTTATCTGTCCTAAGTACCTTATATAACGTCCAACATTGAAATAAATAATAATGAGTTTTAAAATGTTTTGCAGGAGCAATTGGTCCACATTCTATTCATCTATGTGGTTTGGTTAACTCCTGTCGCTTATTTTTTAAGTCAATTGAAGGTATGGCGTCGTGAATACCTTCAGTCTTAATTATTATTAAAATAATTATTTTATTTTGAGTATATATTTGTTTTTCTACACCACTACCATCTATAAAATAAAAGAAATACTATTTTGTTCCTTATAATAAAATTTATTAAATTGGAAATGGTTTAAATTGTAAGTTGCAATTACCAAAAACAGCACATTCGCTATTAATCTTTATTTTTGACAAATATTGGAATTATTTATAGTGTATATGTGTAGTCTTTGCTGATCGTGTAGATGATCCACAATAATATTCTCCAATGTTTTGTATTTCTTAAAAGCAATTTTTTTATATTGAATAGGTTTTTAATGATCATAAATTAAATATTTATATTATTATTACTAATAAATAAGGCAAGTATTTTGTAAATAGAATATTTAAGATGAACTAAACATATAATACAAGTAGAAAAAGGAACTTCCAAGAAGAAAAGAGAGTTTATAAATTAGGAATGATCATAAAAGGAACAGGAAAAGAAAATATGAGTTAGATCATCCACGTTCGTACTGCACTCACATATATCGCTATCCATTATTTGAAGTTTTGCCAAATGAGCAAAAATGCAAACATGACCAATGCGCATACGAATTATTGAGCTTGTAACAGTCTAAAATTTAATATAAAAAACTAAGATTTTGTAAGTATTGTAGGTTGAATTATATATACTCGTATATTTATTTTTAGGGCTGCTTTTGCAGGGCGATTTAAGACTAATAATTACATTAAATAAAATTGTAACTGGGCTCTGTCTGTACGGAAGATATATAAAAAAAAAATATTATAGGGGAGTTTTATGAACGCAATATATACCAAAACAATTATTTTTAGAATTTTTGTCTGTCTGTATATCTGTTTGTTTGTAAGTTTATGCACGTTAATCTCGGAAACGGCTAAATCGATTTCAATGCGGTTTTCACTAATGCGTTGCGGTTTGCTCCACTTTGTGTTAATTTTAATCCCTTCATAAATAAAAAAGTTATATCAATCTAAAGAATCACATATAAAATGTTATTAAAAAAGCGATCATTTGAATTGGCTGAACCTCTTTTTATTATATGCATTGATTTTCGAAAATTCTGTCTACTCATGCGAAGCCGGGTCGGATCTTTAATTATAAATAAACAAGCAAATGACGTTGTTTATGGATAAAAAGTAGGTAATCACAAGGCTATTGGCTTATATATTTTTTTAAATAGGTGAATATGGCCTGGTGGTTGTCTGGCAGAGAATGCCATCAGGTATTAAGTCCGCCCTGTAGACATTTTTCAATGTGTGCAAAAGTATAAATAAATAAATATGGAATAGTTACTCTGCCAGCGTATACTAATAGCGCTAGGGAGAGACGATGTATTTATTTATTTATTAGTACAAATATGTGTACATGGCGGACTTAATGCTAAAAGCATTCTCTCCCACTCAACCATAGGGAAGTGTCAGAATACTCGAATGCGGTACTACCAGTTATTGATATACATACATACTAAAATTACATATATTAACGAATAAATATATATGAATAACAAATATACTTACACATATATGATATATACTATATTATACACGAAATTGAGGAGAATAATATAAAGCACTTACTGCTCGGATAAAGAAAAAGTGAGCGTGAACGCTTTTTTTGAAAGACGGTTTAGTCGGTAGTCTCTTAATGGCATCGGGAAGCGCGTTCCAGAGTCGTGAAGAATGTAGGAGAAAAGAGTTTGAAGCGTAACCAGTACGGTGCGAGGGGAAAGTTAATTGGAGGAATTATTGGAATGAAGGTTACGTTCGTGAGTTTCAAAAAGATAATGGAATTTACTCCTTAAGTAGTTAGGAGACTGGGGGTTTCGATATTTCGTTTCGTATATTAGGATGAAAGCAGGTTTTTTTTAGTGAATGTACTGGAATGGTAGCTTCGCCTGCGCTAACGGTATACGCTGGTGGAGTACCAATGAGGGATGATAAGTGAGAATGAAAAGGCAGGCCAGTTAGCCCACCGTGATGAATACACCTGAAATTAGCACGATCGTTTCCAGAGGGAACTACGTAGAGGTTGATCTAGCAGAGTATATTGCTAGTATTGGGTCTTCCTCTCCGAAAAGGCAGGTCAACATATCCGGAATTCAGCACAATGACAAGGAGGACCACGTGTAGGTCAATGTGACGGCATATTGCTAGCAATGGAACTGGCAGTCCGCATTACTAACTCCCCCCCCCCCCGAACAAATCACTTAGCCCCATAGACTTGGGATAATTTTTATATATTTATTTAATAAGGTTCACCTACAACTCTTACATTTTACATGCTGCTTACTTCTAATATATAAAATTCTCGTGTCGCCGTGCTTGTTACCAAACTCCTCCAAAACGGCTTTATTGATTTTTATGAAATTTTGTGTGCATATCGGGTAGGTCTGAGAATCAGCCAACATCTATTTTTTATACCCCTCAATGATAAGGGTGACCCACCCCTAAATATTTTATTTTTTTGACAATTTTTTTTTATTTTTATTTTATTATGATTTAGCACTGAAAAATACATACAAATTCAAATTTTCACGCTTTTACGATCAACCCCTGTTTTATAATCGCAATTTTTATATTCCGCAATAGGGTTGCAAGTGTTGTTGGGGATATTTATTTATAATAAAATAAGTAATAGTTTTATAACGCCATTTCTTTATTCGCTTATTTTCCACAGACAATATCTATATATTATTTTTATTACCATAGACTGACAGTAGGCAAAAGCATAAACTTATACATTCTTAACACTCCGCCTCGATTTGATAATGTGAAGCATCTCAAATCGGTTAACAAAATATTTACTTATCTCTAGCTTACAATAAAGTTATTAGATACTTTTTATACATGTTATGAGAATGTGAAGCATTCTCAATTCTCAAGTTTAACAAACTTATTTATTTATATAATAATAAACTTATTTAGAAATTTTTTTTAAATAATCATAAACAAAATATTGTTAGGCATCTCAAATAATTATAAGAATTTACATAGTAACTTAATCACTAATACAGTATGCTTTATATACTTATTTCTAAATATAACATATTAAAAATAAAGATTAATATTGTATATGAAGTTTTTCACAACAGTTAATAAATTTCTCTGCACATAAACTTTTTGTTAAAATATCTGCTAAGTTATCATTAGATGAAACATAATCAATTAATAGTTCTTTTTTATTTACTAGGTCTTTTAAGAAATGAGTTTTAATGTCAATGTGCTTTGTTCGCTTGCTATTTTCATATGATTTTGCCATTTCTATAGCTCCTTTGTTATCTATATATAATACACATTCCACTTCACAATTATTAAAGTCTCTACATAATCCTTTTAGGTTTAGAAGTTCGCTGGCCGTCGTAGCCGCTGCTATATATTCCGCCTCTGCGGTGGAGAGGGCCACACAATTCTGTTTCCTGGAAAACCAATGTATTATGTTTCCCTGATACATAAACACACCTCCACTAACACTTTTTCTATCTAATTTGTTTCCTGCCCAATCAGCATCTGAATAAGCTTTTAAGTTTATATTTTCCATTCTCTTCTCATAACAAAGTCCTTTATCTCTTGTTTCTTTTAAGTATCTTAATACTCTTTTACTATGTTTCCAACATTCTTCTGTAGGTTTATCAAGAAACTGGCTAAGATATGACACAGAAAAACATATATCTGGTCGAGATACTGTTGCTATAAACATTAAACTTCCTATTAATTCTCGGTATGGAACATCTATTATTTTTTTATTTATGTCAATCTGAAGTTGTTTTTCCATAGGTGTTTTTGTTCCATTACATTCTGTCATATGAAACTTTTCTAACATCTTGTCTATCTGTCTTGTCTGAGTTATTTTAATTTTATTATTAACTTTTTCAATTTCCATTCCTAGAAATTTCTTTATATGACCAAGATTCTTAGCTTTAAATTCTACATATAACAATTGTTTCATTGTTTCGACAGATGTCTCTTCTCCCATTAATAAAATGTCGTCGACAAATACTAATAACCATATATTGTTTTTATAGTATAAACAAAAATCAAAGTCTGACCTTTTAAGTCCTGTTCTTAAAACAAAATTATTAAAACATTCATTCCAACATTTTGGGCTCTCTTTTAAACCGTATAAACTTCTATTTAATTTTAGAGTCTTTGTATTTGCTACTACTCCTTCTGGTACTTTTATATAAATATCTTCTTTTAATTTTCCATTTAGAAAAGCTGTTGGTATATCCAACTGGTGAATGGGATAGTCTTTTTGTACTGAGTGAGCAATAAATAGTCTGACTGTGCTCATTCTAGGTACAGGAGCATAATTGCTTGAAAAATAATTATTGTTTACAACTTGGAAGCCTTTAGCTACTAGTCTCGCCTTTTTCAGTCCATTTTCTTTTATAGTAAAGACCCACTTAGTGTCAATTGGTTTTTTATCTGTAGGCAACTCTGCTTCTGTCCATGTCTGTATATTTTCATGAGCTTTTAGTTCTTTATTGATTGCTGCTTGCCATTCTTTGTCATTTACTGCTTCTTTATAGTCTTTTGGTATAATTTCATTAACACAAATCAAACAATATGCCATATATAATTCATAGTCTTGTAGTTGTTTAGGTTTAGTAATTTTTCTTCCATATCTTGATGTATTTCCATTATTTTCAGCTTCTTCATAAATTAAGTCTTTTTGTGATTCTTCATCGGTTAAATTTATTCTATTTTCATTATTATTGACATTACTTTCTGTTATACATTCTTCTATTTCTATTTCGCTATCGTTTTTAGTTTTCTCATATATTGTCTTTATTCCATTGCTTTCATCATTTATTTTTATTAAATATTCTTCTTCTATTTCTTTTTTATATACAGTTTTATCTTCATCAAATATAACATCTGTAGAAATAATTATTTTATTATTTATTGGATTCCAAAGTCTATAGCCTGATCCTGAATATCCAACCATTATCATTTGTCTCGCCCTTGGCTGTAATTTATTAGGTTTTGGTAAAGTGACACTCCATGCTTTTGACCCAAAAACTTTCATTTTGTGTAACATATTTCTTCCATGCCATAATAAAGCTGGTGTTTTTCCTCCTAGAACTGTTGTAGGACTTCTATTTAGTTCATATGCTGAGCAGCAAATTGCTTCTCCCCATAAATGTTTAGGTAATTTGGTTTCAGCAAACTTTGTTCTTACTTTATTTAATAATGTCCTATTCATCCGTTCACTTGTCCCATTTTGTTGAGGACTGTATGGTGCAGTATATTGTATTACAATTCCTTTATCTTTACAATAACGTTTAAATGATGCTGAAGTAAATTCACCTCCATTGTCTAGTCTAATCTTCTTTGTTTTTATCCCTAATTGAGTTTTTAAATTTTTTATATATTCAATAATATTTTGTTCTGCTTCATTCTTTTTTCTCAACAATTTTATTACAAGAAAATGTGAGTAATGATCTATTAGTACTTGGAAATATTTTTCTCCATTAAGACTAGTCGGTGTTATTGGTCCACATACATCAGAACTAATTAGATCTCCAATCTGTTTACAATTATTCTTATCGGTGGTATAAAATGATCTTCTAGTACTTTTACCCATTATACAACTTTCACACCTACCTTTAGATATAGGTAGTCCCAGTATTTTGAGACCAATTCTGTTTAAATGGCCAAGTCTTCTATGCCATAAGTTTCCTTCATTATCCCTTGACAACATTGCTTGTTCTTTAGTAATATTTAACGTTAGTATGTATAGATTATTGTATTTCTTTCCATATATTTTATGTCCATATTTATTTATTATAACTGTATTTTGTGTAAATGTTATACTGAATCCTTTTCTTGTCATTACATCAACAGATAATAAATTATGTGTTAATTTTTCTACTATAACTGCTTCAATTCTTATTTTTTCATTATTAAAGAAACATTTCAAAATACCTTTTTCATTTGCAATAAGCTTTTCTCCATTAGCAATATTTATTTCTATTGCCTGTATTTTCTCTATATTATTCATATACTGTTTCATGTTCGTAGTAACCATATGATTTGTTGCTCCCGAGTCTAAGATAAAAGTATTCTGATTATTTACTTGTCTTGACATGGCATTCATGGCAATGAAGTTATTATATGATCCTCTTGTTATTAAAATTTCCATATGATCTACCTCTAGCTCTATCTCTAGAACCACGGTACATATATCTATCTCTAGATGGTCTGTAGACATTTCTTTGTCTGTTATTATGGACATGTGCCTTAAATATTTGTTCTGTTGACTCCATACTCATTGTTTCTTTATTTATAATTTTTATTTCTTCATCCAATAATCTTGATTTGACAAATTCTAATGTAATTTCTGTGTTTAAGGTTTCTATGGCTGTTATGACATACTCATAATCTTCATTTAATGTTAATAATAAATGACATATTTTGTCCTGTTCGTCAATTTTATTTTCAATATTTTCTAATTCTCTTAAAATCTGATCGAATTGTTGAAAATGGTCTTCTAGTTTTGTACCTCTTTTTAATTTTAATGATAGTAGTTTTCTTTTTAATGTCAATTTCGAAAATACACTTTTTCTTTCAAATATGGCGTCCAATTTAGTGAACATGTCTTTGGCGGATTTGCAATCTTGAACATGATGCAAATATTTATCAGATATGCACTGTATGATTATTGATTTTGCTGTCGCCTCATTTCTCATTCTAGTACATTCTTCATTTTTATCATCTTTAATTTCATCATCACTTAAAATATTTAGAACTTGTTTCTCGTCCAACAAAGCCCGAACTCTGAATTTCCATTGAGCGTAATTATCCCCTTTCAATTGTGGAAGTAAGTTTACACTCGCCATTTTTACTATATAATTTTGTTAATTTATTTTTATTACTTACATTTTTGCCCATAACCTTTGTTGTTGGGGATATTTATTTATAATAAAATAAGTAATAGTTTTTTTTTTTTTTTCTTTTTTGTGGCGTTCACCCCGATATTAGGGTATTTTGCCAAGAACAAAACGGGGAAACGATAATAGTAATAAAAATACCTAACACAAACGAATTTAGAAAGGATAAGGATTAGGTCTAGGATATTTATAGGATATGAAGGATATACTTGTACATATGAGAATATACTTATAAATATATAGGAAAAGCAATTGATGCAACTATAAATATATTCATGTAATATAACTAAATCTTAATATTGTTATCATATATATATGAAGATAGTATTTTATAGATAATAGAATCATTGGAAGAAAGTAGAGTAAGAATAGAAGTTGGGAATGGAACACGGATGGATCGGAGATGATTAAAAAGGGAGGTGTGGTCAAATTTAGAACATGAGAAGAATATATGATTCAAGTCCGCCACTTCAGCACCGCAATTACACGACGAACTTTGTACAATACCAAGCTTGTATAAATGAGAAGGTGTGCATACGTGACCTAGACGCATACGAGTTATAATAGTTGTTGTGGTCTTTCCAAGCTTTAATTTACAAAACCATGGTTTGAAAGGAATATCGGGTTGTATAAGGCGATAAAATCTTCCTTTTATTGTACTTGTTTTTTCCCAATATTCCTTCCAGGCATACCTTAAATATATTTTTGGGAGACAAGCTAGGTCACTACAGTAATTATGATACGGATACATATCACCACAAGTTACAGCCTCTCTTGCAATAAGGTCAGCTTTGTCATTGCCGCTAATACCACTGTGTCCTGGTAACCAGGCAAAAGAAACGGAATAACCTCTCAACATGCAAAGATAAAGACTTTGTCTTATGTCACAAATAATGGGATAAACTGGTTTTGATTTAAACGGATATTTGGCTAGAGCTTGCAAAGAGCTCATAGAGTCAGTGAAAACTATTGCCTTATGTAATTTCATTAAAAGTATATATTCTACAGCTTTTAAAATACCATAACATTCCCCGGTAAAAACTGAAGACTCCGGTGGAAGTTTAATTTTTTGAACGATATTAAATTGTGAATGAAACACACCCACACCTACACAACCGCTATTGTCTGGTTTTGATGCATCAGTAAAGATGTAGTGCCATTCATTCCATTCAATGTCAGTTATAAACATAAATTTGGCATTCAATTCTGAATCATTTTTTAATAACCCAAAATCATATTTAATATTAGGAGATAAAACTAAAGATTGATATGAGCATTTATAAATGGGAAAACAGGACGATGTAAAAGTGGGAGATTCTATGGATTTATATTTTTCATAACTTTGTATTAAACATGGAGGTTTTTTATGTTTCCAATAAGATGAAGACGAAATAAAGATATGTAGTTGAGATAACTTTTGAATAAGCGGATGATCAGATAATTGTAAACAACGAAAAAGAAGCGATCAGATAGATATTGCCTTCTTAAAACCAAAGGTGGATCACCGACTTCGAGCTGTAAAGCATTGATTGGACTTGATTTCATTGCTCCAGAGATAATCCTCAAGGCCTTTGATTGAATTAAATCCAATTTCTTAAAAGCAAATGAACTTCCTGGAGCTAACAAAAAAGTTCCATAATCAATGACACTCCTTATAAGACCATTATAAGCAAGTTTTAGTGAAACGGGATGTGCTCCCCACCAAACTCCAGCAAGGCACCTAAGAATGTTGAGGTTACGCTCACATTTCGTAGAAATATAATTACAGTGGGACAGACCTGTTAATTTATTATCTAGCACGATACCTAAAAATTTAATTTCAGTCTTTATAGGAATGTATGAGTTATCATAAAGCACCTTAATTTGTTGCGGTGATCTCATTCTTGAAAACAAAACTACACTACTCTTGGTTACAGAAAGATTAAGACCATTTGCATCTAACCACGTTTTTAACAAATCTAATGAATCAGATAATTTGGCAGAAGCAGATTCTATGGACTTCGCAATAAAATATAATAAAAGATCATCAGCATATTGTAAAATTTTGACGGATTTATCAAGGAATAATTCTAGATCGTATGTGTATATGTTAAATAAGATTGGACTGAGAACAGATCCTTGTGGAAGGCCTTTCCATACTGTTCTAGATAATTTGGTATCTTCATCTAAATTCATATATATTGTTCTTTCTGATAAAATATTAATAATGAAATTAGAAAGCATTACCGGTACATTTAGAGCTTGTAATTTAGTTTTTAAAATAGAAATTATTACATTATCATAGGCAGAATTTATATCTAAAAAGGCTGAGAGGATTGACAAATTTTGTGAGAAAGCTATATGAATATCTGAAATAAGAATGCTCACATTATCTAAGGTGCTCTTACCTTTCCTAAAACCAAACTGGTTCGGGGATAGTAAGTTATTACTTTCTAAAAACCATTCTAGACGGTTTTTCACTAAATGTTCAGCTAGCTTTAGTAAGACAGAGGAAAGTGCAACAGGACGGTATGAAGATGGTTCAGAAGGTGGTTTATGAGGCTTTAGAAATGGTATAATAATCTGAGACTTCCATGAAGTAGGTATATTTCCCGAAATAATTATGGAATTAATTATATTTAAAAAGTAAATTAATGTCGCATCGCTAGCATTTTTAAAAAAGGAATACGGTATACCGTCTTCTCCCGGTGCAGAGTCTTTAATAGAAGCTAGAACACCTTTAAGTTCTACTAGAGTAAAAGGAGAGTCAAGTTCGAATAATTCGTCAGAGACGGATAGAGAAATATTGTAAAGGCATTCCGGCACATAACTAGGAGCAAGACGATCTAAAAATTTATTCGCTAAAGTTAAATCGAGTGCAGAACGTGATGTATGATCACTAAAGGCAGATCTGAATCTTTTAATATTATTCCAAACGACTGATGAATTAACTTCTGGACAGATAGAAGAACAAAATCTTCTCCAGCCTTCTAATTTCTTTTTTTTCAGTAGTTTTCGAGTAGAACGTGAAACTGCGGTGTAAATTTCAAAATTTTCTGGTGTCATGTAATTATTATAATTTTTTTCAGCCTCTTTACGATTTTTAATTGCTTCCGTACAATCTTTGTCCCACCAAGGTGGCGAGGGAATTTTCCCTGAAGCACTATTTTTAACAGGAAATAATAAATCAGCAACCTCCTTCATATTTATCATCAAGTCATTACAACATTGATGTTCATTTCCATGGTAAACAATAGGTAACTCCGATATTTTATTATCTAAATATTGTTTGTAAATATTCCAGTCTACATTTGATAAATTATATTTAAGCCGAGGACCACTCTTTCGACTTGAGGGAATGGAAATTGGAAAAGAAAGAATGAGGGGAAAGTGATCGCTTCCGAAAGTAGAGGAATGAGGATACCACGACAGTGAAGAAGCTAAATCAGAAGAACATATTGAAATGTCAGGAGCACTAAACCCTTCATTCGGTGCAGTTCTACGTGTTGGTACATCTGAGTTAATAATACATAAGTTGTAAGTGTCAATTATCGTCAGGAGTTTTCCACCATAAAAATTAGAAGTAGAACTGCCCCACGATTGGTGTTGAGCATTAAAATCGCCCATTACGAGAAAAGGTTTAGGTAAAATTGAAAATAATTGTTCTAGTTGTGAATATATTTGGCATGTAGGATCAGGAATATATAAAGTAACAAAACAGATACCATTTATAATTATAGCAGCTGCATTAATGCCGCTATATACAGGAAGCGAAAAAGAAGAAAAAGGAAGGGAGTTTTTGACCAATATGGCAACACCGCCATATCCGTCAGCTCTATCATCACGGAGACTTGTAAAGCCTGAAATCCTAAAAGGATATCCTGGCTTTAACCAAGTCTCTTGGAGAGCTATTATAAAAGGATTATATTTATTAATTAAATAAAATAAGTCTGATTTCTTGTTTGTTATGCTACGACAGTTCCACTGAATTATTAGGACTTTGTAATCCATTGTGAGAAGTTAATAATTGAGAAAATACATTGTAAATGGCATCGTTGGACGGTGGTAAAGTTGTTTGTATCATTTTCGATTGCGATAATACTTTAATAAGCATGAGAATAATATCAAAGATGGATTGATTATTGTCAATATTATTTGATGATAATGCACAACCATTAGAGGGAGCAGGAATATTATATTCCTTAACTATGGCTTCATGGGCAGAACGATCATATCCTTGTTGTGCTTTTTGAGGAGAGCGTGGTTTAAGTGTAACTGTTTTTTTATATGATGATTGAATATGTGGTAATGATGATTTCTCTTTAAGGAAAGAAGATTGAAAATGAGATTTATTGGACAGAGATGATGATGTTAATACATCTGAATATAGTTTAGAAGTGGGAGGATGAAATTTTGATGCTTCAGCATAAGAAACACAACTGTGGGCCATTGTTTCTTTAATGGCTTTCTGACGTGCATATTCAGGACATTTCTTACTAATTGCTGAATGAGAACCATTACACAAGATACAAGAAACATTTTCCTCATCTACTTCACATTTATCACCTGTATGATTTAGCCTGCATTTATAACATCGAGGATTTGAACGACACTGCATCTTGACATGTCCGAACCTACAGCAGTTATAGCATTGGATAGTGGGGTAAATGTACAAATCTACAGTTAATGATGTGTAAAACATAAATACTCTTTTTGGTAATATTTGTCCATCAAAAGTAATAACAATGGTTTCAGTATTAATAAAACTTGGTTGTCCTTCATTAATGGTCTTTTTCTTAATTCTTCTGGTTTTTAGAATTCTCCCACAACCTATAGGTACTGATATATTTTGGATTACTTCCTCTTCTGTCCAATCTTTAGGAATACCCCTCACAATTCCCATACGGGTTACATGGAAAGAAGGTATAAATGCCTTAAAATTATGTGTTTCTAAGTGACTATTATTTAAAAATGCATTTGCATTTTCAAAATTTGAGAAAGAAAGCGATAAACGGTTTCTTCCTATTCTTTTGAGGCTACCATTCACTATATTATTTATCTTATTAGTGTGTAAAAAGCGACCAAATGCAATAGGATGTAATGTAGTGTTATCATTAGGATGTGTTTCATTTTTTTGTACATGAACGACATAAGGAGCTACATCCTCGGCATTGTACAAAGTTCTGCTTAAAGTACTGGGTGGAGAAGCAGGTTTAACAGACTCGGTATTATTTACAACTGGTATTGATACTTGAGTTTGATTCTCATCCTCAATACATTGACAATCACTATCTTTAATTTTAGATTCGAGACCTTTGGTGTGCCTCCTTCGTTTTTTATTGCAATGTTTGCAAATGCGACGTTCGCCACGTACTCGCTTACGTTTAGAACTTGCAACGCTAGAACCATCTGTGTCCATACTAGATTCACCCAATATATCAAAACTATTATTAAATGGGATAGTTATATTTGCAGACACCTGGGGGTTGTCCCCCCAGGGTCTATAGGTGGATCCATAATGTCTAGTTAATATAGGTAATTTACTTACCAATATTTACAGCAACAAACACTATTACTACAAAATATACAATTATATATACAATCTAATACACAATATATAAATAAGACTAATCCTTATATAATTAAAAATAAAATTAATTTAAAGAAGATCAAAAAACACTCCCGCTTTTTTAAACGTTTCCCGCGCTTTTTCAACAGATTTCAAGTAATAGTTTTATAACGCCAATTCTTTATTCGCTTATTTTCCACAGACAATATCTATATATTATTTTTATTACCATAGACTGACAGTAGGCAAAAGCATAAACTTATACATTCTTAACAGCAAGATGACAATCTAATATAATAATTGTAGTACGATAAATATTTATGTATAGTTCTAGAAATAATGTATATGGTAAAACAACGTTTGCCGAGTCAGCTAGTAATAATATAAAAATAATAGGCGAACACCACATCTATTATTATAATATATAATCTATAACTTGTAGAACCAGTACAATCCTTTATCTATACTTAATCAATCTAGCATTAGGAAGCAAATATGCTATGTAACAACATTTTTAAATAATTAGTAATCGATTCTGAAGTATTCGCGCAGTGTTTGCTGTTTATATACATAACTAATTGTATCTCACGACTTCACTCGTGATTGTATTGTGATGTAGAATAACCTATAAACTTCTTTTAGAATAAACTATGAAATGCAAAAATAAATTTTCAAATTCTATTAAAACCGAATAGTTCCTGAGATTAGCACATTCAAACAAACAAAAAATTTTCCACTTTCCTGACTCAAGCGATTAACCTTGTACGGGCAAAACTTGTGTTGTGTTCACAAAGTAGGTAGATTAATAAATCAACATGTGTGATGTTATTTAAATTACTCTATGTATGTTTATATTTTTTTTAAATATTTACCCTGTTTTGTTCTCTAATTTTTCTTTGTATTTACATTTATTTCCACACTTATATGTTTAATCACTGCATTTTTTAGAATAAATATCCATTACAATTAATAATATAAATCAAACAAGGGCCTTATTGAATCATGAAAGAAGCTAAACAGACTCCAATAGAAGATTTAGCTGATTTACGAAGCTATTTCACGTCTCACAATGTTATCAGGGAACACATAGCTCATAGTTCAAAAGTGCATTCTGTAGGCTGGTCTTGTGATGGTAGACGCCTTGCTTCTGGTTCATATGATAAAAGTGTTGTCACATTCACCTTGGAAAGAAACAGATTGGTAAGTTTATCGTAAATTTCTTATATCTAGGTTATGCCGTATCGGAATATAATTATAGTTTGTTTCATATTAATGAAAATGTAAAAAAGAATAATTACTTGAGCATAAGATAGTCTGCAGATGTCCTATATTAATGCAAATTAAGCATCGAATAATTGAATGAATGTTTCGGTTTGTTACTCCATTTAGTTTAATAAAACTTAATAAAAAATCAACCAAGTTTTGTTAAAATTATCACAGAAAGATTCTAAATGCAATTGGTAAAAAGGTGAAACATTTATTCAATTGATCGATTTTATCTGGCTCATCAGTAGATGGGCCTCAAAAACGTCATATTCTTCATATTTCACCACTGAAAAGTTACAATAAAATAAAAACTTTTTAATTTGTATTACTTATTATTATTATATTTCATTGTCAACTTAAAATGGAAATAATTGTTGCTTTCAAGGTTCAAGACTTTGTGTTTCGAGGGCACACAGGGTCAGTGGATCAACTGTGCTGGCATGCTTCACATCCTGACTTATTAAGCACAGCCAGCGGTGACAAATCTGTTAGGATATGGGATACAAGGTAACTAACTATATTTGTTTTATTATTATTGTAGTCTATAAATAAGTTTGTATCTGCCAAAGTACAATGGATTTTAATCTAAGTTTCACTATAATTAAATATTTTTTATAAAAGGTTTGCTACATACAAAAAGTTTATTTATAATATACTATATCCTAACTAAACTTTTAATATGAAACCAATCATCCATAAACAACTTTAGTGCAGTAGTGTGCAGACCAGTTGGCCGATGGTGATAAATTCAACAAGAATTAACTACAATAGTTTATAAGGAGAATCACATGGAAATGCACCTGATATGTTATACTGCTAGTAATTGGGCATTTAGAACACTATTACTAATAATTCTTTTCTCCTCAGTACTCTACCTATCTTCTAAGATAATGAAAGTAGAGCCATATCTGACAAGTGTTCTGTTTTTTCTGCTCTTGTTATTACAGTTATTTGTTTTAGATCCCACAAATGTGCAGCAACAATAGCAACAAAGGGTGAGAATATCAACATAGCGTGGTCACCCAATGGCAGCACAATAGCTGTGGGAAACAAGGAGGATCTGGTTTCCTTCATAGACACAAAGACTTATAAAGTGGTCTGTAATTATATACTGCACTAGTTTATTCTCCTACTTCATCTCTGTAATAGGAGTATGTTGATTAATTGGGATAAATGGCATTGATTTATTAGGATTAATGGCAATTCATTAAGGATACCATAAGCATCACAGTGTATTTAGTAATGTTTAAGTTTACTTAGTACTTTTAGTTTATTTATCCTCTCTTTATCACACTCTCTCTTTGTTGCTGCCTCTGTATACTTTACTAGTACCAAAACTGTCCAAAAAAATAACTGAATTTCTCCAAACATATTTCACTTTTCTGTAACAATTTTATTGTCTAAAATTTCATGAAAAGAAAATTTTTACCCTAAAAAATGAAAAAAGTACCCAATCTGGCAACTCTGTTATTAAATTCTATTGAAACATACATAATAAAGTTCTTATTTGTTTCACTGATAGGTTGTTGAAGAGCAATTCAATTTTGAAGTAAATGAAATCTCATGGAATAACTCATCAGATCTCTTCTACTTGACCAATGGACTTGGATGTGTTCATATATTAACGTAAGTCACCAACTGCTTTTTTAATTCATATTACCTAATGGACAATTCAAATGTTACAAATACAAATAAATAATTTATACCTACGTCTTATGATCAATGTGCCTTAAATTACATCATCTAGTATTATATTTCTATTATAATTTCGATTTACTATATATGTTATAATATACTCGTAGGTTACATAGCTTCACAATTTTTTTTTATATTTTTGCCTGCTACTTCATTGCGTGCATTTTAGAAGTAATATCACTAATGAAGTAAATGACTTTTCGAAGCTGTATCAATATAAAACATACATCAGATTTTAAAATAGACCTTCAAGAATACAATTGTGAAATCTGCATTAAATTTGGTGCACTAGTTTGTATGCAATGCCAGATCAAACATACAGATAAACAAAAGTTCTAAAAATTATTGTTTTGGCATCTTTTGTTTTTATTAAGGCCTCTTATATTATTTTTTCTAAAATATCTCCCTTGAACAAAAATCATCTAGTTACAATTTTACTAGTTTTTTTTTAATGGGTGAAAATGGCATGGTAATCCTGCCTGTGCTATCGGTTTACTCGGGGCACCAGTGAGGGATGATAGGTGAGGATGAAAAGGCAGGTGATTTAGCTCTTTGTGATGAATTCAAGTCACGATAGTTTCCAGTCGACCTGATACCCTATATTGATAGCAATGGGGACTACCCTCCCCATTACTAATAATCCCTTTTCTCCATTTTATTAGTACTATTAGTATAAAAGAAAATATTGTAAATTATGAAGTGCTATTTTTAAAGTATTATATACTTGTATTTATACTTTTTCAGATATCCCTCGCTGGAACTGCAAACGGTTTTAAAGGCGCACCCTGGCACGTGTATCTGCATCGAGCACGATCCCACCGGAAGGTACTTTGCTACCGGCTCAGCTGATGCACTCGTTTCATTATGGGATGTCAATGAGCTTGCGTGTTTAAGAGTTTTTTCAAGGTATGTATAGTCACAATCAGATTTTTTCATTATACTTAATTTTAAAATATTACTTTTTAAATAATTTACTCGTATTATTTGACAAAAGTAACGAACAAGCATACAGTACCAGGTGAAACTCGCATTGTTGACATTGAGGCAAAAAGCCATCGGTAAAAAATTGGAAGTTTCCCTAAAATTGCAGTATACGCAATCATATAGATGGAAAAAATTGTGCCTGGAACCAAATACTCGCTACTTTTCTATTTCCTACTGAGCAGCAGCGGGAATGTGTTGCTTGCTTTGAAGGAAGCTGGCGTGATGATATGGTGATATTTTAAATAAAATATAAAATTTGTTTACAGCACTGTCTTGTCTCCGATGTAGCGGAAATAAGGGCCATTGTTGCCATATTACATAAAATATAAATTTTATTTTAATGTTTCGATATAAAAGGTTGCAACACCTACCTAGTTTACTACTTTTTTAACTTTTTTTTATATTAGGTTGGAATGGCCGGTACGAACATTGTCATTTAGCTTCGATGGTCGGCTGTTGGCGTCAGGCAGCGAGGATCATATTATAGATATTGGAGACACAGAGACTGGTATACTTTTCAATTATTGTAAATTAATATTATTCAATTTCCTTTTTTGCTAATACTTATCTAAAGAGGCTTTTTGAGATGAATGTCATGTTTTTAAATTTATTTGTGTAATAATATTTTTTTATATTTTTAGGTGAGAAAGTAGCTGAGATACCTGTGCAAGCATCCACGTTCACAGTGGCCTGGCATCCATCCCGTTACTTAGTGGCCTTCGCTTGCGAGGATAAGGAGCCGCCAGAGAGGAAAAGGGATGCTGGAAATCTCAAACTGTGGGGGTTACCAAATAACGGCTAGACTCCCTAACCATTTTGTGTTATTGTGAAGACGATTGTGATTTTACCTCTAATGCGGTACCTCTGTTGACTATAATTAATAGTAGTCTGCATACCCCAAATAAAACTGAAATGAATGATGAATGTTCATACCATAAAAAGGACTGAATTAGGTTATGATAAATAAAAATAGTATAAAATATAATTATTATTTTTAAAAGTATTTATACAATATCACATAGATACATTCGTCATATATTGATTTCTTTTGTAAAAACACAACCCCATTTTTTTTTATATACATATTGTCCTAAGAACTTTACTTATTACCAGGTTTCAGTCTGGAAACGTCCATCTCGCTCCATATTCTTCAAAATTTCTTTAGCGTCTTCAGTAGAGTGACCACCAGACGCGATGACCTCCACAATAGCTTCGCGCACATTGTCTGGCATATTTTTAGCGTTTCCCGACAGAAATATGCTAGCTTTTTCCGTGTTAATGAGACACCATAGATCGTTCTTGTATTCTATTATTTTGTGTTGCACATATCTGTGAAGATAACTAAATGGTCACAACAAATCCAAATAACCTAATCGCTTCTGACCACCCTACCATTACTTGATTTTTACTGCAATTGTGGTAAGCTAATATGATATAAGGTGAATCATTTCTGAAATCTGTGAAAGTCTAAAAGTAATCGCATTTCACTGATAAGTATCTTTATTAGACACACTTTTATTAGATTAGAGGATCGCGAACAGTCGATGGTTCTGTTCATTTTTATAAGCGACAAAAGAAATACCAATTTCCTTCATATGGTTCGCGTAAACTTATTTTAAATTGACGATAGAGACTTTATGCGACGTGATTACAAATAAATAAATAATCTATTTGTGGGGTACCTCTTTCTATTACATCTTTCTATTGTTCCCTATTGGCTACCCTTTACGGCCTTAGTCTTCTAAGTTCTTTCTTATAATATACATATATTTCTAATTTCCATTCCTTGTTTATTATTTATTACCTACGTTGCAACCCGTAAACTTGCTAACCTAATTCTTTTAAATAGAAGTTATAATGTACTAACATTTTTTCCTCTTGGTCTCTTGAGAAGGCACAATACAAACTTAATTTCCCATTAGCTACCAACATTTCTAATTCATTCCTGCAGTGATAATCTTTGTCTTTATACCGGCAACCGAAGAAAAGGTGCATTGTTTGTTTATTCAGTGTATCCTGTATATCACATTCTTGTAATAAACTTCTAAAGGGAGCCAATCCTGTGCCTGGTCCAATTAAAATATTTGGTATATTCTGAAATAAAAGAGAGCTTGGTTTAAGAACACTAAGCCAACACACACAGGCTATGAGTGAATGAATATATAACGCGAAAATGGAAGGAAAAATGCAAATGACAGAATAAAGAGTGTCACCCCTAGCGGATGGCAGTAAGGCAGACTATTCGTTTTTTGATCATATTTATTCGACTAATAGCTTTTTGCTCGCCACTTTGTACGAATGGATTTCAGAAGTAGAAAATCCAATGAAAAAATAAACATTTCTAAATAGCATATGTAGATAAAACATATACAGGTTTTTATGTTAGACATTCAGGAATACAACGGTGGAACCGCATTGAATTTGGATTACTGCACTATTTTTGCGTGAAGCTAGACCAAACAGCAAAATTTCTAAAAATAGTTATTTTGATTCTAATACTAATTAAACCCCTAATAAAATTAATTAAGACTGCGTAATAATTTTTTTTCTAAAATATCTCCCATCAACAGAGATCGTCTAGTTACAATTTTAATAGTATTATTAGTATAAAAGAAAATATTTGTAAGATATATATTTGTACTTTTTCAGCTATCCCTCGCCGTAACTGCAAACGGTTTTGAATGTGCACCTTGACCTTAAGTTACAATTTTATTATTATATATATTTAACTTTTATATTGAACCCATTCTGTTAAAAAACTGCCACTTTACACTCCATATATTTTCACTTTCCCCTATCTCTTATAGACTCTAAAGAAAATATAATAATAAAGCATGTAACTTTTGTTGCTGAATCTAAATAATAATAATACCTTATCTTGGGGAAAAACAAACGTTCCTTTCTTAATCCAAGCATAAACTTTGTCCCCTGGATTTAATCCGGCTAACCAGTTAGAACACAATCCAAGACGAACTTTCTTTAGGTTTGTGTAATATTTAACAACGGCGACGAGTAATTCTACATTGCGCCCACTGCTGGGAAGACAGCTGCTGGCGATGGAGAATGAACGAGGTTTTATTGTAGAGAATAGTTCGAATAATATATCTATAGACAGTTCAGAGGCAGATTTGTGAAAATCGTGTAGGACCTGCAAGAGTGAGAAAAATATTTTTTTTTGTTAATGTGTAATAACATGTAAAAACTTGTGTCACATGAATAATATTCGCACAGACGTATCTTGACTAGTATTTTTTTCTTTTGGGTAACACCACAAGTACGCTATAACTAAATCACTATGTAAAATAAACAAGGAAATGTATTTTACAGGGGAAATTTCTGTTATAGCAATTCAGAAACGAATAAGTAGTGACATTGTCAAATTTGGTATGGTGGATGCTCTAAATAGCAATCGAGATCGCCAGTTTATTTAGTACTCCTGATAGTATGATAAAAATCTATATAAGCACCTCAAGTATCGTCCTCTTTGGTCTCCTACAATAGTTTAGCCAATCTTCTTGTCCCTCAGGAGAGCTAAGCTCTCTACATTTATCTTTTTCTAATTTATCCCTTGATACTAATGCTAGAAGTGAAAAAACATATTGCGTAGGGTATGCTCGTAAGTCCCAATATTGTTCGGCGATTTCATACAATGTTAGTGGGGTATGAAGAAAATCTGGAACTGGCATGTCTGGAAAAAAAGAACCTACATACACACTTTGTACAGAAAAAATATGCTTTTTTTACTATATCTTTAATATTTCTGAAGAACTTCAAAAACGAGCGGCAATTTTAAGTGTATTTTAAGCATCAGAATGTGACAAAATAAAATTTCTAATTTCCTCACATATGGTGTTCCTTGTTTTCAGTTTACGTGTGTGAATAAGCTCCTAATTCAGGTATAAATTATGTACTATTACAGGTATGAATAATAGGTGGTAACATAAGAATTAGGCACTAATTATAATTAGTTCATAAAGGTAAAATAAAAATTCATTAAGTTTATTATTTAAAAATATATATTTATTCATCTTCCTGTTGCCAGCCGTCGTCATCACTCAAGAAGCGGCGTTTGGCGGCCGTGTTCATGTAAGGGCGGAGAGCCCATTCTGTGTCTGCCGCGTCTAGTGCCTCCAGTGTGCCCAATTTTATCTCATAAAGCTTCATTTGGAAACGCGGGCCAATCTCTGATAAATCAATATCTTTGCCTTTCTGGAAGAAGGATATTTTATTTTTATAAATATCATGGATTAACCAATTATAATTGTAATTTTTCGTTTTTTATTATACTTCAGTTTGAAATAGTAAACTATCCAATTATATGATGAAGTGATATATATCACCTATAGAAATAAGGAATATAGTCTCTAACATATTTAACTGAGGGAGGTAGGGAAATAAAGATACAAAGGATTTTGTGAAGTACCTATGAATAACAAGAAAAATGTAAATAGGACTCTATTTAAATTTTTCTTGTTATGTTCTTTATATCTTGTTTGGGCCGTTGTGCGTATGAGTCGTGGCTAGTACAGCCAACCTAGTTCCGCCCAGAAGCACAGAAGCTTCCTGGGATAATAGATCCCAAGAAGCTTCTATATTTCCCCTATCATTATTTTGAGGTTTGTCCTATCTAGATGTAATAAACGTTTTGATAGTCGTTGATTCAATGTAGGCATGACCAATTTTGATTGTCTGCAATCAGTAGCCTGTATCCATCTTTGGTTTTGTATGTCAGCGGATCTTTGTATTCGAAATTGCGAGAACGGAAGAGGAAGAAGTGGATAACAAAAAACATACTGATTCAATTACAAATATTAATTGAATACTATATATACCTTTCTATATGTGTGCTGTCTGAAGCAGATATAGTCATCATGATTGGCAAAAGTGATTACTCGCTTAGAATCTGGTTTGGGTACTGGAAACAGGTACTTTAGTATACTCATTGTCCTTAAACCTGAAACAGTGATTTCCATATAAGTAATTTATTATACAATTTTCTTGATTTTTTTCGATTTTTTTTTGATAATGAATTTTTAAAAAACAAAAAATTGAGTAAAAAGTAAAAAACAAATGAAATTATTGATTTTTGAATGGATTAGGGTGAATTTAAGGGACAAAAACCTTGTTCCCTTATTTTTTCCAAAATTTCAATCAATTGGTCCGGGAAAAACCGTTGAACCGATCGCTCCAGGGATTTAGGGGGTTCTTTAAGGAACAATAGACTGTAAAATTTTCCTCAAACCTTAGCTTTCCCGCCCATATTAGCGAAGATACAGCCAAGTAACCAAAAAAGGAGAAAAAGTCACTTTTTTCCACTTTTTTCAATTTAATGTTAGAGGTGGAAAAAAATTTTTTCTTCACTAACTCTTGACTGTGCTTAATTGGAAATTTTATGCAGATAAAGAAACTCGGCGCCCGCTTGCTGTGCGACCAAGTAGTTCCAGAGATATTAGCAGTTGAATGGAAAAGGATGCTTTTGCATTCAAAGTTCGATATCTCGGAGACAAATGGTCGTAATTGAGCCATCCAAAGCGATTTTTGAAGCTGAATAAACACGCTAAGAGACCTATACAATGGAGTAGCTCGAAAAAATTTTTCCATGCCCATAGAGTGAAAAACGAAACCTAGAAAATTTTGAAAAAATTTATTTTTAGCTTTGTTTAAGAATTGCATGGAAACCGGAGCTCAAAAAATTTTTTCACCAAAAAATCTGAAAACTAGAGTTTTCAAGCTTCAAAACCCTTTTTTAAATTTCCTGTACGATTATTTTTCACTGAAATACAGCCTGTTGAAAATCACCCAAAAATTTCAAAAATTTTTATGTTCCCTTAATTTTTGCGAGGAGTGTAGAAATTATAAAAGCTAAAAAAATGGTTAAGTTTAATACAGAATTACAAAGCCAAGCATGTGAAAAAGTATTGAAAATTTTATGCTTACCAAGTTCAGATTTGAAATTGTGAAACACTAGATGTGGATACTGTTCACTCATTGGACCAATTTCTGGTATGTCATGCCTCATTACAACTCCTGACAGAGTGAATGAAGCTGTAGGTCCATGTGGTAAGTGGCATATTACCTGAAAGGTATCAAGTTGTTTATGGTAGATACAAACAACACATATGAATACAATGAGTATATTTAATGAGATTAAAGCCACAAGTGCCCTATGCCATTTCAAAATATAAATCACATTAGTGACTGAAGTTGTGGAATCAAATGGAAGCCAACTTCTTAGTTATATAGTTAAGGTTTGTAGTAATTTTAGTATTTATTCAAATTCCAATTTATTTCAATTTCTAATATAAACATACCAAACTATCTGGTACTCCTCTATGTTCATGTACAACAATAAAGTCCGTGACTTCATTGGCTCTGCAAGCATGTATTAACTGTGACATCTCATATCCACCTCGATTCATACGTTGGCTGTTTGGAAATATTAATCTGAAAAAAAAAAAAAGGACAATACAAGAAATATTTACAGTTGTAATGGTCACCTCATTTATTTTTATTTGCTTTTATGAATGTAGGCTTTAATTGTACTTAATTTTATCCTATATAAGTATAAATAAAAGAAAAATAAATTTAAGAAATTATTTTTCTATACCCAGACATTTATTATTGCTTATCTTCATTGCTCCAATCAAAAATTCACCACCCTTTAATATATGAAACATTCTTTGTTTTTAATTTATACATTAAAGTACCATTTTAAGCAGATAAATTAGAAATTTGATTCCCTGAGGACTAAGGGATAGCAACACGTGAGAGCCTCTGTACCCTGTAATTAGTGGAATTACAGGTAAAACTAACACCATAACATACCTCAATTCTTTTACAAACATTTTGAGCCTTGCACTTGGTTCCCTAGAGGTGGTAATCATAATTTTTGGATCTTCAACTCCAGCATATCTATATTCATCATCCTGTGAGTTGAGAGTATTGGTGCCTCCACTGAAGCCACCAATAACAGCAGCACGCTCTGGTCCTAGAATTAGAAATTTCAAAAATAATAAAACAATTTGTCTTATGTTATAAATGTGAAAGTATATAAATTATTTGTTAGTAAGATAGGAAAAATTTAAAAAAAGCTTTTTAATCAAAACAGAAAACATCATACAAAATTGTACATACATCTGATCGATATATGTACAATTTTGTTTATATTTGTTAGTAATGTTTGCATTATAATATACAGCGTGCATATATAAGGTACTAATTAACTGTATAAAATTAATTGTTAACATATAATTGAGGTTATGTTTCAATGCTTTATGAATAAATACTAACCTTTATCTTCATATTCAATTTTCTTCTGTAAAGCTAGTGCTTCCTTCCTTAAATCGCCGTGTATAGGAATGTTCTCCTCCAAACTTCTTTTTAACTGATCTTTCTTAGCTTGAATACTTTTTTGTCTGTCTTCCACTGATTTTCTGTACAAATATTCGCGGCGCAAACGCGCCTGCCGTCGCAACATTGTTATTTTATTTTTCAAGGTAATAACGTTAAAATATTATGTGTTTCTTAAAAGTCGCATGTTATGAAATATAACAGAAAATAAAAAAAAAATTAAGGCGGCATTATTAAAAGATATTATAGAAAAACAACACTACAGATTTTATTTTAGACACTTGACACGTGTTGGATTTGACATTTATTTTTTTTTTTTTTTTTTTTTTTTCTTTTTTTGTGGCGTTCACCCCGATATTAGGGTATTTTGCCAAGAACAAAACGGGGAAACGATAATAGTAATAAAAATACCTAACACAAACGAATTTAGAAAGGATAAGGATTAGGTCTAGGATATTTATAGGATATGAAGGATATACTTGTACATATGAGAATATACTTATAAATATATAGGAAAAGCAATTGATGCAACTATAAATGTATTCATGTAATATAACTAAATCTTAATATTGTTATCATATATATATGAAGATAGTATTTTATAGATAATAGGATCATTGGAAGAAAGTAGAGTAAGAATAGAAGTTGGGAATGGAACACGGATGGATCGGAGATGATTAAAAAGGGAGGTGTGGTCAAATTTAGAACATGAGAAGAATATATGATTCAAGTCCGCCACTTCAGCACCGCAATTACACGACGAACTTTGTACAATACCAAGCTTGTATAAATGAGAAGGTGTGCATACGTGACCTAGACGCATACGAGTTATAATAGTTGTTGCGGTCTTTCCAAGCTTTAATTTAGAAAACCATGGTTTGAAAGGAATATCGGGTTGTATAAGGCGATAAAATCTTCCTTTTATTGTACTTGTTTTTTCCCAATATTCCTTCCAGGCATACCTTAAATATATTTTTGGGAGACAAGCTAGGTCACTACAGTAATTATGATACGGATACATATCACCACAAGTTACAGCCTCTCTTGCAATAAGGTCAGCTTTGTCATTGCCGCTAATACCACTGTGTCCTGGTAACCAGACAAAAGAAACGGAATAACCTCTCAACATGCAAAGATAAAGACTTTGTCTTATGTCACAAATAATGGGATAAACTGGTTTTGATTTAAACGGATATTTGGCTAGAGCTTGCAAAGAGCTCATAGAGTCAGTGAAAACTATTGCCTTATGTAATTTCATTAAAAGTATATATTCTACAGCTTTAAAAATACCATAACATTCCCCGGTAAAAACTGAAGACTCCGGTGGAAGTTTAATTTTTTGAACGATATTAAATTGTGAATGAAACACACCCACACCTACACAACCGCTATTGTCTGGTTTTGATGCATCAGTAAGGATGTAGTGCCATTCATTCCATTCAATGTCAGTTATAAACATAAATTTGGCATTCAATTCTGAATCATTTTTTAATAACCCAAAATCATATTTAATATTAGGAGATAAAACTAAAGATTGATATGAGCATTTATAAATGGGAAAACAGGACGATGTAAAAGTGGGAGATTCTATGGATTTATATTTTTCATAACTTTGTATTAAACATGGAGGTTTTTTATGTTTCCAATAAGATGAAGACGAAATAAAGATATGTAGTTGAGATAACTTTTGAATAAGCGGATGATCAGATAATTGTAAACAACGAAAAAAGAAGCGATTAGATAGATATTGTCTTCTTAAAACCAAAGGTGGATCACCGACTTCGAGCTGTAAAGCATTGATTGGACTTGATTTCATTGCTCCAGAGATAATCCTCAAGGCCTTTGATTGAATTAAATCCAATTTCTTAAAAGCAAATGAACTTCCTGGAGCTAACAAAAAAGTTCCATAATCAATGACACTCCTTATAAGACCATTATAAGCAAGTTTTAGTGAAACGGGATGTGCTCCCCACCAAACTCCAGCAAGGCACCTAAGAATGTTGAGGTTACGCTCACATTTCGTAGAAATATAATTACAGTGGGACAGACCTGTTAATTTATTATCTAGCACGATACCTAAAAATTTAATTTCAGTCTTTATAGGAATGTATGAGTTATCATAAAGCACCTTAATTTGTTGCGGTGATCTCATTCTTGAAAACAAAACTACACTACTCTTGGTTACAGAAAGATTAAGACCATTTGCATCTAACCACGTTTTTAACAAATCTAATGAATCAGATAATTTGGCAGAAGCAGATTCTATGGACTTCGCAATAAAATATAATAAAAGATCATCAGCATATTGTAAAATTTTGACGGATTTATCAAGGAATAATTCTAGATCGTATGTGTATATGTTAAATAAGATTGGACTGAGAACAGATCCTTGTGGAAGGCCTTTCCATACTGTTCTAGATAATTTGGTATCTTCATCTAAATTCATATATATTGTTCTTTCTGATAAAATATTAATAATGAAATTAGAAAGCATTACCGGTACATTTAGAGCTTGTAATTTAGTTTTTAAAATAGAAATTATTACATTATCATAGGCAGAATTTATATCTAAAAAGGCTGAGAGGATTGACAAATTTTGTGAGAAAGCTATATGAATATCTGAAATAAGAATGCTCACATTATCTAAGGTGCTCTTACCTTTCCTAAAACCAAACTGGTTCGGGGATAGTAAGTTATTACTTTCTAAAAACCATTCTAGACGGTTTTTCACTAAATGTTCAGCTAGCTTTAGTAAGACAGAGGAAAGTGCAACAGGACGGTATGAAGATGGTTCAGAAGGTGGTTTATGAGGCTTTAGAAATGGTATAATAATCTGAGACTTCCATGAAGTAGGTATATTTCCCGAAATAATTATGGAATTAATTATATTTAAAAAGTAAATTAATGTCGCATCGCTAGCATTTTTAAAAAAGGAATACGGTATACCGTCTTCTCCCGGTGCAGAGTCTTTAATAGAAGCTAGAACACCTTTAAGTTCTACTAGAGTAAAAGGAGAGTCAAGTTCGAATAATTCGTCAGAGACGGATAGAGAAATATTGTAAAGGCATTCCGGCACATAACTAGGAGCAAGACGATCTAAAAATTTATTCGCTAAAGTTAAATCGAGTGCAGAACGTGATGTATGATCACTAAAGGCAGATCTGAATCTTTTAATATTATTCCAAACGACTGATGAATTAACTTCTGGACAGATAGAAGAACAAAATCTTCTCCAGCCTTCTAATTTCTTTTTTTTCAGTAGTTTTCGAGTAGAACGTGAAACTGCGGTGTAAATTTCAAAATTTTCTGGTGTCATGTAATTATTATAATTTTTTTCAGCCTCTTTACGATTTTTAATTGCTTCCGTACAATCTTTGTCCCACCAAGGTGGCGAGGGAATTTTCCCTGAAGCACTATTTTTAACAGGAAATAATAAATCAGCAACCTCCTTCATATTTATCATCAAGTCATTACAACATTGATGTTCATTTCCATGGTAAACAATAGGTAACTCCGATATTTTATTATCTAAATATTGTTTGTAAATATTCCAGTCTACATTTGATAAATTATATTTAAGCCGAGGACCACTCTTTCGACTTGAGGGAATGGAAATTGGAAAAGAAAGAATGAGGGGAAAGTGATCGCTTCCGAAAGTAGAGGAATGAGGATACCACGACAGTGAAGAAGCTAAATCAGAAGAACATATTGAAATGTCAGGAGCACTAAACCCTTCATTCGGTGCAGTTCTACGTGTTGGTACATCTGAGTTAATAATACATAAGTTGTAAGTGTCAATTATCGTCAGGAGTTTTCCACCATAAAAATTAGAAGTAGAACTGCCCCACGATTGGTGTTGAGCATTAAAATCGCCCATTACGAGAAAAGGTTTAGGTAAAATTGAAAATAATTGTTCTAGTTGTGAATATATTTGGCATGTAGGATCAGGAATATATAAAGTAACAAAACAGATACCATTTATAATTATAGCAGCTGCATTAATGCCGCTATATACAGGAAGCGAAAAAGAAGAAAAAGGAAGGGAGTTTTTGACCAATATGGCAACACCGCCATATCCGTCAGCTCTATCATCACGGAGACTTGTAAAGCCTGAAATCCTAAAAGGATATCCTGGCTTTAACCAAGTCTCTTGGAGAGCTATTATAAAAGGATTATATTTATTAATCAAATAAAATAAGTCTGATTTCTTGTTTGTTATGCTACGACAGTTCCACTGAATTATTAGGACTTTGTAATCCATTGTGAGAAGTTAATAATTGAGAAAATACATTGTAAATGGCATCGTTGGACGGTGGTAGACATTTATTTTTGAGACTGACAGCTTGCTTTTACTTTCCGCCATAGATTAAGGATAATAGATTCGATATACTTACCTAGTTAATTTTATCATTATTGTTGAAGCGAATTATCCGATTTCTACTATCGATTTTGTAAATCCGTTTATCTATAATTTTAATATTTCCACATAAAATAAGTAGTTAATTTTATATTACTTTTTATATAATTAAAATAAAAACTCCAGTTTAAAAATTCTATTTGACAAGACAATGTTCATTTTCTTATTATGATTTTTTATTTATCTTTATTCTAGCAATATACGCCGGGTTTGCATCGACCGAAGATGTTTAATTTTTTTTTAAATAAAATAAAGCTGTTATATTCGGTTAAAATGTAGCTTTCTTTAGGTGAAAGAATTTTTAAATTTGGTAAGTATTTTATGAATTTATCCATTACAAGCATAAAAATGAAATATATCCTCATTATATTAGTTTAGAAAATAATTTAAACAACGCCATCTAACAGTAATAAAAGTATTACTGTTGTAAGAAAATTAATCTATTATATGGTGTTGTAAATAGTTCTCATTTACATAAAGAGCAACAATGTTTTGTAATGATGAGCATTATTATAAGTTATTATAATATTTTTAGAATTCAATATTAAAACATAAATATTTTTAAAATAATTTCCCCCTCCCCTGGTTTTTATTACTTATTTATATTTATTTAACCAATGCATATTATATGGTTACCTTCATGAAGTTCTTCAACTAATAATCGGAAGTTAGGTTTTATATCAATATCATGCAATTGGAAAATGTTGAAAAGTTCATCTATGTCTTCCTTTCTATTTCGTGGTCTTATGTTGAACACATCACCTGGTTTATAGTTCAATACACTATTTACTGTTTTAAAAGTCATCAATCTTACATCCTGAAAAAATATATAATCTTTACTTAATATTATAAATGTGAAAGTGAGTTTTTTAATACTACTATTGTGGCAAATAAACATATGGCCTATTTAATGGTTTACAGAAGTTCAACATATAGTTACCTTAACAACTTCAATCAATACAATCAATTGTCATGAGATTTGGTATACATTCACTATTTGGGATGGAGAAGGACATATCAATCAATCAATGGCTCTTTGACAAAACTTAGTTAAATAACCTATAGTAGCTTTATACAAAAATTTTGGATACTAGAGTTAATACTAAAAAAACTAAGTATTTAAACAAAAGCAAGTAATTAAAAAAAGAGTTTAATAATTTATTTCATTAATAGTGTTAAAGAATTATCTAAATATTTCAATCATGGGGAAACTTTAAAAATTAAATGTTCTTTTTTAACTGTATTACACATGTTCATGTGAAGTTTCATGAAAATTGAAGCTGCAAAATATAATTAATGATTTGGACAGAATAATGGGGCCAGATGGTTTTGTCTATATATTGTTGATTATATATATATTCAAAAGTTACCAACTTACTTGAAAATGTGATTCATCAGTAGTCCTAACATTAGATTCTAATTCAAACAGTGTAGTATCCAAAAAATTGTCTACATTTCCATTAGCATAGTATATATCCTTACTCATACAGCTTGTCACCAATGTTTGGTCATCTCTTATAAGGCTGACTTTCCATCTTGGTACAAATTTGTTAACTAAGTTGTCTGTTTTTATGTCTGGATAGAAGCGTTTGAGGATTGAATAGAAATTTTCCACCCATGGTTTCATTACAGCATCATGACCTAAGTCATGCTGATAGTCGCAAAGCCCTAAAAAACTTAATTATTACTTATGATGATATAATTTGTTTATAGAGACTTAAAAGGTAAACTTATATATTTCATATATAAACCCATAAAATAATAATAATATATAAGTTACGTAATAATGAAATCATATACTAATTGGCCTTAAAACAACAAAAATATTTTCAGATTCATAAATACAGACTTTTTCATTTATCATAAAATTGGCCGTGTGAGTAAGGTATATAATTAATATATGTAAACAAACCTATATCAAGTAATGGCGTTGCTCCTAATTGCATTAAACGTTTATGAAGTTTTTTACCGACAAAATTGAACTTGGTATATGAGGAATCTCCTAAGCCTAATACTCCATATTTAAGTTTTATTAAAGAATTTGAGGGTAAATTTTTCCTTAGCAAAAACTTCCAGAATTTTTTCATATTATCCGGTTCATCGCCTTGACCAGTTGTAGCGCATACGAATAAAGCAAATTCTTCATGTATAAGTTTTGAGATAGGATAATCATCCATAGCTTGTACTGGCCCTCGAAAACCTAATATTTTGAGTGACCGCCATATTCTTTCTGCCATTTCCTGAGCGGTGAAGGTTTGGGTAGCGTAAAGAACAAGAATTCTAGCTGAATCACACATTTTTTAAGTAAAATTATTGTGTTATTTATAAAATACATAACCTAATCGATTCAAAATTGAGATGACGTTTGATCTTATGACAATTACTTGACGTAATTTGACATACATACGTTACGTCAAAAGGTCAAACAGCTGATATGCAATAGATATAGAATACGAAGCCGGTACCTATCTATTATTCTATTAATATTACAAATTAGTTGTTTTTCACGACTTTGTCCACATGAATGTGAGAATGTGAATGTGAGAAAGACTCTGTTTTCCGCGCTTAGCCTCTCATTTGGGCCGTTGTGCGTCCACATGAATCAGTATATTAAGTATTTTATGTGTTTAGGATATAATCTACTGGTAATAAATTTAACAAAAATCCTCTTAGTTCTTTTAACATGTTTGATTAATAAACATACAAAAAAGAACATACCTACGAGTTTTGCTTGCTGTCTTTTATACTCCTTTACACGCAGTAATCTTCAGACGTAGTTCGTTTTACTAAGTCTATGTTTCTAGCAGTTCAATTACCAGAGGAGTCTGTTTAATGAAGTTCACAGAAAGGTCATTATTGTATTATCTGCATGTTATGTAAAATGTTGTCAACTCTTAGAAAAAAAAATGTACATATCTATTTAGATGAATTTTGATGAAAATTCGACGTTAGGACGTTTGCACGAACCATATTTATACTAAATTATACGTACTTACATTATAAAGAGGAAAGATTTGATTGATTCTTTGTTTGTTTGTGGGTAAATTTAAAACTACTCAATTGATTTTGAAAGATTTTGTATCTATAGAAAGCTACATTATTAGCGAGTAACATAAGTTACATATTATTTTCAATAATTCTATTTACTCATGCGAAGCTGAGCCAGAGGCCTAGTCATGAATATAGTGCTTAGAAAGTGGCCTGATGATACTCTGACACAGCGGCGGCCTTACTCATTACGAGGCTCCGGGTAGCTGGTCTATGCGAGGCCCTTTGTTCTCTGTGAAAAGTATATGATGCCAAAGTAGGTCTGGTTGTTTAATTTAGGTATTTGTCATGTTTGACGAGAAATGTTAAAGTTATACAAATAAATAAAATTGTATGTTCGAAAACAAAATTGTCGCTGATGATTACTCGGGAACGAATGATACGATTTACTTGATTTCAATGCTATTCTATGCGTATGGATGAGGACTAAAGATCGTTCGCGTAGTTTTTTAGTAAAAAAATAAATAAAAAAATCAGGTAAAAAGCGTAAAAAATTGGTATTTGACACATTATATATCAAATTATAGATTCAAGAAAACAATGTTTTATTTTACATATATATATATATATATATATATATATATATATATATATATATATATATATATATATATATATATATATATATATATATATATATATATATATATATATATATATATACACAACTTGCCACTACATAAAATGCCACTCACTGATTGTTTGCCCCGCAAGAGCGAGGCCCCGGGCGTTTGTACCGTTTGCCACCCCCTAAAGCCGCCACTGCAATATTATATGACATATGATATATGACCATGATCGTATATATCGTAGGTCTATTAAATGAAATAAAATGGTCGACTTCTTGGATACCTCTGTCCCATTCGTGTTTCAACCGTAAAGCAACTGTGTTTCGGTTTGAAGGGTGGGATATGGCGTGAATTTACAGGGTACAAAAGAATAATACCTAAGTCCTCAGGAATGGCAACGCATGGGGGTATCATGAGCGAAACAGTATACTCTGATATGTCCATGATACTGCTCATGTCTATAGGCGACGGTTACCACTTTCCAACAGGTAGGCCGTCAGTTTGTTTGCCATTCTGAGTTGTATAAAAAAAATCATTAATTAAACCTTGCGATTTTGGTACTTAGATACATAATGATCAACTTCATATCTATCAACTCCTCAATACAGAGGAAAAATTAAAATGCTATTTAATAGGGAATTTCTGTTGTTATACACACTACGTTTATATTCAATACACGAGCACGTTTTACTGCATTTATATACATATATGGTTTATGTTTTAGTCTGCAAAACAAATCGTCTCAATTATAGTTAATATCGAGACAATAAAACTAACTTAAATTGTTAGAAATGTCTGACAGTTATGTAAAACTTAAATTATGTCACAATTTCGAAAAATTGCTTTGAATGTTTATCTAGGCGCAGTTTTTTTATGGATAAAAATAAAATGTTAGATGCGTCTGCGCTCTCGATATATATTGACGTGGCATCAATGAGGGACGATAAGGGAAGACGAAGCAGGTTAGTTGGCCCATCGCGATGAATTTAACAATTATTAAGCACGATGGTTTCCATACCGTGTGGAGATCGACCTGATACGAGTATGTAGTTAGCACTGTGTTACTAAAAATTACTTTTCCTCCATTCACCCGTGTGATACATGGGTTCTAAGACATGACTACGCAGGTTTGAACTCTAAAAATGTTTGATTGTGTCGGGATAAAATATTTATATATATATTTAAAGATTTATGGAATTGTTTAATTAACTGATTGGAGGTTTTAGGACTTTCTTTCATTTGAGCAAGAATCTGGTGTATTTTCACGCAGAACATGTCAGTAATAAAAATAAATACCTACAATATTTAACTCTTAAATTGGGCGTTTTATTGGAAAAAAAATCTAACAAACTAAGATAAAATGTAAGAACTCCTGTGGGACATTAGTACAAAAAAAAAAAAAAATTAACATCAGAAAGCGGTTTTCAGTAAATTATTACTAAGTTTTTTATGACTTCAAATGTTATATTATGTACGAGTCGGACGTTCAATTTGCTTGCTATCAATTTTATTAAAAATCACGATTTCTTTTGTTATAATTTGTTTTCTTTATTTCTTAGACAAAGTTTACTTAACAGTGACATTTTAATTTTACAAATATTAAATGAACCGGTATTTATATCTTAAAAAGTTAACCCCATTTACCCACCCCTGGCGTTCAATACATTCATATGTTTTTCTCTTTGCACATAAGCAAAGTCGATCTCCCTTCTCGTTCATAATTGGCGCACGGCAGTCTCGTAGCCCGAGTTGGCGGGCTTAGTCGCTCTATTCTAAAAAGGCGGGAAAAATATATCAGTGTAGTGATTTTAATTTTAAATAAATTAAATATTATATTAGTGACTAGAGGATTTCACTAAATAAATTATAAAAATGTGAGTATACATACATTTTTTAAAAGTCAATTATAGGTGTAATAAGTATTTTGACGTAGATATTTTAATAGTAGTTGTCGTAATCTTGTGAAATACGTATCTACCCGGGTAAACGCCATGGGAATAGGATATAATTATATAAATAAAAAAAAAAGTGCAAGTGTAACCCTTGATGGTGTGATAAAGGCATTAGAAGCATTTGCCCCTTTTTACCACTACGGTGAATAAAATTTTTACAATTTAATAAAAAGATTTTTTTTTTTCCAATTGGTTTTATTGTATGTGAATCAATATCAATATTTAAAGAGTTGGGTTGATGTGGCGATTTTAATAGCATTTCTAGAAGAAAAAAGGAGTATACTAGTTTATAATAAGAATGAAATATAAAGTTAATATTATTAAAATTAACGAATTAATTTTAATATATACTAACTTAAGTATTTAAGTATATTAGATTACTAGGATCAGGTTTTTAGTCTGCGGAAGCGATGACTCTACCTAAATGTGATCCAATAACGTTTTTAAATGAGATTGTTATGCTATTTTATGTAGGTAGTGTAACTTTGACATTTTCTCATGGACAGTAATCCTATTTTTATTTTAAGATCATCTGAATTTAAAATAATAAAAATAAAAGTAGAACTGCAGTTTGATTAAATATAAATAAGGTACTTACAATGCTTATAAATATATTTATTGAATGTCTTAGTTAAAATGTAGGTTACAAGTATGTTTTGAAGGAATTCTATGTCAATCTGCAATAACATTCCTTGAATATTTTATATGACTTTTTTTTAATAAATGATAATGTAATGGTAGCCCCACCCTCGCTATCGGTATACACCGGCGGGGCACCAGTGAAGGATGATAGATAAGGATGAAGTAGGTCAGTTAGCCCATCGTGACGAATTCGACAAGAATTGTTCACGATGGTTTCCAGGGGGAACCACGTGGAGGTCGATCTAATAAGGCATATATTTTATATGATTAGGTAGGTATAAATAAATAAAAATATTTTGTGGCAGATATTCGATTTAACAGTGTGTACTTATAAAATATTTTAATATTTTCGATTTCTAATATGACTAACATCAACTAAATGTCACGCCAGACAAATACTTCAGAAATCCTGGATAAATGTCGGTGGACTCTACCAGAGTTCAGATTTTATTAGGTAGATAATAAATATGTATAAGGTTTAGACCTGTACCATCTCGGTGATATTAAAAAAAGAATACAGAAAAAGACATATCAAAAATTGTCATTAGGTAGAATATTTTAAATTTAAATAATCATAACACTGAATAGGTATCGTATGCATAACTTTAAAGAATGGAATTTATAAACTTCATACTACTAATATGCAACAGACACCTCATTTTCAACTTATATTCCGTATCTAAGTTTGTTCACATTAATATAAACTTTATTGATATTATGTATGTAATAAATATAATAAAATTTGAATAAATTAAGTCTACTATTCATGTATTTTACGGTTTCCTTAACTTATGCACATATTCGAATATAGAGTTCATATTTTATTTATGTGGTAGCCTAATTTAATTTTTATATTATAACAAATGATAATAAACACATCACAATAATTATTACGGTAGATTTTATCCGCGATTTCATTCGTAAGACCGGCATAATTATATTTATGGATCGGTATAAAAAATACTGCATTCCAAATACTTTTCCTAATTAAAACCAATTGTTGTGCTTTATATATGTTATATATAAAGCACATTATACATTATACTATGTTATTATATTACATATATATTATATACGTATTACCTATATACGAATATCATAACAATTGGGCAACAAACAAATTTAAATTCACGATTAAAATATTATTAATGGTTAATATTTCTCTTTAAAAATTATTTTAAAGTTCAACTTAAATATCAGATTAATTTAATATATAGATAGATAGATAGATAGATATATAGATAGATATATAGATAGATTAAAAATTAATAATAAAATCAAACAGGATATGCCATGTTTAAAATATGTTTTGGTATATCTTTTTAAATATCATTATATTACATCTGTTACTAAGTTAATAATTAAAATTATTAACTTAGTAACAGTTAAAATTATTAAATTAGTGTTAGTAATTAAAATTAAACCATGGCTGTATTTCGTCGTACCTATCGAGCCATGACCAACTAAGACGAATCAGAAAATCTCGTAAAACTTTTCTGAAAATTCATCCGTAACATATTTAAATTTCTAATGGCTATAGTACAAAAAATTTTGCTGTGTTGTTAATGTGATCTAAACATGAGGCTACCTCATGTTTGGATCACATTATCCGCTTACCATCAAGTGTGATGTGACCATTTTAATCAGTAATTATAAAAAAAGCATTAATTAAAATTTATTGGAATGGTTATTCTATGTAATATCATGATTGGAGCGTATAGCAATAAGGATTCTACATCATATAGCCTACAGGCGAGGCACGCTTGTTTACAAATCAGTATTTACAATTATTTGGCAATTATATTGAATAATTTGGAGTTAATGCAAAGCTTCATAGTATTGCAGATATAGTTGGTATTTTCAGTACAAGTATTCTACATCACATTATGATGTTGTGTTGTGCAGCGTAATGATAATCACACATAGATACCTACGTGTACATAGTTGGAATGAAGCGAGTGTAATGAATAAAGTCGTCTTTTAAGTATTTGGAGTAGATTTTTTTCTTCTCGTTCATTGTAGTCATTCTTTTATTCTATTATATTTATAGGTATCGTAAACCCTTAGCATAAGCCATATAAAATCGATGGATTCAGGTGATTCATAATCAGAACTAATCTTTATCATGTTTTATGGTAGAAGATTCTGGACTTTTCAGTAATAAACAATCCTATGTGATAATAACATAATGACACTATGATTCTTTTACAGATAGATTTTTTTACTTTATTTTTATTATTAGTATGGCAATTAGTAAACATTTATTTATACTACTAGGATAACAAATAAGCATACGACTCGTCTGATGGTAAACGGGTCTACCATAGCTTATAGACGCCTGTAACACCAGGGGTGTTACGCGCAGAACATGCTGACAATCCAAATGACGTTTATCTGTAGGTGCACTGTTATACTCATAACACCTTCCATGCGTTCATCTTCTTGAGGACTAAAATGTTATTAATTTCACATCAATAACGATCCGAAAATTAACCCCAGATAAAAACATACCGAAATATAAATAAAAGATGATAATAGTTATCTACTATCCCCCTCACACACATAGGAGTAAATAAACGGAGACCTATTAATATTAAGTAGTATCTATAAAATGTGATATACGATACAAGCAAGCCTAAAGTAGAGGCAATGATGGAGTTATCATAGTAATTCGTTTATCATAGAATTTCAAAAGAAGAATTCTATATGAATATAGATTACTAGTACTCTTACTGATCTATGTCATCCTTACGCGCGATTTATCGATCTTTTCTCTAATTAAAGTATGTTTTTAAAAAAATATAGAAATAAGAACTAAGTGAAATTCCTTGTTCAAGATATAATAGAAAACGTAATAATCCACAATACAGCTTTATAGTAGCTTTATAATGCACTGGTGATTTGTAACACAGGCTCTTCAAAACCTACTGCAGGCACCAGTCTCTCAGAAAATTGGTCTCACATATTTAATTTTACCTCAAATTGTTACTTTATACTTACTACCTTTTAGGAAGAGAAAATAAACCATTCATTTACTCATTCACTCATAGTACCTACTCGTGACATTGAAGAAATTTCAGTAACAATTTTTCTTGTGTGTAGAATTATTTTTATTTAACAAATAGTCACCGTCTATTGTAATTATATTTGAGATACAATTTATAATTTTACTTGTAACTTTGTTTAACTGCGTAATATACTTCTGAAGTGTAAAACAAAGGGAAGTTATCGCTGGACTCGTTGTCAGTTATCCTTGTTAACTAATTGTTTTATAACTTTTTACAGGAATGTAGAAGATAACCTACATAATCGCAATGTTTATAAATGGCACAATAAGCTATATATATATATATATATATAATTAATCTAAGATAATCACTTTCTTTGGTTCCATGAACTGTTTAAGCACAGTATAAATAACTATTGGAAATAATTATATTATATATTATTATATTGGTGACAGCTAGAAAGTCTTCAGTTCCGTGAATATTGACTGTAAAGTAACTGGAAAGTTCAAGTATTTAATTTATGGTATGGTTATCATATATGGACATAGACTTCTGAAGAGCTTGTGGATAAAAATAAAACGCCAAAATTGACGATCTCGTGGTAAACCATAATTATATAGAGCAGACTAGGATGATTGGGATTTTCGCAAGAAGGTTTTGAATGGATCAAGCTACAAATAGGAGAAAACCGCAGAACAAAAGATTGACTTATGATGCAATGCGTCAAATACAATATATAAATTATCATTGCCATATTGTTTTATCTGCAACCAATAATTGTATAATAAAAAAAAAAGATACGTACAAGTGTACCAAAAATTAGTAAATTAGCGCCCTCTAATAGTAATGACATATTTACATTCGCTTTCGCGAAAATGGCAAATAATAGCCATCTTATCTATTCTTTTTGTTTTAATTACTTCATCCCTTTTAATTTATTTGATGATGTAGTGAAATGTATAAATGAAATAAATGCCTATTTATACAGATGCTGAGTTCGGAACATTTTTTCAGTAGTTTTCTGAGCGAGCTATGAATTTTAGTATTATAATAAAATTTTAAACGGACGATCTCTGTGCCTTGGAGATTTCTAAGAAAAAAAATACATATAAGATGTCTTAATAAGAGTAATAGAAGCCAAAATAATATTTTTTAGAAATGTTATCTATTTCACTGTATATTTGTTTTAACGTCACGTAAAAATTACAGGACCTATTATTTTCACAGTTGTATTTCTGAAGGTCTAATTTAAAATCTGATATAGGATTTATCTTTATTTGGTATATCTTATTAGTTTTCCTACTTTTGAAATCCAGACGTACGAATTAGCAGCCAAATAGTTTCCTATAAAGAAAAAAAATATGACCTTTATATCACAATTATTGAAAATCAATATAGAGAAGTACATGTGGTTAAAAATCGAAGTTGCGATCATATCATAATAAGTTGAAATAAGTTGTTTGCCTATGCAGTACTATATAATATACGGTACTAAGTATACCATCCATCTAATACCAACTTCACTGCATGACTATTATAAAACAGTTGATGTTATTCTGCGATTAAATATTAAGTATATATATTAAGTCAACTAATTAAGTTGCCAACTGCAAAAACTGGTAAAATCTCCTAGGCAAGCTTATGTTCAGCAGTGGACAGTTAAAAGCTGATTTGATGAAATATATCAATGTATACTATACCTACATATTCTTCATTCTAACCAAAATAATGTTAAATATTAATGTATCATTACAATCTTTATGGAAATGAGTGGAAAATGGCTTCTTCGTAGTTTCACCTTTTCAAATTTTAAAGATGGATAATCCCATCACTGGATAATCCGCGACTGATGTTGCGTCAGCCGAGCACGTGGTTGCATCGATCGCGCCGGGTAGGTGCCACGTGGCAACGCCCGCTTGGCTCGTCTCGCCTGTGGTCCAAAATAGGGGTGTTTATCCGGCCTTTGGTCCCTTCAGCCGGTTATGTTCGGTCGTAATAGCCGATCGAAAGGGCAGCGTTGAATGTAGTACTGAATTTCGTACTGTAAAATATTATATAGCGTGCATTTTTAAATGGATTATCATCGTTTACGGCTGTTTAAAATAGATTAAGTTTTGAGACTCCTCGGTTTCGTTACTGCGGAATTCGCAATCTTCTAGTACTATTACTTTTAATAAAAACATATTTTTAAAAAAGGTGCTTATTATTCCTAGACAAATAAGTATATGTACAGGACTTAATGTTTTTTTTTATTTTTTTAAGTACATATTGTTATTGAAAGACGGGCTTTTTCCAGACAGAAAAACCTGTGACACGACTTTTCCTTCTTTTCTTTTGTTCTCGTCTTTTTTTTAAAGATCACTGCTAATTCCTTTCAGTGATAGGAATTTTGAGATGTTATTGTAGCGATGTTTTTTTTATATTTTCAGGATATAGTGTATTTTTCAGAGGAAATATATCGTTTATATATGAGTGGGCTACAACCATAAATTAAGTGGTGCGGCGTAAGGAAAAACCTTATTGTGATAAAAATTGCAAACATTTTTTGGGCATAAGCCTAGTTAGACTATGTGCTTCTTTAATTTGCAGTGTCCAGTGAGAGCCTTTGTTAATATACACATATTATTTTTACTCAAAAGAATTAATTTCTTAATTTTCTTTAAACCCCTTATTCAGGACTTTCGAGTGATTTAATCCTGATAACAAGAGCCAGCTATTATTTGCTGCTTCTAAACTTTCAAGTTTGAGGTATATGAGCTTTAGACTTCAAGGTATACTCTAGTCCTGTTTGGACATTTTTTGCTGCTTCCTTTGCTAATTGGTCAGCTGTTTCATTTCCATGAATGTTTGAGTGACCAGGCATCCATCTCAAAATATTGTTATTTATGCTGCCCAAGTCATTTAATAACATTATGCAGTTGTTTGTAAGTTTTAAGCACATAAATGACTAATGACAAATGTAAAATGATAAATGATAAATGACATGACTTAAAATGTTTTCATTATTTGATTACAGACAAAGTACCGTTACGTTCTTGCATACTTATTGGTCGTTATAGGAGTAGGTAGACTGTTAGACCTATAAGTAGTAAGTAGATATATAGTTTATGCTCAAGCGAGTATCTCATTCCATAAATTTTTGGAATTTCGTTATTATACCTAGGTATATATAAATAACAAGTACCGAGTAAAATAAGAACATAACAAATGTTAAGAAACTAACTTACCTTTGGTATTATCAATCTAATTAGTGATTTTTCTATTTAATCTTTTTTATATAGTATTTATTTAACGGTTTAACAGTTATTGAAAGTAATTGCTTACCTAGACCAAGGTTAGTCGATTTCTAGTATTTAGGTATATAGATTTCCTTATTAAAGAGTTAGTCAGTCATTGGGGCTGATTCTGAGGCGTGATTTTTCTAAATCTATCTCTTAATCTAATATTTTAATTTTGAAAAATTATTGTTTTATAAACTTTCAAAAATTAAAATTAATTTAAACTATAATTTTGATTTAAATTTATTAGAAATTCAGTTTATATTGGTTCTTACAATAAAAAATTCGCTATAATATCAAACTGAAATTTTAATTTTAGAGAAAGGTTCAGAGAAATGCGGCTTCAGAAACTGGCCGTGTCGACCCCAGCACAAATAATATAATATTACCACAGTAAGTTTTTTAATGGATGTTAATGGAATAACCCCGCATGTGCTATCGGTTATACGGTGGTAGGGCACCAGTAAGAGATGATAGGTGAGGATGAAGCCGGTCAGTAAGCCCATAGTAATGAATTCATAAAGAATTAACCGCGTTAAGGTCCACCTGGTACAGTACATTACTAGCTATGGAGCAATTAGATTCCCATCACTAACAGTCCCTTTAAATATACCTCTATTAAATAAATTGGGTGTGCATTCTATCAAAAAACGAAAAAAGACAAAACCAAAATACGAGTAGGTGTAGTATAATGCACATAAGAAAAAATCTTAATCATCAGTATATTATTCAGGTAGTGCTCAACCAGTGAAATTGATAATCATTTTCAAAGACACATGGGTTAAAAAAGGCATAAATTTAGAACTGACTGTTCAATGCGCCGTCTTGATGTTCATTTGTATTACTTTGGGAAAAATGTAGTTTTATTGGTAACACACAATCTTAAAAGGATGCTGATTTAATAATATAATAAATTATAGCAGCTCTAGGAGCTAAAAATATACGTAATAAACACGGTTGCAAATATTACCTAGAAAATTTAAATTTCACAGAGACGTCAGTGACCGTTGTCTTGGATTCTTGTCCACTGCAAGAACTTTTTCTCTAATTTTTTCACCGTTCAGGCTATCAAGCACTGGAATACTTTATCCTTTGATATTAGACCTACCCCCAAGTAAATTGACATTCAAGCATAAACTATGTTCTTTCTATTTAGAAGCCCTATAATCTTAATGTTTTAAACTTTTACCTGATGCACATAAATATATATGTATAATGTAGGTAATATAACTTATTTTTAAATTACAGTTTTAATTTATTATCGTTTTTGTTTTCCTATTTATTTGCCCATCACATTGCACCAACATTTATATTTTTTGTTATTCCTATCTACGGTTGACTTGTAGATAACGCCATGTAGTGTTAAGTTAAAATTAAAGTTTAACAAATGAATAAATAAAATAACTGGTTTCAAATATTATTTATTTTAATGGATTATAATGTACATGTAACCGTACACGCTGGTGGGGCACCAGTGGGGATTAGGATTAAAGCAGGTCAATTGGCTTATCGCGAGGAATATATCAAGAATTAAACACGATGGTTTCTAGGGACCGCGTAGAGATCGATCTGACTGATCTTATTATTAGCAATGTGGTCGCTAGCTGCCGTTATGAACAATTCTTTTCCTCCCTATACGGAAAATAGCAAGACGCTTGACCTCATAATAGTGCATGAGCACAGATAACATAATACTAAGTGTAAGGGTTAATAATCGTAAATATAAACAATATTCCGCATATAATTTTGTTTAACAACAAGTAATGTTTTGCTTCATAAAGTAAAACGGCAACTTCAGTCATCATAAAATAATTATGAGGTAATAACCGTAAACAAGAGAGTAAACCCTATTGATTACAAAATAATTACCTACAAAAATCGATTCGGAATTATCGTGTAACATAGCCACAAAGATTTAACTTGAAAACCTACTTTTGAATGTCGCTTAAAACACCTGTTTGACGTCATTACCAACTGATGTTAATTACTTAAAGATCGGTAAATATGTATTATACAATAAAGGTATGTTATATATATACATAAAGTTCTACGTCAGCAAGGTCATTTTATTAGTATTATAAATAAATGACTTTAATGCCTGAAAGTAATTCAATCAATAAAATCAAAGAAGGCTGTCCACTTAAATCATTATCAGTAGAGAAACAGTGCCAGCCATTCTTCTTTTCCGGCAATAAATTGCATAATTTATATAAAAAAAATGCATAATTAATATCTGGTTTAATCCATACAGAAAAAAGATTTTATACGTTAATAGCGACCAAGTAATTTTACTTAGCATCTAAATCACGAAAAAGGAGAAAAGTGTGAAATCTGATGCCGTCACCTAATATCCATCACTCACTACACCTTGTTTGCTTTACCGTACCAAAATCAACAAACTTACAATCGCTACACACAGTTACCCTTCATTACTGTGTGGCGCATGAAGTCACACCCTAAATAGTTCAAGGTCATTTATTTTTTTACGACACCGAACGGGGTTCAATGGATTTCACTTCATTTCATTGAATGGGGTGATCAGTTTGCATAATAATTTTATTTGCAGGAACAATTCACGATTTGTTAATTGTATTTCACAATCTGTTACAAAGGATTGCAGGATTGAAACAAACCCATATACAGTATTATTAATTACTTTTACATTTACGGCATTCCTGAAACTGTATAAACTCTTTATAGGCGGCACTCAAACCCCTATTGGGAAAGATTAATGATTATTATAGGTAAATGTGCAAGTTTGTAAAGATGTTTACATTTTTTTTATCAAAATTTAAACAAAAACCTTAGTTACAAAAACCTATTTTTCGATAGTAATTTAAAAGTAAACTTATACGCAGCAATCAGTCATTACTCATGCAATGAGATTATTGTTATTAATAAAACAAAAAAAATTGCAATATACCTACACAACTTATTATTTATAGTAGTTGCCAATTTCTTAAAATCATGTGGATAATCAGCTTGTTAGTCGTTGCTTGGGTTATTAAAAATATAATTGACACCTCTAAATTTGAAGTAAAGAAAAAATATATTGCAAAAGGTACAAACCACTACTAAATCTTACTATATCCTACACATGTGTATCAATAATCTATTGGTGAAGTTAGTTTAAAAGAAGGTAGAACAGAGTACTATAGTTATTTTTGCTTTCGCAAAAATATCTATAGTGCAAAAATAATATACAAAATAGTTGCTCATTGTATTTAAACAACATAAAAATGTTTTTAAAATATTCACTAAATGTACAAGAAAATGTTACACACATTAAAAAATGAAATCGTAAGTAGAAAGAATCGGTAATCGGTTGTTTGGTTTAACGCGACATTTACAAAGTGAGATCCACTGATTTATCAGTTGCGTCTGCAGTCATATGTTTACTCTAATGACCTTTATGATAGAATTACGTAATTAAACTGGGTATTATTTTATTGATAAAAGTTATGTGTATAAAAATTACAAATTGTTAATGAATAACATGAAAGGTACCTAATAAAAACAGTTAATATTTATATTATACTATTAGTACTTCAAGCCATTGTGTTGAATATATATTGACATTTTTTATTACAATTTTATAATGAACTAATGTAATATTTATTGAAATTAAAACAGTTTACAATCGGTGAGATTTTAAACTGATTTCATTTGGCAATAATAACATGTCACGTATAATAACAAGTCACGTACAGAAAAAGAATATCGCTTAAAATAAATATTAAATATGTTTTTAAAGCTCACACATAGTTATTCTAGCTTGCTAACTACACACTTGATTATTTTGATGGTGCTGTTAAATAAACAAAAAAATATATAATACAGGAGGTATACACAAAGCTATGGCAAAATCTATATAATAATGGTCCAAATAGACGTCCTTGAGACACCCCAATTCCAAGACCGGTTGCAGCTTTCAATACGTTCGCTCGCTTTCAGCTTGAATAGGGGCTTTTATACCTACTTATTTCGGAGAACTTATATTCTTATGCATTGAGTCGAATATAAATTATATTTAAGTACTACATATAGAGAAAACAAAATAAGAGTAACTATGTATTTATATTTTACTTCAAGATTTTAACATTTTTGCATGGAGGTTTTTGAAGACATAGTTACATGTTCTCGTAGCTATCGTAGTTATAATTATTTTTAAATGCGTAGCTACGACTCATCATTATCATTCGTGTATCACTTATAATTCAAATTATAATTTATTATTCCTAGATACTACGTATCACAGTGATATTATGTCACAAAATTGTGATACTATGGTCTATTTTTATTCCTTATTAGTTTTATGCCCACTACTTATACGCGAGGATTTCAGAAGTAGGAAAACCAATGAAATAGACCACTTGTAGATGGTATGTCAAGATGAAACATACAACATATTATTGGCTCATAACTATGAAAATGGTGTCTAGTGGCGGTAAATGGTATTTGGTGCAGTAGTTTTTGAATGAAGCCGGAACAAACTTATAAACAGATTATCAGACTGATAAAATTTCTAAAAAATTATTGTTTTATTAAGACTATGATCTTATTAAGACCTTATATATCAAATTTTCTTACATATTTCTTATGTATAGATATGTTTTAGTTAAAATTTTATTATATTAATAAAATATACTTGTATATATGTAGGACAGAGTAAAGTCTACTAGGGTATGTCCAATAGCAATTATCAATGTCCATTATGCTACGCAATTCCGCATTCTATTTTATTGGATAAAAAGTACGACAAAGTTTATGTCTCCCGTAAGTGCTACTAATAGTTGTAATAGTTACGTTTGACAGGCGGATTAACAACCGTAGTTAAGCTTTGCAGATGTTTTAAGAGGGACACTGCTGCCCATCCTTCGCCTTCTCTTAGTCGCACCTTACGACATCCACGGAAAAGGAAGGGGTGGTCCATTCTATGCCGGGACCACGTGTTACCTATACTCTTATGATTTTATAAAATAGAACAAAAGTCAAAATTTTTACTAACGTAATACAGTTGCTCTTAAAAAGTTATACATTTATTCTGATAGTATGAATCAAACTAGCAATCCTTGTCTAGAAAACGATTATTATAATTGGAACTATAATAAGGTAAATTATCCATATATCTTTTTAAACGATGTTTAGTTTTATAACAAAATACGATTAAAAGCATTGTAGTTCGTATAACACATTCAGTTTTTATACTTACCTCTTTATTCACTAAAACTTCAAACTTCTCATAAATCTATTTTAGCTATTAAACTGTCTTGTCTCTTTCTTTTACACTAAATTCTCAACTTGAAAGAAAGTGATAAAACAGTGTAATGATTAAAATAGGTTTGTATAAGGTTTTAGTTTTTATGAATAAGGGGATACTAGTTTACTTTGATAAAATGCTAGAATGTACGTAGACATATTCGTAGCACACTCTACGAGATTGCTTCACTCTAACTTTGATTAAGTCTGTGACTGGTTAGGTAAACAATTTTTGTATGATTGATTACCTTACCGTCCAGGGATCTCAAAGTTATAACGCAACCTCTTATTAAATATTGAAAACTAATGCCTACTTCTTTAAGAAATAGCAAATATTAAGTATTCAAAAAACGTATTTTAGTTATGCAGAAAATACTTTTTCGTAGATACTGAGGTCTTGCCATGTACCTATACATTCGATTATTCATAATTATTATTATTATTTATTTCTAGATGTATATGTTGTTATATCCCAATTTGAGAAGCTCTATTCTATTGACACTCTATTTTAGTGAAAATTCTTGTGTCATATTAACCTACTTTAGGGTGACATTACTGTTTTTATCTACACTATTAACATTCATAACATTCATAAAATTATAACGTCGTAGTGATGGCTGGTATCAATCCTATTAATATTACAAACTTATGCAAAGTTTGCAACGATGTATAGATAGATAAACGGATGGATGTTTATTACTCTTTCATGTAAAAATTACGAAATGTATTTGAATGAAATTTGGTATATGAGTAGGTTCTATCCTAACTTAGCATATGGGATAATTTATATACTGATTTACGTGAAGGAAACCGCGGGATACAGCTAATTGATTATAAACTGAATTCTGCTGATTATTTTGTAGAACGTTCGGTGTATTATATAGATGAAGTTAAGTATTTTTTGTTTATAATTATATTTAAATAGTAATATAAAAAGGTTGTAATACAAAACGTTCGAACATCCTTGTTACAGTAGATACTGTTTACATGCACGCAATAACGTATTTCATACACATAATTTGTTAATTAAACTACTTGAATAATTTAGACCAAATAATTACCTATCTAGATCTATTTAATTATCTAGCCTTGATGTTGCATGATCTAATATTCACGGTAATAGATATAACTAGTTGGCTATTACAACATAAATTGCAATGAACATGCAATATAAAATGTACATGATTAAAGTTTTATTTATTTTACACATTATTTTAAAAATTTTGATTTTTTTTTATATTTTATACGCATTATTTAGCCCAGAACATATTCAACAGTGCGACGTACAGGGCTTAAGACAGCATAAGTCTAAACTAATCATAAAATAGCATAGAGACATAATTTTAATTTTTAATGTAACCATCAGAACAAAAATAAATCAAATTCTTACTCTTTATAATATTAGAGAAGCTCTTTATACTTTGATATTCGTTTTATTCTTTTATCCGGGATAGTATTAGGAAGTCGAGGTCATAGCTAGTATAAATGTCCATCAGGTGGGCCATCAGCTTGTTTGCTATTCTAAGTTGCATAAAAAAATGTACTCTTAGCTTTATCAATTACATTATATTTCATTTCAATATTCAAATCTGCGTTTAATAATACATAACTGAACCATTATCTATACATTATATGAACATACGTAGTGACACATTATCAAGCATTATCCAATCTATTCCAGACGTGCTGCGTCCTGGTTTTATTCTTTATCCGGGATAGTATTAGGAAGTCGAGGTCATAGCTAGTATAAATGTCCATCAGGTGGACACATTATCAAGCATTATCCAATCTAGAATGAACTTCTTTAGGGTTCTGCATTTCTGTATGTCGTCAATCCGTTTTACAGATTGGTAGAGTTTTGTTTTTGCATCGTTTGTATAAGTTTTCATATATTATCCAAAGCGTTACCTATTTCTACTAATAAAGAAGAATTAGTGCGTACTTTTTTTTTTAAATTTAGTAAAAGTCATCAAAACGGATTCCTCTATTCTGCAGTTACTATCTTAAGTACGTGTATATCGAATTTTATAGCGATTGGTTGAGTTGGTAAGGCTTTATAGTACCTAACAAACAAACTTACTTTCACTTCTATAATATTAGTAGGGGTATTAGGTTTCAGTTTGAAGGGCAGTTTGTGGCAATACATAAGAGGTACACAGTGATCAGTGTATTCTGTGATATTCATGATGCTGTTCATATGTATGGAATCGAAGGTAAGAAGATTATTATGAAGAATTTTTTTTATACCACTGAGGTGGCAAACAAGCATACGGCTCACCTGATGGCAAGTAGTGAAGAATTTGATAGTCTTGCGTAATAATCTCGTTGACTTCAAGTCGCCAATAACAAGTAGGTACTTGTTTGGTATCCCTAGTTAGGCCTGTACAATAAAGGTAAAGGCATATTTCGTTATGAAAGGCTGTTGTCTTGAAAAGTCCTCAAGAGCTATTAATTCAGCAACTACGATGTACCTAAAGTTAATATACAAATTCAGTACCATCCAAGTTTTTCAGTCCTACACAGTGAAATTGAAATGAACAGTATCCTTCAAAAAGAATATTTCGCCAGTGAAATATTTATTTTAAAGAAACATGGATTGAAAAATAACAAAAAAAATTTGGCCCGCCTAACTCAAATACTCATATTTTCTTGGAAAAATAATTAGTTTAACGGTTAGAATACTCAGAATTTTGATTTTATCCTATATCACCAAAGGAGACTTTATACAAAAGTCGTCTGCTTGGCTACTTATGTTCTATTCGTATTTCTATCGTGAAACACATGTGTCTTTGCATAGCTGTGTTTTGGTTTGAAGGGAGGGATACGGCAATGAAATTACTGGGAGGTATAACATCTTAGTCCTCAGGAATGACAATGCATGTGAGGTGTCATGGGTGACACGGTATATTTTGTTATGTCCATGGTATTGTACATGTCTTTATGCAACATTTACCACTTTTCATCAGGTGGACCCTCAACTCGTTTGTATTTTAAGTTGCATAAAAAATATTTTTTATTTAATACCGAATCACGGTTCAAATCAAACTGATACCGATACCTAAGCCATAGTGTTTTATTACCCATGATTATAGCGATCTTAAATAATTTGATACATTCAAATTCTTGAACAGGTCTCCAAAAAGAAAAAACACAGAAGAAGACTGCGAAAGCGAGGCTCTCAAATCCGACCTTGGAGATTCAGAAAGCAAAGATGGCGGCGCTCTGGAAGCTAAAATGTCGCTTCTCAACGGGATTACGGTCATCGTGGGTTCCATCATTGGCAGTGGCATATTTGTATCACCAACTGGCGTACTGAAGTATACAGGATCAGTGAACGCCAGTTTGCTGGTGTGGATCGCTTCTGGGGTATTCAGTATGGTGAGTAATTTATATTTACGATTAAAAGCAATCATCCTTTTATTAATTAGATATGTACCTATATGTAGTTATTTTCAACAAAAAATAAACTACTTGAAACCGCACAGAATTAGTAATAAGACCATCATGATTGTAAACCCTATTGATTGCAAAAAGACTTATTAAAGTAGGTACAAATTTGGCGCAGATATCGCATAACATACGCACAAAACAGCAGCAAAATTAAGAACCTCTTCATTTTAGAAGTTGGTCAAACATTGTGTCAGATGTTAGAGTCGACATGATGTTATTAGGACCCAACAAAAAATATATTTTTTGTAATATGGCATATTTATTACATACCTAATATAGACAGTAATATTATTATGGTAAGTGATATAAAAGTATCAACATGTTTTATTAAATCAAATCATATCTTAAAAAAATTTAACATATAAATTAAAAAATATTTTTGTGGGTAAGTGTTTTACAAACAAAGCGTGTGAAACAATAATTACGAATATAAATGCTTTGTCGCGATTCGCGTATGTACCTATGTGCCTATAGGCATATTTATTTAAGAGGGATAATTTGCAACGTGAGATTAGTAATTTAAATTCAAAATATAAAAAAAAAACATGATTCCAACAAGAGAACTATAAACATTTTAGTGTATTTATGTCTTATTTGTATATTTAATATTTTTAGTATTTATTACTAAAAACATCTGTTAGGTATTTCTTTTCTGATATAATTATGGCAAATATTTTTATCTTTGTTGTTAACTGAATTGATAACATAAACTTTGATAGGTCGTCAATATTTATTTTCTGTTCCAACGAGGAGGGATTCTTTAGAAATCCTAATGGATTATTTAGCCAGCAGATGATATGCAAATTTGCTATCTATATATTTTTATTTTCTGCCCCACGAATAATAACTTCTTAACAACTTAAGAAAGAAGCTTATCATCCTAGCTGTTTTAAGAATAATGAATATTGCAGTATTTTATATTAAGAATATTATATATTTCCCTAAGGAGATGTTCATTTTAATACCAAACTAATGATCTCTCCTTGGTCATATTTATTCTTCTAAAGATATAATAATTTATCTTTAAAATCTTTGACATCGTCCAGACTACTCAGAATGAAATATTTTTCCTTCCCATGGGTAATTAGAAAAAATATTTTTAATTAGTTGCTTTAGATATATTGGAAACTCGATTCTCTAGATAGATAATTAATTAGTTTCTAGATTTATTCTTCCGTATGTAACAGTATTTAGTAGGTATCTGGTTAATTAATTTACTGGAGCACTGGAGTTAATTAATTTAATGAATTTTGAAAAGTAAATTCTAATATACTTATATATCCGATACTAATTCTTTAGGGGATCGATTGTCAAAATGCTGAAAGTGTCTTTTCAAAGTTTTGTTTCAAAAATGTAAATGAAAAAATTTTAGACTATCATAAAAATGACGGACCACCAATTCAAAACTTTACCTCAAATTTCCAAATACGAGAATACATAGTTCAAGATTCTAAAGGATTTTCTAGACAACTTTTACTTTTTTAACTTTAAACTTCTTAGGAAACTTTTAAAAAATCTTATTTATAAATATTAAAACCAAAGGACTTTAGTAAATATTTTTTAAAATGCACTGTATAATTGGCACTAATTAATAAATACCACGCCTGGCAATCGTGACACATGGTCACGATTGTGACCATGTGTCACAAGTGATAAGTGAACACTGATAGCATATTAGCTAAACATATACATAAACAATTGGCAATAAACAATATCTATGCTTTTACGAGATTCACGTATAATCTGAAAGATTGATATATTTTTAAGCGATATTCAAAACTAGAAAGTGCTCAACTTGTCTGTATATTTTGTGATTATGTTACGGGATTAGATTAGTCGCCAATTTTGAACTGATTTTTATAATTGTTTTTCCAATTAACAGAGTTTACTTTCGTGGTTACCATCACCATATTCGTTTTGTGAAGATTGATACTATAATTTTTCTTAGAGCAAAAAACTGCATGCAGTCAAGCCTAATCCACTTGTACAGATTGTAACAGTTATTTGTAGAAAGAGTGACTATGGAGAGTCGGTGTTATAAATTTAAATATTTTCTATTTGTGTTTTTTTTTACGGCGGATTTCTTTACAGTAATCAGTATATTCATTATCCTTTGTGTTAAATCAGAATATAATTAAACTATATACTAAATTTCATTCAGATCTGATAAGCCGTTTTTACGTGAAATGATAACACCTTTACAAACTTTCACATTTCGTATAAAATATTTATAAATATTAATAACTATTTCTTATTATTATATAGACAGCTACTATTTTATTTTGTGCAGATAGGCGCATATTGCTACGCAGAACTGGGCACCATGATCAGGCGTAGTGGTGCTGACTACGCGTACATAATGGAGACATTTGGTCCGTTTGCAGCATTTATACGACTCTGGATTGAGTGCATGATTGTTAGACCTTGTTCACAGGTACTAAAAGACTTTTTTTTCAGGTACAACCTAAAATAAAATCTCAATATATATATACTAAGCTTATTGAAAATTTCACTAATAATGAATTCGACAGCACTTTGATGTCAAAACTAGAAAGTTTAGTTAGTAATAGTCTAGACTAACTAAGTTGTACATGAAAGTCTCTAACCACTCACCCTCTGTATTACAAAGTAAGCAACAATATTTCTTTTACGTTGAATCAGCAGTAGGGGGCAGGTGGGTTGTGTTCACTCTAGAATTATACGCATCCCAGGATCCAAGTAGAGTTTTCAACTATGTACAAAGATATGAGAGAGTAAATTATACTACGTTTTTATAGGGCCAGACCATAAGCAAATAATCTTAAATATGTCACTGAAAGAGAATGAAATTACTGCGTACTATGACTTGAGAGCTTTATGTAACAGGAGTTAGCAACTTGGGAGTAAGGTTTCTGAAGTAGTAAGTGTTCATTGGCTACTGCTACTTGTGTCTTGAAACCCTCGTTGTATATAAAATATAACTTAAAAATAATTATGGATGTTAGAGATTGAAAAAGCTATAAATGGTGTTTCTTTTATGTATATGGTTACGTATCGACGTCTGTCTACAATAGTATAAGAACTTTTTTGAGCAGAGGTAGTATAAAATACATTGAGACACTCTATCTAATAATAACGCCTGTGCTCCATCTTGCGGACTTTCACCCCACACTGATTTTGCGAGGTCATCGTTCTACCTTGTAGGGGAAAACTCAACATTCAGAAGTCTATCTCATTTCATTTACGGTATAAATCAATTCTGTGAAATTATAGTTCACTTTGATTAAATGATCAAAGTACTTGGAGTTTGATAAAACTTACATGTGTTTGTCTTAATTAAAAGATATGTATGAGTGTGTGTGTGTGTGTGTGTGTGTGATTGTGTATTACACGGTAGGCAGTAATAACAACTCAATCCTCAAAAATGGCAAACTATAAGAATAGCATTCTGCGACCCAATATTCTAAGATTTTTTTAATGTTTTTACTTTATTCAAGTATATCAGCCCCATCGTACTCTGAACTGATTTTTCAAATAAAGTTTTACCTAGTTTCCGTAAACACGGAAAGAGAGGAATTAATGGGCATCAATAATTTACAGAGATGTTAAAAATTTTCTGATTTGGGTTCAGCTAATATAGATTGAATATATTCTAAGATGTATGTCATAACCAATTTTTTTATTTCTAAATAGCCTTTTAAGAAAAATATCTATGAAATGGTAAATAATTTACACTGTTTTCGTTTTATAACAGTATTGATTCAGTAATTACGTAAATCCTATGAAAGTCTTTGAGCGACTTTACTGCCTGGAAATTGAAGGCATTCAACCTACGTTATTTGATGTTACGAGGTCAAAACCCACGCAAATGTCTTGTCAATGTAAATCCTATTTGCGTGGGATATTTGTCGAAGGATTCTAACGTGTATATTGAGAAAAATATGTCCCTAATAAAAGAAACAATGTCTTTTTATTGTAAATTCAATAGATAAGTCTGTATTGGCGCCCAACGTGGGACCGATTACATATTGACATTCAACATGGCACCTAACTTTCGTTTATCTGTTAAATATATTCTCTTTGATATTGGATTGTATTTTTTTAATAATATATGTTTACCATTTACTTATTCCTAATTTACATAACTTTATTTGAGTGACCTTTTTCTACTTTATTTCACAACATTATTGTGTAAATTGAATCTAAGAATTAGCATAATACCCCCATTCAACAGGCGATTGTGGCGTTAACATTCAGCGTGTACGTGTTAAAGCCGATATTTCCAGAATGCGACCCGCCAGAAGACGCCACTAGGTTGCTGGCAGCTTGTTGTATACGTAAGTTTACCGGCCACTATAATAAATATTTTATCTCTGGAGGTTTTATTTGATTATATTTACCTTCATGTAAACATAAATAAAGCCAATACGATCTTAGTTATGTAGAGATAAGCGTACTACCTCAACTACTGAGATGCCAGGTTCGATCTCCGTACAATAATTATACTCTATAAATCTTTACACTATATAACTAATATCACGGCTATTACCATAATAGAGTGTATATTCGTATTTGTTCGTATTGAATTTTCAATACACTAATTAATTATAAGTATTTTTTTAAATATTTTGTTTACGTGTTAATCAGTTATCTAGTATTGAAGGTCTTACATAATTTGGGATCAGATGGCGTTATTATTTTAGGTTCAAAACTAAGAGGTCCTCCCGTAAATGATTTTATTACGTTTTAATTGTCATAAAATCGAACAGATTTTATTAACAAAATTTAATTTCCTCCTATTCCAGTGCTGCTGACGTTTGTGAACTGTTGGTCAGTACGCGCGGCGACCAGAGTCCAAGATTGGTTCACATACGCCAAACTCCTGGCTCTGTTTATCATAATCGCCACTGGTATTTACCAGCTTTGTAAAGGTATGTATATTATATTATTTTTTATTATTATTTCAGCCGGCAACTGTCCACTGCTGGATGTAAGCCATCCCCATCAGGGGAGTTTTGCCAGTAGTTGTTATGCTTGACAGGCGGGTTGGCAACCGCAGTTAGGCTTTAAAAGATGTTTTAAGACGAACGCTGCTGTCCATATCTATATGACTATATACCATATATTATACCTAATTGTCTCACAAATGTCGTATATTATACCGAACGTATGTAGCTATAGTTTGTTTCAATAGCATTTAATGAAAATGTAAACAAAATGGTGATTGACCTAAGCATAAGACAATCTTCTGATCTTCAATAATAGTACAAATAAAAAAAATCGATCTAATAGAATAATTTGATTTGATACTTATTTCTTGAACTTGATCACCTTTTCATTGATATGATAGATCACTTCGGTATCGGTAAATATATCCAGGGGGAATTGAAATTAGCATCCTCTTAAAAAAGTATTCTTCTAATGAAATAAATTTATTTTTCCAAAGAAAGATTGATAAAACGATATCAATAAATTTTGGTTATATATAAATATTGCTTTATCAAAAATAATAATCGAATCTTATACTTTTTAACATTAAAAAAAACAATGTGATTATCAATGCATTGAGGATGAGTTGTGTTGACTTGTCATTACAGATAGTTCACCTAAATGACTTCCTGGTAATAGTAGTAGTCACAGCATTAATTTAATATGATAACTTTGTTATAAAATTGGATAACCCAGTGACATTCGTATCACTAACAACAGTAAGAAATCGGAAGTAGCGGTTTCCATATAAAATTACCTAGGGATTTTTAATTCTACGATTTTTCAACTGAAAGCTGGGTTTTTTCGACTTTTTTTTCTTTCAAACCATCTCTGTATTATAGCGAACGAAACAAGAATATATATATATGAATAAGTGATTCCAACATTAATAAAACAACTTCAACGTTCATAAACTTCATTTGAACAAGTGTACTACAAGGCTGCGTGGTTTAAATTTCATAAACTAGGTAACAAAATAAATATATTAGTTTCTTATTAATTACATATAAATATATAATAATGTAACGACAAATAGTTGCATATATTACTTATCTGGTGGAAGAGTTTTCTGTGTAGTTATTATATTTTGTATTTTGGTCTTTAATGGAGGACAATGATTTGGACAATAGTTACCTCAACCGCGCTAACGATATATGTCAGCGAGGTATCAATGAAGGATGAAAAGCAAGTCAGTTAGCCCATCGTGATGAATAGGCCTAAAATTCAGTACGATGGTTTCCAAAGGAGATCACGTGGAGGTCCCGTAATCAGATGATTGGGTATATTGCTAGAAATAGGGTTAGTCTCTATTATTAACAATCCCTCCCCACATTCTGTGTTTGTCTGAAGAGTAAAAGGTTGTACTTTGTAAAATTTTGTTTCCTTAATATATATTGATAATCTTATTTTAATTTTTGAGATATCATACACTTAAATCATCATGCAAGTAAATATTCGTAAAACACGTTTACAACATTACAGCAAACAAAACTATTGCTTCTGTCTACCCCGTAATATATGTAGGTAAAGTTTTATTTATAAGAATGTGAATAAAGTGTTAGTCACAAGATACGAGTGTAGTACCTAAATAGCTTAATATTGCCTACGAAGGCTGTCTCTAGCAATAAAGAAAACAGCCCAGTACGCAGTACGGAGATAAGTCAATTTGTGCTGCAAATTGGATCTTCTGTCTGGGTGTCAATATCATTCAGAATAAGCAATTACTCAGAATAATCGAGAAAGTTTAAGTGGAAAGTAAAATTATTGGTGTACGAAGTTCATGGCATATTTTGAGAGAGAATTCAATATAATGTATGGACTAGACAATACAATTCGATTTTTATTTGCTGAGTTAAGAGTCAGTCTCTTCAGGCTGGGACAATAGAAGTGTTATTAAAAGTACAATGTCAGTACAATAATATTTAAAATATTTTTAACATGCAATAGTTACTGGCTTTTACACGCGACTTCGTCCGCGTGACCGGGATATGTCTATTGACTAGGACAAAAGTAATATATGACTTTCTCCATAAGCATATAGTACGTGTAACTAGTCTGGTCATAAATACTGTTACATAAAAACTTTTCTTATTTTCAACTTTTTAATTATTTTTAATTTGTAAAACTTTTATTATTTTAAAAACTTCTTTCGATTTGCACCATTTCATATATTTTTCCGTGTTCATTATCAAATCACAATAAAATTAAAGGTGGCTATTTCGAATAGAATATTTTTTTTTTATTTTTTGCTGAGACTTTAATAAATATGTAGGTATAATTTATTGTAATATTACATTACTTCATAAAAAAATGCATTTTCATTTGTAACAGAAATTATGGCTGGACTAGGTAAGTATATCAAATTTCATAGTGATTAAGTTATGTAAGGCGAAAAAGTGCAACAATCTCTCTTTCGCATTTATAATAGCAGTAAGAATGCTCGTATAAACATAACATAATGAAAAAATTATTTTTATAGTAAATAATACCATTCAGTGAATTTTTGTTAACATGATTATTTATTAGAGACCAAAAAATTAATCAACTGCTGAACGAGTTCCGATGAAACAAATATTTATTAAGTTAAACTTAATATATAGTTACTTGATTATAAAATTTCCTTTAAATCCATTTAGTTCACTTCTTTTTAAGGATGTTATACATAGGCAGATGACTTTTAAAACTAACCATCACTAATTTTCACTTCAGACTCGTTTCAAAGAGGCTACTACAGGAACAGAGAGTAATGCACCAGTGCGTGGGAAGCTGTATAAATTTACAGTCTTTTTATTGCGTTTTCACGATTAAATTACAAGGATAGGCCAAGGATAAATTGAGTAGGTAGCTACTGTTTGTGACGTCATTCTCTCTAATGGACGCCGGTGTGGATTATCATAAAGTGTCATAATCATTACATCTTTTATAAATATGTATCCACTTGTACGTTAACCAGTGGTATTTAAACAAAAAGATGTGAATTGGGACACCTGACTAAACATCATAATATTCAACTATTATATATGATAAATATTATACATGATAGTACCTATAACAATTTAAAATATTAATCCAAAAAAGCAAAGCAAATTATAAACATAATAAAATATGAATTCGACAAGGAAGTCGAACCTGTCGATTGCTAAAAGAATCGTTGAGTTTGGCGCGGAATTTATGAATTTATCGCATTACATACCTACTTAAAAAATATTTATTGGAGTTACTTATTACTAGTTTTTATAGATTTCATTGAAAACAGATTTTTTCAGAGAATTTGGTGATAGAGTAAATTAATGATTCGTGTAGAACTGTGGGTGGGTGGCGTCCTCTGAAATCAAGAGTTTCAAGACCGCCATCATTTTAAATAAAAATCTCTGACAGATGTGCCTTGTGCATAGGTTGGTAGTCACGTGCAGTATGAAATAATTGATGGTAATGAATGTAAAGGATGGTACGATACCAACAGTAGTTCCAAAATGTCAATCCCATCATTATCACTTTGGCAACGATACATACAATAGATTTACGAGTCGGAATCTTGTTAGGGTTTCATATAACATTCGCCATATCGTAACGCATTGTATATTAATTGACGGCACCACAATAAGCTATTGAAAGAGTTCCTAATGGAAGGAAGGCGTCGGCGGACAGACGGACAAAACGCATGTTATTAGATGATTGCACCAATCTAGCCGGCTCCAGTTACGGTGTTTGCCGTGTGAAAGGTTAGGCAACACATGTAATTTGATGTGTATGTATTATGTAGTTTTATGAATGAATCGATATAGGATTATTTTACAATTAAGTAAAAATCGGAATCTCGTACCTGTACATATGGGGCACCAGTGAGAAATGATATATGAGGATTAGCCCATCGTGATGAATTCAACAATAATTAACCACGATGGTTTCTAAGGCATTATAACATATATTATTGTACTAGCATATATATGTAGGTATATTTAATAGCGGCTGATTGCAAAATAAATAGATGTGTTTCTACGTGCTCTTACACATGGTCGAATACAGAGATTCTGTTTGTTTCTAACGTAATAACAAGGAAATAAAGTTATCATTAATTCAATGGGGCTGTTAGATACCATTCTTAACAATCTATTTCCCCCATTATGATTATTAGCTTTTCTTTATTCCAGTACTATTGCTATATTGACTAGCCGCAATTTATGTATTATGTGTTATATATTCTTTATTGCACTTGTAAATTACATTGTTAATGCATTTATAAATATTGTGAGCAAGGATGGACTTATCTCTGACAGAGATCTCTTCTAGTCAACCCAATGCAGTTAGAAAACATGTTGTTAACGGGCAGCTGAAGTGCTACAACTATTAATATTTAGTGTACATAAATAAATATACAGTTAAATAAAATATTAAGATACATAATAAAATATTACATAAATACATATACTATAAATAAATATAATATCTACCTACTTATACAATGGATGTTAAAATAAATGAATATACTATCTTTTGTTGTTGTTATTTCTTTTTCAGGCAAAGTGGAGCATTTCTCTTTTGAGGGTACAACCAGTGATGTCACGTCTATTGCTCTCTCCTTCTACTCCGGACTGTTTGCTTACAACGGATGGTAAGTGAACATTAATATTTTAATTCTGCTATGGTGGTTCGGGTGTGTGGAAAGAATGCCAGAACGGTTGACAAAACCAGCCAGCCCCGAAAGGTATTTGATGTGAAGATAGATAGATTCTACTTTTAATATATAGAAATGCTTATGTATATTGTCGAGAGTACGATGACACTCAAGATTTCGTGGTCGTTGGTTTGAATGTTTTCGACACCATGTTTAAAATCAAACGTGACAGAATGTCCGGCGATGGTATATATAATAAAATCAAGAAACGTTGGTGTTCCATCGGCAATATTGAATTTATTTTTATATTTTTATTTATTTAGGAACTTTTGAATGTTGAATTTGATTGTTTCAAGTGTATGTCGACAAAACCTCCATTTACACATTATTTCTCTTTTCTACGCTAGCGCTCTTCGCAAGAATATAAGATATGTAAAAGTTAGAGTTTCTCACATTTGTTCTCATTTTCAACCAACTTCAAAAAGAAGGAGGTTCTCAATTCAACTATATTTTTTTATGTTTGTGACCTCAAAATTCTGTCAGTTCGGAACTAATTTAGAATTTTATTTTTATCTGAAAGGCTATACTTAAAGATAAGTCCCGTAGAAAATTTATAAAAATAGTTCAGTATTTTAGTTTTTAGATTAAAATAAGTAGTTTCATAATTGAAGTCGATTTTAGTGGCAAAATGCTGAAATATCAATGGCTTTATATTTATATTTACAATGGCTATTATTGACTTTAGAATTTTAGGAAAAATAATGTCCCTTTTTCCAAGAGTTTGCAGTTATTATGCACTTATGTTTATATACGATTATTTGAACAGGAACTATTTGAACTTCATAATTGAAGAATTGAAGGACCCCGTGCGCAATTTGCCGCGCGCCATCGCCATCTCCTGCACGCTCGTAACCATCGTCTACACATTCACCAACGTTGCGTTCTACACCACTTTGTCGCCCACAGAGGTAATTTTACCACATATCTTACAAATTTACTAATTTACTTTTAAAGCATATCTCATGTAGACATGACGAGAGCCAAGTGCTAATAGGCTATTATTCTTGCACACCTCTTGACTTTTGCTTCATCTCTTTACACTATGCATTCTGTGATGTCTTGATACCGTTTATGTCTATAGATAAGGGTGATCACTATCTGTTATGTAAAAGAAAGAAACTGTTGACACTAGACAACGCTATCTTCGCATCAGTAGTAACAGCGTAGAAGAAATATTGCTATGCAACCATTTTATTTATGGTAGGTTGTACACCAGTTTCAGTCTATACGGTAGAAACGTAGAGTGATACATAGTATAATCATTATTATTATCATATCAGCCGTTGACTGTCCTCTGCTTAACATACGAGTAGGTCCCCTATTATCAAAAAGGTTTTGCCAATAGTTACTATGCTTGGCGGACGGCTTGATATCCGCAGTTAGGTTTTGGTGATGTTTTAAGAGGGATGATGTTTTTTTTTTGCTGTCCATCCCTTGGCCATTGAGTTCCCTTAGTTGCCTCTTACAACACCCACGAGAAAGGAACGGGATACCAGATGCACTATGCCGGAACCACATGGCGTATACGTGGTATAATATTATCAGGTTAAATAAATATCAACACTTGATGTCATGTCGTCTGGGAGGTATGGCATGGAGATATGGCATGAGATAGAGCTGGCTGGAGGAAAGTGCATGAATTAGTTGCACTGACACAGAAAAACTCTTAAATAAAAATAAATAAATAAATATCGTCACACCAGGTGCTGGGCTCAGCAGCGGTGGCTGTAACGTTTGCTGAACGGTTATTCGGCTGGTTTGCACTCTCCATACCCCTGTTTGTTGCTGCTTCCACCTTCGGCGCTGTCAACGGAGTTCTTCTCACTTCATCACGGTAACTACCACACTAACTAAATACGGTATTATAAATATAAATTGAGAAAATTAGTATTTGAAAAAGTTAAACAAGACCCTTGTATCTTAATACAAGACCTTTAAATCTAGTCTTGTTAGGGTAACATAACACTACGTCTAGGGCCAAAAACTATATTACCCAGTTAATGACCCTTTCCGAATTGGCTAGTACTACTAGCCAATTCGGAAAGGGTCATTAATTAATATCACTCAACAGTGAATCGATGCCGGAACCTTTATTACACAAAGCAACGAGCCCATCACTGTGTCATGGAGGTCGTCTTAACAGCTTAGTACCCCGAATTAAACTCTGCCCGTCCGTAAACGAAGCCTATGACGACTACGCGTATTATTTTCCAGGGAGCTGAACACTTGAAAACTAGATACCTATTTACTCTCAGACATGTGTTTGTGTATAGCTAAAAATTCTGCTTCCTGGGGTTGCTGCTCCAGGATAGCGAAGGGTTAGACAGATCTGAGGTGGTGTCGCCATGTGTTTGTGTCTAGCTAAAAGTTCCGCTCGCATCCTGGGGTGCTTATCCCAGGTTGGAGGAGGGCCAGACAGGTCTGAGGTGGTCTCGCCTCCCTCTTCCTGACCGCACGTATATACGCTTGTGTGTATGATGTGGCAGGCTGTTCTACGCGGGCGCGGCGCAGGGCCAGATGCCGGAGATGCTGACTATGGTGTCGTCCCGCGCCACGCCCGCGCCCGCCGTGCTCGCGGTCGCTCTCCTCTCGCTGCTCTACCTCACCGTTTCCGACATCTACGCGCTCATCAACTACGTCGGTTTCGCTACCTGGGTATGTATGCACTTTACACTCGGATAGCCTATATATGGTGAAGTCGTTGGTATTCCTTTATATTACTGATCTATTTTTGAAAATGAACATGAGAAAAATGGCAAGCTTTTGTGTATCTTTTACGTTAATTTTTAAGTTATACTAACTTGACAGCTCGAGGTTCAAAATTTGTTAATAGAGGAATGATTTCCATATTAGTGTTACTTTTGTACAAACGATGTTGAGTGCTTGTGATGTTCGAAGTGATAGTATACACGTGACGTCTACGGTCCATATGATCATGTATGAAATGGTTATAAAAGTCTATTAGTAAATACAATTTTATTGTCTTTCAAGCGTGAAAAAGCATAGAAAATCAGCATAACACAACCAACCGTTGTGAGAAAATGTTTCTTTTTTTTTTCGATTTATCGAATTCTTAGTCCAGGTCCTGAACAAACAGGGACATATGATATGATATATGTGATCATATATCGAAGTATGATTAAAAGAACATATATTCTTTGCAAAATTTAATTATATATACATTTCCCTCGTAAAAAACCCTCTTTGAAATATACGTACCGTTGTAATCTTATAACAGCTTTGACAAACGACATTATTATATTCAAATGATGTTTTATTTGTTTACAGCTGAGTATAGGTGCGGCGGTGGTGTGCCTACCAGTATTAAGGTATACACAGCCCAATATCGAGCGACCCATCAAAGTCAACCTGATTTTCCCTGGTAAGGCACAACTTCATATTTTAGATTTTTTAACAGCAATGATTGTACCTTCCTTACAAACTCGTTATTTATGACAATTTTATACTCTATGGTTCGTTTTTTTTTTCACATATTTAAATGTTAGGAACGGCAACACATGATAAGGGTCTCAGCGTACTTTATAACTTTTATGGTATATTGTTCATGTCTATAGGCAACGGTTACCATTTTCCATGAAATGATGGCGCAGCTCTTTTTTTCTTTTTAATGGGTGTTAATGGAATGGTAACTCCGCCTGCGCTATCGGTATACACTGGTGAGGTGCCAGTGAGGCATAATAGATGATGATAAAGCAAGTCAGTTGGCCTATCAGGTTGTTATATGGTTTCAGGGGGAACCGCGTGGAGGTCGACCCGGTAGGGTATATTGCTAGCAATGGGATTACTAATTTCCATTACTAACAATCCCTTCTCCCCTTAATAGCCCATTTTGTGTCATTTTTTTTTTATATCATTGCGGTGGCAAACATGCATACGGTCCACCTGATAGTAAGCGGTTACCGTAGCCTATAAACGCCTGCAATACCAGGGGTTATACGTGCGCGTTGTCGCCCTGAAGAAACCTCTTTACCCCGCTTTTGAAGAACCCCATGCTGTAGTCTCTTGGGAAAACCATGTATCTAAGTTACATAAAAATACTTCCAGCGGTGTACATTGTGTGCACGATCCTGGTAGTGGCAGTGCCGGCGGTGGCGTCTCCCGCCGAGACCGGCATCGGCTGCCTCATGATCCTCACAGCCGTCCCTGTCTACCTACTGCTGCTGGAGCCGCGCACCAGGATTCGAGGCCTCAGCTCCATTACCAGTTCGTATTTAGTTTACCTTCAACTAACATTATGAAGGGTCGCTATCTGCTTCTTTAGATACAAATATTTAGGACATACAAATGCAAAATGACTGGTCAAGTGTTACCCCCACTACAAGGGTACTCGATACATGCGATGTTTTAGTTCTTTACGAGAAAATGTTTACTATCCCATCGGTTGCACTGTAATTTTGTCAAAATTTTATATGATAATGAAAGAATCCTTGTTACTCATGTAATAAAATAAAGAGTACTTAATATTTAATTTATCTTTAAATAGCTATTTATCAATATTACTTGCAGCTTTGTTCGCGTTTATATTAATTTTATTCAACAATTCTGGTTATTGGTATAGGTAGGTAGATAAAATAATTATATTAAATACTTCTTAAGGTGGTGGCCCTTTAAGAAGTAGTTTGAAAAAAGAAATAAATATACTTTAATTATGAATTATTAATAAGCAATAATTCTGCAAAGTTTAAAACATATCGGACAACACAATAAAAAGTTTCATACAAAAATTACCCTTCTCTTACCCCATTCCTTATACATTTTTCGCAAGAAAAAGTAGCCTATAACCGTCTACAGGGTAACATCTATTTTTATACCAAAATTCATCATAATCGATTTAGCGGTTTAGGCGTAAAAGCGTTAATAACTGTACAAATGGTTTAAATAAATTCATTTTCGCATTTATAATATTAATCATTTATTTGTTAAAAAAAATTATACTAACTTGTATATTATTTCATATATTTATTATATAATTTACCAGAGGGAGACTTTGTACAAAAGTCGATTGTTTGGGTACCTCTGTCCCATTCGTGTTTCTACCGTGAAGAAGTGGTATTTGCATGGCTGTGTTTTGGTTTGAAGGTTGGGATATGGCGTGAATTTACAGGGTACAGAAAAATAACATCTGAGTCCTCAGGAATGGCAACGCATTGGGGGTATTATGGGCGAAACAGTATACTCTGTTATGTCCATGCTACTGGTCATGTCTATAGGCGACGGTTACCATTTTCCATCAGGTGGGCCGTCAGCTTGTTTGCCATTCTAAGTTGTATAAAAAAAAATATTTGATTATATTTTAATAAATATAAATTCTGTATTCCATTTTCTTTAAACTATACCTATATATTACGTGAATAACATTAAAAACCCTTTGTCAATTTGCAGCTGTTGCCACACATTTAGTGCAGAAGTTAACGCTAGCTGTCCGGCCGAAAATAAAGGTAAGTGTAAATTTTGTTAAGGTAATCGTCCACTCAAACAATGCTTTTCAATTCCCAATATAGGACACCTTGTCTTAAACTAATTCAAACAACGGTACTTAGGAATAGAATCCCTGTGCGGTTACTCTTCAAGTAAAATTCAATAGATCGATATTGGAATTGAAACGTTTCATATTCTCGAATTGCAATATTCGCGACATTATGGTTCCGTAATGTTCTGAAAGATGCATATTAGTGCAACTTGCCAAAGTAAATTATTGCAACCCAATCTGAGTTTCTTAATTTGTAATTATTATTTCATGAGTGTAGTACAAAATTGTTATTGGCATGAGATTGGATTGATATCGGTATTAGATTCAAGAGTAGGGCTAAATTACAATCGCAAGTCAAATAAAATATGGTTTAAAAATTTTACATATTTCTTTTAATGGCAATACTAAATGGTAGTTTTTATATTAATCCGCTTGTAACATTTATCTCTGATTTTCGTTTTCACACTGTATTGATTACGCGTGCATATCACAAATTATTTAATAAAACGGTTATTTGGAAATATAAATTCAACATACCTACTTTTAAGTTTCCCACACTAACATAAAGGCTAGACGTATCTTACTAGTTTTATTGGTAAAGTAATGATTTCCATTCCAACCTTTATAATGTTATTATATTTTTATTTATTAATTAACGCCATTTTATTTACAGTAATCGTCTCTCGATGATTGACGGAATCGGCAAACATATCCGACCATTCGGTGTACATTCCATAATATGGACTGCTGTATTGTATATTTGGTGTAACTCCTCGTATATTAAAATAATTATATACTCTTTGGAGATGACTTACGTAATAATATTCAGCGAATTTAAGGGCAACTTTTATATTACTATTTCCACTAGATGGCGGTATAACACTGAAATCTCAAAATAAGGACTAAGAGGCCATCATTGTAAGTACCAGCTTAAGTAAGTAATATACTTACATAGTACATAGTTTTCATATGGCCACTCAAACTGGACATAAGGATTTGTTATTAATAGTACCCTTTAGGGTACTTAAGATTATATTCCTGGCCCTTAAACACTACTATATGCTAATAATGTATTTTCGTATAGTCGAAAGTTTTGCTAGCTTCATGGGGTATGCACCAAACAACTCTGGGATGGGCATACCCTGCTTGGCTTTCTCTTAAATACGCCAATGATAGTATGTACAATATAGCAATTCTAGCTATGCTATAAGCAAATTTTGAAACAATGACAATTATATAAAATAATAAATAAAAAAAAATTACAAGGATGGCCTCTTAGAGCACATTACTTTGTTTGCTTTTATGTTTGTAAGACTACAATACTAGTTTCTATTTATTTCTTTAGGACGCTTTTGAATTTATGAGGCAATTTTACTAAATAGATAGTTAGATATGTTTTTTTTTTATTATTTAGGTTACATAATGTCTCACTGGGTGGACTGTTTTTGTATCAATTTCGAAGTACTAATTTTAAATTGTTGTTCACGGTTTATCCAGGTTCATAAATGACTGAGTCACGTAGATTGTGAACTACCTAGCTACCTACCGAATATGAAATTAAAATAAATTGTTATTCAAATATTATATTTAATGTGTAATTAGGATCAACGAATGTGAGGAATGCTTTTAATAAAACCATTTATAATATAAAAATTTGGATTGGTATTTATTGTGGTATAGATTGGAGTAGATTTTTTATTTAGAAAATATATGAACATAAATAATGCATTTGAGATGTGATGTTTTAAAATTATGTAAGATGTGTAGAGTGATGTTATAGCCACTGTCCCAGACATATTTTAAATTTAATAAGTACCTTAAAAGTTTTAGATTTTTTTTTAAATTATGTTAACTTTTATATTAAAAGTAGACATTTATGCTATGAATTTAGTCATAATTGTGAACCTATGTATAACATAACTCGAGTTGTTTTGAAAATAATTACGTCTATTGTGTATTTATAGACTGCTCAAATAACACAATGGGCTTATATATATATATATATATATTGGTACATATTGAATTAATGGATGTTGGATATAATAATATTTGTATTATAATATCTATATATCTGTACCGAGATATATATCGCAGAGAATAAGGACTTTTGAGTAACAAAACATGATAAACAAATTGTAATTCAGAGTCCTTTGTCTGATGCTTAGATTATAAAATATAGTATGGTATATTAAGTCTATGGTCTGATGTAAGTATGTAACTTGCAATGAAAGCCAATACATTTATTGTTGTTGTTGACATAGCTTGTTGTTGACATCAAACTATCTAGGAATAGAATTACATAAAATTACAATAAAATATTATCTGACAAAGACTATATACGAGGTCTGTCCGGAAAGTTCGTATAAAAGTGTTCTGGAATGCGAGAAAGAGGAGTGGGGAGGCCAGGTAAGCGCAGGACCCCTTCCTTATGTCCCTAACAATGCTTCAGTTGTGGTCTGACCGCCGTGCGGTGCGAACTGGCTTGTCACGCCATCTGTGAAGTTACCTCTTAACGAAACCCCGTCGGCATGGAGCCCGCTTCCGTTGAAGAGCAGCGCGTCGTAATCAAGTTTCTCTCGAAACTCGGCAAGAATGGCCGTGAAATTTTTGCCGATCTCAGAACAGTTTATGGGGATGATGCTGTGAAGGAACCAACCGTCCACAAGTGGCTAAAAAGATTCAGAGAGGGCCGAGAAAGAGTTCGATGTTCGGGGGATTGTCCATCAAGAATTCGTCCCTCCAGGCCAGACAGTTGATGGAAAATTCTACGTCGATGTGCTCAGACGCCTCAAAGCTCGTGTGGCACGAGTTCGTCCAGAATTGGCGCGAGAGGGGCGTTGGATTCTTCACCACGACAATGCCCCTGCCCACACCTCTCTTGTTGTCCGTGAGTTTTTGAGTAAAAATTCCATTACGGTGACCGAACACCCCCTATTCGCCGGATTTGGCCCCGTGTGACTTCTTCTTGTTCCCAAAAACCAAATTGGTACTTCGGGGGCGGCATTTGGGGGACATAAATGAGATAAAAAAAGCTACGACGGGGCAGCTGAGAAACCTACAACCAGAGGACTTTCAAGGAGCCTTCTCACAGTGGAAACGGCGTTGGCACAAGTGCATTACGAGGTTTGTCCGGAAAGTACGTATAAAAGTTTTTTAAAAATTTTATTTTACAATTATTCAGGTAAATCAATTTTATCCCCTTCAAAGTACTCCCCCTGTGACATAATGCACTTGTGCCAACGCCGTTTCCACTGTGAGAAGGCTCCTTGAAAGTCCTCTGGTTGTAGGTTTCTCAGCTGCCCCGTCGTAGCTTTTTTTATCTGATTTATGTCCCCCAAATGCCGCCCCCGAAGTACCAATTTGGTTTTTGGGAACAAGAAGAAGTCACACGGGGCCAAATCCGGCGAATAGGGGGTGTTCGGTCACCGTAATGGAATTTTTACTCAAAAACTCACGGACAACAAGAGAGGTGTGGGCAGGGGCATTGTCGTGGTGAAGAATCCAACGCCCCTCTCGCGCCAATTCTGGACGAACTCGTGCCACACGAGCTTTGAGGCGTCTGAGCACATCGACGTAGAATTTTCCATCAACTGTCTGGCCTGGAGGGACGAATTCTTGATGGACAATCCCCCGAACATCGAAAAAAACAATCAACATTGTCTCGGCCCTCTCTGAATCTTTTTAGCCACTTGTGGACGGTTGGTTCCTTCACAGCATCATCCCCATAAACTGTTCTGAGATCGGCAAAAATTTCACGGCCATTCTTGCCGAGTTTCGAGAGAAACTTGATTACGACGCGCTGCTCTTCAACGGAAGCGGGCTCCATGCCGACGGGGTTTCGTTAAGAGGTAACTTCACAGATGGCGTGACAAGCCAGTTCGCACCGCACGGCGGTCAGACCAGAACTGAAGCATTGTTAGGGACATAAGGAAGGGGTCCTGCGCTTACCTGGCCTCCCCACTCCTCTTTCTCGCATTCCAGAACACTTTTATACGAACTTTCCGGACAGACCTCGTATGTCACAGGGGGAGTACTTTGAAGGGGATAAAATTGATTTACCTGAATAATTGTAAAATAAAATTTTTAAAAAACTTTTATACGTACTTTCCGGACAAACCTCGTAAGTAATAAATAAATTAGGTCTACCTATGATTTATTGTTCAAATTTTTTTTAAATCCTTGTTATAATGACGTAACTGAAATTGACATAGCATTGACTATTACAAGTCTTATAAAGTTTAATGGTACTGTGTTCATATAGATATACTAAGGTTATGAAGGGGTTTTGTCCGTTTGTATGTAAGAGTAATCGCAGGAATGACTGAACCGACTCTGAAAATAATTTTACTAGTAGAATACAACAGTAACCCTGAGTACCTAACACATATTAGTTGCCAAATTCGCTTATAGAAAAAACTATTCTCTTCTGCCTATTGTGTTATGAGGATAATTAGTACTCTTTCATATTTTTGTAATCCTGGTACGTTTTGTATTTACTACGTGGTTCTAAGACAACCTATAAGCTCCGTCACGACCTAATATGGTCCACTTTCTTTTACTTTATCAATTGATTTCAGAAACTTAGTTGTTATGTAGATAATAAATGTCTACATATACCTTTGTATAAAGGGAACTTTATGAACTTGCTATGCTTGTCGTTTTCGACAATGTTTCGACAAATTTAAGTTTCAATCGGTGATAACGTCGTAGGTAGGTGTTATGCCGAGCAAATCTGCGATATACAAATTTATTTTTTTCATGTAATTGCATACACATTGTGTTCCTATTATATCGTACCGATAAAACCGTGTTGTGACATGTTTTATGATACCTGACTTATAAAACGTTTATTCCACTCGTAAAGTAGCATTTTCTGGTAATTAACAATTCTCTCAGCTTTCCGAATTTCCTCAACCCTTGTCAATAAGTGAAAACGACTCTTGTCTGCGGGATTACGAAGGTTAAAGATGCCACTCATAATTTTCTCACTTTTACTAGATCTTTGCTAATCAGAATGGGCTTATGTCAGCTTAGATAGAATTCACCAAATAGTTCTTTACTCAAAAGACCCCGAACCTACCCAAAGTTTACCTACTTAGTTTATTAAAAGTAGGTGTAACATTTAAATATAAGTAAAAAACTTTTCATTGTCGACTTAGAAATAAAAAAGAGTTTTTCTAAGCATATAACGAAAGAAAATATGAAAGATCATTAAATTACCTAAGTAAAAAAAAAGTAAATGAAATAGTAATTCTGAAACCTAAAAAGTAAGCCCTTTTGGGACCATATTTAAAGTTGCCCATATTAAAATCAGTTTATCGGTTACATATCCGCATAGCATATGAGGCACTAGGTAATTAAAAAAAAAATGAAAGGTACTTTAAATACTCCAATTGAAGTGGACAATACATTATAGGTACTTCCTTCTTATATATTTATACATTATGTAGACTTCTGTATTCCTGAATTTCGAATATTATTAATTACTTATGTAAAACTATACTTATGTGATTATATATATTCGTTTTATATTTAATGAATGAGCAACATGAATTGGCTATATAGCATCTAATGTGATGAAATAAAATATATATATATATATATATATATATATATATATATATACGAATTTGTACTCACGTGTAGGTACTATAACGAAATCATAAGGGTCAAAATATGGGTTCGTTAATTTGTTTCATGGAAATTAATTAGAAGGTTTAAAATAGATAAAGAATCCATTTCTTTATCTATTTTGCCAATGCAACAATATTTATAATATTTAATGCAACAATATTTATAATTGATGTTTGTTTGTCACATCGTTATAATAAAACTGAAATTTTCTATTGAATAAATAGGGTTCAACGTTATAAATTATTAAACTTGTAAATTTTTTATTGAAGTTAGTCGAACTATGCAAAAATGAGATGATTTGGTAAAAAATAGATATTATTATATCTATGAGACGAACCTTACTTTTTAAATGTACTACATATTTTGTATAAGTTTTTTGGTTAATCTAGTACAAATTGTATGCGCCAAAAAAAGCAAATGAGTGATTGTGGTAATGGATTTATTTTTAAATTTTGCACCAAACTCTGTTTGTGTATAATTTTAATTTGTTTTTAATATTATTTCAAGGTAGTAGCTAGTTATTTAGACTTAATATATGTATAGATATAAGCATTTCATTTATTCAGTATCCAGATGTAAAGCGTCTGAATAAGTTGTTAATGCCATTCAAAGGATGTCACATTGTTATTAGGGTGTTACAGTATAATTCTTAGAAATGGCACGCTGTGACAAGTCATAGGTTGCAATAGGTGGTTATACTGTAATATCGTTACTGTTGTTATTATGTTTTACTTTCTAACAGACGAGCATCAGATGCTTAATTCTTATCTGGTATAAAATTACCAAGTGTTAACTTTATACATAAAGTTAACAAGTGAGTAAAGATATCATATTAAAACCATCTGCGATTTTCAAAATGGCGACTTACCTACATGTCTTTAATAACTCTAAGCCATTAATAGAAATCTGGGTAAAAACAATAATTACGTGAGTTATGTTTTTTACTTTTTAGGATTCTGAATGAAAATGATACAAAGGTACTCTTATTTATTATTTTATGGCTGTGTTATTAAATTTTTACCTTTATAATTGAGTTTTAAGTCTGTCTACAATACTATGTTTGTATTCTCTAATTTAGTGAGCATAAAAATGTTTTTTTGTGTATTTTATTAATTTTGTACATACGTAATACCAACATCATACATTAACATTCCAAAATTATAACTGCCAATAAAATACTTAGGCATCATGCACGAATCTAGCATAGGTACTATCTATTAGAATAGTATTTTGTAGAATATATTGTACTAAAGATACTTATTTTATATACAATTATGTATACAATTTTCGAACTCTATATAAGTTTGAAATGTTCTTCTGTATAATTTTTTGTTAACATAAAATTGTTATTTTTTTTATTTGTATTTTATTAATTTTTAGGAACAAATGCACATTCAGCCATTAAAATATAAACAATAATTTGCATAAACTGTATTATTTTATATACAATAATATAAAAAATATAGATATAATGTGCATTTATCTTGCTATTTTACTATAAGTAGTTAAGTCATGTAATAATTTTAAATTTGTAGGTAATATGTATTTCTTAAGAAGGTTGGAATAATGGAATTAGACGGAATGAATATGAATTTTTCTACGCCTAGGTAATTTCCTGGAGTTATTACCATATTAGAAAAATTCTATGTACCTATGGTGTTTTCATATCTTAATTATTATTGAAAATATTGTAATAGATTATATTAATTGATGTGCTACAAGTAATAATAATATTACTGTATCGATGTTTCTGTTATATACGCTCTTTGCTATGTCTATGGACACAAAATGACAATAATAAATTATTGGAGGAATGTTGGTTTGTTTATTTTGCTTTTAATGCAGATACAAGTACATACCTATATAAATTCGAGAGTCGAAACTGTATATTGATTTTCAAAACATCATTTTTTATTAAGTGATCTGTTCCAAGGTGAGGTCCTGCTTAGGGTTAAAGAAAAGATACAAATTATAAGAACTATTGAGGTCAGAAGGAAAAAAATATTAAGACACTTGATACGACACGATGACCTTATGAATATTATAGTAGAAGGCGAAAAAGAAAGAAAGAGGAAAAGAGGGAGACCAAGGCATAGTTACATCAGGCAGATCATGGAAAAAGTTGGTGTCGTGTCGTTGTGTATGTGGAGCATATTAATAGGTGAAAAGACTCGCAGAAAATCGTAGTGAGTGGCAAGATCTCTATCGATAAGAGCGCAGCTCTTAATACGATAGATAGATCTAAAATACGATAGATAGATAGAATCTTTACTAAGTAATGTTTTTTAACTAGGTTGGTTGTGAAATCTGTTTTTTCAAATCGCCTAAATGACTGTTTATCATAGACTAAGGATAGACCACCATTTACATATATCTTTATCTTAACAAAATTTATATGACAATGACAGTGACGACTGAATTGACAGTGACAGTATTGGTATATAAATATGATATACATTCGTTTGTGACAGATGAAACGACCGATTAAATGAAAATAATTCTATTTAAAAAATCAAAATAAAGAATTTAAAGCCACCCTGTGAATAATAGTGTTCTTTGATTGAAAGAGCGTGATTTACGTGACTACTTGCATTGAATATTGTGTTATCGTCAATCTATTTGATTTATCATCAGTTACAAAAATGGTGAAATTTGGTAAAAATAAATTTAAGGCTCTAAATAAGATAGCCAAAAAACATAGCAATTCTTCAGGTTCTACATCAAACAAGGTTTTGAAAAGGAAAATAAATGCAGAAAAAAAGGTTTCTTTTCAGAAAGAAGTTTTAATAAAAGAAGCCGTTTCTGAATCTGTAGACAATCAACTAGTCAAAAATGTTACTCTTCACGAAATGTTACTTAATGAGTTAGCTAAAAAGCCGAAACCGAAGAAAACCAAACTGCAAGAGGCAACCCAAACCCCAAAATTGAAACCAGTAAAGAAACAAAAACAACGTCAAAAAATGCAAATAAGTGATACGAAACTTTTGTTAAGTCTTATGAAAAAGAAATAGATGTAGTTTCAAAAAGTAACATTCTTTAACTTTCATTTATAACCTCTATCTATATAAATACCTAACATGAACTTCAAATTACATCAAATACTTGAAAATAATTTTACTATTACACAACTTAGAATCTTAAATGTGTATATACATATATTATGCAATTTAAAATGGCAAACAAATAGATGGCCTCCTGATTAAAAATGGTTACTGTCACCTATAGAATGAACAACATTATGGGCATCATAAACTATACGAAAATATCCCAAGATACAACTCATGTGTTGTGATTCCTGTGGACTAGGGTGTTCCCACCCTTCCAATCAAGGGAACATGGATTGTTAATAATGGTGGATGAAAATTCCCATTGTCAGCAATATACTGTTTTTTTTTTGTAATGGATGATAATGGAATGGTAACCCCGCCTGCGCTATCGGTATACACTGGCAGGGGACCAGTGAGAGATGATAGGTGAGGATGAAAAGGCAGGTCAGTTAGCTCATCATGACGAATTCAACGATAAATTAGTCTCGATGGTTTCCAGGGGGAACCACATGGAGGTTGATCTGATGGGGTATATTGATAGCAATGGGGACTAACCTCTCCTTTACTAACAACCCCTCCCCCCTGCAATATACTCTGTTAGACTGACCTCTATGCAGTTCCTCATGGAAACTATCATGATTAATTCTTTTTGAATACACCACAATGGGCTAACTGACTTGGTTTCTTTCTCACTAATCAAAGTTCACTGGTACCCCGCCAAGAATATAATGATAGCACAGGGAGGATTACCATTACATTATCATCCACTAAGGACCCTTCAAACCCTGGGGGGTGGGGGGCGCAAATGGATTGTTAGTAATGGGGATTAACAACCCCATTGCTAGCAATACATCCGTTCAGATCAACCTCCTTGCGGCTTCTCTGTAAACCATGGTATTTAATTCTGGATGAATTCATCACAATGGGATTATTGGTCTGCTTTATAATTCTTACTTATCATTACACACTGCCCTGCAAGTGTATATTGGTAGTGTAGATGGGGTTAAAATTTGATTATCAGCCATTGAAAAAAACCTTCAAACCGAAGCAGCCATTCAAGCATAGCTGCTTCACGGTAAAAACATGACTACAAAATCTTTCTCTTGTTTATATGGTATTACTTAGGAACCTGACAGGATATCATTGTTGTTACACTAGTATATGTCACTACATAGACTTAAAACTCAATATTTTATAATAGTACTTTAAGACTTGACATAGGTACTAGTGTCTGTGCAAGCTTCCATTATCGATGACTACATTCAAGTAGTCTGCTCCGAAATGTACTATATAAGTCTATAAGAAAACAGGAAAGGTTGTTTTTTAGGTTCTCAGGACGTATCAAACAAATCTATCAATAATACATAAGTTATCACTGTTGTGTACATGAGATGTAACTACATCGCAAGATCTGATATAAATAATAAAAATAATTTTTATTCAAGTAAACTTAATAATAAGTATTTTGAATAGTAATTAACCTTCCAATTTGGAACTCACTTTCAGCTGATAAGAGCGGGCAAAAAACAGCTGTTGCTTTTTTCAAATAACTATCACAAACTTCATATTAATAAATGAAAAGAAAAATCTAGAAGCACCCGTTCACCAGCATGGCGGATGAGCCAACCATCCAAGCAAAACCAACCTTGTTGAGCCTGGTTGGCTGGTCACTGAAACGAGCTGGTTTAATACCACAAGTCTTACCATGTTTGTTATTTTAATTATTGCAAAAAAGAATTGGGAAAACATTTATAATACAGTTAAAATAGATCATTTGTTTTCCCTTTATTAGTGTCTGTTCACACAGAAGTAGTTTAGGGCAGTAACAAAGTGTAATGTAAAAATAAACTTTATTTCAATTATATTAAAACTCACATTTAACATGATCTCTTTTCCTCTCTAAGTTGGCATGTGTAAATCAAGGTGTGAACGGATACTTAATCTAATTCAATACAATAATAATCACACATTCTACCCAAAGGTTATCTGGAAGAGATGACTTAGCAATAAGACTGCCTTTTGTACTACACTATACTTATTGCAAATTTTTCAACAAGTCCTGTAATATTGGTTAAATAATGTGAAATAAATAAATAAAAAAATACTTGATGGAGAAGCCTTGATATTTCTACTTCTTTATATCTGTCAAATGGGAAATATGATAAATACAACTTCTATATTCTACACACACGTGTGTAGAATCCTTATAGAAGTTCCCATAATTCAACAATATATAGGAAATTTAGTTCTTGACATAGACCTTAAACGGATTCCATGGATTCTATTAGATTGCATTACATACCTACATTCTGCTTGTTAATTTTAAATAAATAAATGTTGAATACAAACAAAAATTAAGCTATCATACATTTTTTTTCAAATTTTCCAGAACTTAATTTTTTGTAATATAAATAAATTTTGTCATCTTAGGGTATTTATTCTTTATTATGATTCTCGCATATCGGCGTAGGTGTGAAGCTAAATTAATTTTTCGTGGTTTCTCAATGATACTAATTTAGCGACTATTTTTTTTCAAATTTTTTTTATTCAACTTAGAATGGCAAACAAGCTGACGGCCCACCTGATAAAAAGTGGTAACCGTCGCCTATAGACATGAGCAATACCATGGAAATAACAGAGTATACCGTTTCGCTCATGATACCTCCCATGCGTTGCCATTCCTGAGGACTCAGGTGTTATTCCTATATATATTATAAACCGAAACACAGCCATGCAAACACAACTGCTTCACGGTAGAAACACGAATGGGACAGGGGTACCCAAGCAATCGACTTTTGTACAGTCTCCCTCTGGTATATAGTAATTTATTAATCTACCTCAAATAATGTATAATTTTAGTTACATACATATCTGTCACGCCTGTCTCCAATTAGGGTAGGCAGACAAACCTCCCTCGCCTCTTACACATTCATCAATCTTTTCATATACGCTCGCCGGTTACGGGTACTTTTAATTTTAGTAGTAATATGAAATTAAATAAAACATGAATTATGAATTTAAAACCTTTATTTGATTCACTTGTGACAAATATTAGTTCTATAGGTAGGTAAAGTAATGAATTATATCTTAAATTATCAGATATTACATACTTAAGATGAAATCTATTATTCTATTTCTTTATTTTTGAAGAAAGATGAAATAATAATATACGTGATTTTCTAATCAATTAAAATTCAATATTTAAAAAAAAGACATCTGTAATCCTTAGATTATTAGATAGTCTTCGTAAAAACGCTTCGAAAAAAGCGGGTCAACTTTTTCATACAATTGTGTACAAAACAAAGTTATCTGATTATTAAATAGGTAAGTCATAACATAAATATAATTAGGATTAAATAATCAATAAATAATACATATTTAACTTGGAGGAAAATGCGTAGATAAATAATAAGAATGCGGTAGACACGAGCTTCACAATTCTTTAAAGCAATAGCTTTAACAATTTTTTTTTTTTACTTAGCCGATTCCTTTAAATACCAATATCTCAGAATCTTTGTATATTTAAAATCTGTATTAGTTTTAGAATTAATTGAAATTTTAACTTTATTTTGTTAATTCTTATAGAAATAATAACATATTACTTTAAATAAAATAATAAAAACAATTGTTATTAAAAAAATCCACCGCATTTCGGTAATTTTAATTCAGTTGTGGAGATTGTTATCGGATATTTACAAAAAAAAATGGCGCGAGTTTTTTTTAAAGAAATTTTTATATTTGTTGTATTAATGCTTAAAATTGAAAATATTTACCGATTATGAGTGATTCCTTAATTAGTTCTATTTTTTATCCTTTAATTTTTGCTTCTTTTTATTGCGCAAAAACTTATTTCAATTAAATATAGATACGCCAAGATACGTAGCAAGTGTATCTACGGTAAATATGTAGAAAACGAGTCACTTAACTGATGATTGGTTACAAAAAGTTGACCCCTTTTTGAGATTCGAGGTATAAGTTCTATATAAGTTTTAACCATTGTTCGTAAAATATTTAAATACATATACAATACTTTATTAAGTCTTGTAAATGATAGATATATAGATATTCTTTATTGTTTCCTCCAAAGGATTACAATAGTAAACTTATTATAGATACAATCAATTAGTGGGAAAGTAATGGGTGAACTTATTGCTAAAAGCGGACCCTTTCAGGCTACCTTCTTTTAGGCATCCTATCTTTTTGAGAGGAGTAATTATAAACAGTTGAAATTAAATAATTAATTTAAATTATCGATTTTATAATTTAATTGACCTAAAGTTTTAGATTATATAGATATAGTGTCTCCATACAAATACTTCGAGAAAAACAGGTCAACATATTATTACAATTTAGCGTGATAGAGTTCTAAGTGATTCCTTTAATTTCTATATTATTTTGTCTCATAAATTCTGCACTTTTCAAAATACACTGTGTGCGTAAGTATATATGTATAAAATTAATAAAAAAATTAGTCAACTAATTTGACAAAAAATTGCCCCGTTTTTGAGGCTCGAAGTTCTATCTATAATTATAATCTAAATCTAAAGTATATGTGAAATAAAGAAAACGTTAATCCTTTTTTTATTACCACTACAATGGTTTCATATCGATTAAAATTGTAAACAATTCTAGCACAACTATTCAATAAATTTTCCGATGTTATAATGTAGAATGATAATAAATAAACACCATAAAACATAAAGTAATAGATTTAAATTACATTTTTATTTTGAGATGCCAAAATGACATGACTATTTACCGAAATAAAAGTGATTTGCCTTTTTGTATGTTTTATTTTTAAATGGCTAAATTGGATAAACTTACATATTGTGCCACATATACAAATTTTCTCTCATGTCATAAGCATATTTATTTTTTCTTTTAATATAGCTCATTAGTTTATCAGTTATAAATAACGAAATGTATAAATAATCAGTAATTTCTATGAAGAATGGATTATTTAGCAACAATGTAGCAAAGTAGTTTATTTTGCTATACGACTACAGCCTAATCAATTTTACGAATCTAATATTAATTAATAATTGTAATTACGATAAATAAAACAGTTGGTAATTGAGTGGCACGGTATAAAAGCAGATGGAGAGACAATGACGTTAAATCAGATATATCGTTAGTCGCATTCTAAAACTATCATTTAAATTTTTACAAAAGAATTTTTTACTATCAATAGGGTCATGTTGGTATGTAAACACGCTTCTACTAAACTATTTAACTAAAATATTAATTTTAGTGGTAGCTCAAGATAATAGGGTTTCAGAATCAAGTCAATGATTAAAAATTGGCGAAATATAGATCACTCGTATTTCCAATCTGGAATCAGTTATGAATGAGTGACTATTATAGTTCTTATCCTTTTCTTAGCGACCAACCGTACAGTCTTTTTAAGTATCAGTTCAGTTAACCGGTACACCTCATTTTGGTATAACGTCCCTACACCGTAATGCTAAAAGTCATCTACGTTTATATTATTCTATCCTAGACATTTTTTTTTAATTTAAAACAAAGTGAAATTATTTTGTCTACTTAACATGCACTTAACATATTTTTAATTTATTACTCAATATCAAATTATTATATAGAATCAGTATTAGATTTATTTACTTAGGATACACCTATTATATTGGTTTACATTCCACCTGCTCAGAAAGAGGTTATTTTGTTTCCCCAGATCAGGAGATAAAGCATATAGAGGTGGCTATTATAATACTCAAAATATTAAGTATTAAAAGTACAGATGAGAAACAACATCTTAAAATATAAGGTTCAAGTTGTAGTAATTTCCACATACATATGCGGAAAAAAACATTAAAGAAAAGAACATTAATTAAAATAGTAGAGAATAGAAGAGGCAAAATGCTGAGTCACCTTATACGACATGGCGATTTTTTAGGAGCATAGTAGAAGGAAAAATAGAGGGCAAAAGAGGAAGAGGAAGACCGAGGAATAACTACATGGGACAGATAAAAGAAACACTAGGTGTCATGTCGTATAGGGAGGTCAAGGATATGGCCTGGGATAGAGCTGGCTGAAAGAAGATGCATAAATTAGTTGCACCAACCAGAGGAAACTCTTAAATGAAAAGAAAAAGAGAGAGAGGAAAAAAATATGATTCCCATTTCAATCGTTCCTTTATGAAAAACGTATTTTTATTAATTATATAATTTATAAATTTTGTCAACTCGCTGCACTTATAAATAAAATTCACTTTGTTTTACATGAAAACTATTTTATTCTTATTACATTATGCCTTTATCTATGAAGGTAAATGTTTTATATAATATCAAAATAAAATAATAAGTTGACCAATCTCCATACATACAAGTATGGGGATTACATTAATATGTATTAAATATTATGGAGATTAGAAACCACTAGTCACATATCATACATAAAAGTTTAAACTTAAAATAAAATTGGTATTCTTGATTATATCCACAGATGAAAATATTTTGATGGAAAATTAATAACATTAAACGTCGTCTTTAAGGCTGTACTATAAATTGGACAAATATGAAAATGGGGAAGTGCATTAGAATATATTGGCGAATGGGAAGGTGCGCAACTAGAATCGTCCACGGCCGCGGCCTCTGCCCCTTCCGCGGGTTGCACGTGGGGTCCGAGGTGTCGCGGGAACGGTGGGAGCCTCTTCCTTGACTGGAGAAGACTCTTTTTCCTCCTTAACTACCTTTTCTGGTTCTGGTTCTGGTTCGGCTTTCACTTCTGGGGTCGGTTCCGTCTCCTGCTCCTGCTTCACAGAAGTCTTATCATTTTCAACACCTGAAAACAGAAATTGCATTGAATATTTGTAGATATCAGTATAGAAAAAATGGGTTAGAGCTTTCGTTCGGAACCTGGATTAGGAATTTATTGTGTTGTGGTCAAATGTGCTCAAATTGAAGAAATGACACATACAGCAATAAAATGTACTTACTATGTAACTGAGTGTTGTAATATGCTGTCTGCATTATTCATAAAAATACTTTTTCTATAACCTAAACCACAAAATGTCACTGCATGCGTAGCAATTATAGATTGAGAAATACACAGTGTAACTGGTTATCATCAATTTTAGATTAGAGGTCTAATACTGAAACCTAGTTAAGACTACTAAATGCGAGCGTAATATCTAAAAACATCCCAAGAATGATCAACCAATTGTTGGCTGATGCACAAGTTTTTGATAATTGAGGTAGACAATATAATAGTTACTCGCGACTTTATCCGCGTGACCGGGATATGTTTACCTACAAGGATAAAAAGTAGCCTATATCCTTTTCCATCTTATATATTATGTAGTCAATTTCATAGTTATTGGTTTAATCATTAAGGAGCTATAAGGTAAACATACTTTCACATTTATAATATTAGTAAAGATTAAATAGGCTATTAATGTGTCTTTCTATTACAAAGATCACAAGTTAGATTTACAAATAATATATAAAACAATTCTCAATATTTCTTAATGATTATTTTAAGTTTTTCTATTAAAATAGAACGTCACATTACCACGGAATTATTAACGATAGCGCGTTTTTGACGTGTACACTACTATTAGTTAATACATAGTTCATTACCACACCTGCAGTGATATTATACTACAATAGTGAAAAAATAGGATATATTGATAGGTAAAATATGAAGGAGATACCAATATGTTAAACAGACACGATGTAGACAAAAATAAAAAAAAGTATATATAAAAAAAATACTCACTACATTCATCCTGCAGAATCTCGTCAACAGAGCGCTCCCAGTCCTCCAAGTCCTCTGGTATAGTATTGTCAACCATGACAGAGTTCTCTGGCTCTTCTGTACATACAGTAACACAATTATTTAAAAAAAAATTAGAAGTCTTAAGAGCAGAATGGGAGGAGAATCTAGCCTCAAAAATGAAGTCCAAATGGGGAAGAATTTGCACTGAACAGGCACACACACATATACTTGAACATTTGAAATTACATACTATCCTAACACCTCACAGTGGGGAGAAGGGATTGTTAGTAATGGCGACTGGTGGCTCTATTGCTAGCAATGCACTCTGTCAGGTCGACCTTCACGCGTTTCCCTTGAAAATCATCTTAGTGGAATTCGTCATAATTGGCTAATTAACTTGCTGTCATCCTCATCTGTCAACTCTCACTGTTGTCCCGCCAGCTTATACGGATGAGTACATTGCTAGCAATAATAATATTTTTTTGTAGAAGTTAAAAAATAATAATAAATAGTTTTATTTTCTCTTCACAATTTATCACAGTGGAATACAATGAGACATGCTTATATTAAAGTAATCAAATTATAAATATAATTGTAAGAGACTGGTGCCTGAGATAGTTATAAGAATACCTGTATTACAGGTCTTTGTTTTTTTTTAAAAACTTTGTTTTCTGTCGCTTTGTTTTTTGCGACAACCTTCTAATCTGTATTAATATATCTGTGTATACAACCGATGATTTTTTTTAAATTATATATATATATATATATATATATATATATAAATAAATTTGTGTATATATAAATTTGTAAACTATGTGTGTAAATGTATAAAGACTATCGTATCTAGTATTTAGTCCACTATTCTTGCTCCGTTCTCTCTTGCCACGACCCTCAACACTTTGCAAAATTAATAAATATGTCCCTAGTTTGACTGTTTGTATTACAGGTCATCAGGGCCTCACTTTTCCTTTCCCACCCTCAGGAAAATTAGGAGGGAGGTTATGCGGCCCATTAGGATTACTAGCTTTCGTCATCCACGTGACCCCTCTGGAGACCACGACCTTTTCCAGAAGGGAGATGCGGTGGCGGCGAATTCATTACGTTCGCGATAGGCCAACTGACTTCATGTTCAACTGTCTTCATTCACTGGTACCCCACCAGCGCAAGCATGGCGATCAATATTAATAGCGTAGCGAAAGTTACCAGTCAATTTATTTCATTACAAACAAAATAACACAGGTGTTATTCGGCAGAGAGAACTATTAGGGATGCATTTTTAGTCTTAAAAAAAAAAAAAAAAACAACTAGGGTTACTTTCCACGTGGATTAATTCTGAAGTTTGAATTAAAATATTAACTGAACGGTACCTTTTATAGTCTCACGGTGTCCGTTTTCAATTTCGTCCTCGTTCTGCTCATCATCGGGCGTGGTCTTACGTCGCTTCCAGTTTCCGGACTCCTCGCTGTTCATAGGTCTCTTTACGGTGTCCTGGGTTTGCTGTTACATAATAATTAATTTTATTGATTTAATGGTACCATAATTTAGTTTTATGGATTTTAAATATTTAACCCCTCGAGCGTTTATTCATCATACGCTGTACCAAACAAAAATATGGTACCGCGCGCTAATGCAACAGCGTCTGTTGCATAACTCAGTTTGCAGCGTTATTTTCATTAAATTTATGAAGGTCATAATTTATGTAGGTTAATAAACCCATTTATACATAACCTCTAATCGAAATTTGGTAATTAAAAAAATCAGTGACGCAGTGGGTGCAGCAAGCTAGCTCCACGGGCTAAAATCTATAAAACTACAATATGGTATTAAGATCTACGCCTCGTAATACTATATTATACCTAATTGAAACCTATTACACCTAATTAAAATTGGTAACTCTCACCTAGAGACAAAAAATATTTAGCATCACAGACATTGTGTACTGTATTACAGACTGTAAAATCTTATCATAAATCTCAAATTGTACCTACTAGAACGGTTTATAATAATCTAACTATAAAGTTCATAGATAAATAATAACTGCTGTGACCATGACATGGTACAATCTTTGTCGAAAAGTCAGCAATAATAAAATCAAGTATAGGTTCTATGTAAATACCGACAATCGCGTTGCATTAAGTCTAGAAAATAAATTTAAATATTTGTGCGAAAGTTTAAAATTAACTGACCTGCATCTGGTTGCCGGACTTTTCAGTGAGAAGACGCAGGAAGAGCTGGTGGTGGCGCCAGGTGCGCAGGTGTACGTCAGCAGTCTCCTCACTGTCCAGCAACTTGCGGCACAGGCGGCACTGCACGCACCGGAGCTCCGTCAGGAACGACCGGCCCACGCCGCGCTCCGTGCTAACAACAGCAAGACAATATTTAATTATTATAATAATAAATACTTAATACGAACAATTTCCGAAAGCACATTCTGAAGGATGGCACTGAGGACATCTGTCGGGCATGTCGCCATCCCGGAGTCACTCAGACATGTGCTTTCGGGTTGTTCAGCTCTTGCCAACACTGAGTACTTGCACAGACACAACCAGGTAGCCAAAATACTCTATCAAGAACTAGCTCTGAAGTACGGCTCATGAAGGAAGAACTAGCTAAACAACTGAGATTGGTCAATCGCTCTAGGCCACTGGTGCTTCACGACAACGCAAGAGCTTGTGCACTGTGTGCACAACAAACAATCACTAAGTTAGATAACCTACAATTGGTATGTCTGCGACATCCACTGTACTCCCTGGACCTTGCTTCAACAGATTACCATTTTCTCCGGAATTTGGACAACTTCTTACAAGGAAAAAAAAATTAAACTCCGATGCGGTAGTCCAAACCGCCTTCAAAGAGTTTATTGATTCTCGCCCTCATGGTTTTTTTTTTTTAGTAAAGGGATCAATGAACTCTCTATGAGATTGCAAAAGTGTATAGATAACAACGGTGCTTACTTTAATTAAATATATTTTACAAAAAAAAAAATCACTCCCGTACAAAACGCCAATTTCATATGTAAGGAACTAATATGTATGTGCACTTTGGAGCACAAAGTAAGTCACAATAACTTATAATAGATCCAAACAAGAATTAAAAAATTAACATGTCAGACTTAAGTGGGGATAAGTTTATTTTGGACTAAGCCTTGGTTTCCAAACAAATATATACATATACTCCTAGGTGTGTGTGTGTGTTATATAAAGTATACTTAAATTTTTTTATATTCCAAATTTATATTCCAAATTCCAAAACGAATTTATATTCCAAAATAGACTATTATATTTCACAACAGATTAATGTGAATAAGCATATAAAGCAGAGTGCCAATGTCCTATATGTTCTCTTTTTTCATTTATTTTCATAATTAGGTCATGGTAGGCTAGTCTAAAATAAAAGTAAGTCTAATATATACCTATAAGCTGGGAACATCTCCAGAGTTGCGTTGCTCAGATCATCACCCTCATTATAATCCAGTATAGTATTTTCAGCATCCAGATTTTCTTCTTTTTTCGCCTCTACATTTTGCTGATCCTCTTCTGTTCCATCTTTATTGACTTCAGTATCCTCCTAAACAATAGAGAATACACATACAACATAACGTATTTATATTACCACATGTATGTTACTTGCGTCAGGGGTGTTCTAAAAAATCTGTCCGATTCTAAAATAAGGGCATACGGGTATACAACCCCGGCTTTCTAAGCCGCTGCAGTGTCCCAGTCTTTTCCGCAACTGCAGTGACTCCTTTTTTACTTTCCTACATAAGTCCCTTATTCCTCTCATTTACTAATTGCCTTTACGCATTTCCAACGTTCCCTTCCTTTTTTCCTCAATCCTTTCTTCCAAACCGTATGTGGCGGAAACCACCAACAAATACATTTCCAAAGAGGATTGACGTCAGACAGGCGGTCGGTTGTAAAACTATAAGCTAAATCCTTTAGTAATATGTTTCAATTTGACAGCACAATCCCCATCTTAAAAAAAGTTTTAATTTGACACAAAAATCCCCATTAACAAAATAATCCGCCATTAAATTCATTGGTTCTTCACTCATTGGAGCCACTCGACCGATTTTGTGCAAACTTCACATAAACCATCTACTAAACAGTCTGAACAAAGCCTAAACATTTGGTTTGGATAGGTGAGCCCGTTTTTGAGTTATAAAATTACAACGAAAAGTAGCATTAATTTTTAAATATATATACTAAGAATGATGTTCACTTACCTGGGTGTCCCCATTCTTATTCTCTTCAGTTTTCTTCACTTGTTTATCGTCGGAGAGCCCATCGCCGCGACGCCAGCGTTGACGATCCTCACGCAAGTACAATTGCTCCATTGACAGCGTCGAGATGACCATTACTGGGGAGTGTGTAAATTAATTACAAACAAATACACTCACGAGTGTAATTCCTGACAGAGTAGTAAACATATTTTACTATATATTTAACATTTCATGAATAAGGATGGCACTTTCTCTAAAGCTGGCACAGTCTGTATCATTTTTATATATTAAAATGGCAATTATAAAAGAGGTTCATTAGCGAACTAAATCTTAATGATTATAGAATGAGATGGAAATAAATATTATTAATATTTTAAGACTTTATTCTGCAACAAAAAACAGAGACTTTAATCGTGACATAATAATGTATTATGGGTTTACTCTCGTATTGACCCCAACATAATCTAACATGACCATTTAATATTAAAATTGGTTTAGAAGTGGCAGCGATATTACATAAAAACATAAATGAATTGAGAACTTCCTAAAATGGTGTAAACAAATTATACTGTTCATATATTTTTAAAATTACTTTTTACACTGACTCCATTTCAAGTTTTAAATTAAGTAACCAACTTTATCAAATGTCATCAAAATTAAAACATTTGCAAGAATTCTCTGATACAAAATATACCCTTTTTTTAATAACATAAATAAACAATTATTTAGACCTCGTTACTCACCCTCGGGTTTGGGTTTAGACATGATCTCCTGTTTATCCTGCATGTTCTTCAGATGCTCAGCAGTCAATCGGTGCTCGTCAAGCTCTAGCCGAGTAGGCATCTCCTTGTGACAGGACGTGCAGGTTGGGTGGAGGTACTTTTTCAGTTTACGATGTCCAACGGTGGTGCGGTGTATCGCGCCATCTGCCGCGTACATATCGCACATAGCACAGTAGAAGTCGCGAGGTGGTTGCTGACCAGTCTTGCGTGTACGTTTCATGTCGCGGATCTGGTGATGATGGGTTAAATTAGTGTTTTATAGATATATATTTTGGGAATTTAAAAGAGGAAGATTTTTGTACATAAATCATCTATATAGGCACTTCTATACCATTTGTATTTCTGCCAAAAACGACTGTGCCTATATAGCTCAAATAATTTAAATACATGTATGTATGTACAGTATGGAAGTACAGTAGTTTAATCATCAGAAATAGTATTACATGTAACATTCCGCTACATGTAGCATTATGTATTCTATGAAGTCTATAGAAGTAGTAACAATAAGCTAAATACCAGATGGATCGTCAACCTGTAGAATGGTGATCTAACAGAATAAGAACCTTATGAAGGTTCTTATCACTTACTTGTAATTGTATAGAAAAAAAATTACCTTGAACTCTTGTCTCATAGTATCTGCGGTCAATGCATAACTCTCAGCTGTTTTCTGCATCATAATAGCGTGAGCTCTTCCGCTCAGGTGGTTCTCAAATGATCTTCCATCCCACATACTCTTATTACAGATATGACATTTCAGCAATTGGGGGTTGATGTCATCATATCGAGTTTTGGGGACATCCTTTTTGATCTCCTCTTCTTTGCCCTGGTTTTGATCATTATTGGTCCCCTCGGCATTATCTTCTTGTTCACTGTTATATACTTAGCATGTTAAAAAGTTGTTTAAATGGAATTTTAAGTATATGCTTACCAATTTGACTTTTTTTTATATAATAAAGGAGCTAAAACTGGTAATATACTAATGTATATATATGCAATTATGCACTCTAGTGATTTCGATGATTGTATACAATTCTGTGTTTGTACATATGTTCTATCTGCTCTGCCTTATACTATAGGGTACAGTGTCACCAGTATCCTAGTTTGTGTTAATAACTTTCTGGCCTGAATGTGGCTATGTAAGATGCCAATTACAGACAAGATGCAAAGATCTCACATGTTTTCTTTAATCTTTGTAAACCACCAGTACCTTTGCAGGACTCAATACTAAGTTCATACATCATTTGCTTTATTTAAAAGTAGCAGTGGCGTATTTTATGTTTCAACCACTCCTCTTTCAAGGCTCAGGAAATGGGAGTAAATATGTAATAATAATAGTCAGCGTATTTTGATCTCAAACTTAGTAGAGATTGTAGTTTGGGTACTAGACAACTGATAAATATGCATAAATATATTTTTAATATCTACATAATTATCCAGATCAATACAAGTAGATATGCGTGATGCAGCGTTTATTGATTGATTGATCTTTACACCAAGATTGTTCATCATTCATGGTTGTTCATCAGTGTTATAATTTATAGAACAAATTAATTTAATATTAAAGCTATTACCTTCGCTGAATCTAATATATAATTGAGCTAATTATAGAAAATATAAATAATCATGTTTACAATTATTATTCACAATTAGGCTCCTTATCATTACATACTATAGCAATTATTATTGGTATTATAACAATATATAGTATTTATTAAGAGCATTAAAAATTTTAGGTTTTATAGTTCAATATATACCTGATTAATAAATATTAAAATATGAAAATATTAAAATATGTAAATACATGTCTGTATGCTTTATTATTTTAACTATACGGCTATCATACATTTGCATATATAGAAAAAATATACAATTTTAATTGGCTGTAAAACTCCATTCAATTAGATGTTATAGTTTTATTTTTCATATTTTTATTATGTGACCCAATTTTAATATTTGAAATTAATGTAATACCTATATTTTTAATTTTCCTTCTACTCTGCAAAATAATTACTTTGATATTTATAAAATTAGTTTTGACCAGTAACCTCATTATTCTCATATTATAATGCCACCCTAGATAGATAGATCTCTCATTATTTTTAAAAACAAAATACAGCTCATGTTAATTGCTGATAATGTAGCTTTATATAATGCAAAAGTATTTTTAAAATTGGTTAAGTATTTTTTGAGTTTGTTTTAATTTTAGTTGGGATAGAATATGTGTAGAATGCGGGACTCAGCACCTAGAATTAGATTTAGCTTTATAATATTACGATTTTGCTCCCCAAAGAAAAATAGTTCACTCATCACAAAATTCATATAGAACTCATTAAGTAGGAAGCCCTATTGATTGTAAAAAACAATTTTTGAATTCAGTTTAGATACATAACATACACACATAAAATACAGAGGAATTGAGAACCTCCTGCTTTTTAGAAATTAAAACAATATTTAATTTTAAAACCTAGTGTGTACATATAGAGAAATCTGTTTAAATATTTTCAACAAACTATTGCATAAAATTAATATAAGTTTGTTATAGATATTTAATGAAAGTGAGCAAGTAAACTAATAGCTTAGTTGTTCACTCAACTGGAAGATCTCTAAAAAAAAAACTAAAGCATAGACAGTCTTGTCTATGGTGAAGACACAGTTCTATTGAGCGTGGCTTATAAACAAACATTTTGGGCAAGTTTTGCCAATTTGGCTAAATAAAGGCCGGTGAACGTAAGATAATATACAATGTGTTAAACAGAAATATATACAACAGGGCTTTATCACAGTTGTGACTTCAGAAAGTCGGTGCAACCACCGGAAGGAAGCTGGTCCTTACCTCTCCTTGACAGGTTTAGCCTTAGAATCGGCATCCTTTTTCGGGAAGCTCTTGTTTTGTTGCCTTTGCCCATCATTGGGCCTGAACGGTTTACGATTGGTGTTGATACGCTCACCAGCGCGATTGTAATTTCCCGTACGCCGGAAATTACCCTGATTGCCCATCTAAAGGGAATTGATCAGAAAAATGTTAGTATGAGTGAGGCTTTATGAGCCACACGAAGAATGCTGAAAATGAAATCTTGCAGTATATAGGCCGGTCAGTTAAACACTAGCCACTGAACATTTTGATTCATGTGTCACATACACATGCACCAAAAGACAAATAATTCTGTAATTTATAAAACATGCATGAGAAACATGGTAAATATTCTTAAAATATGAAAATACTTCAAGATATATTTATACTATTGAGATAGGTACAAGAATCAATTTGTGAGTCATTTACTTCCACATGAGAATGTAAGGAAGGAACCATCAAATGTGATAAATATGAAAACCATGTTTGCCATACTCTAAGCAATCAGTGAGTACCTTGACACTGGTTGCCTAATCATTTTACTATAGTAATCCAATGCCCTATTATTAGTGACAAAATTTTAGTAGCAATATATTGGGTGGAAAAATTATTATAATGTTGTCAACACTACAAGAATCCACATACAGGAGTAGTAATATCACTCTCTGGGCATTTTACAGCATTTGTCGATAAATCAATTGCGACTTTATGTAATAATATTACTATTTATGCGAAAAATATTTAATTTTTCATCATATGCAACTATATCTATATATTATTTTAGTTATTTTACTTACCCTATTAGGTCCATAACCACGATCAAACCGACCCATATTAGGACCAAAGTCCCGTCTTATGGGCATGTCTAATAGTGACGGGACAGGGTTTTGACGGGGTTGGAGGAGATTAATGATGTTGCTGGCCAACGCAAGCGTAGCTTCAGTAGAACCACCTGCGAGAGGCAGCAAATTTGGAAGACCACCACCCGGGCCTCCGCCTTGCCATGGCGAAACACCGCTTCGGCCAAAATTCTTGCCACGATCATTACGGCCGAAATCCATGCGCCGACCGCCGGTCTGAGGTCTCCGATTAGCCATTTGTCTGTTCATAAAAAATTACATGACAACTTGTATCATTAAGGTTAGTTATCACTAGAAGTTTTTTTAGGTGAAATTAATATAATATGTGTGCAGGAGACAGGTGTAGCTATTTAAACAATTATCGTCGAGTCAATTAAAATAAATCTGTCAAATACCACGCACCACGCAAAAAGTCTATTGATTTTTTTAGACCGGTCTCTAAAGACAGCTATCTAAATAGCCAAAAGTGAAATAAACATATTAGACTATATATTGAATGCTATATATATTTACCAAAGATGTAAAAATACACGAAGTCAAGATTTATTGTCTAAATTTAAATCGAAGACAAATATGAAATAAAAGCGTAGTTATAAGAAGAATAACTGCGACGAAAATACAATTATCAATATGGAGGACGTAAATGAGACGCGCGACGAAAAACACAGATTAGCGAGAAACAGATTAGAAACGGGCACAGAATACGAAGAAAATCATTAGTACAAATATCTAAAGATTACCATAAGAGAGTTAAATAATGAGAAAAATACGTTATTATTAATGCATTGAAATAAGTGTAATAAAATCTGCCGACAAGCCCGTCATAAATATATCTATACGAATATAGAGCTACATAAATTGTGTTGAATATATAATGTAGTAATGTAAATGAAAAATTTTTTACATGCACATTTTTTATACAATTGCCCGATATGAATTGACAAAAATAGCAACTGATGTTGTATTTTTCGTCCTCTTTTTACTAAATATACTCTCATAAGAAGAAAGGAGTAAACCATATGATTTACAGTTTTATTTTATCATTACTTCTATGTAATTCCTTGTTCTCAGATACAATCCTTTGTTCTTAGTCGTAGTTAGTAGTAGTTCTAATAACTGATCAATCTGTCAATATTGTCAATGTGACTTTTCTGTTTGACTTCTTGTAGGTAGGTAGTATTTTCTTTTTCCACATGTGTTTTAAATAATTAAAAATAATATATTACTTTATAAGTATCACAATCAAAAGAATTATCGCATTCGGATTAATGGTAGTATTTTTAGTGTGATCTTTTAAATAACTCTAGTCAGACTAGCATCTCATGCTTGTAGCATCAGTATTTAGTTTGTTTATGTACTTTACATACAGCTTTTAATAAGTTGTGTTTTTTATTTATCATTATCATTATTGAATAAAGAAATTCATTGAATTTTGGTACCTAGTTCTACAATTTTTACTGTAGCTTTAAGATATAATATTTTTTTAAGATATAACAACATCACTTATGTCTGTAATTGTATTTTTTAGTAGTCGTTTATGCCTATAAAAAATATGGCATGCCAAAGTGCTTCTTATGAAAATCCGTCAATTTGAGTGATATATTATTTAGAAAATATTAATGACATTCTAATATTTACTTATTTATTAGATTTATTGCTGCATTTGAAAATGGACGAAATGGAAAAAGAAAATGAACGAAAGCGGACTAAGGTAATTTCTGTTAATTTTTTTTATTCTCATAACTTCTCAATTTATTCAATCTGTATTAAAATCGAAATATATTAATATAATTCGATTATGATAACTGAAATTGAATGATGATGATGAAATGTAATGTACTTACCTGGAGGATTATTTGTAATGGGGATCTAACAGATTGGTATTGGTAGCAATATACCTTATCAGGTCGATCTCGATGTAGTTTTCGCTAGAATTCGCATAGAGCATGAAATCATGTAAGCTATAGGGACAAATTTATCATCATGGTAATTTCCAGAATCAATTAGGTTGACCTGATTTGGTATGAATGCTAAATTCTGTTACTAACAACTCCACCCTAGTAGGATTTTACAACCCTAATTTATTATCTTATAAATACTGTAGGATCGCAGTCCATCACCAGAAGTAAAGTCTACAGCTGTGGTTAAGTACACAGCATACCACAGCCCTGTTGGATATGCTCGATTGCAATGTAACACAGATCTGAATTTGCCCCCATCCAATTGGGGAACTGCTATTGATTCTTATGGTCTTAAACAGATACTGACTGAAAGCACTGGATTATCTAGGTAAGTTAATTTATGTTATATATTTTACTGGCTTTTTTATATTTTTATATGTACAGTGGATTTTGGGTATAACAATGATGAAGAGACCACTCTATTTTCATCATTATATCTGGAAGTTGTTATAGGCAAAAGTAAAGAGATACTGACACATACACATATATAGTTTTTTCTTTGCACAAATCAGCATTGTTTTCACCATCTTTCAATTAAGAAATGATTTCGACCTTTTCTTTAACAGTGGATGTGCATCGAGATAGTCATACTTATCCAAAAATTTACTAAAGTCAATTGCTACTCAGCATATCACTTTGTAACTGAACCATAAATTCAACTCTAAAATGTACATGCTTTCCTACCTATGTAGCTGATATCTATAAACAATAGGTAAAGATCTCCACACTTGCTGACCATCTGTGTGGATATAAACAAAGGGTTAGAAATGTTTTGAAAAAAGAAATCTTGTCTCTTTAGCGGCCAACTTCTGTCGCAATATCTGCATGGGATTTCTAGAAATTTGTTACTCTTTACACCCGAACTCGGCGTTATATTCAAAGTCTGTTATAGCCACATGAATTTTGTACTAAAGTATGATTTAAATTCAAGGGACTTAGATTTAATGTTGCTATAGGCAAATGGTCGCTACAACCAAGGTTGTATAAATGAAATCCACTGTATATCTTTTTAGACATATATTTTTGACATTTGTTTTTTATTGCTTTCCTGAATAATTTTGAATAGTAATATAAGATGCTTTCACTATTTAATTGTTCAAAATGCCTAATGAGTTTATAGAATTTTGACTCTTTAGCATGGACCTAGAGTTCATAAATTGTTCTCAATTAATTTAAATATTTTTCCTACTTATTTTACATCTTTGTGTTGCCAATTCATTTGAAGTTCTATTTTATTTGATTTTTTTTTTAATAATTGAAGTTGCCGTTTTATTATGGAGTAAAAAACCTGGTTACGAAGTAAAATCCACTTAGACAAGCAATTTAAAATTTAAATATTTTCAGTGTGACAAATCTATGAAATGTCTTCCTCAATGTCTATTTATCATTTAAGTCTCTTTTGTACCAAAATATACTTGTTTATGTAAAAGTGTATCACTTGCATTCACATTATTTTTTTTTAATATGAATTTCAGTTTTCGTATGGCGCACATGTTCCCGGACTCTGTCGGAGAGGTGGATGTTATATCAGGCGCTGAGTGTATAAAAAAGCTACTCAAATTGCCATATCATCCTAATGGAACTGTAATTATTATATTTGTAACATTTACTAGTATAAGTGCTAGACAAATCAATTATCTGCTACTTATGGAACTTAGATATGATACATCTATAGAATTAGATATGAATTTGGGAGTACAGTAAATTTTTTTTTTTTAAATATAGTTATAAAAATTTAAAAAGGTTGAATGTTCAGATCTTTACTTTAAAACTATATAATATTGAAGATTAAAGCTTAAATATAGAGACCCCATATTTCAATCTATAAATCCTACAAAAACTTGTTCTTAATGAATGAACCTTTGAAATTTAGAACAGAATAAACACACCATGTATAGAATAAACCTATATTATAATTATTATAGGTAATAATTTTGTTCAGGTCAGCATGATGGTTCACCGTGTAGAGAATACCTTATTATTGGATGACTTTGATGTGTATGACTATCTGAGCAAGACAGAATGGTCCTGGCTGAAGGATTTTTTCTATGAGAATATATTGAAGACAATGTCAGAACAGGTAAGATTAATTATTATTTTATTTTGATTTGTCTTTCCATAGAAACAAATACTACTATAACTTAAATAATATTCACAATAGTGACAATAATTCTAGGTCTTAATAACTTTAATTCTGATATGTATAGTTATTTATATTAATATGGATAGTTTTATGGGTAGATTATTATGCACATGTGTAGGAGCGAATGAAGCTGTCGTTGGCGCCAGGTCCGAGTTCGGCACTACAACTGACTCACAAGTTCCTCTCGCATAGCGTCACTGAACCCGTTCCGTCTACATCCTCCACGCCAGCCGCTCTGCCCGCCCCTGTCTGCATTGCTGGTAAGTGACTTGCATTCCTTGGGTTCTAAATCTAAATATCGTATTTAGATTGCGGGAAATTGAAACTTGAAAGAAAATTATTTTCAACTGACTTAAAAAAGATGTTTGTACCTTATAACTCTATCAGTTGTAAATGGATTTGTAATTTTTTTTTGTGGAATACAATTTTATATATTATCAACCATAGATACAACTTACAAGTAATAATGTAGTTAAGCAACAATGGGCCTCCGTATCCCTAAATAAAAACTGAGGAGTGAAATTGATGACGCCGAGAAAATTTCAGAGTGCTAACTTTTACCTTTTAATATCTTTTTTTAGGACCATTTTTACCTGAACCAGAAACCAAACCTGAAGAGCCACCAAATGAGCATCTTTACAACAGAAATGTACTTTGGACCTTTGAAGACATCCACATGCTCATTGGTAGTGATCTCCCAATCTTCGGGGACAAGGATAGACCTTGTGTTAGTCTACGTCTCAGAGATGCAAGGGAACCAATAAATGTTCTTACTGGTATAGACTATTGGCTCGACAACTTGATGTGTAATGTTCCAGAGGTCCTGATGTGTTACCACCTCGATGGTATAGTACAGAAATACGAGCCCATGAAAACTGAGGATTTGCCTACAATGGAAAATTCTAAATTCTCACCAAAAGTTATTAGAAATGTTGCACAGAATATACTTTCATTTTTGAAAGCGAATGTGACAAAAGCTGGTCACACGTATTGGTTATTTAAAGGTTCTCGTGATGATATAGTGAAACTATATGATCTGTCATCTTTGTGTCCAGATAGTTTGGATAACCCTTTTACCACCCCAGTGGCAATGTTGCTGTACAGGGTAGCAAGAAATATGAGGTTAATGAATAAGACCAGACATGTGAAACAGTTGTTGGAACATGTGATTGAGTTGCTGAAGATGGAGAGGCATCCGCAGATAGTAGCATCATCATACTACATGCTATCTGATTTGTATGTGCCGGCAACCACTAATCCAGCTTGTCCAAACTTCAAAGGTAAGAGACTGAAAGAGTAACTTGTCTTTTTTAATGTCATGTATAGAATTGGTAATAATTAACAACCACTATTATTTTGTTTTAAATTATTAAGTAGTAATTTGTCGAGGAGATCACTTTTTAAAGATCATTTTTTAAATAAAATCATGAAATAACGTTGAAGAAAGATGATGAGACAAAAAAAAAAGATGAAGAAAATACTTATACTCTTACATAAAATGATTTTATAATAAATATATAACCAGTTTTGCTCTTTAGGGTATTTTGTAATTCTTATTGTGAGAGATTCTCAAGAGCAAGTGTATTTTTTTTTAAATTGGGGTTATTTTTTTTTATATACATTCTTTAGATTCTTACTTTTATTGTCCATATTCATTAAGTCAAATATTTCAGTACACTGTATAGTAATTTTTTTTTTAGATGAGAGTTCGGAATCTGATTGCGGAGAATCAGATTATAAATGCGAATTTGCTGAAGAAGTATCGGGTGAGCGTGACGAAACTACATCAGATCAAAGTACATCAGAGTTTGCATATAAAACAGATAGTATTGCAAGTGATACATTGTCTACAAGTGAGAGAAATAATACAAGTAAAAGACTTTCAGATAGTGAAAAAGGAGAGAACAAAACAAATGAGAAAGACGATGAGAGTGAAGGAGACAATCATAGCCTGGCAGTTCAGATTCGTGGCCTAGCTCTAAGAGATATTGGTGATCGAGTCAGAAATGATGCAGGTGTAAGTACATATAATATTTATTTGCATAATTTCTTTCTTAGGAAACAGTGCCAACAATAGGCAACAACAATTCCCATATATATATATATAGTCCCATCTTTCTGCATCTGTTTTAGGAGGAATAATAATAATTTGGAAAAAATCTATTTTAAATTTATTTTTTTAAGACTATTTTATACATTTTGTTATAAAAAAAAAATAAGGCGAAGATCATGTACACCATCAAGTTGATTTATGAACGTCCTATGATGATTTGGAACTTTCCTAAACTTTATTTTTGTTTAATATACTAGGTGCAAACTGCTAAGCTATATTGAAAAAGGTCTGTGAGTGAATGGGATACAGCATCAGCAATAAACAACCACGGTGGTTAGTTTTTGTTTGCTTTGGTTATAAGAGCTTGCTTGTTTTTAGATGAATTGGCGAGGAAGGTCGCGAGGTCCTGGAGGCTCTAGAGCGAGGGCTGGGGAGGGCTCCGGCGTAGGTGCAGGAGCGCGGTCCGGAGTGACTTCAGGAACTGGTACAAGTACTGAGTCGGCTGCAGGGGATGATGAAGTGCCCTCCCGCTGTGGACACGCACTCGCTCACGCTCTCCAAGGATTGATCGCATTACATAATGTCACAATACAAAACTCTAAGGTCAGTCAAAACTTTTTTAAACAATTTGTTGGGAGTAAGCTTGGAATAATTCACGTGTCACTAGTGAAATTTTACATACTACGTCTAATATATCACGCTGCTACGTCGCTTCACAGAGTTACGAATCACTCTAAATGAATGCAGATTTATTTGTGAGTCGTCGGCTATGCTTGATTAGCCGAGAAGTGAAATCGGATCTGACGGCCGACTAAGCCGTACGAGCGATTGAATGGAGATTTTTACACTGCGTTCAAGTGTCTATTTACTTGCTCTTATCATAAAAATAGTAATTCTTATTAAACTTTGAATATCAACTAGTAATGAGTGCGTCATTAAGGCATTGCTAGCAAAATTCACTTTTTGAAATCTTTTTCATCAAACTATAAAAGTGTTAAACAAGCATATAGCCTGAAACATTAGGGGTGTCATTGGTCTCCATGGTCCCCCAATATAACCATACCTTACCTTAGGATACCCATGAGTTGTATTTATAGCTCCTACACATAGGTATCTCTAATGTATTGCTATTTCTGAAGGCTGAGGTGTCGTGCCTTCGTTCTCATTTCTTTTACTGCATATTTAATTGTAAATGCAAACCGAAACTGTACTAACCTTCTTCTGGAAACCTCAAATCTTTTTTTTTTTGTATATTGCTGCAATTTGACCATTACATCCATTGGTATATTCAAAATTATTTTCCAGTAGGGACCTAGCCCCTTGAGAAAGGTGCATATGTAATCTTTGACCATAACTGAAAGCTCTGTTCCTGAACTGGGTTGGGCACGACCCATTCGATTATACTTCTTAAATAGCATTATGTACTTGGATATAAAAATAAACACAAAACAGATAGTTCATATTATATTTGTACAAACAGGAAGAAGAACGTGAAAGACTAAGACAGCAAATAATAGTTGAAGAACAGCACCCAAAAATGGCGAATCCCTACGAGCCAATTAAAATGGAATATCAGCCCATTAATAAAGAAAAGGCAACCAAAGAGCACACATCCAGGAGCCGGCGGCGAAGACGTGAAAAGAAGACCACAGACAAGTCTGGAAATTATCTCATAGAGACGAAATCTAAAATAGATATAAACGCCATATTGATTCGCAAAGATAAGAATACCTATCATCCAACTTGGCAAGAACCGAGTAGAGATGATAATTTTGCTTGGAAACTGCATTTGAAGACACTGTTATATGAAAAAATATGTTTGGTCTATGCGACGCTGGCGGAATACAGTTATTCTAATAAGCAATATGGTTTCTCTTTAAAGTACATAGACATGGCAAGTAAATGCCAGAAGTTATTGAGTAATATGATTATAAAAAGTAGGGTAGTTGATCCCGGATGTCTCATAGGGCGGGTTGGAGATAACTTTTTTCAATTAAGTAAAAATTGGCCCAGCTTTGAACAGTTTAAGAAGCAGTTTGAGACAGATCATGACATAGACAGCAAGTTGAGATTGGAGATAGAGAATGACATGACAGAAGAGGTAGAGGGTGATGCGGGTGACGAATTCGATCTTGGTGAGTTGTTTATTTGTTTAAAACAAATTGATAATATTGTACAGCTATTTGTTGTAAGAAACAGAAACAAAGTGTGAAATAATTTGCAATTACAAAATGTATCTATATGTATATACATATTGTTATATTAATGTTTAAATAGATATATATCTATTTACATTATTTGAAACTAATCAATTTAAACTAGGTTTTATAGTATGAAAATTATAACGGACACAACTATTTTAATATTAACTTCAATAATAACCTCATTCTTTTTCTCTATGTGTATGGGCCTAACATGAAAACATCTAAACGTGACATTAGCCAAACATTATTAGCTCTTACATATATATTCTTTTTTAGTGTGATCTTTTTACACGATAATCCGATTTTTATAATAAAACTAAACTATTGAACCGATTTTGATAAAATTTCTATGTGTTTAATCTGTAAAAATACACTTTTAGATAAAAAAAATGGTTTTTAGCTGATGTAGTTATAAGGTAATAAACATAAACAAATACAATAGAATTTAGAACTTCTTTCTTTTTGAAATTGGTTGAAAATTTCAAAACATATATTTTTAGAAGTTTCGGCTGCTGGTCAGTCGGTCTATATGTTTTTTCCACCATCACACAAAAACTGCACCACGAATTTGGATCTGATTTTCATAGTTCTGTTACTAAAGTTTGGACTTAAAATCTGGTGTAAAAGAGAGTACACATACTACTAACGGGTTCACCTCCCTGCTGCAGATATATCGCTACCTAACAACGAGATGGACTCAATGCTGCGGTCAGGTGCATACTACAGGCGCGCTGCCAACGCCGCCTGCGACAAGCGTGGCGAGCTGCAGCGACGGCTCGCCTCCGTCAACAACGAGCTCGCTGTACGCTACATGAACGACGCGCAGCGTGAGTACACGCCTTGAATTAATCTGATCAATAAAAACTAAAGATCGGTAATGTAAGAGAGAAACAATAAACAAACATATATGTTAGAGAGAGATAGATAGGCAAGTCAATTACGTATCCGTCAGTAACATGTCATATATGTATATTTAGTAGAAAAGCGGTGTAAGGAGTGATAACAAATATTGAGGGGCGCCGTATATATAAAAAATCCATTAGGTCCCATTCTTCTGTAAAAACAATACGTTCAGTCACCTATTATGGGCACAGTTTATTTGTTACTCACCAGAAGGAGTTTGTGTGGTTATTTGCCTAGGTATCTTACTCATACTTCTGCTATCATCTAGTAATCACTGTAACGCTATATTTTATTTATATTATATTTTATTTACTTCTAGATTAATTTAGACTTTTGATGACATTGGGTTATCATGTTTAGGTCTATAGTTCTCACTTTCAATACTGTTATACTGTTAAATCATTAGTTTTTCTAAGTCATATAGGTAATTATAATATATAATTAAATATGTGTTCCCAGAGATCTACATGCAATACACAGAGGAGGAAGACCAGAACTCGAATAAGGTGAAGCTCCTAAAGAGGCAGTTTGCAACGCTGTCCCGGTTTTCTTGCGAAAGTCTGGAGGAGGCGACCGCTATATTCCAAGAAGTGAATGATGTGCCTAACCTCGCTCTCCTCTACTGCAACAAGGGGCGATATATGAGATTCAAAGCGCTTTGTAGTCAAGGGAGTTTTGGGTTAGTCAATTTTATTTATTTATTACGACTTAAATGTTCAAACTCACAATTACATACAAAAGAACAAAAAAAAACACGTGTAAAACGTATCATTTTTTAGTCATCATCATAAACCGTTATCTGTCCACTGTTGAACATAGAGAACCCTATAGACTCTCATAAGAAATAGAACCGTTCGTTATGGCAGTTTACCATTGGGGGGATTTTGCCAGTAGTTGCCACGTTTGGCAGGCAGGTTGGCAAGTGCAGTCCAGCTTTTGTGATGTTTACTTGTTAGTATAATAAATTAATAAGTAATCGTTTTTTATTATTATTCTAAATTATTTAAAGATGGGTATATCGTCATCATCATCATTTCAGCCATTATCCGTTCACTGCTGGATATAGGTTTCTCCAATAGACCGCCATAAGGAACGGCCCTGATGGATATATATGTTGCAGTCAAAACTCTTAACCAATCAAAAGTACTGTTGACTAGCAAAATCAGTCAAAAGTACTTTTGACTTGTTCAAGGTTGGTCAAAAGTGGTTTTAACTGAAAATCATTGATTATTAGTACTTTTGACTGCAAATTTGCGGTTAAAGTACTTTTGACTGACGCTCTTCGTCAAAAGTAGTTTTAACTGCAATAAAGCATCAGTCATTAGCACTATTATCTCGTTAGATATGAATAAAAATGATATTTATTAAATGTGAAATAGTTTATTACGAAAAATTTGGCATTACAATCAATACAAAGAAAACATACTTATCTAACCTAATTTAAGTAAATTATATTAGGTTAGGTTAGGACTTTTAAGAGTTTTGACTGATACAACCAGTCAAAACCACTTTTGACGGAATCACTTAGTCAAAAGTACTTTTAACCAGCTCCATTGGGCAAAAGTACTTTTAACTGTTATTTTAGTCAAACGTATTATTGACTAAAGCATACGGTCAAAAGTACTTTTGACTGATTTTGCTAGTCAACAGTGCTTTTGACTGGTTAAGAGTTTTGACTGCAACATATATATTATGTGCTAAATAATAATTAATCCATACCATTCAACAGATCGGAAAAACGCAGTCTGTACAACAAAGCCGAGGAATTGTATAATGACGCCCTGAAGTTGCTGGGCCCTCGCGAGACGTGCGGTGCTATTTCTGTGTGGGACCTGGTAGCCTGGGAGCTCTCTTGCCACCTCTATACCAAGGCGGTGCTGATGCAAGACTCCAATATCAGCGTGAGTATCATCAGAGGGAGACTTTGTACAAAAGTCGATTGCTTGGGTACTTCTGTCCTATTCGTGTTTCTACCGTGAAGCAGTTGTGTTTGCATGGCTGTGTTTCGGTTTGAAGGGTAGAATATGGCGTGAATTTACAGGGTACAGAGGAATAACATCTGAGTCCTCAGGAATGGTAACGCATGGGGGGTATCATGGGCGAAACAGTATACTCTGTTATATCCATGGTACTGCTCATGTCTATAGGCGATGGTTACCACTTTCTATCAGGTGGGCCGTCAGCTTGTTTGCCATTCTAAGTTGTATAAAAAAAAAGAGTGCCTTCGCTTATATCTTCCTTATCAATATTATAAATGGGAAATTTTGTTTATTACTTTTTAGTTCATTAATGGCTCAACCAATTCTCATGAAATTTCGTATACATGTTCTATATGAGATGTAGAAAGACATAGGTTCCTATTTACCCTGGTCAATCAATATATATCAGGTAAAAGCTAGTAATTATCTTTTATAAAAAAAAAAAATTATCTATATATTTATTTATCTAGGTAAATATTAGTAAGGTAAAATGCATAATTATATGTTCACATTTATATATACACATACGTGTTATATTTATATATAAAAATGGACAGAATTTTATCTTGTTCTCGACCAAACTGTTTATAATTACTCCTCTTCTTCCAAAGATTGTTTGGAAGAAATCACTTAGTCATAAGGCTGTTTATTGTTTTCTCTATGTGACTTTTTTTTGTATTTTTACTAAGTTGACTATTGTAATCTTTTGAAGGGAACAATAGAGTCACTCTATTTATCTGATATATAAAAATTCCCGTGTCACGATGATTGTTTACGTTTTGAAACCGATCAAAAGATTAAAAAAAATTTGTAAATATGTATACATAGCTCTAATTTGAATAATAGGAAAGTTTTTATCCCTATAAGATAAAATGGATCTAGTAAGTGGCATAACAACAGTAACCGGGTCAGCTAGATGTCAACTAGTTTGACCTATTTAATATTATTTTCCAGGGGAGGCCTAGCCCCTTAAAAAGCGAATATGTACACTTAGACATGTTTTTATGAAGCTTTGCTTGCATTCTGGGTATGCTTATGGTTTTTACCTGTCACATGACCTGAAAAAAATAAAAAAATCAGCTCCCCCCCATTTCTTTGCAGCCACCTCCCTCCCCATCAGAGGTTGCGGACGCTTTGAAACAGGCACTGAAGCACTGCCTTCTAGGAGGCGGACCTCGTCAACACCTCTACCAGTTCCGAGCGGGGCTGCTACACCATCGCCTCGCATCGCTACACCACGCACAATACAGGTTCGCCCTTTCTCTCTCTCTTTTTATTTTATTTATTTTCTAATTGTATTGTAAGAAGAATAGATTATTTAAGATGTTATATTAATTGTAAGGTGAATTAGTATATATTTTATGTATTAATACATAAATAATACATAGTTAAATAATTTTCTGTGCTTGCATGACCGTGTTTTGATTTGACGAGGTATTGCAGTCACATTAGAGGGTCTGGAGGAGTGGTTCCATTCTTCTCAGGAACGGCAATACAGAGTGGTACCATGGGTTATCACAGAATATTTTGTGATACCCATGGTGCTGGTTATATCTATGTGGGACAGTCACTATCTATCTTGTTTGTTATTTTAAGTAAGTTTGTACACTAAAAATTTATATAAAAAATTCTCGTCACTCAGGATAACCACAGAAGACGGTCCCAAACGACGCACGCTACTGAACGCGACGCGCAACAACTACGAGCTCGCGGCGAACTTGTTTGCGATCTTGGAGGACGCATGCATGTTCCTCACCGTGCAGATGGAACATGTTGCCGCACTCGAGACGCAAGCCGCTTGTAAGTTTCCTTTATTATTTTTATAATATCTTTTATTTATCTAACAATATGTTTCTATAGTGAATAGTGTGGGTAGTGTTAGTTTTTTTTTTAAGAAAGAACAATTTTTTAATTATAACCAATTATTAATTGGAATTTAATGATCTAGAAGAATTAAAGACATTTATTATGTCTATTAATTTTTTTTTATTTATCACCATTTATTTTCAATCCTATATATATATATATATATATATATATATATATATATATATATATATATATATATATATATATATATATATATATATATATATATATATATATATATATATATATATATATATATATATATATATATATATATATATATATATATATATATATATATATCCTGGGGCCTTCGTACACGATTCGGTAAGCTTTGAGCAAAATTTATTTGCATTACGTTCAGCAATTTAGTTATATAATATACTCGCTCTGGCTTGGTACATTTTTTTTAAATACAATTCGCGCATATATATGTATATATAATATGTATTGATAATGTAGTTTTTAAAGGTGAAAAATTGTTGAAGATTTTAACATTATCAAGTACAAAAAAAAAATCTTTCCTCATTGTGATATTCGTTTAAATAGTCTTTCTTCAGACGTAAGCTTGACCAGACGACAAAGGAGGCAAATGTGAATGTGAATGTGAAAGGGACTCCATTTTCCGCACTTAGCCTCTCATTTGGGCCATTGTGCGTATGACAAAGGAGGCAAACATAAAAAGAAACTTTTTATTGTTCCAGAAAATTAAAGTAATAAATTTAGTAAAAGGACAAAAAATTAAAAGAAAAGGGCACACTGCGAACACAGTGGGTAGCCTTATTGTCAATAACGACCTTTTCCGCACCATGTTTGAATGGAGAGGAGTAATTGTAATAACATATTATATAATTATTTATTCTCTATAATTTTGTATAAATTATTATCTGTATTAACACTACCGATTCGTGAGCGAAAGCGCGTTTGTTAGCATTAGTTCGCGCTAACTTACTTTGATATTGTATTATGTCAATGTGTATGATAGAGATAAATATCAGGATCTTTTTCTATTATAGTATCACCAAACGTAAAACTGAAGTCCCTTCAGACTGCAATCCAACTACTACGTCAATGCCACTCCATCATGAAGTTGATCAAAGTCCGTGGCCCAGATCAGAAGGAGGCACCGAAACCCGAAGATGCAGATGATACAAGCATTAAAAGTGAACTTGGCCTGCTGTCACTCTACGAAGGAAGGTTACATTTTATATTGAAAAGTATTATACAATATTGTAGGTCGAAGTCAAATAAAGATTATGAGAAAATGTCGGACATGTATAAAAAATTATATTGTGCTAGTCTTAAAATAAAGAAAGATAATGATGTCCAACGGTACGCAGCTAGTATCTGTGATGTGTTGACTGCTATGGATGTTATAAGTAAGGAATTCGAATAAGTATAGTTTAGTGACTGATCATGCTCTTGCCATTGGTCTATAAGTTTCAATGTTGTACTGACAATACCGCTCAATTCATACTGCAATACATCGCATGATTTTTTCAAGATTGTTCATTCGACGCCTTACTTAGTAAATAGTAGGGCATACCATCCTTTTTAAATATGATAAATTTTGTAACAGTCAAGACTACATTAAAAAAAGTATAGTAGTAATTTATGGGTGTGATACTAAACAATGTTTTTTTTTTTTACTTTTTTTGTTTGTGGGTTAGAATTTCACGAAAAAAAATGACTGGACTAATGTGATTTTCACAGAATATTGTTAACTAAATATGGGTCAACAGATCGACGACGTTAGAAAGGCAAAATGTATTAAGCCCACTAGCTGATATTATACAATTGTATGTAAATGTGGCTTCGTTCTCATAAATCAATATCTAAAATTATATATTGATTCACGCATTAGGACATTACAACTTTTTTTGTATCTTTAAAACCAAAAAGCACATAAAATCTTTTGCTGTTTCAATTAAAATTTATTATTTGAAACAGAAAAAAAATTTTGTCTCATTATATCTCATACAGACGTGAAAGTTTGCTCATCTGTAAACTTTACTTATGCACTTCGTTTTATGCATTTTGTGTTGTCAGCGTCAATATAAGCTATAAAGAAAAAGTTTAAAAAGTTGCTTTCCAAGGAGGCTAATTTTATTATATTACCCCATAAAGGTGTTTAAAAATGCTGTACAACGCAAATGAAGTTGCGGGCACAGCTATTTTGTTTTAAGAAACTTTCATACATTTGTAATACTGTGTACATATATACAAGTAAAATCTTCGTGACTTATTGACTGTTAATCAATAATGGTTTGTATATACTATTAAGTAAACCTTTTTGTTCTGTGATTTAGATGTATCAAACAGATGTGGTGTCTATCTATGCCTTTATGATGATTGTGATTTAAAACGCAGTGAAAATTTGAGCTTTCGGTCCTAAGAATGTTTATATAAGTTTCTTTTATCGTTGAATAAGTAGGTATATGCTTATTGACTCTTAAATAATGACGTGACAATCGAGTAATGATGTCTAGATGAGGATGAATTATTAACCTTGTAAGGCCCAAGCTATTATATGTCAAAATAAATTGAACGCCAAATATACAACATATTTCTTCTCACGCATTGTTAGCCCACCAAATTTAGACTTTTTTTTTGGTAAACTCCTCAGCGTTCAGGAGGCGTTTTAAGTTTGGGTCAGAATGTCGAGTGTTACTTAGTGTAATATAATGTAGGAACATTGGGCCTTATAATTTCAGGCCAAAGTAAAATGCTTCAATAAGTTGTCGCAAATTAGTACTTACTATGTATCTATACATACTCTTTACTGATCCCTCCAAAAGGTTATAGTAGTAAATTTTACAAAATGACAAAAGAAAAATGTTAGAAAAATGTTAATGAAATAATTATTTTGATTTCTATGAAACATGAAACGGTAAATAAGCTGATATCCAACCTGGGAAATGACAGCCCTGTGAATATTACAGAATATGTGTGATGACTAAGATATTAATTTTAGTATCCTACAATTTAACTACCATATCTTCAACTTTTAAACCGAAACCAGCCATGCTAAAACAGCTGCTTACAAATGTAGCTTTTATTTGCTCAATACAGTTTTTAGTCCTTTTTGATCCTATTTGATATAATAGCTAGTTTATTAGTACTAAATGGAGGAGATCTGCCACTCAATAGTGCCTAATTTGTAAAGATCTACAAATGTAAGACTGAAGTGATACTAATGTAAGATATTTGAAAATATATCTTTATTAGAAATTTTTTGTTTTTTTTTTATCCATCTAATTATTTTGTTACTTTTGTAAACAAATTTATCAGGAATGAATAGCAGCAGTGATGGTGGCTAGATATGCTGCTTATAGGTAATAACTTTAGTACCATGAAAACTATGGACACCATAGAATATACTGTTTCTATAAAATAACAGTGTTATTATGATTCATAAAAGAATTTCAATCTTTGCAAAATTAGAATGGTATCAACATGGGAAACTATATACCATATATGTTGCAATATAGCCAGAACAGTTAAAATTAGCGGATATTGAGTAACATACAAATTCTGTATGCTTAGATTATGACTGAAACATCTTTGCCGCAGCTTTCCCAAAAAACTACCAGCATGGGTTTCTTAAAATTTTGAAAATTAGTAATCGGCATTTGGAACCCTTAATATTTCAAGCATCCATACGCTACGGTAACAACTATCCCTCTGGCAGACCGTATGCCTGATCGTTACTGTTTTTGTTAAAAAAAGAATAAAAGCATTTCAAATTAAAACAATCTTTATTTTATAACAAATTATATGTAGTTCTGAAAACCTCCGTTCACGATATTTCATCTATCTATACATTTTAAAATGTAATTATGTAAAATACATCATGTACTATCGACAACTTTCGCGCATGATTATTTAACAAAATTTTTCTTTGAACGTGTTCATCGTGGATAGACTCGCTTCTTTATTTTCCTAACCAATGAGGCAAGACCTTGTTAAATCCTGGACTATGTATGGACTAAAGATAGACCTCCAAAATATCTAGTTTTTTTTTATAATTTAGGAGTAAACATTTATTTTTGAGCTTATCATCACTCTTGGGATAAGATGAAAAATTATTCTTTTTGTATTCTTTCTTATAATATATATAATAGATTTTTGACCTAAATTGTAAATTCTGACTGATAAATTACTATAATGAAATAACAAAGTATTGAGGTCGATTCTGAGATGCCATTTCTTTAATCCTATCTTTTTTTTATACAACTTAGAATGGCAAACAAGCTGACGGCCCACCTGATGGAAAATGGTAACCGTCGCCTATAGACATGAGCAATACAATGGACATAACAGAGTATACTGTTTCGCCCATGATAACCCCCATGTGTTGCCATTCCTGAGGACTCAGCTCTCTAAAATCAATATTTCAATTTGACATAACAGCGAAATCTTTATTGTAAAGAACGATGTAAACTAATTTTCTAATTGATTTAAGTAAAAAATATTATGATTTTAGTTTATGATGGTCCATAAAACAGTTATTTCGCGAATCTATAAATTAAAATATTAGGCTAACAGATAAGTTTAGAGAAATAACACTTCAAAATTAACCCCATTGAAAGGTAGATAAAATATCGTTCACAGATATTATAAATTCATATTATTTACAAACTCATTTTAATAAATTCATCTATATCACAATAATTATATAGCACCTGTAGTCTATATATAATATCGATCTGTATCTTTCATAAATCTAAAATAAATAATAATAGTGTTACAGTGTTTGTTTATGAGGAGTTGAAAGCTTTGAAAGGAGGTTTATTTAGTTATTTTTGAAACGCTCATACTGTATGGGATGGAATAGGATGTAGGCTACTTTTTATCTTGGTCAGCATATATACCGCTCACGCGTGTAAAAGTTGGTAATTAATATTTTTTTCTATATTACGCAATATCTTCAACTTTTTAATTACTATCTTTACAAGGTTTAGAAATATATTGTAAAATCAATACTTCCCTTTTATCTATATTACCTATATCCACCTATACTAATAAAAATTCTGAAATTAGTGTAGATACTTAAATTTGTACAATAATTTCAGAATTAATTATTATTAACTTAAGAAGATATCGCGGGACATAGAAAAATGCAGACGAATTGAGAACAACCTTGTTCATAAAATTGGTAAATAAATGTGTAAATTGTTCTTTTATCGGAAACTGGAGAATTTCTATTTATATCTAGCATAAAGTATATTTTAAAATATTTTGTACATTATTACGATAGGTGACTGGGAATGTTGTCTTACTTAGCTAAAATAATTACAAATGTTATACAACTATCAAATAATAACGTATCGTACAATCGTAAATATACCAACCTACCACAGAATATAATATATTTGCCTTGTACTTAAGCTATGATACCCTGTCTTATGAGAAATCATAGATAATCCTAACTTAATAAATGTCTGGGGCCAAAAATTAGAACACCCAGACTCGAGTCATTTTAGAAATATTTATTTACTAAATTGGGTCACTTAAGATGCGAACCCGGATTCTCCATTACAATAAGCAATATGCCTATGCTGTAATTTAAAGCATTTATATGTACAATCGTAAAATGGCATCCATATTGTAATTTCGTGATACTTTTATACCTGTTTGTACCTAAGAGCTGCTCTTTTGAGTAATGCCTTTTATTAAAATTGTTTTTTTTTCTTTGTACACAAAAGAATGTAGCGTCAATCATGATTACCAAATATATACAAAAAATCATAGATAAAAATAGATCCCATCTAATAACAATATTTTCGTTCATAATTCTTCTTTTTGGTCAGTGTAAAAATCACATTATAAATTCGGTTTATCTACTGATAAAATGTTCGTGGTAAAATAGATACGTACACAAATTACTATTTTACGATCCACAACAGTTTTGTTCCCTTTAAGCTTTGTCTTCTTTTCTAGCTCTGTAAAGAATGAAAAGATGTTTATGATATTATATAGGTACTTAGATAATTTTTTAAAGTGACTTATCGAATATGTTCGGAAATACTGTCGATAAAAATATAGGTATCACAAGTACCTATCATCATCATTATCACTGCCATATCATCACTGCTGAACATAGGCCTGTATGCATAGTTGGTAGGCGGGTTGGCAATCGCAATAGCCTTTAGTGATGTTTTAAGAGGGATGCTGCTGTCTATTCCTTGACCATTTAGTTCCACGGGATAGGAAGGGGTGGTCCATTCTATACCGGGACCTCACGACAACAATATCTATAGTAGTGCTAATTTACGTCGTTGATAGACGAGTTTATATGATAATATAAAGAAGTCTGATAGGTCAGCTTTGTTGTTAATAATTTATTGATATACTAATCCCTTGATTTGTAAACTAGATTACGGTGCAAGATTATCTTATAGTCCATTAGCGACCCGCCTCGGCTTCGCACGGGTGCATATTACATCACATTAGAAACCTTTAAAATTATCAGTGTTTCTCTACAATATTATACATGTATTATACATATAAACCTTCCTCTTGAATCACTATGTATTAAAAACCGCTTCGAAATCCGTTGCGTAGTTTTAAAGATTAAAGCATGCATAGGGATGGACAGATAGCGACAGCGACTTTGTTTTATATTATGTAGTATGATGATGATGTAACATTATAGTGTTTTGAAAAATCTGAATAAGTATTGAGTCAATCTCAAAATATGCCTGTAAAATTTCAAACACAGACTCTTTCCAATGAGTATTAGCTAGATATTATTTAAAAAATGTTAAAAGAAAAGGTATCATTAGTAAATACCTAAATTAAGATGTCTGAAATGTTGAGTCAAGTTGCACATTATGACACGTCGGGCTTCAATGGTTAGACAGTTGTGAATGAAATTTTGGTACATGAATAGATTGTATCATCTGACACACATGTAAATTCATTTAGGTAGACAAAAACGCAAGATAGAGCTAATTACAGAATCGAATTAATCATGTTGGGTATTAAGGCATCTCGTATCGTGTCACTTAAAAAACACTGTTATAAAATCATTCTACATCTAATAACTTGAAACACATTATAAAATATACTGGAATATGACGAAGTAACATAAAAAAGGCAATAATATTTTCATTAATGGTTTGTTAGATAAAAATCTTATGTAATTTTACTTAAAGAAATTTTCTCGAAAAACAATTTCGTCAGAGCACGAGCCCCTAGTCGATGGGGGTCCCTAGGCAATTCCCTACACTGTTTAATGTATAATCCGGCCCTGTTTATAATAATTGTGATTTAAACGTTGATCACCCACCTGCCAGATAATATTGCTTCAATCTCCTGCAAACTCTTGCCTTTCGTCTCTGGGACCACGAACATCGCGAAGAAGAAGGAGACTATACAACAAACGCCGAACAACCAAAAGGCGACGTACATGCCTAGAGCATCTGCTATACTATTAAAGTACCTGTAAAGACATTTTTATTTATTTAATAATATATAAGGACAATTAGAAATTTCAAGTGAAATACAGTAGCATAAAGTACAGATTAAAATATAAATATGGAAAATATTTATCTGGGATTTAGGTATATTTAATTTTAATATTTAGAAAATATTTTAATTTTTCAATTTTTCATTCTATGGATGAAAAGGAGTGGTGACACATATATTAATTAGACTACTTCATTGAGAACGTTAATCTTTACTAGTGAGGCAATATAAATGCAAATGCGAGGGTTTCTTTGTTAAATATGAAGAATTTGTTATAAGATTAGCATATGCATTAGTATTTGGAATGGAGAAAGACATACGCTGCTTTTTATTCTGATTAATCAATATATCCCGGCTGAATATGCAGCTAAAAAGTAGTGCTACTTCCTAGTAGGTATAAACGCAAAATGTTGTTAACTATTGAACGGATTTGAATTAAATTTGTTACACGGGTAGGTTATATCCTAATTTAACATAGGATATTTTATATACTGATATACATGAGCAAAGCTGCGAGAGACAGGTAGTATAATAAAAAATTAACAGATGTATTGAGTTGCCAATATTAAGTAACAACATTAGATAATATCTAGATTAGATAGTAACTCAAAATGGATCCTCACCTAGTAACAAGGAAGGACAACATCCAGCAGAAAGCAGTGGCTATTGGAGCCGCAATAGCCTTTACTTCCATGGGCATAAGCTCGGCCATAACCGCCCAGGGCAATGGCCCTAAACCCCAGCAGTAGGTTATGATAAACAGAACGAGCGATAATACTGGTAAGAAACTGATAGTTTCGGCAATAGGATTCTCTTTTTCCGCCAAGATGAAGTACATACCGAGGAGTGCCTGTAAATTGCATAAACAAAAGTTTTTAATAAGGAAAAAATGGCAATTCAATTGATTTTTATTACGTCATAAATATTGGGACACAATATGATGAACTTATGAACATTATAATAGAAGATAAGATAGAAAAAAAGAGAAGAAAGGGGAGACCATGGCACAGTTACATTAGACAGATTAAAGAAAAAATTGATGTTATGTCGTATCAAAAAGTGAAGAGACTCGTTGAAAATTATAGTTATGGCAAAAGCTCCATTGTAAGAGCGCAGTTCTTAAATATGAATAAACGAATGTTACGCTAAATGTGAACAGATTTAATTTTTTGAAATCGTTTTGCTATCTATCAGTTGCTGTGCCTCTATGTGCTAGACGTAATTCGGCAAATTTATATTGTACGTTTTTTCAATTTTAGAATAAGTAATTTTAAAATTGTAATCTTTGTTCTACATACTCTCTATGACTTTTTTGGTAGCGTTTTTCGTTAGCGTTAATTGCTTTGTAGTTTTAGCGAACAGATCTATGGTAGGTACAAATTCGAACTAAGCGATAGAGGTACTTGATCAGCTTATCGAAATGTGGAGTGGGTTGTTTACATTAGTTTTCTCCCTCCCATACTGAGAAGATGCTGTCGAATTATTATGGGATATTCAAAATATTTGTTGTTTTTTAATTTCTGATTCGTGAAATTTCTATTTATAATATGGATAGATTCTTAATTCAATATATCACTAATGAGTTCGATTTATTTTATGAAAAATTACGAAAAACAGAACGTTTGAATGAATACTCACCAGACCGATGGCAGTACCGCATGAGGAGATCAGCAGCAAGATCCGACGTCCAAGCCTGTCTACTACGAATGGTGTAACGCATGAAGCACCCACCTGTAAAATGAAATTAATATTGTTAAATAAAAAAAATATCGAGTCTTAATTAAAGCTATTAATAATTATTAGCAAGGAACACTAATGATATAATAAGTTATTTATATGATTTGGTTGCATACTCAAATATTTAGATTTTTGTATGCCTAATCACAGATAATATGATGTTATATTAACATACCTGATGATTTCATTTTAAATTTAAAAAGATCGTCTACAAATTTTAAAGAGAGTATAATGTATCTGCCCCTCTGTATACGTTTTGGTTGGTGTTTGTGGATTTTAAAACATTTTACCTGCACAGCACCAATAATGATAGTGGCAATAGCTGGATCCAGGTCAGATCCTGCTGCGTTGAAGATGTTGGTCATGTAGAAGAGTACAACGTTGATACCACTGAATTGCTGGAAGAACACCAGCGCGCAGGAAATGTAGAACGCCTTGAAGTTACCGCCTCGGAAAACATCTTTTATCTGGAAGTATGTAATTATGCAATTAATTTTACAACGATCTCTTTAATTTTCATTCTATCCGTGTATACGAATAAGTATTTTTTTCTCGTAACAAATATACTTGGACCTCTAGATTATACGCAATTAGCTTTTGCCCACGATTTTGTACGCATGGATTTTGGAAGCTTTACCAATTTAGGGATTGAATTTTCAATTTTTCTTTCTTACTGTTCACCTACGCTATATAAAGAACCTATGTGTAAAATTTCAAAATTCTAGATTGAGCGTTTTCTACTGTGCATTGATATATAGATACCAATTTTAATTTCTTTCTTTACTTCTATATTCCCTTGTAGTTGTTCGGAGGACATAAGTATAACAACTAATTTTGTCTATTTACATATATTATATACAGAAGGTAAATATTATATACAAAGGAATATGTAGAAAATAATATATAAACACGGAAATTAGGCGTGTAAGAGATGAGTTATCGAGTTGGAGAGAATGACAGCAGAAATAAATGTAAGAAGTAAACGTCGCTGTCATGTCTGTACGATCAGTCCGAAAGAAAGAAAGAGCTGAAATATATAGATATTTCATCTACACATAGGTACATAGGTACAATTTAATTAACCTACTTGATGGAAAAGAAAGTAATAATGTTGATAAGTGGCTATGAGATGAATATGTACAATTATTATTTACAGACGCCACACCCTTTTCCCCCATAGGTACTTTTTTATTGTTATGATTTTATTTATAAGTTGCAAGTATATTATTGCTTGCAGCGTCTCCTTAAAAAGTCACCAAAGTCTAATTGCGGTTGCCAATCGTCCTGCCTAGCGCTGCAATTGATATTTCCCCCCCAAGGAAGAGGCCTATTTTAGTGGCTTATATTATGATGATGATATCATTGCTCAGTAACGGAATACTGTCCATAATAAATTAGATATTTTAGGTCAAACTGTACACTATTTACCGTAGCAGTTTTATCCATAGCTGCTTTCACATCTGCTGCCATTTTATCAAGTTCAGCTTGAACACCAGCTTCTGATTTTCCACGAATAGTGGCTAAACTTTGGGAAGCTGATTGGCGGTCATCTGGGAATGAAATTTTTAAAAGTTAGTAGTTATTAATTATAAGCCTTTAAGATTTTTTATTCGACTGCCGAAAAAAGGATGGTAATGTTCTTAGGGTGCATGTGAGTTTATTTCAAAATCTCAGTTTTGTTGTTATATAAACATCATCATTATATGACCCGTTAACCGATCGTCGAGGAAAGGCCTATGTTCAGGCCTCCCCATAAGAAGATATTTTTCTAGTAGTTGCCACGCTTGGCAACTGTTCAACTTGACAACAGGCTTTAATAATGTTTTAAAAAGAACCCTGCTGCCCATATCTCGAACATTAAATTCCCTTAGTCACCTCTTATAAAACCCACGAGAAAGGAAAAGGTGGTCCATTCTATGCCGAGACTAAGACGATTTTTGTCTTAATTAATTTGGGAAAATAATATTACACCTAGCACTTACTAAAGGTAATTTTAATAAAATTATTTTTACTCACTTTTGCTCAAATGATAAACAGGCGATTCTGGCATGAAGAAGAAGATGATATCGAAGATGGCCACGATTGCAACACCAATGTAAGCGATTGCTGAATAGGAAATAAATGGCCCAATACTGTATACCAGAAGGAAACCAATGGTAATGAACGCTTGGAGAAAGGAACCGAGCGCGCCGCGCACTTCATCCTGGAACACGGAGACATTTTTTTATCGGTCAAGTGATAGATGTAAAAATTATCGTAATTATAAGAATAGTAATATTATTGTGGAATACGGAAACATTTATTTATTAATCGAGTGATGTGGCAAGTGTCATAATTACTTAAAATATTAATAAATTGAATGTTTGTGGAAAAGCCAATCCAATGTGGCAGAGTCATTTCTGCCACATTGGATGATGGCATGTTTGTTATATTCACAAAGACAACAAGTGGAATGCTAACTACTGCATTAAAGATTAACTAAATTTCTGCCAAAGATAGAAATATTCTTTATTGCAAGTATAGTGATAAAAACATTTAATTTTAAACGTAATGTATAAAGTCGAGCTTATCTTTAATGAGAGATTTCTTCCAGCAAGCCTTTTCATATGAATTAAATTGTTATTACAACGAAAAATAAATAAATATTATCTGTACGGAGAAATATATTTTAACTGAATTAATTTTTTTGGTGGAATGAGAACTAAATTTCTGCCAAGAAGCTGTGCTCATCTGCATGACTTGTTCGTTTGATGAGATAGGGTCCTAAAGGTACCTACTTGGTACGGGAGTATAATACTTTGCCATTCTAGAAGATTAAGGTACTCCTTAATTTTCTAGAATGGTAAATTATTTGGTACGGGCATAACACCTTAGTTATGAAGAATGCTAAAGGCTTGAGGACGAGATCTGGATAGTGCATTCTGTGGTGTTCATAATACAGATGTCTGCAGATGACGGTAATAATTTTCCATTAAATGAACTGTGAGATTGTTTCTTACTACAAATTGTAAGGTAAGTAACTATGTTTTTTTAAAAAAAAAAACCAAACCCGTGCCAGTCCAGAAAATTCACATCCTAAATTGGTCCGGCCCGGAAATCGAATCGAAAGGTCATCAATATGCCAGATCATAATGCCAGAGAAATTGTATATAAAGTCTCACCGTAGCAATTTCAGCGCAGTACATAGGCGATATAGTGAACAGCATGCCAACAGCTATACCCCAAAATATCCTGCCTGCGTAGATTAAGCCTACATTAGTGGCTATAGCGACCAAGAGCCATCCTATGAACAGTGGAACTGAAGAGACAATCAAACCCCACTTGCGGCCTATTTTGGAAGCTGCTAACCCACCGATGAATGGACCTGGTAAAAAATATTAGTTCATATAGGTATTTATTATTATTATTTTAATCGTTAACTGTCCACTGCTGGACATAAACCTGCTCCATAAGGGAAGTTTTGCCAGTGATTTTTAGATGTTTTAAGAGGGTCGTTGCTGCCTATCCCTCGCTCTCCATTACTCGCCTGTTACGACACCCATGGCAAAGGAAGGAGTAGCCCATTCTATGCCGGGACACACACGGTGACCATATAGTTATAGATATGTAGCAATAATAACAGGTATATTTTGCTCTGCAAAAAGAGACATCAGTCGTTAGCACATATGCACCAATTAGCAACGAAACATTTCATAAACACATTACATATAATTTAGAATGGGAAAATGCGTGATTGTATGTAAGTATTGATTTTTCTTCGCAACAAGGAGTTTTTTGCTCCATCGAGAAATTGGCTGATTCAATGGTCATAAAATTTATATGGGATCAACTCAGGACTAAACTGTATTGATTGATTTTGGAAGTCGTTTAAAAATATTGGTATTTTCGAATTATGCCCTGAAAAACAAGGCTGAATCATAAAGTGTGCATTTTTGGTACTGAAGAAACCTTTTTGCAGCCTTTGTCGTTTTTATATATTCGATAGGGATCGCGTGAGAGATGCCGTGTGTGTAGTAAAGGCTTCTGTAAATTCGGTGTCCACTCTGTAGTGCTGATCTTGCTTGTAGAACGGACTTGTTTTCATCAGGTACGATGTTGCTATGTTTGCTATTCCAAATTATATTAGAAAGTCACAGTACAAGACTCATACATACCGATGATAGCACCAATGTTGAGTAGTGACCCGATCCAGGCTTCCTCATTGCTGGTGATCGGTCTGTCAAGAGGAGAGTCTGTTACATTCTGCAACTTGAGGTTCACAGGGGACGTCCATCCCATTGAGAATCCCGTGGCCGTGATCGCGATGTTCGCTGTTGAATACAACCGGAGATATTATATTTTTGATCACAGAAAATGTATTCAATAGGTTTTGTTTTTATCACTGTTTTACACTTAGTTTTGTAACTCGAAGTTGTCTTCGAGCCGCAACAAATCTCGAGTGAGAGGTTTCGTAGTCGATTTCGTAGATATATTGTTGGTTATTTTTTTTATTTTTTCGTGTCAAATCAACCGTTATGTGTCCACTTATGAACATAGGCCTTTACCATAGATTGCCATAAGAAACGGTCCTAAGCAAATAAATTTTTCGAGCAAATAAATGAATATATATATATAATATTTTTTATTTTATCGCCATAAAAAAAAGCTTCTTCCCACTGTAGAGAAGCATGCAAGCAAGCAAGCTAGACATCTTAGAATTAAAATAATATAATATTGCAGAAAAATGAGGATATAAAGGAGTTGATGAAAGTCGAAATCATGGAACATGTTTATATATTTTATATATATTCGGCATTCGGTATTGATTTTTACTAGACTGACCTCAGTCCGGATTCATTAGCAGAATACGAATCCTTATAACTTCGATTGCACCTGTTTATTACAAGACAGTATGATGAGCAGACCATTAATGTATCACTGTATTATGTCCGCTCTATATACAATTTGTTAAAGTAAAATAAATAAATATATAAATGAATATTTATTTGCAGTCATAAAAACAATTAAGTCAGTTATGTACATATTATTTTGAATAAAACCGTTTAGGTGTAAGTTGAACTCACACGCCAATGGTTCCGCACAGAAATATGTAAATGTGAAATAAAATGTTCTTTATTGCATTTTTATGTAAAATAGACAGATAATAAGTATTGTTATTGATACTATAATCCCTATTTTCTTATTTTGTGTCATAATTGTAGTTTAAAACTGGACAATATAACTAAGTGTTTGTTTTAAGGTTTTTTGATAATTTGTCGAAAACAACGATAGTTAATAAATTTGTATTATTTTTTTCTGTAATATTAATATATACTTTTATGTAATTATTTCACATTTATTGTTTCACAACGGATGAACTTTTCTCAGATTTTTGATCATTACGTAAAGAACTAAGCAGCATTTGAATAAAAAAATAGGTCTACTTTGAAATGTTTAGTACCCTTTTTGAACTACTTTCTTACGCAACCCTAAAAATAGGGACCTTAGTAACATTCAATTTGTCAACGTAAAACGTTCCACGTCGATATTTACTAACTTGTGTCAATGTTATGACCATAAAGATAGTTTATCTGGTAGTAAGTAACGTATTATAAACACGGTGACAGGAGACAGACAGCATGTACCGCATTATTTATATAACATAAAATTAGATAATAAAAATGCTATCTAAAATAATATTAGTTAGGTAAAGATATTATCTGTGGTACAGGTAAAATTGTATAGTCAAATATAATTTTACATATAGGTACTTATAGATAACTATTTTTAAAAATAAACACCGGAGTGTATGTAATAATATGCACTCTATTAATTATCACGAAAATCTTCAATATGGTCAATATTGAAGATTTTCGATTTCTTCTAATAAAAGGACTTATTACCTATTTAAGCTTGTATACGAACAGGACACAGTAACGTCTAATCAACAATTGCAAATAATCGTAAAGACCAAGTTCTATTGTAAAATAGTTTTCTGTTAATTTCGTATTATTTGTTTAGAATTTGATTAGGATCTTTAGATCCTAAATTAAAAAAAAAAAAAGATCTAGGATTTAACCTTAGCATAGCAACTCCTATGTGTTGAGGATTATGATTTTCTAATGCCAATATAAAACTATAAATTAGAATAGCATTAGTAATAATTAGCATTTCTATGTCATTCATTTCATTTATATAGTATTCTGTGTCTACTATTGTAATGTACAATGTCTTTTGATATATATTGGACATATATTAAAAATGCTTTTAAATAGCATCAACACAATTATAGAAGATGGTTTTAAATTGATACACATTTTGGAATTGACCAGTATTGAAGCTGACTGCTCCTGCTATGTAGTGACTACTGTAATTTATAATACATCTTGGACATTACGTCCTAATGAGTAAATATTATTCGTAGATATGATTACTTAATTATAATTATGTAAGTGATAATAAACTCATAAAAAATATAGATAATGACCCAAATGTATCCACGTTCATTTCGCTGCGATTACATTACTGCGTGGCAATTCGATGATAAATTTATATGTTGAGTATGATTGGTAAATCTGAATATTGCTCACACTGTAATAATGATCTATTTAATTTGTTTTCTAATGGCTAGTTTGTGCATACCTAATTGTAAAAACGTTTAAACATTGTTGTAAATAGTGTAAACCTATAAATACTTTGAGTGCATATAAAATATATGTAGTATGTTGGTGATAATTTTAAACATAGATTAAGTACACAAATAGAATTTCTATAATAAACTTAACATGGAATCTCTCTGTTAGGTAAGTATAAAGATCCATGGGGATGGCTCGATACTTTTATCTCTTATCCTTCTCCTACTTCGTTTTGAATATCTTAGTTTTGACCACAGATGTCCTGAAAAGGGGCTCAACCTAAATTCCCAATACTGCTCTTGATTTTATAACTATTAAGAAGCATGTTATCTTTAAAGAAACTGGAATTGTTATATTAATTGTAAATAACTGTACTTACTTCCATTTGTATGTCCAAGGTTCATAAAATTACCTCGTTTTATGATAGTTAAAATTTCTGCCATTCCGTACTGATTCGTGTAATTAAGTACTTTCGTACCAATTTTTCTTACACGGAGTAGATTTGTAAATATTTTTTAAATTATTTAAAATGTGATATACGAGTAAGTGAACACCATCAGCAGCAATGCAAATAAAATTAAGGCAGTATGTTATCCTAGTTACCCAACCCGGTGCCGCCGACGAAGTCGCGGGTAAAAGTTATGTCAAAATAATTACAGTAATATAAACAGTATATATGTTTAATTCGTAACTTACTGCAAAGGATTGTTAGTAATGCGAACTACCAGAGAGTTAAAAAATAAAACTAATCTTATTAATATTATAAAATTGTGATTAACAATGTCTGTTATGGGAGATATTTAAAAAATAAATATGAAGGGCCTTAATATTTATAATTTAGAAATTTTGTCTCTATGTCTGTATATTTGTTCCGACATCATGTAAAAACTATTGTACCAAATTGGATGCGGTTTTCACAGTTGTGTTCCTGAAGATCTAAGTTAAAATGTAGTGTAGTAATATTTTATCATGTTATGTCATCTTAAAGTGGATTATTTCATTGGTTTTCCTATTTCTGAAATGCAGGCGTAGGAAGTAGGAGGCCAAAAGCTAGTTTCAAAATAAACATATTTCTTAAAATATGACGGATGTGTGTTTTATTTGAGCTCCGAATCCAGTCCGCTTATTTTTCTTAGAGAAATGTAAATGCATAAAGACAATGGTCATTGAAAATGTTAAGGCGTATTCACATATAATCTAGCATTTTTATACGAAAATGTCTTACACGAAGTCCCCTATAGAACAGTACGTTTGTAAACATTTTTTACTTGACTTAAAATATGATATTATTCAATAACATCGGCAACAGTGCGAATAAAATTAAGGAAGTGACGATAACAAGACCCTTGTGAACAAGTAGATAATAGGTCTATTGTGATCTTGCCAGTAGTATTATCTGTGGAGACATATTCGTTCGAGTTTAAAATGGATACATTTCAACATCATATACCTAATGTATGTGCGGATTTAAAAAGTAGGAAAACCATAGACCATTTATAAATAGTGGATCAAAGTAAAACATACATCAATTTTTAAGTTGGATCTTCAGGAATATAACAGCGAAAACTATATCTAATTTGGAGCAATGATACAGACACAAAATTTCAAAAAAATATTGTTTGACTTATATTGCTCTTATTAATACTCCTCATATAATATAATCTAGTTCTAATTTTATAATATTATTAAAATGATCAATGCACCTTTTCCAAAGCAATGAAGAAAGAGATGTTGTGATGAGAATGTTTGGATAAAAATATAACTGTATTGGAAAAACACAAGACTGGTATCAATAATGAAGCTGCTCTGCAGCACTTACGAGAACAGTAGGTACGTATTATGCGCTATCTCCATTTTCTTTAAATGCACCTATTATCTAAGTAACGTCTGTGTTAAACTTCAGTTAGTAGTTTATAAGAATCTTACTGAAGAGCATAAGATTCGTTCAATTTTGTCACGCATATTGCAACTTCAAAAAAGTTAATTTTCACGAAGAGTCTTGCTGAGTAACCTTAATAACAAATGTCTTAACTCCCGATGATAACGTATGATATTCGCTTAGAAAGAGGTATATATTGCAAAAGCTGTAAAGCCGGAAGTGTTTATATTTGTGTTGTGTTTATATAGCATTGTAAAAACAAACCTCTTGTCCCTGTAGATATAGATATGATTAGCAGTTCAGTTCATAGTTCCTTCGTGAACTATGAATACTACGTATTTATTATTTTTGATAAAAAAATAGATATGGAGCTGCTGTTCGCGGTTGACAAAAACGACTACAAAAATCTAAAGCAGTGTTTTTCAACCTTTTTCATGACATGGTGTCCCCTAGTACGAACAAATATTTCGCGACTGCCGAACCTTTGCTTTTTTTTCATGTATTTTATAATGAAAAAAAGATCAAGATTTCTTTATGATGATAAAAGAAAAAACGTCTCAACTCAAATAATATAAAAAAAAATAATTGTATTACATCAAGAAAAAAAAATCTTGAATCATTGAATATTGAAGTTAATATTGCTCACTTGTATTATTTTTGCGAAGCAATATACACACGTGTAATGCTCATGCAAAACTTTTTTAAATATACTAATTTATCTATAAGTAAATCACTAAATTTTACGCAGTTAGATATTTTTTTCTGTGATGTTAAGCACGATAGTAGAGATAAATTAATTATATAGTACCTATATATAATTATATTGATTAAATTTAAATAAGTAGGAATATCGCGAATAGAATACTATTACAAGACACATTTTTAAGTAATTTATTTTATTTTCAACCGTCTTTATAAAGAAGAAAATTCTCAATTCGGTTATTTTTTTATATTTTTTATATATCGTAACTTCATCAGTAATAAACCGATTTAGAAAATTATCTTTTTATACGAAAGAATATACTTGTAGATTGTTTTATTGAAATTTCATTAAAATAGGTTTAATAATATAAATGGATAATCAAAATAGTTGGTTTTGGTACAATTGAAGTCTTTTCTTTTGTGAAACACAATCTTAAATTATGTAATTGATAGGTATTTGTATAAGTAAGCATTTACTCTCTAAATTATTTATAAGTCTCATCCTATAATGTGAATGTTTAGGGTAGGTAAAGAGGTTTCTTCAGGGTCGGCAACGCACGCGTAATACTAATGTAAAGAAGTGTTAAATGAAAAATAAATATATATATCAAAATATTGTCCGCTGTTTATAAAAACGCCACATCAAACTTTAATAGAAATTTACATCAATAAATAAATAATTGTACTTAAAAAAATTAAGTACTATCGTCAAAGTGTATATAAGCATTATAATTATTTTGAAAAGACCATCGTTTATAACGTGTATTATTCAGCGCGCTGTTTGTTGTGGAAATAATCGGTCATTTCCACTTTTGTCATAACGAGCTGCTTCGGCATTGAACTTCACCCATCAAGAGAGTCATCATTCGATTGTACTACATTGCAAGTTACGTACCTACATAGCGTTGTTACTATGACCCATAGAATAAGGATCGAACCTTCTACAATTCTTTAGATACACTTGATAGTCACATTCACTTTCGAATTTAAATTATTTCTTTGGTCGAATGTCAATGTGTTCGGGGAATTTTATGTTTTTAGATTTGTTATTTCCTAGTTGTTGATACTTCACTTTTTAAATAACTTCAAACACTATGAGAATCTCGATTCAGTTGTATTTATTATTTTTGTTACCTCATAACTCTGTCAATAGTAAACTGATTTGAAAAATTCTTTTTGATAAAATTACTAATAATTAATAGCTTACTTATTTGTTCTATAGAAATTTTATCAAAATCGGTTCAGTAAGTAGTTTTTAAATCAAAATAACTGGTTTTGCTATAACTGAAATAGTTTTTTTTTTCTGTGGAACCCAATTTAAATATTCGTTCTCTTTTTTTCATCGTCAACGTACACCATAATTAAGATTGTGTTTCACAAAAAAAAAGACTTAAATTGGGCAAAATTAGTATTATTATTTTAAAACTAAACTATAAAACCCGTTCTGATAAAAGTATATCCTGTCAAATAAAAAAAAAATTGCAAGTAGATTTGCAACGGACGAAATGACGAGTTAACAAACATATCTCTGAAATAAATTTTTATACAGACAATTATTTTCTACACTTGGCCATAGATAATAAAATTTAACATATATTTTGTGGGTTTTTTTTAACGGATAATAATGGAATGACAACCCCGCCCGCGCGGGGGGAAGGGATCGTTAGTAATGCGGGCTACCAGTCCCATTGCTAGCAATAGCTCCACGCGGTTTCTCCTGGAAACCATCGTGCTGAGTGCCAGGTGTATTCATCGCGATGGGCTGACTGACCTGCTTTTTTCATTATTCACCTATCATCCCTCACTGGTGCCCCACCAGCGTATACCGTTAGCGCATACGGGGATATCACTCCATTCATCATCCATTAAAAAAAAAACCCCGCCCGCGCCATTCGTGTACACTGGCTAACTGTATGGTAACTCCGCCTGCGCTAACGGGATACGCTGAAACTGGCTAACTGTAATGGTTGGAGTGGAGTAAGGATGAGAGTAGGTCAGTTAGCCCATTGTAACGGATTTATCAAAAATTAACCACGATGGTTTCCAAAGGGGCATGGAGGACGACATATGACGTATAATATAAGTAATGGGGCCGCTAGTCCCCGTTACTAGAGGGATACTTTGTACAAAAGTCGATTGCTTGGGTACCTCTGTCCCATTCGTGTTTCAACCGTGAAGTAGTTGTGTTTGCACAGCTGTGTTTCGGTTTGAAGGGTGGGATATAGCGTGAATTTACTGGGTACAGAGGAATAACACCTGAGTCCTCAGGAATAGCAACGCATGGGAGGTATCATGGGCGAAACAGTATACTCTGTTATATCCATGGTACTGCTCATGTCTATAGGCGACGGTTACCACTTTCCATCAGGTGGGCCGTCAACTTGTTTGCCATTCTAAGTTGAATAAAAAAAAGTACTGAATGACGTTTTCGAGAATTGGTTTTAAGTAATAGTAAATTTATATGAGTACATTTGAGTTTGACTCGGTAATAAATACTTATATAAGATTTTGATATATGTACACAATGGTTAGATAATATAAAAATAAGTGCTATATAAATTTCTAAATTAAATAATATCACTATTTGAGTATGATAAAGTATAATTAGTTACATTTTATCTTCAATTTGCTAAACGTAAAGAATCAAAATGTTCATTGCAACAATAAATGAATTATGAAAGAATAATACGTTATAAAAGTATTTCTATGAATATCAGTTGAAATCCTCCTAATATTCTGTATATAAAAGTTTGGAAACATATTTCGACTTATTTAAACTTTATTAGTTGTATGGATTTTGTAAATAAATGGAATCAATTTTCATCTAGAATAAAAATTTTTGGACTAAAGTCGCGGATTACAATTACAGTTCATAGTCAATATGAAACAGTATATTCCACTTAGGGCGAGAGTTATTGTTAGCAAAGGAGACGTTAATCTCTATTGCTAACAATATATTCAATCAGGTCGACCTCCACGCGGTCCTCCAAGAAATGATCGTGATTAATTCTCGTTGAATTCGTCAAAATAGGCTAACTGACTTAGTTTCAACCTCACATATCCACTCACTAGTACCCTGTGAGCGTATACCGATAGCGCAGGCGGAATTACCATTCCATAATCATCCATTAAAAAAAAGTATGTTTAATAAGTTTTTTTTTACTAATATACTAATATATAAAGCGAGTGTTAGTTTGTTTAAAACCGCTAATCTCTGGGACTATGAGTCGGATTTGAAAAACTCTTTTTGCATTTGACAGCTCATTTTCACATCACAATACAATCATGGGAGAAACTGCGGACTAAAATTAGTAAACTTATAAACTGGTATTCAAAAACATTATTATATATGTAGGTATATAAAGATATCAAAATAATAATATCTACTATCATGGTAATTGACATATCTATTACCAACAGTATCAGTTAATCATAACTGAGTTAAAATTTGTTGATTAATATTATAACACAAATATAATATTTCCATATCATCAACCTACATTACACAGTGTACCTTGATTTTTACACATTTATGTCATGGTGTTCTTAAATTTATAATTAGATTAGACGAGTATAAAGATAAACGCCGTTTATATACCAATTATGTTATTTTGGAATGCGACTAGAAGGGGATGAAAAAAATACAAAAGTCTCCTAAACAATGAAATCTCATTGTAGAAGTTAGAAATTACGTTCACGGTAATTATTTAAAACTTTAAAAACAAATTATTTAAAATAAAAAAATGAAAAGTTTTCTTTTTGAGTTGAAAATTTTTGCATTGAATTGAATCCATTTCAAAATCAACATTAATTATGACAAATACACATTGAGGAAGGACACCAAAAAGCGGAATAACCGAATAAATAAATACAAGAATAAAAGGGATAAATGGAAAAATATTCAAAGTCCCTTAGGAAATATACTCAGAAGGATACAGGAAATTTTTAATATTATAAATTCTTGGAAAATACCATATATTATAAAACTGGAAATAAGTATTTAAGACTCACTGAATTATTATCACATGACGCAAACTTACAATTGTACCGTACTTATTTGTATCGGTTTATAGCTAATATATGTCATTTAAATAGTTGCAACTGTGCAAACAAGTTACATGAATAATAATAATGTTATATTCATGTAATGTTATATCAATATTAAATCTGCGTTTATTCACCATATAAAATAACGAGAACTTAATTGTGGTATTTATTGATGTACAATTTTACAAGTAGGCACTAATTATTTTTTAGATAATTCCTTATACTTGTTCTGATAGATAATAATAGCTTTGAGAGTGTCTGAATTATCTCTCTTCGGCAGAAACAAACAATTTTCCATGTTTCTGAATAATTTATCAAAAAGTCTACTGATAGGACATCGTTTCGTTAATTTCGGAATATTATTCTTATTTACATATCACAGAATTTATAATATAAGCAAAAAAAGAAAAGAATGTTTTTCATATTTCTTTGATTAACATTTTAATTTCCTATCATCATTCTGTCAAATTGAATCTTCGGTATATGAACCGTCTTAAATAGTACCTATCAATCTCTATCATTGTACATGATTTTATTTAATTGTTAATTTACTTCACCTACATATTTTTAATTATATAACTATTTTGCCATATCTTTGCAGAATCTGGACTGGTTTTGATATATTTTTTTGCAATCAGTAGAGTTTATTATATATATTTTTTACGAAACAAAATTTTAAACATCCTATCCTCTTTATTTAATTAAAAATATGGAGGACGATAACGGAACATTAGATTAGTATATACTGTTACTGAGTTAAAATTCAAAATTTTGTGTTTTATGTAAATATAATAGATAACCTTATATCATTTTCGACCATTTTGGGGCCTGCGAATTCTATTAAATTTATAGTTCCAGTTATAGTCGTAGCTATAGAAAATAATCTTTGATAAATATTAATTAAACGTCTGTGATAATAATTATTAATTAGTAGATAAATATAATTATATCTATTGAGATTTCGAAAAGAGCTGACATTGAAATGAAATTGAATGAGTATCTATATTACTTTTCTACATAATTTGTTAATAATAAAAAAAAACCCAATTTTTTGTAGTGTACCTTGTACCTGTAGTAAGTATATCTATTAATAAGTGCTACATTTTCTGTAACTTATGTTAATTTATGTTATACGTACCTATTGCAATTTAAAATAATCTATTATTGAGTTTTTGTCGCGAAAAATAGCTACAAGGTCTATAAATAAAGGAAACTAGTCATTTAAAATAAAATAAACTTTTGTTTGTTGATATATATTCGTAACAAGCATAATTACGAAAAAAATGCTGAACATAATTCAAAGAAAATTACTATGTTTTTGCAAATAAAGTTTATTTAGATTACATAGGGATAGTGAGTAAATTATTTATTTAATAAACCCAATAGGTAAGTACTTAATTTAAATATATATTTAAATTTATCACTTATACAGGTTTAATTTAGTTATAAAACTGTAAAAAATAACTATACCAAATTGGTTCTATTAAAAAAATATATTCAAAATATATTTAATTTTAATTTTAAAAATTTAAATATATTTAAGTTATATTAAAAAAATGTGCTATCACAATATTCTTAATATAAATTTATTATACCTAATAACAAAGCATTTCACTACGTCGGATCTCTACTTACTAATAGGTATATAATAGTGTAATGTACTCGTAAGTCACATTTTAAGAGAATAAGAAGTGGTAGGTTGGGGACGTACTGATCTGTTACCCTGTCAAATGGATTGCTCAATGCTGGTTACATATAGGTAAGAGGCGGCCAAATCGTTACAAGTTGTTTACTGGGCAAAATTATTATTTTTGTTTAAATTTTAAATAAAAAAATGTTTACATTTTTTTTTTCTTAAATTTCATCCAAACATATAAATCTCATAAAACCGGTTTTTAGCCGGTTTTTCTTTTCAGAAACCGGTTTTGGGAACAAAACCAATATTTTTTTTCGTTCTCGATTTCGGTTAACCAAAAATTTTTTTTCCCGGTTTGATGCCCTGTGTATAATAATAAACATTAAAAATTAAAGTAGTTTTTTTTAATGTTATCCTATACAGTATATGTCATATTCTTCTGATGTAATTTGTCGAAGACTAAATTTATAGGTATATGTCATATTCAAAATTAAACCCTTCTGATCTGTCTCTGTATCCTGTACTGCTATATTCTTTCAAACTGAAACAGCAATGCAAATACAGCAGCTTGCTAAAAGAAACACGAACATTCTTCTGTTGTATTCGTGTTTACACCCTTGTGTGTACCAATACAAACAAGTGTTATGTAGTATTCGTCTATATTAATGCTAATTATCAAATAAATTGATTTTTAAATTTAAATCACCAAAATTGGTTCACACAGGTGTTTATATGCATCAAGTAACCGCAACCGAGAAATTCGAACATATCTATTGAAATGAGCATAATGTCATGAAAATAAGCTCATGTCCATCACTAACAACACAAACAACAAATTACCTACACTTTGAACACAGCTGACAAAAAATATTCGAATAATCGCGGCACTTAATATTGCACGATAAAAAAGTAATAAGTATTTTTTTTCGGCTAGTTGTCACGAGTATTTTTTATTTGTTTCACAGTATAGGAATCACATATAGTAAAGACATACCGACGCCGGCGATTATGTATTGCCGCCACAATTGTCCTCCCTCCATCCTATGCGTTTGTTGGTTGACTGACACATCAGTAGTCACTGGTTCGTAAGTGTAGTTCATATCAGCCATACTACGTCACGCAACGTCAGCTGATGATTAAAATGTTGATTTTAACGTTTTAGGACGTAGGGTAGCTTGGACGCTCTTCCGGGGTTTCGTCGGCTAATCTGCAATAAATTGTATTATCTTGAAGAAAACAGGAAAAACGCTTAGTAGTCAGGTTGAAATTGGTTCGAAATAAGATATAAAAGTTACGGGGGTCAAGATATACTATTTTTTGGACAAACTTTTTCATCAACGAAACTCTGTGCGAAAAATTGTGTTTCTGTAAAAAAAATATAGCCTCCTGAAAATCGCTATTGATCAACGTTTGATTTCAATACAGTAATAGTCTACAGTAGTAGACTTCCCTGTCAGTTTCCCTTTTATTCTACGTTTCTATAAGAGAGATTGAATAAGAGAGATAATATGCCATAACTTTGTTACTTAAAAATTTATATAGCATCAGTTTATTTTCAGATGTATGTTATATACTTATTTCTTATTCTTATGTTCTAATCTATTTTTTTTTTTAATATTGATAGATTAGTACGTGCACAAACCTTTTCGTTTTTAATCTATAATTAGGTTTTTAAAATCTGGATTGAAAACAATAACGAAAACTGTATAGAATATGATATAACATGAGGATTTTTTATGCAATTTAAGATGGGAAACGGGCTAATAGCCATTCTGATGGAAAATCGTACTCTTATAAATATGAATATCACAGAGTATACTGTCTCTTCTGTAGTATCCCTCATTCATGGCCACTCCTGAGGACTATGATGCTTTTTAAAAGTAACCCTTTGGTAAAAATTCCAATATATTAGACTTTTTTTCTGGTGTTTTGACGTCCGTTCAAGTTGAAATTCTACTATGAAAATAGGTGTAACAATCTAATAGAGAAAGAGTTTGTACAATAATTCGCCTGAGAACTTCTTGTTTTATACATGCTTTCGTTTTAGTCTAAGAGCTGTGTTTGCATGGCTGAGTTTTAGTTAGTTGGATAAAATGCATTTAAATCGCTGGGTACGGAAACATAAGGCTATTCCTTAGGAATAAATGTATGAGTGTCACTGTATATTCTATGACATGTATGGTTTCTGTTCATATCAATAGGTGAACGTTATTTTTTTACATTAGATATATCATCAGCTTGTGTATTATTCTAAGTCGTATAAAAACCCGAAAGAATTAGAAATGCGCCTAAAGAAACGCTTTGACAATCACTCAGCCCATGTTAGAACCTCATAATCGATAGAGAATTTAGTATGAAGATAGATGTCCAAATAATAGTTACATCACAGTATAAAGAATTACTTTCCGTGCTTATATTATAGACACATTTAAATAAATTGTAATTAGTTATGGAGATAAATTGTCGTGACCTACACATAGACGTACACTGAAGTCTATCTACACATCTGTTTATCTTTTAATATAGGAATGTTTTAAACAAGATAACAAGTTAGTATTTGATCGTGTCATACATTAAATAATTGTTATCTTAATTTTGAACGAATTAATTAATTATTATCTATTATCCTCGACATCTTAGCTATTCAGTAAATTTTATAATTTTTGTAATCATTTGATCAGAAAGTAAGATACTTAGATATGTATATAGGTATGTATGTATTATACATGTATGTATAGGTAAGCACGAAGTGAGAGCATGACAAATGTAAGTGATCGACATCAAATAAATTATCCGATAATTGGTAATCTAAATAAATTTTCCCAATGCCATTATGACAAAACTATTAAAAGGAAGTTGTTATCTTTTTTATATTTAGATGAACAATTGATGTTAAACAAGCGTTTATAGCGTACCTACGACCTATTGTATTTAGATGGTTCTACACATTCATAGTCAATTTTATGTGAAGTCATGCAACTTTTTAAATATAATAAATTGATACAAGTATTTTTATAAGCAATTAATATATAAATAATTACATAGTTTTTAATTACAATCCTTATCACACTTACTTTTATCATTTTTTTCTAATTAGAGCCATACGTAAATAAAGTACAATAAGTGTTTCATTGTAGTAATTATACATCAAGGAATTATTGCTTAATATTATAGGAAATATTTAAATCATTTTAATAATTTAAAAATTGAAATTAAATGTAAGAAAGTCGACGTTGATACGTTAATTTATGACAAATAGATTGTAACTATCCTATATCTAAGTCTGAGTGAGTTTATTATAATGATCCTCCCATACTAATTTGTTATTTATTTATTTCTTTTATTCTACTATAATTAATATAATAATAATTTCTATTTAAAAGTATCATTCTTGAAAATTTTAGTTCTACATTTATTCATCTCTAAATTTATTATTAAATAATTAAATGTACTTAAGAGAAATAATTTTCAGATGTACTCATTGACAAAGAGTTTGCATGAAAATAATATTATGTAGTATGAAGCAAAATTATAATACAATTAACAAAGACCAGATAACAATAGTCAATATATCTACCTAATAATAATAATAACACGACAAAAACAATAGTCAATCATTCAATAAAATTATTATTCATTAGACAATAAAAAAGGATAGATGAGGTTTTTGTTATGGGCATAGGTATCAGTGAATATAGAACTAACTAGTATTATTACATATCAGCTTTGATCGAGGGTAGAGACCTTCAATCAAGTATAATACTATCAGTTTTCCTTTGGTCTTGTATACTTAGATAACTTTTTTTTTTATACAATTTAGAATAACAAACAAGATGACAGCCCATCTGATGGAAAATGGTAACCGTCGCCTATAGACATGAGCAGTACCATGGACATAACAGAGTATATTGTTTCGCCCACGATACCCCCCATGCATTGCCATTCCTGAGGACTCAGGGGTTATTGCTCTGTACCCTGTAAATTCACGCCATATCCTACCCTTCAAACCGAAACACAGCTATGCAAACACAGATGCTTCATGGTTGAAACACGAATGGGACAGAGGTACCCAAGCAATCGACTTTTGTACAAAGTCTCCCTCTGGTGACTATTATCCTTCATTCGCTTTCAGGTTTCGGCGACTTTTCTCCCTTAAGGCGCATGCTCTACATGAAGATTATTTTTGAGACTAATATAAATTTAATTTTATATATTAAAGTTCGATACTCAAAATATAACTTGTGTTTGAAACTAATTTAAATATAATTTATTTTATAACTAATTGTTCGTTAAAAAATTATGCTGTCAATTTATATTTTTTTATAGTATTAACTTATTTATTTTGAATATTACTATCAGTTGTCTAGTACCCATAGTATAAACTCTGCTTAGTTCAGAACTAGATGGGGTTGTATGTTCAAGGGTATTTATTTATTTTATTTATTAGGTATTTAAGTGGAGGTGTCAACCGAGGTGTTTTTTTACTGGAAGTGGTTTCGTTAATCATTTAAAAACATAATTTATCCCAACACTATGACAAAGCAAAGAGACAGCACTCTATGAGATTTTAGTGGATAAGAAACATTTTTTATTTCTTTCAATATAGGTGCGAATCTAAAAATATCTGCGTCCTTGCTCATTTGCATACTATGGAAAACTAAACTAATAAGTATATATAGTATAAAGACGAAAGATTTGATTTTTTTTATAATGAATAAACCCTGAAAATACTTTAATTTTCTTTTATCTATAGAAAGATTACATTATTAGCTAGTAATAGGAGGAGCAATATTTTCAAAAGAACCATACAAAGCCAGAGCGGATTATTAATTAGTTATATTAATCCAGGATAGGAAATAAAGATTTCAAGCTGTCAATAACCGGACAAGGAACAAGGAAACGGGAATCCGGAAAAATCATTAGTCATATTTCTCCACATTTTCCTGTGCGCCAGCGTCTACCCTTGATCATGGATATGTGAGTAAAATTAATATCAATGAATATTATTAACAGTGTTTAATATGCTATTTAAGATTAAGCACATCCTTCCAGACGTGTGATATGTGTAATGCAATATAATGATTGTCACTAGATACTTGTTTCGACGCTCGCGCTGATCCATCAAGTTGTGTTGCATGGACATCTACGATGTGAATTAAAAATCGCTTAAACTCAATGTAAACGATTTTAAATTCAAAATTAATTAATACTCAAAATATAAAATCACTACCTTTACCCGCAACATCGTCCTCGTTATTGAAATTTGATTACTGACCGGAATAAAAACTAGGTACACCTAGGCTTCTTTACTTCCTATCTTCTATACTTTTCCATTCTATTGGTTAAACTATTAAGGCATTAAAATATAACAAACAAACAAAAACTCTTTTTCAACTTTATAATATTAAAATAGATTTATGATGATATATACGAGTATATTATTAAAGTTTTGTATAAGTTATTTACATATATAGGCATCATATGTAGGCAGACATTTTAGTTCAACATGTAATGACATCTGACCATGTGCAACTTTCCATTTTCACATTTTATCAGATCTTTTGCCACTCTATTATGATCAATTTACCTTAGCGTGCGCCTAATATAAATTTTTATAGCGACTCACGTTTTTCTCTTTAAAAAATTAGCTCTTGCAATGTGATAGTTGTCTGTTGCTTTATAAAATTGCTATAGAAATATTTGTAGGCGTCTCATCATTGTTAGTAATGTATGGATGTCAGGTCTGATATACAATGTTATATCATGGGTACTACCAAGATTACTTTCAGAGAAATGCATTTGCAACTATAGATTATTAACTAATAAAATACAAAATATTACAGTTTTTTTATAACACAGAGGGTAAATGAGCATGCGGCTCACCTGAGGCATTGCAGGTGTGCTGCCGGCCTTTTAAAAAGATATATGCTATTTTCTTGAATGTTATGGGTTAATGTAGTAAACAAATTTAGGCAGAAACCTAGGCACCTTTAGTTTTTATTAAAAGAGTAACTTAATAAAAAAAGTCGTGATCTTTTATACTTTATGTACTTTCTTTCCTGACAAGTACACTTCTTTGCCTTCGCCTGCCGATAACCACAAATACAATTTTTAGATATATGCACAACTGCAACTTCTGAATGTTTAATGCATGCATAATTTATACGTAACGTGTTCTGGATTCAAGAAATATTTTTTATAACATTACACAATTGTTTTTTATTACAAAAATAGATACAGAGTGTAAGGGACAGGTTGACAAAAATTAAAACAGTAAATTGTTTCCGGAAATTCTTTCCGGAATTTTTTTTTCTGTTTTTCTTTTTTCATTTATAATCGTGTAAAGTCTATGAAAATTATGTACGAAGAAGCGCTACTGAGTACACGTTATATGTATTACGCGTCGTGTAGATCGTAAAGTTTAAAAAATACATTGCGCGGCATTTAAACTAAGAAACGTTAACTATTTTGGTGCATTTCCGATAGGAAAATAATCTAGTTTAGTTTAGTTTGTGAATTTATAAAAAAAATATTTTGAAGTACCTAAATACTTCCAGAAGACCATTAGTAGTTATATGAGTTATTTTAAGCAATGCATTTTGTTAATAAGTATTCCAATTTTTTCAAAACTACAGATTTCACATACATCTAGTGAAGATATTCACAAATTTTGTTGGTAAAATACGAGTGTAACTGGGGCACAGATAATATAATTCTATATTGGGGGCAAGCTTACAGACATAAAAATTAAATTAGACTTATTACACGACGATTACCACTTTCTATCTATATTGTTACTATGTTTGTTATTCCACATGTAAAAAATATGTGTACATAATGAACAAGATAATGTGCCTATCAATTTTTGTATGATGATTACATATTTATTGTTTGATATGACATATTGATTATGTTTCGTAATTTAATAAGGCCTGGTTCATATATATATATATATATATATATATATATATATATATATATATATATATATATATATATATATATATATATATATATATATATATATGTAAGTGTTTATGTGATTATTTTAACAAAATTTGCCTACCTTTCAATACCTACTAGTGTTCATAATTTTAGATTATCGAAGTGAAGCAACGTTGCAATTATCTGTCAATTTTTAAAAAGAATTTAGTAATTTTCAATATTTCTGAGTGAATATTTAAAAAGTTCTGTATTAGCGAACTAAAACGGTATTCATGTAATAACATTCTTATTAAATTGTCACTATAAATGGATTTTAATGGTAAAAATTTATTTAAAAAATCCCTAAGTAAAATATGAAGTAGAGGGAAAATCTATTACCGTTTTAGTTAGCTAGAAAAAGCACTCTTTAAATAATTAATATAGAATTAATAGAATCGTTAAAATTCTCCTAATTTTTTTTTATTTGACAGATAATTGAAATCTTGCCGTATTTCGATAAGCAAAAGTATGAATGTTCTTAAGTTTTATGTATAGAGACTTTGTTCTATCTAATAATTTATTTAATTTTGTTTGTTATATATTTTTTGTTATATGTAAAATATTCAACGTATTTTGGTAAAATTGTTTATAATTACTTGCTCTTAACAGTAACGTGCTATTCTTGGTTTATGTACGTTATTATAAAGATGTAAAAAAAATCAAGATGATTGAATGCTTGTTAGACATTAGATAATATATATTATAAGCCGGATTTTTTAGATATATGGCTTTCTGAAAGAAATCTAAAAAGCAACACTCATTTAAATCTATGTTACCCACAAAAATTTCATTAATTACCCAGTAAATTTTCATTATAAATATGTCATGTGACATGACATGACCCAACAATGATTTAAGATTTTGGTCGACAAAGAAAAACAGTCATTTCAGTGGTAGCAAAACCAGTTATTTTAGTTTAAAAACTAAAGTACTATACCGATTTTGGTAACAATTCTATGAGACCAATCTGAAAGTACATATTTTTAAATAAAGAATTTGCCAAATCAGTTTATAAACGATGGAGTTCTAAAGTAATAAACATAAAAAAATGCAACCGAATTGAGACCTTCTTCCGTTTTTGAAGTCGCTTAAAATTAAAATAGTAGCTGCAGTATAAAAAAATATTGTCCACCTGTATACGTATCACGCAGAAACTAGTAGGTTTATTTAATAAAATATTCGTAGTAATAACTTTTTAAGGTCAATATTTAGCTGTTTTATCTTAGGAAAGCGAAGACTTTATTAACATTGCGTGGACAAGGCTTAAATATTTATTTAGATAATTAGCTAATAAACAGTTATTAAATTCCAATAAATGAACAAAAAAGATCAGCTATTTTTATTAATCCAATAACATCTTGACAGAGTGTTTTAATATAAATGCTTCGGCAAAATGGTAGATAGGTATAAAAATACATTAACCTTCTAATTGGTGATAAATATCACACAAATAATATGACGGCCATTTTATTAGATATTATAATTTCAGACAAGAGATTAAACATTTAAACACTCAGTATAAAAAACCGACGCGCGAGAGAAGTTTCTGATCGTTTTTTACCCTCGATAGGTACTATATCTAAGATTTATATTATCTGTTTTCAAATAACAATTTATTTTTATTTATATAATGTACGTATTAAATACATTATGCAAATTTACAAGTACTTTTTATTATAACAGTAATAGTTTTTTGCGAAATATTATTAAAAATAAAAACTTACATTTCCAATTTTATTCACTACTAAGCAACGGTTACACACTAAATGATATGATATCAGTTTGTGAGGAACATATTACACGTTGCTTTTGTCATATTTGATAAATTATAAATGATGATTAATTCATTATTATTGTAAGCAATAACACTTCGTAATCCGAGCATTATCCGCTGCTAAAACATTTTTTAATGGATGAAATGGGAAGGTAATCCCACTTGTGCTAGTGGCTTATGCAGGTCAGTTGGACCATCGTGATTTATTTACGAGGAGTGATAAGTATTATGGCACTACTTAAGTACTTGGCCTGGTTATTAGCAATGCGGCCCATTAATAATAATATTTCGCCAAAATGAGAGTTAAAACCAATTTTTTCCTGCATTACCGGTATCCGCTAAAGGGGTAGCAGTGAGGAATAATAGGATAGGATGCAAACAGGTCAGTTGGCCCATTGCGACACATTCATCAAGAAGTAACTTATAACGATAGTTTGTAAAAGGAACAGCATGGAAGTCGATCTGATAGGCTATATTATACCTACTACAGCTATATTGAATGTTAACAAAGGGGTAACGGGTAACAGCTTGGTTTCATAAGAGTGTATTGCTAGCAATGAGCCCTTTGTCAACAGGAATTAGCAAATATTACCTTCTCTCACAAAAATAATAAGAATTTATCCTTTGTGACCATGCAGTAATTTGCTGCAATGAAGGACTTTAAAGAAATGCAATTACCTGCTACTAGGAGATAGGTTTGCATGTTTGTATTTCTGTTTGAGGTGTTTTTTTTACGGATGATAATGGAATGGTAACCCCGCCTGCGCTATCGGAATACATCGGCGGGGCACCAGTGAAGGATGATAGGTGAGGATGAAGTAGGTCAGTTAGCCCATCGTGACGAATTTAACGAGAATTGTTCACGATGGTTTCTAGGGGGAACCACGTGGAGGTCGACCTAATACGGCATATTGCTAGCAATGGGGCTGTCAAACTCCATTGCTAACAATCCCTTTCCCCCCTGTTCGAGGTGTTAGGATATAGCAGTAAAATTACTGAATAGGTATGAAAAGGCTTGAAACCTTGAAAATAGCGATTCTTTTGGATGTATCTTTTGCAATAGGTACTCTCAAAATGGTCAGGTATATTCTACTGCATGCTTCAAATCTATTTCATTATTTTTTCATTTCCAGAGAGAGCCTTCGTACAAATGTCGTTTGCTTGGGCACCTGTGTTCTATTGTCTCTACCGTGAAGCAGTTGTGTTTGCATGGCTGTGTTTCGGCACAGATTAAGTTTCTGTTTGAAGGGTGGGATATGGCAGTGAATTTACAGAGTACAGAGGAATTTAGGAATAACACCTAGGTCCTCAGGAATGGCAACACATGGGGGTATCATGGGCGAAACAGTATACTCTGTTACGTCAATGGTACTGCTCATGTCTACAGGCGTCGGTTACCACCAGGTGGGTCGTCAGCTAACAAGCTGACGACCCATTTGACACACATTTGACGACACATTGACACATTGCCATTCTAACTTGCACAAAAAAAAATTCATCGTTTCTTTCTTGCTTGAAAAAATGCAATATATGGCCTTTCATATTTTTACATGACGCTTGAATGGATAAGAAATTAAATACAAATAATTAAGTATCTCACCGTATTGTAGGCTCCGTAACTCAATATTACAGGGCCGCGAGTAATCACTGACTTACTAGTAAATTCCCACCTGTTCATAATGTTGGAAATATTAATGCGTGAATAATTAATTAAAACAGGGTTCAGTAGTTGTTAGTGTGCGTACATATAATATATGTTATACACAGCTGCTGTATCGAGTTTGTTGGATGATCAAAAAAAAATACAATTTTTAAAGCTCTTTATGATGATAATTATTTATAATAGAATTTTGTTACGTTTAAATATGTTGCCAAGTTATTGACCAACGAAGTAGTCAAGGAGATAGACGTTGTCGAACGAATAATGTTTCAAGAACCCTAAAAAAGTAATTGATAATTGCTTCATAAATACATGCAGCTGTTTATGTAATAAATATTGTTGCGAGAACAATAATAGTGATTTAATCATGCTTATTATTTTTTTTTATAATAGAAATCTATTTATTTATAAACATTTTATAATACTGATAAAGTACATAAACGGGGAAAATATTTGAAGCAGTTAGAATACAATAGACAGCCTTTATTCTTTCAGACAACTTTTGGAGAAGAAGTAATGAAACGAAAAAAAAAATAAAGGAAGAGACGCTGATAAGAAATAAGGAAAGAAATAAAAAATAGTAATACATAAAAATTTAATTAATTTATTTAAATTTAATTACGTCACGAAGCATATAGGTAGACATGAAAAGATATAAAATACATGCTTGAAATAAAGATGTTTGTTATTTAATCACGCTTAAACGGCTGAACGGATTTGAATGGAATTGGTAGGTTATATCCTAACATATCATGGAATATTTTATATATTATATTAATTTACACGTACAAGTCCGCGAAGAATAGCTATATATATGTATAATATCTTTAATCAATCTTTATAACTGAATTAAATTTATTTAACTACATGTGGTCCATATACAAATATATACCATGTATCAATACTTATATTATGTGGGGGAAAGGGATTGTTAGTAATGGAGACTGAGAATCCCATTGCTAGCAATATACCCAACCAGGTCGACCTCCTCGCGGTTCTCCCTGGAAACTATCATGGTGAATTCCTGATGAATTCATCATGATGGCCTAACTGACCTGTTTTCATTCTCATCTATCACCCTTCACTGGTGCTCCGCCAGCGTACCCCGTTAGCGCAGGCGGGGTTACCATACCATTTTCACCCATAAAAAAAAAATATGATGAATATGTTGAATAGTACCTTATCTCGCAGTAAATTTTATTATTAGGTATTATCTGAAGGGCTTTTCAACAATTTCATTTTCGTACAAAAATATCTTATGTATAAAGAGATTTTGAGAAGATAGATCAATAATCGAGGTATGGAAACAACATTTTCATCTAATCCTACTAAGGAACTAGTATTGTGATTATTTCATTGATATATAGGTACATCCAATCACAACAGGGTTGCTTAACTAGGTCGATCGCCACACGATCACCCCTAGAAACTATCGTGCTTAATTCCTGATGAATATAATATTTTATAATAGTCATGATATAGTTCAATTTCATTATTACATAATTCTTCATTAGTATCTCGCCAGCGTAAATAAAGATTACAAACGGGGCTAATATTCCAAGATTAGGCTCTGAAAAAAATAAAGATGCAAAGTCAGTCGTAATGAAATTAACGTTGACTAGTTATTTTATATCCTATATTTAAGAATACATAAAAAACTGAATTTATAAAGCAGTTATTTGCAACAAAAACTAACAGCTATTCCAATGATAATAGTTGTAAGTGACGTGAATACTAAAGATTCTGTAGTCATTTAGTAATATCGATTAAGGGATTGTTAGGGTGTCCATTTTATGAAAAAATATTCCATTCAATGTGATTTCTGTAGCCGGTTATTTTGTACGACTTGTTACGGCAATGAAGTTACGAACTCATTTGGTGGGAAGTAATAACCTTTATATATATGTAATGCCTAGACATGAAAAGCGCCATGGACATGACCGAATATGTTATTATTCTGTTTTAAATGTATAATATAAAATTTCAATTTTAAAATTGCCCAGTTTAAAACTTTCGTAAAAAATACGAGTAGTAACAAATCGTCAATATTCCGATGAAGTGATTGTGATAATTTTGAACGTGTGCATATCAAATCATGATACAAGTCGATGACAGAGCAGTAACATGATTTGATAAAGTCATTAATTTAAAACGTGATCACTGAAATAAGTTTGTGAATTCCTACCTGAACTACACCGTAACATTGTGGGAATGGCTTTCGTGTATCATATCCCAGTCATCGTCTGCATAACATCGGATCTTTCAAACGTAGCGTGAAAAAGCACTTAGTAAACCGGCAGAGTGCAGACCACCGTTGAGAATAAAACATTTTGGTTGATCGCATTCATGAAGCACATTGTCCCTATCTACTAGCAAAACTCCCCTTCTGGAAAAAGTTTATGTTCAGCAGTAGACAGTTAAGGGTTGATCAAATAAAAGCAAACAAAAAATACGTTGATTATGGATAATGTAAAACTGTGTGCCTTTGGTTCGGTTGTAATAAGGAAAGTTGAAGAATCTCATTTTAAATGTACGTAATAACAATACATAATAATTGGCTTAGAACAGTTCCACACCCAGTCATCTTCTTGATGATAAAAGATGACTGGGTGAATAGTTTTGTAATTAATAATAATAATAAAAGATTTATTACACATAAAAATATACAGTCATGGGCTTACAGAAATTTCAAAGTGAATTATATGTGTATAAAATGTAGCATTAAGCCCAGAGCACATTAGTGTCTAAACTAGGCCTAGCCTGTATCTTAGACACCAATACCTTCAATTAGATACATATTTTTATTTATGATTATATATGACTTGTTGATATAATAACAACTATGCCTATTGATGTAAATTAAGAACAGTGGGAATGTAGAAGTAGTCCCAAATAAAAACTCTAGGATAAAACAAACAGTAAGGATATTTAAGTTCTGTGTTTTCAAGACATAGTTTAAAATTAGAACATTAAATTACACTTATACTCACTAAATTGGGAATAAGTCACCAGAAGGAAACCGTATGAAAGGCATCTGCTTAAGATGCTTACCTCTCTCGTAGTTGTATTTCTACTGCCATGCAACTGTACTTGGGTTATTGTTATGTTTCAGTTTGAAGAAGAAGTTGGTAATTTAATTATACAATGCAAAGACATAATAACTTAGTTATGAGGAATAACATAGGTGGCACAGTGCAGTCTGTGATAGTGGTGCTTTTTATAGGCCACAATTGTCACATTCTATTAAATGGCCGTTAGCATTAAGAACTGACAAATATTTCTATTAAAAGATAACAATTTTAAAAAGGAAAATTACGAATGCTCTCGTGATCCAGTAACCACCGGATAAGATCTAGCGATTAGATATCGCAAGGATCCACTTCTTTGTTACTAATCCAAGGAAATGTTTTGATTGTGTAAATAAAATCTCAGATAGCCCCAGTCAGCAAGGAATGATTACGATCTAAATTACGATAGCCTTGGGAAAATATAACACGATTATAAATCATGATCAATTGTAAGTCTGTATACACATTATCTATGAATACCAAACTGGCCATATAAAATGAATTTGATTTTTTAAATAAAAATGAATTACATTCCAAAGAGAATACTGTCATTATGCAAGCGACTTGTTATTTTTTGTAACAATTATTTGATATAGGTTTTGTATTTCTATCATGTACGGAAAGTACGAGAGCCTTAAATTATTCCGTTGTTACAGAGAATCCAATCTTTGACATGGCGTGCACCACAAAATGCAGTCCAAAATTAAAAATTGAGGAAGAAATTGCAATAACAGAAGCTCACCTACCAGGTTCTAATTTGGAATCCAAATTCGATGAATTAAAATATGAAATAGTTCATAAAATCGACAAGGAATTGATTGATTCAAAGAACGCGAGGAATTATATATCGCAAAAATATGATGAGCTATGCAGCAAGATACAATATTTGACTGAATTGGACGCCACCGTTACAGGTAACTTTTTGTTTGTGATAAGTTTGTAATTTGGACTGAACAGCTGAAAAGATGATGATGATGGAGCACGTGTAGAAATTTAAAACAAGTTTTGTATGTAAATGTAGATAGTGATGCTTTTTAGTAAGAAGGGAGTAGTAGTAATGACTACTAAATAGATAATACTATAATAAAGCAATTTTCGGTCGATATCTAGTCTTACAATATTTTATTTTAGGGAAATTACTACGTTCTTCTCAAGCAGAGGTAGAGAAAAATACACAGAATATAAATTTAACAATTGTGCGTGACTGAATCATAATATCATATTATTTTTAACAATTATCATAGAAAACATATTCATAATAACATTTTGAAACCTATTTTCTTTGCTTTCAGGTTTCAGGAGTGATATGAAAGCAATCGAGAAACAGATTTATGACTTATCCGCCAGAGTAGACGATATAGAAAAAAGAACCATTTGTAAAGAATGCCCATCGCTAACATCTTCAATGTTTTAATAAAAGTAAATAAACGCCTCTGTTGTGTACATAGTATAATAAAATAATCGTCGTCTGGTAACTGGTAGTTTATCTAGTAGTTATCAACTGATTTCACATAAGAGATTTCACGTTCCAAAATGCTGAAATCTACGCAAATGATTATTATTATAGATCAAAACATAGCTTAACCAATTCAATAATTTGGGGGGCAAAGAATGTTAGTAATGCGGACTATCAGTTCCATTGCTCGCAATATATCCTGTTAGGTTGACATCTGCGTGGTCTCCCTCTGGAAACCATCGTACTGAATTCCTGGTCTAACTGACCTGCACTTTCGTCTCACCTATCATCCTTCACAGGTGCCCCGTTAGCGTATACCGTTAGTGCAGACGGGGTTATCATTCCATTATGATCCATTAAAAAAACATCGCGACTAAGAATATATTGTTTATAGATGACGTAAAAACTTTAATATAAAAATTAGGCATACTAAACGGCTTGCCACGATGACACAAAATCTAGGTATTTATTGTTAGCAAACCCCCTTTTCCGTTAAAATGAAGATAAAATATCAGTTTTTTGGTTTTCGAAATTTTTTCGACATATTTGACATTTTAGCCTTAAGTAAAAAAAGTATTATTTGACGAGTATGAAATCCATGTTTTGATTGTGACTCATAATACTAGATAGTGAATTTGATCCGACATCGAAAGAGCCATTTGTGTCACATTGAAGTAGGTACTTTACTTTGAGAGCTGTGACCTACTATTTTATTTTAATGGGTGAATATGAAGGAGTAATCCTGTCTGTGCTATCGGTATATATTGACAAGGCCCTAGTGAGGCATGTAAGATGAGGACGAAGCAGGTCATTTGGCTCATCATGAGGATTTGGCTAATAATTAACCACAGGTCGTATGATCCCGGCATAGGATATGCTACCACTTCCTTTCTCGTTGGTGTCGTAAGAGGCGACTAAGGGATGGTGAGGAATGGGCAGCAATGTCCTTCTTAAAATATCTCCAAAGCTCCTCTATTGGCAAAACTCCCTCAATTGATGATATGTTCAGCAGTGAACGGATAACAGGTGAAACGATGATGATGATGATCCATGTTTGGCTCTACCTGTCGGGGTATAATTCGTTCGTTGTTTTGTGTATCATATTATAGTAATTTATTTATTACTCCAGAAATTGGTCGTATAACTTATTCGTCTCTATCCAACATAGGATTGCAATATTTCTTCTTTGCGAAATCGCCTGACTTTGTTTTTTACTAATAAACTTTATTTTTTTTTATGCAACTTAGAATGACAAACAAGCTGACCTGATAGAAAGTGGTAACCGTTGCCTTTACACATGAGCAGTACCATGGACACAAAAGAGTATACTTTTTCGCTCATGATTCCCCTCATGCGTTGCCATTCCTGAGGATTCGGGTGTTATTCCTCTATATCCAGTAAATTCACTGCCATATCCCACCCTTTAAACCGAAACACAGCCATGCAAACACAACTGCTTTACGGTAAAAACACGAATGGGACAGATGTGTCAATGTGTCAAGCAAACGACTTCTGTACAAAGTCTCCCTTTACTTCTACTATAGATAACTTTTATATGCAATATTATTATTACAAGAACAGTCTAACAACACATGTTGTACTTCATCGACGGTATCATAAATTTGATAATGAGGTGACCAGGACTTTCCCATCATATGTGCAATTTTTTTATGATTAATGGCCAGATCGACGTTGAATTGCTAATTTAATATGTGAAGGAGTGAATGTGCGGAGGTTCAGCCTGAATACTTTTATACCAACTATCTTTTTCTTTTCGAAATTTCTTTAAAATATTCAATATACTGTCCAATCTTTTTGACATTGATTTTTAAATTTAGATATATGCTCTGTAAAATGTGGTAACGACTGATATTCTCAACTTTTCTAGTGGCTAGTTTAGCTAAACGATCTGCTTTTTCATTGCACGTTGGTTTACGTATGCTGAAACCCATTGCAGTATTTATTATTATGAATGAGTTCTAAAATTGTCTAAGCAATAGAAATTTGTTTCATTTCCGACGCACAACGAATTAAATGCTATTTTTTTCGTTGTGCGTCGGAAACGTCGGTTATTAATCCGCTCATACATTCTAATAAAATTACATATTTGTTAATATTTATTACACATTAAATTCTTTTAAAATTGCAATTAATTCCGCTGACATAATAGACATATTAAAATTAATATTAAACCAATCTGATTTTTTTTTACCCAAAGACATTGTTCCATCCATAAATATTTCATATCATCATTATATTTTGCATTTATTTCTTTGACTTTTTCATGTTTTAGCAAATTGGTATCATAGAAAGACTTAGCATTAGTGTTGTATTCTAGCTCTGTTTTGATTATGTTATTAATCTGAATACCTGTAATCCAAGTATCTAGTAAAAACATTTTAAGAGGATGACTAGAGTGAACATAAAGAAAATAAATACAATAATATTCATTTGTAACAATTAGTTACCAACGTGGTCAATACTTAGCATTATCTATGGCAATTTATTAACTGCCACAGAGCTGTTATTCTGTGCAAGCCACAACGACTACGGCAGTGGTAAAAATAATGAAGCGCCTTACCTTAAATACTATTAGTATATTTTACTGTTTCCTTTCCCACTTTATAAATTACAATTAAATCGTTTTCGCTAGCGAATATATGAGATCCAATGCAATGGCGGCATTTAGTGTCTTGCTCTTTCTCATGTAAGTCCTAACTGAAGTGATTCTATCGATAGATTTATTTGTATCTTGCCTAGGAATATTTGTATTTAAAATCATATCAGCCGTTAATTGTCCACTGTTGAACATAGGCCACCCTCTATTGGAAGGTTTTGCCAGTAGTTGCCATATTTGACAACCGCAGTTAGGCCTTGGAGATGTTTTAAGAGGGACGTTGCTACCCATCCCTTGTTCATTAAATTCCCTTAGTCGCTTCTCACGACATCCACGGGAAAGGAAGGAGTGGCCTATGCGACTACGTAGCAGTACATCTAATATAATGTAAAAATTAAAGGTAAACAGAAAATAAAAAATTTATTACTAAATACAAAAATAATTTATTCTAATAATAAATAACATCACATTCATTGTAACAAAAAATATTTGGCACATACATTCGCTCTTACATCTAACATCTAATTAAATTGCATCTATCTGGCTAAGGATTTTATTAACTACCTATCAACTACCTATGTACAAAACTGAAAAGGGAATGTTGCGACAGCAATATGGTTGCATCAGGTGCTGAACTGAGTGAAAGAACCAGTTTGAAGTATAAACCGACTACAAGTATATACTCGTAAAATCAGAAGGAAAGGGCACGAACCTGAATACTCCAAAACATTCCCTAGGTATATAATATACAGACAAAACATTAATAATGATTAGATGATTATCTTTGCCTAATATTATGCACTAATATGGTCGCAATATAAGTGAATTTTCCTGCAATCAAGGTTTTTAAAAAGAATAATTTATTCCACAAATTGACAAAATTTTATCCATTTTGGAGAATTCGGGTTCGTGAACTTCCTTTGTGAGTGTGTCTTCATTAAGTTTAGCATCAGATATTGGTATATATTATACATTTCTGAGATTGTAGCAACTACTAAGCTGGTCTATCATTTAGTCTATCATTCAAGTTATTGAATTGTTTGATAATTGAATTCTACTCTTGATAATACCGCGTGAGAATTGATAACTTTTATTAGGAAAAATGTTTTTCCTAATATATATTTCCACTTATTTATTTAAAAGTTCATCAAAGAACTGAGGTGTTGTAACACGATGTTGCCTAGACGAGTCTCAAAACACAATTACTGTATGTAGTTTGAATTATAGTGAAATAAAAATCCCTAACGATCCAGAGTTTGAACCCAAGATCCTACAGTCTTGAAATAATATCTTGATATCTATCATCTAATACAAGCAGTTGGTTCACTTGATATGAATAACACCATGATTATCACAAAATAATCTGCATAATGGCATAGTGCATGCTACGTTCCCGTTTTTCTCTTTTCTGAGAACTAATTTTGATTTTTGTGTCAGAGATTGCACTGCCTGTTTTACTTTTTGAGTTAAACAACAAAGCACGCATTGCTGTTTCACAACTTGATGTATATGATAGATAAAACGGTGGTACCCATATAGAAATATAACAAAAATTAAACTTTTTGATGAATTAATTACTACAACCAAGTATCCAAATACCTAAATGTACATAGATAATAGAAATTTTATATTTATTATGGCTATATTAACTTGGGTGTAGTCTATAAATTGCAATGCAAGTAAAAATTTCCTTCGTAATGCAATCTCTTGTATAAACATTCGTATTATCACGAACTTACACCAGAAAGAATTGCTTGAATTTGTGATACAGTTTTGCCTTTTGTTTCTGGTACCAAAAAGAATACAAAGAAGACACACACAATCATGATAGAGGAAAAGAACCAGAAGCAACTGTATATACCAATTGCATCTCTCATCAACGGAAAGCATAAAGTTACGATGAATACCAAAAACCAGTTTACTACAACCGATATACCAGTTGCGGCACTTCTATATTCTACTGTAAATAACTCCCCCATCATCATCCAGGGTATAGGTCCAAATCCCAAAGAGAAGGATGTTATGAAGAGAATCAAGCAAACCAATGGCAGCCAACCGAATGATGAGACATTGTGGCCGCTCTCTTGAAGCTTGAAATATACTCCCAGGATAATAAGAGTGATTCCCATAATAGTACCACTTTGAAGCAACAGTACTCTTCTACCAGCCTTTTCAATAAGTAAGGAGGAAATATAAGTGGCTACTGTTTGGACAACACCAACAATGATAGTGGCAATGACAGGCTGAATGTCTGAACCGGCAGATTGGAAAATATTATTGGTGTAAAAGATGACGGCATTGATACCACTAAACTGCTGGAAGAACATCAGGCCGAGGGAACAAATGAAGGCCATACGAGTGTTTCGATGTGAAAATATACTGAGAATGCCAGCGCGTTGTCGTGAAGCGTCATCGACCTGTAATAATATGATAAATTATGTAAATTGTTGATCGGATCCTGATGGTAGTTTATTGTATTATGTTATATATATATAATATATTTTAAAAAATATCATAATAATAGATAGTCATTGATTTAAGATATATTCAGTTTTTTAAATTCGAAATTATCTGTATATGAAGGGCCAAAGGGTGTAGTAAATACTAAAATTTGATAGTGAGTTCATCGTTTTAGTCTAATAATATTCTCGTAGAATAATTTATGAACGTAATACATATAGTTAGTAATTATATAATTTACACGCCTTGGAACAGAGGGCCTACCTGATAGAAAACGTACGTTTTTTATAATAGTGCATGTTTTAGTTTATACTTGCCTCCTTCTGCATATCTTCTAGTTCATCACTAAGATCAGCATCCGGCCCTCGCAACCAGCGAAGTGCTTTTTCCGCATCACGTCGTCGATTTTTACTAAGAAGATATTGAGGTGTTTCTGGCATCCACCTGAAATAATAAAATTACATTTCAATTCTAAATTTGAACTGGTTACTGGTTTTCAATTTTATTAAGAGCAATTTATATAAAAATTGTTTGTTTATATGCGTTTATCTGTTAAACAGGCTATTAAAGCACGTTCATCTTTCAAATTATTTGCAATGTATTTAAAATTTAAATGAGAATGTTAAAAATTAAAACTTTCTTCTACTTTTAAAATTTATATTTGGAATGAAATTGAAAAGTTTATCATCTTAAACGTATACGAATATTAAAATGTACTAACCAGAAAACAATTACTAATAGCGGAGGCAGGGCAGCAGAGATAATGGAGAGGGTGCGCCAGTGAGTCCAGCCGCCCACCACAAAGGTGAACAGGATCCCAACTGTCAGGAATAGCTGGAAGAAGGCTCCCAGAGACCCTCTTATGGAAGTTTCAGCTATTTCGCCTATGTACATCGGAGCCGCTACACAGATACCACCTAGAGGTAGTTTGGTTTTCAGAAAACAGAATATGAAAGTTCGTTATGCCATTGTATATTTTTATGTATGACTTTTTACAGATGGTTTAGGTATGATATAACATTTTTTTTCACGTCTACTATCATTATCATCATCGTCATCATTTCAGTCATTATCTGTCCACACTTCCCCATAGACTGTCATAAAGAACGGTCCTGAGCCACCTGTATACATTGATTCCCTGCAATGCATTTGAGGTCGTCACTCTATCTAGTGGGGGTCGTATTACACTGTGTTTGCCCGTACGAGATTGCCACTCAAGAACTACTACTCACGTAACTTCTATCTACGTCTATAAAATTAATAAAAAAAGGCAATAGATACGGATAGGTAAGATATGGTTGTAATATTTTCATCTTGCGGCATGATATATAAATATAAATCGAATGGATTGATGATTCAAGATTCGAAAAATGTACTAAAAAGCCATATATTATGTATCACGTTATCATACCAGTTCCAAGTCCCGCGAAGAATCTACCAATAATAAGCAGTGTGGCACCTCGAGCAAATATGATTAAAAGCCAGCTAAGTAGAAATGGAATTGACAATATGAGTATTGTCGGACGTCGACCCGCCTTCTGAGCCAGCAAGCCGACTGGCAAGGCGCTTATCAGGGCACCAATGGCCGATATTGAAGACACGAGGGAACCTGCAACAACATTATGATCTTGTAAACTAAACGGCAAATAATATATTAATCCATAAAGACCTCTGATGCTGGGTGACTAGTGTATTGTGTTTTCTGTTCCTAGTACGTAGCCTTTTACGACATTCTGGGTATAAAAAAAGAGCAACGATACAGTGTATTTTTACTTCATTACCACATGGATATGGAAACGGATGGAATCTGTATTATTTGGTATGGATATCTTCCAAAAAGTGGAGGATATAGCTTTCTACCTCGCTGGCTTTGCAGCTCGGTACCTTCACCTATTATAATAAACACAGATTGCATTATTGTCAGACATTTATATAGAAGTCACTTTAATCAAATTCAAATCATCTTTCTTCTAAGAGACTTGTAAGCTTTTTAACCGATTTTAAAGAGCACGGGGTTTTTAATTCGTCTTTTTTTATAATTTTACTACTATATAAAGGAGGAGAATTGTTAGAAGGATCTAACAATTCTCCGGAGGGTTAACACATGAAAGATGTAAGATATAAATTAATTTTAGTACTCTTGGCCTTTTGGTAAGTTTGGTTATCATTTTAATGCAGAACACTTGTACTAATTAACTGAATATTTTTATCAGTCAGTCATCGAAATACTAGGGGGCATGCACCGACGTAATCTGGCAGGTGTCCAAACGACGTTACAGACATGCGTTCAGAGTAGGTGTGTCCAAGATACGTTCAGGTCAGGATAGATTTGTAAATAGCGTGTAAATATCTACCCACTATAGTTTACGTAATGAGACGGACACGACAAAATAATGTAGGTAACTACCACAACATACATAATATATAATAAACTTTAGCGGAAAAGTTTTAAGATAAGACTCATGTTGTATAGCGGAAGTTGTTCCGTTTCATGAATACTATGTATCCAATAAATACAAATATAATTAATAATTATTTTGGAACTTTTATTAGTAAGTGGACCTTATGAACATGCTATTATTTTTTCTTATTACGAGAATAGTTCAAAAATTATTTTTATATTAGCTGTATCCAATCGCTTTAACTGTGTGAACTAAGATAAAAATATCCGATGCGTTACTCAAGAATATATCTAAACCACATAGATATCGTTCAAATATGTAACAATCGTCTATATGTCCAAACATCTTTCACGTTTGTAATATTAGTTGGTTTTTAACTCTTGTTCCTTAGGGAAAATCCAGCTCGCCATATAAGTTCATATTATGAATAAAGTTTCAACTACTTACTTTCTTTAGTGTTCAACAGGAATTCAGCTTCCTGCCCTACAGAGTTGATTAATGTGGTGTTAACAATGGTGACATTCGTTCTATTCTGTACTTTTACTGGCTCCAGCTGTGGCAGAGCAGGGGATGTCCAGCCGAGAATAGTTCCGGCTATCACGGCGCCAATTGCCGCTGAAAATAAAAACAAACAGAATTTACTACAAGTTTGTGTGCATCTCTGTTTTCCCTACAATGGATCTGTCTGACTTAAAAATAGATTAAAAGTAAATCCGATAGGGAAAGTCATCCGTTGCCTAATTATAGACATGAACAACATCATCACAGAATATATTGTTTTGCTTCTTGTATGCACTAAGTTTATTTTTAGTATTGATATACAACTACTCGTATACATATACATGTCATCATCATCATCATGCCAGCGGTTAACTGTCCACCGCTGTACATAGGCCTCCTTCTACTGGGGGGCTTAAATGCAGTTAGTTTTTGGTGATTTTAAAAGGGACGCTGCTGCCCATCCCCCGACTATTAAATTCCCTTAGTCGCCTTTCACGACACCCACGGGAAAGGAAGGGGTGCCCCATTCTATGCCGGGACAATTAATATTTTAGGTTCGCATGACTTTCGTGGTATAATTGCATTAGATACGTTTATGATATCCCGGATCGATTCCAGTTTAGGTCCAATTTAGAAAGGGAATTTCTATTCAATAGGTTATACATTTATTGGATAGAATATCGATCTGTATTGATCTCCCGCATCGGCTATTATTTATTTATAGGCAGTCTGATAGACGCGATGCCAGAACATGTAGTAATAAATGGGGTTGTTAACATTATGAGTTATTTTAGGATACTATAAAAAAATCTATTACAAATATACTTAAAATCTTAAACTGCAAAGGTGAACATTATTAGTTAATACTATTTTTCAGTCTTTGTTTTACCTGCAATAGCTGCGATGTACTGGTTTGTCTTCCTGGTTTGTCCGCCCTTCTCCTGAACGGAGAGCATATGCATCGTTGGTTTCTCCATATCTTATAATTCTTGATCTCCTAGTGCTTGGTATTCACGACATCCTACAATAAATGTAACATTAATTACTTAATTGTTATAATTTTTTTTATCCGATAATTCAGTCTAGTCTTTTTTAAAAACCCTTTCCCAATAACATGTTTTATAAGCTTATTCTCTGTTCTTTGGCTGATTCAAATTCAGCTTCCTCCTTTTATATCTTAGATTTTTTATAGAAAAAAGCGAAAACATCTGTAAAATTTCTGAACAAAACCGGAAATTTCAAAAGCAATATAAATGTAAATTACCTGTGTATTGATTTCGTGCTCTTAACTGTTCTGTTTTAACTGAGTAACTTAGTTATTGAAAGAAAATTACTGTTTATGGCGATAGATGAAATAAATAAAGGGATATGTCATTCAAGGGTCTCTGTCAAGGTATCTTTATTATTCAAGTTGTCCAATCACAGCAAAAGTTTTATACGCGTCATTGTATAGGGACCAATCATATACAACTATTACTCATATTATCTATATTTCCCCCGCAAAAGGGCATTAAGTTTTGTTTGATAAGTTTACTACAAGTGGGTTCATAGGCCAGTCGAGCGTTCTCGTTTGGCAATGATAACGAGCTAGCAGCCCATGTAATGGAAAGTGGTAATTTTAGGGTTTAAAGAGCTTTATGCTAACCCAATCTATACTGGAAATTAAGTATATCCTTAAAAAATGATATCTAAAGTTTTAAAGCTATTTAGCTTGCAAAAATAGAAGGTTTATGTTAGAACCCATTAAATGGAGAAATTGATTGTTGCAGATAAATAATTAATTTAGCTAGTCCTTAAGAAATGAGAAAGTAGACAAAGCCCGATAGCTACAGTCCAAACCAATAGCAAAACAATCAGACTCGTGTCGATTTAGAAAAGTTTATTACCTTAATTGGGCTGATCGAGAATCGAACCTGAAAACTCATTTACGTAAAGTAACGTGCCAACCGCGAAGTTACGGAGGTCGTTAGATAATTAAACCTAACTTATTTGCTTATTTTTAAACCATAAATCTTTACATTATATACAAATCAATTTTTTTCAGTTCATAATTGTCTTGATGTGACGAAGGTACTACTGTATGGGTAGGTAACGGTAGATTTGCTAATTAGTGCTAAACCGCGTCAAACAAATACTTGGCAGTAAATATGTATGATAAAGAATTAGTACAGTGTCACAATGTCACCACTAATTTTAGTATACTAATAACAATAATAGTAAATAGTACTATTATAAATTCTGTGATTGATAGTAGGCTTACGAGAAGACTTATGCGTAGCAATAGAACGATAATGGTAATTATAAAGATGAACTATTCATATTGTGTAATGATGTATGTACATATTATCTGTAATGTTAGTGAAGTAATAGATAAAACAAAAACATTCTTTTTTTCTCTATGGTAAAGTCGAAATTAGATATAAAAATTAACATACATTTAAAGAGATGCACATTCACAGTAGCACCATTTTAAAAATGGTTTTATATGATTTTTAATAGTAGCCATAGGTAATAAATATAACGAACCCTGTATTTGTCATGTAGAAATACTTTTTCTATGATATCATTAATAACAAAGTTTAGGTTATTTTATTTAAATAATTATTGTGAAAATCATTATTTATCGTTAATTTAAATATAATTATATAATTAACAGATGGTTAATTAATTTAGTAATGTAATCCTTACATTATTTTGAAATTTATTGCGCTTGATGAAACTACTATTACTTATGTAAAAGTAAATAATAATTATTAATCTGATTTGTACTGGTAATAGAATTAAATTTCTTAGAATATGCCGGAAATCATTGTAGGGGAAGATTTTAGCAATATAATTATTGATATGATAAATTAATTAATTAGAAACCGTTTTTTAGGAATTCATATATAAAAATCAAGTAGACCCTCATCTAATTCGTAATAATGTTGACTCGCTATTGATTACATATTATTTATTACATTAACTCGTTTTTTTCTACGGAAATAGTTTTTAACCTGCATTACTATCCAGTAATGATCGGTTACGATGGGAAAGAAAGGTTATTGTAAGATGACCTCTTATGGAGTGATAACCTCAAATGCATTGCATAGAGTCAGTGAATGTAGGTGGCTCAGGACCGTTCCTTATGGCAATCTATGGGGGAGTCCTAGGTCCAGCAGTGGACAGTTAATGGCTGAGACTATGATGATGATTGAATACTGGATAAAAAGTAACCTATGTTTTATTGATATATGTACTAGATTAATCTGTAAGAGATTGCTCTAGCGATGAAACAGCTTTTTGTACCTTTATGTATACGTTTTAATCAGTATCTTATGTTATTGTATTTCACTTAAATTATTCAATTTTCATTGTATATTTTTATGTTTCTGGTGCAATAAAGAATTAAATTAATAAATAAACTAGTCAAGCTTTCTCGATCTAATTACACATAAATAAAACCGATAGTTATTATATTAAAATACAGTTACCGTTATGAATACTTTTATTTATTACTACTCAATCGCAAATGGTGTTGCTTATCAGACGACAATAGATATAGTTCATTTAGCAATCGTTTCGTAATACCATTATTTTTGCCAATTAGCAATCGATAACAAAGTAATAGAGCTCTATAGGCTGTTTGTTAATTTGTCATCCAAGACTATATTTAGTACGTAGTACTTTATGCTGTGTATGATTTAGACTATATAGTTTTATTTGCTACAAAAATAATATTTACTAATACCTATCAATTTGTCAAATCTGTTCCCCTCTTATCAATTTACGAAGCACTGTAAATAGATCCTCTCCAAATGTTATTATCTGCTGGAAACGAGCGGCGATAGCGGTTTCGATAAACGCCATGATATAATTTTGTTTTTGAGATCTTTAAAATAACCGCTTACTGTATTTATAGAATGTTGACATTTTATATTGCATAAGAATCGTATAGAAATAAGAAAATGGCCCACATGATAGAATGTCGCTTAATAACATGGTTATGACTGAAATCTGAATATACTGTAGAGTGTGTTCTCTTGTATTGTTGTACTTACGCATACTTAAGTATTATTAATTTATATTTATTTATTTGCTTTTATTTATTTATTTATATTACATAATAATATGGTATAAACAAACCCTATTGATTACTGTTGAATACTATTACTCCGTTAATGACTTTTGACTTTTAATGTAAAATGGTACTCATAAAATAAACATACATATTAATATAATATTTATATATTAATACCTACATATAAAAATATACACACACACATACATTTATGTGTAATATGTATGATGAAGTACTGCTTACTTGATTAATTGTTTTAATTTAGAGAATCATGTTCAATTAATTATAAATACTCTTAAAATAATAGTTAGTGTAAGGACTAATCATATTATGTATTGACGATAGGAAATTTTTGTATGACTATAGGAATTTAGGTAGTGTACATTACTAAGTAACATGATTTGATTTTTAAGAACAGATAAATGTAGATAAAAAATGAGTAGTTTATATTATCTGTGATATCCATAAAACAATTACAATCACAGTGTTTGCTTATCAGTATTGTTGAGTACCTAGATTACCTAAGTAAGACAAATCCAGTTAATACCATTCAATAAAAATCTTCTACTTCTAACCGGCTACTGGAAAATCTATAAGTATTGTAGTAAAATTATTTCCAATTATTACAAAATTATTGGTATAGATTAATATAGTAATCTCATTATTCTTATTTTAAAATGAATAAGAAAATAAAATTCCCTTTGATAAATTTTAATTTACTAAAGACTTTGTACAAAAGTCGTTTGCTTGGATACCTCTTTCCCATTCGTGTTTCTAACGTGAAACAGTTGTGTTTGTATGGCTATATTTCGGTTTTAAGGGCAGGATGTGGCAATGAATTTACAGGGTACAGGGGCAGAATACCTCCTAAGGTGGCATCGTTTGGTAATTATTATGAAAGAAACAGTATACTGTGTCCATGATACTGCTCATGTCTATAGGCGACGGTTATCAGTTTCCATCAGGTGGACCGTCAGCTTGTTTGTCAATCTTACATAAAAAAATATGATACATACCATACCTACAAACTGTCGGTGAAATGTTCACAGACGTATTAGATTAAAAATGTGTGAATTTAGATTGCAAAATCTTGTGTCTATCAATACAGATTTTGCTTCAAAATAAGCAGGATCATCGCACCGCAAAAAAAAACTAACTTCAAAATTAATATGAGAGCAACACGGAAGAAAACCATATCGCTTGCTGTAAGAATTCATAAAATCACTTTAGAATTGGCGAAAATATCGCGTAACAAACATACTTACAAAAAAAGAATTCGTTGTCTGAAATGAGCAATGAATATTTTTTATTGTTTTTTTTTTTTGATTCGGCATAATCGTAATAAATAGTTATTAGTACGTATTATTTAGAATTATGAATACAGTAAATGCAATATACACACAAGTACTTATTTAAAAATAAAATGTTGGTCAAGTGCAAGTGGAGTCCCGTACCGTCGGTCGAATGCATCTTATCAATTATTTATTATTATCTCAATTGACATTAATCTTATGAAAGTAGTTACCAGCAATTGAAGATGAAATATTATAATTATACCTAAATATCAGCAGGTTATCGACAAGTGAGCGATCAACAGTTTGTGGTATCAATTTTATAACCATGTTTTTGTCTGTTCTCTTATATACTTAAGTACATTTTAGTACATTACCTATTCGATAGCCTTTTAGATGGATGCCGTAACTGGATAAATAATATGAACTATACATCAAGGAGTTATGAGCGGTAGGTAATATAGGAATTACTTTATTGTACTCCCAACACGGTAAAAATAGATAAATGCTTTATTAATGAAAAAAATATTTAAATTAAAATAAAAAATAGATAAATAATATAATAACAATCAGTACAAATTAATTTGATGCTAAATGTAATTAAAATTACATATCCTAGAAATAAGTAATTCTGAATACATACTCGTACATAAAATAGATTTTTAAGTATGTAAATACCATATATTTAATGGGCGATTAAACCCACACTCATCGGAAGATGAGGGACATCTATACCATCAACACCGTTGAAGGCAGTAAGTCAGTATAAATGATAACACGGTGGTAATATTTGGAAACACTCGTATCTAATCACTCTGTGACTGCGATTTCTACATATATCAAGACTAAGACAATAGGTAGCAAAAAAATTTTAGTTTCTTTCACAAGTATATAATAAAAATCTAAATAAACGAAGAATCAACCTACACACAGGATAGTCTGTTGATGTTCAGTATTAATAGTTAATACAAATAAAAATCGATTAGCTGAATATTTCGATCTGTTACTAATTTCATTTAGGGAGTGATTCTGTGATTATTTCAATAAACTTGGTTATCTTTTCACTAATTTCATTTAAATAGATTACATATATTCTGCCCCGTTGTATAGGGCAATTAGTTATTGATAAACAAGCACCAATAAAGTTACAATTAACACATGTGAAGTACTCAAAGTCGTAAATCATTATAATTATAGCGTATCTATAATTATAATTAACGACGATCAATTTTATTATCTAGTTTATTTTTTGTATAAAATATTCCTAATTTAAAAAGTTTTGGTCTTAGCAAATAAAATAACTAATTGACGTAGGTGCGTTTCTTTTATCATTTCGTTTTCAATTAAAATTATTACTTACTATATTTTTTTTTTGTAACTCATTCCATTCGTTATACTAGTTCACAGTAAAAATCCCAAAAAAAGAAAGATTATTGTCTATTGTTACTATAATGGAAATGTGTAAGGATGTATTTCAAGTTTTCTGTTTATGTGATCTAGAATAATAAAAGGGGAAGGGATTCTTAGTAATGGGGATTACCAGCCCATTGCTAGCAATACAGGATGTATGGCCAACCTCCCTCTTTCCATCAGGTGGGCCGTTAGCTTGTTTGCCATTCTAAGTTGTATAAAAAAACAACCCCTCTGAAAATCATCGAGCTGAATTATAAACTTGTATATATCACGATGGAATCATCTCTCACTATTGCTCTGCAAGCGTGTACTGTTAGCACAGGCGGAGTTATTATTCTATTATCATCAATTAAAAAAAGACAAGTTGACGGCCCGCCTATTGGAAAGTGGTAAGTGTCGCCTATAGACATGAAGAATAGGAACTATGGATATTACAGATAATACACTACTATGCATGCCCTTGGTATTTATTATTTATTTTTATTTATTTAACACTTTATTGCACCAACATAACATGATTTGTTAAAACAATTTTCAATATGTATAGTGTAGTACAAAAGGCGGTCTTATTGCTAAGCAATCTCTTCCAGACAACCTTTGGGTAGAAGGAATTAAAGCATAAATAGGTAGGTGGCGCGTTAAAAAAGATAGATTTGTAAAAAATAATATCTGTGACAGCATAGTCATATACATATACATACATAAATAAACACATACATCGAAACAAATACATATATATACATACACATACACATATAAATATATATACGCATAAATAGATACAAATATACCATATTAATACACATATATATAACACACATAAAACTGGAAATACGTAGGACTAAGTGATTATAAGGATAGGTAGTGGGATTTAATTAAGTTTTTAAAAATGGGCAACGATTGAGCGCACCGTATAGAGGTAGGGAGTGAGTTCCACAAACGAACTGCTTGCACGGAAAAGGATTTGGAGTAGAAAGAAAAGAAAGAAAAATTTGGTATCCTCCTACGTTGCTATTCTTGATATATAACACCATAGGGTGTTATACTTCCGTACTCTTTAATTTCCTTGCCATATTCAAATTTTTAAATCGAAATATAGCCATGCAAGCACAGTTATCCCAAAAGGTGAAAACATGAGTAGGACATAGGTACTCACTTTTGTATAAAGTCTTCCTTTGGTTGGGTTTTCCTTCTTTTGAACTATTGTACCTATATGTGCTTTACTCACTTCTTACGACTAGGGATGATAAGAAGTGGTGACACGTACTTCTTACTAGGTATATTGCACACATGACTAACTATTAAATACTACACAATGGATATAAAAATTCCCAAATTTAAAGGTGGGTAATATTTTGTGGAGTTCGACTTTACCATTTGACTTTACCATATACGTCGTGTAGTAGCAAATTCAGTAATAGATACGTCTGAATGGGGAACTATTACCAGTGCAACAAGGGACATTACATACGTATATATAACTATGATAACACATGAAGGTTGCCGTGGGAAACGCAGTACACTATGCTTATGATGTCGTTTGTCTATATGTTATCGATATATTTTAAAATTTTGTGATTAGTTCATATAGTCTCAATGAGTCCGTACGTTGAATTACGCTTTTTTTCGTAAACTTGAATCAAACCAACATCAGCACACCTGCAATGCCTCTGGTGTTGCAGGTGCTCATGGGCGGCGGTAGTTACCATCAGGTGAGTCGCATACTAATACCGCATACCTGTTTATGCAAATTAGTGGCTAACTAAAGAACTATTTTGTCGCTTCTATCAGTGCACAAACAAACATTGTTACGTCATACTAAACTAGTTAACGAAGCTACTAAATAGCGGTAATTGACTGACAGTAGGTCGGCTCAATGCGACACAATGTTACGAGTTAAAGTGATTGACAATTCTTTTACAATTATATATAGGAGTTGCGTTCATGTTGTAATGTATAGTACCAGATACTAGTAAGAGATGATAGGTGAGGATGACGACAGGTTATTGTATTGGTAATATTTTAATTTAGCCACACAATCACAACTATTAGCTGGTCCTCAAGCTATGATACACTAATATAAGAAACCAAGCAATAAATATTTAGAAGCACGGCTCAAAACTTCTAAATGCGACTCAGTTTACAAAATTACGTTTCTTAAATTGGATCTGAGAACCGAATCTCATTTAAGCACAGCAACGTGCTCACCTCTGTGCCGTGGAGGTCGTCAAAATATATTTACGAGTAGCTTCTCAAAATATCGCTTGATAATTTTATTTGCAATGGATAAAGTATAAACAATAAAGAATTATTAAAATCGGTTCATAATCGTCGTAATCGCGTACCATTAGTACGAACAAATAGAGGAGTATTGATAACCTTTGAAACTTACCATATCCTAATCTTTTGGATGTCGAAAATAAGAAAAAACTTGTGAAATAATTTTTTACGGCTACGAATGCAGTCGGTGAATGACCTCACTAATGGCTAGCTGCCAAGAACAGGGATTTAAAGTGATTTGCATAAAACTTTGTTTAGTTATTATAGGTACATTAATTAATAAATTGAAAATACATCAACTAAAAAGATGATATTGTACAATTATTTATTTATTTAAACTTTAATGCACAGTAAAATTCTATGTACATTTGGCGGACTTAACACCGGACGGTGTTCTCTACCAGTCAACCATTTGCAAACCGAGAAATACGTAGGCGGTGCATTTTTGAATAAAGGAAAAATAAATCAATACTTGATAAATTCTTAATTTGCAATTTATACTAGCAAGTCGACATCCACGCGGACCTTTTTAGAAGCTATAATAGTTATTTCCTGTCCTGGTGAAATTCGTCACGATGGGATAACTAACCTAACTAAACTAACAGCAGCCAGCATTTGCCGATAGCACAGGTGAGATTATTATTCCATTATCATCTCATTAAAAAATCTGAGATACGTCCCACATGTAAATATTTTTTTTTACTAATTAGTAACCATTATAAAACTCGACATTTTGACCGTCAACAAAATCCATTCAATCTGTGATTGTATAATAACCCACATTTGCAAATATTCCATATAATTTATTATACCTACCTAATTATGAAGGTTATAGGTAGGTCAATTATTTTCCTGGTTAGTAGTAATAGCAGACTAAAAAACTCTTCATATGTAAGTTACACTTTAAATGAATGTTAAAAGAAATATAAAAATATTGATTTACTCACGTTTATTTATAGTATGTATTTATTATTATATCAGCCCTCAACTGCCCACCGCTTAACATAGGCCTTCTCTATAAGGGGAGTTTTGCCAGTAGTTGCTACGCTTGGGCAGGCGGGTAGACAACTGCAGTTAGGCTTTGGCGATGTTTTAAGAGGGACGCTGCTTCTCATCCCTCAACAAAGTCGCTTTCCGTCTGTCTGTTCCTATGTATGCTTAGATCTTTAAAACTACGCAACGCATTTTTGCGGTTCTTTTTTCAAATAGATAGAGTAATTTAAGAGGAAGTTTTAGATGTATAATACATGCATAATATATAGTAGAGAAATATTGATAATTTTAGAGGTTTCTAATGTGATGTCGTAAATAAACAGTTTTTTTGCATTTACATTGCAAACGTTGGCTTAACCCCAAAATAAAGTACAACAGTATTATACACATTAAGAAGGTCTACAAAAAAAGTCCGCGATGGTATATGTCTATCTCTTAGGGATAACTCACAATAACCATTTTTTTATATTTTACTTTTTATGAGAAATAATGGCTTATTTACGAAGCGATTTTAAACAATACAGCATTAATCCTTATCCAATCAAGTACCTTAAATATATTATGCATTTAATATAGATTAATATGGCCTTTCACATCGTGTAATTTAATGAATATTTTCGAAGATATTACAGATTTAAAATGCAAGAACATAGCGGTTGCGGTGGTATCGGTTTAGTATTAGTATTGCACCCGTGCGAAGACGAGGCGGGTCGCTAGGTATATAAAAATATTTTCATTCATTCCGCTCACACTAACACATGTGAAGTGATTTCTAGGGGCTTTTTTTTTTTGATGGGTGAAAATGGAATGGTATCCCCGCCTGCACTAACGGGATACGCTGGCGGAGCACCAGTGAAGGGTGATAGATGAGAATGAAAACAGGCCAGATAGCCTATCATGATGAATTCATTAGGAATTAACCATGATAGTTTCCAGGGGGAACCGGAGGAGGTCGACCTAGTTGGGTATATTGCTAGCAATGGGATTCTCGGTCTCCATCACTAACAATCCCTTTCCCCCCAATTTCTAGGGGCTATAGCATGAGGTTTTCAAAAAGAGAGTAATAAGGTTTAATTTACTTAAAGGTCGGCAATGTGCCCGTGACATCCCTGGTATTGCTGGCTACGGCAAAGTAAAGTTCCGGGTGCCATTTGTGGACTGTATGTTATGTATGTATGTATAGTAGTATAAAAATTTGCGTAAATAGGAACCAATTTCATACTTAGAATACAGTAAGAACTGTCATACTTATAATATTACGGTTAATATTTCACCTGTTCATAATAAGAGTTCCGTTGTTTCTTGCGCCCGCACCGATAACGTAAGCGGTATTACTATTAAATTTTTATATTTTTTTTATAAAAAAAAAATGAAGAAGGACATAGGCTACTTTTCGTCTAGTTTAATCAACATATTCTATTCACGTGAGCGAAATCGCGGGTAAAAGTTTGTTTCAATATATTAAATTCTATATTAGTTGTATAAACTAATATAGATCATCAGACAACATGCAACCTATAATAATAGATTTTGTTCCACAAAAAAATACTGGCTTCAATCGAGGCAAAACCAGTTATTTTCATTTAGAAACCAAACTACCGGACCGATTTTGATAAGGTTTCTATGGAACCAATCTGAAAGTATATCCTTTCAGATAAAAAAGAATTTTCCAAAAACAAAATCAAATTATAAATGACGAAGTTCTGAGGCAACAAATATAAAAAAGCAACCGAATGGACAACTTCCTCCTTTTTTTAAGTCGATTGAAAAATTAGATCCGAACAGCCATACATAGTTATATACATTATACGAATCGTCATACAATGTAGTACAACGTACTCACGTACCAAAAACACCACCTTCCATTCTTCTGCTAGGTAAAATGAATAACTTCTCAAAAATAATAACAACTAATATATCTACTTATAATATAAATAAATTAATATTTGATACGTTTTTGAAACTTTTATTATAATTCTCAAATAAGTTCGGGGTATCAGGGGCATATATACCCTTTATTGAAAAATAAAACGTTTCACTTTTTTGCCTACCACCTACCTACAAGAAAAAATGTTTTATTAAATACTAAGTATATTCCATTTATAATGGCAATTTTATTAATAGATTTTAATTTATTTAAATAGATATTTATAAAATTGTGATAATTATTATATATATTTACTAAGAAAATAATAAAATATATTTTATTATTTTCTTAGTAATTATTATAGGTAATAATATAATTAAATATAATAAGTAACTATATCGATCGATTCATAATATTACCTAGATAATTTGTGAACGTATCTTTTGTCATATGTTTAAATAATTACTTACATTTACATACATTTAAACCAATTTTTATAGGTGCTTATAACAGTTGCTAGTATTTCTTTATTTACTTAAATGTTGTGCTCAATTAGTTGGAACGATATGATGGTGCCATTTTAAAATTTTTATGAATTATTACTAAATATTAAGCATCATATTTAGTACACTTAAGTTAGTTAAAGGTAAATTTTACTCACCACAGTTTTGATGCGTATTCAAAATTATAAAATGAAACGCACTAGGTACTTAATGATAACACAGATTTAAAATATATATATATATATATTCTATTTTCAAAATAGAGAGATGTTATTGTCGCTATTAAAGGCACACTGAATATGGTGTGGTGGATAACACTCGGCACGTGCACTATGCGGCCCGTCCGCTTTGTATACTGTTCAGAATTGAACTTCAATCAGATCAGAATGGTAGCCAAAATAATTTTCAAATTACCAAAGACGTAGATGTTTATTTACGTACACAGATAACAGGGAATGAAGATGCAAATTTTGAGTATTATTGTTGTTATTACCTTTTAATTCTACGCGACAACGAAAAGTATTTATAAAATCTAACAATGCAGTAACCTTTACCCGACTACTGAAGAAAAGAGGGTAATGTTTTATAGATGTAAGTGTGTATGTACCAATTGATAAAAACAGTTGTAGGTTTTATTAATAGTAAATTGCTTAGTAATTGTTTAATGAGCTAGATGCAATTTCTTCCGATAAACAGCGTCACTAGCGATCAAGTAACAATTTAGGTATTCAATAGGTAACAATAAATTTAGTTTCTAAATTGCTCTGCAGAGGCAGCATCATTATCTATCACGGCGTGTCAACTGACCTGACTCAATCATTACCTTAAGTGATCTAGGGTACCAGTGAGGGATGGTAGGCTACCATTCCTTACCGGTGCCATGCTAGCGTAAATAAATAGCGAAGGCGTTATTTTAATTTTTCTTAATTAAGAAATTAATATATTTAGATAATATTTATAATGTGGATAATTAATGTCGTTTTAAAAATGCTAGCTTGCCATTACTTCAAATTATGATAATATTTTTATATAATTTATTAGTTTCTATTTTCTTATCAGATTAGGAAAAATCGATTTGTATGACTATGTAGTACCTTATTTATCAAGATTTGTTGATTACGCCGTAAAACTATTAGGTAGACGAGCATTTATCTATAAATACAGATAATATAATATTATATTTACAAGGTCTCACAGATACTTTTTATATGTTTTGGAATTGCAATAATGACGACCCACCTGTGTGCGTTTATATAGGGAAAAGTGGTGACACTTTTTTTTCAATGAATGACAATAAAATGGTGACCCCGTTTACGCTACCGGTATACGCTGGCGGGATACCAGTGAGGGATGATAGGTGAGATGAAAAGACAGGTCAATTAGCCTATCAGGAAGAATATGCCAATAATTCAGCACGATGGTTTCCAGGGGGCCCACGTGGAGGTCGACGTGACAAGGTCTATTGCTAGCAATAGGTCTGGTAGTCCGCTATACTAACAATCCCATCCCCCCAAAGTGGTGATTCTTCTTTATGTAAGTGCTTAAATAGTTTGAAAAGTACCATGGATATATATGATATTTATGGTGTTTTTACACCCATCCATGGGTTAATATGTACATCAGCACAGATAATATAATACTATACTCGTACATCAGTCAATGCCACAGGACATCTTGTGTTTCGCGTTGCTATTGCAAACGATAGGTGATTTTCATAATCAATTTGTATTTAAAAAAAAAACCGACTTCAATTGTGGCAAAACCAGTTATTTTGAAAAATAAACTACTGAACTGTTTGTAATAAGATTTCTATGAGCACAATCTGTAAGTATTTCTTACAAATAAAAAAAGATTTTTTCAAATTACAAATTTAATCGGTTTACAAATGACGGAGCTATGAGGTAACAACTTTTTAAATTTAAACTCCTCTGGAAAGCATCAAGTATGATACTTTCCAGACGAGACTGCGTGGAGGTCGACCTGACAGGATATATTGCTAGCAATAGTGCCGTTGCCGCTAGTTCTCATTACTGTCATTCCCTCCCCTCCCCTTTATATAAAGTATTTAGGTACGATTCTCGTAACTGTTAAATAAATGTATCTACTTACATTACTTTGTACATAGGTATTTGATGCGACCTTTGTCAATTTGATCAATGATTTAATTAATTTTACTGCATTGTACCTATCGATTGCATGAATCATTGATGAACTGAATCATCTGAACATTGATATTTATAATTGTGAAACATCAACCTCGTGTTAAAAATTAAAAATAGAAGGGGGAGGAAGGTTTCGTTATGATAAAAAAATAAAAAATGTGATATTTTTTAAATGGAGATGAAATAATATATCCGTCCATGCTATGGTGTACAATGCCCCACCATTTTACCGGTGTAGGAAAAAAAATGAAGATGAGTTAGGTCACGTAGTGGCGAATCCATTAGGAACTGTATGGTTTTAGAAAGTTTCAGAAGAGATCGCATAGAATAATTTTCTTCCATCGTACGGCTCGCCATCGACAGGGAGTTCATCCTCATCGCGTACAGCGCGGTTTCAGAGATGTTTCCTCCCACGAACACTCAGGTTATGGAATGAGCTCTCTGCCGAGGTTTTTCCAAGAGACTACAGTTCTTCAAAAGGAGGTTAAACAGGTTTCTTCAGGGTCGGCAACGCGTGCGTAATACCTCTGGTATTGCAGGTGTTCATAGACTACGGTAGCCACTTACCATCAAGTGGGTCGTATGCTTGTTTGCCACCTCAGTGGTATAAAAAAATAAAGAATATTACTCAAGATATTTGTTTTAATAGGCCAAAATAGAATGGAATGGTAATCTTGCCTGTGTTGTGTTTTCTGGCGGGGCACTAGTAAAGAATAATAAGTGACAATAAAAGTATTACAGTTAGTTCATTGTGACAAATTCAACAATGAATTAACCACGATGATTTCCAGGGGAAATATGTGGAGGTCGACTTGATAAATTACGATTAAGGTTAGGATATAACTTACGAGTATACCAAATTTCATACAAATCCGTTAAGCCGTTTAAGTGTGATTGAGTAATAAACGTACAATAATCTTAACGAACTCTCCCATCCACCATCATTCGCACACTAAATTTTCATTACTAGCAATATTTTTTTTATGGTCGTACCGATATTTTTGATAGAATTAAGTACAATTCTAAGATAAATATCACAGACTTAGTACTTTGTACATCATAATCTAAGGATTATGTACATGTCTCCTTTAGATTACATACGTAGTACGTTATACTATGTCTATGGTGTCTCCATACAAATGCTTCGTTATAAAGATTATATGATACCTACTGGTGAGCCCTTCAATAGGAGCTTTAAGAAAAATGCTAGCTATAAGTAAAGTATACGTGAAAAAGCATAGTCTGATATATAATATTAGCAAAAACGTAGTTATGACATTTATATTTGGAAATAAAAAACCTAATTATTTGCCACCTATATCGTTTAATTTAAATGTACTTGCAATGGGAACTGATTTAAAACATCTCGGACTCATTATTGCAAATAAATACATTGAAAGATAACCAGGACATAGAACGCAAAAGAAGAGTATTTTTATTTTTGATGGGTGAAAATGGTATAGTAACCCCGCCTGCGCTAACGGGATACGCTGGCGGTGCACCAGTGAAGGGTGATAGATGAGAATGAAAACAGGTCAGTTCGCCCATCATGATGAATTCATCAGGAATTAACCATGATAGTTTCCAGGAAGAATCGCGAGGAGGTCGACCTGGTTGGGTATATTGCTAGCAATGAGATTCTCAGTCTGCATTACTAACAATCCCTTTCCCCTCAAAGAAGAGTATTGGCAGTTAAAAGCACCGAGCAACCGTGTTAGGTTGCTCGGTGCACAAGTGAAAACAACATTTTGTCAGGTATTCTATTTGAGTAGCTTGTGGATCAACTATAATCAAAAGACTCTTTGAGTCCAATGTAATAATGCCTTCAGACCCTTGTTGGAGTGTGTCATACATATTTGCGCGAGTGAGTACTTATGATTTTTATGCAATATACGGTGCAAACGAATTGTTTCACTATTAGACAGTTAACTAACCGTTTGAACTAATACGTACGTACCTTTTTTTTAATAGATGACAATGTAATGGTAACTGCGCCTGCGTTAACGGTATACACTGACAGGGAATGAGTGATAGATGATAGGTGACGATGAAAAGGCAGGTCAGTTAGCCCATCGTGACTAATTCAACGATAAATTAATTATGACAGTTTCCAGGAGGAACCGCGTGGAGGTCTACCTGATAGGGTATATTGATAACAATATGGACGAACCTGCTTATTACTAACTATCCCTTTCCCCCTAATACGTACGTACCGTGTTAGCTCAAACTGTCCTTACCGTGACCATTGCCGGTAAAATGGACTGTCCCATCTTAAAACATTGGGTAGGACAGGGACACTCATTTGCTATTATATGTAGGTTTAGTAAATTATATATTTTCTGAAAAAATATATATTATTATTATTGTATTAAGTACTATAAACTATTTCTTCATGTGTGCGTGAATAGAGTTATCGCAATGCATATAACTAAGTAAATGGGAGAAATTATATTGTAATTAATACCATATCAGTATCCACTACTGAACATAGGTCTCGCCCTATTGGGAGGGTATAAATCTAAACACACTTCGAAATTTAAAAGTAAGAAGTTATTTTGTATATATTCCTGTCTATATGAATTACAATTTTTATTTTATCATTCCTTCTAGAAATCTACACTAAGGATGTACATGTGCTTGTAATTAATTGTCAGTGTGACCATTTGTGACAAGATTTCGCTCCTAAATTTTATCTGTGGCAGATCATGCTGATGACAAAATTTCTGAAATCAATCGCTTATCAATATCAACACTTTTAAGATTTACAATTCTTGGATCCACAGTATGTGGTTTACAAAGATTTTGCATCAACTTTAAACATTGCGAAGAATTTTTCCAACATACTAGACGAAAACAACATTCAAAAAGTTGATGACGAACTTCGACAAATTACATTTAATAAAAGTGTAAGAAATTTTTTAGATTCAAGAGCAAGTAGCACCACCAGCACAATTTTGAGTGTAGACAAGTTTTGGGGAACCAATGGAAAAATCCAGGACGTGAATAGGGCTACAAAGTATCCAAATATTATGAATTTCGCAAAAGCTTATTATGCTTCAATCAAACGCTTCGTGTGTAAGAATATTCTCTCAAATGAATTTAAACAAAACAAAAATAAGGAATAGGTCCCTAAACCAACATGTTTCAGCTATAATTACCACCAAAAAGGGAATAAAGGAACACGGTACAGTATTTTCTTTAAACCAACTAAAACGTGATCAAAAAATGTCTTCAAAATGTATGTACTTGAAAAATGAATACGAAAATTTGGAGAAAAATACGTGGAGTAAATATTTTTGTTGATTAAAGAAATTCATATTCATAATATGAATTCAATGAATTCATATTATGAATATGAATCTTTTTTATTTCCTTGTAAGCATATATTTGGTATTTTTGAGGACTAGTGTGGTAAATTTTTCAGATTTTTTACCCTGTCAGTGGCAGATTCGCTATTAATGAGATGGTTATACTGTTAACGCTATCAGTGGGCATTAAGGCCTTGTATCCAGAGCCGTAAAATATATTATTAAAAAAATACAGGTTCAGTTAGGGATGCACATCGCTCATAAAAAACATCGATATAAGAACATCAATATTTTGAAATATGAATTATCGATTTTAAAAACATGTAAGTTATTGACCGATATATTAATTTTTTCGATGTTTTTTACCACCATTTAAATATAAATATATCTATATATGGCGAATAAATATGCATTTTTAACGAAAATGAAAAAATAACTATATTAATAAAAACAAAATGATATTATTTTATGAATTTTTATACAATTTATTTTAACATTTTTTTTTCGGATATTTATTAATTTTTAACAGAAAACAAGTTTTAATTGAACATTTTTTATTTTTAAGTTAATTTCTTTAAAATAGAGTTTAAAAATAACAATTTTAACAACCTGTAAGCGGTTTCTCTCCTAGGTGATTGTCGCTTCAGCTTCTAAGAATAACCGTTCACTGAGTACCGAAGTTGCCACGATAGGCAAATCTAGGCAAAACTAGACTATGGAGCCCCGGAAATAATCCCTTCTTATCATCCAACCTCTCCAACGCGTCTCCTTTTATTAGAGTGACAGGTGATGACATGTTTGTCTGAAGGCTCTGTCTATATAATCTAAGTCGGATCATATATAATATAACCTTTAAATAAAATTTTATCCTTTAAAAATCATTTAGTAAACTAAAACAATGAAATAGAGTATAGTTATATTATTATGGACTAATAATTATCTACTTACGTTCAAATAAGTACACAATTATGCATCAGATTAACTTTACTTTATTCTTTTATTTAGTAAGTAACTGTTTATGTCTATAGATATAGATCACGGACGAGACGGAAAATGACGCTATGATTAAAAGTCGTTCATAAAACATCGCTCATGAAGAACGATGTATCGTCGATGTTTAGACTTTCAACATCGATGTAAAATCATCGATGTTTATGAACGATATGTTTGGAAAAATCGACGTATCGTTTACATCCCTAGTTTTAGTGCTCAGTTTAATTTGTATTACTCGTTTACTTCACGTCATTTATTTTCTGTCCGTGTTTATCACGTGGTATTTTATTTGAGGTTGATTTTAATTCATTTTGTGGTTAAATGTTTAAAATCAATAAAAATGAATTCCAAAAAAGTGGCGCAGAAACCTTCATTGTCTTATACAGCTAGTCCGAACTACAGGAAACCTCCAAAAACTGCTAATCCGGTACCGTGTTATTTACATATTCTTTCTTTTTACATAATATTTATTCATAAACAGTCCCTCACAAAAACAAATTATATTACTTTTTTATTGACTGATTAGTAACTATTCAAAAATGCTTAAATGTAACTTGTAAAAAGTATTTCTCTTTGAAGTTTGTTTCACATTTCATATAATTTAAATTTAATGCTAATCTTTGTGAAGAAAGAAATGAAACGTGTTATTATTATTAGTATCTATATTATATTAATGTTTTATAACAGTAGGTGAGATTTGTAATTAAAATTTTTCTTTGTGTCACTTTTAGTCTCTGCAATGTCTTGGGGCGCCACACATAGACTCGTTCAATTACATGGTTGAAGATGGCCTTAAGGCTGCTATAGCGGATTTAATACCGGCTGAATTTGAAACGGCTAATGGAGAAAGAGTAAAAATAGTCATAGAAGATGCTGGCTTCTGTAAACCCAGCGTTCCGCTCAATGTAATTGGTGTAAAATCAGGAACAGTTTTTCCAACAGAATGCAGGCAAAGAGCAGCAACTTACAAAGGCGAATTTAAGATAAGATTGACATTGAGTATTGATGGAAAGAATATGACATTGGATAAGTCTTTGGGAAGTCTCCCGATTATGGTTAAGGTAAGATTTTGAACAATATTAAGAATATTTTGTAGGAAGAATTAAGACAGATTGCTGTGTTATTATACTTATTCAATATTAAATCTTGATAACTATTCTTATATCCACGTTTTAGATTTTGATTCTTACCAAGTAATTAATATTAACACAAAATAAATATAAATAACATTAAAATAAATAATGTGCCTACATTGCACACATGCATGTACATATACTCACCTTAGTAATATCAAAATGAATGTATGAATCTAACTCAAAATTAACAAAAGAAGTTTTAGCAAAATATTTTTTTTTTATACACTTTATTGCACTAAGTAAATTTTCTAGATTCAAACCTAACTTTCTCAGCAGCTAATTCATTGGGGTCAATTTTAAGCTAGAATTTCTCTAAGCCTATGCCTAAAATTAAAATTTAATTCCACATGAAAATCTTTAAGGATTATAAAACTATTTTTTATTAGATTTGAAAATATTATAAATTTAGTTGCCATCCATAAAACAATAACTTTAAGAAATAGTAGTTCACAAAACTGAAATTAAAATATTAGGTTAAGATAAGTTTAAGAGAAATGGCACTAAAGTATTGGCCCCATTATTAGTTGTAAATACAAATTTTAATTCCAAATATTGGTATTTTTTTAGTCCAAGTTGTGCCATTTAGCTGACATGTCACCTGAGGAGCTGATTAAACACAATGAACATCCAGATGAGTGGGGAGGCTATTTTATTGTAAAGGTAAGATATATAAAAATTTTAATTTTTTTAATAGCTGATAACAGAATGATAGTCCTGTCCATGCAAGAGATTGTTAGTAATTAGGTTTAACAGGTTCATTGTTAGCAATATACTCCATCAAGTCAACCTCCACATAGTTTCCCCTGGAAACTATAGTGGTTAATTCCCATTGAATTTGTCATGAGAGTCCAACTGACCTGCTTTCATTCTTACCATTACACCTTATTGTGTATACCAATAGTTCAGACAGGATTATTATTCCATTTTCATTCATAAAAAAACTGTCCCTATGCTATCATATTTGCTCGCAGGACACCAGTGATGATAAGGGATTTTAGGGATAGTAAGTGAGTATGAAAGCAATTGTTTAATTGTATTGAAATTATCAAGGATTAACCACAATGTTTTCTTGGAGGATAAGAAAGAAACAGTATATTGTATTATACCTCTGTAACTTTGCAATGCCCAAAAACATTACCCAAATTTCTATCTCAAATCTTTAAAAAATGTATTTCCAAAAAATTCTATCAAAATTAAAAAATCAAATAGATTTTTACTGAAATTTCACAAACTAAGAAATTTTTATCCATTATTGCAAAAAAAAAATAGCCAATCAAGTCACCATGCACAGATTTTGAGTTAAACTTTCAGGAACACAACTATGAAAATCGCATCCAATTTGGTGCAGGAATATTTGTATGAAACTGGAACAAATAGACAGCCAAAATTTTTTAAAATATTATGTAGACTACTATTCTTCGTGCAGTTACAATTTTATTGTATTAGTAACAATTTTATCTAACACAAGCTAAAGCTTTTATTTATTATACTATTTATTTCCCAGGGTCATGAGCGTCTCGTTCGAATGTTGCTAGTGACTAGAAGGAACTATCCAGTTGCTATCAAACGATCTTCATGGAAGATGAGAGGGGATTTGTTTACTGACTATGGTATACTGACACGTTGTGTTAAGGCTGACCAGACCAGTACAGTAAGTGTTTTTTTCTGCCTAGTGCTGTGGTTTCAAAGGAATTTTCTCCCACGAACGCTCAGGCTGTAGAATGAGCACCCTGCTGAGGTTTTCTCTAGTGACTACAGTATGGGGTTCTTCAAAAAGGGTATATATATTAAGGTTTCTTCAGGATCGGCAACATACATGTGACACTCCAATAAAATAAAAAAGGAAAAATAATGTTAACTTTTCTAGTGAGGCACCAGTGAGTGATGATAGGTGAAAATGAAATTGGGTCAATGGACCTATTGATACATTTTTCAAGACTTAACAGTAATGGAAATTATAAGAACATTATGTTAGGTTTCTAAGACTCTTTTGTGAGTTATTTAACTCGAAAAATAAAATCATAGATTTGTAACTTAATATCTAAAGAAGAAGTTTGTTTTAATTGCTTGTAGTAGAATTTAAATTTAACAAACTGTAAAATTAAACATCTTTTTTCAGACAAATGTATTGCACTATTTGCAAAATGGTACATGCAAGCTGATGTTTTCACATCACAAAATGATGTATTATGCTCCTTTAGTGTTGATCATGAAATGTTTAGTGGACTCGCCAGATCACTACATATACAGATTACTGCTAAGTGGAAAGAAAGATGATTTGTATTACGACAAGTGAGTATAATCTATTTGTGTTTTCATATTAGCTCCACTAGATATAGTATTATAGGTTCTTTACAAAATATTATACTTGTAAAAAAGAAATACAGCAATTGGTTTAAAAACTTGTTAGATAAGGTAGAGTTATTTTTGAAAGACATCTCTTTTAACCAGCAAGATGAAGTGAGAGAAAAAATAATTAACAAGTAATATAGTGGAGGACAATGACCTCTATGAGGATGATGATAAATTTAGTGGAGGCAAATTGCATATAAGATAAAAAGGAACATATAAGATAAAATAAATTCAAAGTATATAGAACACTAATAAAATAAACATACACAAATAGTAATATTTCATTTTATATAGAATATTTTATTTTAAATATATATAATTTTTTTATGTATATTTTATTGTTTTTATTACACTGTGTACCTTAATTGCAGTTGCATTCGAAATATGCTCCGAGAACTTCATGAAGAGGGTCTCGATACATCAAGTCAGTGTCGTTCGTATATGGGACGGATGTTCAGACAAAAACTGTATGAGCTTCCACCCTGGACTACTGATGAAGAAGTCACTGACTTTCTTCTGGATCGCTGTATTTTGATAAATCTGTCTAATCACGAGGATAAATTCTATAGTCTTGTATTTATGGCGCAGAAGCTGTATGATGTGGTGCAGAATAAATGCAAAGTAAGTATTTATTTAAGATTTTTTGATGTTTTAGAAAATTATTAGATACGAGTGGCTCAAGACCCTTGTGGCAAATATGTGGATTGTTTTTGCAGTACGTTAGTTATAGTAATAATGCCTGCTTAAAATTTTTAAAAAATTGTTTTATCTTGTTTGAAACTTAAACAAAGTAATGGTAAAGAGATTAGGAAAATCGCGAACGAATCAATCGATATGTAAGTTATCGCTATCGTATGCCAGGCAAAGAATGAGACAGTAATGTCTGGCGTCATAACTCTTCTCATGTGTACATAATTTTTAATGTATCTAACTAGAAATTTGTTTGCTACTTGTCTAAGGGGAGCTGGAATTCTACAGAGTTAGGTACAATAATTGGAGTATCAAAGATCATCAAGCTTTTAAATATATTTGAACATTGTCCACACATACCAGTTGCAAATATTCTCCATCAGACAGTGTATCAAATAAACATTAAGTGTACCATTGTGAATTTGTGATCCACCAGGTAGAAGGTGCTGATTCTGTAATGGTACAAGAGGTGCTGCTAGGTGGTCACTTATATCTTCAAGTGTTGAAAGAGCGACTGCAGACCACCATCAACGTAATAAAGATGCAGTTGATGAAAAAAGATAACAACGCCAAGAAACTCAACATTAATATGGTAATATTTTTTATTGTTACCTTAATTTGTTCTATTACATTTTTGTTTTGTGACATAAATATCACTGTCTGTATATAATCAAATACTCTGTGTTATATCGATAATATTATAGTTATATTTTATATAAGCACGTAGTTATATTATAAATAACAGTATAAATAAATAAAATAAATCTAGTACTGAGTATTTGATTATAGTGATATTTATGCCACAGTTTAATATACTTGTTTTTAAGAGATATATGCGGACTATAGAAGTACGATCTACCAGATATTTAAATAATGCTACTTTATAGTGTATACTGCAGTAATATCGCTTGAGTTCCTAAGGAGTAAGGAATAGCAAAAGGCTCCTAATGTCACAAGGGATACCCATAAACTACAGCAATTACGTACTGGCACTTGTTGCTTGATGGCACATTAAAAAAAAGTTATAGTGGTTCATTATACACAGGATAAAATCAAAATCAAGTCATAATGCCATTCGTTATTAAATATATATTAGGAGAGAAATTACGTGTTACCATACTAACTTACAGCTGGATGCGCTTCTTAGTATCGCAGACTTAAAAAAAAAATATCGTTTTTCGACTCATATTTCTTTGGTGAGTTCAGTTTCACTGGTTTAATTGATGCTTATAATTCCGATTTCATCCTAATTAGAGTACAAGTCGTTTTCTACTTTTTACAGTCATCACTTTAATTGATTTGTCGACTATTACTAGTAGAATTAAAAAAAAATTATAATATTGTTCACAGGCCCAAATACCTCAGCTGATCCGCATGGCCGGCAACCTAGAGACTAAAATGGAGATGTTCTTGGCGACTGGCAACGCGCCCTCGAACAATATCAGTCTCACGCAGTACAAGGGACTCACCATCGTCGCCGAGAATATTAACAGAATGCGTTACATGTCACATTTCAAGTGAGTATTTTTGGGGATAATCCATCACATATTATAGATTTACGATTTTCAGTGAATTTTTTTACAAATTAATTATTCATTCATTAATTTATTGCGTTCTACGATATTAATATCAACAAAAGATCTTAAAAATCACTAAAGTACACTGTACATCCTGACGGACATAGCTATTGGAAGCAAGGAAGTCGTTCGAGAGGAGGATCTGTTAGTAAAGTGACAGAATTTAAATAGCAAATTTCATAATAACCATAGAGTGAAAAATTCGAATTCCGCAGCTCCTATCCTTAATTTAAGACTTATGGTCTATGACTTAAGAAACTCGCTATTTTCAAAATGAGAATTAATAACAAAGGAAAAAGGATAAAAGAAAAAACATACATATGTTGAAGTCTTATTGCAAAAAGTTTTAATATCTTATAAAGCTAATGTACATGTTGATGTGTTTTTATTTCTCCTTTACGCTAAATTCTCAATTTGAAATAAAAAAAAAAAACATTGAAACATTTTACAGTTAAAAGAACTTTGTAAATATTTTTAGTTCTTATTCAAAAAAGAATATAATTAATAATAAGTAAAAAAAGGCTTTTCTAGTTCCCTTTTCCAGATTACATTAAAATTACTGGATGCCTTAACAATTGAATTGAGTTATGCCATCTTCACCATGAGTTTAATATAGAATGTCTCCCGCAGGTCGATTCACCGTGGTGCATTCTTCATGTCGATGCGAACTACGGAGGCGCGACAGTTGCTACCCGATGCATGGGGATTCGTGTGCCCGGTGCACACGCCCGACGGCGCACCCTGCGGCCTGCTTAACCACCTCACTATGACTGCACAGGTAACCTTCGACTATCACCTTTTCCCTGCTTTCTCTCTTTCTGTTTCTAGTATACTTCTTTTTCAAGATGGTATAACATCAAGATCCGGGGGGAAAGGGATTGTTAGCAATGGAGTTTAACAGACCTATTGCTAACAATATGCCCTATTAGGTCGACCTCCACGTGGGTCCCCCTGGAAACCATCGTGAACAATTCTTGTTGAATTCGTCACGATGGGCTAACTGACCTGCTTCATCTTCACCTATCATCCTTCACTGGTGCCTCGCCGGTGTATACCGATAGCGCGGGTAGGGTTACCATTCCATTATCACCCATTAAAAAAAAAAAAACATCAAGATCCAGTCCTTATTTGTGAATCAAGGAATATAACAAAGTAACGTAATTTAGTATACAAATATATCTTTCGGGAAAAGTTAAGAGATAATACATGCAATGGGATAATACTGTAAATAAAATATTGGTTAAGACTAGCATTACATTGCATATAGCATAAAATCGGGTCAGTTGCAGGATCTGTGAAAAGGCTTATACCTTGCGATTGGTAAACTTGGACCGAGAAGGAAATGTTATATGTTATTCTTATTGTAATTATACAACTGTATCATTACATTTATTATTTGTCTTGCTTATTTCCTATTTTTTATAATACAAATAAAGTATACTCATTCATGCTTTAGGCCAGGTCTCTTACAGGGTGATTTAAGGAGGAAAGAATTGTTAAGAATGAGGATTTATATCCATACACACATATCCATTTCTCAGGTCGACCTCCACGCGTTTCTCCCTTCATCGTCGTAGTTCTTGTGGATTTTGTCATGATGAACTAACTGATCTCCTTTTATCTTCACCTATTACTTCATCCTACCTCTATCATTCCTCACTGGTGCCTGGTCAGCGTGTACCAATAGTATACCCTATATATCAATATAATCTTAAGACGATACCCATGCATGGAAGATATTTTAGAAAAAAATATATAACCTTAATAAGAGAAATAGCTAAACATTTTTTTTATTTTTGTATATCTATAAGTTTGTCTGTCAGTCTGTCCGTCTGGTTTTCACAGTTGAGTTCCTGAAGGTTTAACATAAAAACTAGTCTATGTTTTATCTTAATACGCTATCTAGAAATAGTCTATTCCATTGATTTTCCTATTTCCGAAATCATAAGTTTAAAAGATGCCGTATTATATGTCGAATTAGGTATATGTTAGTTAAAAGTTAATAAAATTATTGAATGTATATTAAAATATCAAGCATCCTGCTTGCTATGGCTGTGATTTTTTTTTATCACGGATTAATATCATATACAAATTAAATACAAATGAAATCGGAGCTAGTATCGATTGATACTATATTTGAATATTAGTATAGATTATAATAAATTTTTAATATAATAAATTTTATTTACATGATGGACAGATAACGCAGCCTCCTGATCCAAAGCTACTGGTCTCACTGGTAGAGGTGTTGAGAACATACGGTAAGTTTATAATTTATTCAAATTATTTCTTTTTAATAAAAAATCTCTAATGAGTTTAGTAATTTTTAAAGAAGATAGTGTACACTTTTTTAGCCTAATGTTCAGTATTGTACTTGCAATATTTTTCTACACTTTGCATATTTAAATATGTGAAGTATAAAAAAAAAAGAAAAAAAACTGATTACATCTGTCATAAAAAAATAAATTTATGATAAAAAATGTACTGATTGTCATAAAATGAACAGAAGTGACAAATATACATTCTCTTGTGAATGTGGTAATACCGCTAAAATATTTTCTTAAAAAAATCAGCATAGGTTACTAGATTTCATCATTACATAATAGGCATGGTCCCGGCATAGAATAGGCCACTCCTTCCTTTCCTATGGATGTCATTAGAGGCGACTAAGGGATCTTAATAGTAGAGTGATGGGCAGCAGCGTTTCTTTTGAAACATCACTATAAGCCTAACTACGGTTGTAAACCCGCCTGCCAAGCGAGTCAGCTGCTGGCGAAACTCCCTTTACGGGGAAGGCTTATTCCTAGCAGTGGATAGTTAACGGCTGATATGATATCTGTCATTATCTAATAACATATCCATAGACTGCCATAAGAAACTGTCCTGAGCCACCTGCATTCACTGACTCCCTGCAATGCATTTGAGGTCGCCACTCCATGTAATGGAGGACTTCAGGTTGATAGGGTTGTCACAAATTTATTCGTATTATGCTTACTTTAATGTCTTTAGCTCGCAAGGTCTATACTAGCCGCCAGCTCATTAACGTATTATTATTGAATTCACGGGAGGGGTAGGATCTAGTACTACTTGGATACTATAAAAAGAAAAAAAAAAACTAATACTATTTTCGATACAGGAATGGAATCAAGACACACAATAGCTCATAAGCCGCTCGAGTTCGACGTTTACAAATACCCCGTGTTCCTCGATGGCCGAATGATCGGGCACATAGCTGAGGACATCGTCGCCGAATTAACTACGTACCTCCGCACGCTCAAGGTCAAGGGCGAGGAGTTACCCGTCACGACGGAGATTGTCTTTATACCCAAGAAAAAAGTGAGTTCTTAAAATGCCTTATCATTATCTGTTATTGATTATAATTTTAGCTGTACCCGACAAACGTTGCAGTACCGCGTAAAGTAAAATTATTTGTGTAGGTTTTTTTTTAGATCAGCAGCCCACGCGGGCGAACCCAGAACACTTTCCCAAAGTATTACCATATTACAATCTGATCAATGGTTTAGGAACGCATGGAGGATAAATATACAAACATTAATTTTTATTCTTATAGGTTTAATATTATTATTATCGACATGAACATAAAACACATTACAAAAAAAAAAATCATGACGCTGACTATCAACTTCTAATTAATGGGGGGGGGGGGGAGTGTTAATATGACGGGATCCGTTTTCCCCACGCATATTAGAATCGAATATGGGAACACTCATAAAGTTGGACGCTTTTTGGTTTTTATAGTTTTATATTTGTTACTTATTTATTATCATAAGTATTGAAATAAAATTATATAATCAACAGATTTGTTCACAATATCCGGGCGTTTTCCTTTTCACAACCGAGGCTCGAATAATGCGGCCCGTCATCAATTTGATCACAGGACAAATAGAGCTCATCGGCACATTGGAACAGGTGTACTTGGACATTGCAGTTACGCGGGAGGAATACATTAAAGGTAGGATATAAGAATGTAAATAATTATAACTTAATTTTGATAAAAAAATATGCAGTTAGTTGGTTTTTATGCAGAGGCAACGAATTTACAAAGAAAGTGTATTAAAATTTAGAATTGAAATACAGCATTAAAACATTTCAATTCTCTTTAATCAGTTAAGAGATATATTATTTTGATTTAATATAACTTTGAATGAAAAACAAGCCGACGGCCCACTTGATGGAAAGTAGTAACTATCGCCTATAAACTTGAACAGTACCATGGACATAACAAAGTATACTGTGTTGCCTATAATACTCTTCACGAGTTGCCATTCCTGAGGACTACGGTGTTATTCCTCTTGTTTTTAATTTTTTAATAGTAAAGAGTTTTTAATCTACACTCTTATAAAATTGAGAGAAAACTTTTTAATATTTGTTATATATTGAAGTCTTCTCGTACTTACATAGTTGTCATATTAGTACGATTTAATATGAAATATTATTCATTTCTTAAAATTTCGATATTTAAAATATATATGAAAAAAATAGGAATTCGAGTTTGATTTAAACATTATTTATTACATTTATAATTTCAAATATATTTGTTTCTGGCATTAAGCACTTGGACTTCTATGCGTACCTTATTTAGTATTAGATAAGTATGTATGTATTTAGTTTCTTTTACATTCAGTTTCTGTTTTTTTAGGCATAACAACTCATCTGGAACTGTCGAAATCAGCTTTTATGAGCAATTTAGCACAGCTGATTCCTATGCCTGACTGTAATCAATCACCACGGTGAGTATAATTTAATTATTTCAATATTTTTAATTTTATTTATTTAAATTAATCAATAAGGCTAGCCTATCCACATTACTTATATCTTAATCTCCAATACTTTATAAGTATTTTTATTTATATTAGTATTTATATTTTACTTACACACACACCACACACTGAACGTTACACATTTAAAAATTTATTTAACTGTAATCTTCTAATTAAACAATAATTTCTTTTTTTTTTCTTATTTATCATCATGTTTATTATGTTTGTAGCTTAATGTTGTTAGTTCTGCATCAACAAATACAAAGTATTAGTTCTTGTGTGTTGGAAGGAACTGGCTTACAAGGCACAGGTTACCCTAATTTGTAAGCTAGGGCAAAAAACATGTAACTGTGTAACCCTGTATTTGTTAATAAAGTTTATTATTATTTTTTAAATTTCACTAAAATTCTCATCTCCCCTCTTAAGGAGAGGAGATGGCAACTAACCCCCGGCAGAAGCACAGTCGGCCGGGGTTCAGGGCCCCAGGGAGAGAAACCGGCGTACAATGCGGGCAGAATCTAAGAGCACCGCTTTCTGCATCTTTCCCGGGAGTGAGCCGCCTCGGAATCCCAACCGTCTGAGATGTTGTTCCAGACTGGTTGGGATAAGACCGTTCACCGACATAACGATTGGGATGATTTCGGTAGATGTCACCCCCCACATTTCGGTCACCTCGTGAGCCAGGTCGAGATATTTTCTCTTCTTCTCGGTTTCGGCTTTCACGAGGTTCTCGTCATGCGGTATGGTGACATCCACCAAAAACACCCTCGAGAGTGCCCGATCCATCACCACGATATCAGGTTTGTTCGCAAGAACGGTCCTGTCCGTGATGATGGATCGGTCCCAGTAGAGCCTTACGCTGTCGCTTTCGAGGACCGGCTGGGGCTCGTACTTATAGTACGGCAACCTCTCATTCGCGATTATTATTATTATTATTATTATTACTTAGTTAATATTTGGTTAAAATGTAACCTGTAATTTCAATGTTCGTGGTCAAAAAGGAGTGTAACGTTGTTAACCGACTTCGGAAAGAACGAGGTTCTTAATTCATTAGTATCTTTTTCCGGCTATGTTTGCTACTTCATAACTCCGCCAGTTATAAACTGCTTTGAAAATTCTTTTCTAAATGCCTAAACTGATTTAGATGTATGTGCTATAATTATAATCCTTACATCATTCCGAGTGACACTGACTATGAATTTTTGACAAGGCAATGTTTTTTTTTTTATTTGCAGAGCAATATATAGTTGGTATTTATTTATTATTATTTTACAGTAATATGTACCAGTGTCAGATGGGTAAGCAAACGATGGGCACACCAATCCACACGTGGGACACTATGGGCCCCGGCAAACTATATCGCCTGCAGTCGCCAGCGACGCCACTGTTCCGGCCCGCACACTACGATGACATGGGACTGGATGACTATCCAGCCGGGACGAATGCAATCGTCGCCGTAATATCTTACTCTGTGAGTGTTCTGTATCTATATTAAAAAAAAAAAGATTTGTTTGTTTATTTATTTACTCAAAAATTATTGTAACGATTTTAAAAGTTCTTTCACTTATAGCTACATTAAAAGCAAGTAATATGCGTTCTGTATTATTTTCAAAATTCTATCTTTTTGCGTGATGCCGGGTTGCATTGCTAATTATAAATAGATGCGAAACGTAATGTCTAATTATGAAGATATTTTTTTTTAATTAATCAATGTATTTATGCAGTCAACGTATCAGGGAGGTATGATAGGTAATGATGAATTTGTAACTTATGATCTATTTACATGAGTCTTCAATATTTATATTCACATGTTAAAGTACGTATCTATATATATTTATAACGGGAATTTTGTGAGCTTACTGTTGTAAAATATTGTCCCTGTGTTCACAAAATGTGTTTTTTTCTGAGGCGTAATTTCTTTAAAACTATTCTATAGTTAATTTCAATTTGATATATTAGCGAATTCCTTATTCTAAGAATCAATATCAACTGGATTTGTAATAGATTTAAGTCTCAATTAATATAAATTTAATTTATGATGATCCATAAAACAGTAATTTCCTGAAACTCATAATATTAAATTAACAGATATATTTAGAGAAATGGTGTCTCACAATTTATCTTAATATAAAAAAAGCATTATAATATATTAATTTTATTCCACAGGGATATGATATGGAGGACGCAATGATAATCAACAAATCAGCATACGAACGAGGGTTGGGGGCCGGATCCATATACAAAGCGGATTTTGTAGAGCTAAAAAACGCTAACTCATACTTCCAGCGAGACCCTAACAAGCCTGAGCTCAGTCAGTATATAGACTCCGATGGTTTGCCATCGGTCGGTGCCAGGATAGAGCCGAATGATCCGTTTTACTGGTAAGTTGATACAAGAATTTTTTTGTTGCTTCCAAAAGAGGTCATTTTAAATTTATTTGTATTTTTATTACTACTTATTTTTTTTTATTACAAACTGTTATTTAACTTGCAATGTATTTTAGTTTGCTTAAGTCAAATCTTGTAGCCTGAATTAGAATCACTAACTGGTATTCATTTAGTTCAAATTTTGCATACACCTTTGGGTCTGGTGACAGTATATTATGCAAATTATAATATTCTCAAAATGGCCACCGCTACAAAATGGCGGATGGTGTATTTGTCAATTGTCAATCTATCTCTTAAAGAGTAGATAACGTTAAAATAAATAACGTAATTTTAATACACTGCTACCAGTAGTTTATAAAAGCTTGTTTTTGAAAATATATTTAAATAGATGTGTTAGCAATTTAGAATGGTAAGCCACAGTGGTAACCGTTGCCTATTAACATGAGTGGCACCATAGATATATCAGAATATTCTCTGTGACCATAGGGGAATGGTGTCCACTTATTATTAGACAAACTGTAAACTTGATTACTAATGTTGTGGCACTTTAAACAATTCTCTGAATGTTTTTCTTATAATTCTTTATTGTACACTCGCTGTATCTCGCGGCGTCATGCGCGTAAATTATTGTATAAAGTATCCTATGTACTCAGTTGGATCATATGTACTCATGCACCAAAATTCCATTCAAATCCCTTCAAATATTTTGTTTTTAATTTTTATGCAATTTAGAGTGGCAAACAAGCTGACGACCTACCTGATGGAAAGTGGTCGCCGTCGCCTATAGACATGAGCAGTACCATAGACATAACAGAATAAACTGTTTTGCCCATGATACCACCATGCATTGCCATTCCTGAGGACTTAGGTGTTATTCCTGTATACCCTGTAAATAACATATATTCATCAATCCATCGTTATAAACTTTCATATTTATAATAATAATAGGATAAATATATAAAAAATTTTGGTTTAAATATTCCAATTTATTCCCATTAGTTATTATGACGGCGATAAAAAGGATTTTGTGGTATCTCGGTACCACGGTAAAGAAGATGTGTTCGTGGACAACGTGAGACTCTGCGGGGACTTCAACATGAAGAAACCACCTACAGCTTGCGTCGTGCTCAGAATACAGGTTGGTCGGCATAACGGAATGTTTTAAGTTTCTTCTCTTAAACTTCATCAAACTCTTAATTGCTCTTCTAGCCTATGGATCATTATATGAATATATTGTTTATAGATAAAAAAGTTTTGACTATTTTTTTTTTATTTTTTTTTATCAGAAGAGAACTAGGAAATTCGTGATTATAAATTATCTGCACTATTTCTTATAATTTTTTAATTTTTGTTTAGAGTACAAATTACCATTAACTTAAAAAAACATTTAAAAATGAATGAGTTAACAAGTTGTCGATGTGATTATAAACATATTAAGAAATAAATAATGCATGGATTACTAGTTTTGTGCAAAAATTATGTAAGGTAATAATAGTGCTTGAATTATCTTAATACATTAAAAACCCGTGCAGTGATGATGATTAACCTGATAAGAAATAATTAAAAATAGTGTCTCACAAAAATAATTAACTTCGATTCTGACAAAACCAGTTATTTTGTTTTAAAAATTAAATTAGTGCACCGATTTTGATAAACTTTCTATGAGACCAGTTTATAAATATATTCTTATAGATCAAAAAAATTAACTTTCAAACCTGTTTACAACTGACGGAGTTATGAGGTAATAATTATAAAAAAATACAACTGACTTCAAAACTTTCTTCTTTTTAAAGTTAATTGAAAAAATTAGTCAGTTAGTCTATTAACTTATTTTTGTTTTCAGCGTAATCCAACAGTGGGCGATAAATTTGCATCTCGTGCTGGCCAGAAAGGCATCTGCTCTCAGCGCTGGGCGGCCGAAGATATGCCATTCACGGAGACCGGGCTGATACCTGATATACTGTTCAACCCTCACGGCTTCCCCTCGCGTATGACAATCGCCATGATGATCGAGTGCATGGCTGGCAAGGCGGCCTGTATACATGGACATGTGAGTATTGTACTAATATTATAAAGAGGAAAGATCTCTTTTTTTTATATGTTTGTTTATATGGAGTGCATAAACTCAAAAACTACCAATTTAAAAAATTCTTTAACCCGTAGTAAATTGTGTTATCAGCAAATACCTATTATAGGGATATATGTATAAAAGGGATTTTATATGCCCCTCCAAGGGGAGGCTTATGTTCAGCAGTGGACAGTTAAGGGCTGACATGTTGTTGATGATGATGATGATAATAAAAAGCTTTTCCAACAATTACTAATTTGTAATTGAAATATTTGATCTGAAACGCGGTAAATCATAATAAGAAGTAGATTTTGCCTCGTAACAAGCAGTTTGAACAACAAAAAGATTTAAAGCTGGAATCGTTCAATAAGTAATGTGAGATTAATATAGAAGTTAACGCTATTGATTTTAAAAAGAATTGTGGAAATGTAATCGAAAATCTTTAATTGCTATATTTTTGAATCAATTTTTCTCTCTATTAACTTAAGTATAATTTATTTATGTATTAATGTATTAAGTATGTCAAATACTCTTTAAGATTAGGATATGATGGGGCTGACATATCCTTATAATATAATAGGATAAAAACTCTAAATAAAAAGATAAAAAAAAACGTAATCGAAATGAGTAATTGAATTAAGAAACTCTTTTTGCTTACCACTTAAAAAAGTGCGTGAAAAGGTTTTTCAGGTATTGGTATAAATTAGCTTTAAAATAAGAGCGAGCACGACAGGTCATGGAAAGGACGCTGTGTCACAGGTTTTTCTATCTGGAAAAGCTCGTCTCTCAATAATAATAATAGGGTTATGCTTGTTTGCGAAAAAAATATATATATTGAAATTGTGATCGTGTCTCCACTAGGTACACGATGCGACGCCATTCCGTTTCGACGAGAAGGACACCGCGATTAATTACTTCGGGCGGCTACTGGAGCTGGGCGGGTACAACTATTACGGCACCGAGCGTATGTACAGCGGCGTCGACGGCCGTGAAATAGAGGCAGATATCTTCTACGGCGTCATACACTACCAGAGGCTGCGGCACATGGTCTCGGACAAATGGCAGGTGAGTGTGGTCTAAGAATAATATAAGAGCCTCGATCGTATCTCGTAAAAAATAAGAGTAGAATATGAAAAATATGGAGAACATTTAAAATAGATTAGACGATTATACATCGAAAGTATGTTTCTAACTAATGTTACTGTATATAAATTATAATAAGTATTAGAAATTGCATTAGGAATAAACAAATTATCATAAAAACTAAATATCAAAATGGAATTACAATATCAAACTAAAATCTGTGTCGTTTACGCGGTGATAGGACTTTGCGGGAAATTCAAGAAATTATATTTTTATAAGAATAGTGACCTTTCCTACGTTATAGGTATATATTAGTGAAATACTAATGAGCGATTGATGGAGATGAAATCGGTTCAGTTGGTCCACTAATTCACTAGGAATTAATCAGGATAGTTTCCAAGAAAAAGCGTGGCTAACCTGACAATGTCATTCTGTATGTATTACTGTTAATACAGGCACTAGCCCTGTAGGTTCCGCCATAGAATAGGCTATCCCTTCCTTTTCCGTGGGTGACGTAAGAGGCGACTAAGGGAACTTAATGATAGAAGAATGAATGACAACGGCCCTCTTAGAACATCACCAAAAGCCAAACTGTAGTTGCCAATCTGCCTGCCAAGTGTGGCAATTACTGGCAAAACCCCTCTTATAGGGGAGGTTATGTTCAGCAGTGGACTGTTAACGTCTGATAAAATACAGATACTGTAAGATGAAGTTGTTCAATAAAAGTATGGTATCATAACTACTTAGATTACGTAGATAGAGTGTCTCCATACAAATGCTTTGAGAAAGGCGGGTCAAGTTTTTAATATCATATATAATATAAGAGGTCGTTGTATGATTTTGAGATGGAATAAGTTTGGATCATAACTGTAATCAGTAATGTAATGTACATCTATAAAAACGTTTACTTTATCTTACTTTTAAACGATGATACAATGTAAAGTTGGCAAACTGCGTATTGATAAATTTTTGTATTGTTTTCTTTTTAATGGTTCATTTTATGTTTGCAAACTGTTATTGTAACTTATAACAAATAAATAAATATAATTTAGCGTGATAAATAGTTATGAGGATTCCTTTATAACTTCCATATTTATTTTATCTTATAAATTCTGCAGCTTTTTAATGCGCAAAAACTTATTTATTAAATAATTAAAATATAGATACATCAAGATACATTGTGTGCGTAAGTGTATAGAACATTAATAAAAATAAAAGAGTCAGCTAATTGTTAAAAAGTTGACCCGTTTCTGAGATTCGATGCTCTATCTGTATAATCTAAGCATAACTAGTGGTGTGGCGATATGCATACATGGTAGTACATGTGTACGGCAGGTGCGGACAACGGGCGTAACGGACGCGCTCACACGCCAACCGGTGAAGGGCCGTTGGCGCGGCGGCGGTGTGCGGCTCGGCGAGATGGAAAGGGACGCGCTGCTGTCACACGGCGCCACCTTCCTGCTGCAGGACCGCCTACTGCATTGTTCCGATGAGACTGAGGTACTTATACTAGATACCAGAGGAAGACCTTGAACAAAACTCGTCTGTGTGTACTACTGCCCCACTCATGTTTCTGCCCTGAAACTTGAAAGCTGTTCTTGCATGGCTGTGTTATGTTTTATATCTATCGTGTCTTATATACGGTTATGTCGTGAATAACGTGAACGGTGCTTATGAATAAGGGCTGCTATTGAGACCGAAACTGGTCGAGCAAGCTCGACGTTAATATATGAGTAAAGCCAAAATTGAATAATCATAAAGTTGAAACCATGTGACAGCAGTGCTTGCATCTATCTGCTGCTGTCGATTGGATGGATGAGATTTGCTTTGAAACTTAGAATGGCAAACAAGCTGACAGCCCACCTGATGAAAAGAGGTAACCATTGCCTATAGACATGCACAGTGCCTAGTATCACGACAGACCATATTGCAAAGCCCATATGCCCCTCATGACTAACCATTCCTGGAGACTAAGGTGTTATCCCCCCGTATCCTGTAATTTACTACTACATAGCACCCTTCTATTCAAAAACTTTCTTTTTTATAATATTTATTTACCTAAAAAGGAGATATTTAGTTGGTTAAGAAATGAGACTTCTCAATTTTCAACGGACTTCAAAAAGGAGATTTTCAATTAGGTTGTTTTTTTTTTTTTAATTCTGTATATTGAAAGTTGAAACTAAAACACCTCTTTTTGGAAAAAGTGGAAAGTTGCATATAGATTATGTTGATATGCTGCACAGCCACTACTTACATAGCATCAAATAATTTCGCATTACTGGCAATTTTAAATTTATTTCTGGGACTTGGTTGTGGGCAGTAATGAAAATCAAGTATACAGTCACTATTGTAGACATTTCCAATCTTATAAAATATTTAAAAGATATTCCTATATCAGGTTATATATAAAAGTAAATTTTATTTCAGGCAGTTGTGTGTACAAAATGTGGCACACTACTGGCTCCAATTGTGGGCAGGATGGACGGCAGCATGAACACTTGCAGGCTGTGCCGTGAGGGCGATCTGGTCACCGTCAATATACCCTACATTTTTAAATTTTTCGTAACCCAATTAGCGGCTGTTAATATTAAACTTAAGATTAATTGTAATAACAATTTGGCAATAAAAAGTTCTTGATACTATAATAGTATATCGAGATGAAAAGTTAGGCCTATTTTACAAATACTATGTCTATTGTATATAAATTTGAACTTATGTACGTGAGACGTCTCGTTTTAACGAATGCGACTAATATAATTTATACTTTCTGCATTCACAAAAATAAAGTTCCTTTTGTTTTCATATATGTATTGTCTTTTATTTCTAACTTGCGTTTTGCATGCTACTTCACGCACGTATTTTTGTAAATAAACTCTTCCAGATGATGTATCAAAATAAAACATAAAGTATGATGCATTTAAGGTAAAACCTTCAGGAACAAATGTGAATACCGCATTTGATTTATTTTTTAATTCCATTCAGTTCTTTTTGCATAATGTCGAAACAAGCATAAAGATAGAAAAAATCTAAAAATTGTTTTTTACATGTCTTATAAAGAGGTTTTTTTTCAGATTCGGCAACACGTGTAATTACAGTAATTGCATACCATCGGGTAGGACGTATGCTTGTTTACTATCTTGGTGGTATAAAAAATTTAACCTCTTTATACTTGACAGCTCTTGAAAAGATAAATTATTACGACTTAAAAACCTCAGCGGTAGTGGGTTCGTATCAATCCGACATCAGAACTTCTTATAAATTAATAACTAAGCAGCTTTCTTTCTTACAGTACAGGGGAAAAAGTTAAAGTAGGAATAGCAACGTATAAGGTTTGCACAGTACAAGGGACAAGTGGGTCTAGGTTTATGTGGCTTTTATTTAGTTAAAATAAATAGTAAAAAATAATAAACAGTAACACTTTCCGCAGGTATTGTCTTTGCGCACTGAATAGACTACCATTTTATGAACACATACGTAAAAGCCCCAAGAACAAGAACTTACATAGAAGGAATGATAAAATAAAAACTACATCATATGGTAGCCTCTTTTCTTCTTATGAAAATATAATTAGTAAAAAGAAGACGAAAGATACACCATCAGATTCTATTTTTGTCTATTCATAGCAGACTAGTGTATAGAAAATGTTTAATATGTTAATTATTTATCAATAACAAATTTTATATTACTAGATTATATATTCGACAACGTTTATGTAGAAAGTATGCAAGCAGGTTGTATCTGAATTTGGTAGGATTATACGGTCGTAATATTTGATTTACAGTTTTTATTTTAACATTCCTTCTATGTAATTCCTTGTTCTTAGTAAAAGCCAAACTCTGTGTGATATGAATAAAAACACTATTCAGACACTAAATAATTGGGATAGGGTCAGGAAAATGAGGATATATAAAGAATAGTAGCAATACATAGTGTAAAACTACTACTTATTACGTCTATGATAAAAAATAAGCTGAGACGGTGAAAGATTCGTGGTTTCACTCCATGAATGATAAAGAAGGTAGGAAGGTGTCGCCTATTCTATGCCGGGACCATACGGCCAATGTATAAAATAGATTATTATAATACAAAATGTAACCTTAGAATTTACAAATAATTATAATTTTCTATTATTAAATTTCAGTTATTTTACCAGGTATAAAGTATTTAAAATGGCCGTTAATAGGTATGCATTTTTTTTTTATTACTTCGACTAAGGGGAATCCCCAGCCATGGCGACAGTGTTGCTAGTAATAAAATTTTAGTACACATTAATAGAAAATTAAGTTCCTCTGGATTGCTCATTTGTGTTTCTATTTGTGGTGAGGCCACTAGGCTACAGTCTAAGTAGACTACGGTTAAATGAGGCGATGAGCTGACCCATACATAAAATTGGACATTAATATTTAATAAATTTTACCAGTTTCTTTTTTATTTTGCTACAAGTATTATAAATGGAAGATTTTGTTATGCATGAACTTATAGACATTCCTAAAATTCGATTGTACGTATTTATTGTGGTAAACATCATTACAGGAAAAAAAAAGTTACTAGCATATATAAAACTAGTCTCAACGAAAAATCAAAATTTGATCGGTTATAGTTATGTAGAAAACAGACACATTATATGGGATCTCCATAACAATGCCTATTAGTGAATGATCATCATCATATCAGCCATTAACTGTCCACTGCTGAACATAAGGCTTCCCCTTGGGTGGAGTAATAGCCAGGTTTATCAGGTGGATTGACAACTTTGGAGACGTTTTAAGAGGAATGCTGTTGCCCATCCCTTGTCCTCCTTTAGTCACCTCTTACGACACACGGGAAAGGAGTCTAGTCGTTGGCGGGACCAAACAACTATTATATTTTTTTATAATGTAGGGGCATACGAGCATGCGGCCTAATAGTAAGCGACTATAGCCGCCGATCAGAATCCGCAACATCGGAAGATTTGCAGTTGAAATGCCGGCCTTTATAAAGGATTGTACTCTTTGAAGGTTTACTACTTTTTAAAGGCGAGAACAAAAGAACGACGTGATGGAAGACTGTGTGGAAGAAAGTGCCTTGAAAAAACGTACGGTGGAAGATTATTCACTCATCCAAATGGTTAGGATGTAATTTTAGTTTGTGGCGGCTTATGCGATTATTTACAATAAATTATAAAACAAAAAAAAATGCTGTTTATAGAGAACATTTATTATTTAAATTTTTTCAATAAGTATAGATATTTTATACAGTATGTCAAATAAGGAGCGTGTCTAGTATCAGCACGTTTTGAACGCACATAAAGGACCTTGGAGATGAAATTTGCTGCCAAACACATCTACCCAATTCTAATTTTAAAAATACTTTCTTTATGTAACTTACTGTATTTTTCGCACATATAATCATCTTACAAATCACTATAAAAAAATTAATATAATAAAATAAAATTGAAGCTAGTCCTCGTCCATAGCTTCTTGTTCTTCCTTCTTCTTCTTCTTTTTCTTCTTCTTAGCACTAGCTGAGGCCTCGAGTACTGCTTGTGAGGCTTCCTCCAAAGCTTCTTTCATTACTTCTATATTCTTCTTGGGAATGTCACCTGTTTCGTAGAATTTCAATCTATCTTCTACTTGCTGACGGAGCTTTTCACCGAAGATTGTTGTTTGGTTTTCTGTGAAATAACAAATTACTTTATTCAATATATTTTTACTTGAAGATAGATAGATAGATAATTTATTTACAATACAGCACACAAATTACAATAAAAAAACATACACATAATACACAGTAAAAGAGATAAAAGAATGAAAATAAAAAAGTAACAAAACAAAAAAACAAAATATATAAACCAACAAGTGTGCCATAGTAACACAAAATGGTCACAACTCAGTTTATTACTTTGCCCTTAAAAGAGAGCAAAACTGATATTCTGTTGTAGCCATTATACGAAATATATTACGAAACCACAAAAGAAGTCGAATATTCTAAATTAAATCTATATAGTTGATTAAAATTTTATCGTTATGTACAAACTAAAACTTCAACTAATTAGACATTAATTGTTACTAAAGTATGTCAACAAGAGTAAACACTTTTAAAACGAATAATCTTAACTCAAATAAAAGAGCATACATGAAATTTATCTATAATTTTGTTTTATTTTAAGGCAACACTTTTTCAGTTTTATTACATTTTAGTTAAAAGAAGTAACTCTGAAAATATTTTTTTTTTTCACTTTATACTAGAATATTCAAGAGGAAGACGTAATAGATTGTTCGATATCTTCTGTGATCTTATGATATCTAGTACTGCACTAATCCTTTGTATATTTTATTTCTCTGTGAAAACTTGTAATATCGCAATGACTAGACATAACACATTCACAAATAGAATGTGCACGAGTTATATTGCATTTAATTTTGCACAACTGTTATTACCGCAAGTTCATACAGTAACACTTACGATAGATCAAAGTGTGCATATTATATAATAATATAGTTACAGCATATTTTAATTGTAGATAAATTATGAACTATTATCAATTTATCATTGTTTTATGCAAAATAAAATGATATTTGGTGGTCGTTCGATTACAGGTAAATAGTCCCGAAAACATGTGTCAAAAAAACGTAGTTGATAATTTTGAGATACGTTTAATTACCTTATAAGAGATTGAGTGTAAAAATACCAAAACAAAGGTAAAAAAGAAATTAAATTATACGATTAGCCAGCTTTCTTAGACAAGTGGTAAACGAATCTATCGATAGAATCGTCTTGATCGCCGTACATATGAAGAAGAACGAGATACAGGAAGTTGCTATCTCATTCTATTTCATTGGCGCTAACCAATAACGATTCTGTGGATAGTTTCTTTTGCGACTTGTCTTGAAGAGTTGTTTTCTTTTTCCTAATAACTGTTAACTTTTCCTTTTTTCTTATATGTTCTCTCATTGACGACTTACCTGAGAAGCAGTCAATCCTGGAGGCTATAGAGCACTTATTGGCGAGATACCGACTGATGCGGCCCTTGTTCTTGAGGCCGGCGCGGCCGATAAAGGTTGAGTGGTACAGTAGACCATACTTGGGGGTGTTAGATCTGGTCTTCAGCGCTCGGAATAATGCTTTTTCAGCACCTATCATATAAAAAAATATTATTTTATATACTAGTTTTATTACAAATATATTACATTTTAGGTGTGATAATAAAATAATTAAATTATAAAAAAAAATTAAAAGAAAAAAATTATTAATATTTAGTTATTTTTGAAAAATATTGATTATTACTATTTTTAGTTTAATTCTTTTAGAATATTTTATCAATGCCCCTATTCATATTCCATAAGGGTAGGTCGATAATAAAGATCTTTAATTATAAGATACCATTTTCAGACATAAATTTATTTATATATTATATGTGTATAATTAAAATATTATGATAGATAAACTTGTGAAAATATAGAATGATAGAGTTGATATTAAGTTATCTTTATTTATACTTAGCGAGAAGATAGGACTGATATTAGAATGGTCTGGAATCCTCACAGGGTATTTCACTGGCACATGTCCACCTTTAAGTTACTATCTGTAACTAAATCTAAAAACTAAATCGGGAAATACCTAAAACATGATTACACCTTATTTACACAATTACACCTATACTGTACTAATATTTACCCAAAATTTGCAATGTAGATGCTGGGTACTTGGCAAGGCTGGTTAGAGATCCAGCTTTGGAGATGAGCCGAGCGCCCACCTGGTCTCCCACCAGAGTAGTGAGGTTCGGAGCCACGCTGTTCATCTTGGTGTGCAGATACTCCGATATCTGCTTTCTGTACAAATTATATAGTTGTATAATTAGTGACAGGTACTATTAAGTTAACTTGGAAACATCAAGTTTTGTAAGAACAAATTATTGTTAAGACAACCTTGTCAGTCAAAAATAAGACATATCCCAATGAGATAAGGTTTAATTTAATAACAGCAATTGTTGTATGCACTGGATTAAGTCAAGCAACAATTGCTATGTTGTAATAATAATACATTATTTTATATGAATATATAAATTGCAATACAATTTATTATTGACAATGTATCAAATAATCTACAAATTAAATTTAAAAAATGAGTACTAGTATGATAAAAAATGCATTACGGTCACCTTTTTGATTGTAAGTTGCTGCGCTCAACATATATATAATAATAATATTTTCAGTAGACACCTATTATAGCATTATGGAATGTAAATATATGAAAATGAAGAAACAAGTCCAATCCAATGAGGCATAAAAAAGCAAATATTCTCTTAATTAAAAAAAGAACTAACAAATATTTACCTATAATTACTCAATGCAACAACTCTGCCTGCGAACATTTGTATATTAATCAAGTCTACTGGCGATATATCCATGCCCATGGACATCTTAGCTGCATCTACAATAGCTTGCGCCTTTTCAGAATCTCCTAGGATTTCAGTTAATGTCTCAAGAGATTCTTCGCTTAATGATTTGCGATCTTTGATGTATTCTGCACACTTTGTGTATAAATGGTTTTCAGGAACAATGCTGACAAGCTCTGGGAAATGGTAGGAGTACCATTCTCTGAAAATTAATAAAATTGATTTAGAATAAATTGAGGTTCAATAATTAATGAAGTCTTGCAGAGTTAAGCTTGTTTTTTACATTTACTTTTTACTGTCATATTTTTGTATGTATTATTAATGCTATATGCATTAATAAAGTATAAATAAATAATAATGATGTTTAATATCATCCATTAATATAGCGCGAGTACCAGTGCGAGAGAAGATAAACTTGATATAAAATCTTGTACCAAGGTCACTGGCATATACTATATTTTGATATTTGACCAGCATGGATAATGATGATGACACTGTGTTTGTGTATTTGTATATATTGATGCATCTTACAATGAGCCAAGTGTTCAAGTCAGTGTGAAAATATTTCAGAAGATTTATCAAGATTAATATGACTATGAAGTGCAGCCATGACATCAGCAGAATTTGCAGTAATCTATGTAATTTTTAAACATGTTGCAATATCTAAAAGTAGCACATTTAAGAATAGAATGTGCACGAGTCATATTGCATTTAATTTTGCACAACTGTTATTACCGCAAGTTCATACAGTAACACTTACGATAGATCAAAGTGTGCATGTTATAACATTATTTTCTAAACATATGTGTGTATACTGATGCTGAGATAAGACAACATGCAGATAATATATATAATAATAAATGTACATTCTTTCTAAACAAAACTAAAGCTGAAATAAAAATAACAAACAAGTAACAAAAGTTTGCAAAAAAGGGGTAAAAAAAATGGTTTTATCAGAATCTACAATATGTGCTTAAAGACTTTGGTATGCCTATAATTGTTTACTATCATTTGGACGGTATACTTGTTTACCATCTAAGTGGTATAAAAAAATCAATATAAATAATAACAAATCCATAAGACTATTTTTATTTTTAATACCACCTATTGTAGGTGGTATTAAAAATAAAAAATAAAAACTAACCTGATCCTCATTGAAAATGTATTAATATCCTTGTCCAATTGATCCAGCAATGCTATGCTCTGTATGATCATGTTGTCAACCCGATGAACATTGAATTTGACACGAGCTCGGGAGTATGAGTGTCCTAAACCGAGTTGTGCCACACTGCATGCTTTGAGCGTGAGGCCTTTGATGAGTGCATGGAAGTGGTAGCGAATACCTGTGAAGTCATATAAGCTTTTATACAGAGATATTTGTGCAATGACAGAGCAACTATACAATGTGTAACTACTTTTTTTCATATCCGAGATATAATAATAAAATGAAAAACTTGATTGAAATTAATGTACATATCAAACTAGTATGGGCAATAACAAAATGGCTGGATGAGCTTTTTTGCTGCTTTGATGTTCATAGGAAACAAATATATAAGTTGCAATATTAATTATACATCCTACACAATGTATTGGGTATTATAGGTATAGATACCTATTATTGTTTATTTTTTGAGTATTTAAAAAGTTTTATAAAAACTTACTTTTATTAAAAATACTAACACTACTTTTAAAGAATGGGTTATGTGAACTAACATGTTGTATAGTAACAGTAACTTGAAACAAGAATAAAAAGAAATATTATATAAACCTCTCAAAATCTCTGGAACAGCTCCTGTATGTGAGCAGGGTATCTCCATAGCCTCGCTGATTGCAGCTCCCAACTTGGGGTCTAATACCCCTAGAGTACATTTTCCTCTTTTCTTGCGCTTGGGCAAAGCACCCTCCAAAAATAAATTTAGGTCTTCTGGCACAATACCTATGGGAGAAATGATTCATTATCTATATACCTAAGTAGTCTTCTCATACTTTTAATTTTTGACAGTTAATATAATTATATATAATTTTTAAATTTATTTTTATTATCATTTATATTCAATGTAGGTATTCATTATAAGTAACTAATAAAATATGTAAACTTTATTTATTAGTCTTTGATAAAAGACATCCTTTAAAGTTGTGAAAAATGACCGAGCTTCATTTTCATAATTAAAAAAAAAGAACTAAACTCAAAGTAATAATTAATATTCAAATGTAATTTGTTGACTAAGATCTTATTATATAATGCCTATATCCTTACATTATATATAAATAAATCTACTAACTTTATTTATAAAGAACTAACCTTCAGAAACAGCATTTATGTTTTCCAGAGCAACAACTGCAGATTTGAATGGTTGGAAAGCGATCAATGTTACAACTGAATTGAAACGCTGTAAATCCGTCACAGACTCCTCTACTTGTGGTAGAAATGCAGCCAGTTCTTCGAATTCTGTTACACGGAACAGAGCGAAGCCCGCACTGTGCTCGTATAGAACATAGAGTTTACTCTAGAAAAGTTAATTTGTAATTTGTAAATTTTTCAAACATTGTATTAAATTGCTTCATGTACGATTTACTTACCATTTTAATGTTTTTCTATATCATGACAATTATTATTTAGAAAATTAAAAACACGTGTATTCCAATTTGTACACACCGCGCAATGTGAGAATGAAAACAAATTTCAGTTTTGAGGTTATGATAGGAATGAATGGCTAAGTTGTTCCGTTCCTTCATATTTTTTTGTTCCAAATTTGAAATTGTTGATCTAATTTATATAAGAAAACATATTACTCCTTTAATCTTATTCATCTATTTCTTATTTATTAATTAAAATATAATTGTAGTTTTATGTTAATATTTTCAATCAGATATTATGAAAATGAAATAATTCAAATAAAAGTTGCAAGTATTTTGTATAACGAAACGTTACCTAAGTTCATTGTACCACAGATAATATAATACTATGCTAGTAGTAGCGGTAGTAAATTTGTATTTTTCGTTCAAAAATCTCAATTACTTAATTTAAGTTGGCTTTATTTTTAATTAGAAACATGGCCAGAATCTTAGCATAAATAGGTACACTTAGAATAATATTTTTTGAATACTATGGATGCTTTATAAAATATTTGATTAATATATTTATGTGTGTTTACTGGAGCGTTCTTACAATATTGAAGACACAAAGGTCATGGAAACTGTATAATAATTTTACACCTAGTTACATCTACTAGCCACCGAACTAGGCTGAGCCTGCATCTCAGTGGTTAGTTAAAAAAAAAACATCATATACTGGTAGCGACTGGAGGAATTGTCAGTGATGGAAATTGGCAACCCCATTACTAGCAATAAACCCTATTAGGTCGACCTACTCGCGGTTTCCCCTGGAAACCACGCCGATTAATTTATTGTTGAATTTGTCACAATAGGCTAACTGATCTGCTTCATCCTCACATATCATCCCTCACTGGAGTCTCGTCAGTGTACACCATTAGCGGAGGAGGGGTTACCATTCCATTATCATCAATTAAAAAAACAGCATGTACTTAAAGTATTTGATGTTTCTGAACTAAATGACGCACTAACGGAAAATGTGACATTTGATTTGATTTTGAAAATCGAAAGCTTTGTGGTGCAGTGGATTGTCGTTTATATTATTTCTTGCGCTGTTTCTTTTTAAAAATATGGTGTGATTTGGAAATATTCACTTGTAATTTGTGAGACTGGAAGAATTTTTTTATAATGTATAAAAGTGCAAAATAGAAATATTAAAAATGTCTACAATAGTAATGCAACGAGATCTTGTTGTGACTCTGAAAAAGGAGACTTGTTTGAATGTAGGCATATTGAGCAAGTTGCAGCTAATGCCGACGGATTTATCGAGACTTATATTCAAGGAAAATGCTCTAGAAAAACCTACACAGAATTTGTTTAATCATTTAACTTATTATCTAGTATCCATTATAGACTCCAAAGTGAGTGTTGCATTTTCATGGCCTTTGTACGATTCGAAGACCGAAAGAACCTATAGAAATCAATTATCAGTTTTCATAAACGATTATAGCAGTAAAGGACTGCTTTCTCCAGTGATGTCATCTTATTTGGTAAATCCTGGGTGTTTTAAAGTAACTATACTTATATTTCAATTATCTCAATTAGCTGTACAGCGTGTCTTGTTAAATAAAATGAACAGAAACCGCCAAAAAGAACTCTATGATAAAATGACAGAGAAATATAAGAGAAGCAACAAAGGATTCTTGGAGAATATTGAAGTAGAAACTGAGACAATGTTGAGCAAGTTTTCAAATTATTTACTCAAAAGGAAGGCTATGGAAGAAATTGCTGGGATATTTAGGAAAAAAATTACTGAAATGGAGACAAAACTTCTTTTATTGAATGTTCAGCAATATATTGATGATTTAGTAGACAAGTATGTTGAGAATCATCCATTAGATGAATGTATGAAAACTGAAATATTAAAAATTAAAAATATTCACACACATTCTAAATACTTTGATTTGTGGTTAGATGAAGTTGATGAAATAATGAACAAATTAGAAACAAAATGGGTCAATAAAATTTTACCATTATTAGAAATATCTGAGCGGGCTAGATGTAATACAGAGGCATTGATTGCAAGGCATACTGGTGAGGCTGATAAAAACTCTTATATGATTGAATACACAAGCAGCAATGAAATCAACACTATAGAATTACAAGATCAGGTGAACAGTGAACAAAAATACATACTAAAAAACATAGTGAAAAATGATAGACTGAATTTCCCCAACTTGATTCGTGGTTTTCTTATATCCATATATTTCATGCTAAAAAATACTGAAATTGGTGACGAGATATATAAATTCAATGAGTATTTAGAAGATGGAAGTAGAAACTTCAGTGAGATTGTTTCAGCTATGAAAGTACTTTTAGAGAGAGTGATGAACGCTGAAGCAAGATTAGAGGTAATTATTATTGATGTGTTGTTTAAAAAAATCACAATAAACTGACTTTAAATAAAAAAAATCACAATGTAGACAGTTTAAAATTGAATTTGTGATGAAAAATAATTTAAGTTCTTAATCTGAAAACATAAGCTCAAGATAAAAGATATTTTATTAAAATATTTTTTTTACTAAAGTCTAACTATCATGTAACTCTGTTATTCTTTTTTACATACTAATATATTACTTTTAATTAATTTTTCTTATTTTTCAGTCATCCTCTGTGCTCTTTAGTCCATCTTTTTCAATGAAGGATGTCTCCGAAATACCACCACTCCCTGATTTGTCTGATTTGAAAGCAAATAAAGATCTTCATTGTCAAATAATATTTGATACACTAACACCATTCAGTATATCTAAACACCAATTCAACTTACATAGAAAAAACTTCAACTCATTTGCTAGACCCCAAACAAAATCATTGCTTTCAGGACCATTCCATCAACTTCCCCGAGATGACTTTTTGAAAAGCTTGATATCTTGTCGGGTAAGCTCATATGATCGGCTCAACAGTAATTTCCATAATATGTCTGTTATATCACAGAATTATAGAGGCAATGAGACAATAGCTGAATGCTCATCAGGCTTTACAAAACAACAAATTGCAAGGCTGTTGTCAACAAAGAAGTCTAGTAGTACGAAAAAATTCAAGTGTAGTGTACAAAGGCCCAACATTAATATAAAAAAAGGAGCATTATTCAATGAATCAAATGTTTCTAATGAAAATGGGTTATATCGTAGTTATTCATCTCCTAATCTCTTTGAAAATAGAGAGAAAAAATCACATTCAAAACTTGGTAAACGTAAACTATCTATCATGCAAGAAGATATGCCATCACTTTTAGAGGTGTCTGGTATAGCTATGTTAGAAAGTGACAACAGTTATGGCACACCTGACGGAAACAATATTAATAATAAGGAAAAGAGTGTCACACATTTACCTGCTATATCAATATCACCTGCACCAGAGGCAAAAGTAAACAATATTTTAAGAGAAAATAAGATAGATTTTAATGGGGAATTAACAGAAAATAGTGTCCAAACAGTATTAATAGAAGATCAGAGAAAGAGTATTGAACTGAAAGAGGAATCAAAGTCTGAAACCCCTAAAACTGATTCACAACTAATAAGAAGAACTAGTTCCTTGGAAAAGATAATAAATAGGTTTAAGAAAGTTCGAGCTAATGTAGTATCAGACACAAGTAAGAGTGATGAGTTCAAAACTATAGTTGAGGAGAAAGAAAACTTCAACTCTGTGAATGTAGATGTATTTACAGCAAATAGGATTTTATTGCCTGACCTACTAAGTCCAAGTTGTAGTATAGTAAAAAAATCTACAGAGTTTGTGGATACGTCATCTTTCGATATTGATGAAAAAGAATGTAGAAGGCCACGAGAAAGTCTCGGTATGGCGTTAGGTGTTGATAAAACATTTTTAGACCAGTTTGATTTGATAGACTAATAAATGTCTATTTGCTATAACGCCTTAACATTGTAAAATCATTATTTTGGATTGTACTAATATCAAAATGTATTGAAGTTCGTTACTACAAGAGCTTTAAGTATTTATTGTATAAATGTTAACATACCTAGAATAGTATAGTATGTAAAGAAAAAAAATGTAAAATTTTTAGACTATTTTTCTTTCTTCTAGTTCTTATGGATCAAAATCATAATTATATTTTTTTCTATAAAAAAAAAAGTATTGAGATATTATAACTTCATATATATATATATATATATATATATATATATATATATATATATATATATATATATATATATATATATATATATATATATATATATATATATATATAGGATTTATATAATACTGTTACAATCCTTAGAAATATTAATTTAGTTCACTATAAAATAACAAATTATCAGATATTAATTAAAAAAGGAAATGTAAAAAATAAAGATTTTTATTGAATCTGAACAAATAAGGAAAAAATTCGACACATTCTTTCGCACGTATAACGATTTTGAAGTGACGTGTTTATACACGTCTTTTAAAAAATTTTATATGTCGGCGTGAAAAAAATTATAAATGTAACCTTAGCTTTTAATTTAGTTACTCATTGATATGGAGATGTTTTTTTTTTATATATAAATATGATTTTGTTTTTCAGAGGATTGTAGCAGACAAGTGTAAGAGCAATGGATTCAAGATTATTATTTTCTCTTTTATAATAATCTTTTATTGTGACGATAAAATGTTTTCTCTTTCGCTCTAGAGTTGCAAATGTATTCACAAACCAAATACCTAAATAATAACATAAAAGTATGCTACTGATTGTAATTAGGTAATTTTTATTTAATGCTTGTGTTCAATTAACATAATATGTACTGGTGTTTGCAGACTGATTTTAACTATTTAGATATGAGTAATATACTTAGTTATTATATATAGTTTAGTTTCCTATTTGCTTAATGGCTTGTTAATAAAAATCTATTATTGAATTGGTTATTTTATTATTATACTTACGACACTTACGTATTGTCATCGTATGTCACGTATGCCGTTGTTTTTAGTTTCTGTATTTTTTTTTATTTTACAGGTCATTCGTATTTTTCCTTAAAAAATTACCATTTACCTGATGGAAAGGGGTAGGTAGGTGTATCAATACACTATCAGTATTAACAATTGGAGTTTAGCAAGGAGCGCTATTTAAATAGCTTTCTAATGTTACTAATGTGAAGCCGAGAAATGAGACAATGTCACGATTTTTAGGATATTGTCTTGTTCATAGTGGAAATGGCGGATGCTTTAAATTAAATATCCTATACCTATTTTTGATTTCCATTCTAGTAATATCTTGTTGCCAAACTTCACACTAGTTATAAATAAAAGTTCTTGATATAAAAAAAAGTGTTTATTAAAAATTAAATAAACTTAAGCTAAAATTTCAGCATTATCAATACAAATAACAATTTTTCCCGTTTTTATTAGCACTAATAAAGAAGCTAAATAATGTAATGATGTCTTACAATTTTGTATCTTTATCCTCCAACTTAACAATCTTTTCGGAAATTTCCCAGAACTTTTTAGCTTTGTCCATGTCGCTGGCTGCCGTCGATAATGAACTTTCTTGGCAATCCGAAAAATATTTTCCATTCACCTTATGAAGTTTCTCATCAACGGCCAACATGACTGTTGTTTGGCAACCCTTTTTGGGAGTTTTGAAGAAACCTCTGATGATCAGACCTAACCCCCAACTGAGGGGAATAGGTACGTTCCTCCAGATACCAGTATCTACTAAACCTGGATGCAGACAGTTAGCCGTGACACCAGTTCCTTCCAGTCTTCTCGCCAATTCTCTGGTGAATAAAATGTTAGCTTCCTTCGACGCGTAATATAAGTAAGCAGGTATAGTGTCTACTGGGTTGGGATTTTCCAAGTCTACTGTAGCAAGACGGTACAGGGCTGAAGCGACTACAACGATTCTAGCAGGTGTACTCTTCTTAAGTAAGTCTATCAAAAGATGCGTCAATAAAAATGGTCCATAATGGTTAGTTGCCATGGTCATTTCAATGTCATCTTCAGATCTAACTTTCTTGAATGTTTCTGCGTAGCCTGCGTTGTGGATTAGGACATCTAATCGTTCTTCACTCTTGTTGATGTCCTCAGCGAAAGTTCTGATAGACGCAAATGAACTTAAATCCAATTTTTTTACTACGACATTCGTGTTTTTTGTTTCGTCGATGATTTGTTCTGGAAAGAGAAATTAATATTATTAACTATTACAAATATTTTTTTATTTACGTTACGTTTTCAAACTGCATATTGAGGGAAGTTATGTATTTAGGCCTCCTAGATAAGTGACAAACGAATATGTTTTAAGAATCGTTTTTAATCCCCGACAAAAAATTCATAAAAATAGATCGATTCTAAAAGGATCGACCGATTTTGATGCGTGTTTTTTTTTGTTTCAAAGTTAATATAATCGAGACGTTTCTTGGTTATAATTTATGAAAATATCATCATAGTCGTAGAATACTGACAGATCGGACAAATATTACATATATATATCCGTCAGTATTTTACGACTATGACGATATGTTCAGGCGTTTGAAGACTGCCATTTTCTACTTTATGAAGGGATCACATCAACTTCCACAAGTCCAATTTTTTTAAATCGGGTGTACCGTTATTTCGATGGTATTTCCATGATATGGCGACCTTGATCTGCTGCTGCAGCATTAAGTAGTTTGCAGGAACCCCAATTCCTCAGCAACTTGCAGCATATATGGCGTAATCAGCTTGTTTAGGATCATTAGAATGGTCTCAATTGGTAAGTAATTATTATTATATCAGGCGTTAACTGTCCACTGCTGATAAGGGGGTTTATCAGTAGTTGCCACACTTGGCAGGCGGGTCCGCAACTTCAGTTAGGCATTGGTGATCTTTGACAAATAATAATCAATCAATAATAATAATCATTGAATAAGTGTTAGACAGATAATGATTGGGGTCTTTACTTTTTACACGTTCGTTTATGTATGGGGTTGTTAAATATTTATTAAGTTTATCTCGCCATCTCATTCTATTTCATGGATTCTAGTGAGAACAGTTGATAGATTTATTTGTCACTTATTTAATTAAATATCGTCTTGATTAAGGCAGTCATGTCGTCGAATGTATTTCTGATTAATAACCTACCCTATATGGATTATAGTCGTGGCTATATTTAATGTACTTTTTATTTTTTAACATATTGTTTACATCGCCGTGTGTGTTCCGGTATAGAATGGGCCACCTCTTCTTTTCTCGTGAGTGTCGTAAGAGGCAACTAAGGGACGGCGAAGGAAGGGCTGCAGCGTCCCTCTTAAAACATCTCTAAAAGCCTAATTGCGGTTGTCAACCCGCCACTGTCAAGCGTGACAACTACTGGCAAAAGTCTTCTCATGGGGAAGGCTTATGTCCAGCTGTGGACAGTTATCGGCTGAAATAATAAATAGTAATAATATTGTTTATTATATTACTAACCATGTCCTTAGTATCCATTCTACTTTTATTTTATTTTAACTTCATCTATCAATAGTCACGATACCTCAATAGTTTACCAATTGTACAAGCGTGGTTCCACATTCATTCTTTGAAAATATCATTACCTTTAATTTTCTCAGCGGCTCCTATATTTCTGCAAGCCATAATAACCCTTGCTCCTCTATTGGCCAAGTCTTTCGCTGTTTCCTTCCCAATACCACTAGTGCACCCCGTGATGATCACAGTTTTTCCAGCCATTCTGGTGTTGTCTCTGAATCTTCCGCAAGTGTACTGAGCGTAGAATCTGATGATAATAAGTAGTCCAATAACTCCGAAAATTAAAGCCACCAGGCCGAGAAGTATGAGGGCGGGGAGGACCCAAAAAATGTAGCCCGCTTTCCACGACTCTGCCACCAGCATTTCTATAAGAAAACGAACAATTCTGATCATAATATTGGAGTAGTCCACGTTACCGTAACAATTAGGTATCGAATTAAAAATAACTCAGAAAGTCATCGTTATCTTTGAATTGTTACGGTCATGGGGAGTTGGAGTGCAATTTAACTGACAAAGTTTTTGGTAACAATCAGATTAGTATTAGAGTTCTATATCGAGATAGTAAACTACTAGGTTTAGAAATTTGACAATATTTAGCATGTATTTGTAAAAAAAGTATAGCAGTATGTACCTACCTACTTACATATAAGTACATAGTTATAAAAAACCGAAATATACTCATAATATGTACCTAAATATATTTACTTACACAGATATTAACGTTAATTGAGTACGTCTTCACCCAAAGACGATTATCGAGTTATTAAACAAAGCCTTGCTATGCTAATTGCATGTATGTACTGTTAGTAATAAAATGTAATGAGGTACTTAAATTGTGGATGACAAAAGATTACAAAATCACAGTTTCACACAGGTCATTACGCGCGCAGCATAATGATTTGACTACATTAAGTAGGTAGCTAATTCTTAATCATGTTCAATTAAGTCAAGGCAAATACATACTCAAATTTGAATGGTGATGCGTTTAAATTGTTCTAATTTATTACAATATACTTTGTTTGATTGTTTTGTTACCGTTTTCATTGTAATACGAATGCAGTGCTGTAACAATAATATCAATATTCTATAATAACTTGAAAAGTAAAGACAGCTTAAACAGTAAATAAAGCATTGCTTTTTGGCATCAATCTCGTTTATGAATGATGTTCATCATGACTAGAAAGTTAATCAGTTACAAATTGACATACATTTTTGTTATAACAAGTATAGAAATTTAGGATCTGGTTCGCGACAAAAGTAGTTCACACTTTTAATAATACTGAATCTTTTGCCAAAATTCATTAGAATTTTATATTTTATTTTTATTAACACACGGAATTATTATTAAGATTTTATCCACGCTTTCTGCTTCCATTTGCATTCTCTTTTAAAACTATTACGGAGAAAGGTACATGCTTCAACGTGCCGTGTTTTTTCTAATCTTTACCACAAATTATAGAGAAAATGATTATCTATATCAGTATCTCCGTGAGACTATAAAATAAGACATTTTGAGCAATAAAATATGTGCTCCAAGTTATCGAATTAAAACTAAAAAGAGCACATAAGGGGTATCAGTATTTATATTGTATGCGACTGTCTATACTTAAAAGAAAACAATGAGTTGGAAAGTGCCAAAAGTGAAATCACCGCAAACGATGCGGTGTAGACAGCAAGTGTCATTTGCTAACTTTGAAAGCATTTCACTCAAGGTCTCGAATCTCGACTCGGGAAGTCCTCTCTTCAAATGAATTGGAAAGTTCCGAACCCACTTGTTGTCTCGAAGCGTACCACTAAAAACCGGTTTTGTCTAATTCAACATACAATGTACTTATGCATTTTACGATAGCAAGTGACAAATATTACAAATAAATAAGTATTTGATAAAAACCTTTCTACGGTTGTTAATACTAGTCATATTTTTTTATTGACGAATGTTTTCTCTTTTTATTAAGTAAATATTACTTATAAGTAAATAAATTTGACACACAAGAACCATATTTAACTCAAACATTTTTGCATCTTTCTGAAATTATGTATGTATTTATAATAGGTATTTAATGTCAAAAAGATTTTAGATAAGTATCTATTATTTAAATGAGCTTATTGAAAATTAACAGATACTATTTACTATTAGATACTACATACTTTTTAATACCTAGAGTCTTAGGTGTATCGTAACAGGTCAATAGATGAACTAAGAGCATTATCCCGTAATGGAAATGCAAAACCGCCATATAAAACCTTTGAACCCGTTTGATGAATGATGTGTTGGTGGGCCGATAATTATCCTAATGAGTATGAAATCCATAAAAGTGGGACATAAAAGTTCACCAGTTTCGAGTATTTTTGTTTTTCAGCGCTAAGGCACTAAATAATAAAAAAATATTCGACGATGGATATTTCTAGCCTATAAAAGTTTAGTTTGTTTTTTCCATTATTTTTTATTCTTCAACTCCACTTATTTCATTAAATAGAAATTTAATTAATTCTTACTTTTGTTGCTTACGTTACAGACTTAGTTAAAAAACGAACATACTTTGCCTCAGCCTTTCTTTCTTTTTTAACGAAGTATTTATATATATATGTATATATAAATAAATAGTATAGCTATATAAAACTATAATACCTATTTAATTACAACTTTCTATTTATCTTTTTAGTTGATTTTAATTTCAAATCCACAATTGTGAGAATGCCTATAAATTAGGCCGGTCTAATATAACAATACCTACAATGAAGCTACAAATAGCATAATGACCTAAAGACACTAACTTAATGATAAGATATTTACCTATTTAACTATAAGTAATACCGACACATGTTATGGTATATTATTAATAGAATACATAGGTAGTTATAATGTTTGTTGATCACATTTGGTGTAGTGTCATAGTAGTTAAAAATATGCCAGTAATCGCTAATAGATTTAGAATAATAGTAAACCTTAGATTAAAAGAGTGTCTCCATACAAATGCTTCGAGAAAAGCGGGTCAACTTTTTTTATATAATTTTCGTGATAAATAGTTGAGCGTATCCTTAATAATAACAAAATAAATATAGACGTTCTATATTTATTTTGTTTTATAATTTTTGTATCTTATTAATACGTAAAAACTCATTTTAGTTATCAAATAATTGAATATAGAGTATATAGAACACTGACAAAAAAACTAATCAGCTAATTTGACAATTAGACGACAAAGTGTTGACCCGTTTTTGAAACTCAATGCTCAATCTACGAGTATAATTATGATCTAAGTAGATACGGAACGTATGGCATTTCTAAAATGGCACTAAATATAATGGTTGGTATTTCGAGTCAGACATCTAGAGGTAGAGTTAAATTAAAGGAGTGAAAATTCACTCTTGCTTTACTGAGCTCAATAATCTTAAAATAATTAATTACACGCATCTACATTCGCAAATAATTTTGCATCTACTCGGTTTGGTCTAAATCTAACATGTTAATCTCAGTTTTTATTCTGTTCTCTATGTTGTTGGTACATTCCATTTTAATTAAACATTAGCTTTATTACCAAAAGCACATACCTTCGATACGGTAATTATTCTATTTACTTATATAAAGCTTTGATTTATTTTTAATTACACACAAAATATTTTAATTAATTTTCTAATTTTTACATTATTAATAATAATGTCAGTTACAAATAATACGAAGGACAGAGTATAATAATATATTTGGTATTTGAATATAGGTATTAATTAATTTAGGTATTAAAATTATTATAGGTATTATTGAATGTATACTAATGTATCTATATTAAAATATTATATGAACTTATTCATCACCTAAGGTGAAAGATATAAGGTGATTCACCTTATATCTTACTTAAATTATAAATTTATAATTCTATATCTACCTTTTGAAAGGCTGTTATCATCTATTGTATTATGTCTACTTGTAAAATGTGAAAGCGTACAAATCCGTTTTTTTTTTATTTCTTAGAGACTCCGTAATCGTTTAAAGAGTAACGTTTTATTATTGTAACACCATAATTTAATTACATTCAATTTTTAAACCCAGAAAAAGATTGTTAACTAATTTTAAAGTTTTTATCTATTTAATATTTATTTTTAAGTGGTTATAGGTAAATTTTATTTTTGAAGGAATTTCAAAATTTTATATTTATTCTGTATTTAACTGATTTTTCTGTATTTTAATAATTTTTACTTACCGGTAAATTTTAGGAACTACACACAAATCACTGCGCTAACACGCGCATCAACTTTCGTGAACGTGGAACAACTGATTTGGTGGTTGGAATGGATTGGAGAGTTGAATCAGTTGAATGTTAACATCTTCTTGTCGAGCTTTAGCAGTTGTTTTTATACAATTAATTTACCGTGGAATATTCGACCTTTTGCGTCTGGGAATAAAGTTTATAGAAACTGACGATATTATTTTCTCAGCTCTCCAAAGGCTTTACTTATTACTTTCGCTCGTATTAATAAGAATCTTATTTGTTAAATAATAAGATTCAACAATATTGCATTGTGTTCGATAAAAATATGATTCTCCTTTCAATCATAGTGTTAAGGTAAAATATACCTTATACGCTTAAAAATAAATATTACTTATAGATAAAAATATAATTTTGCAGTTCGGTTAATATTGACGCGTCAGCAATTTTTTTATAAAATGTAGTACATTGTCGTTAAAATGTAGACATTAAAGTGCACGTTATATTATAATTGTATATTTAAATTTAAAACAATGCCTTTGTAACATACGTAATAATTAATATATGTAATAATTTTATATCGCGGTTTCATCTTCAAAAATAAGTATTATTTCATACAGAGCCGTTATTTATGCACTATTTTTAAGATAAATACCTCACTTAAATGAAATAAATCTCTTTGACAGTAAGATATCAAAATAGTACAACCATTACGTACGGAATTCTTGAATGAATACATTATACTAAAATAAAATCCGGCAAGTAAATGGCATCGAATTTAAATGATACGCCTTTGTGTAACTTAGTAACATCAACATTGAATCCTTATAAGGTATGTAATGTAGAAGAATATGTCTCTTCTTTAAATCGTTTTGTTTCTCTGTTTCACCGTGTACATCTTATGAATCAAACAATGGTATACGATTTACGGGTTTCTTACTATTTACTGAATTCACTGTCCTAATTAAACTTTTATGTAAATATGTATACTTATTTAATTTTTTGTACTGAAGTCACAAAAATTATTATTTTTATAGCTTACGCTGACGTAGCCTTGAAATGCATTAAAATAATATACCTACTATGTGAGGACGGAACGGGTCAACAGAATAAAAGTAGCTGTTTAATCAAAATATTATACATAGATCGAATTTTTATTCTAGAAATTTTTAGTTTCTGTATTTATTCATACATAACTGACAGTCACAGTAAGTTAATTATTATTCAGATAATAGTATTAGATCCCGTTTTATTTATTATATTAATAAATGTACCTACCTATAATATGATACTTGGGCTTGGGCACCTTTGTTCCTTTCGTGTTTCTACCGTGAAGCAGTTGTTGACAGTATTTGCATGGCTGTGTTTCGATTTGAAGGATGGGATATGGGGGTACAGAGGAATAACACCTGAGCCCTCAGGAATGGCGACGCATGGGGGTATCATGGGCGAAACAGTATATTCTGTTATGTCCATGGTACTGCTCATGTTTATAGGCGACGGTTACCGCTTTCAATCAGGTGGGCCGTCAGCTTGTTTGCCATTCTAAGTTGCCTAAAAAAATATGTTATTTTGCTACTAAGCTCTAAAATCTCAATATAAAGGTATAAATTATATTCTTCTAATGTTGAGGACAAACGAAACTGTGGTACAATTAGCGATTTAATGAACTCATATGTAAGTGAATTTCTTTTATAATTATTATTATAAGAAGGCTTCGTCCAATGAGATTAAGTTCCGTTTTTTCACGTTCACGATATCTTATAAGGATATTTTTTTAAAGGAGTAACAAACGAGACGCTTTACGTTATTGGGATATGCTTGCTGAGTGAATGCATGCCAGTGTGTGTAGGTCAGGACGAAGGCAGGTTAGTTGGCCTATCGTGACGAATTCACCAGAAATTAACAAGAATCTAATAGGATATATAACTAGAAATGGGGTTATTAGTCTCTATTATTGCCATAATATTGATCGATACTTTTCTTTTTTATAAAAAAGATTATTCGATCGATCAATTCGATTGATCGATCAGTACAACTTGACTTTTTTAATACCTATTACAAATGTGACTGTGTGTGTTTGTTTGTTAGGTCTTGGCATCTTGCGATACAGATTTAGTATTTGACATAGAGATGGATATAGCAAGCTTATAAAAGTTTTAATTTTTTTTTATATAATTTTATCAGCTCCCAAAGGAGCCAGTATGAAGATAAAAATTTTATTGCTTAAGTATTAATTTTATTTTGTGCGATTCAACAAAATATTATATGGTCATGTCTAGAACGAACTAGAAAGTGAGCGTAATTAGCGTCAGCGAAAAATTCATTCGAATTAGGTATCTGTTTAAAATGTAAATAGCTTGAAACAGACTTTTTTTTAATATTTTTGTAAGTAGAAAGTTTTTGCAGAATTTTAAGTCACAATTATTAAAGTGAATATTTGGAATACTTGTTTCTTTTGTGAGTTATTTAAATGTAAGAACATGTTCAAATTAAATTCATATCATGTACTGGCAGTAGCGAATAAAAATAGATAACCACATTTGTACGGTAGTTTAAGGACACACATAATAATGTACAATAAAATAAATAAAATATACATAATAGCTAGTTATACAGATAACAAACATGTTATGTCTCTAGATATATAAAATATCCCAAGAAATATGGTCTTGTTGGGAAACTAGTTCTAAAAATTAGATAGAGCTGTAAATTTTTGTTAATAAAACGAGCACTCTCATTGTGACAAAATTAATATTAATATTATAATTAATAAAAAAAAAAATAGAAGAAAAATTTATAGAAAACCAACAAAATTTATCAATATCGATTTAGAATTCACGTTACATAAATAGACAGGAAAACAAAATACGAACGAGAATCCCCTTTTTGTCTGGATGCAGTGATAAAGTAAAAATATAGTGCGACTATTTATGATCGTATATCCTCATAATAAAGCGACTTCACAGGAACATGTCATAGAAGAAACACTTAAAATAATACTCAATATCACACTGTCTGGACAGTTTGGTAATAGCCTGTTAATTTTGTTTTTGTAGGTCTCTTTTATAAAACTCATCCAGTGGAATACGCTGTTATGGGGTTGGCAGAGCACTATTCGTAAGTGACTACCAGCCCCATAAATACTAGTCAACCTTTACACAGGTCTTCTTTGAAAGAGCATGGTTAAAAAAATTCATTCTTTTAAAAATTTTAGCTCCTGTGAAATAAAAAAATTATAACGATGCAAATAAGCATGTAGGTTTATTTTAAACGACTTGGATGTAGTGATTTATTTATGAACCGATCGAAATAAAATAAACACTTAATATTAACTGGAGCCCAACGTATTAGTGACAATTGTATTCAAATCGGTTAAGCCGTTGCTGGGATTAGCGTGCAGAAACTTACAGACATACAGATAGACAAGAATTCTAAATATCATTATTTTGAGTTCTATTGCGTTCACAAAGCCCTCCTATAATAGTTTTTCTTATATATGTTCTATGTACAGACAGTGGCAGTTACGATTTTATTATATGTATTGATAACTAAAACGTTAGCACGGCGGTTTATAAGCGACATAATAGTGAAATTGTAAAGTAAAAACGTGACAATTCATAACTTTTTTTGTGAAAGTAGGTAGCAGAAATGTGGCGCGTTTCAAAGTTTTTGTAATCAAGTGGTCGGGACGTTTATCCCAAGAATACCTAGTTATTATAAATGTGAAAGTCTGCGAAATTGTTGCTTAAATATGAGAAGATAATTAGCTGTTTGTTTGTTATTCAATCGTACACGAACGGATGAACGGATTTGGACCAAATTTGTCATACAGATATATTGTTCTAGTCGGTTCCTTTTTTAATCCTAGTACACGTTTCAAATAGAATGTTCATCGATTCATTTTAATTTAGGTGTTGATAACTAAATATTTTTATAAACTTTCGTCTTCTCAGAACTGTTTGTTTTTATTTTCTCATTTGTCATTCTTGATATATCAAGGTCAAATGTTTGAGTTTCTTTTACACTATATCATGCCTAGATAGATTTTAATCTAGTATATAATTTTAAATTGAAAAAAATACAGTGAGCTAGGAAAATATCGTAAATTTATTAATTAATAGAAGTAACTCGTGACTTTGCATGGTTAAAATTTTATCAAAATCAACTAAAGCGTACCGTGATTAAGCAATGAATATATAATAATACAAGATCGTGCTTTACAAAATAAAATCGACATCAATTGTGACAAAATCAGTTATTTAGATTTAAAAACCGATTGAAAAGATTGAACCGATTTTGATAAAAATTCTATTAGATCAATATAGATTCTATAAGATTCTTTTTTTATCTAAAACAATATTGTTTCAGGTAAAAAGAGAATTTTCTAAATCGGTTTACAGCTGATGGGTTTATGATATAACAATCATAAAAAATTATAACTGAAATGAGAACCTCCTTTTTTAAGTCAGTTGAAAATATCTGTCACACTGCCACCTGGTACGAAAGGGAAACTTTGTTTAGCAGAGCTAGCACCTCATTTTTAATGTAATATTTAGATTCAAATACCACAATTGACTATCTATTATAAGTAGAAGAATTCTTTAAGCCATAAAAATATATTTCTAAGCATTAACTACAGGCTTATATCCAAGTCGTTTACTATTGTTTACTAGTGAAACTAAACAAAGGGTTGAAAAATAACAAAAGAATTCTGCCTCTTGCAATAACCAGCTAGACATAGAGGTGTGTTTTTTTTTTCAAAATATTTATTATAAAATAAATGTTGTTATATTCGGTTAATTTAGTTTTGCATTTTATATAGGTAGGATTTATGTAATTCTAGATATCAAGTCGTATGGTCCCGACATAGTCCCGCCACCCCTTCCTTTTCTTAATAATCTAGGGATTAGCAGCAGCGTCTCTCTTAAAACATCACCAAAGCCTAACCGCGGTTGCCAACCTGCCTGCCAAACGTGTCAACTACTGATAAAACCCCCCTTATGGGGGAGGACTATGTTCAGCAGACAACAATTAATGGATGTAATAATAACAATAGACATCTTTGAGCACTTCAATAAAAAAAATATATTTATGTGATCTTTTCCTAAGCACTATAAAATACAGATATCTGGTGATATATAAACGCATTTAAAATGTCAAACTACAATAATGTCATTTATTATACACGCGAAATTCATTTTGTCAAAGTGCACTACATAAAGTAGAAAACGAACGATTAAATTTTACAAAAATAATAAACATGTCCAATTTCGAATCACCAATACCATTGTCCGAGATAGAATCCGTGTTAGCTTGGGTGGACACTTTCAAATTGTCAAGAAGTAATAAAAAAATTAATAGAGATTTCTCTGATGCTGGTATTAATATTTATTTTGCTAATTCATATATTAATGTAATAAACTTAATTTTTTATATGAATACTAGCGACTCGCCCCGGCTTCGCACAGGTACAATGTAGAACCAATATGGGGGCAGTGTAAAGTCTTTCAAACCTCCACATAATTTGTATAATTTTTTTAAATATTAAAATGTTTTTTTTTTTTTAATAGATGATAATGGAATGGTAACCCTACCTGCGCTAACGGTATACGCTAACGCATGCACATACGGCAAAGCAGTGGAGAGGGTGTCGTACAAACAATGCTATCGGGGTAAAATCGAAGTTGTAATTAATACACAACCGAATAGAAGCACGAAAATAAGATTGAAACAAAGTATTACCTAAATAAGAACACGCTCGAATAACAAAATAAGAAATAAAGATGACGAATGTGAGAAGAGATGAATGTAAAGTATAAACAAGAATAGGCAGCTTTGCCAACTTCCAGAACAATAAACTGCAATTTAATATCCGGGCCTAGCATGCTTCACAAGAGGGAGCAATAAAAAAAACGGTATATGATGGCGGAGCACCAGTGAGAGATGATAGGTGAGAATGAAACGGCAGGTCAGTTAGCCCATTCTGATGAATATACCTGGAATTTAGCACAATGGTTTTCAGGGGGAACCACATGGAGGTCGACTTGACTGGGTATATTGCTTGCAATGGGATTAGCATTATTAACAATCTTTTCGCCCCAAAAGATATTAAAATAGTTAGGTAGGGAAAGTTATCAGTTGACTTTTTTTTATATCATAAAGGTGGCACACAGGCATACATAGGTAAATGGCCACTGTAGCCTATGGATGCCTGCAACACTAGGGGTGTCATGTGCGATCTACGTGCGGTTGCCAGCCCGCATGCCAAGCGTGGCAACTACAAAACCCCCCTCATGGGGGGAAACTATGTTCAGCAGCGGACAGTTAACGGTTGATAAAATAAACGTCTTTCGTGTCTTCATATGCATATTAAATACCTATTATAATTGGAATATTAATCAAAATAAATAAAGTATGTATGGACACGACGATTACATCACTGTCATTAAGTCGGCCTGTTTAAAAATTTCTTTTAAGTTAAGGATATTAAAGAAATATAACTTGATTCTTTTTAAAAAATTGTTCACTTATAGGAGAGTTATCTAAGTCCACATTGAAATGACAGGGCAAGTAGGACTTACTTATGTAAGTCCTATTTGCCCTTCATTTTTACCCTACGTTCATACACATAATTATGAGGAACCAAATATTTTTCTTCTTATAGTGTTACAAGATTTGAGGTACCTATTTGTTGACAACAAATTCTCTTTGGGGGCAAACTAACTTGTAATGCTGTTTTTGTTAATTCTCAAATAGAAACATGTTTCCGACACCGGTTTTATGTTGAAAGTCCATGTTTATATCCGCAAAATATATTTAGTAAAATTTAAGTGGACCTTTTTGTACACAAAGATGCTATGCCAAAATTGCAAAGTTGGTACCTACAACTTAGAGGTGTAATGAACAAGGCTTCTTTAAACTATGGTAAGGCGCTTATCAAAAGCTTAGCTAAGATTTTAGTTGTGCTAATTTCTGTTTGATTGGCACTTCCAAGTGGGTAGTATTAAAGAAACCACTATAATGTGACACTAATAGTATTTTAAGTAAGTGTTTAAATCTTTGTTAATATTATTGCGCAGTTCTACTAGCTGAAATCTTGAGTGTCCACTATCCGAAATTAGTTGAAATGCACAACTATCCACCAAGAAACAGTCACGCGTTAAAATTGAACAACTGGATGACACTGAACAGAAAGGTACTGAAGAAACTAAAACTGAACCTGTGTTGCAACACGATGGAGCAGTTGGCGAACAGTGCGCCAGGAGTCATCGAGAGAGTTTTGGTTATGGGTTAGTTGCTTTTGTTTTTTTAATTATTTTGTGCAATAATTTTTCGAGACTAATTTCTAAATTTATCGTCTTATCAGTGTGTATAAAAGTTTGCGTACAAGCAATATATATATATATATATATATATATATATATATATATATATATATATATATATAATGAGCATTTAAATTAGTATTTAATTTATAAAGTGCTAATTGTCGCATTTAAATATGATTCGTAATATTTGTAAACATTTATATATATATACCTAGAAGGGAAACTTCCGGCAAGACGATTATCGGTTAAGACAAACATATGAGTAATATGTTCATAAAATCCCCAGTTGTAAATAAATGATATAATGTTAGATGAATGATCAATATTTATAAACATAACATTTTAAATATCTATAAAACTGTGTTGTCTGTAGACTGATTCATATATTTATAAGCGACGGATGGATACCACTTTCTAGATTGACCACATATATTCTTTAAGTAAATGCTTGCTGCCAAAAGTGTCGATTCTATATTAGGGTTAGTGGAAGGTGTAAGTATAACTCATACATACATATAAATGAGTTTCATGATTACTCGTATATAGTGGGGTCGATTTATAGGCGCCGTTTACTACCTACAAGTATCTCTATAATTAAAACTTTAATTTGATATCACATCGTAATCTTTATTCTAAGGTAGGTCCTTATAAATATATATTATAAACTACTTTTCTAAAAGATTGAAACATATTAAAAACTTAGTTTATGGTTCTCCATATAACAATAATTTCACGGAATCATCGAATTAAAATATTAGGTTTCTTAACCTAAATTTATAGAAATGGTGCTTTTGAATTGACTCCACTGTTACCGATTTTCGGGTTCACATACTGTTTATGACAACTCGTAATTCTTTATAGTATAGTATTGTAACAGAATATTTAATAGCGGTTATATAGAAAGGTACAACCGCTATAACATATATAATATATATATATAATCGTATAGTAAGCGCACAGTCTCGGGCATTGGACACTCGCTACAAATTTTTACTCTCATTTAGTTCAATTTTCTATATTATATGTATCACAAGCGCAACTACTTTCACTACAGTTTATATCGACGTAACTTTTTTATGTTATGTGTGTGGGAGATTGCGATGTCTGTAGGCACTTATATTACATAATAAGAAATAGGTCCATATTACACTACAATAAATATATTTTAATTCTTCCGAAACATATAGATGATAATAATGAGATGTCTCATAGACATATTAGATTGAAAATATTTTAATTATGAGTGTGCTATCGTTTTTCTATAACTAGATTTCTTTTTTAAATTGTTTTCTCCGAAAAAACATGACAGTTTTAACCGTTACAAAATTAATATGGAATCAACATGTTGCGAGAGTAAATCAAGCGAACAAACAAGCTAGTAAAAATAAATATTTGATATTTCTACATTCAGAATCAACAGATCAATTGAGTTACTTCCTTTATTATGTTTATTGCATTTTTGAATTTTATTTCAAAGATTCTTTGTGTTAAATGTCGGAAGAAAGATTATTAGGAGAAATATAATATAAATATTACATTTGAAGACAAATACGGGTCGTCTACTGCTGAATAGGAATACTTATAGCTGCAGCAATGAGTGAGATTATAAAGAATATTATAATTTCATAGTGATTTTCGATTGAGCGCTTTCTTAGAACACCAGGTTCAGTTTACGTATAGCGTAGTATATATGATAATTCGAATAAATTCGAACAGGAATAAATTGCTGAAATACTTTGTATTATAATCTAATAATGTGACTTTAGTTATAATATATATTTTTTTTAATATTTCTTAATTCAATTCATTTATAATCGTATTCACTGATATTACTCACAACTAAGGTTACATGTATATTTCCATAACTAATAACGTAACTTTTAAAATATTTGTGTTCTAGTATTATTTAATTCCTTAAAATTGTTTACTTTATTTCATACTGTATAATTATGTTAAAGCAAATGCTGTGAATACCTTGTAAAGGCGTGTGCATAAATATTGTATTGTATTTAAAGTTTGTTATATGTTTAGGTTACAATGCAATATGCTGTTGGTGTCCCATGTAAATAAATAAATAATAACGAGATTTCACGTAATGCCCTATTATGAGACGAGATTTCTTTAAGAGTTAAAATAAAATTATTATCATTCAATCTTGTAGTTCGTGATAAAATCCGTCGTGACGAAGACGCCAATAAGAGTACTAAGGATGCTGAGCAGAACATGTCGAGTGGTGGCAGTTATTACGAGGCCTGTGGAGATGATGGTAATGACAACGATCTTTACTAATTAGTGCATATTACAAGTGTTACTGTTTTGTGTACTGTTTTCATTACATTAAATATTGAATTAGTTTAGGTAAGTAGCCATGATAGTCTAAGAATAAATGTATCTACTAGAGTTTGTGGTATGAACAGTATATATAAAAGTCTAAGATCTCTCGTATTCGATATCTAAGAATATATAAAACGAGAACCTCATGAAAGTCGAAACCGTGAAGAAGAGGAAATATCTCGACTTGGCTCACGAGGTGATCGAAACATGGAGGAAGGGGGAGGGGGTGTGACGCCCATCGTTCTTATTCAAATTTTTTTGTCGGTGAACGGTCTTATCCCAACCAGTGTAGAAAAACACCTCAAATGGTTGGAATTCCGAGATGGCTCACTCCCGGGAAAGATGCAGAAAGTGGCGGTTTCTCTTCCCGGGGCCAGAACTCAGGCCGACTGTTCTTTCGCCGGGGTTAGTTTGCCACCTCCTCCATCCTGACATGTGAATTGTGTTTGAAAATAATAATAATAAATTCTTTAACCAAATTATTATGACTCATATAATTTTTATTCAAACTATTGCAATTATATTACAATAATAAACAGAATACAAAAAACAATATCAACGTAACCTATTTTTTTCTGTATATTAGTTAGCATGTGAATTGTACTAAAATTATCCAAATACTGGCAGTCTGGACGGTCTGTAAATATCGTTAGGAAAGTGTTAGAACTGACCTGAACCCTATGCGTCAGAGATGTACATCATTTTTGCATAGTAGCGTAGAAACAACCAACATGTGCTTAGGCGAATATTCCCGATGTACTTACTACAAAATCAGGTCATCGCCAACAGCATCCTAAACGCATTATTGTACTGGTCTTCACATTGTACAGAAGACTGTGAGTCCTGGCATATTTTTCATATAATATATACTAAGCAGCTTTGTCAACGACCAGTCGATACACTCAGCAGCACCACGTCGTCCGCGTAGTAATATTATTGAGACAAACTCTGTCAATATGACAGCCGATTTGCGTGCTGCTGAGCTCATCGATCAGTGCGTTCACATACAGGTTTAAATACTTAGGCGAGTTCAGTCCTCCTTGCCTTACCTCACACTCCATCCAAAATGGATTTGAATAGATGTTCGATAATCATACCACATTGAGCTGATTTTTTTACCAGTACTTAATTATATCTTTTATTCATTATTCATTATTATTCATTGGGCATCCCAGTATTATATAATCGCAGAATTATTTCATGGGATTTTATCAAATATCGCGCATACACAAGGTTCGTGTAAAATTTCTTTGATAGGTTTTATAAAGTTTTGACGTACGACCTCTCATTTTTTCGTAGAAAGAAAATCACATATACTCGTAAGTAGGGTTTGTACCTGCATGATCTCTTTTTATAGTGTAAACCACCAAATTTGTTTAGCGTAATAATAATCGCCAATATTTACACGTTATTAAATTGTTTTTAGAACACATTCTTATAGTACCAGTCAAGACTAGGGTAAATGGCATATTGGAAACAGTCCAGCAGAAAGTGGTGAGTTATGAGTCATACCAAGCAATAAAAGAAGAACTCAAGGATGCGAAGGACTCTGTTGAATTGCTCAAACAGAAGGTACCTATGTTATTAATTTATATTCGTGTCATACAGCTCAGAATTAATTTACCACAAATTTTAATTGTTATGTTATAGGAAAATTACCTTTTCTTTATTCTTTATTCTTTATTGTATACAAAACATACTGGTAATTACAATTCATTATAAACATAATGTACAAAGGCGAGCTTATCTCTAATAAGAGATTTCTTCCAGCAAAACCTTTCCATGTTAATGTGTTATTTTATAAATAAAAACCTTTTGTATTCAACCCGAATCAATCATTTAAAAATAGGGATAATCCAAGAATATTTATAGGCGCGGGTTCAAACCTCACATGATTATTAATTTTGCAAATACAATATACTTTCACTAGTAAAGAAAGTGATAAGAAATATTCTAGAATATTCCGGAATTTCCAAAAAAGGAACAATATAAATGGATATCGAACAGAGGTAATTGAGAGGTAATTTTAGGGACAATACTGCGTGCAAATGTATAAAAAAGACAAAGTACTTCTAGCTGTTGAGTTAGTATGAGAGACTAAAGCTTTATTGTTTATGGCATATTTCTTTAAGAAAAATAAAAAAACAAATGCTTATGAAAAAATATGGGAATCTTCTGTTAGTGAAATTGAATGTTTCTACTACTACTACTAAATTTACTTTTACTAGTTTATGTTATTGGAATATATTGATTGATTAGGTTAAAAAGTAGCCTAAGTATGCAATTTTCTGTTTCAAGTAATATTTATATGTCAAATATCGTGATAATTTGTTGGGTCGTTAAATTGTTTAAAGGTAACAAACAACCGGACTTTCAAATATTAGTAAGAATTTTTAACACGGAAGTTTACTTTGAAGAAATAAGTTATTTTCATATTTTTCTTTATAGGTCGAACATTTAGACAACTTATTAAAATTAAAAGAAGAAAGAATAGACGAATTACAAAAACAACTTGATAGAAAACAGGCAAGGCGCAAAGAAGTAGAAGCTTTTCAAAACAGCCTTGCTGTACCTTTTGAAACCATACCTTCTCCTATAATTAATGGAATTGAACCAAATACACCCACTAGGACTAATTCAATGAAAACTATTGAAGGTAATCCTAAAATAGTAAAAGAAGAGTCTAAAATACCTATTTTAAAAACAGAATCTCTTAAATCTTTCTCGAAACCTAGCATTATTGAAGTATCAGTAACTGATGTAACAAAACAGGAGGTTGATCTAGAAAGAATTAAATCTGATGTTTTTAAAGAAGTAGAAATAGTAGAAGAAATAATAGAAAGACTTCAAGATGCTGAGGAGTTTAAAGATAGTGAACAAGAGGGTACCATCACTATAGAGGATACCATACAAAAAGAAATCAAAGAAATTAACAATCCTATGGATAAAGTACAAAATATGATATAGCTCACTAAGGATCTAGGCCATTAAATTACGTAATAATGATGGTTAACATATTTATTTTTACTATGTATGATAGTAGTCCGATAAAATGTGATAAATTTTGATGCTTTATAAAGTTTTATAATAAATGGTCTTTGTAAATTAGTATTGAAAGTCATTATTAATTCGATGTTTTTAATAGGTTTTAGTTTGTTATGTATGATTTAGAAAATAAAAATAGACGAAAAACAAGAATGTTTATTTTTAGCATAGTGTGTTGGCTTGAAAAATGTCGCATAAGCTTGGATGTTTCTTTAAAATTTTTTTAATTGATTGAAGTCTGGATTTGCTAAAGTCTTCTTTCGTTTTAGTTGTTCTGAAAAGAATTTATTTCAGTTTCAGAGAGAATAACCAACGAAAAGTACATTATGGCAAAAATGATTTAAGCAGCAGAAAATTTAAACACAAACTTAGAATAAAAATATATATAAAAATATAGGATATACTCGTAATAGAAAAACTAACACAGTATTATTTCCTTGACCAATTACTTGAAATCTATTGAACTCAATTCCACTATCGTAGAAGCATTCTTTTTTGATGTTATCCAATTCCTGCTTCACTGAAATTAAGTTTTCCACTGAAAAATAAAGTGCATGCAATAAAGATTATTATAATTTTGTAATGAGTCATATAGCCATAACAGGGTCATTTTTCATTCGAGTAATTCTCATAAATATCAGAATTACTGTTATAATACGACGATATTATTACAGGATCTTGAGCTGTTACTAAAATCGTGAGAAATGGTGTTATTGAAGAAACAAAAAAGTTTTAATAAAATTAATAAATAGATAACAAAGCAATATTTTTTTCTTTCTGTATATTTGTTTCGGCATCACGCAAAAACTACTCGACCAAATTGCATTCGGATTAAATTTTCGAATGGTGTTTCCTGTAGGCGTAATTTAAAATCTGGTATATGTTTTATGTTGGCATTATCTAAAAATGGTTTATTTAATTGATTTTTCTGCTGCTGAAATCCATGCTCATGAAATAACGAGCAAAAAGCCTGTAAATAAAAACTTACATCTAAATATTGCAGATGTGCTTGATGCAGGAGTAGGGCTAGGTGTCCTGCAAGTGCATGGTGGGAGAGACATCGAAATATTAGAAGTCTGAATTGCCACTCCCTCCACACTGGGTGTCCATTCAGCTAGTGGATACTCATCCAAGATGGATACTTCTTTCTCTTTTGTTTTCTTTTCAGATATTCGTTGTCTTAGAATTTCAAGTTGTTCTGAAAATTACATTCCATCAGTTTCATTCATTTATCAAAAAAATTTTAAAAATCTTTGACGGTATCAAGTAAGCGTGGCAACTACTGGCAAAACACGTCAAGACGGAGGCATATGTTCAAAATTTTTCATATGCTCCTATAAATATACTCATCATATCTGATGTAGGTATTAACAGTGTATCCTAAGTTTTTTTTTATACAACTTAGAATGGCGAACAAGCTGACGGCCCACCTGATGGAAAGTGGTAACCGTCGCCTATAGACATGAGCAGTACCATGGAAATAACAGAGTATACTGTTTCGGTCATGATATCCCCCATGTGTTGCCATTCCTGAGGACTCGGGTGTTATTCTTCTGTACCCTGTAAATTCACGTCATATCCCACCCTTCAAACCGAAACACAGCCATGCAAACACAACTGCCTCACGGTAGAAACACAAATGGGACAGAGGTATCCAAGCAAACGACTTTTGTACAAAGTCTCCCTCTGGTCTGGTCAGGTAAGGAAGTACTCACAATACTATAGTTGACATGTTCGAGTACTGTCAATGTTGTTTACATTGATGGTAATATGCTGTTTACTTTTTTGAAGAGTTTTTTACCTGGTGTGCAAACTTCATAATCGTCATAGGTCTGCTCAAAGTATGTGAAGGGGTTAGCCCTCATGTATGGCGGCAGAGTCCTAATGAATGAGTCTACTTGCATGCGCTGACATTTTTCCATTGGACATACCTGAATATATCAGATTTGTTGTTTATCAGTTGATATTTTTTATATGTCTTGGAATGAAGCTCTCTTAATGAGACAGATTGGTAGGGTATTATTTCGAATATACCACTTGAGGACAAATTGACCCTTTTCTTTATTTATCAATGGCATCACATCATATAAGATGTAACTACAACTGTATAATGGCGAGCAATGTATGAATTTGTATATAGACGGTTTTAATTTTCCGTGATGATATCGCAAATGTAAATCACGTAAACGCGTCTTAATATCTCTATATTATTATATTATGTACAACATATTTTAGTTTCCTATTAGGTATATCGTTACATAATTTTTTTACGTTGTCGTGCGTACTACGATAAACTATAAAAGTAAAAAATATTGCTTATAGACACGAACAGCAATGGATATCACAGAGTACATTATGTTGTTTATAATACTCCACATACATTGCAATTTTTTTCTAATTTGCGAGTACTGTAGTGCGTCCGTACCTAGTATTATCATACCCTCTTTCCTATTTTCTAATTGACTTACAGCCAAGTAAGCATTGTTGCTTGATGGTATAAATACAAACAGAACTAAGGTAGAAGTAGCCACCGATCCAGATAACTTTTTAAAAACTTTCTTATTGATAAATCTCTTTTTAAAATAGGGAGATTGTCAGCTTATGTTTTTAGGAGATGGAATAATATTTAAAAAGAAAAACTACTAGTATTTTCAGATTCGGTCACAATCAATGAATGTTATTTCTTATTTTATTTATAAAGATGAATCTAGATATGATTCTCCGAATATGATACACCAAAATATAAAAGTGGATGAAGAAAGAAAGAAATATGGTAAGGTATATGCCACTGACTCCTTGCCTATCCAAGGGATTTGAGAAACGGCTATTTACCTTTTCATAGTTAATTTTGTGATCGCGATCTGGCACGTGACTTCCTATAACTTGTAAACTGTCGTTGTGTATACTCCTAGAGAACAATAATATTTATAAGTAAATCCGGTATATATTTCTCTTTTCTTTGAACTTTTGGATTTTGGATAATTAAAAAAATAAATAGATACCACCACAAGACGAATTATAGAACGTTATTTAGTTATACATTAAGTAGAGCTTGTAGATACTAGACAACTTATCATCATCATTATATCAGCCCTTAATGGTCCACTGTTGAACATAAGCCTCCACCTTCGGGGGTTTTGCCAGTAGTTGCCACGCTTGGCAATCGCAATTAGGCTTTAGGAATGTTTAAGAGGGACGCTGCTGCCCATCCCTCGTCCTTCCTTAGTCGCCTCTAACGACACCCGCGGGAAAGAAAAGGGTGGCCCATTCTATGCCGGGATCTACACGGTTGCCATGTTTCGTACTATATCACTTGTTTTAGGGTATTTCTTATTAAATTTTTTTGTATTTAACAATATCTTACAATGTCTTATTATAAACACTTTTTTAATATTAGAGAGATTAAGATAATACCCAAGAGCTGACAGTGATTCGTCTTCTTCCTCTTCGTCGGTTGAGTTCACCTTTCTATATAGAAAAAAAAAATATATATATATATATATATATATATATATATATATATATATATATATATATATATATATATATATATATATATATATATATACAAGGGTGGGCTTATCTCTAAAAGATATCTCTTCTAGCCAACCCAATGCAGTTAGAGAGAAAATAATTATTAAAATATTATTACTAACTAAATAAGTAGACTATCTAGTTACTTCAGAAAACTATTGTCCTTGTATCTTGAATAGTGATGGTTATCATTTAGACACCTACATAGTAACGTGTATTATAGTTACACTACTAAGGTTTTTACCTATTAAAAAACATTTACATGTACATTTATATTATATATAAAAAATAGGAATATTGATTGAGATGGAAATATTAGATGATATGCTAAAATATAAAAGAGTCTCTTAAAAAACGGATTATGAATACTGTATTAACTACATAAAGAGACATATGTTATATACCTAATATTTTATATACTTATAACTTTAAATATAATAAACTTTGTATTATTATAATATTATGATTACGTACGTTGACGTAATTACTTACTAATTACCTAATTTATTATTCATTAGCGTATCATTTTTGTCAATAGTTCTCATTTAGTCATTAACTATCTATTAACTATACTAGCAATTTAGCATTCCTTTATTGGTTTTGGACATAAGTACTAGTTCGATGTAAAATGAATTAGTTGTTATTTTATACTCTAATGTGAAACACCTATTGACAATATTTTTTTTTTTTAAATAAGTTTTTTATTCGCTATGTATTACCTACGAACTTAGCGCTTACTAAACTAGCCAAATTCAAAGTGGCTTTTCCTGTGACGTGTGTTGTTGTTTGGTGAAAAAGTGCTTAGTGAGCTGGCATAATGTAAGCAATCGTTGAGAGTAGAACAATCTCTTTTCGGTTGGTCGCGAATTCGATTTTATGGATTATATTGTTCCTGTTTTCGGTGTAATCGCACAGATGGTGTTGGTGTGATGATGCCATTTAAATCGTAGCGGTAGAAATATGGACCAATTCATCAAAGTGAAAGAGAAATTACACGTATAGGTATGTATCATTATTTTTTATATTACTATATTTTTTATTATTTACTTAAGTTCTGGATCTGTTTTCGCCACCTCCTCAGATGGCTCGTTATCACAGCTTTCAATCATGGATGTCTGTTAATAAAATATATGTTTAGTATGTTCTTGAAATGCTATTTATTTTTAATAAGTACTTTATCCAGAGCGATCTTGTCCCGAACTAAATGGACCTTGTATTATTGGTATTAGATAACTTATAGAATTATTATTTTTTGTAAATAAAAACTGTGTATGCATGTATGTATCAGTCGTTAACTGTCTACTGCTGAACATAAGTTCTCAATCAAGGTTTTGCTGTAGTTGTCACGATTGATAGGTGGATTGGCAACCGCATTTAGGCTTTTAGTGATATTTAAAGAGGAACAATGTCCCCATTTTTTTTATCATAAGTTTCTTTAATTGCCTTTTACGACACCCACGCGAAAAGAATGGGTAGCCTATTCTATGCCGGGACCACAAACATAGTCATGAATGCAAATATTTCTATTATTCGGGTTCGAACTAGCGACCATCGGAAGGTGAGGCATTGTGTTAAACCGTTACACCAACAAACATGATCAGCCATGGGTAATACTATTTGGTAGTTAAAAAATTTAGCTTGTATGTGATAGGTATTTTATTTTATACCAAGAATTAATCTTACATTGTATAATACAAATAATACTTTACCTTTCTTTGTCCAATGTTCAGAACAACTTTGTTGTTATTAGTATGACGATGTTTTTCACGCTGTCAAAATATATATATTTTATAATAATATACGAGTACATAGTTAGTTACACATACATGTCATCATCATGATATCAGCTGTTAATTGTCCACTGCTGAACATAGGCTTGGAGGGTTTGCCAGTAGTTGCAACGCTTGGCAGTTAGGCTTTGGTGATGTTTTAAGAGTAACGCTGCTTCCCATCACTCAGCCATTAAGTTCCCTTTGTCGCTTTTTACGACATCCACGGGAAAGGAATGGGTGGCATTCTATGTCGGGACCACACGGGATAAAATGCATCTACTCGTACCTATATATACAAATTTAAATTTAAAAAACCTAGAAAGTACAATATTGCTTGAAAAAGTTAATAAAATTCAACAAAACAAATTATTCAAAATGCCTTTGATTAACCCACTAGAAATTATTTATAGTCTTGAAAATAGATATCTATTTATTTATTTTATTTATATATGTATAGATTTAACATAAAAAATTAAATTTTGATAGTCATGTAATATAGGCGTATAATAATATTATGAATATTATGTATTACGTATAATATGTTGAAAACACAGCTGAAAACTCCGCTTGTGCCCTGGGGTAGGTATCAGACAATTCTGGATATAGCACGCACGACCCACCTGTTCGTCTCTTAAATTCGCCTATTCCGATGATTTGCTCCTTTGATGTTATATATATTTGTATATATCCCTGTTTATCTATATCCCAACAATATATATTTGATTTATTGTAAAAACATATCTATTGCAAAAAATTGCAGGATTCTTGACTAATCATTAATATCATCGTACCTTCATTGTATAAATAGAAAAAGTTGGCCCGTTTTTCTCGAAGCATTTTTTTGGAGACACTATATAATCTAAGTATTATACATATAAACAAATATTTAATAACCAGTTTAGTAGTAGAGGCAATCTCCATAGAGTCTCTGGCGCCCAGTAGTGTCGCTTTCGTCACAGGCTCGGTCACGTTGGATGTACTAGTATATAAATAATCACGTGTCAGAATATACATGATGAAGATGTTAAAATATTGAAGATGGAATATTGTAAAAATGTTTAGATGTTCAGATGTTTGTATATCAATCAAAATTGAACGGTTGAAATTTTTCGTACATAGAAAAACAGAGTATTGTTACATGGACTCCAATTAATGTGGACAAAGTCGCGGGATTTAGCTAGTATTTTTGGACCTTTTATATTATGTAATTCGATATAGTGAGCATACGGTTCGTATAATACGTTCTAGAGTTCTGATGTGTATAATCAAATCACTGTATCTTTGAAAAACTCATTTCGTATAAGGGTCATTCCATTTGAAATCGTCTAATCGGCAAAGCTGACCCATTTTAGATTTTAGTGTAACTTTGAGGGACTCTTCTCTAGGGTTCCTAAGAATGAAATTTACACGAATTTGATTTTTATAAGCGCTTGATTCCGCGCATTTAAATAAAATCTTCAAAATATCGATTTTTTTTAGTTTAATTATCTTTTCCTCAAAGTTTTTTCTTTTTGAAGATTATTCCATTATTGAACCGTAATTCTTAGGTGAATAGATAGTAGTTTAAGTATACCAAATAATAATTTGCTCAATAAATACCTACCATTAGCGACAGCGTGCTGAAAATGAGTGTTTTTTAGTCATTTTTCGTGAATTTTAAGGGACTCTAGTGTCTTAACTGTTTGGAGTTAACAACTTCTGGTCGGCAGGAATTAAGTACACATATCATAGATAAAATTCAGCCATTGATCGACTTGAGCCGCACACTCTTTATGGAAGATAACTTTGTTTGAAGTTTTGAAATTTTGAAAAATCGCATTATTCAGCCTATAAAATGAATGTGTCTACTGCGAGATAAAATTCTGAACTTCTCAGAATCTTTTGTTCTAACCTTCAACTTTGGACGACTGTATCGCTTGTTTTGTTATTTTAATGTTTAGTGCATGTCCCAGCCGTTTTTTGACAGCAAAAATCACGTATTTTTTTTATTTTTACTGATATTATTGATTCTGATATATGTGAAGAAAGCGATTTATCATCTGAAATTAATTTTAAACAATGGGTTTCTACTGATCGTTGCAATTTAATAACTGTAGTCAAGACCGTCGATGATTTCAAAGATGACTTGAAGATACAATTGACAGGGTTAAAATCTCATCATTTTATTTCAAAAAAACAATCTGAGTACTTGAAAAATTTAAAAGACTATTCAGAGTGTATAGCATTAGTTGATTTCTCTGAAAATTATTCATTCATGGTGCAAGATGAAGTACAAGCTTTTCATTGGACAAATAATCAAGCTACTCTACATCCTTTTGTGATTTATTTTAAAGAAGACGGAGTGCTGAAGGTAAAAACTTTATGCGTGATAAGTGATTATCTTACTCACAATACAGTATTATTTTACGCGTTTCAAAAAATTTTTCTTGATTATGTCAAAAACAGCCATTCGGAGTTTAAAAAAATTTATTACTTTAGTGATGGAGCAGCTGCTCAATACAAGAATAAGAAAAACTTTATAAATATATGTCATCATGAAGCAGACTTTGGACTACAGGTAGAGTGGCATTTCTTTGCCATTTCTCATGGAAAAAGTCCATGTGATGGAGCAGATGGTACAATCAAAAGGTACGTGAGAAAAGCAAGCTTGCAGCGAACTACAGATCATCATATTTTGACTCCAGTAGCCATGTATGATTTTTGTTCTAATAAAATTTCTGGCATTAAATTCTTTTATGTATCAAGCCAAGACGTGGAAGCTGCTGAAACGTTCTTATCTGAACGATTTATAAATATAAATACAATTAAAAATACGAGATGATATCATAGTTTTATACCAATTTCTCAAAATCAACTGGAAGCGCGGAGATACTCGGCTTCCGATAATTTTGATATTGTTAATATTGTAAGACCAAAACGTCAATTGTTGAATAAAAAAATAATTTTCCAGTTAAATTTGTTTACAGTAACTGTCTTTTCCAGTAACTATTACTTCTGAAGATAATTTTATACTTAATATATCCATAATTCGATTGAATCTGTAAAAATCTTTTCACATTCATATTTATTTTTGTTCATAATTTATTTCAAAACGTCTAGTAATAAACTGTAAAGATAAAAGTACCTGTGGATCAATAAAAAGGTAAGACATGATATTTATAAGTGGAAAGAAATAAAAAAAAAAACTAAATTTATAATGATTATAATATAAAAAAAATTTACGTGATTTTTGCTGTCAAAAAACAGCTGGAACATGCACTAAACATTAAAATAACAAAACAAGCAATGCAGTCGTCCAAAGTTGAAGGTTAGAACAAAAGATTCTGAGAAGTTCAGAATTTTATCTCGCAGTAGACACATTCATTTTATAGGCTGAATAATGCGATTTTTCAAAATTTCAAAACTTCAAACAAAGTTATCTTCCATAAAGAGTGGGCGGCTCAAGTCGATCAATGGCTGAATTTTCTCTATGATATGTGTACTTAATTCCTGCCGACCAGAAGTTGTTAACTCCAAACAGTTAAGACACTAGAGTCCCTTAAAATTCACGAAAAATGACTAAAAAACACTCATTTTCAGCACGCTGTCGCTAATGGTAGGTATTTATTGAGCAAATTATTATTTGGTATACTTAAACTACTATCTATTCACGTAAGAATTACGGTTCAATAATGGAATAATCTTCAAAAAGAAAAAACTTTGAGGAAAAGATAATTAAACTAAAAAAAATCGATATTTTGAAGATTTTATTTAAATGCGCGGAATCAAGCGCTTATAAAAATCAAATTCGTGTAAATTTCATTCTTAGGAACCCTAGAGAAGAGTCCCTCAAAGTTACACTAAAATCTAAAATGGGTCGGCAACAATTTTTTTTATTTTTAGACGATTTTAAATGGAATGACTCATAATTCAAATAAAATAAGCTGTTTTTCTTTCTAAATTAAAATGAGATTTTTAATGAACGGCAAATGAAGCATATATTGCACTATGTGTGATTTTAGTAAAACAATCATCATTTTTTATAGTTACTGACGAAAACTTGTTACGGTGGAGTAATTTGATAAAAATAATTATAATTCTATAATAACTACATACTGAATCAAGTTATAGGGTATTACTGTAATAAAATATGTTGGAGATTTATATAATACTTTATTTAGTTGTATGTGTGTACGCATTTGTATATGTCTCTCTCTTTCTGTGTATGCATGTGCGTCTCTGTGTCTGTGTCTTTCGAATGAAAAAAAATCACGGAAAAGGAGACCTTTATGCATCTCACTAAAACAAATGCTAACTGGCAGGTACAATCTATCGGGAGCGTGCTTCAAGTTGTAATGAGATTTTACGGGATTATAACTCATTATATAAATTTTTATTACTTCGTTATATTAATTTGAAAACGAATTTGAGAGTTTATGACATGTTTGTCGATCAAGTGCAGATAGGTTTTTGTTATTTGCTGCGAAATTTGCCTTCAGTACTGAAACGAATGCTTTGTCTTTTCTATATCCTAAAATGTGTAAAAAAAATATCTTGTAGACTTAAATTTTTTTTTTTTCATTTCAAGATATTGTGATGGCGAGAAGATGTTGGAATAGTTTTAAAACAGTTTTGTATCTATTCATGTGTCTCGATAAAAAATCGTGTTGACTCTATCAATTGGCTTCAGCACTGGTGCCAAATATCTATTCTTAGATATCCAGGTATCTTTTTCAATAAAAACAATACATACAACAAAATATAGGACAAGAAAGGATTTTTTTGTTTTAGTCACTTCTGTAGCAACACTATTTTTATAACTCTTTTTTTCATTGATATAATTTCTGCATTTTCTTGGGCGGCAAAGAATAAAGTAACAATCTATTAAGTCGACTGGTTTGTTTGTTGTTGTACACAAATAACAGAGCATTCTGTTTGTTACAAGATGTATCTAACTATATCTAAAAATATCTGCTGATAGTTAATGCCATTTCTTTCAATTTACAATGTACTGTTAATACTTCAAGGTTGTGTCAACTAAAATAGATTTTTCTCACAAATATCAAAAAGTTCTTTTTCCTTATCGCAAACCATAGCACGAAAAGCCCTGCTGCTGATCAGGGCTACATTTCTCCATTGGATCCTGATCTAGGTCTTTAGCTCCAATAGTTACAAGTAATTACTCACAGTAAATTCTTCTAAATCCATATGTTTCCAGGTTTTTATGGATTATAGATTCACTCAAAGTATGAAAAGGACTTATGTCGCACCTACAGGTCTCGGTATTCTGTGTGATTAACTTACTAAGTTGCTCAGTATTATGATTTTGTCGGGTTTTTTCTTAATTAAACTAATTGATTCATATTGGACGATATTACCCTTGTATTACTTTGTATGACAATATTATTTTCGGCAGCATTTACTGACAATTTATTACTAACTACACATAACGTATTTTTTGCTAAGCATATAATTCGCGAGCAATGTTAATAAGGAAACTAAATTAAATTGTGCATCAATTAACTGATGATACATTTAATGTTTGTATATGACTTTATACTCAAGCAATATTCGTATTTATTTATCTCGCTCACATTTACGAATAACGCGTAATGCTAACGCTAACACGGCAAGGCACTGTATGGTTTTAGTTGCAATTTAAATTTAACGTATTTTCCCATCTTGAGCCTTGCGTGTATATACAAACAGTGTCATATTTCAAAGATGTATTTGCTTCATTTACGCTTTTATTTTAATAAAAGTGGATGAGGTTATTTGAAGAAGCTTTCAAAAATGGATTGATTCCTATTACGACAAAATACTGTAATTTGCAGTGTATTGACTCTACACGGCAGAGTTAATTTCATATTTGCGACCAATGCTGATTTATGAATATTGTTGCTTGTTACACAGTGCTATCTAGTCCTAAAACAGTAGTCCTTGGATCTCTCTTTGCATCAAACTCGACGTTGGATGACGGGGAGAAACCACCACCGACCATCCCGCGTTGTAAGAGCTCTATGCCGGAAGTTAAATTCACGCAAAGATCAGTGCGTAGAGCACTTCTCTCCCTTGAAATCCATAAGTCGAGTGGGTCCGATGGCATTCCTCCAATTGTGCTTAGGACGTGCGCACCAGAGTTGGCTCCGGTTCTTACGCGTCTTTTTCGGCTCTGTTACTCATCAGGTATAGTCCCAAAGTTTTGGAAGACTGCTTTGGTGCATCCGATCCCTAAAAAAGGAGACCGCTCAGATCCAGCTAACTATAGGCCCATAGCTATCACTTCCTTATTCTCGAAAGTCATGGAATTAGTTATTAACTATCAACTGCTCCGGTACCTAGAGGATCGCTAGCTGATCTCAGATCGCCAGTACGGCTTTCGGCGGGGACGCTCGGCTGGTGATCTCTTAGTTTATTTAACACATCGATGGGCGGTGGCAATCGAGAATAAGGGAGAGGCCTTAGCTGTTAGTCTGGATATTGCGAAAGCCTTTGATCGGGTGTGGCATAGGGCACTAATCTCAAAACTACCTTCATTTGGGTTGCCTGCGAGATTGTGCAGTTGGGTCGCCAGTTTTCTCAAGGAACGTAGCATTAAGGTCGTAGTCGACGGAGCATGCTCTGACTTAAAACCTGTGAATGCTGGTGTCCCGCAAGGCTGTGTACTATCTCCGACACTGTTTCTTCTGCATATCAATGATATGTTACAGATCAGTGATATCCATTGTTATGCAGACGACAGTACAGGAGATGCATTATATACCGGTCATGCAAAGATCTCGCGGGCACATACCGATGAGCTCCGGAACAGACTTGTGTCTGAAATCGAAACTTCACTCGATAAAGTTTCGATCTGGGGTGAACGCAATCTTGTTCACTTTAACCCTAAGAAGACACAAGTCTGCGCGTTTACCGCAAAAAAGACACCGTTTGTCGTATCTCCTCACTTTCAGGGCACTTCCCTCGATAATAAGTCGAGTCTGGGGATTCTTGGCGTCGATATATCTAGCGACGTCCAGTTTTGCGGTCATTTGGAGGAAAAAACTAAGATAGCTTCCAAAAAGTTGGGGGTACTCAATAGGGTGAGACGGTATTTCACGCCAGAAAACCGCCTGAAATTATATAAAGCTCAAGTGAGGCCACACATGGAATACTGTTCTCACCTGTGGGCAGGAGCGCCACAGTACCAACTCCTTCCGTTAGACCGCATTCAAAGTCGGGCAGCTCGAATTGTTGACGATCGGCGTCTTACTGTCCGGCTCGACCCACTGAGACTGCGTAGAGATGTTGCATCTCTGTGCATCTTCTACCGAATTTATCACGGGGAGTGCTCTGAAGAATTGTTCGGATTGATACCTGCTGCAGATTTTCACCATCGTACAACCCGCCATAAACTAAAATTTCATCCCAACCATCTGGACGAGTGGCGGTCCTCCACCGTGCGTTTTTCAAGGCACTTTCTCCCACGCACAACCACTCTTTGGAATCAACTTCCAGCAGCAGTATTTCCGAACCGATACGACAACATAACCTTCAAGAAAAGAGCATATTCCTTTTTAAAAGGCCGGCAGCACACCTGCAATGCCGTAGGTGTTGTGGGTGACCATGGGCGGCGGTAGTCACTTACCATCAGGTGAGCCGCATGCTCGTTTGCCCCCTGTGTTGTAAAAAAAAAAAAGTACAAACTCTATTCTGTAGGTATTATCAGTACAAGACAATTGACAGACCTCTACATTACCGACGAATTTCGAGAGAACACAAATATAATAAGATAGTTAAAAGTATAATTATAAGATCTTACCCAATATCTATACTTATAATTAATCTGTAGAGAGGTCAATTCTGTACATGAAATATATTTCCAAAATAACTATCAGGATAAATGTCATTGTCATTTTTACATTTTAAAAAGTGGCCATTAAGGCTGCATATGCGACGGAAGCTTGAAAATGGAGTAACTTCTCCCGTTTTTCCAACATTTCCCTTTACTGCTCTGCTCCTATTGATCGTAGCGTGATGAAAAGTATACTATAACCTGCCCGGGAGTATGACGAATAATTGTACCAAGTTTCGTTAAAATACGTCGAGTAGTTTTTGTTTCTATAACGAACATACAGACAAAAATTTTACTGATTGCATTTTTGGCATCAGTGTCGATCACTAATCTCCCCCTGATAGTTATTTTGGAAATATATTTCATGTACAGAATTGACCTCTCTACAGAGTTATTATAAGTATAGAAGATTAATAACGACTTAAATATCGTACACTTTATCAGTGGCATTTTCTTATTTCCAACAAACTAGTTATGCATATTACAAACATTTAATTCGTTTTAGAAACTTAATAACGTTCGATAACAATGTAAATAGAGGAAGCTTTAATGGACAATGATCAAATGACCTTCCTAACTTCTAAAGACAATAAATGGTAAACAAAATATTCATAAATAAAGATTTTATTATACGCACAATGGCCCAAATGAGAGGCTAAGTGCGGAAAATGGAGTCCCTTTCACATTCACACATTCACATGTACTCTTAGCTTTCTCAAATTGATAGTTACATTTTTATTCGTTTTTAAAATAAGTTAATTGTGCTGCCCTCCTAATATGGTAGGTAGATGTAGGAAACAATAAACAATAATATGTCACAATGCGACTCACACGATCACCCGCCCGGACGTCACCCCGAGGAGTAGCCAGAGAATATATATATACAGATATTTGTCATAATTTATTCGCAAGTAATTCAATTTAATTTCTTAGTTAATTAAATTTATTTATTTAAGTTCCTGAAATAATGTTAATACCGAAATCGCTTTTCTTTGAAACCACCATCTTATAAACTACCATTGTAAATTATACCATACTTTTGAAATTATTTGCTTATTATATTTGTTATATTAATTTTTATAACCTCATACTATTTGGCAACTTGCTTGTCATCATCTTCCTACCCTTATCCCAATCATTTGGGGTCGGCGTAATATGATTTTATCCATATTACAAAAAGATTTGGTTTTTAGTTTTACGATCGGCCACCTGCCTGACGTCAACCCTCTTTGGGAACGCTTTTGTTGGTGGTTTCCGCCACCTACGGTATGGGGGAAAGGATTGAGGAAAAAAGGAAGGGAACGTTGGTAATACGTAAAGGACATTGATGAATGAGAGGGATTTTATCTGGGAAAGGAAAGGGCAGAAAGAAAGGGGAAGACACTGCAGTTGCGGAAAGGACTGGGACACTGCAGCGGCTCGGGAGGCCGGGGTCGCATACCCGTATGCCCTTATTCTAGAATCGGACAGATTTCTAGAAAAAAACACAGCTGACAACTAGTTTGTATTTATAAAAATTTTTATTCTATATAGTTTAAATTTTGTTTATAAATGCAACAGCTAATTTTTTTTGCTCATTGTTCTTAGTTGAATTCTGTATTAGCTAACAATATCATAAAAAAAGACTATTTAAAAATGCTTAAAATTAAGTTTATTTTAATACAAATCTGATAATAAATAGATTTCTATTTATTATGTGGAATTCAGCACGATGATTTCCAGGGGGACCACGTGGAGGTCGACCTGACAGGGTATATTGCTAGCAATGGGATTGGTAGTCCGCATTACTAACAATCCCTTTCCCCTCCTATCACAAAGAGATTACCAGTACATTGTCGGTATTAATATTTTTTTTTACAATACAGGTAAGTCGCATGTAATTTTAACGATTATTAAGTATGGTAAATATTACTTACATAATTTTTAATATGGACCCCATGTTACCACGAATATCAACACTAGTCATTCGGCGTGTCGTAATAGACTGTAATTAAAATAATTTATTTTAATAAATTACATTTAATTAGGTTCAATTTAGTTAATTAGGTAATTCAATTAGGAACATATTTTTATAGGTGTATTAGGTCATATTGAGACACGTAAACAACAGACATTCATTTTCTGAAAAAAAAATGCAGTTTTATGTAACTTGCTGTAATAAACGATGCACTTGATGAAAAGTAGTAACTTTTCTCACTAGATACGAATACTACTATAGACATCACAGAGTACGAGTGGAACAAGGTTGTTTAAAGATGAAAATGGAAAAGGACCAGCCCTATCGGTTGGAATAGAGGAAATCAATGTATTCTTTGACTACTTTTGTATATACAGTCTTCTCTTTATGTTTAAATGATTTTTTTTTATATGTAACTTAAACGGTTTTACTAATTGTGTTTGATGTCGTCTTAATCGTGATAATGTTATGTACAGACTATATGCTTACCATAAATTGTGAATAATTGTAAAGTTTGGCAGCTGGGATTATTGTAATACGGTTATGTCTCTCGCTTACTTCAATATACTCGTATTGTATCTACTAACCGTGTTCGATACTCGTTCCTGAGTTTGCACAGCTTGACACTCCCACTTGCCAGCCTCTGAGAGCCTTTTCACATAATCGTCTTTTATTACATCAGCATTTGGGCATGATGCCATGACGTACATATCGTTGAAGGCTAAAGGATTAAGAGCATCACAAGTCTATTATTAAACTATTAAAAGAAATAAAAATTTAAATCCTTAGGGATTAAGGTTACTATTAGCAGTGTAATTAGACGTAACTATTTGTTGATAGTTGCTGATGTGAATGCGGCCATAAGAATAAATAGTCCTTATTCGTATGACGTATCACATAATATGTCTACATTTATCTGATCATATTATATTAGAATCCGACATGTAGGTTATTACTCGGATTAATTTGATTTGTTAGTGGTATTTTCATTATCGGAGATTTACATTTGTTTTGATTACTCAGGGCTTTAACTCCAACAAGAAGTAATACTCATAGTCATAAATGAAAGTGTTAAAATTGCTTGCTACTGCTTTATACTTGTTGGGCACAGTGGACAAGAGCTTATGTAAAGGGAATTGTATCACGGATAAAATTACCATCATCTGTGTAGGTATTAAGGGTTGGTAACTTTACCGTATTCCTTCCACTTTTTAGGGGCAGTCTTGGTAGCTTTCACAGCTCTGAGTACCTCTCGTCTCCGCGGTGGCTGAAAATCAGCCATGTCCCCAAACATGACAAATGGTCGACAATCATCGTCCAATCGTCCCCACCATGTTTTGTTGTCATGTGGTTCTGAAATAATGATTTACATTCATCATCTTCATATTAGCCCCTAACTGTCCATTGCTGAACATAGGTCTTCCCTTTGGGGAGTTTTGCCAATAATTGCCACGCTTAGTACCGGAGTCGGCAACTGCAGTTAGGTTTTGGTGACGTTTTAAGAGGGATGCTATTCGTTATCCTTAGATAATTAAGTCGCTTTTTATGATACCCATGGTAAAGTTTGTAATAGGTACAATAAAAAATACTTAACTTGATTAGAAAATTCTTTCTCCACTAGAAAGTTATGTTATCAGCAACTAATATAGGGGTTTATATACATATTATATATTTCAAAAAATACGAAATTTACTTATGCTGCCGTACGAACCGACCTTTTTATTATTATTGCTTTTTTTTTAAGTTCAAGCATTCATAAAACCGGATGAATAATTCTTAAAATTAAATAACTACCAATTACTTTATCCGTGTTATTTGATTGATCTTCATCTTCATAAGTACAAGGGTCTTCATCAGAATTGTCTATCACTGGTGTTTTAGTCTCCAGTAGATGTGGCAGGTCAAAGAAGTACTGGTTCGATTCCGGCGTTTTACCTCCATAGTGATAAACGTAGGATTGAAACTGGTTGAAAATATTATTAGTCAGAGACTTTTATATAGTACTTTCGTTATTTTCTTTAAGTAAAGGTTGAAGTCTCACAATTTAATACATAATAAAACTTAACATTATTCATTTGCTTATACATATATATATTATTACTAGCTGACCCGGCAAACATTGTTCTGCCATATAAATTAGGAATTGGGATACCCTATTTACCTAGAGGTATGAAATATACTTTACGAACTATCTCATATCTACAAAATATCATAAAAAAATCATAAAAATCGGTCGAGCCGTTTCGGAAGAGCGCGACCACAAACAACATGACACAAGATTTTTATATATATAGAATTATTATTATATAATATATGTTTGTACATATATTTATTGACAATTTCTCTATGTTTATTTTCTTATTATTCTATTTACTTCGTATTTACACTAAGTTCTTTTTTTTCTTGGACCTTTCCTGCGCTGGATTAACCGCTAATCATTTTTTCTCTCATTGCACTGGATTGGCTGGAAGAGATATCTTTCAGAAATAAGCTCACCCTTTCTAACAAGTTGTTAAATTAATCGTTGTATATTTGATATTATACCTGTGTGTGATAATAATGATGAAGAGTCAGAATTAGGTCAGTCGGTACATCGTGACAAATTCGTCAGGTATTAACTACGATGGTTGCCAGGGGGACTAAAAAGGTATTTAAATGAAATGGCAAATAAGCTGATGGTTTTCTTGATGGAAAGTGGTAACCCTCACTTATAGATAAGCGGTAGGCATCATGAACATTACATAATACTCTGTGATGTGTTCTCAATTTTACTGATAACCTCATTGACTATTTTCTTCATCTTTTCCCGCCATTCGTGGTCAACCCTCGCGGCAGTCTTGTATCCTCTAGACAGATTCAGGATCAGAGATTGGCCTTCTTTCAGTATCTCTTGTAATGCACGAATGTAGTTTGTATATTCTGGATATTATTAATATCATAATTGGAGCTAATTATTCAGAAAATAACCATCTCTTGTATGTAGACCATCACATTAGAAGTGAGTGTTTTCTGCATAACTAGTTAAAATTAGTAGACAAGTACCTACCTATTTAATTAAATTTAATAGTTGGCGGCTGTCTTTTGTCTGCTCTACGTATTTGTATCTATAGATATTAATTTTCTGGCAGGCGTCAGCCGACCATAAATATATATCTACTTAGCTTCATATTTTAATTGATCGAAAATGGTAACGTACCCTGTTAAAAACACTATAAACATAATGAAGCAAGGAAACTAAGGAAATAATTACATATATTTCTTTAGTAAGATACTCTATCTATGACTCTATGCAGATAGATGTTGTAATCAAAGTTCGCTTTCATCATTTAAGTAACTGATTAGTTGATTAGCATTATTTTGTTTAATTCCGCTATCATAATTATTTGTGCTATTGCAAATATATTTATAATTCTAATCAACTAAACAGTAATATGAAATTTCACAAAATAATACCTAGTTCAATAAAATATTGAAGTAATGTTTTGGTAATAATTACTTGGTTAGTACTCTGAACGTAAAAGATGGACACTATTTAAAAGCAATATATTAAATTTAAAGATTGTTATTTTAGATTCATATGTGTTTTATATATTTTTTTACACTAACAACTTGTTTGTTACAACTGGTGTTTATTTATTGGCTGGCTTGGCGAGACTAATATGAGCAAAAATATGATATTGTTAAAATGGAGGTCTAAATGACCTATTGTAATGGAAGTTTAAAACCATATGAAAATTTCAACTTAAACATTTAATTGTTAGAAAATATCGAATGATAGTTTTTCGTTGAAACTAATTTGACCTTTATGAATGTCAAGTGTAAAAAAGAGATAACACAGGTCTGTATAAAAGGCCTTTGTAAAAGGCCGGCACACCTGCAATGCCGCTGATGTTGTGGGTGATCATGGGCGGTGGTAGTCACTTGCCATCAGGTGAGCCACATGCTCGTTTGCCCCCTGTGTTGTAAAAAAAAATCTGTAAGGGGTAGTTGCTGTTTTCTTCTTTTTTTAAAACCACCAATAGCGACGAAATATAAATTTTTGAATTCAATATTTTATAGGCTTTTGTTCTTTTTGTTACCAGTAATATTTTTTTTGTGTGGAATGGAGGATTGAGCAAAAAATATAAGAGCTAGTTTTGAGAACTTCGTCGTTTACTTTAAGTTGTGCTTGCCTTCAATAAGACTCAATTTCTCAAGTTTACTTTTCCTGCGTTCGGAACACATCACGAACATTAAACCAGCAAAATTTTTGCATTCCAGTTGGGTCTGTAGCGCTTTTATTTTTTCTTGTCTTTCTCTATATGCTTCTCGTAGCATATACGATGAACGAATTTGTTCATTCCTATAAAAATACAGTGTTGGTAAAGATTTAACTGCATTAATAACAAAATACACACCATATTATTTACTAATGGCAACGCAAGAGAAGCTCTATGAGCGACACAGTATGATCTGTGATGTTCATGGTGCAAGGCAATGGTTGTCACTGGTTCCATTAGGTGAGCCATCGGCTTGTTTGGACTTCTAAGTATCATAAAAAAAAAAAACAATAAACATTAATGTTTGGCATAAACTTTCCATTCGGCATTTGTCCTCTATTACTGTTATAGTGAATTTTATACTAATGCACGTGGCAAACACAAGGTTTTGCTGAACATAAAAATGTTCAGTGATGTTGAACATAAATGTGCATCAAATATGCATCTAGAGGTGAACTTATCATTATTAGAAGAATTACGTTCCCGGAAACACGTCGGTATCAAACCTCATTATGTTATTTTAGTGTCGGTTATGGTTCGCCAATAGGAACTTAGGACTTTTGTATAGGGTTTTTATATCGGGTTAGTTTTAAAAGATTAAACTATAATAATACATACCTACTACTGGCTATTTTCTACTAACCATGGTGATTATGAGGATGAATAATGATATTTTTACATTGTTAGTAAATGGTGGTTAAACTTAAAATTCAAAAGTGCGAAATTAGTAACCAAACAATAGACGCACCAGAACAATGGACGCATTTTATCAATGGTTAAAACATTTAATATTATTATGGTAATTTCAAGTAAAGTACTGGGATCAGAGGAAATAATAGTAATATTATAATTTTTTAATTTTGGTTGTACTACGTAGAAATAAGTATTAGACAAATTAATAAATAAAAGTAATTCGATCTTCTAGGATTTTTTCAGACTTATAAGAATCAAATAAAATTTTAACTTACATACGAGTAGGTACTCGTGTAACTTCATAAAACACATGTATCTATACCGATTTTTAAACTTACTGTAATATGTAATCAAATTTTTCTTTTAAAGAATTCATTTCTTTTTTCAAATGTCGTTGAAATTCGGCACGTAACTGTTGTTCTTTTTGATCTATCAGCTTTTCCAAGTTTTCTGTATTGATTTTCCCATTTAAACTATTTAAAGTTTCTTTATATGTGCAGTCGCCACATGGATCCTTATAAGTGTTATTTTTTGTTATTATTTTTGATGTAGCATCAATATTAAAAGAAGAAACTTTTAGAGAACATTGCTCTTCCCGTATGACTTCTAAACATTCTGCATTATTCACCTCTGTCTGTTCGTGACTTGAATTTTGAGACATCTAAAAAAATATTATATGTAAGCGAAAGACTTTATGCATTTTCATGCAATTTTTTTTCTTAATGTAGTGTAAATTATAACGTAATAAATAATAACTACAATTCTCTACAATTAGAATCTATTATTTACATATTCTACAAAGAAAATAATTGCTTAAACAAGACAGATTGAATACAAACAAGGAGACATGTATGTTCAGGAACACTTTTTTTCAATTGAAACACACATTAGGTATTTGCCTTTTTATTGCCTGGTTTAAAACTATTATTATTTACATTTCTAAGAAGCAAAGTACCGGTTGAAATCATTCAATAGTAAAAATCTGGACTTGGTGTTTATTGTTTCATTGTTAATACAGGTATCTACCTGTATTGAACATTTAACAATGAACTACTAAACAAAACAATTATAAAAGTACCGACAGGGTAAGAAGTGGTGGGAGAAAACATCCCTTTCGTTATTCATTTGGAATATTACTTTAGTCAGTCTTTGTCTTTCGTTGCCTAAGGTAACATGATAAAGCAATGTGCGCACAAGTTTTTATTTTTGCAAACAGACTTAAAAATGTGTGATACGGACCTAAACAAGGCCTTTCGTGTGTAATATCTTAACGTCAGGTTTGACGTTCAGAATTTTTGTTTATGGTAACTAATGACAGTTCTTTAGTCGGAATTTCAGCTATCGTGAAGTTCGTAACATGTGATGTTTCATAGGAGTATTTTTTGGAAAAAAAACAATTTTATGCAGTTGTGTTGTGTTTAAAAGTGAAAAAAACAGAAATCCTGAATATATTGTGCGTTGTGAATTGTGAAATGACCTTATGTTTACCGCAATAAACATTATATGGATAAAGCCGTCACTTGAGGTTGTAAAGGTTAGTGCTTTTTTCGTCTGTTGTTTGTCTTAAAATAGATTCCTGTGCGGGTCGCAATGATATTACAGATTTGTTTGTATAACGACTTCATGTGACTTCAATTTTTTCATGGGACCTTGAACTAGAAAATTGAATGAACCTTATTTCGCTATCAAGGTTAGGTGGCGCGGGCAAAAATGTCATTACACTGTTATTTATTTTCATTATATTTAATTGAAATATAAGTAATTAATAATTACATGTAAGTTGCTATATGTAATTATAATATATTTGTGTTGAAACTGATTTTGCAGTAGAAATGTTTGGTCACCAAACATAACCTAAAAGTGCACATTATTTGCTGCACTTTTTTCGCAACAGAACAGAAGTCAAGTAATTGAAAAACCGTTATCTGTATCAAGTTTGCGTCCGACTGAGCCCGGTTGATATATCGGTCAATTTTTTTACGTTATTTGTGTAAAATCACGTGATTTACGAATTGTTTTCACACCATTTTGACAGTTCAAGAACATGTTAAGAAAGTATTTTGGTTCTTATCTCGATAGTAACAGAGGTGCGGAGATTTTCACAAATTTTATGATAAAGAAATATAATCTTTTTATTTAAATGAGATAATCTATTTACTGTAGAATATTAGACATACATAATTAATTTAGTGACCACAAAATTAAATTTCACGCATGTAAGAATAATTACAATAGGTAAATATAATTTTGATAGTTCTCAATTGAAATTTTGTATTTAAAATGTTGGCACTAATTTATAAAAGAATTTATGAGAAGAAAGTTTTCTGAAAAAGGAAATTGAATTATATCTTTTGTTTAAGTTGGCTTGAGTTATGTTTTAATGCTTAAATAATTGAATGGGTGTGAATAAATGTATGTCCTATATTATATATAGGATTATTAATATGAAAAAAGTTGCAAATAAACTATAACTAGAGGCTTATAAAATAGGATATTTGCTATTACTTAGTAATTTTTATTATTATTGGTAATTCGTACAGGTATATATTTTCAAGGTGCCTATTCTATATTATAATTTGTATCAGTTTTGGCCGTTTCACACTTTGTAGGCAGATTGGAAACCACAGATAAGATTCAGAGATATTCTAAGAGGGATGCTGCTGCCTATCCCTCTTCCTTCCGTTAGTCTCCTTTTACAACACCCAAGGGTAAGGAAGGGGTATCATATTCTATTCTGAGACCACATGGCCATTTACTATGAATATTATAGTATTATTAATTTTAAATGTTTTAATTCTTAAATTAAAAGTACCAATATAAGAGACTAGTTTTTATTTACAATATATGCATATCTGTTATGCACATTTCCTATTTATAATAATTTGCATATATTATATCTAATATCTATAACAATATCTAACTCTGCTCTACTAGTGTTAATTAATCCGATCAGTAACTCTAATATTCTTTCAGTTAAAACAAAAGAGACCAATCCAATGAGCACCCAAGATTTTCATCATTAGAGAAAACTTAAGAAGATAATTTTAAAACCAAAACTTACCACCTCATTATCTTAAGGATATTAAAATAAATCGGACTGAATAATTAATTTTTTTTTATTTGGAGTAGGTATATTAGTTTTATATTAATTGATATACTTCAAATTAAATAAGCTTAAAGTTGAGGAAGGGATTGTTATTATTGGGGTCTAACATTACGATTGCTAGTAATATTTCTTATTAGGTCGACCTCTATTTGGTTCCCCTCTGGAAATTTTCATGGATAATTCTTGAATTTGTTATGATGACCTGACTCGCTTTCATCCTCACCTATCATCTCTCACTTTTGTCCTGCCAGTGTATAATGATAGTGCAGGTGAAGTTACCATTCCATTATAACCCATTTAAACTTCCTAAACTTGATAGAGAGGATGCTTTTAAAATTAAGTCCGCTTTGTATACATACCTTGTATTAAAGAATAAACAGATAAAATGAATATAAAGAAGTGTATATTTCCATCGGAATAAATTCATATAATATACATTATACATTGTGTTTTCAACTTTAGTCAACAACATAATATCTAATGATATATGTAAAGAAATTCAGACTTATCTGTAATTAAGTTTTTATATAACTATTTATATAATTATTTTGTTATAGATTTGAGATAATTATGTAAATGCTTATATAAAAATTATGTAAGTTTAATATCAGTAAATTAATTGAATCAATATTTTCACTTATGTAGAATACCTATGAAACTTTTTTTGGTTTAAGTGTTAAGTTACTTTTGCAAGTAAAGATGACCTTCCATTAATATTATTATATGGAAATTGAACATCACTGCTTGATTGAATTACTTAATTTCTGATAATTACTATGTCTTATCATGTATAGATAACACTAACAACAATACCTTATGTTGTTGTTGTATCTTCCAGTGTTGATCTTTATACTCTGGGAACTTATTTTCTTATTAATAATATGAAATAGTAATTAATTTTTTTTTTGTAAGTTTTATGTTTAATTTATATTCATGTCATAAAGACATTTGGACAGATGTTTTTAACATTAAATATTAATATGCTTTCTCTCATGGTCATGTGGCCAGTGTTAATATGATATTCAGTTTAAAATATTTTAACTCTTAAGGCCAAAACATTTTTTATTTACAAGTTTTGGTATTAAAGATACAGATTTAAGAGCTAGTACTTAATGTTAGGTATTAGTTTTTTTTATTAAATTTCTGACCTATTTGTGATAGATAAGATTCAGTATACTCTTTATATTTTTTTCTGATTGCTACAAGTTATTTATTATTCCCTAACTAAATATACTGTCAACAATGGTGTGTGTTAACTTTCCTGTAAGTGAGTTAGTGACCAAATAGTCAACTTGGACATCAGATTGCTTAAAACAGGTATACTAACATAATGCAACATGGAAGGGTACAAGTGTTAAAGATTTCACACTTAATGTTTTTACTGAAACCTTTTGCAAACATAATCTGTTTAGTGACCAAAATCTTTTCTATCTATTAGCTATCATTCCATTGATTTCTTTAGTGGGTAAATCAGAGAGAGAGATTATTTGTCCCAAATATCTGGACTCTTCTATATATTAGAATGGTTGATTATTGATTTTTATTTCATGGGTTGATTTTGATAATTTGTTCCTTGTGTTTGAGTTCAGTGACAATACAACTTTCCCACTTTCTTTGTTTAGATCTTGTATAGTTTTTTTGAGTTTGAGGAAGTTTTCTTCAATCATGACTATACTGTCAGCAAATAATAAATGATGCAGTCTTTTTCTATCTACATTTAGTCCAAATGCATCGTAGTCTAATTTTCGGAATATGTTTTTGAGCACTGCAGAAAATAGATCGGGAGACAGTGGGTCACCTTGCCTGACATCTCTCAATTGAGAACAGTTTTTAGTGTTTTCATTTGTATTATATAGTTTTTTTTTTTGATACTAGTTTAAGATACTTCAATTTAAATCCCTAAATGTATAAATCAGTTTGTTCCTTTATTTTCTGTTATCTCTGGAGCCTTTTACAGCTCAACCAATGAAACTTGGTACCCATGGTATTTGAAAAAGGCTACTTTTTATCCTAATCAACTATTAATGGTTGAACATGGAAAAGTGAAATATGGAATTCTATGTTTTCAATTATATGTTAGAATTTTTATTTAATTAAGTCATAATGAGACTTGTAATTTTTCAGTGTACAACTGCTGATTTAAATATATTGTTTTTCAAAGAATTTCTAAATAACTATTTTTATTTTGTACAAACTTTGTTAATCTGAATTATTATTGACATCTAAAATTTATCTGTAATTCACTGTTGGTGTTGTGACTTCTTGATGAAACATCATTTAATCAATTTACAATATTATTCAAAATAGTTGTACTTTGTTTCACTGTTTTTATTAACTGATTTTCTTATTTATATAGGCAACCAGTCTGCTCACAGCTTTATTTCCAAGTGTATTTATAAAAATTAAATTATAATTTAAATAAAATATATTGTTTCAGATATGGATTCACATATACTAAATATGTACCACCAGGCACCATATCGTACAATTGGACATAAGATAATGCGCTCCACTAGTAACTCTGTCTCTTCAGAAAGCAGTTGTAATCAGAACAGTCCAGAGTACATACAAATGCAGCAATCAGAATATAGGGAACAATATGAAGATGAAAGTAGTGAGCCTCAGGATTGGTGCATAAATAGTAATCAAGAAGTAAGTATTTGCAAATGTGTGCCTAGTTCCAGGTGATACATGTGGTCCACCTATACATACATATTTTATTTACGATATAAAAAATATGATATTTATAATGCCTAGAATTAACATATACAGACTATTTGTAACAGGATGTCATTTCTACACTAAAATAAATTATAATTACAATGATTTAAATTTATCTCCATAATTTGTTATTATTAAGAATTTTTAATTTTAGGTAAATACAACACAATCAAGTCATGACACTAGCTCTGACGAGGCAGAGGATGTTGAGGAAAATATTGGAATAGTTGAAGTTCCTTATAACTACCATCCTTCAGAATATCACATGCATGTATCTGATGAAGAGAATATCGAGGTCTCCTCTCTTGTGGAAGGAGCTGATTATGATATCATTCAAGTATATGCTGTAGACCCAAATTTAGATCTAGAAGCTTCATCGGATGAAGAGGAAAGTGCATATCAAGCTGTAAATGAAACGGAGGAAGAAAGTTCTATTGTAGAAAATAATAAATATAGATGTCCTAATGATTATGGTCATCAAGAAGACAGACCTGAGACACTACACGATGGCTTAAATTTAAGCTTAGATACCCCAGTGGTTTCAAATGTCGATGAATATTTCGTGAACCCTAAAGAAATACTAGATGAGTCGTTTGTCAAAGATGTTGACGAATATTTTATAAAGAATTCCGAATCTGAACCTAAAACTACAGCAAATGTGGATGATTTCTTCATTAAAAATAATAATTCTGAAGAAACTTCTACGAATTTTCATATAGAAAAGCAAGTTCCTAATGTTGATGACTTTTTTGTGATGGACACAGGAAAAGTCGATCAGCAAAATGATAATGTTACAGATCCAAATGCTGATATCTCAATAAATGAATCAGATTTAGATGTTCTTCCCCACATCGAGGATATTAAAAAATATCTGCTGGAAGATACACCATGTTCTAAACTTAAGAATATGCAAAGATCATGCTCTGTTCCACATTCTCCCATGAATATTTGTATGGATATTGTAGACGCAAAAACTAGCTTGTCATTCGAAGATTTGAATTTGGATTTATCAGATTTGTCATTTGATAATGAAAAAGATAAAAGCTATGATAGTGTAAATAAAGGCGACGAAATTCCATGCACTCTTACTGATGAGGATGTAAATAGTTTTCTTATCACTAATAAAACAGAGTCTACTACTAATCTTGCAAAAAATGAAGATGACTTTAGTTATCAGGACATGGAAATAGAACATCCAATAGAATCTTCGATACAGAGTTTACCTGAAAATCAAAATAGAAATCATAAACCTATGCAACATCCCAAACCAGCAGTTTTGGATTATTGTATAGAAAAACCTACAATTAAAAAGGAATTTACTAGTGATACAAAGACTGAATTGGATGTTTTTGTGGATGTTGAATCATGTAATGATGCTGTTATACCAGTTTTAGAGGCAAACAACTTAAACTCTTTATTGGAGCAATTTGAGGCTACAGAGAAATTAAATACGAAGAAGAGATCAACATTAAAAGCAGAGCAGCAGAAAATAAAAAGTTCTAACAAAAATAGTTTGACAAATGGCATGCGATTACAGGATGCGGGAGTTCAACTGAATAAAACAAAGATGCAGCAAATTTTGGTAAGTAGTCTTTTATATCTTTTATTTAATTTGTTTCTCAGATCCAGATAAAGAGTATATTCAATCCAACAACATTATTACAGATGCCGACGCCAATAAATTCAAGTGGCAGTAAATCGCAGAGTTCTCTCCGATCTGATCATGACTACTGCTCGTCCAAAAAGCGGAATAGTGTGCATAATGTGAAAAAAGGACAAAGCCTACTTAAGCCTGAAGTGTTGTCGAGTAATAGCAGAATAATAAATTCTAGACATAGGTCGTGTAAAAATAAAAAAGTGGTGTACCATTTAAGCAGTGATGATGAAAGCGAGAAGTGTAATAATAATTCTAAGGCCAAAAAAATGTTAAAAAGTGACAATAGTGATGTAAAAAAGAAATGTAATAATAAACAATCTGTTCAACCGTTAACATTGACAATTAATCGTAAAAAACTTTCGCCATCTCATAGTATTGACAATGATGGTTGTATTAAGAGTAACAATTCTGTGATGAACAAAAGTGCTTGTAAAGCGAGTGATAATTCTTATAGTCAAAATTCTAATGGTAGTATTAAGTTAACTATTAAAAATAAATCTGAAGTTATTCTCAACTGTGATTATAAAGACTCTCAGAAAGATTATAACAATACTGATAAATCTAAATCTAGTAGTGTGAATGATAAAACTTCGAACTGTGTCGTAAATAAGTCTATAAAAGAATTAGATTCTAACAAAAATAAAACCGCATATAGTAACGTGACTGTTAAAGAGGAACCCCGTCCGAAAGACAAGGAAGAGAATTTCTACACAACTTTATTTAGTAATAAACAGGATGTTCAGATTCCACAGCCAATGCAATTGAAGGGGGAAAAAAGGCTATTTGAAGAGGAATTGCAGAGGATATCTGAGGTTTCAATAAAGAAAGATCTGGAACAACCAACAAAGAAAAAGAAATTGAATCTTCAGGAGTATAAGATGAGGAGAGTTAATTCGAACAATAGTTCAGCAACAGTGAGTCCAGAAGCGATTTTTCCTGATACACCAAATTTATTAATAGACAAGAATAAAACAGTTATAAATCAAACCACATCAATGCCGAATAAAACAATACAGCTAAAAGAAATTGCACCCAAAGATGTATTTGATCCAATTAGAGAAGCTTCAAGAAAAATTCTTATGAATACAAAGAAGCAGAAAGCCGAAGCAATAAGAAAAAGAGATGAGCATATAGTTATGAGCAAGATTCCCAAAGTGGAAAATTTAGAACTTCAGCCATTAATAAGTGATGCTGAAATGATGAAAATTGTAGGTATGACTCCAGCTGAAAAATTGCCAATACCAATTGCACCTGAGAAACCACAAATATTTTCTGATTATGAGGAAATTATTATGGTTAGTGTTGGTACAAATACAGATGAAAGTATATTCAAGAAATTTGATCGTAATGGAGAAGCTGTAAAGAGAAAAGTTGAATTACCACCAAATGATACAAAATCTTTAATTAATTTTAAAATAAAAAAATCTGACCCTATCCTTAAACAAAATGTATTTGATACAGTAAAGAGAGACAGAAGGAGTCCAGTGGATGTCAAAAAACATGCCGAGCCAAAAATTGATAAAAAGCGATATAAAGACATAACTGAAGCATTGAAAAGCGTTGAAAAACATGTTGATACGAAAATATCTAGTAATTCATTATTTGCTAGCATACAAGATGTGGTTATGAAGAAGGCACCAGAAGAAAAAGAAACCAAACGGTCTAAATCATATTCTCCTACAGAAAGAAAAGCCAAAATAGAATATACTAAAACATATATTAAAACAATGGTAGTTCGAGATTATGATATTAAGGCAGAACATGGAGAAGATAAAGTTATATTACATTTGGAGAAGAATAGAAATAAACCTCCCGCAAAAAATATCGTAGTGCAAACAGATATGATAACAGATTTTTCAGACTTGTCAACATTGACAGCTATGATGTCAATATCCACAAATAAACCTAATAGTAGAAAGAGAAAAGACAGTGATATGTCAATGTCGAGTGAGGGCAGTCCAGTCAGGGATAAAGAATTTAAATCGACGAGTCCGAAACAGCGACTAGAGTCAAAAGTTGAAACCAGGATTGACAAAAAACCAGAAGTAAGGGGAATAAAGTGTCCAATATCAAAAGAGAAGCGTTCAAGATCTAAAGACCGTTACGATTCAAAATATCGACGCAAATCACGGTCATTATCTCGCAGTCGTGGAAGACGAAGATCTTACAGTAGAAGTCGATCACGATCACGTGGCCGGTACAGACGGCATAGACACTCTGACTCTCCATATAAAAGGAAACGTCGTTCTCGATCACCATATCGCCGGAGATCGTCTTCTAAACGAAGAGACCACAAAAGACTGTCACGTTCACCCATGAAATGCAATGTATCTTCTCCATCTAGAAGTCCGGTATCTAAAAAACCTAAATTAAGTCCTAATTTTACAACTAATGGTGTTGACAAAAAATCTAATCAAATTATAAAGTCTGTGACTCCTCCTATAAGAAAACCAACAGTGTCTGAAAGTTCTGATTCGTCTACTAGGTGAGTTTTGTTTATGCATGTGAAAATGTTTTTTAATTAATAATATCATGTAGTTTTCTATTTGGTGTGAAGATACTATATCTACATATTTTTGGATTAGTTTACATTGAAGAAATAATTAAGTGTACATTAATTTAAAAATATGTCTTTTGAGTTTCAAGTAGTATTGTATCTCACTCATAGATTAAATTAATCAGATGAAAAATATATTAGGATACTTAAGATTAACCTGGATGAAAATAAATGGGATAATAAATTTTATAGTTTAATTTATATGAAAATTGATAGATTTGCAAAAGAATATTACTTTGTATTTAGAAATAATTGTAGTTCTTTATTTAGATCTAAAGGATAATATATTGTTTAAAACATATTTTAACTGCATCTTATCACTCGTAGTTATTTTTTTGCATTTTTTTTTTGTGTTATTTCCGTGACTGACTTAAGGCAGAAGTCCAGTCCATTTATTAAAAAAAAAATTATGCCTATATGTTTATTGCGTTATGACTGATGGTATATTTGATTAAATTACATTATTAAATGAACCATAATGGTATTGCAGTTCTTCATCATCATCATCATCGTCGTCGTCGTCGTCGTCTTCGTCATCGACGACATCTAGCTCTGACGCCTCGCGTAAGTCGAATCGATCTTCGTGTAGCCCGTACAAACGAGAGGGACTGTTCCAGAAGAAGGATTATAGAAGTTACAGTTCCGAAGACAGGTTAGTTTCATTTTATTTTCATTCTATATTTCGTCAGCTTCATTTATGTATCATTGTATGTATGTCTAGAAGCTTTAAGTTCTAATTGATGATTAAGTTTCTCATACTTATTTTTAAATTAAAAAAATATATCAAATGCTTTAGCTTCTGCACAGTGAGTCGTCCTTCTGTAAGCCACTTTAGAGGCCTGTTATATTTATTATTACGTATTTGTAATAAAATAGAAACAAATTATCTAAGTTTCATACAGACTATATAGAAAAATTTGTTAAGATTTAGTGTTCTAATGAAGATAAATTTCAAAACTGGCCGATCGTTACGCTTCTTGGCGTCGTTATAGGTCTTAGTCTAAAGCGTTATCGTTACTAATAAAATATTAGATAGTGTTTGTTTATTATTTGGCTTGAGTTGTACTTGTATTGAAATTTAGTATAGTAGTATTTACATGTAATATTTGAGATCGAGAATATCCTGGTCAGTCAATATATCTCAGTCTCGCGGATGAAGGAACATATAAAGCCTATGTTTAACAGTGGACAGTTAACGACTGATATATTAATAATAGTAATATTACAAAAAGTATACAGAATTATCCATTATTGGACATATATTTTGATGTTAAACACAAATACAAGTTGAAAGGATATTCTTTAGTCGCTGCACTTAAATGCTATGGCATTATGTTTCAGGTATTGTAAGTGCGGCTTTGCCTATATAAACTAAATGAACGTACTAGTCTTTCATTTTAAACGTCCAAATCTTTGAGTTTAGTTTATACCCTTATATGTATTGTCCTAAATGGGGTGTGTGGTTAAGTAAAGCGGAAATTGATACTGATGAAGACTAATTTCTATATTTTTAAATCACTATCTTATAATACATAAATGTTATGAAATAAATATTTTTCATTTTCATAAATTAATAAATATAGCTTAATATTGTATCTTATAAATAATATTATAGAACTAATCAACATATTTGTATCATAACAGAGAAAGCAACACGCCCGTAGAAGAGAGACGGATAGTGTTTGTGGGCAAGTTAGAGAAGGACATTACTAAGATGACACTTAGAGGGTTGTTTTCAAAGTTTGGGCCCGTGATGGAGGTGCGCCTGCACAGTAAGGAAGATGGGTGAGTTTCCTTTCATTATATTGTGTGTTTTAGAACATTGTAAAACTGTAATACTTTAAAATCACACCGGTAGCAAAAGCTTAGCATAGCAATATTGATAACATATTTAATGACTATATAAATTGCAAGTACATTATGTTATAATTGACACCGTTATTATATTGGAAACTATTGTGAAGTGTTGTATTTAATTTTAGTTGTGTTTCTCGCCCATTCTTCTCAGCTAAAATTGCATTTCGCATAGGTGGTTTAAAACATGGTCTAAATAATAAGGATAAAGACCTTATCTATCAAATGCCACTTGAAAAATAGCATTTTCAATGGCTTCAACATCTTACAGGACCCGATACGGTTTTGTGACGTACTCGCGGGCACGAGACGCGTGGGCGGCAGTGGAAGCGGCCGCTAGCTTCCCGCAATATGACGTTGGTTTCGGCGGTCGCCGCGCCTTCTGTCGGCACACCTACGCAGACTTAGGTCAGTTGCCGCGTTCGTGTTGAGTCATAGATGTGACAATGCAGTTGATTATGAAGTGTCATCTTTTAATTAATCTATAACTATACTGGACAAAACTGTAATTTTAATATAATTTGAGTCATAATTATTTAAAGTTTGATTTATGTAGGTCCATAAAATAATAGGTTCCTATCATTTTAAATTTTTCGCTGTTGTTTTCTAAACGTGTTTCAAGTCTATATTGTGTTATTTATATTAACATTTTTTTTTCAGATGGCTTGGAAGCCAAATACACGGAAAGCGCATTCCATGGTCAGGCAGCTGTTTCAACACGTCGCACCAACGACCAGTCCTTTGAGGAAATGCTGCTAGAAATGAAAAAGACATTAAGTCAAAGGAAAAACGAGAAGAAACGCCACGACGAGCCTAAACCTTGACGATTACTCCACACTAGCCACATTTTAAATAAATTCGCGTCGGCCATTTTGACAATGATTAAACTTGTGCAAATGGCCGCACACGTGGGGTGAGTGCAATGACTTTAAACACGTGTCAGTTGACAGCGCGTTGTGCAATTCGGAAAAGACAATGAATTCATGATATTTTGCTCACACTGTACCTATTTCTATAGTTAAATTATAGTACACTTTCGTTCCTTAGTTTAGTTTTTTACCTCACTGTAAATAGTAGTTATAGATGTGTATTATTTATGTTTCGTACATAGTTCTTATGTATAACTTTTAATAATACTACCTCTTATGTTTTGTCAGTTGTTATATTTGGTAATAAAATGTTGATTGACCCCAAACACGAAACCCATGAAAATTGTAGGCATATATATACATATACTAGTTTCAATAGTAACTGGCTTTTGTTTTATATGTTGTGTTGAATACTAAAATTTACTATTATATATATAAATAAATGCTACACATTTTCACGATAAATAAAAACAGGTATAATTTGGGGTCAAACAAACAAAAATATTTGTTGAGACGTTTTGTAAAAAGTGATAATTAAATCAGTCAAATACATTAATTTTTGTAATTATAATTGGTGCTTACTTTCTTACTCATTTAGTCTATATTTTTTTTATACTCATAAAATATAAGCAAGAAAGTTCGTGCTTTTAAGTTACAAAATTATTATAAAAATATTTTAGTCTTGTACTGCATGAATTACGACTCTTTTATTATTTCTTCTTAAGTAGCGATATATTTGTATGCATTACACTTGTAACTTTTTTTAGTACAAATTTGCACCTAATGTTGGATTTTTGACTTTTAACAGTATCTCGATCCTTTGAACTTTACAAATATTAAAATACCCCAATTCTCAAAATAATTCATTTTAAAGTAGCTCATTAGTAGACAGTACTATACCTACTTTTAAATATAAGGTATAAGTGTTGTCAAGAGAGTTTTTAAAATAATTAATAATGGCAAATAAGCTGAATAATTGATAAAAAAGCGGATAAATTGATAGATAATAGCATTTATTGCTTACACTTAAAAACAGTATTGTTCTACTAGTGAAACTGAACATTTTTCCTAGAGATGACAAAACGTTTAAAGCTTCTAATACTAACTTAACAGCTGGACATGTCAAGTTCGTTATGGAAGGGTATTTTTCCGTTTGACAACTCCCGTCTTCTTGGGGCTAAATTAAGAATATATAATGAGAAAGACGTAAACAAAGATTTCATATTCTTTCTGCACAACTTTTTAAGTTTAAAATGAAAGGAAATAAATCCAACGGTCAAACATTTGGTATTTCGAAATTAAAATCAAATATTCACTAGTATACCAACACATTACTGTCCTATACACACATTTAGGCACAGTCGTGTTTAAAACATTTTCGATAATACTCTATAGTGGCATTCGAGCATTCTTTATTTGAATAATTGTATCATACAACACCTAACTCTTGATATTTCCTACTGAGATTATGTAAATTTCAAATCAAAATGCAACCTAATATGCGCCAATAGATATCTCACTCTTCGTTTTCGTTACATTCCGGCTGATAGTAAATGACTACCGATACCAAATGTCACGTGCTTATTACTTCATCCTTTGATGTAAGCCGAGGTGCAATTTATATATCAGTTGGGGAGATTTGAGATATTCAAGCAAGAAACTTCGCTATAATATACTTAGGCGGCTAATATTTCATATTTACTTTTAGCACGATTTTAATTCATTTCGTAAAGAAATTATGTGAAACAATAGAAGTCTACACAATTTAACAGACTGTAGTCTTATTAAGTGAAGGGTAACATAAACTATATGGACTTAGTTCAAAATCTTAAGAGTAAAATCGGCCGTTATAGCCTCTTCGAGAACAATTTATAGTGTAGAGTAGATATAATCGTACAGAATGCACTTAGTATATGATCGCGTCGTAGCCTTGCATTCAATATGCAAGGAACAAAAGGACTTTCGCACTTTGAGTCTATTTGAAAATACAGGGTAATAACATTTTCCCTAGTGCAGTGTTTTTCAAAGTCGCGACCTCCTGGGGAATTCCCGCGCATCTACAAGGGGGTTGCGGAAGGTCGCGAAGTCGTTATAAATAACGTTCAAACAGTTATTTTTTCTATTCATAAACTGTTTATTAAATGGCATTTATTGTCAGTACCTATGCTAACATAAATTAACAAAATTAAAAAAATAACCACGATCACATTAACGTGAAGTGTGCATCTGTTTTTCGTTAATCAATTTCTTTCATCGCGGATTCTATGAAAACAAATAAAAATCTACTTATTTGGTATTTATAATGTAATAAAATACATACAGGTCTGGAACCGCGGAGGGTACGGATCGCAAAATATTTTTACCTACTAAGGGGGTCCGGCCGTGAAAAAGTTTGAAAAACACTGCTCTAATGTGTACAATTAAAAAAATTGTTTTGTCGCACGTTTTGTTTACTCTCATTTTAGAACTATCAATATTGCTTTTTTGATAATTATCTTTTAGTAACTTATTAAATAAATTAATTCGTTTTGGAAACTTCTGCCAAGACAAATCATTGACTTTATAGTATAAATATATTACACTTTATTTTGGCATCTTTTAATCAATATGAAGGCCAAAAGTACAAAACAGTTTGTAATATTTGCTGAATTGCTTGCCTCGGTCGGTACCATACGATGCTTGCCGCATCAGCAGTAAGTTAAACGTTTTCTAGAATAGCGATTGGATGATGATATTGTTGTTATAATATACTTCCCGGCACGTTGCTTTACGTGCGTTTTTGTTTCGTACGATTATGCCTACGCTGCGACTTACGTGCGAAGTGGCTTAGTAATAATTTGTAATGCAATATGCATCGAGTCAATGATTACTATTATGTTACCAATTGATTTTTATAGTTTTATATATAAATATGTTACTGTAAATACTTTGGTTTATAAGTAAAAGTTTAAAATGATTCTCTTGTTTTGTTTAAGTTTTTTTTTTTCAATTTCGTTACTACCATAAAATTACAGACTTATTTTTTTTAATAAATGAATTCATCAATCTTTTAATAAACAGAAACGATTACTACGTATATTATGGAACAAAGAGGAAATAGAATTTAAAAAAAGAACATGACTGTTTCAAAATTTCGATGCCAAAGAGATTTCGATATTGATAATCATGGGAATAAACTGAACATGTTTTACTTAGACGTATTATATAATTTATCCCTTGGGGATAATATTACCATCATCATGCAACTACGGCAATATTATAATAATTAAAATCGTATCAAATTAAAAAAAAGGTCGATATAAATAAATAAATAGATTATATAACTAAAATTATGTACAACTACAGATATTGAAATGTAATCGTTGTCTTGTTTTATATGAAATTCCATTTTATATGAATTTTTTAAATTTGTAATATTAAAAAAATACTTTATAGGTAAAAATAAAAATAGTATAAAATTACATGTTTATATAAACGTATATGGCAAAAAAGATTTTTATAAACTACGTATCTGGTCAGTCATGTTGTTGATGGATATTAATTCGATTGTATCAAATTAATTCGATTGTTAAGGAAATTGGCAAATAAGTTTAGCAACATAACTACATAATATGCGCAATAACAATCTTACGTACCTATCATTATCATAGACAATTAGCATCTATAGTTTTGTTCAAGCCATTCGCCGCACTTAATGATAAATATGTTCAGCTCTTAATTACTGGCTGGCAACGGTGATTGCAAAAACAATTAATTTTATTAAAAAAAAAAAAACTTCCATTGAGATTGTAAGTGCCAAAAGTAACCGTTCCTATTCTTTGTTATGTCTATTATCTAATCATTTAGCTGGTAGATCTAAAATACAAATTTTTAGATTTTGCTACCATTTATATATTTATATATATAAAACCCAATTCTTATTCCCATACAGATAATACACTCAAAATTACCCTGAATAAAAAAGTAACCGCGAAACATGATGGGATTGGAATTATCATTATAATCTTACCAATTCTTATTTCTGTGATGTCAAATTCTTGACGTAAATATAGGTCTCCTTAAATTCTGTCTTTTTTTTTTATAAAATCTGTAAGAACATTACATTAGGACTACAATTGCCATTTTCTTGTTAAAAATGAACGAATAAAAATTGCACATCACAGTTTTTTTTTTAAATATATATATTAGTGCTTGCAAGCTTATTACACTCCTTTCGCGATTTTCTGATATCACAAACTGACCGTACTTGGATGCAATCTATTAATGTTCGTCCAATCTTGCATGCAACTTTTCTCAAAAATACTTTTTTTACCCAATCGTGATATTTATATGTGGTATGGATATATAAATCAACATGCAGTGCTTTGGTACATTTTTATACTGGTACCTACTGTCAATGGAAATATACGAATCTACAGAGCTAATATGGATGTACATAGCCATGTATGGAAATATTGCGATTCAGTAATGAAGTTAATAACTTGATTTCGCGAACACTACTATTTCTTGAAATTAATGTATTATTAATGATGAAGAATTATTGGACATTGAATAAGTCGACGCAAGACATTCTCAGTATATTATTTAATAAAGTGTAATTTGTATAAATGCACAAATTATACCAATTATTCAGGTTTACTGTTCATGAACAACTTCAACGCAGACACAGCTTTCGTAATCTAATAATTAACATATTAAATATGTTAATTATTATTCTCATTTCATGTGATTAACGATTAACCTATTTAAAGTCTATCAGTTGATTTAATTTTGTTTTAGTTCCAAAATTGGGAAATAAAATCTGTGTTTAAAGTACTTTTTATATAATGTATACGATTATTTATTATTTCTAAGTGAAAATGTAAGTAAAATATCTATAAAAAAGAAGTCAGTTTTAAAAATAGATTACAGTAGGTCGTAACAAGACTTTTATCCAACTCGCTAATGTAAATTAACCGTTTTGTAAAGTGACATTATTACCGGTTGTCCTTCACAGAGTGGTCTTCTAAAACTGTTATTTTAGATTTTTTTTGTTGTTTCATTTATTTTAAATAAATCAATTTAAATTTACTGAAATGAGTAAAATTTTTTAGAAGTTATATGTTTTTAATATGACAAATTTGGTTTTATCCATTTCTCAAATAGATTTCACATCCATTATTATTCGTAATATTACCATGTAATTCTACAAACAACCAATCAAGGGCTTTAAACATTTTAGTCTTGTAAAATCGATCGTGTGTAGGAGCCCTTACTTTAGTAGATATTTGTAATAGTAAGTAATTTTATTATTTCACTCATTTCCAGTATGATCGAGCGCCTAGTCAGTGTTACTAGATATTTTGTTATATCTTGTGATTGTATTTATTTAATTTAAACATATTTATATTACGTTTTATAAACTTTTAAGTCCATTTTGTTATTGTCAGCATTAAATGCGGTCCAGTAGAGAACTTAATGAAATAGTTAACGTAATCGATTTAGAAAGGTTGTTATTATTTTTGCTGGACCTCAATTTTATTAGTAATTTTAGAATTATTAGATCAAAAGCCGTTCCCAATAACCTGTTCGTTTTTATCTTAGATATATTAAGATATTCAGTGTATTCTGTGTTGCTCATTGTTTTAATATTACATTGTTATTACAACATTAATGTTGCAATAACAATGTAATATTAAAACACTCATGTCTATAGGTGATAGTTACCACTTTTTATCAAGTGGTCCGTTACCTTCGCTGCCATTCTAAATTGCTTAAATATGTTTTTATGTCCACCGCTCATGATGTATTTGTTATCATTCTTGAGTTCTAATATCTTATACCTATCTCCTGTGTTATTTATTGTTTACTAAATATGTAGTATTATGCACACGTTATTGTTTATTTAAATAGGCTAATAATATGTGTAATAATAATAATTATGAGCCACTTCTCCATTTTGATTGCGAATAATTGTTGAGCGCGTTTATAAAACTGACTGATATTAATTTGTAAGAAATATTAGAAAAAAAAAGGATATTGGGAACGGTATTAAATGTATGGACTTTGACATTAGTTTTAGTATTCTTTGATTAAGAATTGGCAGTTCTTTTTGTAATTTCTGAAAATAGGCAGCTGTCATATTTGGGGTTTTTATTCAATTTAACACATAAACATTTTAAATCTTTACATAAATACATTATATTGTTTTATTATATAAACCATACATTAGAGAATAGAACAATATTTTTATGATTGATGTTTTAATTTGAAATGCTAAATCAAAAGCAATAAATAAGGCTTTTAAATAAGTGATTAACGTATTCTTTTCTTTCTTGACAAATTTACACAAAACATTTTAATTTTTGTTTAATATGTAATAATTTGTAAGTAACAACAAGTTTTTAGAGATATATCGCATTGTAGATACCCAGTAGAAGTAATGTTGTTTTTTGATTCGGTGATAAGCAAAAGTAGCTAATACTTACCTAATTATTGTAAACTTATATTTTCTGGAAGTAGAGTAATCCAATTGATAAATAATTTGCCATGACATGTTTTGAACATGTATAATAACATTTCAAGGGGGCTAAATAAGTAGCATACTATTCCATTTCAATTATATTTACTACTACGTATATAAGAACGAGACAGCACATTTATACCAAGTTCCACTATTAAACTATGGCTGTACTGTATAAAAGTAATTTTCATTTTGCAAAATGTAAAAGATTAAATTATTTGTCACTTGTGTTCTATCACTATTAGGGCCTACGCAGATAGGACAAATCTCGACCTCTATTTTTGATTTATGTAATGTTTGAATCCGTGATAAGTAATTGGGAATTTTCTTTGCGAATATAATTCGCTTGTTTGTGCTGGCCCTAATTGTGTAACTTAAATAGACTGCTGAGTTAGATTATATATATAGTGTTTTCATACAATTGTTTCGATAAAAGCGGGTCAACATTTGCACATAATTTTGCGTGATAAATAGTTATGAGTGCTTCCTTTATAACTTCTATATTTATTTTGTCTTATAATTTCGTCATCTTTTTAATGCGTAAGTAGGTAATGAAACACCGATAAAAAAAAAAAAAAACTCGTCAGCTATTTTGACAATTAGCTGACAAAAAGTTTGACCCGTTTTTAAGACTCGACGCTCTATCTTTATAATCTAAGATTGCAGATAATGTAAAGTTGTTAGGTAGATCTATACCACCAAAAATAAAAATGCCAAGTGAATATTGGAAAATATAAATAAATACTTATGTCAAAGTAGTTATAAGTTTTAGTCAAATTATGTTATTAGATTTAGTTGAAACAGTAATCGTTCCGAGTACTGGCGATTCCTTTAAATATTTGACGTGATTGGTAATAAGTACATGAATATAATTGGATACAATTGATTTTTATGCACTTCGAAAATATAATGTTATTATCTTGCTGGCATTGGCGTATTTAAGATTTCCAGGGGAGCTGGTCCCTTAAACAGGTTCATGTGTTTTAGAATCCTCCGCTCTTAATCATGAGGTGGGTGTAAGACAATTCTGGGCTGAGCATGGCCCAAACGCTCCCTCCTTAAATACGCCTTTGCTTGCTGGCTTTAATGGAATCACTATGATCCTCTGAATCAATCATTCACTCGATACTGAATTGTTAACATAACTGAACCAGATGGAAACTTTGTTTAAACTAATATCTTTTTTACTGCCTTCACTTGCCAAGTACGAGCTAGCTAACTCGACAGCAAAAAGCGACATTTATGCAGACAGTTGCATTATTTTGAAGGGTACTACCCTTCAAAATAATGCAACTGTCTGTGTAGGAAGGCATAATACTCGACTCAGGAATGGTAACAATTGCAGTTTGTCGTTGCAGAATATGTATTTTTTTTTTATAAAATGTATTTTACATTGTATAAAAAATCTAATATTTTTTAGTATAATAATACGTAATATACAAGATCCTTCGGGTAATATGAACTAACGGGACAGTACCCTTACCAGTAGCTTATGGTTAAGACATGTGATTAACACGTGTAACGTGGAAAAATGAAAAATTCAGATATTTAACTATAAAAAATATGTGTAAATTACAAATTTCCACAAGCATGCTCTTATAGCTCTTATAGTAGCTTATTTCAGAGGATAGATAGATATGATTTCCTTATATAACAAATGACGTAGTTAAGTAATTAGTTGAATTTACTTCATTATATTTCCGGAGAGCCTCAATGGAGAAATAAAATATACTAATGAACGAATTTAACACTTACCGCTTGTAAATTAGCAATGAAATCGAATCTTATGTGCTTATAGATAGAGATTGGAATTGTAAGAAGTGCGCAAAGTACATATTGAAGTCCAATTATTTAGTATTGATAGCGTTTAGTACATACATTTATATATAACAGCGAAAATGTTTTATACATAATGTTGTTGAGAATAAAGTATTTTGAACATAACAGTTTTATTATTTTATGATTTCAAAGTCTGCGACCGGATTAGCCATTATATATTTTATTGGATTGATTAGGTATATATAGATAAAACATATGCCTACTTAACTTCCCAAATTAAAATAGCTTTAAAAAATACTAAGAATCAGTGCCCCGCTCTCCCAACGAAAGGAGTAAAAGGGCACCAACCTGAGACTTATTAAAAATAGTTTCAAATATTTCTCAGAAAATGAGTTGTGGCTTTTCTTGAAAGTAATTAACGATCATTAGTAGACATGCGTAACATTGCACTACGTCGCGCAGTTACTCAAACTCACTTTTTCAAAATGAGTTCACGTACAGCGCAGTATCGGGATATTTTTGAAGAAAAGTGAAATAACCTTTAGACTTAGAGAACTGTGGGTAATAGTTCTAAACTCTGTAGAAAGTATGTAAATGCAATAAAATATAAGAGTAAGAAAAGTGGATTTTTCATCCATTTTGTGGGACATGGGAGAATATGGAGTAAAGCGATACAAGTGCAGTTTTGAGTTAATGAGCTAGCGCAGTTGGGTGTGCCTGAGATACTGAGTTCATGCAAGAAAAATTGGCGAGTTACCTAGCTAATCATTAGGTCCCTAGTCCCGATTTATATAATTTAAAAACTTTCCCCGAAAGGAGGAAACGATCATTGAAGGCTGACAGTGGACCATCACCGCTCATCACATGCTCAGAGTACCGCGCAACATCTCATCACGGTTTGTGCGCCTTTACATATTGCGAATTTCTGGATGAAGAACTTACTATAGAAATGATCATATGAAGTAAGGTCTTGCCAAAGATTTACATTGCAAGTCAAGTCATTCTCTGAACTAGAAAATGTTTTAAACTTAACAAAGACATCTAGTGGTGCATATAATACAAGGGTTTTCAAAGATATTGATTTTATAATAGTCGAGTATTATAATGTTCATGATTACGTAACATTTCATTAAAATCAAAATAAAAATAAATTTTAATTATTACACCCTTAATCTGTTAACCACAATATTTTAAACGTCAAATTTATATCTAATAATACATATTACCTGTGATACTACATACTGATTTTAATTTTCTAAAAATGTATTTACTGCCATCTAGTGATATTTTGTTATATTAAAAATAATCCCTCTATTTATTCCGGCAACTTGCTATTAATATTCTCGGCTTTACAAAAACTTTCATAGAGGGCGCACTGCAAACATATCTACATTAAAATTGAACAAAAATATTGCCAGCATCTCTAAAATACCTACAAATAAATTAGTGTGATATTCATGCTAGACTGCCGTGATAGCCATTTTAGAAGCTCGGTTCCGCTATTATAGAACCAAGTTTTTGCGACTAGATTAGGCACTATTGTTTGATGGTATTACCTACGATGTCACAAATATAAATGTGAGAATGACCTTTCTATCCTTATCTATAATAGCAAGGTATTATTTTCAAGCTCTACAAACACGTTATCATTTTAGGGTCAGGATAAATGACTTAAAATGTTAAAAAAAAAATTTATTTGCCAACGACTAAATCTTAAGTAACAAATCAAAAAATAAAAATAACTTATTTGTATATGTAGGACATTTTTTGTCATTTATGCATGTTCAAGCAAATTGGAAGGTGTTTACGTATAAATTAAAAAAAAAAAAAAAAGAAAATATATGTGATTCGGTATAATGAATATAATATATTTTAATATTGGATGCAAAAAATATTGGATCAAAAGATTTAAACGCGATCTGCTTAACCCCGTTTAAATCTTTTAATTTTAGAAGCAATTTATGGTGGCGTTCTTTGAAACGGTTGCAATCCTATTACCATAGACTTAGTATATTGTATATAAATTATTTTAGACTCATTTTATAGACCCCAGATCTTGTAAAATAGGGTAAACTTAAAAATTACGTTGGAACACTTGATACGACATCACGAAATGAGCTTGTGAACATTATATTCAAAGAAAAGAGGAGAATAGGGAGACTAAGACATAGATTAGGCATATTACGTAAAAATTTCGCGTGCCATATCAAGAGTTACAGAGGTTCGCTGAAAATGTAAACGGTTTGAGTTCCACTAACAAAACCAACCCATACAGAATAATCTTACAACTATATGCTGAAGCGAAATCCTTGCCATCAATTTTAATCTATATTGTTATAGATAGATAGATACTCTTTATTGTTTCCTCTAAAAGATAACAATTTGTTACAAGATTGTTATTTATTTATATAAAAATTTGGGCCCATGTTCATTTCTAATATGTACTTACGTATTGTAAGTATATTTTATTCATATCTAGTTCGTTTAATTAGTTGCCTTATTCATTAAAGTGTAGTCTGGTTATTACAAAGAACTTATTGAATTAGTTTGAGCCAGAACACTGAAGATTCTATACGGTATGACCTTAAAACCGCTTTTAAGATAACATAAAGTTACTCACCCTACAGTGTAGTTTAGATGCTTGAATTCTTATTTTTAAAGCTCAGTTTATACCCATCAACTATTCAAGAGGGTAAATAAAGCGAAACATTAAGTACCCTTGAGTTACCCTTCTACCCTAAGGCGCAAGCATAGCTAAATTAGTGTGGTAGCCTCCAGCGTTTCCGTAGCGGCCCCGCTGCGACCGTGGTGCCGCCTGTCTACGCGTGGTTTAATGACTAATTTGCAGCTAATTGGTCTTGTAGGAATTCTAGAGTATTTTGTCTTTTATCCAACTGCCAACGAAAAAACAATAATGTTTTGGGAATTATTTTTTATAAATGGAAAGTCATTAGATTTGTCTATTGTAACAGTGCTCTCGTATACATGGTATAAAATAAATATACCAGTGAAACAACAGTTTTACCAAAGGAATATGGATCAAAAAGTAAAAAAAAAATGTGTCTTAGGTACATATTTACATGGCGCGTTCCTAATTTTTAAGTCAGTATGAGAGGTTCTAAATCATAAAATTGAATGAATCATATATATAAAAATTGCTTTTGTCGTTTTTAAATTTATGATTCAAGAAGATTATTCATCATCGTCTACATATCAGTAATCTATTGTCCTCTACTGAACATAGGCCCCCCAAAAATAGGGGTTTGCCAGTAGTTGCCACAGCAGACGGATTGGCAACCACAGTTAGGTTTTAGTGATGTTCTAAGAGGGACACTGTTGCCCATCCCTCGACCATTAAGTTTACATAATTTTATGACAACCACGGAAAAGGAAAGGGTGGCGTATTCTATACCGGGACCACATAGTGATATTACGAATACAACAAAGAATATGTATTTACTATTATTTTATTTATTTATAATTTCATTGCACCAACATTAGGTACAGGATTTGTTGAAAAATTTTTAATGATTATTATTATATATTTTTCTTAATTTGATATTAACTTTGATTTCATACAACATAAACTAGTCGACTAGCTTTCTATCTTAACCAATGTGTCTAGATTCTAAGCAAAATGAGATTTTGCAGATGATTAAAACGGGATATTTTTAATTTTCTACAGAAACTAGCAAATGAACCTTTCACCTGGACGAAGCTGCGGGATACAAGTAGTTTGAAATGAATCTGTTGAGAAACAACCTAAAATCAACGTCGTATCTACCTAGGTAAGTAGTATTTTTTTTTTATTTCTTGTAATTATTTAGTGCATATTATACATATTACCTATATGTACTCTTCGATATGATACCTATAGCCACCTTTCACCATAGCACCGTTTACCATCGATAGGGAATCAATCCATCCTTACTCCTTAGAACCAGAATGGTCACACACAGTGCGCTTTCAGAAGAGCTTCCTCCCGTGAACATTCAGGTTGAGGAATGATCTTTCTGCTGAGGCTTTCCGTAGAGACTACAGCATGGGGTTCTTAAAAAACGCGTATTAAGATTTCTTAAGGGTCAATAACACGCACATGGCATTCCTAATGCTATAGGCGTCCTAGACTACGTTATTCCCGATCACTATCAGACTGAATATATAACAGACAGAATATATAATTGGTTACCTAATAATATAAGGATCTTGGTTTTTTTTATACAACTTACAATGGTAAACAAGCTGACGGCCTACCTGATGGAAAGTGGTAACCGTCGTCTATAGACATGAGCAGTACCATGGACATAACAGAGTATACTGTTTCGTCCATGATACCCCCTATGCGTTGCCATTCCTGAGGACTCGGGTGTTATTATTGATGTTAGACATTTTTAAAACAATTATATAATTGGCTTAATCTTAAATTATTTTACAGTATAGAGGAATATCTGAATCAATATAGCGATTACCACTAATATATTAAAATAGTATATGTATGTAAATATTTATTAATTTTTTTTTAATTATGTTAATGTTTATTGTGTATTTATCTCAATTGCTTAAATAATAATACTATTATTACTATAATAATGAACATTTGATTTAAAACCTCATGATAATTACTTTGGACTTACCGATGTTATGTACAAAATGTCCAAGTTTTTTTGCATACCAGTATTTTGGTGAAACATGTAACTCGAACCATATACAATTGAATAAATAAATTCAATAGTAAATGTTTATTGCACATAAAAAAATCTAGTAAATTATGATTCATGATATTTTTACTAATTTTTATTAATTTTGAAATAGTAACTACATGATGAAAAAGTAGTTAAAAATGTACAGTACTATGGATATCAGAACATATACTGTAACATGAACAGAAATGGCAACACATGGAGTATTGTCATTTCTTAGAACTAACGCGTATTATAGGTACCATCGTATTTAGTAATTTCACTGCCATATCTCGCCACTGAAACCGAAATATAATTGTACAAGTACAGCTTTGCAGTAAAATTACGATAGGGACAAAAGTACCTATGTAGAGTTGCGCAGTCTTCGGTTAAAATACCTCTTCTTTATCGATGATCAAGGCTTTAAATTTTTTTTAAATAAAATACAACCCATGTTACTGGTTAATAAAATCTAACTTTCTAAAAATGAAATATTTTTTAAATATTTTTTAAATTTAAATATTTTTTAAGTTTATCCATTACAAACAAAAAGATATATATATTTTCCTTTTTTATATTATTAGTTTAGTAAAATAAGTATCTATAGTCTTTTCTTGGAATCGATACAGTTATTAATGTTCCTATTTTCGAGCATAATTATTTAGTTTTAGTTCCATTAAGTTGATGGAATTTGATTTGATAGCAGGACTGTATGTACTCACAAATAGGTATATATACCTACTATAAAATCAATTTGTGCAAAAATTTTGGGAGTGAATTATTCTCTCTATTTTTATTTCTAATCAAATTACAATAAAATATATTACTTATTAATAAAATATATTGATAGTATTGGTAAAATAATTTGGGCGTGATTAAGAACTGTAAAATAAATAAAGAGAATACGATATCTTAATCTATTGTAAACCGGTTTTAATGGTAATCTTTTAAATAGAAAGAGTTTATTACCGAATTGTTCTCATAGTAAATTCATTAATATAGATAGATAGATACTCTTTATTGTTTCGTTCAAAAGATTACAATAGTAAACTTATTATAATATTAACATTGGTTTACTTTTTTTTATCTTAAATTATTAAGTAAATGCATTTAACTATTAATTATTTTGAAATAGTTTGTATTTATTAACCTTACAAATGGTGAAGTAAAATAAATAAACAATTATGCCAACGACTGTAATAACCCTGACTGTTCTCTGTAAAACGTAATAACTGATAAACTAATTTTACATTGTTTTAATACTGACATATTGTAAATCATCATAGCAAATGAATTTTACTACAAACCTAAAAAATAAGACATAATATCACGGGTTGGCGGAGCTTAATTAGCCACAGACAAATTTAACATAAAACCACGCGAAAATAGTTGCACCGATTCACTGCCTAAGTACACACTTAATTGCGTTAACCTGCTATCTTCTCCTACCCCTATCGATTATTTACCCTTACCGTAACATTTGCTATTATCTAGTACCTTAATTCAAAGGAATAAAATCTATTTTCCCTCCATAAATTTCAGATAAGTTAGTATTTTTGTGTGAAAGAGACAAGTATAGGGGTGAACGGTTGGCTAGCCGAATAAGGGGTGGTTCTAAAGAATAGTGCCGCCCCAATGTTTAAGGGTAGCTGCCAGTCCGTTCATAAGCTCTGAGTAGGCCGAGCGCTGAGGAACCGCGCGTTACATGCGCGACGGTAACGCATAGACTCATTTTTGGAAGTGTAGTGTTGTGATGACGGATACCTATTATGTACTGTGTATGTGATAGATCTTCGGGACAAATTTATATATTTATATATTATCAGGTATGTATTTATAATGTTTAGTTTTATTTTTTTATATTACCAAAATTGGCAACTACTATAGGCTAGCTGATGGAAAATACAGGTAACCGTCGCATTTAGATTATGAACAATACTGAGCTGCTTATACTTGTTTTTTTTTAAGACTAAGGACTTAAAATTACATAAAAATTACCATCATTTAATTATAAATAAAGTTGACAGAAATATATATATATATATATATATATATATATATATATATATATATATATATATATATGTATATGTATATATATGTATATATATATATCTGTATATATATATATATATATATATATATATATACAGACTATTATATACAGCATTATTAAATATTTCGTAGCTACGTTCTGTTCAGCGACTCGACTTGTCGCATTTTATTTTAGCGTATTGGAATGAAATTATGAACTAGATGGGAGCGAGATAGGATTGTTAACGGTGTTTACTATGACCTGGTGCTGGTTTTAGGTTTCTGATTCAAATATTATTTTAAATTTATATATTTAAATATAATTTTGAGACAAGATAAAGTAAACTAGGTCATGTAAACTAGACTTTCATTCATTCTTTTCAACAAAGAATTATCTTACTGTTTATCTAGATAGATAATGTGTTCTACCCATAGAAAAAGGATTACTGCATTTCTTCATTCATTTATAACTTACCATGTTCCACTGCTGGGTAAACGCCTTCTTCAATTGCTTTCACCTTCTATGTAACTTTCATTGTAAATTTGTAGAAACAAAGAATTGTTAGTAATGTGTAAGTTAGTTCTCATCTCTCTAGTTAGTTCTATTTAGCTCTAGCTCGGCTGTGAGTACTGTTTGCGTACATTGCGAGGATCTCAATCGCGAAGGAGGGCCTCATCGATGATCCGCTATCATCATAAAAACCACGACCACTCTGTCAAGAGTGTACGACTGAAGAGAGAGAGAGAGAGGGTTCTTATCATTAATAATATTAACTGAATTGACTTCATACTCATCGTTTCCTCCTATACTGCTCCGTCATTGTATACCGTTAACATTCCACCATTTACATAAAAAAAAAATACTTGTAAAACTACAAGGACAACTAACTATGAATGAAATTACCCATTACTGGTCTAATTTCTTTCATTACAAATATAAGAACATTTTCATTCAAGTAAACTTAATTACAAGTATTTTTGAATAATCATTTTATGATACTATATCGAGTGATTTGATCTTATCGATGATTTTACAATACTAAATCTACGTGATGAAGGTTAATGTCCACCTCTATGCTGTTCTTAGATTTTTACTTCAGCTTCTTTAACAAAGAAATGAGCTTGCATTTGACAGTATATTGTGTTAAAGCAATACCATCAATAACGTTAAAAAGGACGTTTTTGATGAAACATAATGAGGTTTATTTTCTGTAAACGATCAATAAAATTGTCATATTCTTATTTCGAAGTGCCTATTCAGCGAGTATAAATTAAATAAGCAATAAAATAAAAAAAAATACCTTATAATTTGGTGAGAGATCGCAGAGAGTACACGCCGTTTAGATTCTCGGTCGGTACATAACACATTGCTTAAATAAAATTTAGTTTTAAATTGGTCGCATCTATTTTGGATAATAATCTTTTAATTGTGTCTCGGCGATATAAATGATAAAAAAACTGACAGCGCACTTACGAGTAAAAAAGTAGCTAGTACCTACATAATTACTTACTGAGTATATATATATATATATATATATATATATATATATATATGATATTTTTCCTTTTGATTTTCCTAAACTAGTTGTTATCTTGCAGAAGTCCATTAATTAGTTATTTGAATAGAATTATTTGATTCATTTCGCTATCATTTTTTGTTTTATTAATTATAATAATTATAAATTAATTTTTACAGTACTTTTTTTTGTTGATTATTATTTTATTTTATGTCCACTATTGGGTAATTGTAATTATTATCGGTATGCTACGGTAGAGTTCTGAAGACTCGCCTGACTAACTTACCTACAATATTTTCACCATTTACCAGTAGATAATAATAATATGTCTATAGGCGACGGTTATCACTTTCCATCAGGTGGGCCGTTAACTTACTTGCCATTCTAAGTTACATAAAAAAATAAATACACAGGTTTTTTTATTTACCGTTAGAGGTAAATAAAAAAGGCAATAATAATAACATAAATAGAATAAATAGCTTTATGTACATAATACTGAAAAGGCAATATTTAGCTACAGAGTATTTACAATGATGATATTGTATTAGTGTTTGTACATAGAAAATTTCAAACACAAACTTTTTATTAAATACTAATGAAAAATATTGAAAATTGAAGTTTTTTATATTACGTAATATTACGTTACGCTCCAATAATGTATATTATGTCATCTCACACATATATTTAAGTATGTGTAAGTTATACAGTGTACAGCGAAAGCCAGAACTATTATACTGGCTTATACTGCTGAGAAAAGGCCTCTTCTTATGGCTGGTTTTATTTAGAGTTTTCCTTGTTCTGCAGTGGTGTAACTTCATGTTCCATGTCATTTACCCCAGTCTTATATCGTCACTACTTGAAAATTTCTCCATCCGTTAAGATTGCATAGGCATTAAATTACCTCAGACATTTAGTGTTTTGGTCTGAAGGTTCGTTTCAGTGCAAATCTTTGAATCTCTGAATCTTTAGAAGTGATATCACATGAGCAACTATACAAAACTGTCATGTTATAAATCTTTGATATTTGTGTTGTTTGTTCTTCATTATATGAGATGATAACCTGTTAGGTTAGGGGGAAAATGGATTATTAGTTAAAGAGTAACGACCACATTGCTAGAAATAGACATTATCAGGTCGACCTTCACGAAGTTGCTCCTGAAAACCATAGTAGTTAATTCTTTATATTAATCATGATAGGCCATGTGGCCCGCATTTATCTTCACCCCTCACCAGTGCCCTACTAGCGTATACCGATAGCGTAGGTAGAGTAAACATTTTATCATTATCCACCAAAAAGAAAAAAAAAATTGTCTGGGCCCCCTGCAAATTTTCATGAATTCGTGACGATGTGCCAACTAATCGAATTTAACCTGCATGTTTCTCTTTAACTTCGCCAGCGTACCTATGTACATACCAGGCGGGGCCTGCGCTGTTGGTATATTTACCAAAATTTCTTTAAAAAATTATATGCAGCGATTATAATTTTTTATCAATTAATAGATCTATACAATTTGTTACGTGTTTAGGTACCATTTTTTAAATTAATAATTCGCTCAATTTAAACTCAAACATCATAATTGACCCCTTCATTATTTATACACATATACGTCTATATCCCATGTGTTTAAAGTTGAAAGCTCACAGGCAAGTAATTAATTAACCCGGCCGATTTGTCGACCGCTTTTAATTTCCAAATGACGTTTTATAGCGGTCGCCGTAAACATTACAAAGTCAAATTTTAATAACCCTTTTTGAGTGCAACTAAGATGCGCTTTGACGTTCCTTTGGATTTTATTTACACCGTAAAGAGCGGAAAATGTATTATTTACATAAAACTGCAAGGTTTTGGTTAATTACAACGACTACTATTTTAAAAAAGCATATAACATGATATATAAGACCTTTTTCTCGGAACAGATTGTATTATGTATGGTACAAATAATTTAAAATTTGTAGACAGCTATTATTTTAATCTAATACGAATGAGAATACAAACACTGATAAGTATTCCATTTCTCTCTACATTTCAGATAATTTCGAACCGAAGTTTTTATTTATTTACGTAATGAACTATTTAGATTAATTTAAATAAACGCAAGTGAAACATATTTTTATCTCACAATAAAATTGTTTCATAAATATCAAGTACTAATAACAAATAAGGGATACAAATGAGGGATGATAGGTGATGAAGAAGTTAACGTCGGTGGTTTCCAGGGCGGAGGGACCATATGAAGGTGGACCTGATAGTATCCTATTATCAGCAGTAGGGTTGTTAAATGTCATTACTAAGAATACCTTTCCCCTGGTCGGTACTGGGAGTTTTTAATCACTTGCTTACATTACGGTGTAAAAGCGTGCCGGGTTACAGTCAGTGTCGATTAGCATGCAAGGGTTAGCTTGGTTTACGTGGCCGTAAAGTTAACGGTCCGAGATGCTATCGCACTGGCCATCTGCCAGTCCTTGTCTATGGTTAGTTTCGGGTTACATTATTTTACCCCGGATTAGATACAATTAAATGTAAAGTCGGTAATACCGGTAACGCCTATATTACTATCAAATATAGATATTTAAATCTATATAGTGTCTGTTCTACGATTAAATAGGTACATTTAATGGTAGAACATGCACTATCCTTAATCTATGTATTTAATTAAAACCCTACTCTGTTAATATATATATTTTTTAATTTGATGGTAAATATCGAAAACAATGATCTAACAACATATGCCTGTCTATATGGCCAATTAAAAATATTTTATGAAGAATATTATTAGGGAATTCATCCTCATACGCTTAAACCATTTAGTCACGTACATTGTGGTTTCAAAATTTTTTTTTCCGCGAATGTTAAGGCTGTGGAATGAGCTCTCTGCTGAGGTTTTCCGTAGAGACTACAGTATGGAGATTTTAAAAAAGATATATTAGGATTTCTTCAATATCAGCAAGACGCACGTGATACTACTAGTGTTAGAGGCGTCCATAGGCTACAGTGTCCGTTTACCATCAAATGGACTGTAAGCTTGTTTGCCACCTTTGTAGTTTAAAAAAATTATAAATATATATCCAAAATTGTTTTATGATTATTTTAGAGTCACAAAAGTCTACTTAATGTTATTTTAGGAAGGTTAGGATCAAACATCTCTTTAGTCGTACACTCTTGACGGAGTGGTCGTGGTTTTTAGGATTATAGTGGATTGTCGATGAGGGTCTTCTTCGCGATTGAAGTCCTCATCTACTTCTGCTCGCAGTCGAGCAATCAAGCATAGTTTAGCAAATTTTAAGAGAAAAGCCACAGTATTCGTAACTGCATATGATCAGGTGACTCTCAAGACTTGCGATAACCCCAAGGGATACCTATTTGAAATAAAAATAACATTTTGAGGCATTATAACTGTAACATAAAGACTATATTAATATATACGAGTATGTAGGAAGTTACAGGTACTGCCGAAAAAAATCGCGAAAAATTAATAAAGGCAAAGGAATCGCAACTTTCATTTCTTCGTATGCGTCAGTTATTTTTTTTTTATCTGTGGTTTCTTAACTGCCTGTAACAGAATATTATCTATGAGAATCAGAGGCGGGTGTGCGCGGGTGACCGAACCGTGGTTAATGCGTAACCGATACTTTTTATATCGATTAACTATACAATCACACCATTGATTCCCTTTTAAAGAGCTTCTTTTACAACTTTTAAAAGTTTCTGCCAAAATATTTATATTGTGATACTTTGACATAATGTTTTTAGGTCGGTAGTAGGTTTTATGGTTTTGATTTTGTTTCATAAAAAACTCGACTACAACCGCATGATATTCATGTAGAGATATTACACAAATGTATTTAATAATGAATGTATTGAAATTAAATAAGAATCCATTCTAAGATGTAATAAAAAAAAATGTACTGTAGCTTATCACTTATTGCATGCATTTACATTACACAGCAAAAATATAAAAAGTAAAAGTACGAAAAATTACTCAAGCACCTATAATTTCAACAAAATTATTGAAATACTTATATTATCGTTTAAATAAGCATACATGTATCTACTGACCACTAATGTATCACATATGAAACACATGGTCACGCGACTTTTTATAGTGACATAATATAGTTTGCCGTGAGGTCATTTGCCCTCAGTTTTCAAGGGTGCTATTTGAAGTTAATATGAAAATGTGACATTAATACGCCTATGTGACAAGGCTTTTAATAAAGTGTTTAATAACATGAGTATGCCTTGATTTATGTAACTATGTCAGGCGGTAACTTGTATATGTTGGATTTAACAACTATAATTATTTTAAACTAGTTGAATAAGTGTCTAATTTGCCTTTACTTACCTAATTAGGTATATACTAACTTTAACCGACTTGAAAAAGAGGCAATCTATTATAAAATAATCTATCATCACTGAACGTATATTATAACTTTCGGGAAGTTTTTTTTTAAATACTTGATAGATAGTAACAACCTATAATAATATATCTCGATCTATATAGATATATCGGATTAAAAAATTTTATTTTCTTTGAAAATATTTTTGCCTAAAAATATTTTCTGATTTAATTATGAACATTTTATTGAGTGTTGCCATTGTGATAAAGACACTTTATTTAATATTTGAATGCTTTAAATATTTAAAGGCCATATAATTTATAACAAAAAATAGAAAATAATATAAGCAACAAACTTGCGATTTCCGGGAATTACATTGATATGGCGATCCATTTAACGATAGACAATTTAGTTGACTTTTTAATTTCGCATTACAATGTCATTTTGCACGTTCTCTATTGAATAATTTAAATAGCAACACAGTTGAGTTTTACGAGTTTAGGGTGTGAATACACAAGCCAGTTAGGGCCGGGCGTCACAAACTTTGTGTTTATCACGTTAGTTATATAAATAAATGTCTTTTCTTGAAAGCACCTATTTGAGAAGCTCTTACAGAGCTTTTAAGTGATGGTTAGACAGCAGTAACCGTAACGTGAATGCGGAGTTCAACGTACCTGAATGCTGATCAATCATCATTTTCTTTTTTTTAAACAAATTACTTTAATTTCAAAATTAAGCTATTATACTATATATATATATATATATATATATATATATATATATATTATATATATATATAGTATAATAGAATAGAATTTTCCTAATCGGTTTATTACTATGAGATAACACACTTAAAAAATAATATCTATTGAATTGAGAACCTTTTTCTTTTTGAAGTCGGTTGATAAACAAATAAGTATATGCGATGTCCATAGTGCTGTTGAATTTTATGGGCTGTTGATATTTATACAAGACTGTCAGATAATAGATTACCAGTTTTTGTCGTCAATTTGTTTGCCCTTTCAAAATGCATAAAAAATCAAATACATCTAGCAAGAATATTATTACAAAATATATGGCAGTATATGATACTAGCTATTTTTGCGGGTTCGTTATTTACAGTAAAACCCTTCTTATATTAAAATTCAAAAATTTTGGCTATGCGACGACAATCAATCAGTTGCACTTTTTGAATATTTATTAATTATGATATACAAGAGTAATGAATTGTATTAAAATAAATGTAATATGTAAGATTGTATTATATAAGTAAACTTTAGATTATATAGATAGAGTGTCTCCATACAAATGCTTCGAAAAAAGCGGGTCAACTTTTTCATACAATTTTGCCTAATAAATAGTTATGAGTGTTTCTTTTATAACTTCTATATTTATTTTGTTTTATAACTTTTGCATCTTTTTAGTGTATAAAAAACATTTTATATATTAAATAATTAAATATAGATACCTCAAGATACATTATGTGTGTGTAATTATAAAGAACACTGATAAAAAACGAGTCAGCTAATTTGACAATTAACTGACAAAAGTTGACCCGTTTTTGAGACTCGATGCTTTATCTAAATAATCTAAGAAGTAATTTTATTATATTGCAACAAAATTAATATCAAACCAAATCAAAAATAAATTGTATTCATTTTAGAAATATTTATAAAATTGATTTACCATTGACAAAAATATTGTAAAATATACAAACAACAAAAATACTATTGAATTTAAAACTCTCTCGTTTTTGTAATAGTTTAGTAAAATAAGCACAAAAACATAAATATTAAATTTTGTTTGAGTTTTAAATTTGAGTTAAAATTTTTCATGTATACTTTGCGTTACTCGCGAGTACACGATGAAAAAGGGTTGTTTGAAATTCGTTAATTAAAAATCCGTTCCATTTTTGTTTATTTTATACTTAACAAGATATCAAATGTGCAACCCTTATAGCATAAAAAATTAAAAGTTACATATGACGCGACTACGTCCAGGGACTAAAGTTTATTAATTTTTCATTATGTATAAACCACCTAAGTATCGTTAAAAGGTAAATTTATGTCAATGAACCACTTTAAATGGATATTGGTTTTTATATACTATTTAATATAGGTATATTTATGAATTTATTTTCACGTTACATTGTTTATATAGAATAGATTCCAAGTAATTAATTTCAACACAATTTGTTCATTTTAAAAATACCTGAACAGTCATTGTTACATGTGCAAAAAGTTTCAAAGGCGGTCTACTTACGTTTCTTGCACTTTTCAATTTCTTACCTAGTTTACTGGCTTAATTTTCTGCTATCAATAATTGACAAATCTGTTTTTAAGCATGCTATGCTTATTATATGATAATGTATATATAAAATACTTTTCAGCGTCCTGGCCTGACCTATATTTGTAAAGTTTTATATAAGTGTGGCACTTTGTATGTTTCTTAACCCAATTCTTAAGGCGGAATATGATAAAGCTAACTGCATAGCATCATACACACACACACACACACACACACACACACACACACACACACACACACACACACGCTCGCACTCACACACACGAATAAACAGGTTTGATTAATATTAGGTACAGAGATGAACCATAACCTTTATAACTATATAATATCCTAACTTATACGAGTTTTTATATACATAGATGAGGTTTAAATGTAATGTAAGATGTGTTTTTTGCCACATTAAAGTCAGTGCTGTTAGTAATAGAGTTATAAATTTCCCAAATATTGGTTTTTAATGTGGGCATTCTCGTTTATATTTTTCAACTGACAAAAATCTTCGTAAGGAATGTGTATGCATGAAACAAATTTTGGAAGTAGTTAAGACAAGAAAATTTCATGTTTGAACGTGCAATTAGTTTTCACTACCTCTTCACTAAAGTCCCCGGCGTAATGATAGATAACAAAACAACATAAAATCAATAAATATAAATGGACATGAAATGTGTTCAAACATTCATTTGTCACCGCAGTAACCACCGCCGGCGGAATATGTGTTCCGTGAAATACGCGAAATCCGCAATATGAAATCATGAAATGTATCAATTTGCAATATTTTCAGTGACCGTTGCTTTTCAATGTGAATTGCTCGTTTGATTGCCGCTTGCTTTACGATAAATGTGTAGTCCGCCATTTTGTTGTCATCACTTAATTGACATATTCAAATGCGGTTGCCTATTAGCTTAATATTAATTAAAACTGAGTTATAGACAACAGCAACACTAAATATTTATACTTGTTTAAGTATACTTATTTTTTAATAGTTTTTATCTGCGACTAGGTCTGCGTTTATGAGATATATTGATTGTTAGGGACAAATAAATAGCCAGTCCTTCTACATTTCGAAAATTATTTATTTATTTGCTTTTGTACATTCATTTATAATATAGATATTAGGTTATAACAAAAATGTATACTGACGGATTTATCCTTTAAAGGGATTTCTTCCAGTCTAACCTTGAGAATTCGAAAGGAGAAAGTATTTATAGGTTATGTATTTAAAGCATAGCATATATAGCGTAAAAATAATACTATAAATAATAAATTTTATTATCAGTAGCTATATACGAGTAGTTAGTAAAAAAAAATACATGTAGGTATACTAAATTGAAACAGTCATTGGTTGCGTTGTTAAAGCTCCACGAGGTAATATACAAATTTTCGCATTTATAATATAACAATACTAACCTCGAAAGGGTTTTCTTTTTTTTATTTTATTTCTATATTGGGGATGCTTGCTACTTGTAAACCGACTTCAGAAAAGGAGAAGGTTTTTAAGTTCAGCAATACAGAACAGTTTTTCTCGATTATTTCTTCGATCAAAGGATTTATTCTCATATTAGTTACTCCTATACTAATTTACCTAATCAACATTTAAGTTGCTTTTTTGTAGAACAAAATTATTTCAATATTTCCATTTATGCAATGCGTTCATAACTCCATACTGTCATGTATAAATATTGTATTCTTATGGTGTTGTTATCATCATCATATCATATCAGCCTTTAACTGTTCACTGCTGAACGTAAGTTTCTCTCTAGTGGGGTTTTGTCGGTAGTTGCCACGCTTGGCTGGCAGATTGGCATCCGCAGTTAAGCTTTGGAGATGTTTTAAGAGCAACGCTGCTGCCCATTTCTCGCCCTCACTTAGTCGCCTCTTACGGTACCTACAGGAAAAAAAGATGTGGCCTATTCTATACCGGGATCACACGGGAAGTGGTGTTATGGTGTAGAATATCTAGATAAATACACACACAGCACACAAAATAAAAAAAAATCTCAGTTTAATTTTTGAAACAACTCAAACATTTTTATTTAAAAAAGATATAAAAAAAAGTATTCATTTTTTTCTATCGTATCAGTGAAAACCATTCTGTTTATCTCATGACATTAATATTATCCCATTTTCTCTAAAAACACAAAAAGCTTTTGATACCGAAACGAGATTATCAAATGGTAAGATTTTTCTCAAAAGCCGTAGTCTGCATAATTCCTATTACTTATTCAGTGGAGGGGAATGTACGGTGCCTCTTAATATTACTCTAATACCTGGGGGACAGCCCTAAACAAGGGCTAAGAACAATAATGCACTTAAAGGTGATGAATTATAAATATCAGTAAATGTCTTGAGGCAGCCCGATAAGAGTTTACGTTTAGTTTGATCTGGATACGTGAAATGATACAATCAATTTATTGGTTAGTAGTTACTACCTCCCGACTTCGTTTGCGTGCGCGTTCTGAAAAATAGACGTGATAGTTACCACGTTACATCAGGTGTGCAATCATCAGCTTGTTTGCCATTCTAAGTTGCATAAAAAGAAATATATGTTCATATAAATGTTAGAAAAAATAATCACAAAATTTTTATTTCTTCTAAACTTGAATTTTATCGGCACAAAATTAATATGGACCAACACAGAAGTAAACCCTATTCATTGCAGAAAAATCATAAAAAAACGATTTTTAAAATTGGTTCACAATTGATGGAAAAATTGGAGAATATAAAAAATATAATCGAACATAGACCCTCTTTTTCAAAATCGGTTAAAAATTGGTTCAGAATTAGCGAAAACATTGCGCAGTTGAATTATGTATATAAATTGTATTTTTACAGTGGATTGAAATGGAATTGTAGAGATAATAGTTAGAAATTGCCACGGAAACTTATGTTCCTATCAGTAAAGCTATTTCATAAACATTATTTACAGGAAAAGATATTTATTTTCAGATCGCCATAAAATGAGGAACTGACCAACAAAATGGACTCGCCAGTATCATCGCAAGATGATCGAGACATCGAAGTGAACGTGGTGTCAGGCGCGAGCAGTCCCGACATCACGTCGTCGCCTTCTAGAAAAGAACAGAAGAGTCCATACTACGAACTGAAGAAGGATAAAGAGGAAAAGGCGACGGGGAGCGCGCCGTACACAAGTTTCTCAATTAGCTCAATTCTCAACAGAACAGAACCCAGAAGAGAGTCGAATGTTCTGGAGGCTGCATTGGCGGCAAATCAGTTTGGGAACGCAAATGATGCAATGTTATCAAGGTATGTTGATTATTATTATTATTTAGATTTCTACAAGATTCACATCTCCCCTCTTAAGGAGAGGAGATGGCAACTAACCCCCGGCAGAAGTACAGTCGGCCGAGGTTCAGGGCCCCAGGGAGAGAAACCGGCGTACAATGCGGGCAGTATCTAAGAACACCGTTTTCTGCATCTTTCTCGGGAGTGAACCGCCTCGGAATCCCAACCGTCTGAGATTTTGTTCCAGACTGGTTGGGATAAGACCGTTCACCGACAAAACGATTGGAATGATTTCGGTGGACGTCACCCCCCACATTTCGGTCACCTCGTGAGCCAGGTCCAGATATTTTCTCTTTATTATTATTATATCAGCCGTTAACTGTTCACTGCTGAACATAAGTCTATCTGTATTGGGAGGTTTTGCTAGTAGTTGCAGAACTTTGGTAGGCGGGTTGGCAACCGCAGATATGCCTTGGTGATGTTTTAAAAGGGACGCTGCTATCTATCCCTCAACTATTAAGTTCCCTTAGTCGACTCTTACGACACCTACGGGAAAGGAAGGGGTGGCCTATTCTAGGCCGGGACCACACGGTGATTAATCATATTACTTATTAATAGTATAAATGTGTAAGTTTATAAAGATGTTTGGGTTTTTAGACATTTGTGACTGATTCACACTCAAACAACTGAACATATTTGAAAATATTTTGGTACGTAGCTAGATTACAGAGAGAAAATAGTTATTGATATGTATACATGTAATGAAGAATAATTTAAAATATATAATACTAGTATCTACCCTTGACTTTACCGCGATAAATGCCTTTATGACAATTGGAATATTTTCATAATAATTAGTTGAGCCGTTAAGACGCTTAGATGTAACAAAAAAAATTAATATTTATAATATTAAACATATATAATATTAGGAAAGATAAAGATTTTATTAACTTATAGAGATATAAATAAATACAAGTACTTTTAAAAATCGAATACAAAAAAAGTGTAGCCTTTTTTCATGTATTTACAAATTAATGCATGTTTGAAGCCCTTTTAACTACTTTGTAAGAACTAGATAAAAATATAATTGAAATAAAATTTGTTTAAAAAGTTTTAACAATATTGGCTCAAAACTACGGCCGAGTTAGCTAACGATCCACGATATCTATACAATTTCTTAAGTCTTGTTATTCTCTATTACTTAGTTAAACTAGGTTCTAAGTAGTCTATGGCTTATGCCTCGTTTGAACGAAACTATATTATTGAAGTAACAAAAGTAAATTACTACTTTTGGAACAGTACATATTTTGATGTATTATTTGTATGTGTTTACTTTTTACTATATATGCTTATAAAAAAAAATAATCATTAATATCAGATACCCGAAGTCGTTATTAGTACAAAGTATGTTTTATCTTAAGACTGTTTATAACCATAAGCTCATTTTATTAGCACTGACAACATTTTTCTTATGATGAATGATTATTATCAAATTTATTTATTGTCTATTCCTCTACAGATATATTATTTTATATCTAATAAAATAGCCTCTCAGGAGTGGCAACACTGTAATATTTATGGCATTCATATTATTAGTACTCGTTAATATGTTTAATTATAGGTTACGTTTAGATAAAATGGCTTGATTTCTATTTCCAAAAGTATAAAATAATTCTACTAGACTTTAGTATATAAAAAAAGACATTATAATATTATTAATTTTGTATCAGTTATAGTGTAAATTTCTTATTGTATATTTATGGACAATTAGCCGGTTGTTGGTCAAGTGACTTGCTCTATTCAAAGGGACCACAACTCCCGGATTAAGTTCCGTACCGACCGCAGCGGCCGCCCCTAATCGATCCTGAGTAATATCCCGCCACTGGCCGACGAAGTGGCCTTGAGCCATTCATCGACGTAGTTCGTCGATAAATAAGTAAATGTATTCACATTTTATTGCTTAATTAGATGAAAGTTATTATTATAACACGACCCTTTCCAGTTTTGAGTATGTACATGCGAGATAACATGCTTTTAATATTTTCTGATTCCTCTGTACAAAAGTATTTCATATTTACATTTACCTAAAATAAGCTTAGTCCTTATTTTTTTTTATATCACTGAGGTAGCAAACAAGCATACGGCTCACCTGATGGTAAGCGGCTACATGGAATGCATACAAGCAGCTCATGAATGCCCGCAACACCGAGGGCATCACACGCGTTGCCTACCCTGAAGACACTTCTTTACCCTTTCTTTAGTACGGAAAACTTAGTATAAAAGTCACTTGTCCCAGTTGTGTTTCTGCCGGGAAGCAATCATGCTTGCATGGATGTGTTAGGTTTGACAGGTGGGACATGGCAGTGTAATAACAAAGTTCGGAGACATAAGTTTTTAGTTTCCGGTATGGTAATGCATAAGGAGTATCATAGGCGTCACAGGGTATTCTGTGATATCTATTGTGCAAATTATTGTTTATTCATCATCATATCAACTATTACCTGTCCATTATTGAACATAGGCCTCTACAATAAAGGGGAATATTGTCAGTAGTTGCTACGCTTGGCAGGTGGGTTGGCAACTGCAGTTAGGCTTTGTATCACCAACTCTACAACCACTCTAAAAACATCAGTTTTGAGAGTGACGCTGCTGCCAATTCTTCGGTCATTAAATTCCCAATTTAAGTGAGTTATCCTGCACTGCGTTTGTCTGTTTGCACGGGGTCGCCACTGAAGAACCTTTATTATTTTATATATCTTACTTTTTATTAGCTATAATTAATTAATTACTTAACACAAAAGTATCATGAAAATAATCCACAGTATTGGCTATTTTGATAGCACCTAATACCCTCTAAATAAATCGAATATAATATTGCATACGAAGGTAATTCGTCATAAAGGAAAAATCCGTTCTATTTATACAGACCCTAAGAGCCAAATAATCCCAACTAACAAACGTAATAAAAACAAAACCCTACACCCTTTATCCGCTTAATCCGCGAGGGTACATCATTACCTCCATCTAATCAAGCCGAGACTTACAAGAAGTAGTTTTCCCCTTTTACAGGGCTGAGAACGACCCTTTTATCTAGCAACACAAGGCATAAAGTCCGAGAAATAGGGTAAACGAGCGGGACTATTTGGTAACAAATTAGGGACAGGACAGCTGTCTTGTTTGACATGCCGCCTGTCGTGCCGCGGGACGAGGCTGTTCCAGTTTAAGTTTGCGATTTGTTAACGATAATTTTTAGATAATTGTGATGTCATTTCTTTCACTTTTAATTTTGTACGTATAAGTAAATTACAATTTTGACTGTCATCACCATCTTCATCATTTCAACCATTATCCGTCGACTGCTGGACATAAGCCTTCCCCATAGATTGCCATAAAGAACGGTCCTGAACCACCTGCATCCACTGACTCCCTGCAATATATTTGAGGTCGTCATTCCATCTAGTGGGGGGTCATCCTATATTGCGTTTGCCCGTACAGGGTTGACCCTTAAGAATCTTTCTTTCCCATCGGTTGTCGGTTCTTCAAGCTATGTGACCAGCCTATTGCTACTTTAACTTGCTTATCCTTCGGGCTATGTTGCTCGTTTCACTCTGGCTGTGAATAATTTATGGATTATAAATAAGCGAATAAAAACCTTACTCATATTAATTATTCACTAATGTGGGCTATACAACCTGTTTCTAATACTTGGCATTATATTTAGGTACTAAATAATGTTTTTTATCGCGTAATAGTCAGAATAATTTTTTTTTCATAACGAAGGTGATAAACAGGCATACAACCCGTCTAATGATAAACAGTTATTGTAATCTATGGACATCTGCAACACTATAGGTATCACGTGCGAGTTGCCGATATTTAAAATTAAATGGTTACTCAGAAAAGAAAGATTTTTGTTTAAAACAATTTCAAAAATATACTAAGATTGTTTGCCAAACGTGCCAAATATAAAAACATAAAATATAATTTATGGTCTGTCTGCCCCATATTATGTTAAGAAAATGTCAAAAGATCATTAGCCATCAATATTTCTCGATATATATATTGAATAAGTAAATACCAGTATAAATAGTGTAATAGAAAGTTAAATATGCAACTTGTATTAAAATGTATAACGTTTATAGATATATACTTGTATTTATTATAGATACCTACAACTTGTAATTTCAAAAACATTAGCAACAGAGCAAGAAAATCTGTAAACTTCTACATTTTGTATTTTTCCTTGTCCCCTTCTTAATTATAAAGTGACTGCGGACATATTGTTCTCGTGTAAACGATCTGTCATTCTTGCCGCCATTTTCTAATTTCGTAACTTTTTACTTTTTTTTACTCAATCCCTCGCCTGTTTATCCTTGTTACTTTTGCCAGCTTTAAATGACTAATTAGGCGATTTTAGAAAAAAAAAATATACAATGATTCTAAAGCTCTGTAATCAAGAGCCTTTTAAGAAAATTAGGGGAAATAGCGCTTTGAAAGCTTTTTCTATCGTTAATTAGCGAGGTGGGATCTGAAAGAAATTTAATAATAAAGGCTTATCTAAAATAAAATGATTATTTTAGTCCAGTTTTTTTTTTACTTTTATTATTTTTCTTTTTTATTTTGTGACGTGATATTGACGTGACGGAGTAAGAAGACTGTGTAATTATGTATTTTATCCCGAGGATATGTAAGTAAAATGTTGTTGCATAAAAAAAACTTCGATCAATAATTCAAAATCAGTTATTTAGATTTTAAACTTAAACTATCAAAACGCTTTTTATTAAGTTTTAATGGAACCGTCTGTAAGTATATTCTATCAGATAAAAAATAATATTCCAAATAGGATTGATGGAGTTCTGAAGTAACAAACATGAAAAAATGTACAACCGAATTTAACCTCCTTTCTTTAAGGCAGTTAAAAACTCAAAATGATATATCAAGCTTAAAATATAATCATTACAGTCATTAGTCCTTGTTACTTGCACCATCCCTTCCTTTCCCATGGTTTCGTAAGAGGCGACTAAGGAAGCTTGTGGTCGAGAGATGGGCAGTAGTGTCCCTTTAAAAATATCACCAAAGCCTAACTGCAGTTGCCAACTTGCCTGCTAAGCGTGGCATCTACTTGCAACTCCCCCCCCCCCTAATGGGCAAGACTATGTTTAGCAGTGGATGGTTAATATAATTATACAACGTAATATAATTTACCAGTATAATTTATTTGTTCAATTTCAATAACAAAAAGAAAAAAACACTTCAAATAAAAAAAAATCATTACAATTTATCGTGATATTTTTACAGGATATTTTTTATTACCTCTTCAATTTTAAAAAAAGCTTCACTATATAACAAACAAAATAGTTTTTCTAGAAATCTTATTGTTTTCGGTATTGGCCGCATCTATCCCGTACGTGAGACTCGGGATGGCTCGTGATCCCGCCTTATGTGCTGTGTGAGTTATTTACGATGTACTAGTAAGCCGGCCGGGACCAACTACTGAGCCCCTCACTGCTTTTGGATAATAATATATAATACTTGTACATCGAAGTATGGGGATACTGCTATTGGACTTGGATGATGCTGATGAATTTTATTGATGATGAAATTTTACGTATCCCATCAATGTATAAAATGCGTACCGTCTTAATTATTTGAGTCAGTAAGTAATACCTACCTAGGTGGAGGGTCTCAGGAACATATGTATTGTAGGGGTCAGAATAAGCACTTTCTGTGAGTATTATTTAGTAGAGACAATTTTGTATATCCAACTTTGTTTAATAGGCCATTCGCACTGAACACGTAATATTAACAAGCAGTACCTATTTATTATAAGCGGGTTATACGAAATTGGTTGTGGTAAAATTATCTGTGGTTTGAGACCAGAGCAACAAAATTTATTATACTAGTTTATATTACTGTGGTTCAAAAAACATGATTTTAATTTTCTTTCTCATCTTTGTTCGTTTTTTTTTTATGTATGTATGTATATGTTATATTGCTGATGTCTAGATTGTGTATTATTAGCACAAATTTATTATCCATATTTTTATCTGCAGTGGTAATAAATAAGCGTAAATTCGAGTCTGTCTGTCATTAAAATGTAGTTGTTTGGACGAAATAAGTAACAACCAACTTGATTATATTATTGATTTTCATATAATGAGAGAACGACAGCAGAAATGAATGTGAGAAGTAAACGTCGCTGTCATGTCTGTATGTCCAGTGCGAAAGATAGAAAGAGGTGAAATATCTATGTACAATTAAATTAACCTACTTGATGGAAAGAAAGTAATGATGTTGACAAGTGGCTATGAGATGAATATTTACAATATTTATTTACAGACGCCACAAAAATATTATTCCTATGTCAATTTTAACTCTCCAATGATTAAAAACACTAAATAATATAGTAGGCCAGCTCTCTACGAAGTTGAGTTTCATTCGACAAAAATAAAGAAAGTTAATATTTCAAATACAATTCGAAATATTTGTGAAAAAATAATATATTAATGAAAAATATCAAACTTTAATAAAAATTTGCTATAGTTAAAAGTTCGAGGATATCAAAGTTTTATTATCACCATTTCAATTATTCTATATCTATAATTTTGGTAATGCCAATATATTTAGGTATTAAAAATAAGTCAATAATTCAACGTCTCACCCGGGAAATAAAGTTAAGTATATTTTATTTCACTTCACCTCAAGTACCCACCCATTTAACGGTTGCTAATAATACTAAATAACTGGAATCCGCCCCAAATCATGGTACAGCCGATGGGGCGCACAATCTAGCTACTTCACCCTACTCGTAAATATAAATAATTTAACGTGTTGTTAGGCACCACAAGATTACGAGCGAAGCGGTGGTAGTAGCGGACGCGGTAGCGGTGCTACTTAATTCCATAAACCATAGTCTATGGTAACTATTTAAATAATTCGTATTATTTGTACAAACTACAGTGATTAGTAAATAGGTAATAATTAAAAAAAAAATTGAACAAAAGTTGTTCATGTACAATAAAATATTAAGGCAAAATTAGTGTTGATATCAAATTCTCACCAATATGTAATGTGAAAGTAAATTTGTTTTACGAGTACCTCTTAATGGCTTTATTGCTAAATTATTTGTTATGAAATTTGTCATATATCGTATTGAAGAAGAATATAGGCTTTGTTTGTCATCTTAGTCAATCAATAGGTATATCTCACTGTCACGCAGACGATGTCGCGAGTTAAAACAAATACATTTACAAAAACGTAGCAATTGTGACTACCACTAATATAATTTGTCAAATGACATTTCCAATATTTTTTAAATATATATATTTTAATACTGTCTTAAAAATTTAACAAACTTCATATAAAAACTGGTAATTGTCACGTACAAATATAAACAGAAATGACATATCAGAATATGTTTGAAGTATATACTCGTACACTGTGTTTTACTTCTTATTGCTCAGAGTTTATTTATTCGATTAAACCCTTATTATTTTTATTGTATTATTTGCTGAAAAAAAAAACAAAGCTCTAAAGCATTTTTTCGTAGATACTAAAATATTTTAAACATACTTTTTTCACTATTTGTATAACCGAAGTGAAGAAGTCGAACATCTGTCGGGTCTCTTGATACTTATACCATACATCATCTATGTCTTACCAACTTTATGTACGCCTTAAGTAAGGGGAAGTTCGCATTTACCTACTTATCGGTTTAGACGATTGTAGGGTGTCTGATTTTTCAAGGAATGTTTATATTTTGATTTTATGTTAGGGCGCTGGTATTGCGCTGTCGGAATTTATAAAAGGGGGTCGTTTTAAGATTAGAGGGAAAATATTTATAGCTGTCGACTTACCATTATAAATTTACGTCTTATTCAGTGTAGATACATACCACAAATTGTATATAATATTTTGGTTTTGAATTAAAGGGAAGTAGGTGAGCAAGATGATTCGTTTGAAAACCACTTTATAAAATTCCTGCTTTGAAGTATTTTGTTTAAAGAGTTTCACATTGCCAATATATGTACATGTAAATGTTGGAAGTTCCTTATACACCACTACAGTAATTCAGGCTAATCATATATAATTGCCAGAATAGATACCAAAATGATACAAAAAAGGAAATCTTCAATCCATAACACATACAGTATTATACATACATATAGTATATGGGTTGAACATTTCCTTGAAGAACTCGTGGAATTTTTGATTTGTGGAAGTTATTGTTCCTCCATCAGTAAAGTATCAGTAATCATCAGTTAGACATTGTACACGATTATTATGGGAGATGATGATTTAACAATCATTTTATATTAAGTATTTTTTTTTTTATTTTAGGAATATAATTGATTTTCTTTGTACTTATGGTAATAGATCCTAAATAATAAAATATCACTGTTGCAACATTGTCATAAGTCCATTTTATTAATATAAGGCCAATATAAATATAATGTCTATTAATGTTTGTAAGCAACAATATTCTTTAAACAAGTGGTATCCTGAAACCTCTAAGTATCCGTAGCGGGATAGTCGCACCTGTAACCTAGAAAATAACAAAGACATCCCTGAGAAGCTTTTAAATGCATCTCAGAATACCCTATCTGACCTAACAAAAGGCTCCCGCGACGCTTGCACGGACAACGGATACAAGTAAACACTTTAAACCATAAAAGAAAGCACAAACGCCATTATTAGCAACAACTGAAAAGTGTCGGGCGACGCGCCGTGACAAAAAGAAAATGTAGGAGCCCCGCATCGATTTTTATACCCCCAGAGGGAGGCGGGGTTAGCGAGTCAGCCAATCAGGACGCGGTGAGCCGACCAATCAGAATCAACCTTACTCTTCGCACTGCTTTATGGTGTAATGGAATTTGAACTTCGAACTTGGAACGTCGCGGATTAAGAATCAATGCAGATTGGTAAATACGGCTTTTTTTATACTTCCCTATTGATTTTGTCGGGCATTTAAAGAGGTAATTAGGCGTTTTCTTTTTAAAAGGGTTTATTTTGAGTCAAGTTACAGTTTGCCCCAAGGGATGATATCTATTGCTATTTTTAATAGGGTATCAATTTAGGATAGGTTGATGTATGTTAAAATAAATTAGACGTAATCTTTTGATACCTACTTACTACTAGTTTTAAATAACAAGATTAAAAGTAAAGATCTTTATTTTATCAGTAATATATATATATATATATATATATATATATATATATATATATATATATATATATATATAGAAAATAACTAAACAATATAAGTTTTTTCAAACCATTGTTTTCAATTTATTTGCAAAATATTTTCATATTTTATTGTCCTCGCTAGCAGCAGCGCATACAATAAAATATAGTTGATAAAAATCACGAACTTTCTAATCAAGTCATCGATTTAAATAACAACTTTTCTGAACAGCTTTTATAAAAATTGTAGACTTTTAATTTTGGTAATTCCATTATACGGCACAATTCTTGTATAAAATATTAAATATTTATATCAGCATTAATTTGTATTCAAAACTTTATAAATTAATTTCTGAACGTGTTAATGTGGTCAAAATTAAAAAAATATACATACATAAATACATGAGAGCAGTGTAACTCTCGCGTAGCTCGTGCAGCAAATATCGTAGTGGGCGCGTAGCGAATACGTAGTACCGTCGTAGACGATGATATACTAAATCGTAGATATCTACGAATTTGTAGACATTTGTTTGTTTATACATGCTCTTAATATTTGTGCTATTATTATTGTGTGCTCACTTTTACATAAAATAAACTCTACCCAGTCAGAGAATATTACAAAGAGGGTCACACATTTTTATTGTGACAATTAAACATTAAATAACAAACCAACCTTAGAAGCCAACCCAATATTTTTTTTTTATACTTTGAGATTGTTTAATTAGTTAATTTTAATATTTCACGTTGTTTATGTCATCAATAAAGAATACGTATGTAGGCACTATTTACCTGCAAAGGGTTTTGTATTTGAAGTATATTGTTCATTTTATTAAATTTTATATATATTTTATATATATTTTATAGTGAAACTAGATTTTGCTCACTACTTCGTATAAGCGGATTTTAAAAATAGGAAAACCAATGAAATAGATAATTTTTAGATCGGATATTAAGATAAAATATACATCAGTTTTTGAGTTAGATCTTTAGACACACAACTGTGAATACCGCTTCCAGTTTGATGTATTTGTGTTATGCTACAACAAACATACAGACAGACAGACTGACAAAATTTGTAAAAAATATAGTTTTGGCAACGATTGATCTTTATTAAGACTTTTTATTATTTTTATTAAACGTCTCTCATGTACAGACATCATCTTGTTATAATTATATTAGTAAGATAAATAAAAGAATAAAGGGTTATTACTAGTAATAAAACTGTCTTACTGAAATATGTACTTAATATATTTTATCAAGTTCCTTCATTAAGGTTGCCACAGATACTAGATTAAAGGCGATAGTGCACGTGTTTGTCAGTCCATCCATCACTCATCTATTGCATTTAAGGGCTGGATTCGAACTCGAATGTCTAGCAAAAAGCATTATCTACAACCAGTAATAGAGAGTTCGAATATCAATTAATTGATACATTATTACATAATCAAATAGCAATATTTTATCGATAACTGTAATAATTTATGATTAGTGTTATCAATATTAATTATCGATAAAACGCAACTCACAATATTCAATGTAACTATTTTTAATTTACATCGATATGATTGTTGGTAATCGGATCGTTTGAGAATGAATGAACCGATTTGGCGATATTGTTAAATGTTTGTACCTAATAGTCGATTTAGATTAATAAAAAAAATCTGATTAAAGAAAAATAAAATAAATTGGTATTTGGACAGAACAGCTAAAACATAGACAGTAGTGAATATTATCATTCAATATTTTTTTTAATTAGAATTAAATAGAAGACTACATTTATATGTAGTCTTACATTAAAAAGATAAAAGTAAATATTTAGTTAGTGAATATTGTATGTTCTATTCAAATTAGATACAAACTAAATAACTATAATATAACTATTAGAAGAGAACAATATATAGTGTAATTTTCTAAAATACGACACATTTAATAGAATTAAAATTGAGTTAATTTCGTAGGTACTGCAGGAGACACCATGTCTCTATATTGAGTGTATGATTGAGATGATTTGTGAAATTATAAGCTCATATATATGTACATATGTATATATCATATATTTGTGTTCATTTATCACTACAATAAAATTAAAATAAACATCAAAAGTATCGATGTATAAATAAATTATAATCGATATGATCGCAGCACTATCGTCAACCGGCGCTCCCAGAGGCGTAGTGCCGCAATCCCCTTTGTTCAACAATCGATACTTATACATCGACGCGATCGCAGTAAGTGAGAAAGCTTGTTCTACCCGCAATACAGTACAAGTAGCTAACATTTCACTATAATACTCCGCAAAGTGATTTATCACTTTCCTTTTCCACTTTGTTGATTGTTTCACATTTTTATTTCGCTCAAGTCGTCGAGTGACTTTTGTAAATTGATATCATTACGTCCTTATTTTCTAAGTATATATGAAAATATAGTGCAATAAATGATTAGTTTTAATTAATTTGTAGAAGTATTTCAATATCTTATTTACTCAGAAAAGACGCTGCCATGAAACATGACTTCATCAAACGTACTCAATGCGTTGCTACTTTTAAGAACAAATGTATCTCTTTTGTATGAAATATCACAAGATTTCGTATCTTTCAAGCCAAACTACGACTTATATGCAGTCTTATCATGTTCAATGTTATCACAACTCTTAAGAGATGAAGTTTAGGATCATAAGTATGCTTCTTTTTTTATTACAGGCGTGTTGTGGCAATCGCTTACCTACTCCAAGGAGAACAGTATGGTGTATTGCCTTTGCTATTCTGTAAATAATTTTAATATTATATTTTGTTTATAAGCGACGATTACTATTTTCTGTAAGATTCTAATTTGTATAAAATAATAACAATACCCAAAGGGGCTCGCTGGAAAGATTACTATTTGTTTAAAATTATAATATTCGATGTGATACTGTACCGAACAATGTACTTCTAGTTGATAGTCATATTACAAGGATTTTAACCATTCCTGATCAAACTAAGAATTGAATCTAGAATTTTATTTACTGCTCTGAAACTGTCTATATAAAGAAATCGTAACTAAGTAGCTGCAAATATCTATTTTTTTTAAATACTATTTTACAAGAGCAATTGGTAAGATCGTATCTACCCAGGAAAATTTCTTACAAATCTACCACCAGTAAATTCATAAATTAATGTTATTTCGCAGGTTGGGACTAATATCACAATGGAGTGCGCTGGCCGGACGGTATGGGGGTTTGGTTCCTGCGCCGTGGTACTGGCAGCGACCACACGAGAGGTCCACGCCACCAAGAGGTAAGGAATATTTATATTTTCCTTCGACCCAGTTCTTTTTTGAGATAAGCACTAAAAGCCGAGTTTCATGTATCTTTATCTATTCTTTATCTATCTACTATAAACCCTTCGTCTTTATTTTTTTCTGTCATTTTCTTGTTCTTTTTCCATAGCTGTTTGTGTCGGTGTAATACGTTTTCTTCTTCCATTCATCTCTCATTGCAATCATTTTATTACTCACTTTCTTTCTGGTCATGTCATCTTTTACAAAATCTATTTATTTTTGGGCCTCCCTTTACACTTATAACCGTGCATCACCTTCTTTACCACATTCTTTTTTTCGTTATATATCACATGCATTTTTTTCGGAGGGAAAACATAAATAGTTCGTGCATTAAACTATTCGATAGAATAATATCGATTACATCTCGATAGTAAATCGATATATCGAATCGACATTATGAAATGTAACATAACAAAGCAATGCGAATGCTGTCGTCGTAACAAGGGGATTATTGCGCACTGCTACGGCCTCGGTGCAGGGCTGTTGTTACTACATTGTTTGTTTTAAAGTTTATCGGGAACTAGTGCAAATGTTTGCTATGTTGCTTGTAATCATATGCTTGGTACTGTCTGTGAGGTAATATATAATGGCGTTTTTATACCAACAACATATTTATCTCTATATTCCATAATTAAAATATAAAAATAAAAATTTTTAATTGTTAAAGAACACTTATTCATTATATATCTAATTAAACGTTTTATTATATATATAAATTTTTATACGAGTATGTAAGTAGTAGAAGATGGATTTTTGTTACAAATTGATTCCATGAGGTTTTTTCTTGAATTTGGTCAACTATTATATAGTTGACAAAAATTTGGCATTAGATCTAAAAGATAGTGTAACTAATGAAGCTGGAATTCATTATTAGATATTGTTTTTTTAGAGTTCCAACATAACTAATTTTGTTTTTATAATATTATTAAGGACTTATTAGTAATTCTGTGAATAACAACATTGGTTCATAGAGATGAATAACAAAACAACTTTATAAGGCTTTAGTTTTTAGCTAAAGAAATACGGAAAGAATCGCTTTATTTACTCAATTTATTCAAGCGTATGAAAATAAATAGAAGAAACGCTGTGTACTAATTTAATTGTTATTACTAACGAAAAGAGAACGGCAAGATATTTGAGTTGTAAGTTCAAATGGCAACCCTACTACTGTAAATCGATTCGTACCTACAATCGTGTCGAATTACAGTTGTGATTTCGTGGTACTGGTGTCAGGTGGCGCCGGATTATACCAACACGGACCAGGTGTTCAAAGTCGATAGTTAACAAGGATACCTACAACTGATACTCGTTATTCTATCAGAAATGAGAGATAATATACTAATACCATAAACAATGAATAAGTAATAAAGACAAAAATGTACAATTCTGTAATATTTTCAAATATATAATTTATTAATTTTTTTTTCTGAACCTGGCATGGACTTGGTGATTCGTCAAGAATTTGGTAGGGAATCCTTATATCTATATCAAATTGAATGTAACCTACCACAATATTCCTAAACAATCTATTATATTTTTAGATATCTCTAATATAAAGTAGTACCTACTATATATATAGTAGTAGTAATATAATAGCCATTATATAATTAAGCACTCTTATACTATTTAACATATTATTTTTAATTTTTACATAAACAGTACAAGGAAAGATCGCACAAGAAGGAAAATAGTGTTGCCATAATAAAAAATCTGTAGCAATACAATATAATCAGCTTATTAAACGCTATTTAATAAAAATACAAAGGGTCGATAATATCCTCAGACCATCTAGTAAAATATTTTGGTCATTCGTACATATTTAAAAGCAAAGGATGTTTCCTTTTCGCCATGGTTCAATTATACATCAAACAAAAAAAGCATTATCCGTGTCACTACAAACATACATCGGTAAACAAGCAATCGTCATCACTCCGCTCAACCCCACTCCGGCTTTAATTTCCCAAAACCCATCTCGTAGCAAAACAAAGGCAACGCCATTTCACGCGGCCCAAACCGACCGAACAATGCTTTCTACCATCCACATACAATAACCCATATAGCAACACTGTGCGAAATGTCAAAAGTATACCTATCTCTTTTTCACTCTAGTATTCGTACTGTTCATATTCGCGCCAAAAACGGTGTTTGCTACATTTAACGATATCTCGTGCATCTCTTAATTTTCTTACTGAATATGAGTTTTTGGCTGGCATGTGCTTTTTAAATATAATATTAAAGACATATTATAAATAGGTGTAATAATGTACAATCTGCCAGTGACTCGCTTCAACTGCGCACATTTTTTTTTTATAAATAAAATATAGATCATGTTACGATAACGTTTTCATGAGCGAAATTTATCTATTACAAATAAATATATAAAAAATTGAATATTTCCACTTTAAAGAAATTAGTTCAGATGAAAGAAAATAATTCGAATATACCCTATAACAAAATGTAGTCGATTAGCTTAGATTAATAATGTCTAGATAAAGTGTCTAACTGCACTACATGTAATACATCATCATTATTATTATTATTATTAATACACTTTGTTAACAACTTTTTCATTGATGTTTTTAGAATGGAGGTAAGAAAATTTTAAAAATTAGTTTTAAAAAATGTGTGTTATAAGATTAGCTTAAAAACTAAAAACAATATTCTCACGTCTATATATCAGCTGTTATCTGTCCACTGCTGAACACAGGCGTCCTCCATAGATTGGGAAGTTTTGTCAAAAATCGCCACGCTTGGCAGACGGGTTAGCAACCTTAGTTAGGATTTGATGATGTTTTGAGAGAGACGTTGTTGCCCATGCCACCTACAGGAAAGGAAGGGATGGTCCATTCTATGCCAGCCTCACACGGCGACAATTTTTTAATAATTGTTTTAAATAGGTGACGATGGAATGGTAACCTCGCATGCGCTATGGGTATACACTGGCAAGGCACCAGATAATTGGTGAGGATGAAGAAGCAGGTTAGTTAGCCCATCATGACAACTTTAACAATAAATTAGTCACGATAGTTTCCAGGGGGAACCATGTAGAGATCGACTTGACAGGGTATATTAATAGCAATGGGAACTAACCTCCCTATATATACCAACAATCCCTTTCCCCCCTACAGGATGGTAAGATTTTAGTTTCCAATGTTATGAGCACAAATTTAAACTGAACTTTATTACTATTTATAATAATTAATGTAGGATGGAATAGTAAAAGCGCATCGTAAACTGCTTAAGTACTAAGCATTTGTGTTAACAGAAAGCCTAGAAACGGTACCTAACAAAGCATTATGTTACGCGGCTTCTAAAATCAATCACAGACCACTAACAAGTTTAGTATTTGAAACAGTGACAAATAATAACAAAGAGATCTTAATAAAGAGATATTGTTCCGTAAATTGTCATTTTTTAATATTAGAATTATTGAATTTAATTTATGAATCCATAAAGAGATATTCTTTTTAAAATCGGTTTTTTGTTTTTTTTTTTTATACAACTTAGAATGGCAAACAAGCTGACGGCCCACCTGATGGAAAGTGGTAATCGTCGGCTGTAGACATGAGTAGTACCATGGACATAATAAAATATACTGTTTCAGTCATGATACTCCCCATGCGTAGCCATTCCTGAGGACAGGTGTTATTCCTCTGTACCCTGTAAATTCACTGCCATATCCCTCCCTTCAAAACGAAACACAGCCATGCAAATACAACTGCTTCACGATTGAAACACGAATGGGACAGTGGTACCCAAGCAAACGACTTTCGTACAAAGTCTCCCTCTAGTAAATACTTTACTCTAAGCTCGACTTCGTAACAACTTACGTACCTATGTGAATGTTTAGTTTCCTTAGAAGAAAAATTATAGGACATAGTTACTATTTTTCTATGCGATCAGTGCTTCGGTCTACATTTTTTTTAGCTTAATACTAATAATATAAAAACAAAAATAAATCTTCAAAAAATACATTGACAATCGAACAAGAATCCTCAATATAAACGTATAAAAATCAGTAACACTTATTGCCTAATTGTAGGCGTAACAAGCACGATTTAAATGGATTTCGGCGTAATTGGATTTGTTAATCCTTGTTAGTATAGCTCATTCGTAAGCGAGAAAGAAGCCGTATTAATCCGTGATTTGTTTGCTATTGACTTTACATGAGCCTTGTAACCTATATAGACACAATAACTGCATATTATAAATAGGATAATATGGACAGGAAAAGACTAGTGGCAGGTATTACAAATATATTATATAATATTATTATTATTTCATATTCTTGTAATCTACGGTTCATATTTTCTGTTATTGCTAGCATATGTTTAGTTAGATAGTTATGTTTTCTTTTAGTAATGCTAGCGTACATTACTAAAAAAATAGAAATAAAAATATTGTCTGTGTGAATAAATACCAATTAGATACCTCATTTTGAACTATTCAAACCAATGATATAAAGTATGTAGTTTGTAATTTTTATCAAAAGCAATCGTTGTAATAATTGGAATAATTAGGTCGCCGTGCATATTGCATTAACATACATTGTATATGTATGTTAATGCAACATGCATAATATATTTAACAACTTTACAAGTAAAGTTTGATTTCATCTCAAACATTAATCTCCTAATTGATTGTTAAGGACATATTTTCGTACAATTGAATAATAATAATATAAATGTTGTGTATTATACTTACAAAAAAAACCTTGTTACAGAAGACTCTACAACCAACGAGGAAGGCTCGGCAGGAGGTTCACCGCGGCCTCGCAGCCCGCCTCGAGTGCCCACTCCGCCTTCACCATCCCGCTCGTCACCTCGTTCGCCACGACTCCATCCTGCACTTTACCCTCAACAACAAGACCCACAAGACTCCGACCCGGACGTTGACGAGAGCGATGACTTCGATAAAGACGAGAAACGCGATCCCAATGCTAATTTAGGCAAACGAAAGAAGAAAACGCGGACGGTCTTCTCTCGGTCCCAAGTGTTCCAACTAGAGTCCACATTCGATATGAAACGATATCTAAGCAGCTCTGAACGAGCCGGATTAGCAGCAAGCCTTCACTTAACAGAAACGCAAGTTAAGATATGGTTTCAGAACCGACGCAATAAGTGGAAGAGGCAATTGGCAGCAGAGTTAGAGGCTGCCAATATGGCGCACGCTGCTCAACGATTAGTCAGAGTTCCGATTTTGTACCACGAGTCGAGACCGACGTCGATTCCTCATACTCCGTTGCCGATTCATCCACAATTTTCGAACGAACCCGGAGTATACTTTCCTCCTCAAGCGCCGCAGCAGCTTCAACCGCTACCGGCATCACCGGTCACCTCTAGAGCGCCTCTGTCAAGTTTAGTGTAGTGTTCGATTGATTCCGTGCGGAGGACTGACAGTGCGGATGGACAAATATTTTAAAATCAGAATGTGATTGTGATGAGTATGACTGTGGTCCAGCAGATTGGAGGACATCCATTCCATTAAAATATCGTTTAACATCTTTTGAAGCACTTGAAGTGATTTTGCTCTTGCTGAAGCCATTAGTACATTCGTAACTTGTGAACATTTAATATAAGGACTAGTCATATGAGTGTCAAAGCCAAATCGTTCAAAAGTTATTAGGTAATTTTGTATAGGTACATGCCTGGTATAATTAATTAGTAAATAAACTTAGTTAACTATTCATTTACTTAACTAGACGATAGTTATGGAAGATTCAAATAAATGTAACGTACAAAATTGACATTCAAGTTGTATATAAAATGTAAATAAGAATGTTTTAATAAAGTTTCATTGTATTTATTCTGCAATAAGCACTAGTTAATATTGTAAATAGTAGAGACTAAAGAACTGATTATAAATGCTTCACATGAAAATAATGTTTGCGAATTATAAAAGGAAGTGAACCTTCACATAAACACCAAAAGACTAACTTCAGTTTTGACTATTTTTTTTTTTACAGAAAAATATTTAAAAACATTTTGTAACCAATTCAAATATTTAAGTACATTTTTCTATAATTATATAAACGCCTAATCTAAATATATTCTCGTAATATTTATGTTCTCAGACGTTTGAAACATATTTGAAATCAAAGTTTGATTTCTATACTTACCTATATCACTTTTTATTTTAATTTTAGCCTTTCATTTTACTGTTTTATTTTTGTTTAAATTTATGTATGCATAACATTTTTATTGTATACAAAATTTATACATTCAGGATTCAGAACAAATGCTCAATTTATTAGTTTTCTAATATTTTTATACCAGTAAATTGCCAGCGTTTTTAAATAATAATTAACATTAATTGAAAAAAACACAATTCACTTTTAATATTTATCGACAATCCCTAACGAGGTAGAGAGGATCAGGTACTTTATCCTTTATCCTTTCATCAAGGCCTTTATCCTTTCACATATTACACGAAATATCATTCATTTAAACACAATTTACCACCGCAATTGGATGATTATTTTTATTACTTTATGTATTTATATATGAATATATGTTACTTATACATATATGAATATATATTTTATTAAACTTTAATGCGCAGTGAAATTTTATGTACAATTGACGGACTTAACTCCGGACGGTACGTGTATTCTGTACCAGTTAACTATTGGACGAACAGAGAAATAGCAGGCGGTGCATTTATGAATTGAGGAAACAAACATATACTTAAAGTTTCACCTTTCTGTTACTTCTACGTCTTATTATTTATATTATTATGTTCCTTATTTATGGATATAAATGTTTATTTAATAATGATTGTAGCGTTGTCTTATATTTGAGATGAGCGAAATAGTATAATCAATTTCTGTAAAAAATATGTTATGTTTATTAAAAGAAATCATGTATATAATTATAATAAATCAGAATAATCAGCTATGTATGACTTAAACATAAAATAAATACATGCAGATATAATTGGAACTCGCAGGTTTAGTTGCTACTATTTATTTATCAATTAATTAGCGTTTGTAAATTGAACAGATATTACCTCTTAAAGCCTAGGTCTTTTTTTTAATTAACATATTTATAAATTATAACCTCGTTACAATGTGGTTTTATGCCATAATTATTTTATTTCCCAATTATCTATTCTGCTAACAAATTATATACACTGACCTGTACTATACAGGTTAGTGATTGTATAAAATATGTTGCCATGTTGCTTCAATGTAATTCTGTAATATTGCTAGCCTAAATAATTGAATAATGCTTAATTCTAAAATATTAATGTTATTTATTGATAGTAGTTGAAGTTCTCGTCATTACATTGTACTTAATTATTATATACGCTGAAGTAAGGCGAGGAATAAAACAAAATTCGCAATATTTATTTTTTTATTAAACCCTAACCGCTAATACGAATTTACTCGTAAAATTATAGCACTTGTACGAGAATATTTGTTTTTTAAAACGGCTTTACTCACTCACCTTACACTATAATTTTTTTGCAAGATATAAGGCACCTGGTCTCGTGGGTTTTGATTTCGCATTGATCTTGTCAGGATTGATTTATTTTTTTACGTATTACCATCGTATGTCTGCTGTAGACTAAAATAAAGGCAAAAACATTTACTTCTTTCTATTTCGGTCGGAGGTTAGGTAATTTTTAAATTTAAGGTTACTGGTCTGATGAGCTAGGTTAACCAATTCCGCAGATTCTTAAACAGGTCTGACGTCGCCTGTAGACACTTTTTATACTATAAATAAAAGTAAAAAGGATAAAAATAAAATAAATAGAAGATTTACAAGTATTTTATCCTCTTTCGTTTGGAAATTGTTATGGTTTTCATTCATGCGAAATATATAGATAAGCAGATACTAACGAATGGATGTATAATTGAACTAGAATTGTAATCGGGCATTAGAATTTTTAATTATGCTCTTTTTGCTGTTTCTTTAAAATCGTTTTTTAATTATTTATCATAATATACTCTTTCGCTATGTAGGTTAATCAAAGAGTAAAGAGACATTTAAAATTTTAAACAATTGCGTGCGAAATGCTAACAGAACGTTTATGATGGTTATCGTGCTAAAAAGTAGGGTAGTTAAACGTCGGCACGCGTTAGGCGTCCACACCAACCTCCCACGGATGCCACATCCGGATAAACTCGGTTTCCGGCAAGGGCAGTTTACAAGGGCTTATTTCCGGTGATGGTTTAAAAAATTAAAATATTTTTAACTGTGGGAAAATATATTTTATTGGTAAGTATAGTATTTTATGCATTTTTTTTTATTTTATTTTTGAGTAACTAGGAAATTTTTTGCATAGTAAGGGCAGTGAGGTCTTTACGTTTATATATGTAGGTATATATTGTGCATACTTTTGACTTTACTTTTGGATAAACGTACTTTTACAATATATTAATAATATTCTGCTCCGGTAATGTACTTTTTTTTTATACTGATTTCGCTATTATGACAAAATCAAAAATAAAAAAATCATGTCTCATATACTTGTGACTGTAAAAGTGCTTTAATATTAATACAGATAAAGGTAATAGAATATGGTTAGATTATAATTGGTTAAATAATAAAATTTAGAATAAAATGTTATTCCGCAGGCAAGTATTCACTTATAAAAATACATCCATTAGGATCCATCCACTATCTACATCTAACTTTCAGTTTTAAAATTTTATACCTGTAATTAGACGAGTCATTCAAATGACTATTGATAATCCATTTTATTGCAATAATCGCCCAAAATGGCCCTCTTATGAAGTTATCTATTTAATTAAGTGATTCGCGATATTAATTCGATTATTACTCCTCGTAAAAAAACTTACAAAACACTATAGTGCAAACGACATCGCATCACGAACGTGCGGCTATTACCATAAACCAATTTGGATTTTATCGCTAAGTAATAGAGATTACATTGGTTTATCACGACAATCCTCTAATTACTAGCATGCGTTCACGAAATTGCACGCTATCAAGTCAAACAAATTGAAACGAATCTTATTATCAGAAGCTTAAGGCGTATAATGAAAAATTCATGTCGCACGCTAATTACGTCATTCGATGTGTGTCTGTTTGGGCAATATTGAACTTTGGCGCTGTCAATTTAAAGTTAAATTTGATTCTTTATATAGTTGTAAAAGTAGCAGCGACATCTATCGAGTTATTAGATTAAGTTAGTGCAGATGAGAATGTTAATTTAATTAAAATTGGAATGTTATTGTGGGGCGGTCGTGCGCCTCCAAGTGTCGCCACGCTCCGACTGTTACGCGAGTTTTCGCGTGCCGTGGATTTCCGACGTTTTGTCGTTATCAACTGTCGTTTAATTATCGAAATGGAATTTGAATGCGTGCAGCTTTTTTTTTATTGAATACAATCTTTCTGTAATTTAACTGAACTGTTATATGTGATTGCATATGACGTCGTAGATCTCAAATGAATAAGCTTTTTCATAGCATTTTTTTGTATAAGAATGACAAATTAATAAAACGGTCCACTGTTGAAATTGGACAATTGGCAACTACTTTCTGTAGAGAATACTATGAATGTCTTAAAATAATCTAAAAATATGAACTATTCGGTGTTCATCTTAGAGAAAACCTTTGTGTACAACTAGTAGGTACTTTACCGTTTCCTTAGCTATATTTAGGTTAGTTTTATGATTAAGGAACGTAAAGTACTTAATAAGAGGGTAAAGAAACAAATACAATTGACGGTTGAGTAGTACCTAGAATAAATAAAAAATCGCTTACTTGATTGAATGTTTTGATTAATTACTAATTTCATTCGGAGAATGTTCTGTAATATCTATTTTTAACAAAACTTGGGTACCTTTTAATTAATTACTATAGAAATACTGTAGGTATTAGGATTTGTAGTTGCTCCTAAATTAGATTATAAACGCTTATAAATATAATAAGTTGATGAGTTCTTAAAATGGAAATTAATAACGTACACATGGCTGCTTGTAAAGGTAAGATAGTGATATTTATCCAAGTGGGTACCTTTTTTATTAATTCTACTTGTGCTGGTTTCTGTTAGTTTCAGTCAGTATTTATTCTTATAAACATTAGAACACATTTCTTATTATGAAAATGAAGCAAGAATAATAAATAGGAATTAAATTAAGCTTCATGCTGGTAATAAGACTTATAGATCTTATTATTTTATAGAGTCAGGTAATAAAAGTAACTAAGCTATAGAAAATTAAATTTTTAGCAACTTTAATTACAACGTATCTAGAAATAGGATATCGGTCACGCGTTAATTCACTCGAGTCAACATTAGTCTTTAATACACTTGTCATTAACTCGTACTAGACTATGATAGATTACCTACTTTTGCTCTGTATATTATACCATTTGGGCCTAGATAATTGAAAGAAACTCTTAAACTCAGGCTTAATTTCTACACAGACTTCCTAAGATGAAAATGATATCGGAAAAGTTTGGAAGATAAATGGATACCACTTTACGCTAGAAACACTGATGTTAGTATCGAGGTCAGAAATAAATCAATTAACAGAAGAGAAAAAGCTATTAATGCTACTTATAATCACTACTTACTGGAAAGATAAGACGAAGGTGAGAAATTATTTCTGAATTCTTTTTAAAGAAATAAGGCCATTTGATTTTTGTTATTATAGGAACTTTTTCTAAATAGAAAAATTTTGCCAGTTACAATACTTCTTACAATAAATTATTTTATTATTTTGAATGCACATGTAGTTTCAAAAGTTTTAATTAAATATCCAGGTAATTACTCTATTAAGATGTTTTCAAGTTAGAGTGCTCGTGCTTTTTCAAGTTAATGTTCACTTAAAAATCTCCACTTGCTCTCCAAGTTAGTTCAATATCTTTTACTCCAAGAATAAATAATAAAATATTTTATATAAAAAAAAATACTGTACAGCAATTTTCATTATTATTCTATTGGGAAATGCTGGAAACTTATTTTTTTGATTAACAAAGACGTTTTTTATGCTTAATGCAGCAATTTTGGACAAATAGAAGATGTACATGTGTAAGAAAATATCGAATGGTTACAAAAGCTTTATTAACACCACAATTTACAAATATTATCTAAAGAAAATAATTTTTAATAAGCCCCTTAAAAATAATAGAGTAATTATTATTGCCATCTGTTTAAAATAAGCACCAAATTTCGAGTATGAGGTCATTTATACCCCGTGTAGGTGTAGCATTAATAACATGTTAAGAGGTAATTTACGCGAACTGTCCATTTTTGTAACAGATAACGTGGCATCACGGCACGAGCGAAGTTAATGGCTGGCTCGAGTCAACCGTGTTTGTTTTGTTTTTTAAAACTTGTAATTATTTAAATTTCGAACAGCAGATGCGTTCGGGGGCAATAATCGATTATGAACGCGTGTGACTTTATGAATGCACGTGTTAAATATTTTTTTGGCAGCAAACAGAACTTTATGACCAAATTATAGAGAATATTTTCTTTATTTTTTTTTTTACAATAGGTTATTTTGATATTAATTATCAAGTTAAAATAACAAATTAAACTGTATTTTGTGTGAAAAAGCATATTACTTACATACTTTTACAAGACGTTATGCCAGTATTGTGCTCGAAGTATGTCTATTAACTTTGTTGCAGGGGCTGCGACGAAACAGTTAATGGTCTGTATAATTAATATTACGAATTAGCAACTATTAAATAAGTTAATGACTCGTGCATAACATGACACCGAGTAAGTCATATAATACAGAGTTACAGTTAATAATAAATAAAAAGGCACGTTTGTTGTTAACCCCTTTTTTATTCTTATATGATGATTTTCTACGCGATATCTTCTCCAATTCCTAACAGAATTTATCGATTCTTTTAGCAGACTATTAGGAAAGGATATGACGATGAATTAGTATACACAGATATTACATACGAGTAATCATGAAGGGCAGTGCATGAATGGCGTAAGAAAGAATTTTTTGTGTTTGTATACTTAAAATAACAAACATGATTTTTCAAGTCTTTTCGATATAAAGATGGCAACCGTCATCTATAGACATGAACATCACTATAGATATTATAGACAGAGTTGCCAAATGCTATTTTTTATTTTCAACCAAATGTCAAATATGTTTTCTCCAAATTGATATGATTTCTTTTACCCAATTAAATATTTGTATAACAATTTTTAGCAACTTTAAAAATTATAGTAAGCATTTTAAGACGATTCAACTCATTTTACGGCATGAAAAATAACTGTTACTTTGTTCAAATACAAAATAAGTTTACAACATACATACAAATTGAATGAATAAAATGACTATTACAAACTTTGCATTGATAAAAAGATAGAAAATAAAAAGCTACATTTTTTTACTTTTACGATCCTTATCACATCTTTTGCTTTGCTACCTTCATTCATATATTTTATATACCGCTTTACGGTTTATAACTATTAAAACTGCCAAAAAAGTTACCCAAATTTCACTTTTTTCTAAAAATTTCTCCATTTTCTACAAAGTTTCGTGAACAGAAAAAAATATACTCATAATTGCGACAATTCCTAATAATTAGGGTGTTATGTTTCGTACATATAAGTCTTCAAACCGAAATATAGTCTTGCAAAGACAGTTGCAAACTGCTTGATAGCAAAAATATGAATGGGATAATAGTACCCATGCAGATGACATGTAAAGAAAGCAATATAACCTGTTTGCAAATTTTTTTTGTACAGCTTAGAATCGCAAACAAGCTGACGGCCCACCTGATGGAAAGTGGTGACAGTATACTCTATTATGTAACATGAGCAGTACCATGGACATAATAGAGTATACTGTTTCGCCCATGATACCCCCCATGCGTTGCCATTCCTGAGTAATCAGGTGTTATTCCTCTGTACCCAGTAAATTCAGGCCATATCTCACCCTTCAAACCGAAACACAGCCATGAAAACACAACTGCTTCACGGTTGAAACACGAATGGGACAGAGGTGCCCAAGACTTTTGTACAAAGTCTCCCTCTGGTAAATTTATTAACGATATAAAAAATATATATTGCTTTTTGCTATTTTTAGAATTCAATAATCGCGGTCTAGTATTTCAGGTAATTTTTGAAGACCATCCCACCAGACTTGTACTTATGAACGTTATCACTCTGTTTAATAGATTAATATAACGAGCGGATATCGTGTCCGCCACGCGTTTTACAATCGCAATACTTTGTCTATGGATAAGGCGAAGTCACATGCAGACAAGTATATCTTTAATAAAATGCCAATGAATTGTGTTCCTCTCTGAACTAAAACTTATTTTAATTGCAGCAATACCCGTTATTTTTATTTAAAAACTAAATTACTGAACCGATTTTGATAAAACTTCTATAGGACCAATCTGTAAGTATATCAGATAAAAAAATAATTTTCCAAATGTAAATCCACTTGGAAAAATATTTTTTTATTTTCTATTTTATCTGATATACTTACAAATTGGCCACATAGAAATTTTAAGAACTCGTGTAGTTATGAGGTAACAACATAAAAAAACAATCGAATTGATAACCTCATTTTTTATGTTAATAAGATATGAAAATATTTCTTCATGATCGGCAACACGCACACTATATTACTAATTATTATTAGTAAATTATTTGTTATTTCTCCTAATATGCTTGCTGTAATAACTTGCCATATGGAATGTACACTTAGAATTTTTAATCGATTTAAAAAAATGGAGAACGTTCTCAATTCGGTTGTATTTTTTTTATTACCACACAATTCTGTCGTTTATACTCTGTCATTCATATACCTATTAATAGGTTAACTATTGTTTCCAAATATAAATATGTTTCAAATATAAAGTAGGTACTGAACATTTAAAGCTTGCCATTTGTACAGTTTTATTGTGCAATAAAGAATAAATCTAATATATAAAATTCTCGTGTCACGGTGTTTGTTACCAAACTCCTCCGAAACGGCTTTACCGATTTTCATGAAATTTTGTGTGCATATTGGGTAGGTCTGAGAATCGGCCAACATCTATTTTTCATACCCGTCAATGATAAGGGTGACTCACCCCAAAATTTTATTTTTTATTTTTTTGACAATTTTTTTTATTTGTATTTTATTATTTTATTATCTTATTATTATTATTTTATTATAATGTAGTTGAAAAATACATACAACTTTAAATTTTCATCGTTTTACGATCAACCCCTGTATTTTAATCGCGATTTTTATATTTCGCAATAAGTGGTAAAACAACGTTTACGGGGTCAGCTAGTAAATAAATAAAGATGGACTTACATTCGAGGTCTTTTCAGTAATTTCGACTTTATTACCTAAAATTAAATTGCGGCTGAGGTCAATCTAATGATTAGTTCGTGTAGGCTTAAAAATTGAAACTGAGAATATCTTATATTTTACAATATTCTTACCGTGTAATCGCCAACCCGCCTGCCAAGCGTGACAACTACTAGCAAAACCCCCCAAGGGAGAGGCCTATGTTCAGCAGTGAACAGTTAACGGTTGTTAACCGTTCGTAAAATAAGATGTTACAAATTGATATTAATCGTGCGTAATTAGCAGGATTCGGTTCTGGTTTTAGGCTTCCCAGAACTTCTGGCTCGTTCGAATTTACCCCTAGATCCGGGTTACTAATCCACCGCCTTGAACCGACCAGCAGTGCAATGCCCTCCTCTCAATCAGCCTCTTGGTTATATGTTATATAATTAAAAGCGATACGAAACGATATATATTAATTTATACGATATTCACGGCAATATATGCACGCGCGCGATAATATTCGAAAACGAGAACGACGACAACTCGCGTTCTACTGACACATTCGATAACAATAGACAAGACTTTTTTTTCTTTTTTACGATATTGTTGCCAGGCGAAATTTAAAATTAAATTTAATATGATGATGATGAAAATTAAATATTAAAACGTTATTAGAAACATTCCTTTGCCTATAGGTAAAAACAAAAGTAAAAAATGCCACGAACTTTAAAAAATAATCTTCCCATTAACGTTTACCAAGTAGGTAATTCTCACCCACTTCTAATAACTGCGAGTGGTTTTAGATACGTTATATCATCCATTACCGCCATATTCCTCTGATGTTATAGCCTATTGCTTTTTAATGATGGCTTTTTAATCTATGGTTTATGTAGTTAACGTTTTTTTATTGAATATAGATGTTTTTATGGGTAACTTTGTCTCTACTTGAACAGGAGGTTTTCAATTCATCAGTATTTTTCAAACAATTTCAGAAAGAAGAAGGTTCCCAATTCGAATATTTTTTATGTTTGTTACCTCATAATTCAGACAGTTATAAATCTATTTGGATTTTTTTTATTTTAAAGGATTTACATACAGATTGGTGTCATATAAATTTTATGAAAACCGGTTAAATAGTTTATTAGGTTAATTGGTTTATCTGTGATTAAATTTTTAAAGGAACTGGTTTTGACACTATCAAAGTCAGTTTCTATTGTGAAACACAATCTTAATTATCTGTAGCTGTGCTACCCAATTTTACCCAAACATTTCTAATAATGGATAAAATCGATCCTTAATTCTTTTTAAAATTAATCCTGTGTTAATTTTATATTAATTTTGTTATGATTAAAGCAATCGTACTTTTTTATATAAAATACGTCCTTATACATTTATCTATGTATTTTGAACATGATATTATTATATTCATTTATATATTCGTGTTCGTAATTACTATAATTTTTGGCCCTCAAAACAAATAAAATAATAATTGTAATTCTAACCATAATGATACAACATGTAAACCCTGGCGGCTTAGCTAGTTAACAATACAAACATACGAACTCCAAACGACCGTTATTACGATGCCATATCTCGGTTAGATCTAATTCGGCGATCCACCGATATAGAACCGGCGACCTCGGGGCGAGCTTTTTAAATTTTAATTTGGCCGAATTTTAATTAATACCCCGATAAAACTACACGGGTCAAATTAAAAATGTTATTATGATAATTTATGGCTTATCCGAACTGACGGGGTGTGCGCCGTGGTGCGGTTTTGCGACGTTCTTTTTTGAAATTGAAATATAAAAATTAGGCTGTTTTATATTTTCTGTTGAAAAATACCTACCTAATAATTTGATAGAGATTATTTGCTCTATGCTAGGTTTTTTTCTACGTAATTTAAAATAGCAAACAAGCTGACAACTCCTTTAAAAGTAACTTTCGCTTATGGTTATGAACAATAGCATGGACATTACTGGAATACCTACTAACATTATGATGTTTTGCCATTTCGAGGACTACAATGTTATATAATATCCTTGCAATTTCACTTTTATTACTAATAATGACACAATTACTTACTCAGTAAGTCATAAAAATATAAGTTAGTGCGCACATATTGCCTCTGATATTGTAGGCGTTCATAGGTTACGGTAAACGCTTACCATCAGGAGGGCAGTATGCTTGTTTGCCACCTCAATGCTATTAAAAAAATGTTATGATAATAACGTAGTTTAAGAAAAAAATAATAACTTATTTAGGTATTTGTTTTTAGCTAACAAAAGTGGTCAATAGTTATTGTCTAACGGTAATGAAAATTTTAACATGTATTAAACTTTTTATAGTTCTCTCTGATATATACTATTTTATTATCTAAGTTTCTTGATAATTAAATAATAATAATACCACTGGTCCCGTGTGGTCCCGACATAGAATAGGCCACCCCTTTCTTTCCTGTGGATGTTGTAAGAGGCGATTAAAAGAAGGCGACTGATGGGCAGCAGCGTCCCCCTTAAAACATCTCAACACAACACAGAACTCAGAACAACTCAACAAAGAAGCCAATACCATATATACCGTGTAGTCCCAGCATAGAATAGGCTGTGGGCCATCTTCTTTCTCAAGTGTGTCGTAAGAGGCGACTAAGGGAAATTAATGGTCGAAAAAGGAGCAGCTGCGTTATTCTTGAAACATCAATATGGTCTAACTACGGTTGCCAATTCGCCTGCCAAGCATGGCAACTACTTCCTCCAAGGGAGAGGTTTATGTTCAGCGGTATACAGTTAAATGCTGATATAAATACCATTACATTATTATGTCCAGTGTATATTAAAGCAGCGCCATATAGTTCCAAACTAAAAAGAGCTGTATTGCTATTCAGTATTTATTATATATAATTTCCACTGGCTATTAAACTAATTAGACGATATGAGAAATGACCGGTTTCGGGTCCCATTTATGTGTTTTATTTTTTATTTTTAAATGCAGATTTAAGCTGGCTACAAACATGGAGACTTCCTGATTTGCACTGCATTTTTTGTATGATAAACACAAAAAATGCAGTAGAGTTTAGGTGATATCTTTGGTAATTCTTAACAGCTTTTTGCCGTGCTGGTTTTATACAAAAAGCAAGTAATCACTACATTATAGCTTTATATAAATTTTGTTATTATTAAAGACTTTTTTATTGAACAAACCTGTTTACGACCTTACGAGTAGATACATTCTTTATCTACTCGTATATACCATTACATTCACTGCCATAGAAAGAGAATACCAGGTAATATTCTTAATCTATGTTCTCGACAATATTATTTAAATGATATTTTTTTTAATACCTGCGCTAGGTTCATGCGCTGTCCCGTTAAATATTCACCACTTTCCCGCCTCATTACCACCAAACAATTAATATTCGTAACACAATTTAATTTGTGTACATCAGTTGTTTTGGTGTAATTTGCATCTTATTATACATATGGACGGACAAACGGACAGATATACGTGTAATTAGACAATAAATTAACTTACTTATAAACGATGTGAGAGATAGTGACTCTAACAATTTTATGTACGACAAAAAATGGTGCAGCCTCTTGTGTATTTTTTTTTTATAGTACTAAATGTACTTAGTATAGGTAAAGCAAAAAGTTACTTATTTGTTTTACTTCTATACTTCAAGAAAGTCGTATACAAAACTTAAAACCTGATGACATTGCTTACTACTTAGTTTTACAACCACTCACTATTTATTTAATAAAGAAACACCCGTATTATATTTTGCTTTAAGTGATGATGGAATAAGAACACGACGTGTCACTAATTTCTTTTCTTGGGATGTCGTAAAAGGCAATTAAGAGAATAAAGTTCAATAGAACTGGATGTAAATTTAGAAATAATACCTTATATAAAACCGTCTGGCGAATATGATAAGCTAAAACACTTCCCTTATGAGAAAAGACTCGAGTCCAACAGTAAGTTTTTAATGCGTAGAAAATAAAATGCGTAACAAACGATGCACTATTTGTTAGCGTGTCTCCAATAAAGTTGGAGGGCCGTAACGGCTAATGTTTATTTTATGTAAAGCGTGAGCGCACGCCGAATTACTCAAATCCAATTATACTACGCTGATAAAACAATATGGTGGTGAATCCTCCTTCCCCTTCAGCCCCTCATTTGTCGTGAGGAGATAGGGCGAGAAAATGTTTAGCTCTTTTGACTTTTGAAACCATTTTATTAAGTTAGCTATGAGGTGTAGTAAGTATTTTGAGAGCCTCGATGCAGCCTGGTTACTTTTATGTGACTTCCATGAGAAGGAACCTTCTTCTCAATTTTTATGATTAATTTTTTTTCATTCCAAATTATAATACCCGTAAATATAAATAAACTCCCTGTTCAAAAACGGCGCATTTCTAATCTTTCTATAATATAATTTTATCTTTTAAAAGAGATAATACTTTAAGAATTTTAATAATGCAATTTAGTAACGATAATTTAACCTTTTACTCTTAATAATATGGTTTAATATATCTAAAACTGATATGTCTACATTCTTTTTTTTTTGTAACAAGAGACGTCAAACAGGCGACAATTCGAATACTATTATGGAATAGCATTTAGAAAAATTCGATTCCAATTTCAAAATGTTACGTTCTATGTATAGGTGAAAGAAATTCCAGATCTTATTTTTTTTCATTTAATATTAATTATTGAGCATGCGTACGTTTGTTCTAAAGTTACAGTACATTACATACCTACTGAATAGTAATAAAAGCAATAATAATAATATAAGCTTTATTAGTCTCCGTTAATTGATAATTCAATTCATGTACTTTAATCATTTTTATTTATACTCGTAATTCAGAAGATAGACGGACAAGTAGAAACTGATTTTTTCATGATAGCTGAAATACTGTAAAAATATAATTTTACAGTAACTGCGTTTCAATATCTTAATTTTTAATATATTAAAAAACATTTAGTTAAAGATTGACTATTGACATTAAAAAAATATACAGATTCATAATTACTATATTGGGTCGGTAACAATTGAAAAAGATAGTACTAACGTTGTGTAACTACTTGCTGCTTACGTTTTTTTTTTATAAATAAATCCTAATCGGTTCTACTACTTTTAGTTTTAAAAACATCATACAAATATAGACGAATCCCTGAGCAACGATCATGAACAAGGAAGCTTGAAATTATATCAATGCGGTTGTACATATTTTAAGTCACACTTTCTATCTTCTATACTTAAGAGGGAGTGTCCAATGACACCTCGCTGATGTTTTGAAATAAGAACGCCGCATTCGCAACTTGAACCTACGAATTACAATTTAAAAAAGCAGGGCAGGAGAGGTGTTTTTTTCTTTTTTGCTTTTGACTAATACAATACAGTAAAGTGCTGATGATATTTTGGATTTTACTCGAATATGATCTTTACTGCTTTGTAACAAAGACTTATACGAAACAGAATGTACATAAGATATTTGTGTCGACTTATAACAAAGCCGTTTATTTTTCTCTTTGTCCAGTATTAATGCGTCGATTTGGGCGTTAAGTTCCTTTTTTGATAAATGAATAGGTAAATAGTACTGGGTCATGTTGCAAAGCTTTGAAATGATAGTTATTGTAAGTCATTAGAACATATTGAAAATGAACTTTAAAGGTTGTGTATTAAAGAAGGTTTTGAGTGAATTTTGAATAATACAATAGCGATGCGATCTATTCAAAATAAATCGCTTCATTCAATTTATTCTGTTACAACAAAAATAGAGCTAAACGATGTAAATTTAATTAACATTATATTATTTTAAATATGAAAGGAAACATATTATTATAATGATTACCTACGACTAATCTAATAATAGCAGTAAAATATATATACGATTGTTTGTACATTACTAGAAAACTTACGTTACTTAAGAACAATGACATCTATATAAAAAATAATAATTGATAGCACTTTTTCATATTATCATGAAATAAATTCTAAAAAGGAACCTTCATTTTTAGAAACATAAACAATAGTAGGCACAGTTGTCATAGATAATAATAGACGATTCTTACTTCCGCTCTATAATCTATTGTCGCGCATTAATTTGTAGGACTAATGCAAAGGGCAATTAAACACATTAGGGGGATATTGTCACCTTTGAAATGTCATTGTGATACCATATGTTGTAGCTCGTAGCTTAGTACCTAAATGGTGTTCGACCGTGAGGTAGTAGATTCAATTCCGATATTGTCATAATAATTAAATTGGATTAGTATTGGATGTTTATCTATTTTACACTTTTAGTAAATAAATTACCAAATAAAAAAAAAGTAATACAATAAAATTAAAGGAATTAACCAACTACTTCTTTTTAGAGTAACTTAAAAAATATATATATATATTTTTTTTTATACAACTTAGAATGGCAAACAAGCTGACGGCCCACCTGATGGAAAGTGGTAACCGTCGCCTATAGACATGAGCAGTACCATGGACATAACAGAGTATACTGTTTCGCCCATGATACCCCCCATGCGTTGCCATTCCTGAGGACTCAGGTGTTATTCCTCTGTACCCAGTAAATTCACGCACGTAAAAATAATAACTGAGTAAGTATTACTTATATTGACTAAATCTAATATTCACCTTCAGTATACAATACACTTGATATATTTATACAGTGGCTTTGTGGTCCCGGTATAGAATAGGCCATCCCTTTCTTTCCCGTGGGTACCATAAGAGACGACTAAAAGAATTTAATGGTCGAGAGATGGGCAGCAACGTCCCTCCTAGAACATAACCAAAGTCTAAATACGGTTGCCAACCCGCCTGCCAAGCATGCAAGTTTACCCTATGCATAAATAAAGGATAATAAAGATGAGACATATAAATAATAAATAATATAATGTTATCATAAATGATATAGCATTTTAAACTAAGTTCAAATATTACTGTGTCGCACTAACTAGTAACTTGTATAGTCAGACATCAGTTAAAACAAAATTGAAAGTAACAAGCGGACGGTCACAACACCTTGATGTTTAATTGTAATTTTATTTAAATTCAACAAGGGATGGACCGATAAGGAGTGAACTTAGAATATTAACACGCGCGCAGGGTGGCACGGTTGCAAGTCATCTTGTTATCAATTATCATAACAATTGTTATATTTTATGTTATATTTATTTTTAGGTGTACCATGTACGTTTTATTGATTACTAGCTGTATGCGCGCGGATTCGTTCGCGTGCATCAGTACATAAAGTATTCTCTATGTTAAGTTAGGATATACCTTGTACAAAATTTCATTCAAATCCGTTTAGTAGTTTTTTCAATAAACACCCAGCCATTCATCGTTATAAATTTTTATATTTATAATATTAAAAGAATTGTTCTGAGAAATGGAATTAGCGAAAAGAGAAAAAGAAATGTCGATTATAAAAATAATTATTAAAACCCTCCTATGTCGGTTTTGGTTCAATATAAATTTTGTTACTAGAAACATCTTAAATTATTTATCGCTTCTCGATTGGCATATTGTAGACGGTCACAGTGAAAAATAATATTCTTTAGAACAACAATATATATAATACGTGTAGATACAAGACGAGACAACCATTTGAATAGAAACAAAAACCGTGTAGAAAAATAATATCAACATATATATGTGGCCAGACTTAAATTTACATTATGGCCACAAAGAAGTTTCAATATATACTCGTATGTTGTTTGAAAATGTGCAAATAATCACTGTCGTGTGGTCTCGGTATAGAATGAATCATTCTTTCCTTTCCCGTGGATGTTATAAGAGGCGACTGAGGAAACTTAATGGTTGAAGGGATAAACAGCAGCGGCATTCTTAGAACAGCACCAGTCATACTGCGGTTATCAATCTGCCTGCCAACTACGTGGCAACTACTGGCAAAACCTCCGAAGAGGGAGACATATGTTCAGCAGAAGATATAGATATAGTTAATGGTTGATATTATAATGATGGAATAATGACTATAGTACCATGATACTGCATGTAGTCAGTTTCAATAGAATATAATTAAAAGGTAATCAAGTTTTGACTCTGAATGAAATTTGCAATAAATCGACAACAACCTATTTTTTAATGCATGATAGTAGAGTAGTTATCCCGTCTGCGCCAACGGTAAACGCTGGAGGGGCACCAGTGAGGGATGATAGGTGAGAATGAAAAGACAGGTCAGTTAGCCCATCGTGATAAATATACCTAGAGTTCAGGACGATGATTTCCAGGGGGATCCAGTGAAGGTCGACCTGACAAGGTATACTGCTTACAATAGGACTGGACTCCGCATTACTAACAATACACTTTCTCAATAATGTAGGTAATTAGTATCTGGACTGAGGAATACCTAGACATGTCTTTAGTACACAACGAAACATAATACTATAGATCATTATAAAGCCGGTGGCGTATCGTATCCGTCACGTCGACACGACATAACGCCGCGTCCACACGTCGTCCGAAGGCCGGCCATAAATAAAATAAAGCCGCCCGCGCACGCCCCGGCTAATGACTGTATAACTGATATTTACGCGCCTAGCGCAACGATTGAACACTCCCGTTACTGTCGGGGATTTAGATGTCAATGAAACAAACATAATGGTTACCGTTTATTTTATTTTTTTCTTCAGTTTCTCGCCAATAAGGAAGGTAATAGGACTCAGCTTATAAGCCATTGTCTTCGGTTGTCATTAATTTCTCATATTATAATTTCTTTGCTTCTTTTTTATATCAGATTTCTTTGATCATCATCATCAACATATCAACTTTTAATTGTCCACTGGTGAACATAAACCTAGGGAGGTTTTGTCAGTACTTGTCATGCTTGGCATGTTTTTGGATTTGTAACCGCAGTTAGACTTTGGAGATGTTTTAAGAGGGACGCGGCTGCCCATTCCTCGCCTTTCTTTAGTCGCCTCTTATGACATCCACGAGACAGGAAGAGGTAGCCTATTCTACGCCGGGACCACAAAAGACCATTCTTTTAATCTTGTAATTATATATTCATATATAGGTATTCTGTTTTTTTTTTTAATAAACTGGATGGGGAGCTGGATTTATGTGTAACTACTTACTTACTACCTTTGTCTTTAGTGAATAGTCAGCAAAATAAGAAATAAAACCAACTAATCTGTAAGGAAAATATAATGTGACTTACTTGAAGATATTACAATAATATGTTTACAGTAAAAAAGGCTATGTAAAATATATCTCATATCCACAAGTGCATTATATTCAAAATACCTATATGATTTTATATGAAGTTTTGGCCACAATAAGAAAAATAAAAGTGTTCTTAGTATATAAGCATTATTCATAAGACCTCGACAAAAATATAAAAAATAAATTTAAAAAAGTCGAGTAATAAGTTGATTAAAAAATTTAAAAACATTTTTTTTTTGAGTAAAAAACGAATTTGATAAATTTCATTGAATATAACATATTTCATTTTGAATATTGTATAAATTATTGTTTCACTTTTTTTTAATGTGTATTTATTTTAGTGAATATATTCGTATCATAAGTAGGTATAATTGTACTTAATGAATGTAATTTATAACCTTTTCTATAAATTTGAATAAATGCAAAGTGATAAACAAGAGTGCACCCATTCACTGAAGCCGTATAGCTACTGTAGAAAGTAATATTCGAATAAAAAATCTCTCCCGTGCCGTAGTTATCATCGCAAAACGAATTAAAAAGAGCTGCATCCTAAAAGTATGGTTTCGGTAAAGGATTGAATAAAATGATAAAAATGAAATATGATGGCTTTGATGCAAGAATACGTATGTAGCGGCTTATAGTGACGTCGCTGTACTATTGTCGATAGTAAATTTTCTCTTTTTAATTTTTTATCGAGTATAGGTCATTAATATGATTATATAAATACAAGTATTAACTCTTCGTATTCTTTTAGTATTTGATTAGATAAATAAAAAAAAATGTAGTTATACTGTATCTTTATTATATCTATATCTTTATTATTTAATACTATTTAATATATTATATATGTGTGTGTGTGTAAATTAACTAACATTAGTTTTAAGAACATTGTTACTTAAAATATTAATGGACAAAAAAAAATTCCGAAAGAAAAATTATTACTATTATGTTAATAGTCAAGAGTGTGTTAGATTCTTTAAAATACAAATAAAAATTAATTTACCCCATTTATCGTAGGGTACTATAAATGGGAATACATTTGTGGGATTATATATTTAATAAGAATTCTAAAAATACATATTATATACATATATGTACTTTTTAATTATATTGAACATTGTATTTGTTATAAGAAATATTTATTGCATTGTTACTATTTTAATTTAAAGATAAATATTATTTTATTAAGCAGATTATTTTTTACCACAAATTATTAATTTAATGTTTTTATATTTTTCTGTTTGGTTAAAATTAATTGTAATAGATTTATGTTTGAGATTATAATATAGAAAAATTATAGAAGTTTTTAAATTTTAAATGTACCTTTATCACATCACTACGCGCTACTTCTGAATGAATAAGGTATTTATCACATCAACAGGGTTACGCGAATCAGATATGTATTTTAACAGCTCAAATCAGTATAAACAAATTGCTCAGACAATCCTGAGCGCATGTCGTAATTGGTATAAAAAGTATGTCAAAATTCATGACAATTGGTGTCGAGATGTAACAACCTAAAATTAATATATTTGAATCCATATCAGTACATGTATGCATTCAAATATATAAATTTTTCGAGAATAATATTCACTACAATAAGAATAATAGATACTAAAGATGGGCTAAAAGGAAACACCCAAAGCCATAAAATTATTTAAAAAAAAGCATTATAAATTAAGAAGATATAAAAAGATGAGACATTAGAAATACAAAAATAATTTTTCATTGTAATGAATATGGTATATACATATATTGTGTATAAATATTCAATTAATCAGTTTCAGTCCTTGTGGAATAGTCTGAAATACAGAGTATCAATATCTTATATGACATTATTTAAACTAGTAAAATATTTAACTACAACCTAACATAGTTTTATGTCCTTATTAGCTTATTGAGCTATAGTTGGTTTACAATAAAATGTACCGATTATATTTAAGTACATTTTAATTTCAAGCTTTGTTCGATTCTAATTTGGAAAATATATTGTATATTATTATTTTTATATGCAAATATGTACAATATATATATATACTTATACACATTTATACACTTCCTTCACTCTCACCTATCTATATTAACCCTATGTATATATTCATACAGATAATTAGCCATTCAGTTATGTCAATATTATTTCGAGAACCATAAATTAAACTATTATATAAAATAAACATAATCTCTATTTGACTCGGAATATTTATGATCAATTTTGTGACATTCGCGTTCACCAATCGGTGTGAATAAGACCATATAGACCGCAGTCCGGTGCCGAGCGTCAAAAGAATTAAAAAGTAAAACTCACAAATGGGCGCCAAAAAAATCGCCTTCAACGAAAAAGCTGAGCTCACGTTATTACGGTGATGTTGTTACGTTATATCCTATGTACTCGTAGTTGCTGTAGTACACTTGTTATGGCTATATATAAGATTTCAAAATTACTTGCTAGCTTTCCTATAGTTTTTAAATATTGAGAAATTGAGCCTATACACTTTCTTATATAGAGCGCCATGATATTCGAACTGATTCTTGAAAATTCAAAATTCATTATGAGTTATTATCCAAGATAATTCTTTATACCAATGTGAAAATGCTCTCATATTTGCTACGTAAGATGACGCGTGCAGACACTAAGATCAAATATATAATATGTATTACATTTAAGGTATAGCATTGCAACGTATGAGGGATACTATGGGCAGTACAGTATACATTATATCCTTGGAACTATTCATGTAGATATAATTTTTTTATTTTATTTTAATATTACATCTGGAATCAACAGCTTATATCTAGAATAAATAAAAATATCATATTTACACTATACTAGTAGCCAATTATAGATTCCTAATTTATATACCAGACAATATTATGTTTATTTTTAGAGGGTAGATTAAATTAAATAGAAAAAAAATCAATGAAGATATTTATTTGAAATGTCGCATCACTGGAAGTTCAGCAATAATTAGTGTATATATATATATATATATATATATATATATATATATATATATCTCTAAAATATAGTGCATAGTCTATATATTGAATGTATCGATCACTATGATGCTAATACAGCAAAAATATCTATTAAAAAAAACTAACAGACGCCACCGAAAAAAGAATCTCGATGAACAATGGTTTCGCTACTGGCTTTGGCCCCCGACAAAGGAATTACCGATCGGACCATAGATAAATAATATTTTTCATACTCACCGCCTTTTGATGTTGGTCTAAGTTGTAGAAGACAGCGTAAAAAAAATAAAAGTATAATATTATTTCACACAGTCATACAATTTCATAGTACATATAATAGATTTGTACTCTGATTTCATTAGCATCTAGTTAACGTGAAAATGACTACGTGCTTTTATAACTCATGAGATATAAAGGTACAATTCATGCAAACATGAATATTATCATATTAGCTATCCACTGCTGATCATAAGCCTCTCTCATAAAGAGGTGTTTGTCAGTAGTTGCCACGTTTGGTAGGCTGATTGGTAATTACAATTAGGCTTTTGTTATTTTAGCTAGTTGATGTTTTAAGAGGGTCGCTGCTGCCCATCCTTCGATAATTAAGTTTACTTAGTCGCTTCTTACGACATCCATAGAAAAGGAAGGAATATACCTGGTATAAATATAGTTACAAAGCTAATTATAAAATCAGAGACCTGATTCATTATATCGAAATATTGATGTGCTTACATGTAAATGTTTCGTTAAAAAATATAGTTATTATTTTCACGCTCCTCTCGTCACTTATTACTTATAACCCAAACATAACTAAGGGTGCGTTAAGGGTACTTCATACGAGTTATTAGCCGTTTTGTGGAGTGCTCTTACATTTCACGCACCGCTGGCACCGAGCACCGCGAGCCGGTAGTGTGGGTGTGCCTTTTGTTATTGTTTTGCTTAAGCAATACATTGTAAATGTTAATGTAAGCGGTATTTATCGTCGTAATCAATTAATACTACTCCCTGTATGGTGATTACTTTAATAAAATAATTAATATAATAATTTAATAGTGTTGCCAGGATTAGAGTTGGTGTCTTTATGTGGAAAAAAACTTAAATTATTTCTATGTAGGTATATATAGACGCCTACCACTTACTAAAAAAGACAATCAAGCTGAAAACTACATATATGGATTTAAATAAATACAAATATATGCCAATAATGCACTTAGCCGAAAATGGTAAAGAAAAACACTTATAAAAATTTGTTATCTATCTGTTGTCCCGACATAGAATAGGCCACCCCTTCTTAATGGTCGAGAGATGTGCAGTAGTGTCTCTCTCAAAACATTACTAAAAGCCTAACTGGGCTTGCCAACCCGCCTGCCAAGCGTGACAACTACTAGCAAACCATTTCTTATGGGAAAGACTATTATTCAGTAGTGGACAGTTAAGGGTTGATATGATATGATGATCCATATAGACATACACGTCATGTCCAATTACATCGATTATGTCTCTGTTTCACATATTACTAACTTTAACCCGTGACTTGGTCCGCGTGACCGGAATATATTCACTGAACTTGATAAAATATAGTCTATATCTTTCTTTGTCCTGTATGGTACGTGCATATTACATTTTAAAGTGATTGGCTGAGTTGTTAAGGCGCTAAAAGGTAACAAACAAACAAATCCACTTTTTCATTTATAAATTAGTAATAATGCGACTAACAAATAAAGGCGGCTAATATATTCTAAATATTTATATTTTAGATTCTTCTGAATATTACTATTGTTATTTATAAGAAATATTTTAAATTGTTATTTTCGTCTCCTCAATACTTAAATATAACACTATAACAGAACTGACGCAGATAATAAATTATACAAACAATCATTAACTACTAGTACGTGTAACAAGTGAAATCCGATGTGTTCAGGGTTGTAATATACACTACAATAATTAATGATGGAAGCTTAGATTATAGGTACCTAAAGCCCGTATGCTCACAGCCTTTGTTGAGCCATTCTATACAATAGCGCAGTGTAATAAATATATAAAGAATAATAATAGTGAATTTACAGTGTATAGAGGAACAACACCTGAATCCTCAAGAATGGCAACGCATGGTGGGTATCACGGGCGAAACAGTATACTCTGTTATGTCCATGGTACTGCTCATGTTTATAGGCGACGGTTACCACTTTCCATCAGGTGGGTCGTCAGCTTGTTTGCCATTCTAAGTTGTATAAAAAAATGAAGAATAAAATTCGATTTATCAACAAAATATTTTTAAACAACTTAATAAGGAGCAGCTTTTTAATAGACGAATTATTATTTTTTTCTAAGTTTTTTTACATGTTGCTCGAGACCTTCAATTCTACAATTTCAGAGATGATGCCTACCATTTTTAATTAAATACGTAGTCAATATTGATACAGTTATCTGTTACTGTTCATCTGTCGAAACAATTATTACACTACAATAAATTACAATGTAATTGTCAACTGATAATTGCAAATTACCGCCATCTGCCATTTGACAGCTCCCAAAGGGTTTTGGCGCGCATTTTCCATCTGTCAAGCGGCCATTTTGCGGAGCGATAGACGAAATTTGCGATTTCATGCGCCATTGATTGTTGTTTTGTGAAATTAGCCGTGTTTAATCCATTTATTTTACTCAGACGTAAGTTATTGGATAAGTTACTTTTTGTACACTTAACTGTGTTCTACAGTTTTTATGTGAATGTAATAATATTAGCAGTAAAATACATTGTTCGACAAAATTAAGGAAAAGTATGAATGTGTAAAATTTACTGTACGAGGTATAAACATAATTAATAACTTAAGATTTGGTCCATAAAAAAAGTACCTTTGATAAAAGTCATAAAATCAGTTATTTTGATTTATTAATTATATTACTAAACCAATATTAATAAAATTTCTATGGAATCAATCTGAAAGTATGTCCCTTTAGATTAATAAATATAGAGGTAATAAATGAAATAAATACAAACGAATTGAGAACCTATTTTTTTTTTTAAATTTGCTAAAAAATGCACTATTTCTACTGTGACTTCATAACTGTTGTATTTATAGCAGTTATGTAAGAAGAACCATCGCAAATTATTCACTCAAAGATTTTCATAATATTGAGTTTCTGTTTGCTTACTTATTAATTATTTAGACTGAACCTAATATCAATTTTCGTTAACTGTATGTGGTAGATTTTAATTGGTGTACTATTTTTATAAATATTTAATTAATAAGTTATTAGGAACGTAAGCTCCCTTAAAAAAAATTACAACGTGTAACCGGATCACTCTAGAACTAAAATCAAATGAGATATTCACCTGAGTAGTACAATTCATCGGTGAACAATAACCAAATTAATTCATTAATTTGGTTCAGATAGTAATCCGAGCCAAATGAAAAGCCTTAGTTCAGATACCTTAGAATCTATCATGTGGTTTTTCTATATTAGAAACGTTCATTACCTATATAGTCATAAAATAGTAAATTTTCATCATAATAGACCAACGATATCTTTTAGCGGTTCTCGTTGCCTTGCCTTTCTTTGCCTTCAATTTTAACTATTTTTTAGAGATGCAAATTTCAGAAATGCGAATACAAGCCGTTTTTGAAAGTAAATAATTTGAACTTAAATAATCTATTTCTTTCTTATTTAGTACTTGTAAGTCAAATAACAGATAAGTTCTGAGAAAGGCCGTTAATTGGCGGGTGATCGCACGACACGCAACGCGATGTAATCGCGCGACGAAATTACACGTGGGATCATAAAACATGTGACCAGATATGTATCGTATGATCATGCAATGCGAATAATTAAATATCTTGTAAACGTGATCATTCACCAATAATGACTATGTCTCAAACATTTAATATTATTTGATTCTAATTCGGTATAGACTTTTATGATACTTAGAATGGCAAACAAGATGACAGCCCACCTGATGGGAAACAGTAACCGACACCTAATATAAAAGAAATACTTTTTATATTACATTTAGTAAATGATAGATAATCACTAGTTTGTGATCCTCGTCTGTATATTAAGATTGTGCTCCACAAAAAAAACGAATTAACCGACGAATTGTGGCGATATGACTTATTTTGATTTAAAATTGTAAACTGTTTAACAGATTTCAATAAATTTTCTATGGAACTAATCTGTAAGTATACAATATAAAATAATATAGTAATATAAAATACTACCGAAATGACAATCTTTTTCAAATCAGTTGAAAATAATAATTGCTGACATATTTCTTCATAAAGTTAACCCGTTGTACCCAAAACACAAACATAACCTCTTCAAAGCAAACACAAATTGACAAACCCTCATAACGTAATATACTCATATTAACGAGGTACGGAACCCTCGGCGGGCTCCGGTTACATGATTTAGCAATTACCGGCCCCTAAACGCACCCGCAATTTTTAATCTATACTTACTCTATGGTTCAGATTAGCGGTGATTATCTCTGGCCACGTACGAATATTTTAGTTGTATATAGGCACAGATAATATAGTACCTACTATGCTAAATACTTAGCAGTATAAAATGTACTTTACGACCTATTCTCATATCTTCCAAATACACATATTTTTTTTTTATAAAAATCGGTTAAGCCATTTCGAGGAGTGTAACCACAAACACCATGACATGAGGTTTTTATATGTGTATAGATTTCCTTTTTTTTTAATGGATGATTAGGAAATGGTAATCCTGCCTGCGCTATCAGTATACGCTGGTATCAGTATACACAAGTGAGAGACAATGAAGGTGACAATGAAAGCGGTCAATTAGCCTATCGTAACGAATTCCACTAAAATTAACCACGATGGTTTCAAGGGGGAACCGCGTGGAGGTCGACCTGATAGGAGAAATTAGTTCCCATTGCTATCAATATAGCAATGGGGACTAACCTCCCCATTACTAACAATCCATTCTCCCCGCCGTATGCTTGTTTGCCACCTCAGTGGTATAAAAAAACTGATAATCCACAATCTTTGTCAAACAACGACCATTCTCAACAATGAACTATTCGGGTCACCAAATTGGTTTATTATTATCTAGGATATAATGATAACAACACAATCATTTTAGCAAGTACACTTGGCACCCTAAAAATGTGCGCATTCAATCATTTAACTAGTGTTTATAATCATTAACTACCCCAGTACAGAGACATGCTCCCTTTGTCAGTGTCCCCCGCGTCCCATCCTCGTCCCAGAGGAGTTTCCGTCTGATATGTCCATAAAATTGGAGTGTTTTGCCAGTTGTTTAGACAATCTTTTCATGGGGATGATGTTACTTGTGGTTTTTTTATGTCGTGAGGGATTAATAGAGTTAATAAATGGCAAATGTCAATGGGATAAACCAATGCACTCATTTTGAGTGGAACTCAATATGACGTAAGATTTTTTATGCTAATATTGAATAGAAATTGTAAATAAAGTGACAATATTTTTGTTTTTTTTTTTTAGTTTCATAAAGAAACCTAATGATACCTAAGTGATAACTGTCGCCTACTTAAGAAGATCTAACCATTTATAATAATCATCAAAGAATATAGAAAATAACCCATATTACTGATAGAACTGAGCAGCAGTGGGAAATAAATATGTGTGTTTTAACCATATCGGTGAGTCTACATAAATATAACATTAGTAATTAATCATTTAGTATCTTAATTATCTATATTTATTACAAGACTCTTCAATTATACCCAATTTCTACTTTCAATTCTTACTTTAGTAAGAGTCATTACACTCTGCTATTATTTTAATAATAAATAAATGACACCAATTTAATAAAATTAACGTACACTGTATTAAAAAAAACATTATTTTTCTTTTTTTTAATCAAATTGAAAATACTCATAATAATAATCATATTAACAATGATAACGTGTAAAACTAAATATGGGTATCAGGCGAGTGATGAACTTCCTTTTAGAAGTCGATTAAACAATATAAATAATAAAACCAATGTGTGATATGTCTTTATCATGTAACTATAAAAAAATAATTCATACTTACAATTTAATATTTATAATTAATGACAATTAATATACTTACAATTAGTTTAAAAAACTCATCCGTTTGAGTTACTATACCTCTCCGTTTGAGTTACTATAACTCTTTAATAAAAGATATCAACGGGAATGACTATTAGGCCTCTCGCACTGGCAGTATAAGTACGAGTATACAAGGTGCGTTTCGAGTCAAAGTAAGTGGAAGAGTAAGCGGTTCGGTAGCCGCTGGTGACAGATTGTCGATGGATTAACGTGTTTATGAAGCGAAAGCGAAAATCGCTTCGAAAATAAAGGTTGGTTAATATATTAAATTACTACGATAATATTATTTATTTTAATCATGTCTCGTTATTTGCTTTAATATTAATGTATTATTTAAAGAAATGTTTGCTGATTTAATGGTATTTTTAAATACGAGTACGTTCGATTTGATACTTATAAACATTTATTATCTCAACTTAATCCAAACAATGAATTATATTTATGCCCATTATCATCCAATAATATTATATATAATTAATATTATATCATGACTAAGTTTAGGTTTAAAGGGTAATAATATGGTAATGAAATCGTAAACTACGCTAAGGGATATTATGAATATCACAGTACATACTATGAGGTGGTGGAGACGCTGTTCATGTATATCACGGCTTGTTTGCCATTCTAAGTGGTATAAAAAATACAAAATAGAAGTTTAATTTATTAATGTTATGATTTCTTGTTATTAGTGTGAGTATATTTAAGTTAAGATTTTTTAATTCGTTCGAATTAAATAAAAAAAATAAATATATTGACAATATTCTAATTCCGATACTCCAGACGATAAATAAGTATATTTTCGTAAAAAAATTTCGCTTTCGCATATCGAATTGGACAAAACGTTTATTTCTTCGCTATCTAAGAGGCACAGTACAACCCCTGTCCTAAGGGCACCACTAGCAGTCCAATTACCCACCCCGTATTGTTCTGAACAAAAACCATCTTAGTATTGGCCAGTAATGGAGTAATTACTACCCCCTCGCACATATTACGCGCTTCTTTGATCTTTTGGGGTGATTCTGAAAGATATACATATATATGTAGGTACTTTGGTAAGTGTTTTTATAATATTGACCTGTTGCAATATATTAGGTCATTTATATCTCAATGTCGTTGACTCTATCTACCTCGAATTATAGTCGTGAGTATATTATATAAATAAGATAATTAATCTAGCTTGTAAGAGAAACAATGAACTTCGTTAATTAAAAACGAATAAGTACAATTTTATTAACGTTTATTATAATTTTGATTTATTTTATCTATATAATGAATATCTAGAAAGATTTTTTTTTTATTTTTAATTAATTGTTAGACCAATATTTTATTATTAAGAAATGATCTGTTTTTAAATAAAATATTATTATAATATAAACAATAATATGAAAATTTCTTTAGACTGTGGCAATAATATAATACATATAAAGCAATTTTCCCGTCGTTTACACAGGCGAGATCCTCAACGCAACGTAGCACATTCTGTTCGCTAATATAACAGCATCGAATCGAATTAACCACCGAATCGTAAACAAACATCTCAATTCAAATTTGGAACCGGCTTATTCTAAATTCAAATAGACAATACTGGCTGAAGAGGAACATTACAGATTTGTTGGCGCGACGTATAGTGGATAACATATTTTTAAATAATATCATCAGCTTATTTTTCAAAAGCGAAGAAGGTTCTTTATTTTCGTTTATATTTTTTGTGAATAATAAGTAATTTTTTTATGAAAATATATTTTTTAAAGTTTTTTTTTTTTTGTAATAGATAAGCTACTTATTACTCTCGAGTTGGTGCCATATTATTTTATTCACAATTGAAGTATCGTGTTTTTTAAAACAAGAAAAATCTTAAAAATTAAGATATCCACATAAAAATTCTCATACGACATGTATTGTCGTATGCACTACTGACTTATACTATCTAAGTGCGTATGTATTACATATAGACAGTTTAGGTCAGGTTAAAATGGAAAATTGATTTCTAAAATATAAAATATATTGCATTAATATGCTTAGTTTTCATTTTTTAATAAAAAATATGTTAAGATACGTTCTAGTGTACGTTATTCTTAACAGAGCTATTACACGACCGGTTGGCCAAATGGCGCGAAATCCGACCCTCACGGCCGAACCTAAAACAGTGGGGGTGGTGCGGCGCGAGGCGTTCAAAGACTAACAAATAATATATACATATATAGAAATATAAAAAAAATTAGACTTTATTTTAATTTTTTTGAGTCTTATATGATTTCGCTGACACATACCACCGACTTTTAGCCGTACAAAAACAACATTAGCGTATGCATTTTATTATGGCTATTGTAGGGTTAAAAAAAAACAGTGCAATCAGTTACACTAGAGGATTTATAATGGGTTAGTATTTAGGAGTGATCTCGCTACCCAGGTAGCAAGGCGACGTTTGTGATTTTAATAAGACATCAGTTTTAAATCATTTTAGGCCCAGTGACTGAAAATTGACGTCTACGTAAAATTAACGACTACCTGGGTAAAAGTCACTAATTCACTTTATTGTATATGTTATAAAACAGTATCTACATTAATAATGAGCTGAAGCGTGCTTGTCGTTTCTGGCGGTTTAAAAAAGAACTAGTCAAAGCTGAAACAAATTGAATATGCAAATAAATCTTAGCAATCAAAGAAACTTAATGGTATCTTAAGAGACTTAATTAATAGTCAAGAGATGGACAGCAGCATCTTTCTTTAAACATTACCAAAGTCTAGCTGTGGTTAACAACCTGCCTGACAATCGTGGCAACTACTGGCAAAATTCCCTAGTAAAAGGATGCCTATGCTCAGCGGTGTTCACTTAGTAGCTAATATAACGGAGATGAATCAAAGAAAACATAATAACATGTAAAACTCACGCTAATATACTATAAGCAAGATAGATTTGAACCCATCAGTGCGATTATTACAATTACGAAATATGAATCGAAAGTTAATATCTTTACACATATATCATAAAAATCTTTTGTGTACGTGTACACTGAAGATTTATATAATGATACTTAATTGACATAAAAGGTGCAATGTCCCCTCTGTATAATCTACGGTAGCTAGTCTATGGTCCGCATTAGGCCGTAACCGGGCATTGCGCCCGCGGGACGACATAATGGCCGGCCGGCTAATGGCTCGACACATATTTTCAATTCATTTCTACTTCTATTAGCGTTCATTGCGGTTATTATTGGGCTTCAATTTGTTTATTGCTCTTTAATTTTTTTAAGACAAAACAAAATACTATCCGGTTAGCGGATAAAATTTATACTGCAAAATCTACTAAACACTGTCAGTCAGAACTAAACTATTAAACTGGATTAAATAGAAATCATAAGACGATAGAAAAGAGTATGTACGTACTAAAACATCAAGTGAACTTGTAATCACTTATAATGTCATCTCTTCTTTTTCTACGCCTTTTTCCGTAATTTGAGGCATAAGTTGTGGACTACTTCGTTCCCCTTCTTAATACCTATCTGGAAAAGGAAATGTATGTGCCTGTAACTTCATGTGACCTCACCGTGTCTTAATCTAAAGACTATTTTTAAAATGTATTATAATTTTATGATTTTGAAGAATATTGACAACATATCTGTAAGAGCAAAATTGATAATATTTAGAAAAAAAGATCAAAGTTAAACAGCTAAAAGACAAAATAATACTCATAATATACGAATGGAATCGATACGAACTCGAGCGGACCATCTGCCGCCACAATGGGCACTTACATGTGACTCGTTTCGAATGCTTTTTTTAAATCGAATATCAAACACCTATTATTAATATCAACCTTATTTCCATGTTGCTAAAGTTGTTTTTTTTACATTTAAACAGCGAACATCTCCCCCGTTTTCATTCGGATTATGTATAATGAATCGTAAATTCGATCTTTGACACCTTTTTCATTTGGTTTCGGGTGCGTATTTCTATGATTGTAAATGTTAAGACGCGTCGTTCTATATTCAATTTTGAATTCTATTGTCAATACACAAAGTTGAATATTGTTTTTTGAATGAACATTCTATGAGTAAATTAAAATGTTATATCTATTTGATAGCGATTTGGAGGGTCGGGAATGATTTTTAGCTTAGCACTTTATTATTTGCTTTAATGTAATTGTATTTCTTCCGTAATAGAGAACATATTTGTTAATATGAGAGGGTCTACTTTGAATTTATGATTTGTTGACGTTGGTTCAATTGTAATATTCTTTGATTCCGAGGTAATATTACAATTGAACGATCAAATTACAATTCCGATTAAATATGAGTACTATTATTTTATTTAAACCCTTTTGGTTTATTAGGAAAAAGGTAACATCAAATATACATTAATGTGTCATTATATTTATCCTTATAGTTAAAGTTTAATACCTACTCTAAAATGTTATACAATCATTCTTATTGCCTGGCATTCAGGTTAGAAAACCTTGTATTATGAGGAACCGGGCAGCGAATGAACAACTTAAAATACTCAGATTCGAGCTAATTTAGGAAAATTTACTCCAGTCTGTTTTCCTAAATTGATCCTATCGGGAATCGAGATGGGGTTTATTGTATGCAACGCTACATGCCTACCACTACGTCACGGAGGTCATCGTTATCACCAGTATCCTTATATATATATATATATCATCAGTATTTTTGAGCAAACAAATCCTGACTAGAGAAACAAACTGATATTTCGTGTTTATTGTTATATATTTATGGAATTATTTACAATAATTAATTCTAATAATTTCTTAATATAAAAAATTCAAGTCCTTGATATAAGCTATATTATTCGAGGCGCGAATTCAGACGTCTCTTGTGATTATATAGTAACCGTTTTGTATTTCAATTAACTAGTCTTGTCCTTCAGTAATATTTGCAATATTTTGTGAACTGTACTTTTTTACTGTAATAATTTTTCTTTTAATACCGGACCTAACGGAGCGTGACTAAGTTGAGATTAAGAGTTAGATTTTTACTAATTAAAGTAAATTACATATAATAAATATTCCTTTGCGTAGAATTTTAAAACTACATCTAAGGTTGCCTGGAAGAGATCGCTCTTAGCGATAAGACTGCCCATTATTTTCTCTTTTTTTTCTTGTAATTGTTTGTATTTAGAATAAGTTTACTATTGTAATCTTTTGGAGAGAACTTTAAAGAGTGTCTATCTGTCTACATCAAATATTGACGCATCGTGTTACATTGTTCGACGGCGAGACGTAACAAATTCAGTGCGAAATGAACTATGTTACTGCTGGTGAGCAGTGGACAAGTAGCTCGCGGCAATTGCAACCTAACATGACGTTGAACCTTATTAAATATTTACATTTTATAAGAGGGAATAAAGCGGTTGGTATAACTATTATAATGAAAAATCGAAACTCTCGATAAAAAAATTGGATGAATCCAAGTTATTAAAGTCAAATATATGGTTATATCAAATGTATAGAAGGAAAGAAGTTAGTGTATGCAGTGAGCTGAGGTCCGTTTCTTTTGACACACATTGAAGGAGACCTATGTCCAACAGTGGATAAATATCAGCTGAAATCATATTGATAATGATTGGCAATCAATATACTTTTGTGTAAACAATTTGGTATTCGATTACAAAACTTCGGATATCAATAAAATTATAACCTTCTTATTCATACAAACTAAAACATTTGTAGTATAAACTTTTTTTAACTATTAGAGTTTTGTTTCTGTTAAATTGAGAAATTTGAAACGGAAAAGAATAGGACGTAATACTTCCATAATTAAAATAGTCTTATAAGAGGTTTGACGTTTTTATAAATAAGGTAGTAGGAATATATATAAAAAAAATTCATCACAAATTTTTCATAATGTATATGGGTTACAGGCATTGTATTTACAGTCAATAATTATAATCGATAGAAATTAAACTAAAAAATTAAAAAAAGGGACTTGATAAACGTCATTGCTGTACTCTTTGGTAACACAAGCGGATAAATACGCGCGGCGACGCGCAACCACCGCTGATTTCCCAGCGGCACGTGACGCGCGACGTCCAATCACGACATCTCCCCCGCGCACCTCCACTTCTGTGTTACAGTACTTTCAGGGCTGTCAAAATTATTAGGAACATTTAGAATTTAAAACTTGAACCACGCGTGTAGATAACAAACTTCTAAAGACGTTACGATTTGGCACACAATCTATAGAGTTGATTGGTAGAATCGATCGACAGCAGACGCTACACGTCTATTCTACTCTATTGTACTAACTCTACCGATCGTGAGCTAAATCATGATAATCTTAAAGAAATTTTATCGTAGAATACCACTCTTATTATGTGTTTGATGTGCCTAATTAGATTGTATTTACACTGTATACTATATTTATACTATGATGCACTAATACATAGTTCAATTAGAAGACAAGATTAATGCTTATTCGCATTATAGTAAATACTATTTATTTGACTATGATATTAAAAGTATTATTTTACATCTCTAGTCAGTAGGACCTACCTCCAAAACATTTGCTAACTTAAATATGCCCAAACTTCGTTATATGGATTAGCAAGTATATCTCCTATATTTATATCAAAACACATAAACAAAGCATTGAATTACGGTTAGGTATATGATAAGTAGAAAAAAATTGCAAATATATATTTCAAAAAATATATATATATAAAATAAATTGAAGTGATTTCTAATAAATAGATAGATTAATAAATAAAAAGCTCGTCTTTTTGTAATGGAAAAAAAAATACATTACATGTTATTTTATATGATTTCATGATGATAAAGCGACAACCTTAACCCCACCTAATATCTCACCTTTCCCCCTAATCAACACCCTACTTCGAGCACACCTCAAACACAAGCCGTCTTTTACGGCGATTCCACATTTCAAATTTGGAATTTCGAATTCTTTTCTCAAATCTTCGTAAACCAATTTTATGAATAATTATATTTAGTTATTTGATTGAATATATTCACTTAACTTATATTATTTTAATCTAATATGAATCACTCATAGATGAAGTGCGAAAAAACCATAACTGTATTTGTGATCTATCACATTACCTGGAATTATTTAATACCATATAAGTATAGACAAACGACTACTATTATTAACGGAAACCAAAAGTATAAATTATCATAATATTATAGCAAATAGAACACCAATAAGCAGATAATTAATTAAATTTCTAAATAACTTCCCGGTGATAGAAAACACTGATAACAAATCAAAGTAATCTGAGTATTGGCAGTAGGCTCACTCACTGGTACAATACATTCTCAGCAAAGTATTACTTTCATTATAATGACAACAGTCGACAAATGCTTCTGACTACCCCATTAGGAATTATAGTCATGAGTGATATTTTTTATCATAATCATCAACATTTTCCTGTCCTTATTCCAAATATTTCGGGTAGTCATAAAATTTTCCTTTTATCTACGAGTATTTACAAATATATTATAAAATTGTCCTGACTGATATCTACACACAGACAAAACAATTAAGTTTAGAAAGTTGAAATTAGGAATATACGTTTATTATATAATCTAAACAACCGCTAAGAAAGGATTTTTGAAGGTTTCAACTTAAAGGCGAAACACGACACCACGCGTACATAATCGCAGGCAATAACTAGTATCATATAAAATAAAAAAAAGAATAAATAAACTCACAACATATTTAGGTATTTTGTTTTAATTACTTTATATAGATTTATTAATGTTGATACAACAAGTAAAGATGCAAATTATTTTCAAGTTAATTAACAACGTTCACGATTGATCTCTTAGAGTGAACTCTAATAACTTAATTAAGTTAATTATTCATTCATAATTAATTAATTATTTTTACTGAATCTTTACAAAAGTTATCTTCATTTAGTTACTTTTAATTAAGTGTAAAATATTAATTAGAAGAATAGTAAAAAGAAATATACACTTCTGAGCCTTTGTTGAATATAATAAATTTATATCATAAATTTATAAAATAAATTATTGATATGTAAATACCTAATTGCTAAAGAATAAAAAAAAATACATTTTACTTTACAACTAAACAATAATAGTAGTGTAGTAAGTGTTTTTATATTATTATGTTTATATATATTTCGTTAATTTTTCCTTTTCGATGCTCTTAAATAACTAAAAGAAATTCCTTTAAAGAATAAGTGCTCTCTTGCTTGTATGTACAAATATATTTTATTGCTCATATAAAACAATCAATAATACAATTCTACACATCTAACAAAAAATAAATCCTATGCACGATCATGAATATTAAAAAACTATATTTTCAATGTAGTGTTTCATCATATACTTACTATTAGTTGTTCACAGTCTCGGAGGTCCCCTGGCACCGGTCGCGATCATTTCATCACTATTCGTTATTCCATACTCTTTTATTACAATATTCTATGCTCTATGCTTGTTACACCGTATACTAATAACATTGTATCTGGCAATTTACCACCTTCAATATCTTTATTATATTCGTACCTACTTATATCCTTACTTAAATATGAAAGCAAATATATTTGTTAATGATATTATAGTAATTTAACTAACATTCATAATATATAAATAAAGACGACATTACATGCAGACACAGCTAATTTTAAATATCTTATACATAACAGAATCCAAGCTTAAACTATTTCTAAAATAGTCTGATAGAACTAAATTATGATGCGAAAAATATCATTTTTATAACTGATGTGAAAAAATGTTAAAATCTTTAAAAGCCAAACATATTAATTATTTATATGCTTAAATATTTTCTTTCAACTTGTATTATTACTTTTTTTCCCGAAAATGTATATTGAATTAAAATTTAAATTAAAAAAAAATTTAATTCATATGACGTTACCAAGTTGTTATCGGTCTCAAAGTATTTCACGGGAAAACCAATGTCATTTTGCTCGATGATTTTTCCGTTTCACCACACTCGCGAATGACTGCGTTCTCATTTAAGCAATGGCATTTGACGGCTGTACCTTTGTCAGAGTGGAGTGAAAAAAAATAAATGACGTTCCATTTTTGATTGAAGTAAGCTCGTAACACCGGTGCTTGTTCATTTTTTTAATTTTTTTTTTCACTTTTATATATTCTTGACACAAAAGACGGTAAACTATAATAAATGATATTAAAAACTAAAAATATTTTTCATTATAGTTAATTTTCTAATGTAATGTTAAGAATACCTCTAAATTGTGTATCTTATTACAAATGCTTATTTTAAGATCATTATTCTTGGTTGCATAACAATAAGTAGAATTTTGTTTTCTAAGGTAAACTTAAAAATAAAAACAACAATTTTTTTAATTCAACATAGGAACAAAGCAGACAAGGCACCTTGATCAAATAGACTAGCAATATGTATATGTTCTAAGGTATAAGTATAATAGAATGTGTATTTGTTTTCAGAATCATTGAAAGTTACAATCATTTTGATTAATATATATATGTTAATATATAATCAATATGTATGTATATATTTTCCTAAATTAATAAAGAAAATAGTTTAAAATTTATATTGAAGAAATTTCGCAACATTTAAATAGTTAAATGCATTATTTTGTTTTTGAAAAAAAAAAACCACATGTAATGTTTGTCTTACAGTTTTTTTGTTCGTTTATGAATTTATCTTTAAGAAGATTTAAGTTTATTTTATATTATTTAAATTAAAACTACCGCCAGTCATTATCTTTGTACCCACTGCGTTCTTATCAATCTACATGTAAACTTTAATCGTTTATAAAAATAACTATCCATTTAGTTTTCTTTAGTATGGTTTATTTTATCGCAGATCTATATTAATATAGTCACTCTAAGTTAGTCTACTAAATGCTTAAATAGATGATATCTAACCTAAACCTATATCAGAGATAAATCAAAACCAATCTCCTGGAAATACCATTCAACTCGATACCACGCGAACTTTATTAATCAAACTAGAAAAAAGGAAATCCAATAATACTGGAAACTCATTAATATTTATTGAAAAATACCGCTACGTGTCGAATGTTAAACAATTTTTATATATAAGATGTCAAATGCGCAGATGATACAATACCTGACAATATTTTATATATTATCTTGTAAAATCATAACCGCTTTTGTGCTAAGGTACCAAGATTGAATCTCGTTTGGCTATCTATAACAGCGAAGACAGAGATTGCGAAAAATATTTCTAGAACAATTTTCCTTTTGCGTTCCAAATTCAAATTTTATGTTACGTGTAGTTCTTATTTCGATTGTAATAAGGTTTGTTATAGTATATTAAATTGATATTCAATATAAAATTGTATTGGCTTGTATGATAATAGCATTTTTCGTATTAAAACTTGTTCGTGGCGTGTTTACGTAGTATTCCCCAGACGGTAGATATTGTTATCGGTAGAAATTATTTAGTTATTTAACGTATTTTGTACCTATTTACAGTAGATCACAATGGATAATAACAGATAATTATTACTTTTCAGTACCCTTCTATAAATGTTAGTGTAAAGAATAGAAACTTTACACGCCAAAAAATTATAAATTTCAATCACCTCAGTGTTTCAATTACTTTTGATTCTGATTGTACACATGTTATGCCTAATTAGTCTAATGGATTCAATTTCTAGATCGAGCAAAAAATTGTGGCATACCAAAACTGCTCGTGGGATGATCCTTACATTCTGTAAGGGCCGTTAACACCAGAGCAACTTAACATTTAATTTTGCTACATATAGATCTTTTAACCTGCAATGAGATATTTGAATAGATATTTTTTAAGTAAATAAGAGTAACATTAGGTCTTTTCTAAGTATTTGAAAATATGTTTTATTTTTTAATACTTAATAACTTCTAGCATTCAACCTGATTTTAATCTGTTTCATGATCGCTTGCTTTGCTTGTATGATATTGTCTCCAGAGGCGTCATTCGCGCAACACTTGCGACCCTCATGATTCGTGATTTTGATATAATCTAAGAATTTTTAAGCTATATTGTGGGAAATATCTTTAAAAAAGTCTCACAGTCTGACAAGAAAATGCAGTTCAGTACTTATTTATAAGAAATTAATTGACGATGAATGCGTGAACTGTTAGTCACTAGTTCTCATTGATATATTATCATAGTTATCATTAATTAAAATGGAGAAAAGAGTATCAATAATAGGAATGGAAATGGCCACTTTACACACTTTTTAGTTAAGTTACGGTTTACATTTAAATGTAGTATTTATATTCTAGTACGATATACCCGGATATACCGTATCAGTCATTAACTATCCACTGTTAAACATAAGCTTCTCCCACAAGAGGGGGTTTTGTCAATAGTTGCCACTCTTGGCAGACGGTTTGGCAATCGCAGTTACGCTTTGGTAATGTTTTGAGAGAGACACTGCTGCTCATTCCTCGACCATTAAATTTCCTTAATCGCCTGTTACGATACCCATGGGAAAGAAATGGGTGGCCCATTCTATGCCGGGACCATACGGTGAACGAGCTACTTTATTTTCTAATATATTTTCTTAAGAAGAAATCATAATTCAATCCAACTAACCAAAAAATATAACGGTGGACAATAATATCTAATAGCAATAATATATAATTATTGAACAGGTATTTACAACAATGGTTCCACACCACATACAGTAGAAGGATCATATGGGATTAGCCAGCGACCAATCAATAATGGCAACATTAAAAAACCGTACGCACGACAAAATTAATCACCAGACAAATCGTACGGGAATCAAGAAACCATTAAATAACCAATCCGTATTTTATGAACGCTTTCCCTCCATTTTGCTGCTGTCAAACATTTTTCTTTTTAATTATCGACTCTATGGTCAAGAACCGAGGGTATTTCCCTATAGCGAGTATGTGCGTTTACGTCTGTGCCCCGCATTTAATCACCTACAAAGGACCTCGTTGAGTTGTATTGCGCGATTCGGAGTTACATACGAGTCGTATTCAAAACTAACAAAAGAAAAAAAGCAATCTTGCCAGATTGGCATTTGGGGGCCAACATACAAAAAGGGTCTCCTTTTGGGGGAATATTGTTAGTACAGATTGAAAAGCGTTTTGTCGTCAACATGTTATTCGGTAATTTAGTGTTACCCGCTTAGATATAACGAGGGTTGTAATTGGAAAGGAGGTTTTAAGTAAAGCGCATATGTGTCTGATTGATTGCTTTTAGCTGCCGACGTTTGATGTATTGTTTTTGAGATTAACATTATTTATTCAAAAAAATTAAACATTAATTGTTACATCTACTTGTTTTGAAATTAAAGGTAAGCGCTTCAATAAAATGAAGTTTTTATAAAGACATTTAATTTAGACATTTCTAAAATAAAAAAAGAGTTACAACTAAAGAATATACCGTGAGTGATTACTTGCTCTATGGTAAATAATTTATATGTTATATTACTGATTTTTCAATCATATATTATAAATGCTATTTTTAAATATTATCGCTTTGTATTCCAATCAAAGATTTAAAAATAAGTAGAACACAAGGCCGGCCGGTGCAGTCTATTGCGCCTATTCATTACGAATTGCGATTCGAACATCGCATCAGCTGTGCTCAGATTTTAAATTGAGAATACGGCAAATGGACTGCGTTCCGTTCTTTGCAGACCTCCAATTTGGCTGATTGATGCTCCCGGCTTCAATTTTCAAACGGCTCAAAGACTAGTTTGACGGTGCGTTCCGTCACAAGGGTAGAGCATGAAAGCGTTGTGTTAGAAAAGAAATCATTATATTCGTAAATTCAATCTCTCGTTTGTTCTTTTTTTTTGTAAAGTACATATATATCATAATATAAATAAAGTAAATATATGCTAGTCCGGTTATGACCAGACTGGCACATATTGACCCCTAGAGTTGGAAAAGCTAACAGCTAGAAAAGTCCATCTTACTATATGTAACATAGATCACAGTAAATATTTATTTATACAATAAATCATAACTCACTTACTGTCACCTATTTAAAGGGTGAAAATAGACACATTTAGTTAAGTTAGAAAAATATCCACGATTCACTAGTTCTCAATCCATCTGTTCTTTTTAATGCTAACTGAAATAGCCAGCAAGTTGATGGTCCACCTAATGAAAAGTTATAACTATTGCCTATAAACATGAACAGTATCTTAGAAGTCCCAGAATATTCATTTTATATATATACCTATATTTACGCTATATGTATACCTACCAATTATTTTTTTAATTCGATACAGCTTACTTCTATATAAATTATATTATAATAGCTGTTTTAGTTTATAGAATAAAATCTTAAATTAAATTTAATTTATATGTTTATTGGTATCGAAATAATTTAAATATGTATCTAATAATATATTTTTTAAAGCCAAGAAACAAAACAAGCACAAAGTGTATGACGATACTTTAAGAATCCATTACACAGCATCTATATTTGGTTTGTTACCTATAGACTGGCTCTGATGGAATTCTCGTGTAAAGAATATACAGATGTCTCAAACATGATCCATTTCTACTGTCAATAGCGGTTAGTAGAGAACTGGGTAACTGGAATAAATCTCTTATAAAATCATTCGTTAAAGTCACCCACTCTCTACGCATCACATTTATGAATTAGAGAATTTCTAAGTAAACAGAAATGTTATGAAAACATATATAGTCCGTTTCAATCAAACATATTCAAGTATTTAAATAAGTTTGATTGAAACCCGGTTAGCCGAGTTTTGTTGAAGTTATCACACTCTGAACTCTCTTTAAATGAAATTAGCAACAAATAGAAACATTCAATCAAACGATTCTTTACTGTGCTCGTTCTTCTCAGCTGAAATTGCATTCAGAACTGGGCGGTAGATAAATAAAAAATCACTATTCAAAAATGCTTATAATTAATTTTACTAAAATAAAAAATATATTCATTTATTTTACTACTGAACATCGGCAGACTGTCTTTTAGTCGGAACAATTATTCGATTGTTCACATTTTCATTAAATCCTATTGAAACGGACTATAAAAAGACACGTCCAAAAAAGAACATACATTCCAATACTAGTAATGTTATCATTTATATAGTTAATTTCGATACGAAACTGAAAATAACCGTAATAAATTAGTAAGTAAATTTTATTATATTTTTTTATATAATATTATATTTAAATTCGATTTAATATAATTTTTTTCATCCTTTATCGAACACCATTATGCACTTGATGATGATATCAGTCGTATTGTCCACTGTCCATATAGGCTTGTCCTAGGGTTTTGCCAGTGCAAAACCACAAAACAAGTACAAGGACAAGCCTATATGGGCTACCTATATACAACCCGCCTGCCAAGTGTGGCAACTATTGAGTTGCCACGCTTGGCAGGCGGATTGGCAATCGCAGTTAAGCTTTGGTGATGTTTTAAAAGGGATGGTGTTGCCCATCCTTCGACAATTAAGTTCTCTTAGTAGCCTCTTATGATATTCATGGGAAGGGAAGGGGTGGTCTATTCTATGCCAGGACCACAAGTCTGTATGCCAGCCGTACGCCAGATGTATGCTATTATGCACTTACATGTATTCAATAAAAAGAGAAGAGAGATTAAAAGAAATTCAAATATTAATAAACTGAAATTAATAACTAGATATAAATTAGGAATTTCAAATGCGGTTAACTAAATAGATACAGATACAAACCAAAATTCAATATAATAGGTTTTTCATTTATTTACCAGAAAACCTTTAATTTTGTTGACTAACTGTACAATCTTTGCTTATCTAGTTTCTAATCTCTCACAACGCAGAAGCGGACAGTAAACCAATCCAATTTCTTAATTCACATTTTCAAATCATTCTACCGAGGGGACGAAATTTAAACTTCGAAACGATCCAAGATTTTGACGAGAATTTGGTTAAGGAAAACCACAGACACGACACATAATTCGCCATCCTTACCGTAAGCTATTTATATATTCTCAATATTTATTAAATTAATTTAACTGAACGATAGACTCTCTAATTGTAACACAGTATTGGTCTCTCTCTCTCTCTCGAATGGTAACACAATATAGAGTGATTGACAACAAAATGTTGCATAAAACTAAATAGTATGTATGGACGGCCGTAACCGAATTATTTGGAGATGGTCAAGAAAACTTATGATTGTGTTTCCAGCACTTTTTATTTTCCAAATTACCTAAGAGATCGCCCAGAAACTATTATAAAAAAATAGTAACACTATACACCATGAGTATTGTACTCACTAACATTAACTTGTAAACACAAACAACTTTGATTTGACATGAATCAGAGAAAACATAATCTGATCTGTTTAATAAGTTTTAATGAATAATGATACAGTTTTGAAGATCAAACCGTTAATATAGAAACTGTAATAAGCTTAAATCTTTTATTGCTAAGAAAATTGAAAAGAAATTTGCGACAAAATTTTGCGGAACCTTTAAAATCTTTAGTAAACCTGTAATGGATTATTTAATCTGTCCAGTCTACGCTAACCGGGCTCTATAAATTTAAATTCAAATTTGGAACACGAATAGAACACGAACGATATCCATCTCGAGGGGCCAGCCCGTATTAATCGTAATTAGCGCGCTGGCTGATTAGCCTCTGCTATTATAATTACTTAAAATTACTTGTGTCTACTTTCTTGAGACGCTTTCAGGACTCAAGATGCCGTGGTCAAAATATGGATATGCTTTTATATTTTTTAATTACAAAACTTTTTATATATACGTACTTACATGGTTTCTAATACAGGTGATCTTGAATAAATAGTTGGAAAGTAAATTTATATTATATTATCATATCAAGGGATCAGCAATGAACAATGTTTTCGAGTTAAATTTCAAACGGAGGAGATTTTCAACTCATTATTTTTGCCTCGTATATAGTTTGATATTTGCACTAATTCTTTACCGATGTTGCTAAGAACAAGTACCGTTTATTCTAATTCATGTGAGAAAGAACGAGAAATACAGTTAGTTACATAATATTTAACAGGCATAATATTAAATGCTTCCGTTTTTGGATAATAAGAGTACATACATATATATATATATATTGTATATCTGTCACGCCTGTCTCCCATTAGGATAGGCAGAAACAATGGAACGCCAAATGCTTTGATTCAAACTTCTTTCTCTAATATAATAAGTATAATAGTGGATATTTATTATAAGTAGATATCTTAAAGCAGAAATAACAAGGTGGCTGCAGATTTTAAATAAAAATATGGATATTTAATAAATATTAAAGCTCTAGATCAGTGAGAAAATCCAGTATGATCCCCACTAAGCTGCTCGTGGGTGTAGAGGGTGGAAGAGGGAGGGGGTGAGTATGATTCAACATTTAAATGTTAAGCAACGCCCGCCCAAATTTGCGGGAGACAACATCTTAGCGAGTAACTCCACTATACTCATACGCAAAAGTGTTCGATATTCGAATATATATTTTTTTATTGGCAACCTTACCTTTCATTAATTCATTCGACCAGTTCATGGTTCTACCTGAGTTTACACTATCTTTCTGTCATTTCTTTTAAATTGTGTCTATCTGTTTTGAAAACCTATCGTGAACATAAAGACATGATGAAACATGACGATTTAAATATAACTTGTAACCCAGAACCAGAAAAATATGGAGAATATTTGTCAAAAAAAGAAAATGTCACTGGTACATTGTTTGTATTAAATCAAATCTGAAAATCTATTTAGTAAGTTATTATATTTATATATTATTATAATATAAATATCATGTTACTTCATATTATAGAATTGATAGGTATAATCATTAGTATATGTGAATAACATTATACATCGTACTGTCAGCTGACATTGGTGCTGCTTTTCATTTTGGATTTGCTGGAAGAAAGCTTTTAAAGATTTTAGCTCACCTTTGTACATTTGTACTCTACTATTGTATCTGTATGTACTGATTATTAATGTGAGCAACAATGTATAAATAAATAAGAAGTAAGATGTATTCCTGAACAAGTTGTATGCTAATTGAGAGTATACATAAATAATTGTCTTGTAAAGTTTATGAGTACGAATTTAAACTATATATTATTATGCTAATTTATATTTTGTTTTAACAAATTAAACAATTTAACAACATAGTACGCGACTGTCCCGCATATTGTAAGTTAGCTACACCTTTGAGATATTCTTCTAAAGAGCATGAATAAACTCTTACACACTGGCTAACTATAATTGATACTTTCTCATCGTTTTAATTGTTAAATATTAAGATAATTCTCATAGCCTTATTTTCATCCTATCATTTGGGAGCTATATATTTACACGATACTAATATACTAGTCTCTTTTAATAAATTTTATAAATCAAGTTAACAGAATATTTTAAAATAAAATTAGTATCTTTGTTGTTCTGAACTAAAGTTACAAATATATAGTCAAATATTTTTTTAATCTGCGTAATCGTTTCCATATATAAATATTAAAAGATTTTTCATTTTCTAAAAATAAACAATAAAACTAAGATTTTATGATTTTTTTTTTCTATAAACACTATCGTTGTTATGCTATTCGTATGAATATAATATTGCATACGAGTATTGGTAAAGGAAAACTTATTTAGGTTAGGACTTAATTTGTTGTTTAAATTAAATTAAATAATAAGTGATTAATATTTTAACTTACCGACATTATTTTTATTCGATTGACGATTGTAATTAATAATGATTTTATATTATTCTATATTAGTGACTCGACTTAAAAGGATTTTTTTAAAATAAAATATTGCCTGTATTATTTACTGAGTTTTCTAAAGCTGAAAGAAAGTTTAAAGTTGATTAAGTATTTTATAAATTTATCTATTATAAAAAAAATCCTCTTTATTAATGATAATAATAATTTAGATTATATTACATTATACCAATATAAAATTATTGATAGCATACATAGTGTCATTAAGTACAGCTCTATTATAATGCTAGTTATACAAGGAGTTACATCCAAAGAAGTTTAGTAGCACTATCCTTTAGTAAACAACAAAGGTCGAGGTCGGACAATAAAATTAAAAAGTTTCTTATAGCCTACACGAACGCGGTTGCTTACTAGTACTTAGTACTTATTATATTAAATTACAAGTATCAACATCCATTAGTCGCGGTGTAGGCTCGAGATGAAGGCGAGTCCCCGAAATAAATGAAGTTAGGAGAGAGACTGGCTAATTACTTACACACAACTTATACACTTCACAAACCAACTGTATACACCTATATGCTATTTATTAGTGAAATAAAACTCTGTACGATGTCTGTTTATAATGAAAACTTGGATGTTCTCCCTAGCGTTATATTCCGGTTATTCGGCGTCTTCTTTGTAACTTGGTGAGATATGGTGAGGGTATTTTGCACGAATTGCCATTGGACCTCAGGGATTCGAGACTCATTAGAATAGAGTCTGCCTTTTAAAGACTCGATAAATTGTAACGTTATGACAATTCATGTATGCTTTAATAAATTTTGAGAAAAAACTCATAACCCTTGGTATGATGCGGAATAGAGTTGAAGAGGAGTTTTATCGACTAGTGTAATTGTGATGACTTCACCTTATTATGCCATAGGTACAGAACTAAAACATTTTTTTGCTCCATTTATATATATTTGTCGGTTTGTCTGTTTGTGTGTTGATGTTTTATTTGTACAATATATTAAATTAAATGTAAATAAACGTCCAGGTTATAGAAAATTTAAAAAATTACCCCGACGGAGATGAAATTTGTTTTTCTTTCTATTTTCAGGTGATATCTTACAAAATAAAAATACAAAAAAGTTGCTAATTTAAACATGTTTATATAATTAATTTTAATAAAGTAAAAATACGCACGAATACATTCGCGGGGACAATTAATATTATAAAATTTGGCTAAGGACCTACCACAGTTGTATTATATGGAAGTCACTACTTGTTCGAATATTTAATTAAAAGCAAGTTTTAGTGCCTAAAGGGCCTAGGACTAGGAGGGACCTAAGAAGATTACACGGAGCTATTGAAATTTTAACACAGATGAAATACATGTATTGTAAGCAAGGAAAAATTACCTTATGATTAATTTTATTACAGAAACACTATGAAACTAAACTATTTTTCAAAGGATTGCCAAAGAAATTAGATACACTTTTTGTACATATTTTTCATACTGATTACATGACCGTGTGAACTGATGAAATATATTTTTATTACGTACAGGTAGTACGTAAATTATTTAAAATGCATTGAAAGTTATACTAGTGCATTTACATTACATTTAATAATGAAATTGATAAAAAAAAACAATACATATAATAAAATCGTCAGTCACTGTCTATACATGAAAGATATATAAGAAAAATTATTGTAAGGGGACTTTATGAACGCAATAGAACCTAAAACAAGGATTTTTAAAATTTTTGTCTGTGTTTCTGTTTGTATGCTTAACCGATTTTAATACGGTTTTCACTAATGCATTGAAGTTTGTTTGTGTTAACATTTACTGTTCGTTTTATTTTAATCAGTTCATAAATAAAAAAGTTATATCAATAAAGAGAATCACATATAAAATGCTATAAAATATCTAATCAATTCAAAATTCAAAATTCAAAATTCAAAAATCATTTATTCATGTAGGACATTTTAGCCGCTTATGAACGTCAAATTTTTACATTATAAATTATAATTGAATTAGTTGAAAGTTTTTTATTATATGTATTGATATTCGAAAGTTTTGTTTACTCGTGAAAAACTGGGTCTGATAGTTAGTATTAAATACAATTGATAAAAAACCCATAGTCAGAAGTAAGTGTGAAATTATAACATTTAAGTACATATTATTTTCATAAGACTTGCTATGATGAGTAAAGTTAGAGATGACTTTCCAATCGCATGTTTCATGTTCTCTTCTCTTTGAAACTTTGAAATATTGTCTGTCAAAGTATTTCTTATACCTAGACTCCTTATATTGTACTATACTAAGGCGAAACTTCAGCAGGAGCATTGATTAAGGAGCTTTCTCAGATTTATAGTATCATTAATATCCTTACTTTTAAAATCTGGTTACTAAAAAGAGATTTATTTTGTCATTGAGGTGGCAAACAAGAAGATAACCCACTTAGGTACTTGATTGTAAGCGGTTACTGTAGCCTATGAATGTCTGGATTACTAGGAGCATTATGCGCACGTTGCCAACTCTGAAGATACCTCTTTACCTCTTTTTTGAAAAACTCCATACTGTAGTCTCTTGGAGAAACCTCGATAGTTTAATTTTTTTTGGCTTATTTTAATTTTACTTAAATGTTTTTTCAAGTTTAAATTTACTAAAATTTTTTATATTAAAATTAGCAAAAGTATTTATATTTTAGATCCTTAATGTGAATTACAAGGTATGGAAGTATCCTATTAATATATGTAATATAAATGAAAGTTTGTAACAATGGATGGGTGTGTTTGTTACTCTTTCACACATAAACTACCGATTGTATTTGAGTGAAATTTGGTATATATGTAAATTATATCCTAACTTAGCATAGAGGATACTTCATGTACTGACACAAGTGGGTGTAGCCGCAGGATAAGCTAGTAACGCAATAATTCTTATCGATGGCAATACATGAGAAATACTGGTACACCATGGACATCAAAATGTATTCTGTGATCTACGAGTATACTTGATGTTATTCATGCCATAAATCCTTACTAATATTATAAATGTAAAAGTGAGTATGTTTGTTTATTACGATATAGCACGTTAACAGCTTAACCATAAGTTATGAAGTTTGCCGAAGATTACAAACCATGCGGCCCACCTTATGGTAAGCGGTTACTGTAGCTTATGAACGCCTGCAATACCAGGGATATGGGGGGAAAGGGATTGTTAGCAATGAAGTTTGGCAGCCCTATTGCTAGCAATATGCCTTATTAGGTCGACCTCCACGTGGTTCCCCCTGGAAACTATCGTGAACAATTCTTGTTGAATTCGTCACGATGGGCTAACTGACCTACTTCATCTTCACCTATCATCCTTCACTGGTGCCCCGCCGGTATATACCAATAGCGCGGGTAGCGCGGAGGCTACCATTCCATTATCATCCATTAAAAAAAAATACCAGGGATATTACACGTACGTTGCTGACCATAAATATATACTAAGAATATAGATTACTTTTTATCACGGTCAATAAACATATCCCTGTCACGTGGACGAAGTCGCGGTAACAGTTAGTAATTTATAAATGATAAAACATTTCACCATCTAGGCTCGTCAGCTCGTTTTTTAGCCATTCTAAGCATTATAAAAAACATAATTTATGTAGGTAAAAGTTATTAGATAGGTATGAATGGATTGAAAATGTTCGGAACTATTCTTATATTTAATATAAAAGAGTTTAAATATCTACTTATATTTTTTTTATATATCGATAACTAATCAAAGCCTATTTATTTTACTATCGTAAAATAATACTAATGATGATAGGCCTTAGGTCCATAATTATAATTATTCCATATCTTTTTATGACGTACATCAGTCATGAATTACGCCGTTTTTGTATGAAGTGTCCGGGGTGAGCTAACTCAGACCGTTGATCGTGACTCCGGGAGCCGGGACGGAAGGCGGGAGGTAATTAGCGTGCTCGCCGCCGGCTAAGGAAACTCTCTTTACAGCCACCAACTGAACCGGTTGAGCATTCAAACTTTTTGCACCGGATAGCTTTAACGAATTTATTTATTTTTTTTTTATTTTATTTGTTTTAAAGTTAACAGTAAATTTTTTTGTAAGTGACTGAATATCAATGTGTCTATTTCTCAAATAAGGTTGATATATAATTATGTTCTATAAAAAATAATATAGAGTTTAACTTCACAGAATATTGATAGCTATAAGATTCGTCCTATCATTAACAATCCTTTTTTAAATAATTTTAGGGGAATCAAGCCCTATAGCTACCTGAAGCGATGGTCCAGTTCATGTCCCCGAAAAAGCATAAAATATTTTATTTGGTCTGGTATTATAACGTGGTACTTCGATGTTTATTATTACATATAAATAATAGATTGTTAATAACAATCTATTATTGAGATATTTTTATCAGCGTGGGAATATTATACCAAATTTTATATATGTTGTGATGTGTATATAATATAATTAAAGATTGTGTCCCACAAAAAACCTACTTCAGTTGTTACAAAACCAAATATTTTAAATCTGAAAACTAAATTAATCAACTGATTCTGATGAAGTTTTTAAGCAATCAATCTGTAAATAAAAACAACAATATATAACAATATTTAGATTGTTAGAAGGACATTCTGCCACGCACATGCCCATACGTAATTATGGCCTTTCAGATAAAAAAAAGAATTTTCTAAACCGGTTTAGAACTGACGGAGTTATGAGGTAACAAATATAAACAAAATAAAACCTATATATTTTACTAAATAAATATACACAAACCATAAACATTCAAGTTTTGACATGTACTGTGAATAGCATTCTTTTATCTATGGTACTATCTCGTGAACATCGTTACCTATTTCCAGCAATTTAAAAGTGGAAACCCTAATAATGCATAATACACGAATAATGCACTTGAAATAAAAAAAAAATATCGGCCATAATGATCGTATTAAAGCAATGTTTGCTCGATTAAAATAAATATTTTGTTACTATTTAATACTCTCGTAATAATAATGACATTGAAAAACAAAGAAATCGCTTCGCTGGCATATCAGCGCGTGTCTGTTACCTGTTCAGCGTCTATTGTGACATCAGCCAATAGCGGGAAAATTGGTGAAGTGACTTCTAATAAACTGTAATGGTTCTGTATAAAATATGTATAATATAATATGGAGCACATATAGTATAATAAAATAATAGTGGCAACTATTGGCAAAGCACCCCTCATGGAGGAGACCTATTTTCAGTAGTGGACAGTTAATGGATGATATGATGATGATAATGATGATGATGACATATAATAATGATTAGTAATATATACAAACTTATTGCATTATTAAGTATTACATAACGTTGATTTCATTAATGGATTATAATTTATAAGTAAAATATAGGTACTTACTTAGTTCACATGGGTTTGAAATACTCATCCAGTACACTTAAAAACAAAATATCCAGTAGTATTCTACTAATATAGCATACACTAATTGTAATGTAATACAAACCATAAAATAATTAAATAGAAAAGTTTATAGGCCCCTTTATTATTATTATTATATCAGCCGTTAACTGTTCACTGCTGATCATAGGACTTCCCCATAATGGGAGTTTCGCCAATACTTGCCACGATTGGCAGGCAGGTTGGCAACCGCAGTTAGATTTTGTTGATGTTTTAACCACTAAGTTCTTTTAGTCTCCTCTTACGACATTCACGGGTAAGGAATGGCTCATTCTATGCCGGCACCGCCGAGTGGACCAAAAATAGAATGGGTCATTCCTTAAAAAAATAAATACATCATATTTCATGTACATAAAAGAATAATGCCCGAGGTTGCATACGTAAAGAAAGGACCTCGGACAAAATACATGCACCAGCATAACAAAAAAATTTTGTTTGTAGCTAGAAAAATTATTACAGCATCAGCAGCTACAAAATCAATCTGATGTTTATCAATTTCAAGACACTCTTCATACGGAGAAACGAAAATTACCATGGACGATCCAGTATCCTATTAATATCACATTTTCGTATATAGCTCTCTCTGAATAGCTAAAACAGATGATACGTACGATAAACGAAATAGTCATTATCTCGTATATATTTTTCGAGAAAGAGCAATCATTGTAAATTATTGTGTAAGCTTTATAAAGACAAACTAAACGGAATCCTAAAAAGGGAAGCTGTCACAAAATGGCGTGTTATTATCTCGGCTAATAAAAATTCAGCGCGCGAAAATATCAGCTTCGTGATTGGCTAGCGGCCCCTCGGGGCCCCACACCATTGGTTGACTGTTTATTCCATTTTCGAATTAACTTTCACTGTCTCCGCGTTTTCCAGTTAGCGCGGAATTTATATCATTGGTTTTATTATGTGTTTGGAGAAGTGTAGAGATGCGTCTAGTGAAATGGAACATTCGAGAATTTTGAGATTCATTAAAAGATTTAAATGGGGAACAGAAATCCTTTTTGCCAAAAGAATGATCAATATATGGGATAATAGCAGGCATACGAGAAAGACAACTTTTATTTGTCATGTAAAAAGGCTTTTGTTATTGAATTTCCTTCAAGTGATGACACTGAAATTGTTTTAGATTGTGATTATTTTATTTTGTTTTCTTAAATAGATTTTTGATAAAATAGTAGAGATAGGCATAGAAAAAATTATACGTATAAGTAATTAATACCCTTTATGATTGGTAGCGTTCTATTGAGTTCGCATGGGACGTATATTTTATCATTCCGTTGCTATTTTTATAAAATCCAACACACATTAGAATATCGAATAAAATAAAGACGTTGTTTTGTAAAACCAAATGCAAGTGTACTTTTTGCCTCAAAAATAAGTATAATTCTATGAAGACTCGAAATATTCAAGCTACCAAAACAATATGGTATAAACAAGCTAATATCCTATCTTGCAAGAAAAAGCAAAATACTACAAATATACAAGTAATGAACCCCTATATAATAATAACACATTTTTATCATCAAAGCACATGGACTTAAGATCATGCAATTGGCTCATCAAGTAATCATCATTTATACAACACTACCTCATGCGGTCTTCCCACAACTGCCATAAAACCTAAGCTTGCCAAAATAGGAAAATAATTCAATCTCCGCACTATGCTAGAATAGGGATATCCTGCAAATATATCGTTATAATAAAACTAGTTTATGGTCGCCGCTTCTCTCACGGGCGCTTATCGTCTTCATGTGATTACATATAACGCGTACTTATAAACATATATGTTCTTATTTTATATATTTTTATTAATCAGTTAACTGATGATATAGAAGTGATTATATGACGTCTGGCCACAACAGAAAATCAGTGTTTTGCTCTTTTGTGGACAAATCAATAAACTGAATTGTGACCATTGTATCATTTTGTGTTAATATGGTGCATTCATAAAAGGAAAAAATGTTACTTCTTATATGCATTTTGTTTATTTTTTTGTATATCTCTTCTTTTATCTCTTTTTATTATGTATGTATATCTATGGCTGTTATTATTTGTGTACTTTAAGTAATGCAAATAAATTATTAATCTATCTAAATCCACATAAGATTTTTTTACATGACTATGAACCGATTTATAAATTCAATATAAAAGTAGTAGTAGGTACAATGTAAAAGATAAAATTTTATAATAATATACCATATTAATGAAACCATTCTTAAACCTTATTAAACATTATACTGATTCATTCATTTCATTCATTCTTACCTATTATTCTTCACTGGTACCCCAGTGAAGAATAATAGGTAAGAAAGAAGTCAGCACAATTGTCAATAATAGTAGTGATGACCTTACCAGGAATTAACCACAATGATTTCTAGGGAAAACTTCGTAGAGGTCCACCTGACAGTATTATGGCTAGCGCGATACTTAAAAAGCAAATGACAGTATCAAAATTTTAATAACGAAAATTAAACTAAAATGATCACTGAGATAAAGACCTCAGACGGTTACTCAAAAAAAAAACTATTATGCAAGATTTGTGCTGTCCTCCTGGTATGGCAGGTAATTGTTAGAAATAATAGACAATAATATGTTACAATGCGACTCACACGACCACCCGCCCGGATGTCACCCAAAGCAGTGACCTGGAGCGAGAGGTTCGCAGTCTAAGCTTTAATGAGTGCATCACATCAATGGCCCATAACATATCTCAAGAAAATAAAGAAAAAGAATCAATAAATAATTGCTTTTTATCAAAAAGCAATTATTTATTGGTCTATCAAAAGTCTACCAACACTGTACACTCACAGCCCTACGAAATAACAAGTCTGTTTACCTTAAAGCCTTTATATTACCAACTAAATTGGAATCCAGAGTAATTCCACAAGGGTTGGCGAATCGCTGACGGCTGTTTGCGAACCGTATCGGATAATTTCACGCGACGCGCGCTGACGACATTTTCACCAAAATGTTTTTTGAGTTTTTTTTTTGTAAATTTATTGCTAATTGCGCTACATTGAATATGAAAACTTTTGGTTAAAAAACGGTTTTATTTCTTAATATTATAAAAATGTATTATGATTTTATATTTGTATATCAGCAAACTGTCTTATGGCCGGGGTCGATTATTCGTTTATTTACATTTTTATTAAGTTATATTAAAACAAACAATATCATAGTTGGTACTAAAACGTACGATTAAGTATTCTGTTCAAAAATAACGATCGTTCTTTTTCTATTCAATCAGTGAGTCGATTTGTAGGTTTTTTTTTGCGTAGGTGAGTACTTACCATGCGTGGGTATGATATATATCAGTGTTTTTAAAAGTGTGAGTGGCGACCCCTTGGGGGTCTCCAAGTCTCTATAACAGGGTCGCGGAAGGTCGCAAAGCCGTAAAAAATAACAGACATTGGTAATAACATAAAAGATGTCAGCTTTAGATACTTTATAATGTATTATTTATTTTATTGTATTTAACCGATACCTATAAAAATAAACATAATCGAAACCGCGGACGTATTTTCTTAGTCCTTAGGAACGGCAAAGTATGGGGGGGGGGGGGGTATCATAGGTGAAATAGTATACCTTGTTATGTCCACGGCACTGCTTATGTCTATAGGCGACGGTTACTACTTTCCATCAGGCGGCCCTCAGCTTGTTTGCCATTCTAAATTGCATATGTATAATTTTGTCAAGAGAATCGACTTCAGAAGTTATTTGCAAAATTTTAACCAAATTAACAAGCGAAATTAAATAAAAATTTGCAATATTATCATAAAGAGGTCTATTCTGAAGTACTCTTATGCAATCGAAATTTTAAATCCTTTAATTTGTTAACAACATCAATACAATACACTTGAAACATAAATGATAGGTAGCACAAAGGACCTCTTAATTACAAAGTGTTATTGGATTTTGAGCCTTATTAATGAGGAATAGAGACTAAGCTTTTGATACAAAGGTACAAGTATGAAGTGGAGTATCGATACTACACGTGGCGATGTTATAATATTCCCATAGAGAATAAAGTGTTATGAATAAGCATAGAAGAGATTAGAAAAAATATTTAAAATGATACAGTACAGTAATATATATAAAAAAAACTTCGTATAGTATAAAAACTACATAGTATAAAATTTATAGCTACATAGAAGAATGATAAAATTTTATATTATGACACAACGAACGACCTTGAATTCCTATAGCACGTTCATCAACACATCGGTGTTCATCAAAATTATTTGGCAATGTTGCCAAAAAGGACAACAATATTTATTACATACTTTGAATAAGTACCTATTTGTTAATTAGGTATTACACAGTAAGTATAACTGTTCATATTTATTTTAAATATATAAATATTTGCCATAATTTTCAATATTACAATAAAAAATAATTACATCAGTGGTTTACTCCTCAAAATTCAAATAGTGTATGAGAAAATAATAAAAGAAATTAAAGTTCTATTGTACCAAATCCAAGGTAATAGAAAATATTTTTGTTTTCATTCTAACCACATCATTTTTTTTTTTCACAATTTTCATTACTACTCATGTTTGTAATTAAAAAAAATACATTTTTACAATAATATTGCACTAAAAATTTCACTGAGCTAATATTATTTATTATTATAGTTTTTAATGAGGGTTGAGCTCTGTTGTCTGAGATACAATTTTTATAATCTAGTTCAAACACAGATGTTTAAGCTGGTTCAAATATATTAATGAATTAAATAATCGTACCTACTTGTATAGTAATTTTCAGTGCTGATTTTGTTACAGTCATTATTATATAATAAAGTTATTATTATTATTAATTTAAAAAAAAAAACACAAATAGTGAATGAATTCGCTTCTAATTTAAAAGCCTGCTCTATCTGTTCCTTCATAGAGCAACAAACGCGCATTAGGGCCGCACCACACGCGCAGCATATTCGTGCGTTTTATTTAATTAAAGCGTTAATGGGCCGCGCGTGTCCGCCGCGCGACCGCACTCGTCCCGCCTGCACTCCGTCCACCAAAAGTACTCTCGCAAAAACGTTCTTTGTTGCTTTGTTACTCATTTCGTTTAATTTATATCATGGGATCATTTTCTCATGTTTCCTATTTGATTGTACGCGATTCAATGTTTTTTTTTTTAATCATTTCAATATATTTTTAAACTCTATACTTTTGAAACTCTCTACTTTGCTCTCTTCTTTTGCCTTTCTTTATATCTTTACATATATAAAATTAATAGACTTAAATACAAGTATATATTGCAAACACAAAAGTTTTAAATGTCAGTAGTTAAATATAATATACTTAAATGGATTCAAATATAGGTATAATAGGTATGGTACATTATACGTTAAAATTTGTTTTTGGTATTTTGGAAAGTAGAATATTTTGAAACATTATGTCGAATAATATGCCATTTATCATGGCAATGATAACGGTGGTGACAAAATATGAAATAGTCCACACTATTTTAAATATAAACTATTTTATAGAGAAAACTACTTAAAAATCTAGGGTAGTTCTTATACTTATTTTTACTTTAACATATATACTAATAGGAAACATGCAATGACCTTCATACGATCTATATTCAATGTGTCATTGCCGACTATTCGAATAAAAAAATAAAGCTTTTACATTGAATACAAAAAACGTTAATCCGAAAAAGTATTCTAAAGTATCTCACGATTGTACCGATCAAGATGAAATCCTCTTAGCATCAACAAAAACACTCTGCGTCCCACAAACACGCTTCTAATGTTACCAAAATAATGGCACTGAAAGTGTTTCTCTCAACACCGATGCGATCCGATAACGATAAATGACCTACCATCGACAAAGTAAACTATTCTACTTTAGAAAATTGAAAAGAAAAAAGTTGTCATTCAACAAGAATTCGCGTCAAAAAAATGTCATTGGCCAAAAATTTAAAAAGAAATTATCGGTGTTGCAATATACGAGCACAGCGTTTTGTGCAAGTGCGGCAGAGCGAGTAGCACGATAGCAATGTTTTCAAGTGTGCGCACTGATAACTATCGAAAGTGAATATAAAATATTCTCTATATTATAATGTTAAAAAAGTCTTGTTTTAAAGTAGATTAGAAAATAACTCACTATGAAAAAGATACTTAAAATATAAGTAAACATAAAATATTGGATTTAAAAAAAAAATGGTAAGTATCTACTTACTCATACTGTCACAACAAAAAAAAAATAGAAAAAAGAAAATTAAAAAAATTAAACAAGTGCAATTTTTAAACTTCAAGTGAAAATTTTGCCTTTTATTTAATTATTCAAATTTTTTTTCAATAAATATTATTACATTAGAAATTTATAAATATTACTCCAAATTTCGAATTCAAACTATTTTATAATATTCGTAAATTGATGCTTGTGTCCCTAAATCTGACAATAAAGATAAGTATCTAATCCCTAAGTAGTTTTATCGCATTAAAATCACACGCGAGTGGTCACCGGATAGTAAACGACAATGGCAACCATCATAAAGAGATCCAAGTTGCATAATTCAAGGAATTCCATAAAGCCATTTCATACAATCGTTTACAATTGATATTACCTATAGATTGGTTTGTTTTGTCTCTTGTTTCCATCCGTCGTCTTAATTTTTAATTTGAGCTATGTCAGCTTAATTAAACTATGCTTGACTGCGGTCCAGCTATTTAAAGATCAAATTCCCATTTTAATCTTCTAAATTTTAAAATTCATATTTGGAACATTTAAATATAATTATTACTTGATTCGTGCTTCGAAAGGCACAAAAATTTGTCGTCTGTTAGGCCGCGTCAGAGGTCTTGTGTACGATGAAGACTGCTTAGAAGCTCTTTACTGGAAAAAAGTGACATTCTCATGCAAGTACGGTAGTATTAAGAATATATTATGTATGTACTTACATTAAATTACTTATTTACTTGAAATTAATTGTAAAATTATTACTAAAAATAACAATAGGGAAGCGAATTATAACCAAATTGTTGCGTAACTCACAAACGTATAAAAACCCACTTACGACGAAACGAAATGAAAAACCTATCAATAAGATTGTCTACCTACTTATTCCCGTTGAGGATTAGACGGACAGACGCACAAAGTGATTCAACTAACACTTAAAGCTTTTATACTATTGTAACGTTTACATAATGGTCACCGCCAAAGAGTATTAATTCTTTTTGTACTCATTGTGTAGACTACTTGTGAATTTATTGAGATGGCTATTAAAATACGAAATTAAGACCTTTATCGTTACCGCGGCTTTCAAATTCTACAAATTGTGGTCATATCACAATTATATTAAATTCAAGTGTTACTCGTACTACGTTTTGTTTAGATTAGTGTACGTATGTAACGTAGAGCTAAAACAAATTTTAATTGAAGGTTCATTTTCTAAGGGAAACATACTCAAATTGTAACTGCATTCTTGTACAGACTTATGTTCCTTACAAGTATCTTTACATTATTGCGACGAATTTGCTACTAATGTAAATATTTACAATTTCCCGCCAAAATATGCACAGACTAAATTTCCTAAAACATCTAATAAGTACGACAGACAAACCCAAATCATATTTTTGTAAATAAAATCCGCGTATATGCTTGGCTACATATATTTTTTCCTACACAACTTTTTTCACTATTCCTTTCTAAAATCTTAAGTAAATCCTTTCCAAAGGTACGTAGGTATATTATTCAAGGCGTTTGAACCACTTTTAATATAAAATAAATATACAAACATACTTAGAAGGCGTCTAAGAAAATACACCGTAAGAATTTGCGGCGAGACGGTGGAAATAAAAGAATGCTAGCAGAAAGGAAAATATGATCAAAGAGAAAGGCATTTTCATACGATAACAGGTAATAATACAGCTATTAGAAAATTGGATTTGCCTGTTATACTCGACTAGGCATCTGCAGCAGTTTTGTCTGGAAAAATAAACTTTTTTTCTATACGAATTCCAATATTGAAATGTTATGTGATGTGTGTAAGTTGGTGTATGTATTTATATAATGACAAGTAATTTCTTTTTTTCATTTTCGTCATTAATAATGAGCATAAAGATGATGCTCGTGAATGAGTCCTGTTTGTTTGGAGTCTATTCTTCTGCTAGTTCTTGGTAGCTGAAAGTTTATTTGGAAATGGCGGTAAGATTGACGTAAGAAACTAAAATAGAAATAGGTCATCATCAGACCTAAGTACCTAAAAGAATACATACTTATTAGCTTGATTTTATTCGGATTGCTGACAAAACAGGCATTTTGATGTATGAAAATTACTTTCGGGTAATGTAATCCTTCTTGTAACTTATACATACATAATCATTTTATATGACAGCGTATGGGAAATCTTTACTGAGGAGAGAGAATTATAATACAATTTATACCAAAAACCATCGTGATCAATTTCTATCGAATTTGCCATGATTTGCCAACTAACCGGACTTCATCCTCATCATTTCACAAGTTCTCTACTGATAACTGTATAACTGATAGCCCATTCATTCATTCAAAAGAATTTAATTTCTCCCAATAAACATTATTTAAAAACTATTGTAGTAAATAATCTTTGATACAAGACTGACCACTTATAACACCTTACCACTTATTCATAAAAACTGAAACCTTCTATAAACCTATTTTACTGGTTTTTTCACTTTCTTTCAAATTAGGAATTTAGCACTAAAGAAAGAGACAAAACAGTTTAATAGCTAAAATGGGTTCATGAGTGGTTTGACGTTTTTATGAATAAGGAAAGTTAATCTTTAGGAATGTTTAAAGGAATCTAATAAGTATTCTTTCCTGTCTAAAGTTTTGATCTCTATACACAAAAAGTTTGTAACGTACAGACAAACCAGACGTCAAGATATTATTATAACGAACGCTACTTAGCGGATTTCTTAGGGGTTGAAGTTTTTGAGGGATTGTCAAGGGGCGAGATGTAGGCATAACCGGGATATATCATTATATCATATAGACTAATACGGGGACAAGGGATAATATAATGTGGAGATGGCTTAACTAATAAGAAAAAAATAAGATTTTAGCTTCGATAATTATTGTACAGTTTAAATACAGTTTATATTTTGCAGTTTTGTACGTTTCAATTCAGGTGGTTTCATATCATATGCTACATCTGTGTCCAAATTTAATTCAAATCTGTTCAGACATTCATGATTAAGTAATAAAAATATCTATACATTCAAACGTCTTCCTAACTTTATTTATTATACCTATATAATACCCTATTCCGCGGCATTATCCGTGTACATCAATACATAAAGTATTATATGTTAGAATTAAGTTACAATATAACTTAGCCAAAAATAAAGTGGATGTAAAGTGTATATGGATAATAGAGTGCATTTTGTGGCGTTCAAAGTGATGTCTGTATTCACTATACTTGACTTTAGACAATTTGTAATTGTATACAAATTGTATAAAAATGTATAGGCAACACGTTTATAATCTATCTACACATTCGGTACAAAGTCAGTGTTATATTCATCACTACGGCAACTCTTAACAAAAACCTCTTACTGACCCATCAGGAATTATATTCGTGAGCATATTTTTTTTATCTTAAAAAGCCATCTCCATAATATAAGACCCTCATATAAGCCGACACACGTCACATCATCCCATACATATTTTACACGATCCAGTAAATACAATAAAAGGAGCTCCCCTCCCTCCCCCTTCTCACCCTTGTGGCGGCGGCGATGTCTTTCTGCATCCACATACTCGTATCACTGCTCCATATTCAGCATCTACTCACAAAATTGTAGCTATATCCATTTTGAAATGTTTCCTCCAAAAGTAGTTATATACTTATATTATTTTTTAAAGTAAGTAAAGTAAAAGATTGGTATACATAGCATCATAAATGTGAATTTATAAAAAAAAATAATGTTTGTTATTTAACTATGCTTAATAAGCAAATGGAGTGCGAAATATCAAAATCATTTAGGTATTTATATTATTTGTACTCGTATTGTATTATAATATCATCATTTATATTATGTAATAATAATAATATCTGTAAACATTAAACTTATGACTATACCTACGTTTATGCAAATGAATTATTGATTGAAGACATTTTTTATCATTTAATCAGGTAAATTTAAAAAAAAACAACTTTGAATTACTTAATCATAATAAGAATACTTTATCTATGTAAATATTACATATTACAAGCAATGAGCTCACAGTTAGGTACATAAATTAAACATTTACTAGGTACTATAAATAATAGTTAATTAAATTTTACTGCATATAACCTAAACAACAATAATGAACTAGAAACCTAGTAGGTACTCTACACTAGGAATACCTTTAAATTTAATTAAAGGAATTCTTATAGTAATTCACGTTGTCAAAGCTAAGCTTGCATAATAAAAAAGATTAATAATAATGTATATCAACATTCCGATCATTGTTCGCACAAGTTCGATCTCAAACTTTAAAACATCTAGTTTTTAAGTTACCAAGTCGGTAGACTGTTTCAGCTAAAAACAGATAAGAATGGCAGCCGTCTACAGGATTCGCTCTATTCAATCAAAAATTGAATGTTACAATGCTTTTCATACATCCAGTAAAATTTACTGCATGTACAGGACCCTTCTATACCAATGGGTATAAAGTTGCTGCATCGGAGACTGAGACCTAAGGCTCATGTTTTTGAATCTAAATTATATTAAAACTTGCAAAGTTTTATTTTCAAACTTTAAACAACCGAAATTTAACTTCGAACCTACAAAAATATTTAAAAAAAAAAACATGATTACGTATATAAAATTAAACGACATCAAAAACTTGAAACTTTTTAACTGTGCGTGTGTGTGTGTGTGTGTGTGTGTGTGTGTGTGTGTGTGTGTGTGTGTGTGTGTGTGTGTGTGTGTGTGTGTGTGTGTGTGTGTGTGTGTGTGTGTGTGTGTGTGTGTGTGTGTGTGTGTTTATCTAAAAAGTAATTAATATCTTCATAATTTCTGAACCGTAATCGATGTTTTGACGACCTTTTCCTTCATCTCTTTTTTCATCCTTTTTTAAAATGTTTTTTTATGCAACTTAGAATAGCAAACAAGCCTACGCCCACCTGATAAAAAGTGGTAACCGTCGCCTATACACATGAGTAGTACCACAGACAAAACAGATTATACTGTTTCGCCCATAATACTCCCTCCCCCATGCGTTGGCAACGCATCCCTGAAGATTAAGGTGTTCTTCCTCAGTAGCTTGTAAATTCATTGCCATATCCCACCCTTCAAACCAAAACATATCCATGTAAATACAACTGCCACGAATGGGACAGCCGTACCTTAGCAAAAGCCTTTTGTACAAAATCTTCCTCTGGTAAAATTTTTCGAATATTATTTTTCTAATCGATTTTAAAATGGGAGTTTTTTATTTTGCTTGTATTTTTTTTATGTTTGTTACCCCATAAGTTTGTCAATTATAAACTGATTTAGAAAACTATTTTTTATCTGAAAAGATATACTTACAGATTGATCTCATGGAAATTTTATTAAAATGGGTATCGTGGTTTTTATCAAAATAACTGGTTTTTCCGCAATTGAAGTTTTTTTTAAATACAGTGTTAATTAATATAAGTGATTTTTAATTTATACAATTTACAACTTACCCAAATACGTGTATACCTACCTACATATACATATTTAGAATATAACAAATCTCAACTGTACCTACTACGACTTAATATTATTATTCGTAGCAACCGTAGCAAAAACCGTAGCTGGGATAAATTTTATTTACTAGACATGTTACTCGTATACACGGCCATAAATATTTGTAAGTAAAGCTGCCACCAAAATATATGCGGCTCCCATCAAACAATTTATTGTACAAATTAGTCTTTCCATACTAAATCAAGATGATCCGATTTCGCTACTCCATAATAAGCACTCCACAATACAGTAGGTAGCGTTCGCGGATCATTGACTTGTTTTATCTTTTGTCTGAAAACCCTTTGGAAAATATACTTTATGCGTATAATAATAAAGTTCGAGGCGCAACTGTTTGTTTTGTTATAAAATCAGTGTTTAGTGCCTCTTGTTCATTGTACTCCGCCACCCGCGGTGTTTGTTTGTCGATGCCCCATTTTTTTATACACGTACGCTTTGTTGCAGTTTTTTCATAAATAGCAAACTACCTAAATACCGAATATAATGAGTGTAAAAATTGGATAATCCATTGTAGTCGGTAGCCGTCATATTTGTCTAAATTATTTCTCATCTGTGTGAATAGGAACATAACGTTGTATAAAATAGTGATTTACAATGGTCGGACGTCGCTTTTGATGGGTCGGATTAGTTTTCATTACTTTTATTTGTGATCCACATCGATTGTCGATAAGTCGATTTTAATGTTGTTATAGTGGTGCCTAATTGCCTACTTGCCTAATTCATAACATTACATACAGCAATGTAATGTCCATTGTAGGTTGTAATATCTACAAAAGAAAAATAGTTAACCATTTTTATACGTTTCAACAATCAAATAATAAGTGGTTATCAAGATGTTATAAACAATATTGATCTGTGGCCTCCTCCATTAGAACAAAAAACATTTAATGAATGATAATGGAATAGTTAACCTGTATTATCGGTATAAGCTGCCGAAGCACCAGTGAGTGGTGATAGGTGAAAATGAAACCAGGTCAGTTACTCATTGTGACGGATTGAACAGCAATTAATCACGATAGTTTCCAGAGGAAACCACATAGAGGTCGTCCTGACAGGATACCTTACTAGTAATACGAGTATAATAGTAGTAATAATTAATCAAATTTTTTGTTACTCATGGACGCCCACCAAAATGTCCTAATAGAACACGGGTGGATACGATAGTGGATGTAGGGGATTGTTAGTAATGGAAATTATCACCCCCATTACTACCAATAGGTACACCTCATTAGGTTTCCCTCGGTGTGGTGCGCCCTGAAAATTATTGTGCTTAATTTCTAGTGAATTCGCCGCGATGGGCCAACTGACCTGACTTTATCTTCATCTATTATCACTCACTGATACTCCACCAGCTATAATGATATTACAAGCAGCGTCTATTATATTTTTATTATCGCCCATTAAAAAAATGGACAAAATAAAACTAGATAGTTAGAAATTATAGAGCACAATATTTTGAATGTTCAAAACGGTGCTTAATGATATTACTTAAACATAGTGAAATACGCATTACAGCTTACAAAAAGGGGTAAATATTAAGAAAAATTCGTGTGACTGGGACAAATTTAAATAATATTTAATTAGAAGACTAGTAACACCATCTATTAAAAGACACAGACTAATACTAATTTACAAGTAGCGCCATCTAAAACTTGCGGTTAATGACTATACAAAATCAAACGTACTTCAATGTTAACAGCAGATGGCATTGTTTCTAATACATTTGAATACAATTGTACTTTATTCCATTATCGTACATAAAAGAAAAAACTGGTGCATCGTCAGTGATACACTATTTCATTTTCACCTATTAAACAATAAAACCATAGGCTACGACTGACTGAGAGCGAGAAACCCGATGCATATAATTATCTCGTCTCTCATTTAAACAATTTCATTAAAAAATCTTAATACCTATAGAAGTCAGCGACGGGATCTTAGGCTATATTGTATATTTTTTTATCTTAATCAAGGCAGGCTAAACTGCGGGACATAACTATTACTTATTCAATATAAAATTTCAAGAAATCATGAGAATATGTGTAAGCAAATCTTACAAAATCTGTATTGGTAAATAGCAGCAATAAAAATCAAAATGTGTATATTAATATTTTTATTTATTATTCTTATAACAAACAACAAAAAAGTATAAAAGTAAGATTTTTTAAGTATTAGTCATGAAAGTTCAATATCATTGGGTTGTGAATATTGAAAGCACGTCATTACGAAAGTTCAAAAATTTTTTTAAAATATTCTTCAATAATTTATTAACAACAAGGCGTCTCTTTGCCCGCCAGATGGTGTGAGCGGGCGAGGTTGGGGCCTCGAGGCGTACCCCACTACCCCGGCTTCAACAACCTCCGGGTCACTGGGTTTGAAGCCGACATACACTGATGGTCTGTGTATGTCGGCGTGGTGTCTTTAATTTATTAAATATATTTTATTAATGAATTTAGTGGCGAGTTTACTTTTTTTTTATACTACGTGTATATTACGTTTTCTCTGATATTAAGCCTCCATGATTTTTTTTATACCACTGAGGTGGCAAACAAGCATACGGCCCACCTGATGGTAAATGGTTACCGCAGCCTATGAACACCTGCAATACCAGAGGTATTACGCGTGCGTTGCCGACCGTATACGTAGATAGATACATTTTTCGTTCATCATTATAAAGATAGCCTGTATATCTTTATACTGATGAACTTGAAGATATATTGAAATCATTAGCATTTTTTAAAGTAAGTGTTCTACCAACAAAATTGAACATATTCATACTAACACAATGTTAGTTTGGGTTTCCTTTGTCGTTTTTGTATTTCTGAATCATAAAATGGTGTTCTAATGTATTAACATGGGGGCTTTCCTAGTCTTAACCGATTTAAAAAAAAGATGGGGTTATATGTTTCATTGTATATTTTGTTTACTGCTAACGATTTTGATTTCACCCTGTATACCTAAAATTAATGTTAATTTACGTTCATATGATTACGGTATACTAGTACTTTTCATTCCCAGACTATCATACGAGGCGACTAAGTCATCATAAAGTGTCGTCATAAGTTTTTGCACTGATGTGTCGTAAAGATGCGTTAGTGCAAAAACAAGAAAATCAATCTAGCGATCAGTCAATCTATAGCTAGTATTTAAAAGTGGGAAATTAATGAAATAATTGTCATGAAAAAAAAAATTAACAGGAAACTGCGACGCTAGGATTCTTATTAGAGAGACCCTTTTAACTGTTGATACACAGTCATTTAAAGATCCACTTTGGGTTCTTTATATTTTCTATCAGAAATCTTCATCTTCATGCTTTTCGGCTTCCAATTGTCTTCAACTACCCTCGTATGGATAAGTCGCTTATAGACGTGCGCTGAGAGACGAGCTGTTCTAGTCTTCTCTTCGGAATCAAAATCCACCTCGTACAATCCGAAACGCTCACTAAACAAAACAAAAAATGACAACTGTATAACTGTAAGTACTATCCTTAATGTATGTTGTACAAAATCATCACTTATGTGTATATAGATGTTAGATATGTGTATTCCGTTTATGATATTTCATTTTAACTATTACTGTGACTCATATTTTTACCTTAAAATAGCTTTGTTAGCATGACTGTACTTCGGTTTGCGAGGCGTAACCTCTCAGTTTTCAGGAATTGCAATGCATCACAGTGTAGGCCACCACTTCCTTTCCCGTGGATGTCGTAAAAAACGACTAAGGAGACATAATGCTCGACGGATGGACTTGCTTGCATAACTGCACTTGATAACCCACTTGCCAAGCGTGGCAACTACTGGCAAAACTAGGAGGGGGGAAGGGTGCCTATATTCAGCAGTGGACAGTTAACGACCAATAGGATGATGACGTTCATGTCTATAGCCAACCGTTATCATTCCCCCTCTGGTGGGTTGCAGTTTAACATTGTACATAAAAAAATAAACAATTTTAATGATTAATATTTGTGACCAAATTGTGTATAATGGAATTAATTTATAAATTTTTTAATGGTTTATTTTACTATTAAATATAATATTTGTTATTATTAATTATCCAATAAAACATTTTGATAATACATTAAATAAAAAAATTTTAGAAACAAATTGTTGCAAATTCAAGTACTTGTGTTCAATTTCGACAAACTAATAATAATAATTAATTTTCCACTGCAACCATTATCATATCAACCGTTAACCATCCACTGCTGACCATAGAGCTCTACCATAGATTGCAATAGGAAACGGTCCCACACCATAACCATATTACAATATAATTGGCAACAATAACATGAAACTATACTAATAGTGCACTAAAAGTAAAAACTAAGTATTTAATCGCCACACTAACCTGGTACCGGCCACCCATTCCACATTATCAATGAGGCTCCAGGCAGTGTATCCCTTCAGGTTAGTGCCATCTTCCAACGCCAGCAGTATAGCCTTCATGTACTCGCGAAGGTTGTTAGCGCGATCGTCGTCTTGCAAGCCCGGCCCCGTTGACCAGCCGTGCTCAGTGATGATAATTGGTGGATAGTCATACTTCAAGTTGATGTGGATACACACTTTATAGATGCCGTAGGGAGCACTCTGTACAAAGTTTACAATTACTCGTACTTTTGGAAATAATAAATGTAAGTCAGATCAAGTGATGTTGCAATGGTGGGGCAAGAGGAAGGGGAACGATCCTGGTCATCATTTCCCTAGGGCAACCTTTCCCAGGAAAACATCAGTAGCTTAGTGTGTGTAGTTTAGTGCTTTTGTAGTCAAAAACTTGTCATTAAGTACATGTTCATTTTCAAATTATAATTATAATTAAACGCTTATTAATCTAAATTATTATGTGACATGTGATATTAAATTAAAGAAGTTAGCAGTCTCAATGTCTACTCACCGCCAACCAAGGTGATTTAGCCATTTTCCATTCAGACCTCTTGCTCAGCTGCACCCCAACATCGTCATTAAACGATGGGGATGGGTGCTGAGTCTTGGATCGACTCACCAGGGAAGTTGTGTAGTGGTTTATGCCCAAAAAGTCTGATGAACCTGCATTATAAAACATAGAGATGTTTTTACCATTACATATATTATCTGTGCTGTCTATGAATAAGGCTAAAGACTAAAGTCTATCTATTGTTTACTCAGTCAAAAATATCATATAATTATCACTAACTTTAAAAGAAAATCTAATAAATAAAAGAAAAATAAAAAACAAATAAATTAATAAAATAAATGGTCTATTCAGTCAAAAATTATATTTTTGACTAATCAAATAATACCAGAGGGAGACTTTGTACAAAAGTCGTTAGCTTGGGTACCTCTGTCCCACTCGTGTTTCATCCGTAAAGCAGTTGTGTTTGCATGGCTATGTTTTGGTTTGAAAGGTGGGATAGGACGTGAATTTACAGGGTACAAAGGAATAACATCTGAGTCCTCAGTAATGGCAACGCATGAGGGGTATCATGGGAGAAACAGTATACTCTGTTATGTCCATGGTACTGCACATGTCTATAGGCGACGGTTACTACTTTCCATCAGGTGGACTGTCAGATTGTTTGCCATTCTAAGTTGTATAAAAAAAAAATCTATCACCAACTTTCAAAGAAAGCCTCTCTCTGACAATATAACCTAAACATATAGCATCTGAGAAACAAAAGAAAAATAATAAAAAAAATTAATTTACAAAATAATTTTTTCAATAAGTGAAATCAATAATCAACGAAATTATAACTTAAGAGCTTAGACGAAATAAAATACAATCATTATTGGAATATGATTCTAGTATTTTAATAATATTATAAAATTCTAATTACTTGACTTAAACATCATTACTATTTACCTTTCAATAATTTTATTTCTTCCGTATTAAGTGTTGGCAACCTAGACCTAGTAAAACCTTGTTCCTTGCTCTTTTTGGCTATAATGTCCTTCACAATTCGAGGAAAGTCGCCCTCTTTTGACCATATCGGATTAATAAACGTACCTAACTGTAAGTAAAAATAAAATAATATTTTTTAATGTTACAAGTCAGAAAAAGTAGGCCAATTGCGAGTCGGACTCGTGCACCGAAGGTTCCATAGAGATTATAAAGAAAAATTGCAAAAAAATGTTTTTGTGATTTATCTAGATTTTTTGTTTTCGGATTTTTTTCTTTACTTGTGCTGTATGACATTACTTCTTGTCAAATTTCATGTTTCATCAACGAGCAATTGGTGGAACAGCCATATCTTTTGATTACACTAATAAAGTTTGATTTTAACAAGTTTCAAGGGATGGTAGACTATCGTATTTGATAATAATTTCATTTTGATACGAATGGACAGATAGAAGGACAACAAAGTTCATTAGGGTTCCATTTTTTTCTTTTGTGGTAGGGAACCTAAAATGTAACAAATTTAATAAAGTTATAACTAAACAACATCACAGAATATACTATGAGGCTCATAATTCACAATCTTTATACTGAACAACAGCTCAATTATTAATATGTAACAGATAAGCTACCAAAACTGTAAGCTAATTATTGTTCTCATGAAATGTGAGTCAAGATATAAAAATAATTTTCATAGGTGATTTGAATAAAAGATTCAAAGATTTCTTTAATTAAAAAAATAGTACAGAATATTACAATTATTCACAAAAATAGTATTATTATTCACCCATCGCGGCCATTGTCTGAAAACGACCCTGTTTAAAATATATTTAGGGACATTGAGATAACTTGGGATTTTTATATTATTTTTTATTTTGTAATATGATCTTTTTCTTTTGTAGAAATGTAGTATACAATACAATTTATACATACCATAAATTCTCTATACTGTTCAGTAATTTCAACATTTTCAGTCTTGTTGTTTAAAGGTTCTAACCAGTTCACTGCTAGTGCTATCCCCACAGATCCTGAAACATAAAAATAAAATAAAGTGAACCTCACAACAAAGATGTGATTTCTTAATATTTTATTTAGTAATTAATAAGTAGATACTAGAAACACATACATTTAGCATATTTCAATATAAAAAACTAGACCTATCAAGTATATTTGACTACTTTCTGTAAAAAAGCATTTGTATATATATATATATATATATATATATATATATATATATATATATATATATATATATATATATAAATATAGTGCCATCATCATATCAGCCATTATTTATCCCTAAGACTGTCATATATATATCTGACTCCCTGCAATGCATTTGAGATTGCCACTATGTCTAATGGGGGGTCTTTCTACACTGCCTTTGCTTGTATAGGGTCACCATTAAAAAACCTTTCTTCCCAATCAGTTGTCAGTTCTTCAAACTATGTGACCAGCCCATTGTCACTTCAGCTTACTTATCCCTGTTTTGGACAATATATGTAAATAGGCTATTTGTGAATATAGTCATTTTAGACCACATCAATCTTGATCAATATATATATATAAAAAAACTACTGCATGTTCTCAAAACATACCTTTATATTTATTTTTGTACTCCTTTTCATACAATCTATAAACTTTTGCATGTGCTATCATAACATTCTTTATGCATATATATGCTCCAATGCCTTTAGAGTCCACAGCAGGTGGCCATTTGCCATTTTCATAACCATCAATACATATGTCATTTGGTTGGTTAATAGTGATCCAATATTTGACTTTATTCGCATATTTGTTGAATACAACATGGGCATATTGTTCGAACCACTCTATAGACAAAGGGTTAGCCCAACCCCCCAAATCTTGTAAAGTTTGGGGTAAATCAAAATGGAATAATGTAATCATTGGCTGAATATTATATTTAAGTAGCTCATTAATTAAATTATCATAGTACTGAACACCTTTTTCATTGATTATGTTAGAAAAACCTGCAATAGAATAATGTTGATTAAAATCTAGTGGATATGGGACTTTATGGAATAGACAGTGAAAACAGATCATCAATTTCATCAGTCTTCCCACATAGATCTCTGTTTGTAAACTGATAATGTCTGTGAACATTCCTCATATACCAAATTCTATGACTAATTAACTCCCACCAGATTTGATGTATAACACAGAACTGTTTGGAAATCATTGTGATTAATTCCCAACAAATTTGTCATGATGTGCCAACTAACTCAAACATTATTAACATCACCTACTATCAGCATATTAAGAATTACCATTCCATTTTCTACCCACAAAAATCATGCATAATGGGGGAGGTTGATTGCATTTTACAATTGGGAAAACCATTAACTGTATTTCACATTTGATGATTGAAGTTATGACTTATCAATTAATATACAGATTATTTTCTTTAATGATTTTACAACAATAATTATTAAAAACACATACAATACCTGTAGGAAGTACCCTGTTCCAAGATATGGAGAACCGGTAGAAGTCAACACCCAGCTCCCTCAGCAACTCTACATCCCTTTTGTATTGGTGATACGAATCACTGGCCACATCACCATTCCTACCATCTGTAATCACCTCAGGATGTTGATGGAAATATTTGTCCCAAACATTCTCAGTTTTGCCTGTAAAGAGTAATATTTTTTTTAAATGTGCTATTGCTTGAAAATTATTTGACCAATTACCTTTATTTTTTTTTTCAATGATAAGTTTTTTAGAAAGACAATTTTTATATACAGTACATAAAAATACATACTGAGATAACAGTTAACAGTAGTTTTATCTACCCCATAAATGACATGGCATTTATTTATTTACTCTTTATTGCACTGTAAACTAAAAGAATACAAACATTCAGTTTTATTCCTCAGGATAACCTTAACCTTATATAATTTATGAAAATGCTAGTTGGAAATATAAGAAAAACCAATTTGAAACTATAAAAAACATACCATCAAGATTCCAAGCTCCTTCCACTTGATAAGCTGATGTGGCTGCACCGAACAGAAAATCATCCTTAAATTTCCGTTGTCTATTATCAGACCATCCATATGTTCCTACCAAACTAAAAAAAATACTTATTTAAGATCATACCACTGTCAAATATTTTTAATAGATATGTTGCATAAACTTCAATAATATACGAAATAATATATTAGGTATTTAAATAAAAGATTAAGAATAGGATTTAAAAAATAATCTTAAATACCTTTAAATAAGTAAAGAAATATTGTATTAAGTTTATTCTACACAGAATTAACAAGTATATTGGAAACAATATGTTAATTTAATTAATAACTGAAAATTTTAACCTTAAACATAGACAAAACAGCAAATACATGATTTTGCACAAAAAAAAAAAACTCGGTATATTCGCCGGTAGCAAAAACACACACACACCGAGAGAGAATAATTATAATTATTTACACGTGGACAGACTGTATTTGCATAACCATTACGATCGCAGAACAATAATTACGATAACAATTCCCTACTTACTTTATTCGTAGCAAAATTCAAGATAGTTATTTAATTATTCATTTATCTTATCAATAGGTATGAATAGTAAGTAGATTTATAAAATAATTAAACTGCTGTGTTATTTAAGAGACTGCACTGCTCTTATATTGACTAAACTAATGAAATAAATTTATGCTACCATACAGAAATTTAAACCTACAATAAAAGAAATGAATGTTCATAATATTATACTACAATTTATAATAAACAGTTATAGACTCTTCTATTCAATATCTAAATTTCTGTCTAATTTATTGCAATACAATTATTTTTGGTTTAAACTTGTGAAAATACATATGTTTTGATTATTATTACAATTTCTCTTTATTTTATTTAAGCTGGAGAGCATTTCGAGTAGATGTAACAAAAGTTCCTCTGCCATTATACAAATCTGTAACTTAATGTAACAACTATAGATCACAAAAACTAGTGACCGTAATATCATCAGATCGTCCAACATTGATTGTCATAAAATAACAATATTTCTAGTGTGACATATTATTATTACTGGCTATCATAATATACCTATTATATTTTTTTTACTAATTTTCTGTCTTATTTTGTCATATAATTCTGTCGTAGTGTTTATGTTTTTCTACCGATGAAGATGAGATAAAAGAAAACTACAATACTAACCATTTTAATTATTTACTTGTTTCTTTAGTAATTATAAAAAAAACTTACTTAATATTATTTATATAATATATTTTTAAAATTCAAAGGACTGGTTGCATAGACTTATACATATAAAGATTTTAATTTTGAAATGACATCGGCGTGGGTAACTAATCTATTTGACTTGCCTCACGTCACTTGAAACGTCAATCTAACACTGACAGTGATGGAATGATGATGTTTACGGAACGAGTGGAAAGTAGTAATGCCAGATTGAATATTTGTTTACAATTTTGGGTAAAAATCTTTCAGTTAGTTTCAATTTTCTATGGGCAGTGGTAATCATCAGGAGGTAATAATCTTCAAGTGAGCTGCATGTTCGTTTATCCCATATGTTAATCCAAAAAATTCCGAGAAAAAGTAATTCTTGAAGACGTTTTTGGAGAAAAGTAAAACTGGCTTGAAGAAACTTGGATAATGTTTTGAGCTTTTGGGGAGTTTATTTTGTAAACTTATTATTTGTACATAGCGAAAAATGATACTAATTTGTGATCGTGTAAAAGTTTTGGAAATAGTATCGATTTAGAGAAAAAATATTTGATGTTTGGATAAAATCAAATTTAACATCTGGCAATAGGCAACCCTGCACAGAAACACAACACAGAGCACGGCAACAAAAAGAGAATTCAGTAATCAGAAATCCGCTTCGGATTTTAAGGATTTTTGAATAATTGTGCTTGTGCATAATAATTGTATAATAGTTATGAGTTTTGTGGTTATTTAGATCTTAGAAATGAGGCAAATGTTGTAAGAGATTAGTTAATGTTATTTATGTATTATTAACAAATAAATCGAAAATGCATAGACGCAGGGGGCCAAATTTTACGTATGTCAGTAGTTGTGTAAAGTATATGATTTTTGTCTTGAATTTTATATTTTGGGTGAGTATAATCTATATTTTGACTTTTTAGAATTTATTTTTCTATTGTGTAACATAAGTTGGTTACTGTAGAAATCTTTTATGAGCACCTGTTATTTATACCTATGTTTTTACTATGAATCATTGTGTACCTATGAACGTTGTGTGGGAATTAAAATACAAAAGAATATTTTCACAATCCCACCGTTTCCGTTCGCGATAACAGTTTTATAAAGTTATAACCACAGATTTAATTCAACTCAACGGTTAACAATATATTATTTTATATATCTATAGATACTATGCAGATGAAACAATGAGTAAAAATGAATTTCAATATTAGCTCCCTTTAGTCTGAATAATTAAGTACTAGTAAGCCAATAATATTATTTAGTAGCTGTAATGAGTTACAGCTAAATGCAGTATTAGATTTTTTATATGAGTATTAGAATTGGAAAAAATATCTTAGTGTTAATCACTCTTAGTATGTTGGAGGATTAAATATCTATACTATCTTTCATATTTGCATTGTCAAAATATTATTTTTTACACTATAGTCCATTATCAACATCATCATTATGTTCTTGCCCATTTCCTAGATTCATTTCAGGTCATCATCTGTTTTTCTTCTCTATTCATTTCCATTTGCAGTCATCTCAGTATTAATTCTTATTCAGGCTATACCATTTCATATAATCTTTTTCCTATGAATGAAATGTTTGAAAATCTAATAAGTATAAACATTGCCGGTCCTAGCCTTAATCCTTGTTATAGTTAGGGTCATATGGCTATAGCTATGGTCTATAAATTGTAAATTACCAGTCCTATTTTATAAACACTTAATTGTAAATGGTTTTTGCAGTTATTTGGAGGATTACTGGTGGGTGTGGGTCTGTATGCATTCATTGACAAATGGCAGGCTACTGGACTCATCAAGGTAACTGGTTTCATGTGACTTCAACATAAATATAATTATAACCATCAAGTAGCTTCCAGTATATATTTGTATACTTAGTATTACTTAGCATTCCTGTGATGCATGTGACAGATATAATAATATGAGTAGTCACACTTATAAACTTAGTTATGGACTTACCCTCTTGTTAATAAAAACTAAAACATTTCACAAACCTACTTTAACTATTACACTGTTTTGTTACTTTCTTTTAAATTGGGAATTTAGCAGAAAAGAAAGAGACAAAACAGTTCAATTGCTAAAATAGTTTCATAAGAGGTTTAATGTGTTTATGAATAAGGGGATTAATGTCTAAACATTGTTCCAGAAATGGCTAAATATCATGATGAGAAATCATAATTCTATCTCCCACTATTATTAAAGTATGGGTTTCCCATAACAATTAAAACTGTTTTAGTTGCTTTTTTTGGTATAGGACTGTACTGCGTTCAGTAATAATTTATTTAATATGTTTGAGAAGTGGCTAGAAGTAGTAGCTGAATTCTTTGACTCTCAGTTTATATTTTGTAGCTTACTTTTTTTTTATACCACAACGGTGGCAAACAAGCATACAGCTACAGTCTGATGGTAAATGATCACTTGCCAACCCTGAAGAAACTACTTTCCAAGAATATTTACAAAATAAAAATATTATTCATAACACAATTTAGAGTAAAAATAGGACTTTACTAAAATTTTTGGTCATGTGTTTGTCAAGATTCTTTTTCTCCAAAATATTTATATTTATAAATAAATATATATTTATAGGTTTTAAGATGAAATTTGTATCAAATAATAAGTCTGTATTTTAAATTCTTGTCAATCAGTTTTATTAATTGGTGCTTGATCATAATTTTTAGGGTACTTTCAACTTTTTTTTTCAGAATAAATAATTTACGGAAAGAATAAATTTACTTTGTGCTTAGTTTGTGTGTTTTAATTGCACTATTCTAAGATTAGATTAGATTACAAGATCTTGTCTAATATCATTTTGTAAAAGAAAAAAAAAAAACATCAAATTGTAATTATTACTATATTTTTTAATTTTATTTAACTTACAATAAAATAATATGAAATCAGTATCAAATTGAAGAGTGGGATATAGCAGCGAAATTGTGTGGTATGGAAACATTAAAACTTAGTTGCAAAGTACATTACAAAATACACTATAAAATTATGAGCTTTATAGAATACTTTGTGATTTTTGTGATGCTGTTCCTCTTTATAAACAACAGTTACCAATTTCCAATAGATGGAATATCAGCTTGTTTGCTGTTGCATAAAAATACCCCTTAGATAAATCCATCCTGAGAGTTTATTTTTTGAAAGGGATGTTTTCCAATAAAAATAAAAAAAATGGGCAAGTGCACTATTCATTACAATTGCACTTGTCCCCTCGGTTTTTAATTTTTCGCTACAGTTTGTTGACACAGCGTTCAACACAGGAAACAACGTTATTATTCGAACAAAACCTTGTCACTTTCATTTATTACGCAACATAGATGGATAAGCGATTCTGTAGAGACCATTCGCAGTAAATTTTTATTACCTCTCTTCCTTTACCGTAAAAAGTCGTCGCTGCGTAAATGGTAATTTTTCTGTCATTTCGTATTGTGAAATGATGTTACAGTTTATGTATAAGATACCAGCATCAAATAGGTATAACAGTTGCAGTTGTATAAAAAAATATCTAGCTACTTACGTGATTCGCATCCTTCCTTACCTGTATTATGAATGTGCAATATTCTTTTATTTTTTATTCTTGTTATCTATGTCTACATAGACCACTAGTTGTGAAAAAATATTATGTTGTGAGTCTAAATTACCGCAGTGTTAAGGTCTTTTCTGTTTGACGTAATAGTGTCCGTTCGAACTTAACGAAATACTGATATCTGATTGGTAATTGGTAATAAGAAGTTATTAATTCTATTATAATGTTCTAAATGCACTACTGAACGGATTTTGATGAAATTTGGTACTTAGATAGCTTATATCCTATTTAAGCATATTGGATACTTTTAATACTGATTTACGCGAGCGAAACCACTGGTATAGATACCCTGCCAATAAATGTAAATAAAGATTGAAAGAAAAAATGGAAATACCATTACAATTTTGAAAACCAAGGTGTTATGTTTCTTGGGTGTTGCTCAAGCTACGAGTATTTACTTTTCAACCAACTTCAAAAAGAAGGAGGTGTTCTCAAATCGATTTATAATTCCGGCAGTTATAAACTGAATTGGAACATTTTTTTTTATCTGGAAGGATATACTTACAGATTTATCGTATATATATTAATTTTTATTTAATTTTTAAATCATTATTAAATTGTGTTCTACAAAAAAAAAAAAATTCAGTTGTGGCAAAGCCATTATTGATTTAATTTTGATTTAAACACAAAATTTACCAAATCAGTTTACAATTAACATGTAATAAACATGTAAAATACAACTGAATTGAGAAATTTATCCATTTTGAAGTTTATTTGAGCCGAAACAAACAGCACCACAGATTGCTGCTTTGTTTTAGAAATGCAGACTTTTTTCTCTCTTTTATTTAATTGTATCAATATATAAGGACTATGGTCATTAATTTGATTCATTTTTAGAAGGCAAGTTTTGTGTGATTTTCTTGTATAAGTTAGCATCCCGAGCCAGTGAGCTTAGTCATAAAGACTACAACCGCAGCGATAAAGAATGCCATATACGATATTGAATAATCCTCATTGTTGGGTGATAATTGTATTATAAATTTGAACTTTATTTATAAACTTTAAAGTTGTTTATTATTTGCATTAATTACTTAATACCACCCGAGTATAACACGTGATCACTACCCATTATTTGTACCACTTATGACTAATTGTATGCGGTCATTATATAAATATGTGTGATATTAATATTGGTGACCGAGTTCTTTTTTTACTGGGAATGGTGAACAAGCTATATGTTCCTGAGGGTGTGTGTAAACATTGTCATTATTGAGACAAATATTGTATGTATATTGTTCCCTTAAAGGTAGCAGTAAAGTGGTGTTGCCTTTAAAGACATATAGAGTCATATTAAACTATTAATAATAGACATAAGTTCTACTATAGAGGAACAAGTTTTTTTAGTCAAATGTCAATCTGAAAAGCTATAAAATTCTCCTGTTACCTTGACCGCTAATTGTCCATTGTTGAATAGATTAGGACTCCTCCATACTGCCACATCTATCACCTGTAACCTATTACCTTCTCTTATAAACATGGGTATTTTTACGTACATCATTATGTAAATCTATGTAATGTTGATGTCCACAGTTTGTATTGATCGTTGACAGCTGTCTGTTTCCGCATTCTAGATTGACCACTGTTTTTTTTAATGGATGATAATGTAATGGTTACCCCGCCTGCGCTATCGGTATACACTGGCGGGACACCAGTGAGGGAAGATAGATGAGCATGAAAGCAGGTCTGTTAGCCCTTTGTGACGAATGCAACAAGTATTAGTCACAATGGTTTCCAGGGGGAGCCGCGTGGAGGTCGACCTGACAAGGCTTGCTAGTAATGAGACCATTAGTCCCCATTACTAACAATCCCTTCAGATTGACCACTGTTAGCTCACTGTACTCAAGTCCTCTATGGTTCTACCACTCAGAAGTCAGAAAACTACAGAATTTATTGTATATTTTCAGCTGGACACAGTGTACGATGTAATGTTGAACATCAGTCTGCTGATAGCACTTCTCGGTGGTGTGGTGTTCATAGTCAGCTTCGCCGGGTGTGTCGGTGCATTAAGGGAGAATACGTGCTTGCTTAAATTTGTAAGTAGTTAAGTTATACTAAATCTTTATTATTAATTTATTCCAAAAGCTAAAATTGCAATATGGCAATCTACATACATATATGGATCGATATTGCTTTTTAGAGCTCATCAAATTTGTTTACGGTACGATCAGCATTAAAAGTCGATGAACACCTACAGATTTCTAAAATCCAATAAATAATGTTATGTACCAAAGTATTACAGGTTAAAAATTACAACAAATAATAATTATAGTTGTTAGCTATATTCACATATCTCTCGCTGGATAAATGTATTAAGTTGTATTGAAAGAGATTTATATTGTTATTGACTTTTGATAATTTCACCTTTTATTATAATAGTTGGCCCTCAATATGAGTATTATTTTGAGCAGTACTCGCTGTGTCTGCTGATCCTGTTCCTGGTGGAGATGGGCGGTGCAGTCTGCGGGTTCGTGTTCCCGCGATCTCTACATGGCCTTCTCGAGCTCAGCTTCACCGAGCGGGTGGTACACGCTTACAGAGACGACCCAGACCTGCAGAACTTTATCGACTTCGCACAGAGTGATGTGAGCGAAATTCTGTCTGTCTTTCTTCACATTAAATGTATTGTGCGGTGGGCAGGAATGAGTGGCAAAGGTCTTAATACTATTACACTTAATACCATACAATTAGGTGTATCTGTTTAATGTAATTTAGAATGGCTGGAAAGTGGTAACAATTCAACAGTGGTAAGTGAGTCCTCAGGAATGTCAATGCATGGGAGGTATCATAGGCGAAACAGTATACTCTGTTATGTCCATGGTATTGCTCATGTCTATAGGTAACGGTTATTGCTTTCTATCAGGTGGGCCGTAATAAAAAAAACAGCACCATGGACATTGCAGTGCATCTGTGATTAGTAAAGGTGATTTCAATTTGTGCCACTTAATAAAAGCCACTTAAAAAAAGCGTTGCCATTTCTAAGGATTCCTATTTGTTATTGATTACACACTTCAAATCGAAATACAATGCAACCAGACCTGCTTCATGCCTGAAACTATATATAGGATAGAAGTATTCAAGCAGATGACATTTGTACAAAATCCCCTTTTGGTAATAAATTTTTTGTCCACCAGTTCCACTGCTGCGGCCTTACGTCTGATGGTTACATGGATTGGTCTAAGAACGAGTACTTTAACTGCTCATCACCATCAGTGGAACGCTGCGGTGTACCGTTTTCGTGCTGTATCAACGCGACCGACATCTCGTCCGGCCTGGTCAACATAATGTGCGGTTACGGAGTGCAGAACTTTCCTGTAAGTTTTTTAAACAATAATAGTGACAAAGGACCATTTACCTGATTAAGAGCATTAAAACTTTAGCTTATCGAAGTGTGGCAAAGTTGCATTTTATTTTATGAAACATGGAAGTGAGGAATTCCGTAATGTAAAGTGTAAGCGTAAATATTTTTATCAAAACTAGCTTTGCCCGCGTGAATCAGTATATGTACATATAAAGTATTCTATGTCTTAATTTAGAATAAACCATCTACCTATGAATGAAATTTGGTACACTTGTGTACCTTTAGTAAGTACTAAGTACATATAATCTTAATAAGCTTCACATTTATAAATAGGTAACATACGATTTACGATTTAATTAGTAATACGTTTACGATATAATAATATTATATGTAGGTCGCCGAAGCAAGCAAGCGTGTGTGGACGAGCGGCTGCATAGAAATTGTCCGTTCATGGGCGGAAAGGAATCTCTACACCATAGCCTCTGTAGCGCTGGGCGTGGCGCTCTCACAACTGTTTGTCATATATCTCGCCAAGACGCTCGAAGGGCAGATAGAATTACAGAAAGCTAGGTGAGTATATAAATCATATTTTCTTTCTGAACTTTAGCTTCAAGAATTTAGAGAGAGATTGAAGCCGTTAAATTTTTCAGTTAAATAGTTAAATTTTTAAATAGTTCAATTAATTCAGTCGTTATTATATAAATTTCTCGACAAAAAATGGTGAGTCCTTCATACAAATAGTTGTAATGACAGCGTGTGTATATTTGGTTTTTTAAGTAACTTCTAAAAGAGGGAAGTTCTCAATTTGTGTGAAATGAAATAGTGACTCTGTCTGCGCTACCGGTATACAGTGGCGGGACACCAATGAGTGATGATAAGCAGGTCAGTTAGCCCATTGTGACGAATCCGAACAGTTATTAACCACGATTGGTATATTGCTAGCAATGGGGCAGTCAAAACCATTACTAACAATTCTTTTCTTTCGATTTAGAGGTGGCGAGTCATTCAATGAGGACTTGTCTCTTTATAATATTGGTATAGATATGACCTCGTTCCCAGGTGGCAAACATGAAACAGGGGCAGTGCGGGCGCGTACCGCGGGGAGTGTCGGCGGGCGCTCCTGTAGCAGCACGCCCCCGCCACGCTCGCCACGCCCGCCACGCCCGCCACGCTCGCCACAACCCCCGCCACGTTCGCCACAAACCCCGCCACCGCTCACCACATTTGATTGTGCCATCACAGCGGCCACACGCCAGTATAAGTTATTACTATGGTATATATCTGTGGAATTATGTAAAAATGTTTATATTGTAGATTAATTTCGATAGTATATCTATGTATTTAATGTGATTGGAAAAAATAGGATACTGTTAAGAGGCCCTCTGTAATAAAAAGGTAACGTCGTGATCTCATGTCATTGTATTAAGATGATAACTCAAAATTTATAATACGGTTTTGCTAAAATTTCGATCGATTTTTGATGACAATTTTATTCTGAATTGTCTTTTAGCAACACTGCAATTATTATTAAAGAGGGTTTAGATTAAAAAAAAAAAAAAACAGATAGATAGACTTTCATATACCTGACAGTTATTATAATATGGATTTTCGTCATAATTAATAAATATTAGTGTGTGTACACATTGATTTATTTTTCAATTTAGCGTGTAATTTACACACATTTATGTAATCATCATATAGTTTAGACATTAGAAACCTAAGTGAAAAGCATGTATAGATTGTTATTTGCCCATTTTATTTGTGATAAGTTGATTTAAGTATTGTATAATATACTGAGATTACGTTTACGTTTCAAAAAACCAAAACCAATTCCGGATTACGATTCAGTATTAAATAGTCACTTGTTTCATTTCAAAAATTCAATATCTTTTATTATATATATATATATATATATATATATATATATATATATATATATATATATATATATATATATATATATATATATATATATATATATATATATATACTAACCTTGAATTAAATAAATAGGTTATACAAATTTATAAAAGAGGGTGTAACGGAAAATTTAGAATAATACAAGATAGTTTTTTTTCTGCAAAATAAAGGAGCTTAGTTAAAATGTTCTAAACGACGGGCAGAAACTGATTACAAAATGTTAATATTATGGCAAATACGAACTTATAATAGTAAATTATTGCTTTATGTACCCAAATGTATCTACATGACTTCACTTTAAGTTCAAAAATAGTCTTAACGATGTTGGATTATGGTTGATTTTGGCTTCTTAATTATTTATCATGTTTTTACATTTTTCCAAACTCACTTTCATTATTGCAGGTAACGTATTTACGTAGAATCTCTTTAGTTGTATAGTTTAGTATAAAAAAATAATAGAACCAGTTTATTTAATTAATAATAGAAGTATTTAAAAAAAATGTAATATATTTCCTTTCAATGAATATAGGATGTATTCGTAACATTTGACGCCGTAAAGCAACATGTAGATATTTAGAAACCCCGCCACTACGTTGGTGGGGTACCAGTGAGGAATGGTAGGTGAGGATAAAGTCAGTTGGCCCATCGTGATGAACATACCAGGAATTAACCACAATTGTTTCAAAGGGGACCATGTCGGAGGCCGACTTGTCAGGGTGGGTATATTGTCTGCAATGCGGCCCACTAGTTTTTGTTACTGGCAACATTGTGCGCTATTGCAACTATGCGAAACATCTTGAGCGTTACGTATTGATTGCACTTCAATTGTTTTCAGAGGTATAAAAAGTAAATAATTCCAATATAAAATACGCATTTATAAAAAAATATAAACGAACCAAATAATTATTGGATTTATATTTTAGTAATATTACATAAACAATAAAGATTAATTGATTTTTAATCCTTAAATTGTAAATGAAAATTAATATAATAATATTAGTTATTCCATTCAATCGACGAGGCATGGCCTCATTATAGAAAAATTTAATACTTTTTTAGTCATTATTATTATTAGTAATTTTCTTAAAGAGTATTACTAAGTTTATATAGTAAAAACTAAACCTGTCTTGAAGTCTGTTATAATGATTCCTTATCCTTCATTCTATTAATTGGTCGTTCGGGCCATTATAAAACAAAGGTATATAAAAATAATAATTATAAAAAATAGTATGTTCTGTATTCAGTTTCCGATTTCAATTAACATTATCAGTAGGAGGGACTTGTATTCCTTTGCCCAACTGCGAAATATTAAAGGTATTACTTTAATATTATTTACTTAATTCAATTTTCTATTAATTGAACGATTGCTAAATAACATTATAAAACATTTATAGGTTTCTTTATTACTATATAATAAAATAATTTTTAAACGACGATTAAGTTGATTTGTGATTAAAAAAATGTATAGCAGTTGACGCTGCCCATTTAAATTAATTTACGTAATATTACGCTTTTCTATTTTATTTCACTAGTATTATTCTAAAATGGTATATATATTTTGTACAGTCTAATAATATGGTATTAATTATTTAGCTTATATTATTTTTAATAACAACTGGATAAAAACTCAATTTTAAAAATTGAGAATTTAGAACACTCTTTTGTGACATAAATAAAGTATTTTCTCGAGATTTCATTATTGAAAATGATCATCTTATTCAAATGATAAGATACCGAAATAATGGTCAAGTATTAAAAGGCAAATTACTGATGCTTTTTATATACATTATTTTTCTTGTTTAGACATCGGTATTATTTGAAGACTGACTTACTTCTAAGCAGCTGAAAACAATTTATTTCTAAAGCCTATATGTGGCCAGTCATATTTTTAGACTGTTTATTTATATCATGTAATTTAATCTCATTAAAAAAATTTATTTAAATTCCCTTGCCAGATCCTTCGCGGTAACTATATTTAAACTTTAAAGAATTAAAATTGGAAATAAATTTGGAGGAATAACACATTAGATGATAATAAAAGATATAGCAATTTAAAATAATTCAAAACTAGTATATAAATTGTACTGATTTAGAAGCAAAGTGAGGTGCCTCTTGAAGGTTTGTATGACTTTGTCTTTTTAATAATTACTGTCATTGTACCTTGAAATCCTGCTGACTTTTAATTCCACATTAAACAGTCACTTTACAGAGTAGACATAGAGAAATTAGTACTAACGCCGTTATTTTCAGTGTAAGAAATATTCAACATTTACCAAAATTGTTACACTAATTCTCTTTATGAAAATTACTATGTAACCGTGGTAAAACCATGGCTCGTAAAAAATTGGAACATTAAACTTTTACATATTTGTCATGGATAAAGATTATTAGTTCAAATCTATTGCTAATTATAAGTTTCCGTGCTCTCATATTTCACTATGTAATTCTTTTAATTCGCTTCATCACGAATATTATTCGTTTTTGCCAATTTCAGTAATAGTATTTCAATTAACGTTACTAATATGTGGATTGGCCATAATGTACCTTCGCGATTACGCTTGCTTGTTGTACACAACACAAAGAGGAGGTGAGAGGCGGGGTAGGGGAGAGGAGTCTCGAACGTCAAAATCGACCCGTCACAGTATATGTATCGTCCATTCTTCCAAAAATCCGTGCAACTGCGCCCCAGTAATTCACTTCTTAAAATAATGCTTTAAAATATCATGTTGAGATCGAGTTTATATATATTTTTTATTCTTTTAATTTGACCCAGCCAAAGCTAAGGAAATATTATGCACTGATTTGTATCACATCAATAGAAATATTAGAATTAATCTCGACTTATGTCGATTGATATATAATATAAATACGTAAATTTTAGTACTATGTATTACAGTAAATATATTCTTTGTAATATACATAGTCCACAGTATACTTCTTTGTAAATATACTACTCAGTTTTATATAATCAGTAAATTTGCTTTTACGTGCAATATATAAAATAGTAATTCAATCAATAAGCTATTAAGTATTTTAAGAGATGATTATATTAATACTTATTCTATACACTTTTCGTCATATTTAGGGTCTGTTTCACAATCAGTAAGGTGTCATTAAATTGGTAGTTTATGTTTAACACACACTGTAAAATTTATCATATTAAACATTATTTGTGTTTTACAAAATTAATTTTTATATTTATTTATTTTGTCTTATAAAAGAATAAAGAATATGTGAAAGGAATAAGTTGTTTATTCATCAAGTAATTTTAATTCAACCTTTACATTGTGATACAGACTCTTATTAAAAAAGTTATTATGACTGTGCTTTGGAGCTGTCAGATATCTATTATGTCATGTTGGTAACATTGAATTCAGCCGCCCGAAAGATTTGACTCACCTTTCCACCAAAATCTGATTTATCTATCATACATAAAAATCGGAAAATAACTTAAGCATGATATTATAATCACGTGATTGATAATCTATGTATGTATTTGACACGCAAGAGTACGCAAGTAATATACTGCGCAAATTTGTCTATGGTTTATTTGTTACCCTTAAACTGTACATCTTTACATTCATATTGACATTTTACCAATACTGTCAACATACTAATATTTTTACATCGACAGATGCACAGTTACAATAGCTTAGTATATTGTGCATAATTTTAATATTTTAAAGCGTAATTAATTAGTCAATTAGACAAAGTAATTTTTCAGTAATTATCGAATATTTAATATAACCAAATATAATTTTAACTTTTTATATGTAAAAATAAGTTAGATTATGGATACAGATATAAATACACAAAAATTGTGCCAATTCGAATTACATGGGTTTTTAATTTTTGTCATAAGAAAATTGTTTTGGTTACTGGCAATTTTTATCATGTTAAAAAACTAAAAGTATAAATTATACCATGTGCCCTGTTTCTTACGTGGAAAATTGATTTCTCTTTTTTATTCCATGCACGTCATAATGCCCCATGTTAATACGATTTTGTGTGAAAATATATTTGTTATTTAAAAACTCATTAATAATATCTATGTAGAGTTTAAATGGACTGCAAATGTATGTCTTGATATTAGTGTTAGTATGTATAAAAGCCATTCTAATTGTAATTTGCTATTAAATGTATACTGTGCTATTATTGATAATAATATTTCGAAATATAAATGTATTCTATCTTTTAATTTAGTTATATTAAAGGCAAGTGAAGAAGAACCGGTTATGGTATTGTTAAATTATTGCAGGGCAGATGCTTTTGTTCATAATGTAAATGTATTGTATAAAATGCATTATAAATCTATTTGTTATAATATATCAATTTTGTATGCGACATTTTGAGGGACAGAAGTAAGGGTGAGAGATAGGGCGTGTAATTTATGGACCTGCGCAAGCAAACATTTTGCTAGTAGCTTATGTCGCCCATACGTCTCTCTCCTCACGGATTTAGAAAGTGCTACATACGAAGTTAATTAATTATAGTCCTGTATTTATTATCATTCACGATTGCATCACCCGTATACAATGATAAAAAATAAATAATATTTTTATATAAAAGTTTATATAGTCATATGTAAACTTTTGTATGCCAATGCATTTACTTTTGTCCATCATGTTTATAATGTTTTAACAATATATATAACTATATTGATTCAGACTAAATTTAACAACCAGAGATTGGGGAAATCGAGATAATTAATCCTCGAAGTAAATAATATAGACGAGATCAGAATTGATTTAATCTTTTTATACATTGCTCAATCTAATCTAAAATTAGTATACATTTTCCTACAGACGTCCCTTAGTGTAACCAATTTTGGACTACAATTGCAATTGTATTCCAAAATAATTAGTCTATGATGTACTAATATAATGTATGACAGTATTAATGTGCTTATTATGGAAATAAACCATTGGTTTATTTGATTCTAGAAACAACACAGGGGCCATTGGCCTTAGCAAAAATTTTTTTATACAAGTTATTGGAGTTGACGCTGAGGCGTTATTTCTCTAAACCTATCTCTAAAAAAAAATCAATTTGATATAAAATCTTTGCTTTAAGGATCAATATGAACTAAATTTCTAATAGATTTATGTCAAAATTATTATAAATTTAGTTTATGGTGGTCAATAATATAACAGTTCCGCAAAATTATCGAATTATAAGATTTGGTTCCGAGAAACGGCGTTACAGAATCGGTCCCATTGATTAGAGTCTAATAATAAAAAAGTAGTAATAAAAACTAGTTTGGAATAAAATGCAACAGGTCTATTGGCTGTACTAATTGTAGTAAGATCGGTTTTATAAATAGTGTGTATTCAGTTTAGTAATTATAATTGATTACTAATTGTATTAAGTACAGAATGTATTATATAAAAACATTAGAATCAGTAGTACTTTATCGACCTTTCCTTTTAAGCGTTTTGGTATGTAAATATCCGTTTAATAATGCAAATTTAACAACTATCGAAATTAATAACAAATGTCCGCGCTAATGAAGTGGATGTGTAATATTGTAATTTTTTTTTAAATTCGTACTTGATGTCAGTGTTATAGATTTTAAGGAGTGTTGCTATAAAAGCTGTAAAGTGTCAATAATGGTAGATATCTCTTCATCTACCACGAGCTTGCGAAGTCAAATTTTATATTGACTGGCTATATGTGATTTATACAGCGCCTCTGGCGGTTACGCTTGGAACTAAATTATATTTAAAAGAACTTGTGAGTGCTATCGACATTGGCGTACTTTAGATTATTTTTCAGACCCCTACATTCCTGGCTTGGCCTTTTACAAAAGCGTCATTGCATATGCATTTTCCTAAATATATTTTATTAATCGATTACAAATATTTAATTTCGCCACCATTAGTAAGCATGCAACTGGCAACACACGAAGAGCAACTACTATTATTACCATTAGAAGTTCTACAACCTTCCATATTAGCCAATCTCCGATCTATATTCAGTTCACGCACGTTTTGCACCACCTGTTTCACCTCTAAATGAGGCATTTTTAGGCAAATTAATACAACTGACTACTGGTCGGAGATTAATAGCTAATATGGAAAGTTGTAGAACTTCTTGTAAAATAATAGTCGCCAGTCACACGTATAATGGTAGTGGAATTAAACTAAATAAGTCTAATCAACTAATAAGTGGTATGGATTCCTAGCTCAGTAAAATACTCGTACATAGTTAAAAGTTCTGCTCTCATCCTGAGGCGGGCACGGACCATTCTCCCCCCCCCACCCCCCACCCCCGTCACCCCACGCCCCTTAAATACGCCGATGGTTATTGATATGTTAAAATGGAAGGGACATTTTATTCCATATATATATATATATATAATTTCTATCATTATAGGTGCTGTGAAATACTCTATGAATATGGCGCCCGGGGCACATATATACGTACGTTACTACTGCCCCATATTAAAAACTGGAGTTGCAATTATTATTAGCGATTAGTGTCTACTACTTGACATCGACAGCATATGTCGTAAAAATGTTTTTTAGTACAATCATTGGCATTTATAAGTATCATCTTCCTATTTTATATTCGTACATAAGGGATCCTAAGGCGCCATTCCTTAAACTTTTTTAAAATTAACTTTTTAATTTGGTAGTTTAGCGAGACTAGTCCTTAGAACAATAATTTCACTGTATTGTGAAATTTAAATTGTAGTTTTTTTTTAGATAGAGAAGCGGTTTAGAATCGTCTTTAGTATCTTATTAATTATACGTACGCTTATTCATACCAAATTTAATTAAAATAGGAAGATGATGCTTTAATAGAAAAGGACATCGGTTTGATGTAAAACACACGAGGTTAATAAATTTTAAGTAGGTACCAGTCATGAATACTGCCCTTAAACATACGAATCTATTGATAGATACGACAGATTAGACAGAACGGAACGGCATCATGGTCCGTCGTCTTGTTCTTGCTCACGTGTGCGGTAACGAAAATGTGTCTACCGATGGATATGTTTGTCTTTGGTGTTAGTTGTATCGCGATGAGTTAGTCTATTTCAAATATGTGGTTCTAGTCGATAACTTTTAATACCTACAACTGTTTTGCTATAAATGGTATTATAAATCATTCATATTCCGTTTAATGCTTTATTTTGTCCAGACTAGATCAGTTTTTATTGAAATAGACTGAACAATTCAAATGTAGTGATAAAAGTTGAATTGTAAATTGATAATATTGTAACTATTTATATTGCACAAGTACTGTACTGACGCAAAGATGATATTCTTGTACAGTTTTGTAAGGCTGTACATGAGGAGCTTTGGCGCTCATACATTCCGGTGATTGGTAATAGTGGCTTTGAATGTACAGTCAAACAAAGTTTTATTGATATGAAATAAAAATGAAATTATAATCGGTAACAAGATGTTTTATTACGACGAATACTTTACCATGCAAAATTAGATATTTGTACTATCTATGGCCTAACGCATACCTATACCCGAATTAACATATGGCAATTCAGGACTCGTTACTCTGTTTAGACATATCTTTTAAACGTCTAGTTACAAAATACTAATAATACTGTTTACTCTGTGGTACTCTGACATCTAGAAGTTTGCCAGTTCAAATTTGGTCGATATAAAGGTACAAACTATCCAGTGATGTAAAACACCGTTAACAAATTAATTTGAAATATTGCAGTAGGCTCGCTCCGTTATGTTGACTTCTTTGTTCGGGGAAATGTAAGCATATCTATCAAGTGTTACGTTTAACATAATGATAATAATCGATACGATATCCATAAGGTATATAAGATGCAATGTGGTCCCGGCATAGAGTGGGATATTTCTTCCTTTTCTGTGGGTATTGTAAGAGGCGACTAAGGGAACTTAACGTGTTTAAAGAGGAACGTAGCGTTCCTCTTTAAACATCACCAAAAGCTTAACTGCGGTCCCTAACCCGCCAATAGTCGTTGCCACGCTTTATTAAGCGTGGCAACGACTAATAAAGCGTGGCAACGACTGACAAACCCCTAATAGTTTATATTCAGCAGTGGACAAATAATGGCTGATAAGGGATAACAGTCGAGAACATAATACTTAGTATAACATACGTATTAAGAGATACGGGTGCATATTTTTATTATTTTAATTACAGGAAATTAATAAAATCAACAGTTAATAAATTTATCTCCTCGAGTAATTATTTTTTGCCCTTCCCTTTTCCTTTGCCCTTAGGCTCGGGTTCAGGTTCTATGATCGGTTCAGGCGGTGGCGGAGGCCAGTACTTGTCGAAGAAGGCATCATCAGCTGCGAAGTTGAGGGGCAGAATGTGATTACGGCGATGCCAATCTTCGCGGTCCTTTTTTTCTTGTTCTTCCAACTCCCTTTCCTCTTTGGCTTTAAGCTGTTAAAAACATAAGAATATTGACAATGGATAGGATAAGTAGATAGGATGTTGAATAGAAACTAAATGTTGCACTAAACAAGTAGCGGAATCCGATAACATATTCCCAATAATATGCTGGAAAGGAGGGATGGGGGGGGGGGGAGGAATGACTTTTAGTATCTTCATAATGTGGGTGTATTCTATCATATTAATTATATACATCTAGATGATAGTTACTTTCAGGAAGGTAAAATTTTTCATACTACAAGTTACGACAAGCTTACTTAATTTTTTCGAGGTTTTTCCAATAGACTACAGCATGGAGTTCTTAAAAAAAAGGGGTAAAGAGATTTCTTTAGAGTCGGCAACACGCATGTACATAATGTCCCTGCTGTTGCAGGCGTTCATAGACTACTGTAGTTACAGTAGCCTATGAATAAATGCCTATGAAGCAGTTGCTTATTATCAAGTGGGTCGTATGCTTGTTTGCTTGAATGGCATAAAAAAACTTAAATTAATGATTTTTCATAGGATAAAACAAAATATTTTATAAAGGAAAGCTACGAAAAGCTCCGGACTAAAAATACCTCCATCAAAGCCAAATATTCTTCTGTATCGATTTCCCTCTTTTTTCCTTTAGTTTGCTTACTATCCTTTTTTGGTGATTTCTCCTTTTTAGGTTTGAATTTCAAGGGCACGTAAAGCCCTTTAGAATTTTGTATTTGGAACGGTGCATCTATCAACATGTACTCGGGAGTAAACGTGAAGATGGAACGCACCAAGTTATATTGATAGTCGGTGCTGAATCTAAAAACGTTTGAAAATATTCCGCTATTAGGTATGGCAATTAAAACAGCTTATTTACTTGACTGTTAAGAAATGGATAGCTGATAAAACGTAGGTATAAAAGTACACCAGCACAGAGCTTGTAGGTATCTACAAGTACACTCCACTTTACAATTTTAATAGAGTTTTGTATTTTGTGTTGCAAACAAAATTGCATTTAAATTTTGTAAGCATCCATTCTAGGTCGGAGACGATTAGTGTTACACAGTCATAGTAATTACGCTATGCTCTTCAAACTCTATTATTCTTGGGTGACAGGTAATTGATGACGTAGTAGATATCTATAAGTACGTATTTGGCATATACATATTTGTATTTTTTTTAAATATAAGACATGGACGACTATAAACCTAAAGTAAACACGCCCTCGCTATTAAGCAGCAGTTTTTAAACCGAGATCATAGAGTAAATCTTTTTAAAAATATAAATATTAGGCAAGCTATTTTATGTTTTTAGAATCAGTACCTATGGTAAACTTACAAATCAAAAATATAATGAATGATCTTTGTAAGGTCTCTCAAAGAACATTCATAAGCTGCACCCTTAAACGTGACAAGGTGTTGCTTTAATTCCGTCGGAATATTGGGACCCAGCTCTTGTGCACCAGGTAAATTTTCTCGAGCTTGGTAATAGACACCCGCTTCAGTTGGAGTAGGTAGCCGCTCTTCTTCTGCTATAAATCTTGCCGCAGAAACCATGTTATCCTGAAATTTTTATTTTTTATTAGTAGTTAAGATGTAAATTATAGATTAACTTAATTACTAACCAAATGGCTGATATGGCAAGGTTTTCATGTTTAGTATTGTCTATAATGTAAATAGATGAGTAGTAAAAAAATCGTCATTAGTATTTAAAGTGCTTATAGCAAATCAGGTAAGTAAACCTTTAGAATATATAAGTAAAACATTGAGTTTTAAAAACTAGTCAACTTTTTCCCAGCTAATTGTCATATTAGCTGTCTCGTTTTTTATGAGTGTTTTATATACCTACTTACGCACACCATCTTGCTGAACCATTTGAACCTTATTAGCTATATGAAATGTAGCTTCGAATTTATAGAATAAAACATAGTGGTAATACATTGAATTCTTACTCCGTTTCCATACAAAAAATCCTTCTTAATTTGGTCTTTTATTACCTTACTTATTCAAATGCATTTAACGAGAAATATTCTGATTTCTTGATTTTGCTGAGAAGTATTTATGAAAAGATTGCAACGTAACATTTTGATCAGGACTTCAAGCAGAAAGTAGGAGCACAGTAAAATATTTAAATTATAATTTGAATGATAAATGACCTTTAAATTAAAAGAAGTATGAAAGTCTCACATTATTTAAGAATTTATTATGTATTGCTTATTGGTTGGGATAATGTTATTTTAATTATAGCAAGTCATACGCTACAGTTAAGATTCCCAATTAATTAAAATCTCTTGAGAACATTAGTGAGATGAATCCATGTTTTAATATTAAGTACCTGGAAACGTTTTAGCATTCTATTTCGGTCAGCTGCATCAAAGTGTTGTATTTCCTTCATCCACTCACAAAACCAAAGTATAAGTATGGCTTGAGTTGCTAAAAACAAGGACGAGTTATTGGGTTATAGTTTAGCTAATCATATTCGTACATATACTTGCTTATCATACTATAACTTCACTTACGTCTATCTAATTCATCTTCTTGTGCTCTTCTTAGCAAATTAGCTAAGGTATCCAGAAACCAGAATTCTGCCAAACTGCTCTTATATTTAGTACAACCTACAATTTCTGCTAGAATATCTATATACTTCTGTTGCGCAGTATAAGCTATCTTAGGTATGGCTGCTGGATCGATATCAGTTTTGAATTCCTCAGGAAGTACATGGATCTTGTTTTGTTCTTCTATTTTTCTAATTTTGTCAGGTAAGATACGTCTTAAGGAAGGCGATGGGAAGACCTTTGAAAGTAAATCATCAATGTACTTGTACTATTTATTGCGTGATGCTTAATATGCAATACTAAATTTGGTAGAACAGGTGCTGTTAATTTCTAACTAAGAAATAAAGACTTTTTAAATTTAAATCAAGTTTAATTTTTTAACATCAGGCATATAAGTTGGTAACTTGCTCATTGATAAATCTTTAATGAACAGCACCATAATACCTGTTCACAGGTATCTTGTATTTTGGCACTTCTAAGTACTAAGATATTATTGTCTTATATGCTAGATAATAAATAATATACATATATATTTTAACTTGTGGAATTACTCATGAGAAGTTTTGAACCATTCTTTTACAAAATATCTTTACTTTTTATCGTAAAATTTCAGACATAGAATTAATCTGCTAGGTGCATGGAAAAAGCATTAGATGGTAGTAACGATTCCCCAGAAATTGGTAATGAATCATATCTACTCATTCTATTTTCCATATTTAATCGCATCTATTGTAGTATTTGTCCGTTTTTTCTAAAAATAAAATTCTTATTTCTAACTGACCTCTGTTTCTTCTTCGAATAGTTCTTCTACAATTTGCTGTTTCTCTTCTTCTGGAATTTCTTCAGGAATAACTTCCTCGTGTTCTTCACATGGACCTAAATTAATATTAATTTTATTATTATCTAATTATATATGATCTGACACAAAGATGTGTATTTTTTGACATTATAAAAATTTAAATTACTTCGTTAAGTTTGAGGAACTTTTAAAGACGCTTGAGATTCACGTTTCTTTGCGTAAACGAGGTCTCCGGATTTGATTCCCCGTCAGACATATTTAGGAAATGAATTTATCTGTATTGGCTTCACTTTAGGTATTCTCGGTTATGCTCTCAAATGTATATTTCCTAGTTTCTCAGAACACTAGGTGTGATTGCGTGGCATCAGAGGAGACTGTATAAAAATCGTCTGCTTGGATACCTCTTTTCCATTTGTGTTTTTGACGTAGAGTGTTTGCATAGTTGTGTTTTAATTTGAAGGGCGGGATATATGAAATTGCAGGGTATGGACGCATGACAGTCTTCAGGAATGGCACACAGAATACTCTGTTATATCCATGGTACTGTACATGTCTATAGGCCTTAATTACCACTTTTTATCAAGTGGGTCGTCAGTTTGTTTGACTTTCTAAGTTAAAGAAAAAAAAACTTATTATATAATATATATATTAGGCAGGATATGTGTATCAATATACATATGTTTTAAATTTCCAATTGGGGCAATCCTTAGTAGAAGTGGACGAACACATACCTTGTTCTTCAATTTCTCCTAATGAGGAAAATGATTCCGGTGATTCTGGAGCCGATCTGATGCATTCTAGTCCGGAGTCTGACAGTAACTTATTTAGTAGGGTCACGTGAATGTCTTCTATATTCCGTGACGCCATTATATCTATTTATAGGATTAGTAATTATTTATAAATCTATTTATTTTATGGTTTCACCTAATTCTGTGGCAACATTAAATTAATTCTAAATTTGATATTGATTAGTATTGAAATTTCTTAATCTATGATTCAAATACATTTGTCTATTTGAATATGTCTAATTGTAAAGTTTTAATTTGATATAAGACAGTCTATATACAAGAGCAATTTATATTTTTTTTTTGTATTATAATAATAGGTTTTTAGACAAAGGAATGTTATTATACAGTTACATTTTGCTGATGGGAAGGTTAATATTAAATAAATTAAGGTTCAAACCTAGGCAAAATTATTGTAGTTTTTGATACACTATAGCAGTGTAATAATGCAGCAAAGTATAGTAAACATTATACCAGTATTTATAATATTGTAAATAGAAAAGATTTGTTTATTTTTTTTTTGTTTATTTTTTCACAATGATCATATCAGCCGTTAACTGTCCACTTTTTTTTTGCAAGTAGATATCACTTTTAGAAGGCGGATTGATAGCCGCAGTTAGGCTTTAGTGTTGTTTTAAGAGAGACCTTGCTGCCTATCCCTCGACCATTAACACACGATACTAACGGAAAAGAAGGGGGTGGGCCATTCTATGACGGGTCCACAAGGTAATTTTTATATATATATTTGTAATGGACAAATTAAAAAATACTTTATTAATTTTAGAATTTTTTTCCCATATACTATGCTATATACAGTATATGCTACATACAGTAACATGGTATGGGCTGTATTTTATTAAGAACAATACCGTACGAAACGGGGCGAGCCGCAAGTAATAGGTATAATATGAAATGTCTAGTTTTTGTTTTTAATACGAATCGAAAGTCTTCTCTTCCGACAACTCCGTCCTACTATTAGTATAGTATAATTCAGATCAAACAGTAGAGCGAGTGTGGTGGAATTCATTAAGTTAACGGTACAATAAACGTGCCCTAATTGGAGCACCGAATTGTGGGGGTCGACGATACCCAAATGAAGGGTTACGTAGCCGAAATTACAGGTCTATATTACAAGAGTGAACGGCAGGGTGCCCGCTGCACGCTTATTAAAACTAATAAACACGTTAATTAAAACTATTTGAAACATGTAAGTCTAATAAAAGATTTGGTGCACACCCAAATTTGCTGGTATTGAAGTGCGAGTGAAAGCGAGCGTGGAATTTTATGAATACATATTTTTTAAATATATATTATAGAACTCCTAAATCCATAATGTGATTATAAATTTCATTCAAATCCGCTCAGAAAAATATATAAAAGTTTTTACATTTCGATATGACATTAGTAGCGGGTATTATAATGGAATTAATTCTAAATAATATTGAGTTCTGATATTTATTATACGCACAAAGATTCTTACTTCATTCAACATAGATAAAATATAATATATATTATGTATAAATTATAAATTGATAAAATTTAAAATGTGATTCAAAACATTGTGCTTTTCAATATCTTTAGATACATATTACAGAACATAAATAATATAATTTTGTAATAATTATAATCGCTTTCGCTTATTACTTGGTCCGTTGATCACTATTCGGGTGGCGTGCTTATATGGCTTCCACTTAACACGTCCTAATTACACAGGGGACAGCGATATTTATACCGGTTGTTTTGGTGTACCACCGGCACTATATCGTTTTAGGATTCTAATCTTTAAAGATAAAGTAATACTACATTCATTACTATCTATTTATATTTAATATTTATTTATTAAACTAGCGACCCGCCTCAGCGTCGCACAGATTGATAGAGAAGTGTGAATAAAATTTATAAAGAAATGTAAATTAGTATTTTATATTATGTTAATAGGCAAATTTTTATTCTTCGCGTTACATTATTGTAATTTTTGTAGGGATTTCTATTATCTGAAAATAATATACAGTCTATGTTACTCGCTGATAATGTAGCTTTCTAAATAATCTTTAGTATCGGTTGAGTAAGTATATTATTTTAGGAAATCCAAGTTAAAGAGAAAGACGTCATATTGCGTAAAGACGTAGTTAGAGACTTTTAGATATAGGGTAAAACGTAAAATAAAAATCAGTACCTACGCTGTTGGATCATAAATTAAAAAACAATACCTACCTCTTTTTATGCTGCGAGTAGAAACTTGATATGATAGATACTAATATAATTTTTTAAAGTTTCCTTTTTTCTTAATACAACTTAGAATGGCAAACAAGCTGACGGCCCACCTGATGGAAAGTGGTAACCGTCGCCTATAGACATGAGCAGTACCATGGATATAACAGAGTATACTATTTCACCCATAATATCCCCCATGCGTTGCCATTCCTGAGGACTCAGATGTTATTTCTCTGTACCCAGTAAATTCACGCCATATCCCACCCTTCAAATCGAAACACAGTCATGCAAACACAACTGCTTCACGGTAGAAACACGAATGGGACAGAGGTACCCAAGCAATCGACTTTTGTACAAAGTCTCCCTCCCTTTCTATGTCAATATTAATAATTTAGACAAATAACTTTGTATGTTGTATAGAATTATTTATCTAAGATGCGTAAAACAATATTATTTGCGTAGACCTACAATTATTCAAAAAAGTGCACAGAAAAATTTATAGTAAACCGTCAATATATACACCATGATATATGGTTTTCTAGTCGTAATTGGATTTTAATGTCGTAAGCAAACGTTAGACTTTGTTGGGGACAGCTGTTGCCAAAGGCACGACGATGGGTCGTTAGTGGAAAAAACTAATTATACTTCTGTTGAAGATGCCTGGGGATACGAAATATACACAGGGATGATATTGTAGAGATGTTTATGTTTAAGTTTGCATGTTATAGAAAAGTAACAGTCTTAGTCATCAAGCCCAAGGGTAATAGCTAAAATGGCAGTCTTTAACTACAATTTGCTATTGCCAGCATAATACTGGACAATTATGGAATTTGTTCCAAAATTGTCAAAAGTTAATTAATAGTTCTGTATTTATATATCATTTAGTCAAAGTCAATATTATTCATTTTATTATAATGTCATAATGTTAATTAAACTTAGAAGTTAATGATTTAAAGATGATATTTCATAATACATTCAATTCTGAATCGCCATTTCCCTAAACTTATTTCCAGAAAATTAAATTTCAATTTAACGTTAAATATATTAATGTAAAATTTCGAATAAATTTAATGACTTAAATCTTAAATTACAATGAATTTAGTATATAATAGTTCATAAAATAGTAATTTCGCAAACCATGAAATTTAAATATTAGGATAAGAGGTTAAGATAAATGGCTTCTTAGAATCGACCCCATTGTTATAACCTTATAATGTCTGCTCTATGAATTCATTCAATTGCCTGTCTATATTGTATCTAACATAGATTGTCACGGATCATTACGAGTTCATTGTTTCTTTAAAATGTATAAACAACTGTGTACGTTTATAATTGATGACCTCCGCAGCCATAGATTACGAGAGGTTTTTTTTTTTATGTAACATAGAAAAACAAATTGATGGCTCACCTGATGGAAGAGGTAACCGTCGCCTGTAGACATAAACAGACCATAAACACCACAGACTACCTACTTTACTTGTCCTGCGTTGCCATTTAAAAAGATAAAGATGTAAGTTTGTAATTTCGCTACCGTATTCCACCTTTCAAACTGAAACACAACTAAGCACACAGCAAGCACCCAGGCTTAGCTACAGAAATACAATTAGAGTATGAGGCACCCAAGTAAAAAACTTTTGTACAGAATCTCTCACTGGTAGGTAACAACAGTCCAGTGACGTATTTTTTAAGGGATGATAATGTAACGGTATACGCTGGCGGGGCACCAGTAAGGGATGATAGGTGAGAATGAAAAAGCAGGTCAGTTAATCCATTGTGATAAATACACCTGAAATCAGCACGATAGTTTCCGGGGGGGACCTGGTGGAAATTAATTTACCAGGTTTTTTTTTGATGGATGAAAATGGTATGGTGACCCCGCCTGCGCTAACGGGATACGCTGGCGGAGCACCAGTGAAGGGTGATAGATGAGAATGAAAACAGGCCAGTTAGCCCATCATGATGAATTCAACAGGAATTAACCATGCTAGTTTCCAAGGGGAACCGCGAGGAGGTCGACCTGGTTGGGTATATTGCTAGCAATTGGATTCTCAGTCTCTATTACTAACAATTCCTTTCCCTCCCAACTTGCCAGGGTATATTGCTAGCAATGGGATTGGTAATCCGCATTTTTAACAATCTCTTCTCCCCAGTGACGTATTAGGAGACTTATTATTTGTTTAATTACAGTTTATCGTATTACATACAAAATATATTTCGAGTATCACGGTGTGGTAATATAGAAGGAGAGATACCAGAGGGAGACTTTATACAAAAGTCGATTGCTTGGGTACCTCTGTCCCATTCATCCCATAAAAAAATAAGTTAATATTTAAAAAAAGGTGTTTTATAAACTTAGCTGTATACGCTGCCGCATGACTAGATACAAGTGATCTTCACACCATCACCAGCAACACAGGGTATCCTAGTTTGAGGCCCAGGCGATTGGTGTGAAGTGATGGTACAATACAAAAAAATAGGTATGTATATACATACTTTCTTAATGGGTGACAATGAAATGGTAACTCCGCCCGCGCTATCGCTATACACCGGCGGGGCACCAGTGGAAGATGGTAGGTGAAAATAATGCAGGTCAGTTGGCCTACCATGATGAATTCGACAAGAATTAACCATGATGGTTTCCAGAAGGAATTGCGTGGAGGTCGACGTTATAGGGTACATTGCTAGCAATAGGGCTATTAAACCTCATTACTAACAATCCTTTTTCCTCCAATATACATACCTTGTACTGTAGTGATATAACTTTTTTAGGTAAAATAATTTTACGAGATCCCAGTAATTAATATAGATACTAGTCTTAAGGAATGGATTTTGTTAATTAATGAATTATATATTATACTATTGTATATTAAATATAATGCATTTCCTTATACTTTAGAGGGTAGGCAGAGACTACGAAACAAAACGACATTGCCTTTTAAAGATATATAAATAAATTTCCCTCATGAACATTTTGATTTCAAAATAAAAATTAACATCAAGCGATCACGTCTGGAGACGAAATGCGTCGGTGTTTATTACGTGAGTGTGCTGTTTGTGGGTTAGGGCACCACAGCCGGTCAACGTAAAATTTGCTCATATGAAAGTATCAAATTGAAATAATTACTGACAATAAAAAGTAAAGATTAATACGGGAGTAAATCCTTTCGATTAATAAATGAATAATAAATAATAATTGTTTTGTTCTATTGCATTAAATCTTCAAATTAATCACGATAATTTGGGATCTGATTCACCATGACCATATGAACGTCCATCTGACAGGGTACATTGAGGGGTAAGGATTTGTTAGTAATAGGTGCACCTTACTGTAGGCTTTCTCTGGAAAGAACGTGGTTAAAGTTGATTTGATCTGACTTCATATTCACTAATTACCTCTCACTGGAGCCCCGTCAGCGTATTCCGGTAGCGCAGGCGGGGTTGCCATATCTTTTTCACGTATTAAAAAAAAGATTGCATATATTGCTCTTTATCCAAAAATAGATTCCAAAACATAAAAAAATAAGCTTATTAATTTTCATTAAACTGAAGGAAATTTTATTATGAACTAAGGGTCTTAACCCTTATGAATATATACAATTATGTGTGATACACGCACACACGAAGCACAAGTGCGTGCGCGGCAAAAATGCAACTCGGCGACTTGCTTAAATATCGCGCAGGAAAACTGTGGAGACTCTTTCAAATTACATTAAGTTGACGATTTCTTCATAAATTCGAATCTCCATCAAATTTGATTATAACCTGAAATAATATAATTAGGTGTTGATGAAAATGTAGTTAATGCTTCCAGTGTCATGGCACTGGTCACGTATTTTTTTGAATATTTTAATATTATTGTACTAGTACTTTGTTACTTCTTCGAAGGTACGAATTTATTTCAGAAGTAGTGAAAATAAAATAAAAAACAATGATACAGATTTTACTACTTACTACACTTACTACGAATTTTCAAACTTCACATTTTTAAAATCAAGAACACAATAATGAAAATCGCATTCAACTCTGTGCAGTTGTTTTTACGTGATGCTGGAACAAACAAAGATTTTCTAAAAGTTATTGCTTTGACTTCACACAGCACAGGCGTTGTTGTTCTTTCATTTACATCTATTCAGAACAGAGTTACTTCACGGTAGAAACACGAATGGGACGAACTATCTGAGCAGACAGTTCCTTTTGTGCAAAGTACAGACTCTTCTGGGAAAAATAATCTTAAATTCCTTTCTACGCCACCCATATTCCCAACTTCCCCAACTGGCAAGGTGAATGAACCTACGAAATGCACGCACACCATTACATACACATTCACACAGACATGTACAAACCGACAAAGTACTATACATTGTCGTAGGTCAGTGTTATCGTGTAATGAACGGAAAGTAAGATTTATCACATTTGTATAATTTACATATTGACTTGGCGTTATATTTTTATACTTTAGTTTGTGTTTTACACGGGTTCACTGACATTAATAAAGATTGGACATTTATGTACATTTCGTACCAATAAAAACAGAATTTGATTAAGAAAAAAGAAAGAGTATTGTTCCATTACACTCACAGTGTGAGGATTTTCCTTCATTTCCGATTCCGTTCTTCTCCACGGGACTTAAAACATAATTGTCACTTTTTAAAAACAGTTCTGTAAATATAACACAATAATTATTTGTATACATGATTTTGAAATTTTGAAGTTAAAATATTTATACATACTTTTTCATACCAAACCAGATATTACACATTTCAGCAATAAAATTAACCATACATAAGTATTAAGTTACGAGCAAAATATTTATTAAATTTGTAAAAATTATTCCAGTATATATATATAAGATTTCTATATATTATATTATATAATACTTTACGATTACTGGTTTTAATACATATACTTTCCATAAAGTAGCACTTTTTGAGTTACGTCAATTTTATTTTACAGCGATAATTTATTGTTTCCCGATTTCCTACTATTATAATTATTAGTAAAAAAATAAAACGAAAAAAGTTTTATAAAAAAATATTGGTTTTTGTATCTTCCAGTTATTACAATATACAAAACAAAAAAAAAATAGTTAATTGCGACGATTATGAAATCACAAAAATTGCATTATCTGTTTTTCTATATTTATTATATTTTATATTTATATCTATATTTATTACATATAAAATTATTTTCTATAATCTATTTTACATTATAATATAACATATAAAATTTATAATATATCGTATGATATATATCACATTATAATTGATTTGTCCAGTATCTAGTGTCTCAAACAGGAATAGTGATCGTAAACAAATCGCAAATCGTCTAGCCTCAGTGATTTGTATTCATTTATTTCTGTCTGTTACGACGATACAACCAAATTGCTATTGTTTGTTAATTCGTCGACAAAGTATATACGAGTACATTTAAGATATAAACGAACAAACTTCTTATATATTAAGTTTAGTTAAAGAGTAAAACGGAGCACTATAGGCGATTGTTCATCCGAATGAATTACAGATCACGTGATCTAAACCGAATAACGAGTTAAAAATTCAATTTCTTGTTCAATTTTGTTTAGTGATCAACCTTCGCTTTTTATTGGAGATTTTATCCATGAAAATAGAAAAAAAAAATACGGAGCTATATGCATATATTACTCATTAGCAAACCGTCGTACCTTGGGGGGAAAGGGATTGTTAGTAATGGAGACTGAGAATCCCATTGCTAGCAATATACCCAACCAGGTCGGCCTCCTCGCGGTTCTCCCTGGAAACTATCATGATTAATACCAGATGAATTCATCATGATTGGCTAACTGGCCTGTTTTCATCCTCATCGATCATCCTTCACTGGTGTCCCGCCAGCGTAACCCGTTAACGCAGGCGGGGTTACCATTCCATTTCATCCAATTAAAAAAAACCCGTCGTACCTGGGGGAAGGGATTATTAGTAATGCAGACTACCCGTCCCATTGCTAGCAATATACTCTATTAGATCGACCTCCACGTGGTTCCCCCTGGAAACCATCGTGCTGGATTCTGTTTGTATTTATCACGATGGGCTAACTGACCTTCTTTTTTATTTTCACTTATCATACCTCATTGGTGCCCCACCAGTGAATACCGTTAGCGTAGGCGGCTTACCATTCCATTATCATTCATTAAAAAAAAACCCATCGTACCTTCACAAAAAAAGATACATGTATCATGAGTAGATAGTATGGGGGGGGGGGGGGGGGGTATTCTCTCATTTTTTTTAAAACAAAATACAGCAACTAGCTGACAATGTGGTCAAAATTTCTCTAAAAGGAATAAATGTTTAAAATTGGTTATATATTTTTTGAGTTAATCACAACAAACAAAAAACGAAACTTTTAAAATATTAGTTTAGAAGTTTAGTGCACTGTAATAATTTATTTTTTTTGTTTTCATTAATAAAAATAATAACACTACTTAAGTGTATTACAGGAAAAAAAAAACTGTAAAGTAGTTTTTTATTTATGATCTAGTAGTTTAGAAATATACAATAATATTTTAAATATCTATAGAATTTTAATCTAAATGTATTGATATACATATATATAATCAACTACATACAGTAAACAGATAGAGCATTTGCGAGATGTAACTCATTAGACAAAAACAGACACCAGGCTTGCTTAAGGCCCGCGCGCAAAGTGGTACAACCGGTATTTTTTCATTTTTCCAACCGGGTTCATTGACCGGCATATAAAGGTACCTATACGTGGGGCAATTCATCAAACTGCAATAATGTGTGTAAACGCACGGGATGGGACCTAGATATTGGACTAGGGGAGCCGTGAACGCTCGCCCCGATAGCGGAGTAGCGCTGCATAGACACACCACTTTAGCTTCAACTTTGGCATATTTATGTTAATTTATAAATCTTGAGTTCATAAAAAAATATTTATTTATAGCTTTAATATATTTTAATTAAAAAAAAAATGGTTTATGGACTTTTTTTATGATTGTTTATTTTTATTATTATTATTGTATATTTTGACCCAACCACTTTTTTGGCATTTAGGTACTTCTTTTTGTTACTTTTTTTTATTATAAATATTAAATCGAAGTTCGATATTATATTTTTTTGCAGATATATGTCCATATGTTGACTTTTATAGAATAAAAGGTATTCCTTTTGTCACAATATTCTCTACATCAAGATACATTTTATTATGACTCAAGAAAAGTTAAGAAGAAAGTTTTTAAAAAAAGCATTACAAATTTTCAAATAAATATTATGAATGTTTCATTCATATATTATAAATTTATTTAGGCATTATAATTAAACTATAACTCACATCTTAAGTAAATATAATATATTAATTATCATTATTCACAGATCGTAAATGTACTTTAAATTAAACAATTGTATAACTAATTAAACCTGTCTTCTATTTTATGAACTCATGTTCATAAATATGTCAGCAAGTTGATACTTTGCCATTGTAAATATACGTTCACACTACTCCTGACATTATATTAATGTTCAACAGAAGTAATTATGACAAAGTACTAAAATAATATTATATATCAATATATGAATTAAATTTACATTCCATTTAAAACTGTAATGTATTCCTAATTATTTTGTAGATATGTAAAATAATGTAAATACATAAGTAGATATCTAATAAAAATAAGTTTCATCTGTTCTGGTAGATAGATATAATAAATATACCTACGATTTGTCATTGGAATATAATATTTCGTTTATGAAAAGAGTAGTTACAAGACTTGCGATAAGTTTTTGATTAACATGAATGTCAGCTCATTAGACTATTCATTAAGAAGTGAGAACCTGTCAGAAATACTTATTGTTTAGTACCTAAGAATACTTACATGAAAATGTTCTGTGCATTTTCATCTTTTTATTGTATAAGTCTGGCAATAATATTGCATTTTGACTGTAAATAATGCGTGCTGGTTTTTAGATAAATATTCCTGAAACAACAATATTTTTTTTAAAATATCTACCTATATTATTCAAACATACTTTGTTAAATAAATATATCTATATCTTTGTATAAATAAAATTTAAAAATACAAAACGACTAGTTCATTACTATTTTTAAAATTAAAATAAAACGGTTTATATTATTATTTTATTTTGTGGCGTAATGTGCTTTTACAAGCGTACCGTTTGTCTATGAAGCGCTTACCGCTTGATTATACAAAATCATCCCCTATCTATCGCTGAGTAGGACGTTGGCTATTGGCTGAGCCCCAACGCCGTTTTCTAACTAAAATCATGGAATACCACCCTTTATGCCAACACTGGTTTTAAACAAAACAATACGGCCATTTTTGTTTTTACGTTGCTAATCTACGAGGGTCCCACTGGGGCAATGACCCATGATTCCTATGAATAGCAATTTGAAATGATGTAGCATTTCATTTCGAATGGTGATTTCAATAATATAGTGAGATTTAACGTTTCTTTATAAGCTTCATGAAAAGTATGTCTTTAGAATTACATTCTTAATAGTGTTTCCCCATAACAATAAAATAAGAGGCTAAAATAGTCTATTTGAATGGAACTTAATGAGAAATTGCGAAGTGTTGTTGTAATTATTCCAAAAATACATCTATATGAAATTAGTAATAAATCGAAGCATTCATTTAATTAATCCATTTTTTATTTATATTGCTGTTGGACATCAATCGATTTTCTTATGCCTGATAAATTATCCGTTTTTTTTCATTATTTTTTCTTGTAGTTCTATTGAAATTGACTATTATAAGTGTCGAGGTGGCTCGATCTGCTATAGATTTTTATTTCAAGTATTCATTTATAGCAGTAGTATATCGTGCTCCTTTTATTGTTACTCTTATGTTCCACTTTCCTTATGTTGCTCTTAAGGACAGTTTAAAGTTAGAAAAAATATAGCCATAGGTAAATGGCAAACAGAATTATCGGGGGATACATTTTCGTTATCGTTTGAAAGAACAAGACGCTGGATGTCGCCGTTTCTTTCTAACTCATACATGTGATATCGAAAAAGAATCTATTGCTATATTCAATCTCGTCTTAACAAGGGAAACAGTAACTATTTTTCCATATAAATATTCTTTAAAGAAATCGTCACTTAACCATAATTTGCTTAATGATAATAACGGAACACTTCACTGCGTGACTTGACAGTGACTTAGCCGGTATTAATTACGAATGTATGCTATTTATACTGACCATTACTGCTCTCGACTACTTCGTCGAACTTGTTTAGCCGAGCCGACGACTGTTTGAAAAGTTATTATCACCAACTGTGATATAATTGCTAAAACCCATTAAAATAACGAATCTATTTTAGCTTAATTAATACTAGTTGAATTATATAGGAATATTCCTAGAAATCTAATAACAAGTTTAAGTCAAATATATTTTGTTTTGCAGTTTCGATTATGAAAAGATTAAGATTGTAAATAATAACTCATTCTCAAAAGAATAGCTTCAATTGCTTTTTATATTTTTTGTTGCCCTTAAACCATTGTAACATCAGTCGATATATTTTAAGAAGAATTCTAAGAAACAACTTCATTTGCGGCAAAATCAGTTATTTTTATTTAAAAACTAAATTACTCAACCGATTTTAATAACATTTCTATTGGACCAATGTGTAAGTATATCCTTTCAGATTAAAAAAAAATCCAAATTGGTTCACAATTGATAAAGCTATGAGGCAACAAACACAAAAAACATTCAACTGAATTGAACATTTCCTTTTGGAAAAAGAATCAATTGAATTGTAGTTGACAAGATACATATGGGTGGTAATTTTTCTGAAATGAACATGGATCGATAAATTATAGAAAACTTTGAGCCTCCCATACTAACTTCACGAACATCTGTAGTTAAGGGAGGCTCAATTTTTTTCGTTCTTCGACCTATTTTTGGGGATTAATATACCGTTTCATTGGGATACTGATGAAAGGATACTGATTTATCCTGACTACAAAAAATATAGTTAAAATAAAAAAAAAAATTAGTTTTCGAAGTTGGCTAATGAAATCCTGTTAATAATAAATGCGAAAGCTTGTAACAATGGATGTTTGTCACTCTGGTAGTACTGGATTCAAATGAAGTTAGGGTGTAACCTACCCGTGTACCAACGGTTAGGTTACGAGTACATCCTAATTTAGCACAGAAAATACTTTATCTACAGATTCACGCAAGCGAGGCCGGGGGATATAGATAGTATAGTATATAAAAATAATTCGAATGCCTATAATGTGTCTAATTCTAAAAATCGTAATCATTAAATCGGCGGACCGGTCCGGGGCGGGGTGGACGGCCGGACCGGGTCGGGCGGCCGCGTTTTTGTGCCGAGCGGCGAGCAGGTGACGGGATATGGGATCTTCTTATTGTAACCCCGGTCAACCACCTTACAGCCGCAATGGTTACACGCATAGATTTTGTTGTTAAATCGATTCTACAAAATTATCACTGATCCATTAATTATTTTTTTCCTAGTTTATATAAAAAAATCTCACATTTTATAAACAGACTTAAAAATAAGGCAGGTCTCATTTCTGCTGTATCTTTTGAGCGATATTTTGTTAACAATGACAACAAAATGGTAACTCCACCTGCGCTGTCAGTATACGTTGGCGAGGCACCAGTGAGTGATTGTAGGTGCGGATGAAAGCAGGTCATTTAGCTCATCTTTGCGACTTCCATGAGAATTAACGGCGATAGTTTCCAGGGAAAATCACGTGGAGATCGACCTGTTGCTAGCAATGGGGATTGAATCCCCGTTATCAACAATCCCTTTTCCTTCTTAAGCAATATTTGTTGGGCTAATTATATGGAAATAACAAAATTGTGTATTTTTTTTTAAATAGAAAGGAATCATCAAAGCTGGAGTTAACATTTTTTCTAAAATAATCAGAAATTATTTATAACCATATATATTTATGGTTTCCTATATTATATTTGTTTTTTATTATTTTCTATTGGGTCTTGCGATTGAGAACGATCTCATGATTATAATTATAATTAATTGCAAAGTTTAGTTTTCAACGATTACTTTTTCACTTTAAAACTACTGAACGGATTTGAGTGAAGTTTTGTACATTGATAGTTTATTCATAGACACAAATACTACAGTATTCCAGTTAGAGCTACTTATTTTTGTTTCTGTGAATTTTGTCACACTCTCTGTACGTATGTTGATGCTAGGTCTGTTATAATGTAGGAAAATAAGTATCAAAACTTCATTTAATTATCTTTATCATCATCATCACATTAAACTTTAACTGTCCACTGTTGAACATAAGCCTTCCCCTTGGGGGGGTTTTGCCAATAGTTGTCATGTTTGGCAGGTTGATTAGCAAATGCAGTTAGGCTTTAAAGATGTTTAAAGAAGGACGCTGCTGCCCATCCCTTGCTCTCCCTTAGTCGCCTCTTACGACACCCGTGGGATAGAAAGGGGTGGCCTATTCTATGCCGGGACTACATTTTGTTCACATTTTGTTCTATTTATGTCCATCGTAATATATCTGATAAGGAAGTGTAAAAATCTATAAATTTAACAAACAAACAGACAAATTCTTCTTTTCATGATATTAGTAAGGATGCAGAATAAATATATATAGCAAAAGTATTATGTTTGTAATGGGTTTTTTATACTACTACTGTTATACTTATCTATACAATCTGGACACTGTAATAGAAAAATTTTAAGATTAGCAAATATTCATTTTAGTAAACTGTAGATTCATAAATTCTTAACTCATGCCCCCCAGAAATAATTATTAGAAGCTTGTAGCACCTGACAATTATTTCTGGGGGCACGAGAGATTGTAAATAATGGGGATCGGTGGCCCCTCTGCTGTCAATACACCAGTATATCAACGTGTACAATTCTAAGTGAATTTATAATGATGGGCTAACTGACCTGCCTTTTCATTCTCACTTATCATCTGATACTGGTGCCCCGTCAGCGTATACCGTTAGCGCAGGCGGGGTTACCATTTCATTATCATCCATAAAAAAATAATGATTTCTGTGTAGGTATACAGTTCTACATGGATAATCGTGTAATCAGATAAGGTGTTTTTATAATGATTTGAACCAATAAATTATGTTAAATTGTTAATCAATACCTTAAGATAGTAAACCTAATTAAGTAGACAACATCTAGCTTCACTATTTTTATTCACAATTTTTTACCCGCGACTTCGTCCGCGCGGCCGGGATATCTTGATTAACTATCTTTTTTATTCAAGTCTGCGTGAATTGGATTACCAGATTAAAAATTATCATTTTAAATTAAGACAAGTAGATATAGGTTACATAAAATATTATTATTGTTATATATCTAATTCTCTATAATATTTAATTTAAATACATTTAAATATTTTATTGTACTTAATTGTTATTATTTATATATTATTATATTCATTGTATTAATATAAAATTATTAAAGCTAATGTTATTTAAAAATTAATATTAATTTATTATCAATTAAACATTGTATAAGTATATATGGGTAGACTGTGTAAATTTCATTCAAGACAATATTAACATTTTGCGAATCATTATAATGTACCTACTCATAAACATCTATTCAAAAATAATACAATGAATTTATATAGTAAAAAATCACCTCATTTGGGAAATTCCGAATCTATTATGAGGATTTTATTTCGGATATTTGTAACACTGAAAAATGGCACTAATTCATTATTGTATAGAACATTGTTTAAAATAAAATTATGTTTTTCAGTCTTGACACTCGATGCTCTATATAAGTAGGTATGTACCTAATCTAAGATCGTGGGAAATTGAACTATCTACTAAATAAGGAAGGATTAGAATCAGTCAGGTTGGTTTATTTCTTAACCTAAGCTTTAAATGTGACAACCCGCTTTGTGAAAAATAATTAACATAATTTATTAGTATCCAGCCTATAAATGATGAGCCATTTGTATTCAGGCTTTTGATAGCCAATAAAAGTGCAAGAGACGTGCAAAAAGAAACAAAAGCAATAACTGCTTCAAACCGGTTACATTGCTACCAAAAATCGTGCGCAAGCGCATCAAGTCCGTTGTCCAGGACCTACCACAATGAAAAAGGCGTTATCAAAAAGGTATTATTAAGTATGTGAATCATTTGATTATTAAACATTGATGTGTGAGTTTTTATTACGAATAAAAAAGTAATGTAATTTCATAGAATTATACCTATTTTTAAACGGCAAACCAAACACATTTACATTCAGGACAAAGCACAAAACAGATAATTTTTGTGTTGACACACACAGAGGTACATACTAACACATACGAAATTTCAAAACGCGAACACGCTGAATGATATAATCGGTATTCATCACGCACACGAAATTGAATGGGGCTAGTTGAGGGTGTGAGGAGGACAGCAGTAGTTGCTTCGTTTCGTTCAGCCAAAATGCGGCCGATATAAGAATGACGCTTCTAAGGCCATTGACCTTCAGGGTGGAGTCAGTTTGGACGACCGTCGAAGCTTTTTTATTTTTATTAATATGTCTTTTAAAATAAGATAGGGCAAGATACCGTATCTGTATACGGTAAAAACGATAAGATTTTATTTTTTATTAATATGTGTATAAACATTTATTACTTATCATGTAGAGAATTTTAGATTTTTATTATATTGTTTTAAGACAGCGAGTTTGTTTGTTACAAAATTAATATAGGAGTAACTTAAATTCTATTTAATGGCAAAAAGAATTACATAAATGCGTTTGAGCTATATACAAGAATGGATCCCAGTTATCTAAAAATAAATAAATAAAAAAAAAATAAAAAAATACAGTTAATATACCTATTGAAAACCTTTTTCTTCCAGAAGTCATTTAGGAGAGAATTCTTTGCAATTTTGTTTCCTTTCTTTATATTGTAAGTAAGCCCTTTCACTGGGATGTAGGTAAGTAGGTAGCACCTGATCTGTTAAAATACAGCGAGTGGTTACTTTACTTATTGTATAGCAGACACAATTTCCGAAGAAACTAAATTGGATACAAATAAAAAAAAATCCTCTAATGCCCGTTTATTTCTAATAAGTAAAATAATATGTGCCAGTCTGTGTTCATCATAGGTTTCATTTTGAAAGTGAGGGATGATAAGTAGGCGAAGATAAAGTCAGGATAGTTTGCGTATTGTGGTTTCCAAGGGATATCGTGTGGAGATTTTTTTTTTATTGGATAATAATGCCATGATAACCCCACCCGCGCTATCGGTATATACCGGCGGGGCACCAGTGAGAGGTGACAGGTGAGGATGAAAAGGCAGGTTAGTTAGCCCATCGCGACGAATTTAACGATAAATTAATCACATTCACATTCGACCTGACAGGGTACATTGATAGCAATGGGGACTAACCTACCCATTACTAACAATCCCTTCCCCCCCATCCCGTGTGGAAGTAAATATGGCAGGATATTTGAGTGGCAGGATAACAGAGCCTATACTAGGTTTTTGTATTCTGTATCACTAGATTCCCGCCGCGTGGTCCCTGCATAGAATAGACCACCCCTTCCATTCCCGTGGGTATCGTAGGAGAGGATTAAGGAATGGTAGAGGGATGGGCAGCAATGTCCCTTTTAAAACATCACTAAAAGCCTAACTGCTGTTGTCAAGCAGCCTGCCAAACGTAATAACTACTGGTAAAACTTCTCTTATGGGGAAGGCTTATGCAATTTTCTTCGATAGATAATAAACTTATGAATAACGATGTGTTAAAAAGCATAATATTTTGCCCAGAAATTCTAATTAATAACTAAAGCACAAGCTATAATGTTTACGCAGACATCGTGGGATACAGTTTGTAAGACCTATGTCAGTAAAACTTAATAAAAACTTAATAAATAAATAATTGAACTGTCTCTAAGACAGTGTACTGATGTTCAATAGTGGTATAAATAAAACATCGATTAATCGATTGAACGTTTCGATTCGAATTAGTAATTTCATTTAGGAAGTGTTTCTGTGGCAATGTTAACATAATTAGGTTATTTACATTAAGTTATATAGCATAATTCGTACAGTGTGTATGTATATATATATTTTTGCGTATGTCAGTCGTGCGATCATTTAACTTTCACGAATAAATGCGCCAGTCGACGACCGGCGTCAAGGCCGAGGCGAATCCGCGACCACTTTGACGCTTATTACAGGCTGATAATATTACCACAGAACTATATAATCTTTTTTGTAAAACTGCAATAATAATATAATATTTATTCGAAGGAGATAAAAAATCACTGTTTTCTAGAAATTGGATTGTACATGCATATGAATAAAAAAATATACAATTGAAAATAGAACCTCCTTTATTTAAGTTGGTTTAAAATTTGAACATCGATAGGCATACAGAAAATGTGTGACAGGTACACTTGATGACACAAAACACTTGACAAGCGCAGTATTTGGTTCTCCTGATATTTTCTTTAAATAGTGCATTTTCACTCATTTCTACTTACCACTAATGTTGCATCCTATGTTTTGTAAATTTAATACATTTTAATTTTAATTTATGATGGTTTCATATGTAACTAAAAATTCTAATTTCTAATTCATTTCTATTCGAATTAGACAATTTTTAGTAAATTAATTAATTATAATAGAAAGGAAAAAGTTCTTTTACTTATTAAAATATCCATAAATAAGTATGCTGCTGCTATGCTGTTAAACTCTTAAAAGATCCTTTTTAATACATAGAGAGAAGTTATACAGATATTTTACGTCCCGTATTTTGTTTCCATTGAAATGGAAGTTAACGGGTTACAAATTTTGTTTTTAATTTTATCAAGACGTTTATTTATATTAGATATACATCTATATTACTAAAACAAATGTACGTTAGAATTGGAAATCTAAAGCTTTTACGCTGAAACTACGCAGTAGATAGAGTATGGAGTAGATTATCAGTTTCAACTCCGTGATTAATAAGAAGTGTTAAAGCTCACGCAGTATCACAGATAGTTATAATTTTTAAGAAAAAATGTACTTTTAAAGAGAACGATGTATATGTACGTATTCATCATGACTTATTATACTATATTAAACGGGAGACTTTGTATGAAAGTCATTTGTACTTCTGTCCCATTCGGTAGTAGTAGGTACACAGTGTTTGCATGGCTGTGTTTCGGTTTAAAGGTTGGAAGATAAAAATTACAGGGTACAGACACAACACCTTAGTTCTCAGGAATGGCAATTTATGAAGGGTATCATGGGCGATACAGTATACTCTATTGTGTCCATGGTACTTTCATTTCAGTTCATGTCTGTAGGCGACGGTTACAACTTTCCATCAGCTAAGCCGTCATCTTGTCTGCCATACTAAGTTGTATAAAAAAAATATAAATATGACAGAATATCTACTTAAAAAAAAACTTAAGTAATTTCGCTGATATTATAAGTAAAATTAAATTTAATAGCAGCCTGCTGTTTAATATAAATTATATCTTGTTTTATCTATCAACTTTAGAAAACTATTAACCGCTTTCCACTGAGACTACCCACTTTACGAAACCACACTCCAAATATCCGGTGAGAACCGGTTTAAACCGCTTTTCCAGAGAATATTTTTCCCTACATGTACAGCTGTAAACGTCTAATCATAGTTCCCTAAAAAGCTTATTAGATACATAGTAATGATGTTAATGTAATTGTTTTCCGATAGGGGGAGCAGTGAAGCGGACAGCTGTTGTAAAAACTTAGCACATGTACAACTTAGCGATGTGCAATAGACGAGTCATTGACGTTATCATTTTCAAGCATACAATTATATTTCACTAGCTGTATCACGCGGCTTCGCTCGTAATCATATTATATTGAATAGTCTATAACTTTCTATAATAATTGAGCTATTAGGTGCGAAAACAATTTTTCAAATTCAAGTGGTAATTTCAGACATTAGCGCGTTCAAACAAACAAATTCATTCACTTTGTTTTATTAATACAGATTAACTGTAATCTAACGGTATACTTATCCCGATCTGTTGGTTTACTGGATTTGACAGTTTATCCACGACATTTCCTCTGTAAGTATAGTATACATATATATTACCAGAGGGAGACTTTGCACAAAAGTCGTTTGCTTGGGTACCTCTGTCCCATTCGTTAAAGCAATTATATATATATATATATATATATATATATATATATATATATATATATATATATATATATATATATATATATAAATAGAATGAATGATAACTTGTTTTATTTAAGTTTCTATAAATGTAAGTATGTTAGATATATTTAAATATGTAATCAATTAGTTATATTTTTTTAATGGCTTAAATTTGACATTTTATTTATTAATGTTTGACATTTTTTTAATTCATTAAAGTTGTTATTTGTAATTTACAGATTTTATAGAATGAAATTGATATTTGTTTATATGTATATAATTTAGCTATTGACTGTCTGTGACGTGTTGAAGTACGTACTCTGTTAACTATACGTATTATTGTATAATAATAATAATTAAATTAAATCTCTTAATAATAAAAAAATATTGAAAACGCACTTTTAACTATAATAGTTTACAACATACGTTAAAAGTTATGTATTGTTATGAATTATGTATTTTAAATAATTATTGTTAACGTGAAATTTAGAATTGTTTGTTACGTCTTTTAATTTATTCATATTCCTCACCATGCCATATATGTGTATATCAAATTTCAAAAGTTCAAAAGTGATCGATTCAGCTATTAAGGTGTTATAATGTAACAAACACACAAAGCCACTTTCACATTTATAATATTAGTAAGGACAAAAATAAATTTAATTATAAATATATTTGCATAGTTATTTTTTTTTATAAATCTACCATCCAGTTCGGTATGCTATTTCAGCTGAGAAGAATGGGCAAGTGGTTCAACTGTGGAGTTTACAAAAAAAATGTAAATGGATAAAATGACTATCACGAACATCATATTGATTGATGTTGCAGTCAAAACTTTTAACCAGTCAAAAGTACTATTGACTAGCAAAATCAGACAAAAGTACTTTTGACTGAACAGGTTGGTCAAAAATGGTTTTGACTGAAAATTATTGGTTATTAGTATTTTTGACTGCAAATTTTGACTGGTTAAGAGTTTTGACTGCAACATTGATATATTGATAAAAACTACAATCATTTACAATATTCTTGCACATACCAGTCTGTACTAGAAACACCTGTTCACGAGTATGACGGATGAGCCAGGCATCGTTGCGTTCAACCATATTGTAAGGAGATCAAAGACACGACCTACCACGCCGCCATCAATCTGCGTGCTATAGTGAGTATTACATGTTTCAAAGTACGCAAATATATCAAAAAATATTGATACCAATTTGCATATGCCGATCAGTATATTAACTATTTACAAAATTAAAACGTAATTTGTATTTTATATAATTAATTCAATAAATTCATATCTGCTAGTGTAGTATTTGAAGAGGAAGAAGGATATTGGCTAATTCTTAATTCATCATTATATACTGGTGACGTGGATAAAGTTAAATGTTCAGCTAGTCATACATAATTATGATCGTTATATAATAATTGTGTATATATAATATAATATGTGTGTATATATAAGACCAAATAAAAAATAATAGAAAATAATTAAAGATTGTGTCTCACAAAAAAAGCGACTTTAATCGTGACAAAACTAGTTGTTTTGATCTAAAAACTATATTACTAAACCGATTTTGATAAAATCTCTAAAGGACCTTTATCTTTAGGTATATCTTTACAGATAAAAAAAATCCAAATTGGTTTAGAACTGGCGGAGATATGAGGTAAGAAACATTAAAAAATATAATAAAATTGAGACCCTCTTTGAAAACCTCTTTGAAGTCGGTTAAAAATTCAAAAGAATTGAGAATCTTTTTCTCTTGTTTTTTTTTTTATGGATGATAATGGAATGGTAACCCCACCAGTGCTATCGCTATACACCGACAGGGCACCAGTGAAAGATGATAGGTGAGGATGAAGTAGGTCAGTTAGCCCATCGTGACGAATTCAACAAGAATAGTTCACGATGGTTTCCAGGGGGAACCACGTGGAGGTCTACCTAATAAGGTATGTTGCTAGCAATAGGGCTGTCAAACTCCACTGCTAACAATCCCTTCCTCTTTGTTTAATTGGTTTTGAAAATTAATACTCAATTATAATTTATGAAGACTTAATTGCTCGCATGTTTGCTCAAGTTCAAGTTAGGCACTTCTAATGCAACCTGCTAACTTGGGCTATATTAAAGTTAGGGTCACCTGGGGCAGGTGCGGGTGTACCAACCAGCTCCTAGTTAGGATAACCTGTTCCGATAACTAATGTTTCAATGTTTAGATCTTTTTTTGCAATAACGTCACTCGAATAAATGTAATGGTATGCAATTTACGTACCATAACTTACACCTTTTATTTTTATTTACATTTGTTAACGAATAACGTATTCATTATTTCTTTTATTTTTTTTTTATATTATTGCAAAACACATATATTCTACAGGCAATAAAAAAAAGTGACATATTATTAAGTAGATAAAATTATTGAAGCTGACAGTTCGACAATTTGTATTCATATGTTTCTAAGGTAGGCATTTTGAAGTAGAGAAAAAAAATGAAAGCTGTTGGCACTTTGGAATTTGAAATTCATAAAAACACTTTATATTAAAAAAATCTTAAAAAATATAATTTTAGTCGTTATCTGTCCATTCCTGAACATAGGTCTTCTCCATAGACAGCCATAAGGAACAGGAGCGTTTCTTATGACAGTCTGCCATTGGGGGGATTTTAAACAATATTACGTGCTATAAACAGAAAAAAAAATTATACTAAATTGTTCTTGGTCTTATTAACAATGGAATGGAACTAGTCGACTTCATAGAACAGAGGGTCTTTTTGTTTCTTCTTATTTTGCTGAGTGTTTCTACGTTTATTCACTTATTGTTCAATAGAATGTTGGTGCAGCGCATTCTATAGATTCACATAGCTTCTGATTGCAAATCGACCGAGTTGATTTTGTAAAGACAATAATGAAATTTTGGTATTTCATTACTTTGTACCAATATAGTATTATATTATCTGTGCCAGTACTAAGCATTATCATCATCGTCATATCAAACATTAATTGTCCACTGTGAACTCAGGCTTCTCCCATTAGTTAGCCATGATTGCATAAAATTATTGCGATACCAAATTTCATTTATATCAGTTCAGCTGTTTGAATAGCAAATAGCTATACATACTAACATCTGAATATCTTTGCAAACTTTCACAGAATAGTAGTAGATTTTGCTCCACAAAAACATTCTTTAAATATATCTTCCTGTTTACTTATGTACTATGGCAATTTATAATAACATGAATATAATATTATTCTTTAAAAGTGATAACTTTATACTTTTAGTATGGTATGGTTTAGAGTAGTTTTAGTCAACGTTATTTACTGTTAATTAATCTAGCAGTATCTTGGAGCGAATTTATGAAGAGTATTATGGTTTACTTACATGGTGGCCGAGCTAATGCTCACACGCGTTTGGGTCGACGTACAGACAGCAGAACAAATTTTCATAATAAGTTAAGTAAACGTAAATATTGTTCAGCAAAATAATAATAATAATAAACGTCATATGATATCATTTTCATAACACAGAGTGTGTTATGAGCAACTAGACAATGAACATCTCGGGATAAATTCTGAACACCCAGATTAAAGTCAATTCAGAAAAGTTTGTTTCCTAAAGTGACCAGATCAGGAATCGAACCCGGGGTCTTATTTACGCAAAGCATCGTGCCCACAGAGCGCAGTGTCAAAGTCATCTAAATATTATTGAAATAATTGTTTTTAGATATAATACTTTAGTGTTAAATTTAATTTTTCGGTTTGTACTGCAATAAAATATCTAGATCTAAAAGATATGTAAATGACGTTGAGTTGCAGGCATAGCAGATAGCCTACAAATACAATACTAATACACTGTAGCAATAATTAGGATCTAAATAAAAAAAAATTGGTTTATAGAATTATATGTATTTCTCTTATTCTAGTTAAATGCAGCTGTTAATCTCTAATCATAATAAAGTCTCTACATTGTTTAGAATAATAATCGGTATTTAGACCAATTTATGAGACGAACATGAATTGAAAAAGGCCATCTACATTTATTTACAATTGATAAAAAAACGCATAGGTACTATAGATAGCAATAATTTTGTCCTACAAACAACAATAAAGCGGTTTCAAAAATTTAGATGAACCCATACCTTTATGGAAACGATAGGATAGTATCACGCACTCAACATGCCGTTGCTGACGGTACAACATTGATGTTCAATGAAATGATACTTTCGATTGGGCAATAACGTCCGCAGTTTGATCATAGTGTTCACTGGCCACTGCGCAGTGTTCATTGCGCTGTTCACTGTTCACCTCACGGTGTTCAGTCCGTTTGAGGTAACGCAGCCAAATTGAGCGTGGCGGATTCGATGTAATGCCTGTTTACGAGAAAGTTGCTTGAAAATTATATGTTTATCATATTTAGGCATTTTAAATTTCTCTCAATTCGTCTCTTTGTTACAATATGTATTGCATCATAGTTGTATTTAGTCATTAAAATGGTGTACTTAGTCCTTAGTTTGTCATTGCAAGATGCTCATTTTAAGTTCGAGCTCCAAATTAAAAAAAAAAAAAACCTTTGGTCACCTTTGGCCGACATAATAGGAACTGATTAACGACTATTGTTTATAACTTAGTCATGAATAATATAATACTAAGGATGTCACAAAAAAGCTGAGTGAACTCAGTCACTGAAAAACATTTATAATATACATATAAAACATAACTAAGCCCTATAAAGTTCTATAAAGTTCTATATATAAAAACAGATCAATTTACAATCGAAACAATAAAAAATAATGCAACAAAAAAGTTTTAGTACCTATTATTTATTTATTGGGGTTTACCTGTGAAGAATAAAAAGTATTTGTCTAGACTAGGGTCCATCTTTGTTTAAATCAAATCCTGACCGTTTTATAAAAGTGATGAAGTAAGAAAGACCCAACTGAAATGAGTCCCATATTGACAAAACAATAACTTTGAAAGGAAAATAATGAAAGTTCTCCGTAATCTAGATTCAGTGAATGCAGGTAGCACAGTACTAGACCAGATTAGCCTAATCTCGAACATAAAGGTGCGACTAGAGATGATTTGGTACAAATTAAAACAAAAGTGCTTCAATATTTTTTATATATACATATTTAATTTGATTTTTATTTTGATTGAATTAAATTTTGGTTTATATGTCTGTAACTAAGACTAAATATGCATCATTACTACTTACTCTAAAATTAGGAATTTTAAAATTTAGGATTCAAACGATATTGGTACTTGATCGAACTTTGTTAAGTATTAAAGAAGTTATCGATCCAATCATTGTTTAAAACACAGCCACTTAATATCATTGAATCGAAAAGAATAGAAAGAATGTATTTTAAACACTTATCTGTGTTTACAGATTTTATCCCAAAAATCTACTGAAGTTTTTGAGTAGATTTTTGGGATTTGCCATTTTAAATTAGATCCCCTGAAAATTTAAAAACGCAATACAATGTAAGTGCTTAACAACATGAATGAAGGTACAGTAAAGATAGGCGCTTGGAGAACTGAATTTGAGTGCTACGTCCAATGCCGCCATGTACAATGCCTTGGTGTTAGCGGCTAGAATTCTTGATATTAGAGGACACCATCATCACATGATAAACAGTTGTAACTAAACAACAAAGACCATATAACAATAGTTTACTTTTCGATTTGTTAATATTTAGTACCTATGTAAACAATCTTGGCAGATGTCCGAATATGTTTTTATTTTTTTAATAGAATAAGTAAAAGTAATGTAAAGTTGTATTCATGTAAGTATACCTGTATTTTATTTTTATGTTGCAGTGTAAATGACGTAAAACTTTTTACTCACACTATAAAACAAATGTTTTGTTATAAATATCTTACTTTATGTAAAATTATATAAACACTTATTCTTACATCAATATCGGCTTACGGATCCTTAATAACTATTATGGATTAAAAAATACTGATCTATTTATTTACTATGAAATTTTAATCGATAAGTACTAAATTATTTTCAAAATGTATGTTCATTTTAAACTGGAATGAGCGAATTTAATGTACTACATTTATCATTGCCAACAACATAGATTTTCTTTAAATTCCGGTTATCTATAAAACATATTTTTTAACGTTTTTTAAGAAGCCCGTATTCATGGCCAGTTCAAACATTTATTAAAAAAAATTATACCAAATCATAGACTTATCTTTTCATATCATTATTATAACTTACCATATTTCTGGACCATTTGGGCGATAATAGTACTGGAGATGATAAGTTATAGTACGGGGGGAGGGGTGGGGGGTAAGGTCGCCTTAGTACGACTGAGCGTTCGCAGTTTATGGTGCCCATAAATACAGAGTGCTCGTAACTGCAGCATTAGCTCTGGGTGTACTACTGTTTGTTTTCGACTAGCATTTAAAGATGAAATGGAGTATATTATAGTTACAAGGTCAGCTTGTCTGTTATTACAAGCTGCCATGACAAAAATAAATAAATAAAAAGAATAAAGCGAAAAAGAAGTAAAAAATAAACGCATTTAGTGAGCTGGCATACTGCGCTTGAGTGCTGCCATTGAGTGTGGGGGGAAAGGGATTGTTAGTAATGGAGACTGAGAATCCCATTGCTAGCAATATATCCAACCAGGTCTACCTCCTCGCGGTTCCCTCTGGAAACTATCATGGTTAATTCCTGATGAATTCATCATGATGGACTAACTGGCCTGTTTTCATTCTCATCTATCACCCTTCACTGGTGCTCCGCCAGCGTATCCCGTTAGCGCAGGCGGAGTTACCATTATATTTTCACCAATCAAAAAAAAAACCATTGAGTGTAGAACAGTCTTTTCTCGGTTGGTCGCATTCATAGACCGCTGGTGTGGGTGATCATGAGCGGCGGTAGTCACTTACCATCAGGTGAGCCACATGCTCGTTTGCCCCCTGTGTAATAAAAAAAAATGTTTTCTGTTTGTTCTTTATTAAAAAGAATTAGACGTGGAATAAAAGAATATATTGAAGTACTTTCATTATGTCAGAATACTTATCTACTTTTTTTGTTGTTGTATATAAGTAATTGAAAACAGAGGTAATATTACTGATGATCGTATTATTTTTTCGTTATATTAATGCCTTGTGTTATAAATTTCTAGTTATGTTTAAAAATAATTAAGACTTTTCTCAAAGGACTTGCTTTCAGGCCAGTAAAGTAAGTACAAAAATAGACAGGTACATATTTAGGTCATTCTGGTTCGCGTTTTACAGGCCAATCCACGAATGTTCGTAGGAGACTGTTAAAACTTAAAGTTTGTGTTCGATTTCTAACAGTTATTTCAGAATTGGTAACAATTGGTAAATAATATGTAATAAACAATTGGTATGCGATCTCTTTTAGTAACGACAACAAGGAGATCAAACTATGCAGTTTTCACTTATCGTAAATCTATGGTAACACTATAAAGTCGTATAGGGGGCGCTGTGCTGTATGGCCAGTGCTAAAATTTTTAACGTCCATTTTAAGGCTTCTACCGAAAGTTCAATTCGAATTTCGATACAGTATAAGTACTTATTCTGTGGTAATAAAAAAGTAATATCCCGGTTTTGATCACAACTTGAGGAGGGGGAGAGAGTCAAATATTATTGAAACCACTTGATTTCTCTTATCATATATTACTTGGTTCTAAATACCTAATTAGTTGGACCACATAGGCTTAATATGCAATTTAAGATATAAGGAACTTTATAAATATTAATTATTATTTAAAAAAAAGGTAAAAAATGTAAAAGTTAAGTCGTAAGTTTAAATTACAAAAAGTACAGTAGTGTGTATTTAAGTCCAAAACCACGTGATTATCTATATGAGTAGGTAGCATTTATAGCACATATAAACAATTATTATTTTTACTAGAAAGTTAGTTGTCGATTTAAATGTAAATTTTATTTTTGGTGTCTAACAGAATCGAACTCACAACCAGTGTCTTTAATACAGTGTACTATTGCAAACTACTATGCTGCAACGTTCTCAGAAATAAATCTAGAAATACAGGAATAACTGCTATTATCCCATAAAGGTATCTGACCTAAATCTATTCCTACCAGTTGCTAGTTGCGTCAAAGCGTTAGAATATCAAAAAATAATAACCATTTATTAGTATGTTGGCATCTGCCGCCCCCTATACTCCACCCCCACGCACGGAAACACACGAAGTTTGCCGACAACATCCGACAGATGGCGATAATGTCTAACTAAATTGTTGCAGCTGAACTGTAACAATGCATTTACAAGGATTAGTAAGCACACTGGATTAGAATATATTAATAGAAATAAAATATAAGAAATAAAAAAAGATCTTAAACATTGTATCTATATTGCATCATCAATATTTTTAATGAGGTGTAGAATAGCAACTTATAAAAAAAACAATCAATTTATTTTAATACATTTATTTATAATATGATTTTAACACAAATATAAGTTGTCCAATATATTTTAATAATTAATTGCAACAATTTAAGCATAGCATCTTTATTTTTAGAAAGTATATAATAAACTTCTAGTGATGAAAATTAACGTTAACAAACCAAATTATCAGATTCAATTAAATACTTGAGTGAAACGAAAGCAAGTCGAATTATTACGTTCACCACAACGCCAAATGCTAATACCGCATTTGATATTACAGGTGTGAACATATTTTTATACATACATATATAAATAAATCACGCTTTATCCAAACTTCTATTATTATTCTTAATAAATAGTAAATTATGTTCTATACATATATTTGAATATTCCCCATATTATGTAGAAATACATATATTGAGTAACTGTAGTACGGATTCGATGCCGCTAATAAGATTTGTCGCACAAAATACTGATAAACACACCGACTGTAGTAGTGCAGTAGTAGAGACGTATTGAAGACAGTACAGGTTCGATTTTTGGGAACAAAATAACGCCTTTATTTGTTAACATATATATTTATATATATGAAAGTGGTTCACATACATTTTATAGATTAATATATAATATGCTTTTAGTCCATGAATCATGTTTACAAAACCAGAAAGAATACAGCTAAGCCCATTAATATTTTGTATTTTGTGTAAGTTTGAAAACTATGCGTTATTAAATAACCATTAAACCTTTGAAAGGATTTTAATGAAATTAGATAATGATGATTTAATGAAAATGATTATATCCCAGATTAACATACAGGGTATTATTATTTGTATTATATTTTTATTCTAATTCATGCCGATAAAATCACGAATTATAGGTAGATAGCTGTAATTGTATTCTTTAATTCTCTTTTTAGAACGAAATAAAAAAAAAAGTAAATAAAAAAACAAACAAGAGAACTCTTACAGAGTTAAGCTCGCCTGTTGTACATCTTTATTTTATATATATTATATGTTGTAATTTTTTCTGTGTACAATAAAGAATAAATAAAATAAATAAAACAAGATAAGAACTACAGCTAAATGTAATACAGAATCAAGTATCATTAAATTAAAGGAACACGGTTTTGATAATGAAACAGTTTTTTTTGGTGCATATGATGGCGAACAATAAAATTATACACGATAAGAGATATTTTGTCAACGGTACATTATGTCTGTTAAAATTGAAATTCAAATGTTCATCATTTAGTAAACCTTGGAATGCTCCAACATTTACGCATGAAGCGATAGACATTTTAATATTACTGCTAACAAAGTATACTTCATTTCATTTCAAAAATTGGATAATTAAGGGGTATAATGACTTCACGCTTCTTCTGAATTCTCTTTAAGTTTAGTTTCACATAACTATTATTAGGGAGTGGTGACCGCCAATCGGCAAGCGTTGTGTGAGCAGTTAGGTGGAGTGACGACATACGTAGAGTTGCGGGTAATAACTGTAATAACCGTAAAAAAAAGCGAATTGCCGAAGATTCTGTCCAGTGGCGTGCCTTGGGAGAGGCCTATGTCTAGCATTGGACAGCAGTAGGCTAATTGTGATGATGATCATCATGATAATTATTAGAGTACAATTTTATGTACATTAATATATATATATATATATATATATATATATATATATATATATATATATATATATATATATGTTATATATATGTTATATGTTATATTTAATAACCTAGTCATGAAAAATTCCTTGATATGTATATCACATAATATGTCAATATATTTTGATTTGTATTGAACTGCACAAGAGTGAAGCTACCATAAGGTTCGGAAGCTCGCGAAATAAATTGACTTAGCGCTGAAACTGAAGCCTGAAAACTGCTAAAGCCGTCGGCAGCGCCCGCTCCTGCTTCAATATGGTTTGCAGTAAACAAACCGTTTGCTTTACCCACAAATACGTGTACGTTTGATTATGTTACAATGGAAAACAAAGGGTAAATTTACTAAGTGATTTGCAAGTATAAATGTAATATAGGTAGGTACTACGGTCTTTTGATAGGTTCTACCTCAAACTTTATACAAGAGGATAGAATAACAGAGTGAATAATTCGGATACAATTTTAGTGTCTTCAAATATTTTGATAAATACCTCATTTATATGCCTAGTTTTTGAATAGAAGTAGGTAATACAGCGGTATGGTAGACTATAGTCAATGTGCTGTTCAAATCTAGTAATTTAGCAGTCTGTTGACTTTTCTTATCATGTGGGCCGTTAACTTGTTTTTAAACTCGTATAAATAATTTAAAAAAAGAAGTGTACCTAATTTTTTTTTTAATTGTGGTCTTCAAATCAGCATTGAAACACCTTCTTCGATTTATTTTTTATAAAAAAAAGCAAATTTTGCTGACTTGACCAAGAATTGTAACAGGGACCTGCTGTACTGAAACTCATATTACTCAGAAATATACTACAAAGGTCGATAAAAGTAGTCTATACCAGTTCTCGAACGTAGAATGCTTATAAAAGGAAGCACCTTGACAGTAGATAATTTCAATTTATCAAATGTTCTCAACTAAAATAATGGCGTGCAGACAGACAATTCCGTGGAATGCGTCTGGCGCCCACACTGGCCTAATAAGCGCGTGGATATCTCAGAATGGCGTTGGTACTTTGAATTTGCTGTTTACTTCACAAATATTATAATTTAAATTGCGGTTTATTGCTAACGTTTGATGGTTCCTCAAAGCAGATTTTTAGTCGAAAGTATCATTTTGGTTGATATTTTTGGTCTTATACAGGTGAAATTATTATTGGTACGTAAAATAAAAATCCGCCATGTGGTCCCGGTATAGAATAGACCACTTCTTCCTTTCCCGTGGGTGTCCTAAGAGGTGACTAAGGGAATTTATAGTCGAGGTATAGGCAGCGTCCTTCTTAAAACATTTCCGAAGCTTAACAGCGGTTTCCAATCTGTTGGTTGGTTGGCCAGTAAAGTAAGTAAGCAGGTATCTTCCTGCCAAGTGTGGCAATTACTGGCAAACGCCCCGAAGAGAAAGAATTATGTTCAGCAATGGACAGTTAAAGACTGATACCATGTTGATGAAAACTAAAAATCGACCCATACTGTAAGACACATTAAAACATAAATTTCTTTCATCAAAAATTTAATAACAACGAAAAATGTTAAGTCTCCCATATTAATTCAACATCTGAACGCACACTATGACGAGTAGATCAACGCGTCAAATTTAGGAAGATGTTACAATGAAAGGTAAGGTACCTTAGTAACAATATATATTAGTCTATCATCAACACGTGTGAGGGTACCGTAATGCGTGGTAGTGTGGAATGCGCGCGGTCGCCGCAACTAATTGGGCGGTTGTCAGGACTTTCACCTGCGTTGTGTAGAGACACCAAGATTTCGGATGCTGCTGAGACATTTATTATACATATAGGATTTTGTTAATGGAGTATTACGTTGTTTTATACTAGTGCATTACATTTGATATAGCATTGTAAATATAAATATTAGCGAAAGAAAAATATATGTATATGATATTTTCGTTATAAACACGCACAATTATTAAAATTATTTGGGTAGGTTACCATTTCGAAATGCGTCCAATGAATACTTTCGAGGAACTGGAAAAATACATTGCATAGTTTTCTATAATATATTTATAGGCCCCTTTTTTCAGACTCAACATATAAAGTTATTATTTATTACTTTTATAATGTTAATTGCCCATTACTATATTCAACTGAATTCAAAGAAGGAGGATCTGTTGTATTTTTATTATGTTTGTTACCTCATAACTCCTTCATTTATAAACTGATTTGGCAAATTCTTTTTTTTTTCTCAGATAGGATATACTTTCAGATTGATTTCATAGACATTTTATCAAAATTTGTTTAGTAGTTTAGTTTTTAACAAAATATCTGGTTTGGTCTCGATTGAAGTTATTAGTTATTCTTAATTATTTAAAGTTTCGTAAGTACACATTATATTACAATATAATAACTACCGGTATAACTTACCTACGTGTAATTAGGTCGAGAATGCTTGACTAGTTTCGTGACCATTCCGGGCCCTTAATCTGGAGCGGCTATGACGTGAGCGGTAGTCTAGGCCCGCTAAGTGCGAGTTGTAAGCATTCGTGTCACTGCCACAGATAAGAAAGATAGCATTTGGAAATCTTCGAGTATGAATGGTTGGGCTCCGTAGTTTTCCTCTACCATTAAAATCTTAATTGGTTGTTTTTACAAGATTTTATAGATATTAGATCAAATTTGATCAGATTTGATCTACAAATATGATCGTACAAATCGTACATCAATCATACAAATCGTTACAAGTCTAAATATCTACACCAGAATAAAGCCACGAAACGAGTGTGTTTTAGTTAGAGGGATATAAAAGCCAGTAAAACTTGCTATCATATACTCGTATAATAAATACTATAAATACAAAACAATTTAATTATTACTTATCTATAATTACTAACGTTTTTTTTTTTAATTTAGAAACCTCAGCCGCATAAGATATTCATAAAATATACTTATTTATGTCTGTTGTAACAAAATAACCTATTAATAATAAAAGCATTATTCAAATAAATATTAATTTGCTACGATAAACTTGTGCTTGTGTAGTAATGAAAAAAATATAATTTTATGATACCATATTTTGTAAGCATAAAGGCATCAATGCTTTTGTATATATATAAATAAAATTGATAGACGACATGATCGATTATTCCTTATCGTCGTCATCATATCAGCCGTTATCTGTCCACTATTGAACATAGGTCTCTCCAACTGACATAAAGAACGGTCCAAAGCTACCTGCATTCTCTGACTTCCTGCAATGCATATAATGTCAATATTATTATTACTTTTATATTATCCTAAAAACGTACAAATCATAGTCACCGTACTATCGACTGTGACACAGTAAACATGACCCCACAACGGGCCCCCGTCATATACATTAACTATTTTCACCAACGTACACTTTCCTAACAAATTAATATTTTAAACATGTTATAAAATATTGTTTACTATCACTAATTCTGGAAACAAGCTAATAAATTATAACCCTCGACAATATTGTATACGCGAAAGTAAACGATTCACACATACCGTGCTTCTCATCCAAATTTAGTTTATAATGAATATCATATTTTATTTGCAGTTCATGTGAAATATTGGTCATTTCCCACAGTTTTGGACATGTGTATTATTAATACAATAAGTACTACAATAAATATATTAATACAATAAATAATAATAAGCTAGTAAGCACAGATAAATGGCAAACGGGTATATTGATAGATATATATATATATACGAAAGCTAAAAAATAAAAAATAATTGTCATAAAAATAAAAAAAATAATTTAGGGGTGGGTTACCCTTATCATTGAGGGGTACGAAAAATAGATGTTGGCCGATTCTCAGACCTACCCAATATGTACACTAAATTTCATAAAAATCGGTAAAGCCGTTTCGGAGGAGTTTGGTAACAAACAACGCGACACGAGAATTTTATATATTAGATATATATATATATATATATATATATATATACGTATACATATATACATATTAAATCTGTTTGCCATTTGTCTACAGAAATAGATTTGTAGAGTATATTAAACTACCAAAACTGAAGGAAAGAGATTGTTAGTAATTGGGTCTAACTCATTGTTACCTATTTATCCCTATCCAGGTAGATTGCTATGCGGTTTCTCCTGAAAACCATTATTGTTTCTTACGAAATTTGTCACAATGGGCTTGATCTGGTTTATCCTCACCTATCACCCCTTACTGATGCCACGCCAGTTTAAATCGATAGCGCAGGCTAATCTGAAAGTGTATCCTTGCAGATAAATAATACGAATTTTCCAAATTGCTTTATACACGAGAGACATATCTGATATGTCGATAAACATATCTGATATAAATATAAATCTGAGGTAATAAACATGGAAAAAAAAATACAACTGAATCGAGAACCTTCTTCTTTTTTTTATGTCTGTTGAAAAACTAGTATTGTTTATAAATATTTGTATCTTCAGTCAACAGCGCAGTCAATTGCATTGAAAAGGTTATAGTCGAAACAGCTGAAACTCAATTTACTCGTTCACTGTACTGTAAAGAAGACAACATAGTGTCCAATTGTCTATGGGGAATCTATAGAAGTACAGGGAATAGTTTAATTTGCTTAAAAGCGTTAGACATGCTGCGAGTTACAAGCTAATAGCGTTAATAATTTATTCAGTACAATTAACAACGTAATTTTTTATGCAAATAAGAATGGTAAATAATTTAACGACCTATTTGACAGAAAATGGTAACCGTCGCTTATAGAAATGAACAGCAATTATCGTCACCATTATATCAGCCGTCAACTGTCCACTGATGAATATAGTCCTTCCATAAGGGGGGTTTTGCCAGTTGTTGCCACGCTTAGCAGATAGGTTGGCAAGCGCAGTTAGGATTTAGAGATGTAGAAAGAGAGACGCTGCTGCCCATCCGTCGATCATTAAGCCCCTTTAGTCGCCTCCTACGACAGCCACGGAAAAGCACGGGGTGGCCTATTCTATGCCGAGAGCTGCAATTAACTGTTGCGTGATACAAACATTTTTAAACAAATTTTTAATTTAATATTTTTAGATATGTGTTAGTAGATATTACCCTGGTGATTCGGTATAGAAGAATGTGTTTAAAAGTGGTTATATGAAAAACAAAAAATTGATGAAATACAGAATCCCTCTTTTGAGAGGCAATTTTAAAAAAATTGGCTAAACAGAGAATTTTTCTATAAGTGACGGTTGCCACGTTCCAACAGGTAGGCGGATAGTTTGTTTGCCATTCTAAGTTGCATAAAAAAAATTACTCGGACGTCATTTATTCTATTAATTTTTTTAAACATAGAAGGCAAACGAGCTTTTGACTCGCCTGATGGTGAGCGACTACCGCCGTTCATGATAGCCCACAACACTAGGGGTAGTGTTTTGCCTGCCTTTTAAAAAGGAATATGTTCTTTTCTTCATAAAATTATGAACATAGTGAGATTTATACGTTCCTATTTACTGTAGTCCGTTCTAGTTACCTCCCACAAATACAGAATGTCCTTAATTAATAATTGCTTCAATTCGGCCAAAATGCAACTGTCCCGACCCACGTTTGTAAACGAGACAAGCAGTGGGCGTCGATGACAAACAGGTGTTTTTAAGCGGCTTTTAATAATTTTGTATTCATATAAAAATACAACTGCATTGAGAACATCCGTGTTTTTTTTACGTCGGTTAAAATGTACGTAACAGCGATACGGAAGTAAATCGATTGTTAATGGAATTATTAAAAACAGTTTAAAATTAATAATGTAATCGCATAACCCAAAAAAATATAATTAAACAAATTGAGAACCTCTTTCTCACTGACCTCTAAAAAAATGGAGATTTCCTATCGATTGTATTTTTTGTGTTTATAACCTCATAACTCCGTCAATTATTATATAAACCGATTTTTTTTATACCTGAAGGGTTTCTTTACAGATTGGTTCCATTGGAATTTTATTAAAATCCGTTCAGTAGTTCAGTTTTTAAACCGAAATAACTGATTTTATTACAATTTAAGACTGTTTTTTTGTGGAATATAATCTTAAATTATGTGCCAATTTAAAACTCTGCGTTTCTTTTTGGAACATTTCTGCTCGTTGCGAAACAAAATCTACACATGATTTTGCGTTAAAATGATTTGAATCTCATTATTTGATATATTGTCGCCTTTATAACTATTAATAAAATAAAAGGAAGAAAAAGTAAGAATGATAGAAAGCATTGTGTTCTTATGGTTCGAATCTAGCTAATATCTAGAACATTAACACTAGATTTTACCATGCAAGTATTTAATATAAGGGCACATTGATGTCCTCAAACACCGAATTCTTTCTCTATCTGACACAGCGTATGTTTTTTAATAATTCTATGCAAGTAAATAGGTATTTAACGTGATACATCTTATGAGTCGAGTGTACCAGTACAGTGTGTACAGTCAGCGACAAATGTGCAACATCACCGAGCGACACTGACGGACGGCGATAATTAGTCTTAAAAATTGCGCCCACTGTACTTACTTACACTGCGAGCTCATGTAAACTATACACCTATGGGTTATTAAAACTTTTATCAAGTTTATGAGGTTATCAGAGAGTAGTGGCAGATTCCTACTTTATACAAATTTAATTCGCTAATTGTTAGGAACCAATAAAATTATAGTCTGTCTTGATAGAATTTAATGAAAAGGTAGGTAACTAAGTTTTCATTATCATCATCATCAACTCAGCCATTATCTGTTCACTGCTTAACATAGACCTTCTCATAGACTGCAATAAGGAAAAATCCTGAGCCATCTACATCCACTGACTCCCTGCAATGCATTTGAAATCGTCACTCCATCTAGTGGGAGTCCGCCTATATTGCATTTGCCCATACGGGGTCGTCGTTCAAGAATCTTTTTTCGCCATTGGTTGTCGGTAGTTAGAGCTACGTGATTAGCTTATTGCCACTACAGCTTATTTATTCTACGGATCCAAGCCGAATTTTGTTAAAAATATTACAGAACATTAAATAAAATTTGTAATAAATCGAAACATTCAATTAGATAATTTTTATTTGTACGAGTACCATAATTCATTCATTTGTTTAAAATTAATTGAAGCAGACAATAACAGTAGGTTCATATATATTCCACTTCGATAATTCGGTATTCGGCTGCTGTTGTATATCGAACCGATCTATTTATTCACAGTATTTGATGAATACATTTTGATAATATACTTGGAAACAAGTCGCCATCGACAGGAAGTTCACCCTCATATCCTACAGTCTAAATGGTTGTGTACAACGTGGTTTCAGAGATGTTTTTACTTTAATTATAAAATGGCCCTTCCCTTCCTATCCTGCGGGTGTCGTGAAAGACGACTAAGGTAACTTAACGGTCGAAGGATGGGCAGCAGTGTCCCGCTTAAAACACCACCAAAAATCTAACTGCGGTTGCCAACTCGTTTGCCAAACGTGGAAATTACTGGCTAATTCCTCTTTACGGGGAGGCCTAAGTTCAGCAATGGTCAGTTAACGACTAATGTGACGTGATCACAGTTTAACTCGCTATAGTAATCATTCAACAAAATCAAAACTTATAATTGAAAACTTACAAAAAGAATAATTAATATAAATTATATTAATACAAAATAATATTGTATGTCTATACTTTTTAGTGGCCACTAGAATGTGTTTTAAAACATCTGCACGTTTCATGTATTGTGTTTATGTCGGAGATGGTGTGCCTCTGTAACTCTGAAAACAACTGTTGGGTTCGAACTTTTGATATTATATAATTCACCAGAGGGAGACTTTGTACAAAAGTCGATTGCTTGGGTACCTCTGTCCCATTCGTGTTTCAACCGTGAAGCAGCTGTGTTTGCATGGTTGTGTTCCGGTTTGAAGGGTGGGATATAGCGTGAATTTACTGGGTAAAGAGGGTGTTCTACGGGGTAAACACCTGAGTCCTCAGGAATGGCAACGCATGGGGGGTATTATGAGCGAAACAGTATACTCTGTTATGTCCATGGTACTGCTCATGTCTATAGGCGACGGTTACCACTTTCCATCAGGTGGGTGGGTGACGGTCCAAAATGGTAACCGTCCATTTTCCATCAGGTGGGTCGTCAGCTTGTTTGCTATTCTAAGTTGTATAAAAAAAATTTAGTAATTGTACGTTGGTTGGTGGTTGACTGGTACGTAAAATTTTAGATAGTAATAAATAAAATAAAAATATATAAATAAATAAATTATAGATAATAATTTTAAGTATTAGATATACACTACGTAAACTATATAAACATACAATTTTCATACTTTTTTGCAAAAAGGTTGACTGTGAGATAATGCCGTAGGTTGGTAGGTATAGCATTAAGTCTGCCTTTTGTACCAAACATTTTTTGTTATCTGGTCATTAAAAAAAACAAATAAAAAAAATACAATTGGTGAAATCTACATATATCTTAAACAACTTTTTAAGATAATTTTTTACAAGATAAACTTAAGAGTTTATAAGAAAATAAAAGACTGAGTCACCTGTATTAACACAGTGCGTCAAGTTATCAAGTTAGTATGGGAGTTTCATAATATAATGTCGTTTTCGACCCAGGCATGTTTCATTAAAAATGTTTTACATTATGACAGAATCCTGCTATAAATTTGTTACTAAAGATTTCACTCTGTATAGATATATTGAGTAAGAGCATAAGTATATGTATGTAATTGGAAATGGAAAGGAAACATACTGCTTTAGGAAGGAATATTTACCTAATCTTGGGATTGTAGATACTTAAGCAGGTAGTAAATACTCTATACCTACAATAGTAAAGATTATCTAATTAAACTATTTTTATAACAACTTGTAATCACTTGTCTAATGCCTATAATATAAATATATAAAATAGATATTATATCTAATACAGTACCTAGTCAAACGGCTGTTCTATGACTAAGTACAATATTAAAATGGTGTTTTATTTACACAATAACATAAAGCAATTAAATATTTATTACACACATAACCACCGAAAACCGATCAATAAATAATTCAACACACAATTCTTGATCCTTCTATTCACTAAATGCTAATGTCACGCACACACTTAAACGTATACAAAAACGCAATACATCATAATGTCTCTCGCACACATGCGCGTTGTCGATTAAAGTTGTTGTAGTGTGCGTCTAACTCGTTTAGAATTGGGCCACTCAAGCGCATCTTCAAATTTGGGTGGCCTCTGATTGGTGGATTTGAAATTAGAAAAAAATAGAAGGTTGTTTTAGGCGCACGTGAATGGCTGAATATATTTGACGTTGATAAATTGTATCTATTTTAGATCAAAGATAAATAGGCAGTTAGGTACAAATGTTATGTTTTTAGAGTTGTATTCTCTAACTGGATATGTTTTTAGTTCAGTATTGAATATAAACTATTGAATTTAGTAGGAAATTGTATATATTGTTAGAATAAAATACGATAGTTTCCAGGGGGAACCACGTCAAATTCGATCTGATAGGGTAGTTATGTTGCTTGCAATGTAAAAATATTTCGAGGTCTGTAGAGTCATCAAAATTTAATAGTTTATTTATATATAGTGATCACTATTTTTGCATCATTTGACATTAATTCATAATAATTGATGCCTATAGATATATATATATTGTTTTTCCATAGATAACGAATGATTTTCTCATAATTCAAAAGTCAAACATCGTGTGTACATTCTATCTATGTACTTACCTATTAACACAAACCCATGGATGTGTGCGTTTCTATTACTCATCCCTACCTACTCCCCACTCGGCCTGCCGAAATTTGAATAGCGTTAGACGATTGGTTACGGCCATTTTGTGAACTTTTTATACTAGAAACCAGTTTCTAAAGTGGCCGAGCTTAGAATTTGGTTGCATTGTATGTTTTATTGTTCATGAGAGTTTGTACTTATAAAGGTAGGGATAATATTGTTTACAGATACAAGATGGTTGCTTATTGTGATTAATGCTATTGTATTGGTATTGAAGTAAAACTTTTACTCGCGTAGTGTACTACCTTCAATTTAATGTTTTACGTCATTCGACTTCTTGAATAATTACCAACATTGCAATTAGGTATTCGTATTTTATGACTCTCGTTATAGGAATTGCGCATTTATCAATGATTAAGAAAGTAGAAATATTATTAAAATAACTGCAATAAATACACAATATTTATGGTTATGATTTAAAAAGGTAATTATTTAATTAATTGTATTTTCGAAGGATAAAAAACTATAAATATTGCTAAATATAAGTGGGTATGTAGTTATCACAGTAAATATCAGTGTCACATCTCGAAATGAAAGATTTCAGTTACTAAGGAAATGTTAAAATAGATATAAGCAAGTTTCTAACTATGTAAATTAATGTCTAAATAGGCAGATGTGCACCTATCTGCAACGGTCGACGACATTTCAATTCGTACGTCAAACCTGATAATGAAGAGTGACAGAACTCTGTGAGTTTTATTGATTGTCAATCGGTCGGTTACATTGATATTTATAAAGATAAAACTTCTATCATAGTACGTAGGCACCTACTATTTCTTTGAATATTTCTGTTGCTTATAGTATACATATATAAAAATTTTAAAATAATACACAATCGGCATGCAACTTCGACCAGGAAGCAACATAAATAACCAGGTGGGCATTTTTAAAATGAATCCGGTCAAGGCAAAGGAGAAACAAGGAACCAGATTTTAAAACAAACAGCTTTTGAACATTCATTGTTTTCCGAGACTTACAATAAATAAAAAATGAAACCCCAAATTGCGTTACGCACACAAAAACGGCATGTAAAACAAAACGAGTTTACGAACACGACGAACGTGTCATTATGTATATGTAGGAACACCAAATCGCACGATTCACGCACACAACAACAAAAGGCCCCAATTCGAATTCCGAACGCGCACAGCACAGTTTCCGCAATGGCGGCGCGGTCGTCGACCCTCTGTTTTGGAGGGCGCCAGTGACGTCACGCCACTGACCTGCCTCACTGCGACCTTGGGCGCGGCGTTACGTTTTCGGCGGGTGGCCAACGACCGAATTTTGGGGTTCGATTCAACAACAACTCAATTTGAATAATACGAGCGCGGAATATTTATAACCGAACTCCACTTTCGTTCGTAACACATTGTTAACTTTAATATGAGTATAATTAAAAATCTTATTTTTAATTTTGGTGTCATAAATCGTATTCAAATATTGGATTTTTTATATTTCTTCACATATTTCATTTCTAAAAAATTTGATACTTTTTATATCAAACTCTACATTCATGCTATCATGAATGTAGAGATTGCCAATAGTAAAAAAAAGCTCTCGAAGTGAATAAATCTCTAATCTCTAAAACAAAATTTGTAAAGTTGATTCATACCATATGTTAAAAAAATTTATGTTTATTCATTTTAACTAACTATACCCACGACTCTGTCTCGTATCACAATTTTTCTTTAAGTGAATCTCCAAACGATAAGGATCTCAATTTGTTGCATTTTTGTGAATCTGTTACGCGATTCTCTTTGATGAGTCCTTTTGAAATCGTTAGTTACTCCCGTCTATGGGTTGATTTGATGGGTTACCTATTTATTTTAATTTCAGGCAAAATCTTGCACATATACTCAATTCCGAGTTCGCAATTCAAATAATTTCTATTCATCGGTGTGTTTTGTCGGGATTGGAGTCGATATTCTTTTTTTACAAAGCAAAATTATTTATTCTTATTATTACTTATATACTCCTATACTATCATTTCATAGACAAGTTTGGTAATGTAATGGTTTAACATATCACATCACATATCTATGGCTGCAGCTTCGTACACCGCACGATACAAATATTTATTGTATCCATGACTATTATTGCAATACAAATTGTTTTAGGTATTTTCTATTTATCATATGTATATATCAACAAAAAAATAAAAAAAAGTAAGTCTATCAGTTGTCTAGTATCCACTGTAAATACAAGCTCTACTTAGTTTGGAACTAGATGGCGCCGTGTCCAGTAATATTTGAAAAAAGAAAACTTAAATATTACACGCGTATATGTATACAGCTGTTAATTCTGAAACAGGCCACCTGAAGCGTTATCAGGGCACGAGGGTTGTTGACCCGGCGACCGGATACCATGTTTTCTGTTGCAGCTCTATGAATTGTTGTTGACTCTACCTGAAATGATTAGCTTGCGCTTTGGGCCCAGGGGTGTTGTGTTTGGCAATGTTTAATTATTTTTGTTTCTGAGAAAAGGTATTCGTTAAATATAGTATGGAATCGCAATCATTGTTATAAGGTATTCTCTAAGTGTGAAACAGATAAGTTCTTAAAGAAAAATTTTAAGCCTCCCATAGTATTATTATCTGTATTTGACATGTTATTATATTAACTGTAAACTGTCTGTAGCTGAACGTAGCCTCTCAATTGAGGGGAGTTTGGCAGGCGGGTTGACAACCGCGATTTGGCTTTTGGTAATGTTAATAAGGATAATCAAAATCAGTATCTTAAGACTGACTTTAATCAAATGTTTTAGAAATAATTACTTACATCCTGGCCACATACATATTATTATATCAAGATTGATTTTTTTAAATGACGTTAATAAAATTTTCTTGTAAATTCACGGCTCAAAACGAAATTGAAATTGACAAAGGCAATACTATTTCACAAATATAAATTTGATACATAATAATTGTAATTTATAACAATCATTTTAAAGTTTAATTATTGTAAAAAGAGTGTATAGAATTATATCTAAATTAATTTATTGATTTACCAAACTGCTGATGCATTTTCAATACCAACAAAACTAAAAGATTTACTTATATTACAAATAACAATTATTACATAATAATAGTCTTAATTATTAATTTCAAATTAAATAATTAATGTAATTGTTTAAACAATTACATTTATTGTATTACATTTCTTGGAAGTTCAGTACATGCTTGAAGCAATGGAATTGTCATGTCTACGAACAGTCAATAAAAAGAATATGACAAAAAGTGCTCTCCCCAATATCCAAACATGAATTTCAAAAGTCAAATTGTTTATGTTGGTATTCGATCTTGAGATCCTCTAACCGCATTCAACCGCTCTTCGACTGAGCTGTCAGCGCTTTCTGTATGTCATACACAATCATAGGTATTTGTGCCTCTTCAATTCCAAATGTGCATCTTACTGTTTCTATTATTTTTTAATGGATGTCAATGGAATGGTTATCCCGCCTGCGCTATCGGTATACACTGGCGGGGTATCAGTGAGGAGTGATTATGATGATGAAGCAGGTCATTTGACTCATCAGGACGAATTCAACAATAATACAATCACAATGGTTTCCAGGGTATAAATCGCGTGGAGGTCGACCTAATGGGTATACTGCTAGCAATAGGATTGCTAATTTCGATTACTAATAATCACTTCTTCGGCCCTATTTCTATTAGGTTCTGATTTATAATCATGTTAGGATAACTTGGAATAAAAGATGTCTTCTTAATTTGATACAATCGAAAATGCACCCGAGAAGAATTTTTGTAACAACTAGAAATATTTAAAAGACAAAGAAACTAAACGCCTTTATAAAAATAACCACAAATATATAATTTGACATTTTACAAAGAGGCCCTGTTCAGTTTCCTCACAGACTTGTTTATAAGTAATCAGTTAGAAGTAGACGGCAAAATACGTGATAAGAAGAGTGCGAAAAGGATAATGTCATACAAATTTCAAATGTGCAGACGTGATTCAGACCGGGTGCAACGAACTTGCGTTTTGATGATGCATCGCTTTATTTGTGTAGCACCTACTTATAAATGGTACTGTACGCAATTAAAAGGGATTTAAAAGAAAAAAAAAAGTAGAACACTGAATGATAAGAGTACGTGATATTAATAGCACATGAGATCATATCAAACAGAACAGTGTTTGCACTAAGAGTTTTTTTATATTCCCAATCCTAAGTAAATAATTCGTTGCGTATAAATTAATGAAGTTAACTGTAACTCTATGAACAGTCATATTTGTAGTATTTTGTAAGTTAATACAGTTAACAAATCCGAAAAATATGTGGTAGAAAAGACGGGGTGTTATCTTTATCATAATGGTAGCAGTTGAAAGTTTTTATTGCTCTTGATTATCTTATCTAGAAATATATTATTACCAGTAAAATAATATATATGTATTATTTTAATATTTGCTTAAAAAAATATAATATTCAGTCAATTAATTTACAGATTTATTTGACAAACATCGACACTAAAAGAGTAGATATAACAATAAAAAATATAATGATTTGTTAGAAAAAGTACACTTTAATAAAAGACGTTATATGGTTACTATTCGTTACGAGATTTAGTGTAGTATTGTTCCAGAAAGACACCAAGTTTTTTTTTCTGGGAAGAATGTCTGTCTATAAAGCAATGTCGTGTATTATTGCATTGTAAATGGAGTTTATGTATGGTATATCTATTTTTAGTAATGTGGTAGATAGATGCTGTTTATAAGATCTAAAATATGTTAAAGTGGTATTTATTTACAATCCCTAAGGAGTTTTAACACAACCTAATCTAGATTCCAGACTTTGAGAAGAATATTTCAGTTTGGAATGCAATTAAACAGGATGTGATTTAAATCATCAACATCCTTTTAAGCTCTCCCAGCTTTGTTTTACAGTTTAAATAAAAATTTTAGCAAAAAGAAATTTTGATCTCTCCAGTTTTTTGTCATTTTTTGAACCATGTTGTGATGGTAAAATTATAGCATCTTTTGATTCCGATTTTGTGATTCATTTCTGATTTTTACCATAATGCTTTACCAATTTCCTGGAAGCCTAAAATTTATCACTATTATTAAATATGTGTAATCAAAAAGGCAAGTCTAAATTGTAGATAAATAATTTAACGATACGATACAATTAGTACCGTGATAATTATCTAGGTGTCATTCATTCAAGACTTATTTATTTTTAATCAATATTCAAGATAGGTAAAAAAAAATTTTAAAATAAAATCTTATCTAGACTCTTTTTTTATATTTTTTTTGCAGAGTTATGGTGTCACATATGTGTGAGACTAGGACGTGTGATTATGGCATAGAATAGGCCACCCCTTTCTTTCCCATGGGTGCCATAAGAGGTAACTAAGGAAACCTAATGGATGAGACATTGGCAACAGCGTCCCTCTTAAAATATCATCAAAGCCTAACAGCGGTTGCCAAGCGTGGCAACTATTGGCAAAACTCCTTTTATGGGGGAGGCCTATGTTCAGCAATGGATAATTAACGGCAGATATAAAAATAATATAATAATATAGAGTTTTATGTTTATTTAAATTTCATTCGCCTAACAACCATTTATTATTTTTTCTATTATCGACCGTGCAACGATTGCGATTCGTTTGAAATTACACCAAAGAATGTTTGAGTTAATATTTCAGACGACAAGAGCATTTTAAGTGCTCTGTAATTTGGCCTCGACTGTATATCAAGTGCGTTGGCATACAAAATATTTTCTAACATTTTTTTCTATATAATATGACAAACTGGGATTTTTTTATTAGGGTTTGGGGAATATAGAATCCAAAGATCATTTAATTTAACAATATTATTAAGCTTCGCTGCTGTAAGTCAAAATTTCGTGCGTCGAATATTAATGTTTCTGTGGTTATACAGAAATGGCAAACTAATGTGGATACTGTAATAAACGTTAAATGTTTTCTTTATTTATCAACCGACTTCAAAAAGAAGGAAGCTCAATTCGGTTACATTTTTTTTATGTTTGTTACCTCATAACTTCGTCAGTTGTGAATCAATTTGGAAAATTTTTTCTTTATCTAAAAGGGTATATTTACAGATTGTTTCCATAGAACTTTTAACAAAATCGATTCAGTAATTTAGTTTAAAAATCAGAACAATTGTTTTTGCCACGCTGAAATCATTTCATTCATCGTACATTTAGTCATTAGGAATCTAAATGAACATCTCAATCGATTTGTGCAATAATATGTACATTTCTGATAGCACTCTGTCTGCTACTAATTTTTATGTTTTTAATAGTTCTGTAATAAAATTATACTGAAGAATTATACTGAAGATTTGTTTTTGTGGAACGCAATATCATATTTTATTTAATACATATAGACATATGAAATGTACACAAATCATTCTTATATTATTATAAAAAAAAAAAAACAAAAATTATGGATGTAACAGCGCATCTGTGATATTCATGAGGCTGTTGATATTTATAGGCGACGATTGCAATCACTTTTCTTGTAAACCAATTCAATAGTTTATACGTAAACGAAGTTACGAAAAGATTTAGACTCCAGACTTCTAAAATATGTTTAGGCATTTTAGATCGTCTGAGCAATTAATTAATATTCTATTTATTGGCACGAGTCTCTTTATATAAAAAAGGAGATATCCTTCAGGACGTAATATAGGATACTAGTTTTAACACGTGACTTCGTCTGTGTGATCGAGATACATTTATTGAGCAGAATGAAAAGTAGCTTTTCATATCCTTTCATATCCCAAACTTCGGAAGAGTTCTTAAGGCACCGTGAACTAATAAATAAACATAAATAAAAAAGTTTGTTTATTAGATTTCACAAGTATAATATTAGTTATTTTCACATTTAAATATTAGTAAGGATGTCATTTTACTTTTTATGACTTTTTTGCAATCCGTACCGACCTAGATTCGCTGAGTCGTTCGGTTGGTCGGTTGGGAACCTTCGAACGTTATCGCGCGGCACTGACCTGCCCAATGACAAACCCAGTGCGCGCACGCAGCGAACAACAAAAATATATTTTCATACTCAAATTACTATTGTAGGTGTTATCAATAACTGTTATTATTAATATTGTTATATAAAGATCATTGCACTGCTAACGGGGTTAAGGATAATGATCTTAGGTTTGAGCAGAAGACAAGTTATCTAGAATGTTGCCAAAATGTTATACAAGATAAAATAAATACATATGTTTAAACAAACATAAACATAATAAATACCTACTTTGTGTATATCTTTAAGCAGAATAAGTTGACCTTATATAAATGTTGCGTAGCAAACAAGCATACTACCAATCTAAGAGTAAACGATTACGGAATATGCTTGCAATTTCAAAACTCTGTAATAGTTATTATCTACGTCTTCTAGAAAGCTTTAGCAAAGTTTTCTAGGTCCCATATTTCTAGTATCTGTAACTACTTAGTGATGGGTCGAGAGATTGGTCGATACAATGATATAACTATTACAATTTACAGACTACGCATGTCTAGGATATGATTCTGGCCATTGCCAAGAAAATTGTGTGTTAATTGAAATTATCAATTAGTTCTCCGATAATGGAAAACATCGATAACAAACTAAATTAATAACAGTGATAGTGATAGGCACGCCTCTTATAATGTTGGATTCAAAATATATGAATATAAAATATGGCGGGAAATATGAACATGTCGAGTGTTATGTATACCACATCAGTAATACACAATAGCATAAATAGCATAACTATAAACAGTAGGGGGGAAAGGGATTGTTAGTGATGAAATTTAACAGCCCCATTGCTAGCAATACACCCCATCAGGTCGACCCCCACGCGGGTCCCCTTGGAAACCATAGTGGTTAATTATTGTTCAATTGGTTACTATGGGCCAACTGATCTGTCTTCATCCTCATTTGTCACCCTTCACTGGTACCCCGCCTGTGTATACCGATAGCGCAGGCAGGGTTACCATTCCATCTTCATCCATTAAAAAAAAAAACTATAAACACTATGGCGTTCTTCATTAAGGTTTCTTTATGGCCGGCAACGCGCACTTGATACCCCTAATGTTTTTTATTGAGTGATAATGGAACCCCACCCGCGCTATCGGTATACACTGGCGGGGCACCAGTGATAAATGATAGGTGAGAATGAATGCAGGTCAGTTGATCTACCATGATGAATTCGACAAAAATTAGCCACGACGGTTTCCAGGGGGAACTGCGTGGAGGTCGACCTAAGAGGGTATATTGCTAGTAATGGGGCTATTAGACATTATTACCTATATAATATAATTTTACCTTTTGCTACTAAATTGGTTACACAGGTTACACTCTGGGTTTGTTGCACGCGTCCGTGTAGCCTTACTTCAGGTTGCAGCTGAAAATCAGTGCTTTGCTTTTAAGCAAAAGTATCACTAAGCTGTAGCCTTTTTGGGTCACTGCGACACACTTGGTGAAAAAATATCTCCAATATTATTTTTTTTTGTTTTATATGTTGTTTTATATTTGAAAAATGTAAATAATCAGATTGTATAATTTTATTTATTAATTTACGTGTGTCATAAATGGCTCAAATAAAGTGTTTATCTATCTATCTATCTTTATCTACTACTAACAATACCTTTCCCCCCGATACCCCTAGTGGTGCAGGCGTCCATAGGCTACAGTGATTATTTATCATCAGAAGGGCTGTATACTTGTTTGATACATTTATTTCTAAATACCCCATTGGAGACTATCATCGTGAATATACATATTTATTTTATTCAGTAATATTTCCTTTTTAATATAACACCTTACGTACTATGTATCTATGGTATTTATTTACTTAACTGACTACGTAAGCTTTACAGTTTCCCAATATGCATGCCTAGAAAAGTATTAGTACAAGAATAAATACTGAAATAAAGATAAAATGTAAACAATAAATAATAAATGAGTATGAAGCAATACATAACAATGTATGCATGTATAGTATATTAAAAATATTTTTATAACAGATAGTTCGAACTGAACAAAAAAATCGTAATAAAATATTGGTGCGTACTATCTACATTCTATCCATAGGTATATGTACTATCTCGTATAAAGTTCACAAAATGTACTAATGACATAATACCAATATTACGTGAGAGCAATTTTTACTAATTCTGAAAGGATTCGGAAAGGATAGGATAGGTTTACTCTCGTATTTGTCTCAAGTTGATTTTCTTACGATTTACGAAAAATAGTTTTTGAGAAAAAGATTTTCAAATGATTCAATATCAATAGTAAATATAATATATGACGTCGTAAATATAGGGGTGGATTAGATTTAAAGTGTTATCATATCAATATAACATAAATATCATTCCTTGATAAAAGACAGACGACACAATGTGTCAATGACCTATATTTTATATATACCTATATTTTATACACGTTTTATCTATATGCAAGTAACCTTGTAGACACTTTTTATTAAATTAAACTTGATACGAATGTTATAATAATTTTCTGCTTTTTAGGGCCCTTTAAAAATGGTAATAATTTTACATGAGGTATTTCAAATTCTTCATATGGTCCCGACACAGAATAGGCCACCACTTCCTATCCCGATGGTGTTATAAGAGGCGACTAAGGGAAGGCGAGGAATAGGCTGCAGCGTTCCTCTTAAAACACCTTCAAAGCTTAACTGCGGTTGCCAACCCGCCTGCCAAGCATAGCAACTACTGGCAAAACTCCCCAAAGAGAAGGCTTATGTTCAGCAGTGGACAGTTAAAAGCTGATATGATGATGTTGATGATTTCAAATTCTGATTCTTATAATCAATGTTATAATGAGAAATGGTCCTATATATATAACACAGAGGTATTTAGTCCCAAATTCTATATTAGGATGAACATACAAGTACATTATATTGTAATTTTTTATGCAACTTATTAAGGCATTTTCTTCCATGCACAATCATTCTTTGGAATCAACTTCCAGCAGCAGTATTTCCGAACCGATACGACAACATACCCTTTAAGAAAAGAGTATATTCCTTTTTAAAAAGCCGGCAGCACACCTGCAATGCTGTTGATATTGTGGGTGATCATGGGCGGCGGTAGTCATTTACCATCAGGTGAGCCGCATGACCGTTTGCCCCTTGTGCTGTAAAAAAAATGCAACTTGGAATTGTAAATACGTTTATGGAAATTGGTGTCCGTTGCCAATACATATGAAGGGCACGTGAACATCACAAAATATACTTTAATTTACATAATCGATTACAATTCTTCATGATTAAGTTATTGTGGGAGGGCAAACGGTTTAAATTTGGAACATAGAAGGTGCCTATGAAAAATTTCATTAGGTATACAGTTTTCTAATTTATTTTATAGATTTATGGGCAATGTGCAACCAAAACCGATGGATATAGAAATACGAAATTTTATATGGGAGTTCCTTACATAATGTACTATACCAGAGGAAGAATGTAAAAAAATTGTTTTCTTGAGTACCTCTGTTTTATTACTATTTCTGTCGATGAATAGTTATGTTCAAATGGTTGTGTGTCGATTTGAATTGTAGCATATGGCAGAGAAGTTATAAGATACGAAGACATAATATGTCATTCCTTGGGAATGTCAACGCGGTTTATGATGGAGGTGTATATTTGGGATGACAGATAAGAATGAAATCGGTCAATCAAGTCAGTTACCCTTTTGCAGGGCCGTAGCTAGACCCAAGTTTAAGGTAGGCAATAAGAACTTTTTGGTGGGACACAAGCCTGATTGTTGAATTTTCTTGGCGCCTTTCATTTTAAGGTAGGGCATTGGGCCTTTTAAGGTAGGGCATTGCCCCTCAATGCCCCCCCCCCCTCCCTCTCCACGGCTATGCACTTCTGTGAAGTATATTCACTAGAAATTAACCATAATGTTTTTCAAAGCTATTTGTATTTCTAGAATCTATACTTATTCCCCTACTCCTCATGGTTGATTTGCAATTCCCTCTGTAGTTGATTGGTCTTTTTATGATAAATATTTAATTATATTATATTTTTCGTAACGAAATCATGTATTTACACAAGAGGTTTCTATGAACACATATTTTGTTTGTTGTTTGTTACAAATAGACGATTTATATTGACCCAGTTGCCAATACGTGTTGGGTGAATGCACTCTTGACTTTCTGTGCTCGGTCGTTTTGGTGGATTTAAGGATTCTATCATAATTTTCTTATAGTTTTTTTTTTACAATTTAAAATGGTAATCAAGTTGATGCGAAGTGGCCATTGTTGTCTATAGACATGAAATAATATCTTATGAGTGGTTAACTGTCCATTGCTGAACATATACCTTCCCCATAATGAGAGTTTTGGTAGTAGATGCCACGCTTAGCAGGCAGGTTAGTAATCACAGTTGAACTTTTAGTGTTGTATTAACGCTGCTGTCCATTCGTTGACCGTTAAGCTCTCTTTGTCACCTCTTATGACACCCAGGGGAAAGGAATGGGTAGCCTATACTATGCCAAGACCACGGCGTCTATAGACATGAAATATTAACTGTAAAATTTAACCATAGATCCAGTGGTCATATTTCACACTGGCATATCCCACCGCCAACCGGATCATATCCAATAACCATAGGTAATTGTGATTGGCAGATTTAGTTTTGATTTTTGACTAAGTGTCAACTGTGACTTTTTTCACTTACCCATACGTAACCACAAAGTGAACGACAAAAAAACCCGTTCCCTACGCTTGTTTTCATTTTACCCTCTGTTTAGAAATAAATTCCTAAAATTTATCCACGCCTATTTCATTTTCACCAATAATTTCATCTCTCTAAAATTTCGGGAACAGAAATTTATTTACCTAAAATTACAGATAACACCTAATCTGGCAACGCTGTTGACGGCAGAAACATGAGTAGGACAAAGGTAGGTACTAGAGGCGTGCAAATGACTTTTGAACAAAGTTTCCCTCATGTTTATAGACGAAATTGGAATGGTAATGATAAATAGTTTACGTTAGCAGATTACTAGTGACTGGAGTATAATGTTGGCCATCACCGACTACATAAATTTTATATTAAGAAGCCTGTGTAGATATCATGTTTTAATAGAATATATCTTATTTCACGCCTGTAATGGCGTACGAATTTATTTAGAAATAATATACATAATTCCTATGTATTTGCTGTTTGAATTTTACAATAGACGGTTCGTCGTAACTCCGACAGGACATAACTACTATGGTTTCTAAGACGAACCGCATGGAGGTCGACCTGACAGACCTGATTACTATCAATGAGATCACTAGTTCTCATTGTTAATTGTTAGAAATGCGAACTACCTGTCTCATTACTAGCAATATATAGTAATAGGGGTTACCATTCTATTATCATCCATTAAAAACAATATACCCTGTCAGTTCGACCTCCAAGTGGTACCCTCTGAAAATCATCGTGCTGAATTCCAGGTATATTCATCACAATGACCTAATTTTACACTCTCATCTATCATCCCTTACTCCTGCCATTTCACTACCATTACATTATCATTCATTAAAAAAAGTTCCCATTACTAACTTTCCTCATTGACGCAATGGTAGGAAAGTTTCTTTGGGTAAATAAAATACTATTCTAATAAAATTCGATTCGATTTTCTGTCGAGCTAATTTAAAAAGTTCGGATATGCACATTTTGAATTACGCTCCCAGATACTCGTGAGTTTAGTTTCTCATAACAGAATGCATATTAGATAGGTATGGTTACTAGTTATTTCTTATTATATGAGATATATAACTATCTAGTTATATTGCTATCTAATCGCAAAATATAGTTAATATTTCAGCAACAAATATGAATTTTAATGTTGTAGGTTTTTATGACTGTTCCTTATCTAAGTTCTATGACCGATTGCTGTGAGTAGTCTGTAGTAGTAGGTCTCGATTTATGTGCATGATTTTTATTAAATTATATATTACGAAATGTGTCTAAGTTCAGTCCTATGGAAATGTAATTTGATATCTTTTCTCTAAGTATATTATTTTACCGGTGCGTATACGAAGCGTATACCGCGCAGGTGAGGCAACCATTTTAATATCATTCATTAAAAAAAAATCACATCACAAGATGTTATAGGGCGAAATGAAGAAAATGGGTTCATAATTAATTAAGACGTTACGTCAAATATAACAGTCGAATTATAAAAACCTTTTCCTTTCCGAGAAGTCGGATAAGAAAAAAACTTTGCCTAATTTGTCACGCAATAAACAATGTGTTTTAACCGAATTTCGTTGCTAACAATTTGCGGTTTGGTAAAATCCATGTTTAAATTAAATAGGTACTAATATAAGGATAATTGAGCTGTTATTATGCCTTAGTTAACTAAAATTTTGGTGCTAAATAATACAATAAGGAAATGTAAATTATGTGGCATGGTTTCCTATACTTTTTTGTAAATGCTCACATTCACACGTTTCAGTTCAATATTGTATAATACCTCGGACATTCAATATAAGTAAACTAGTAAGTAATAACATAGTCTAAAAGGCGATTTACATCAACATGCAGCAAGAAAAAGGGCCAAGATTAAATGTTTCGTAAATAAAGAGTGTGTATGACATGATATATAAATATGGAGGAACCGAAGGAGTTGGAACTGTATTTGTTTAAACTAATTTTCTTCTTTCTACCTACTCCATTGAGATACAGACGTGGTGTGTGTATGTATGTAAAATATATATACATATTTTATAATAAAAATGCATTCGTATCAATTTTGGACAATGCTCAAAAGAATTATCTTTATTCACATGAGAAACGGTCCCCAATTGTGCAAATATAATTTGTGCATTGTTCTATGGAAAGAGATGAATGTATATGGGATCTCCATGTGTAAGATAGAAGGCACGATGCCATGACCTTAGACAATTTACGCCGAATTACTGGTCAGTGATACGATAACAGTTTATCAGTGAAATTCAGATGAATACCGTATTATAATTTGGCAACTTCATATCAGTCTCGTATAAAAATACAGTTATTTAGCAGTGATAGATACGTTATCGGTCAACTGTGTTTGTTTTGTATTTCGTGCACATAAGAATAATAGTTTACTCTCAGAATATGCAAGTTTCAAAGTAATACATGATGCGAATGCATGCAAAATATGTATAATTAAGAATGTAAAAAATCTCAAAGACCTACCTAATCTTCAACAGCTTGAAAGGGATTGTTAATGGAGCATTGCAGTCCTATAACTAGCCATATACCATATCAGGTTGACCTCCACGCGGTCCTACTGGAAACTATTGAGTTTAATTCTTGATAAATTTGTTAATGATTGAGCCAACTGACTTACTTTTATCCTCATCTGTCATACCTTACTGGTGCTTCGCTAGTGTATACCGATAGCGCGGGCGAGGTGGGTTATCATTCCATTTTCACCCATTAAAATATTAAAGTGTTACGGCCGGTGACCGGTCGTCCCTCGAATTAGGGACCGGTAGACAGCAGAGGTCGCCAGTTCGGAGGCCGACCACATACTCATTTGTTGCAGTATCCGGCCGTTCATTTATTTTCCTAATACTCCTCAAATATTGCGTCTAAATTGCGCCCACCAAGTACCCTCTTATATAGGCATTCCGCTACCCGTATCCAATAGCGAGGATGGGATGCCTTAAATACTGTACCGCAAACTATAAAAAAAAATTAAAGTGAATTACCCACATTAATTAGGATAAAAAGTAGATATTTTTATCTTGACTTGATATATAGATAATTAATTTACCTATGGTATTATTTATTTATACCAACTATGTATGTACCAAATTTGATATACACCCATGCAGTAGTTTAAGTGTACTGAGTACCAAACAATCATTTAAACATTTTTATGTTTAAATATATTATATAATATAAGTAAAACTATAAACAAAATTTTAGCCATCTGCAATATTTAACCATGGGCCCGTTATTTCAATGGTAACAGGATGAAACCAGTTACTGTTATAACCGAAAAAAAAAAGCTATTTTAGCCCGAGTGTATGCATTTTTATCGCACGCCGTGTAGCTTTGCATTAATTTAAGTACATATATCGTATGTCCCGCTTTAAAGGCTTTTCATTTATATACTGGTTTGCCACCTGACCACAAAATAACAAAAGATTGTATCCCATAAAAAATCGACTTTAATTGTGACAAAATAAATGTAAAATTGGAAGTTAACACGCTAGGTTTATAACATTGATTTGGCTTTTGCTGTCATGTTGTAATTATTTTTAACAAATAAATAAATAAATAAATAAATAAACAAAAACCATTTACTTTGATTTAATAATTAAACTAATGAACCGATGTTGAAAAATTTTCTATGGGACCAATCTGTAAGTATATAAAAAAATAATTTTTCTAATCGGTTTAGAACTGATAGAATTATGAGGTAACAAACAAAAAAAAATACGACCAAATTGAGAACCTCCTTCTTGAAGTCGGTTAAAAGATACTTTAGATGTAACTATTATTATTTATTTCATATAAGATTCGTAATAATCATTTCAGATCTTATTCAAAAATAATACCTACATCCGAATACATCCTTTTACTTATAGGGTTTCTTAAAATATTTATTTATTTAGGATTACCAATATTAGTTACAATAATATGTTGGGAAAGTCGTTCCATTGCAATTATATCATTAATTGCAGGTATGTTATAAAAATTGCACTAATAATTATTAGTAAATACCACATGTATAAAGGAAAACAAAAATAGGTAGGTACCTATACAAAAAAAAAAAACAAATTTAACAACACTTAAAGGTAAAATTAGAAAAAAAAGAAACACTAATAATAATAATGATATATATATATATATATATGAAAATGGAATAAAAAGCCCGTGTACGCTAATTCATCCGTGAGAATAAAGACGGGTCAATTATCGGCGGCTCATCATAACGAATTCACCAGAACTTAGGTAATCTAACTATACAATAGTGAGGGGAAACGGATTGTTAGCAATGAAGTTTGACAGCCCCATTGCTAGCAATATGCCCTATTAGGTCGACCTCCACGTGGTTTCCCCTGGAAACCATCGTGAACAATTCTTGTTCAATTCGTCACGATGGGCTAACTGACCTGCTTCATCTTTACCTTCACTGGTGCCCCGCCGATGTATAACAATAAAACCCTTCCGGGATTTATCATTCCATTATCACCTTTAAAAAAAAAACTATACAATGGGCTTCAGGAGAGACCACGCGAAGGTAAATAGATAGACATCTGATAAGGAATATTGTTAATAATAATGCCATGAGGTCCCATTACTGTTAATTCCTTTTCTCTGTATAATAGGTAAAGGGTGCGATCTGTATACTACATTTTTTTTATAACACAAAGGTGGCAAACAAGCGCACACGCACAGGCTGTCTGATAGTAAACGGTCACTGTAGTCTATGGACGCCTGCCTATCCTGAAGAAACTTTAATATACCCTTTTTGAAGAACCCCATACTGTATTCTCTAGGAAAAACCTCGACAGGGAGTTCATTGCACAGCCTGAACGTATACGTAGTATATGAGAAATAAGAAATTCATATTGTATTTCATGGTGCTACAGAACTCTCCAACGATGAAAATACCAACACATTGAAAACATAATATACATATAGGTATCTACTTATATTTGGTGCACAGAGTTCAGATTTCACAAAGTACACATAACGAAAGTAAAAGCTTACGCACACATGTAAAAGTCGCACATACACAAACCTGACCTTTCTCAACATAATGGACGTCGACGCCCGAATACTGGGGGTCAATGACACAGAATGCACCAGCCCGAGGCTGAATGTGCAATGCATCCGACAGGAGTTGTTTAAAAAAAATAATAAACGCGCCGAAAGATCACTTTCGCTGAATTTAAATGAGCGTGTTCGATATTCCAGTTTTAAAAATCGTATTGATTTCGGATTTGAATTGTTCATGTGAATAGAATTTGAATTTGTGAATGATATAAATTTTAATATTTGAAGGTCGGTATGTGCATGTAAATTAAATTACATAATACGTATTATATTGTCAGATTTTAATTAATAATTATACATTAATTTGATAAATTATGTAAGATTCAATAGATTAATATTTTGTTATCTAAACATGCAAGTAGGCAATAGGTATACTCGTATAATTCGACAAAATTAAATACAGACCTAATAATAGATAATTTTAAAATTGTGTTTCACAAAATAATACCGATTACAATGATGATGAAATTGATTATTTTAATTTAAAGAATTTTAATGTAGACTTGAAGATTTAAATATTTTGATGTAGACCGATTTTAATAAAAAATATGGGGCCAATCTGAATACCTTTTCAGAAAAAAATTTGCAAATCGGTTTATAGCTGAGCTATCAGGTAATAAACATAAAAAGAAATTTCCTTTTTTTTCTTATATCGTTTGAAAATGAATGTTGGTCCTAATCATTTTTCCCTTACCAGATAAAAAAAAAATAGTTCAAATATTATTATAAATTTCACAACACATAGTATGGCTCAGTTTAAATATTATAAAACAAAAATTGTACCTATCTAGCTAGGTACAATATTATCAATTTCTTGTTTTCGGCAGAAATACAAACGATAAACAACGATATCATTATATAAACATTCACTCTACGACGTAATTCTAAGTATTTGAGCTAATGAAATGTCCTTTAACAAATATATTTTATTCCACAAAAACAATCAGAATACAGCTGAATAATGAAAATTGTAATAATTTTTTTATACCCCACAGGTGACAAACAAGCATACAGTGGGAGACTTTGTACAAAAGTCGATTACTTGGGTACCTCTGTCCCATTCGTGTTTCTACTGTGAAGCAGTTGTGATGCATGGCTGTGTTTCGGTTTGAAGGGCATATCCCATATGGCGTGAAATTAGTGGGTACAGAGGAATAACACCTGAGTCCTCAGGAATGGCAACGCATAGGGGGTATCATGGGCGAAACAGTATACTCTGTTATGTCCATGGTACTGCTCATGTCTATAGGTGACGGTTACCACTTTTCATCAGGTGGGCCGTCTGCTTGTTTCCCATTCTAAGTAGTATAAAAAAAAATACAGCCCGTCTGGTTATAAATGGTTACTGTAGCCTATGGATGCCTGTGACACTAGGGGTGTCACGTGCGTGTTGCAACCATTAAGATCATATAAATTAGGTTGATAATGTTTGAATTTAGAACACGAAATCGTGTGCTTTCACCTAAATTAAGTTTTGCTTCACTTTCATCATCAAATCACTTTTTTCTCTGCGAATATAAACGGTAACATTAATCGCCCTAGTATTAATTTGAGACCAATACGAGATGAGCCTTTATCGTTAGTAAAAATAATTGTCGTATTTAGAATTGGCGATGTAATCACATATAGGCATAAAAACAAAAAAACAAAACAGACGATTTGAAAGACTACGAGAATTTTTTTTCATTTAATAAATTAAGATTTTGGAAATAAGAGGATAGGATTCAGTAGCTAATACACAAATGAGTTCAATTCCAGAGTCTGAGATGTTATTTGGTCGACAGGTTTACCTCACAACTTAACTGTTACAATCTTAAACTAGTTTACATATGTTAGCTTTTAACGCTAAAAATTTGAACTCGGCTTCTAAAGGGGGTTATGTCATATTAATTGAATGACTCAACTGAAATGTTGTCTTTATTTATCCTAAAGCAAAAATTTCTAAGAAGTTGCATGTATATACTATTATAATTCGTTCAATTAAGACTGATTTATCATGCATCAATGTTTATGATGGGATAATACCTATTTGACCAATGATAAAATTTCGTTGTGATTTGTTTCGACATTTTCACTGTGCGCTGTAATAGACAGACTGACATTAATTTTATAAATTGTTAATTTTGTGTTCTTAAGTTTACAAATATTTTATACTTCGTATGCAATTTTTGCGAAAAATATTTATTGTACTAACCTATTTATTATACAAAAATATTTATTTGTTGAAACATTATTATATTATTTTATTTATTACATATAGCGTGTAAATAGGTAAATAAAACTATTAACTAACTAATTATTATTATTTCGGAAACATACTATTTTTGACTGATACATATTTTATTATATACATTTATATTTTATATAAATACGACAGAATTTGTGGTTTGTCTGATAATATTGTTAATTTCATATTATTAGTACTTATACGTAATATGAGTATATTAAAACTAACGTATGTGGTTTATAATATATATAATATATATATATATATATATTACATTTAACAATTATGATAATTATTAACTGAAATATAATACAAATTAACTAATTGTTATAAATCAGTTATATCCTGCTGCATTACCTGTATTTCTATTTATCAATCTAGAATGATTACATGACCGTATCGGATTTCATGCAAATCTATCGAGCAGTTTAAGTGTGATTGAGTAATAAATATACAAATTTTCATACATGTTAGGATTGTATAATTGTAAAATATATAAGAATAAAGTTTCTTCTTGGTCGGCAACAGGCACGTGACACCCCTAGTGTTACAGGCGTCCATTGTCTACAGTCGCCGTTTTTCATCAGACAGGCTGTATGCTTGTTTGTGTACCTGTGTGGTATAAAAAAATTAATATTAAAGTATTATGTATAAATGGTTTTAGTTAGCGATAAGGCCATATAATAGATTAAAATACAGGGAACTTTTATACCTTTCGCTGGTAAAGTTATGGGATACAAATGCATTGAATTAGGATAGTATGAAATTTTGTAAATTATGAATAATTTTTATTCTGCTTATATTTTTGGATAATTATTTTGCAACATTCGCTTTCATTTTATTAAAGTTTTTACTAGAAATAACTTATCACTGAGCTGTATGGGCCATGCTTTTTGACTGTCTAATTTTGAACAAATATTGAAACGACACCAACATGATTACTAAAAAAACTATAACGAGCTTTGTATATCTTTCTTTATATGTTTGATAATGATGAAATAATAATTGTGGGTAAAAAATTTGGAATCATTTGGTGCATTCGATATGTATTTAAAATTTACGTATTAAAAGATACATACGTTCATGTATGTTCATAATATTGATATTAGTATTGAAATTATGAAATGTATGAATGTTACACATTCAGAATTATTTGAGTAAATAACACTTAATTTATATACATATATAAGTATATGGCCCAGAATTTGGTTGTACAATTATTTCTCGTATTTTATATCTCATAAATGAGTAAATAAAGGTACTATGCTAACAATAAACAATTAAATGTATTGTTTCCCTGATATCTCTACGTTTCGTATAAAAACATGTGAGTAAACTACATAATTAAACATACGACACCTGAAGTTTTTGTCTATGATACAATATCTAAAAGTATGAAATTAATTTCAAAGATGACTTTATTTGTAATGAGTCGGTAACCGATATAAAATTACATCGGAGCACTTTACGAACTACGTCGGCCAGTTTATTGACGCCGTATCCGTCTGAACTTGAGTTTAAGCCTCTGTGAATGTCATCTAGCCTCAGTGCAACTGCAGTTCCGTGCACGTATGCACGATCTATGCACCGCGCGTTAACTAAAACTAACCTAAAAGCCACAGCTAATCAGATTTGAAAAAAGAAAACATGACAGTTCCAATTCAAATTCCAAATGTTCCAATTTAGATAAGTAAGAAAAGCTAACTACGTCACAGTGTGAGAGAAAGAGACGACTATGCATCCCCGCGTCTGCTATTTCGGTGACGTCGGCCGGTGCATAGCGAAATAATTTAATGAAAAGTGGCATTCAGTAAATTCGTTGTGTTTACGCGCGTTGCAAGTTTGTTTGGTTAGCGGTGTATTTTTGTGTGCGATCCCGGATCCCGGTACTTTTTCCAGTGTGGGTGGCGCCATCTACTATGTGTCCTATATTCCCGCGGTTGCGTGTTACACATGGTTGTAATTCATGGTGTTTTCAAAACAATAGTAGCGATCTACGTAAACTATTTTATTAGTGACATAAACTTTTATCTTGAGTTTATAAGTGGTGATGTCCGACTACTTGGCTTGTTTTTGGCGCGGTAAAACTGTGCGGGTCCGTAGCGGAAAATTGAGCTAGCGGTGTTTTTTCCAAACTTAACCTACGACAATCTTCAGTTGCGCGCGAGCTCTGTTCGCACACGCTTCGCGTTTATACGCGGAAATTAACGAAAACCCGCCGAATGGACACCGAAAAGGAAACGACAACCACCGAAATCACATTTTGAACTTCGTGTGGATGTGTTCGAAACGTTCCATATTCGAACGCGACGGAATAGTCGCGCCGCGTTCGATGACCTCATAAAGTGAAAACTATTTTTTGATCTTTCACTTTGCTCAATTTTGTGATGTAGACATAGTGCCTTCCCCGTACAAACTAATGGAATATTGTGATGTTAAAGTGCAAAGTTAGAGACTAGGTTATTGTAAAGTGATCGTGAACTATTTTTTTTTTATGTTGAAGGACACACTTATATAGAACTGAGTGCTTATGGACAAATACTGCAACATTCATAGGTAAGTTTAATGTATTGTCGAGTCATAATAAATAATTATAGTCAGTCTACGAAATGCCAATCTTAATCTATGAACTTGATTGAGTCGAGCGAAGTCAGCCGCTAGTCGAGTGCATTGCTGCGTCGGAATTGCAAATTCACTTATGTGTCGTTCGCTAACTTCGCTAGAAAGGGTGGGTTTGCTCACCGGAGATTCGTCCTTATTGTCGAGAGTGTCTAGTTGTTTTCGTATTGACATTTGTTTGATTGTCGAGTTTTTTGGGTTGACGAACTTGCTGGGGTATTTTTGTATCTTAAAACTCACATGAGCGGTTTTGCGTCGTTTTCCCTTGGGCCGAGACCATTGGCCTTCGGGCTATCACTAGTTGTATCTATACCTACTTTGCCTAGTTTATGTTATTACATCGATAATTGATAATGCAATTTGTACCTACTCTATTCGTATTATTAAATTTAATAAAATTATTTTAAATTTTCTTTGTTAACTTTTAATTTGAATTAGTAATTATCATTTAGATTAATTTTGTCTGCGATATTTATGGTAGCTATTTTACTACCAACATTACCAACCATTTATTGGTAAACATTGTTAACACTAAGTTAATTTATTCATGTGAAAGTGGAAGCTCTTTACTGATGCGATACGTGCGTCTTCTAGTGATCATTATCATCATATCATCCGTTTATTATCCACCGATGAACATAAGTCTTCCGCAAAAGGGGGGTTTTGCTAGTAGTTAACACGGTTAGTAGGCGGATTGGTAACTGTAGTTAGGTTTTGGTGATGTTCTAAGAAGGACGCTGTTGCCCATTCCTCGACCATTAAGTTTCCTTAGTCGGTTCTTACGATACGTACGGGAAAGTAAGATTTTCCTCTTCCATACTAGCTCCAGTAATATTGAATTGAAATATGCGAAACTATTCGACGAAATGTAACTAATAAATATATATAAAAAAAAAATTCGCTAATATATCTTAAGTTAATACTGACTACACACACGCTACGATTAGTCGTCACTATCGAACTTTACAATTTGAACTCCAACGTCAAACCGTAATGCGGGCTACACATGCTACGAAAAGTTTTACGAACGTTACGATTTTGTCGAACAGTTTGATGTAACGTCAAATTGTATTGTGTGTAACGGAGAGATGTAAAATGTATATAAATTTTAATACGTTACGACTTATCATTGTAGTTCGACTAGACTGTGCGACAGTAGCGATGTATCGTAGCATGTGTAGTCAGCGTACCGCATTAATTTATACCTACCCTTTATTTTTCTTTGTTTTCTCAATGTTTTCTACCCAAAGGTTGTCTGGAAGAGATTGCTTAGCGATAAGACCGCCTTTTGTATCATTTCTTATTACAGTTAAATGTGTTTACTATTCTATAAATGGTGCAATAAAGTGTACATAAATAATTTAAGTACCTACTAGCTGCGCCCGCTACTTCGTCCACGAGATGTAGATACAGGTATCTATTGATCATATATCTATTTATTTATCGATTGAGATACAGAGGAACCGATTTTTCTTACTATTTGCAAACTTGCAAAATTCACAAGGATTGATTGACCCACTAAGGCACTAAGAGGTATAAAATAGGCAAACTAAAATTAAAATCAGTTTCATTTGCAAAATTAGTAATACAAGTAAGTGGTCGTTTGGTCCCGGCATAGAATGGGCCACCCCTTCCTTTCCCGTGGGTTTCGTAAGAGGCAACTAAGGGAACTTAATGATCGAGGGATGAGCAGCAGCGTCCCTTTAACACATCACCAAAACCTAACTGCGGTTGTCAACCTGTCTGTCAAGCATGGCGATTTATCTTAGCGTGTATGGTTGCTTTATTATTATCACCAATATAGTAACAGATGGCTTTGCTTAGAGACGTCAGAGTATTATTTCTTATTATGTCTTATTCATATAAGAACTTATCAAAATATTTAGTTACCTCTAGTACTTATTTAATTAAAACAAATTTAATATTGCAGTGGCATCCAATTAACAAATGTATATTAATAGGATTACAAGTAAGTGGTCTAATCTTTACATTCTACAGATGATTGTAACTACTGAGGGATCACTGATTAATATCACTTTTATATATGACCCTTTAGAACGTCACAACATGAAATAGCAGAAACAGGATTTAAACAGAACTTTGTACTAAATCTCCCCTGGGTCGGAACCTGTGCACTGTTACTCTTGCCTTTTATTATCTTTAATTAACATTATTAATTATCATCATTATATCGGCCATTATCTGTCCACTGCTGAATGTAGGTATACCCCATAAACTGCCATAAGGAACGGCCCCAAGTCACTACATCCACTGACTCCTTGTAATGCATCTGAGGTCGTCAGTTCATCTAATAGGGGTCGTTTTACTCTGCGTTTGCATACCAGGTCGGTACTCAAGAACCTTTCTTTCACATCGATTATCGGTTCTTTCATCCCCTCCTCTTTACTCATAAAGTAATGGATCACTTATATAATTAATGTTGTATTAAATTAACAGTACTAATAAACTCATAATTTTCGATCACAAGTAATAATCTTGAAATAAATTTAAATACATTTTCAAATATCTATCTTCTTAAGACCAGAGAGACGTAGTGGCTGATCGTAATTATTTTTACTGTGCGTCGATAGATCGCGCATGACATCTGTTATTGTATGATTAGTGAACGTTTTATTGCTTTACAGGAGCACTAACCTCTTGAATAATCTAATATTCTATTCACGTGACGTAATCATACAATCGTATTCATAAACCGATTTGGATGATAATTGGCTATTGGATGTTAGTTTGGTAAGCAAGAAATTGATCGTGTACTATGTAAAGCTCCACATACACGGGGCAATTTAGTTCTTCAATCAATTTTTTAACGAATGATAATGGAATGGTAACTCCGCTTGCCCTAACGGATAACGCTAGCGGAGTACCAGTGAGGTATGATAAGTGAGAATGTAAGGGCAGACCAGTTAGCCCATCGTGATGAATACACCTGGAATTCACCATGATGGTTTCCAGTGGGACCATGACCTGATAGGGTATATTGTTAGCAATAGGACTTGTAGTCCGCATTACTAACAATGCCTCCCCCCCCTCTTCGATCAGTTGAAATGATAAACAATAATCGTGCACCATTGAAGGATTTTAATGAAAGAAAGTATAGCGGAGAAGGCCGAGCATGGGATTGTCATGAGATCGATGTAAACAATCTGTTATTTAATGAAAATAATTTCAAAAATTTGTTAAAAACTTCTAATCGTTGTCTTTGAAATTAATATCCACTACATATCCCGGATACGCGGGGGAAATCTTGAAACAGCTCGGGTGAAAGTGAGTTTGTATGTTTGTTACTTCTTAATGCGTTAAGGGCTTAATCAATTATGAAATTATAGCTTTTTATTCGACTAGTAATGATATAATACACACGTTATGGTATATGTAACACGTATTGATATTTTATTTTTTTATTTAATTATATTATATAAATATAAATAATATATAATGTAATGAATACTTTATTGTACACACCAATTATTTATAAAAATATGACAGAGGTAATCAAATGTATAAAGGCGAGCTTAACTCTAAAAGAATTCTCTTCCAGCAAACCCAAAGTGGAAAGGAATCTATGTCAGTGGATATAGTGGTGTACAATATTGTGAAAATTTTCAAAAAAAGAAATTAGATAAACTATTTATTATAATTCTTAAATGTGGGTAAAGTGATGTAGGTAAAGATAGGTAGAATCTGTTAGATTGTCTCTCGTCCTACATAAATAATCGAAATGTCAAATCTACTTTACATTATAGTCCGATCGACTCCAGTCACAGTATAAGATTAGTTTACACACAGTGTAAGACTGCAATTTTGGTAAAACCTGTTATTTTGATTTAAAAACAAAACTATTGAACACGGTTTTGATAACGTTTCTATGGGTCTTATCTATAAGTATAAATTCTTGAGATGTAAAAAGAATTTTCCAAATCGACTGACCGAGTTATGAGGTAACAAATATAAAAAATGCATACGAATTGAGAACCTCGTTATTTTTGAGGTCAATTAAAAATATCTAAAATTACATGCCATACATGTACACTCAGAAAAAGCTCATCATTTGTGCAAGTCTTAAAGCGATTGCGCGAGAATAAAGTAATATACAACGGTATACATATGTATATGTATATTATTATTATACGAACACGTCCTTAATATTTAGAATAAAATTAATACATTTATCAAATTTAAACATCCGTCCTTTGTTTATGAATAAGTATACATACATTAAGGAAAACAGTCAAAATATTAGATAATGACCGAAAACCACAAAAAAATCACAAATTCGGCTGACAAATAAGGTAAATATAGTTGAAAAACAATTAATTATATACGGATTTTCTAGTAGGTACGTAATTTACTCGTAATCCTATTAAAAACAATTAGTGTTACAAACATTCCAGCTTGCCAAATTTTGGTCGTGTAATTCAATATTTATTTATTTATTTAACTCACTATCACACCAAAAACGTAAAAAGACACAATGGCTATTAGAAAATTTAAGTGAAATATAGTAGTATAAAGTACAGATTAAAATATATAATTCGATTTGTACCTTTATATCTTTATACATAAAGGTAACAATAGGCGGTCTTAACGTTAGGGCAATCTCTTACAGACTACCTTTGATGTTATGTTTTTTTAACTTTAATCGCTTTACTATTTGTGAATAAGAAACATTTATCGGAAGCAGGTATCAATTATTAGATCGAGTTTCATCGTCAATAAATCCTTTCCATAGAACAAGGTTCCTAAAAACGATATATTATATATAGGAGTCTTAATAAGAATAATGGAAGCTAACACTATAATTTTTAGAAATTTTGTCTGTCTGTCTGTATGTCAGTTCCAGCACCACGCAAAAACTATTGCACGAAATAAATGCGGTTTTCATAGGTGTGGTCCTAATGATTTTGATACGTCATCTAGAAGTAGTTACCTAATTCCAAAATCCACGCGTACGGAGTTGCATGCAAAAGCTAGTTTAATAAATTAATGCTTCAATTGTAATCCCTGATGGGATATAGCCTCTTAAACCTCCATCTTATTTGACGAGTTCCGTGGAGCAGTGGTGGATTCGTTGCTTTACGTGGATGAGGGTACGAATCTCGGTCGGGGCAATTTAGGAAACGAACTTATTTCTATTAGATTAGGTCTGAATATTGTGGGTTGTGCTCCTAGATATTCAATGCAAGATATTTATACTAATATTATAAAGATGAAATATTATATTTTATTATTATTATTTTAGCCGTTAATTGTCCACCGCTGGACATAAGCCTTCCCTTTAAGGGGAGTTTTGCTGCTGCAGCCCATCGCTCGCCCTCCCTTAGTCGCCTCTTATGACACCCGCGGGAAAAGAAGAGGTGCTATTCTTTTCCCGCGGGTTGTCCTATTCTATGCCGGGACACACACGGCAATTTATTTATAATATTAGTAAGGATTTATTTACCGACATTTGTAAAACATAACATCCGACATGCTTAAATTACGTTGACTATATTTTAATCCAATATATAGATGAGTATATAAAAATAATTCTACATCAATACAAAGTATGATAAATAAAGGTTTTATATAATGAACAAATGTCGTTGAACACATATACCTATGTCTTTCATCTATTTTTGTCCCCAAAACTATTTTCATATTCGGCCCAACCGCATTTTAGCATACAATAAAACGTAAAAAACATTGCATTTAACACACAATGCAAGGCTGCAATGCACAGTACATGACAGTGGCTAGTTAGTATCGATTGCTGTGGCCGAATTGCGCCGTTTGAAATATTAAAAACCCGTTTGGACATTTTTGTACTGGTCGATATTTTAAGTTGGGTTGACATGACACGGACGTCATGTCATATTTTAGGGGCATTTACCCGATTACTGAAAAAAGGAGGTATAACGTTTTTTGGATATATGGCCGAATATTTAGCTCAAAGTGTACTGTATACGGTTTAAGTATTTTATTCACATACAGCTTTTTCCCCGCTACTTTGTACGTGTGGATTTTAGACTAACTAATGAAAAGGAATATATTTTGGATGGCGCATGAAGATGAAATAAGTACTAGACTTTAAGTTAGACTTCCAGATATACAATTGTGAAACCCGCATTTAATTTAGTGCAGTAGTTTTTGCGTGATGTCGGAACAAATATACAGATAGAAAAAATCAGGTTTCGGCATCAATTTGTCTTTTTAAGACCTGTCATATTAATTTTTATTAAATATTTCCTATGACATAGATATCGTCTAGTTACAATTTTATTATATTACTCATAATAACATTTTGTTATATTTGTTTTATGGGAGAGTTGTATATTTACTACATGACGAAAATATAAAATAACCGGTGACTATAAAATGACACAAAATATTAAACGAATTGTGCCTTTATCACATTCATTTCGTTAAAATTAATATCAATTAATATTAACAATGAAAGGAAAAAAATTGAAATTAGTACTAACAGAACTAAACCCCGTTGATTGTGAAAGGAACAATGAATATCTATTTAAAATTGGCTAAAATACCGCGTGGCGTAAAAAAAAGCTAATTAAAAACTTTTAGGATGTCGCTTGGAACAAAATTACCAATACGAAGACGTCACAGTAATGTATGTTTCGGTTCTTAGACTTCATTTATACGTTATAGTGGTAAAAAGATCGGCCTTAGAAATTTCGCCCCATTAAAGACTTGGGAAAGTTTTTGCAGGTAGGGAGAAGAGGAGTAGGGCAATAAAGGTAGTTGCGGGGTTTATCCCGATGAGATTGGATATTTGTCTACCCTCTAAGGGGCCTAACTTGAAAATATCAAACATATAGTAAATGTGAATACGAATATTTTACAATCTAAACTTCGCTTATTTAGACCCACCCTAATATTATCGCGGGAACGATTTGGGGTAGCCATTGTGTGGTATTTTATTTTTTTTACGCTAATATTGGGCTTTGTCACGGAAGCTAAATGTCTGTATTGTACCCATATAGGTAAGTATATTAAGTTAATAAGTTGGTCAATGTACTTTATGAAATGGTTGTTTTTTATGATTTTGCCATAACAGAAGTTATTATCTGTCATTCTCATAGAAGGTAAATACCAAAAAAAAAAAATATTAAATCCAACTTATTTTTTAAGCCAATTGCCATTGGTCTTGACATAGAATGAGCCATTTCTTCCTCTCCAGTGGGTATCGTAAGAGGCAACTAAAGGAACTTAAATGTCGAGGGATGGGTAGCAGCGTCTCTCTTAAAATATTACTAAAACTTAACTGCGGTTGCCAATCCGCTTGTCAAGGGAGCAACTACTGGCAAACCTCTCATTATGGGGAAGGCATAAGTTCAGCAGTGAACAGTTAACGCCTGTTTATGATGACGATGATGATAAGTTATTAAGTTATGTTATTTAGATCAGGTTATTCAGTATTGTTTAATTTTATCTTTAAATAGTGACCCAGTTCGGCTTCATATGAGTAGATACAATTTTTGAAAATAATATACAGCGAGTAAAATAACTCGCAGTTAATGTATATAGCTAAAGAATTTTCAAAATCGGTTGAGTAGTTTTTGAGTTTATTCGTTACAAACATATAAACTATAATTTTTTTATGCTACTTAGAACGGCAAACAAGCTGACGGCCCACCTGCTGAAAAGTGGCAACTGTCAGATGTGAGCAGTGCCATGGACATAACAGAGTATACTGTTTCGCTCATGATACCCCCCATGCGTTGCCATTCCTGAAGACAAAGGTGTTAATCCTTTGTACCCTGCAAATTCACTACCATATCCCACCTTTCAAACTGAAACACAACCATGCAAACACAACTGCTTCACGGTAGAAATACGAATGGGACAGAGGTGTCCAAGCTAACGACTTTTGTACAGTCTCCCTCTGGTAAAATAAAATTTTACATCTTTAAGTAAGTAATGTACATAGGCGAGTTTAACCCTAAAAAAAGGTTTTCTTCCAACAGGCCCAAAGTGGAAAGAAGCATCAATGTTAGCAGGCAGAGCCATGTATAATATTGTGACAATTATATAATAGTTGAAGATTGACTTGGGTACATTGGTAACCAATGATCGGTGAGATTAGACCTAACAATGGGGACACTAATTTCCGTTATTATAACTCCTTTTTCCCCATTTTATAGCCGTTTGTCATAGTTTGCCCATTGTATTTTATTCACGAACTTATTAAATGGTAAATCATATTTTTTTTCCTTTTTCCTGTTTTTCATCTCGCAGAAAAAAAAATATTCCACTAAAGTTAATATGTTAAAAAATTCTTAATTAGTGTGTTGTTTGTACTGAAATCCAAAATACTTTATTTCAGGAAATACCGAGAAACTATTGTGTCATAATTTTACAATTAAAACTATTATAAATTAAATATTTGACTAAAAAATACGAATAACTATAGTACAGTACAAGTACTGTTCTATACGAATTATAACATTCGTTCCTCACTCCGCGTGCGGTGTTTTTTTTTTATTGATATTTCCATTGTATCCATGTAAATAGCTTTCCAAATTCTTCATATTATGTATAATTTTTTATAACCAAAAAATCCTTTTTTAAAGCATAAATTACATTGTCATTTTGTGCTCTTTAAAAATGTAGAAAATAATAAATACTTATTTAAGCTTTCGAGCAAATATTAATGAAAAAGCAAGAAAGTCGATCATCATACGTGTTCCAAGATGGTCGCCTCCATTTTTTTTTTGTTTATGCGTTAACGGCGGTTGAGCGAATGTTTAGAACCAGTTTTATATACTAACCTCGTCATTAGGCTAGTCAAGTAATTTGTTATTCAATAACGTCTTAAGTGTATTACATGTCTATTTTCAATTACCACCTTGTTGCTTTATTAAGAAAGTTGAATATTAATATCATTTATTAATATTTAATTTAAGGAGGGATGGGATTGCTAGTAATGCGGACTACCAGTTCCATTGCCAGCAACATATCCTATAAGGTCGACCTCCATGTGGTCCCTCCTGGAAACCATTGTGCTGAATTCCAGATGTATTCATTACGATAGGCTAATTGACCTGCCTTTTCATTGTCACTTATCATTTCTTACTGGTGCTCCACCAGTGTAAACCGTTAACGCAGGCGGGGCTACCATTCCATTATCATGTATTAAAATATATTCAAATTTATTAATAATGTTGAAAAAATAAATATAAAAAATTGTAAATACGAAACGTATACGCTGGCGAGGCACCGATGAAGGATGATAGGTGAGTATGAAAATACAGGTCAGTTAGCCCATCGTGATAAATACACCTGGAATTCAGCATGATGGTTTCCAGGGGAAACCACGTGGAGGTCAACCTGATTGGGTATATTGTTAGCAATGGCAATCCAAATTACTAACATTCCCCCTCCCCCCAGGCGTATATCGTTAGCGCAGGCGGGGTTACTATTCTAATGTCATCCATTACAAAAAATCTTTATGTGTAATCTATGTGCAATGATGAGTTGCGTATCTTATTGTAGATACACTAGGAATTCTTAATTCAGTTTACAGAAACTTCCTGGTAATTCGGCATGTATTAAAATAGAATCAAAGCTTTCTGTACTTGTGGTAAATGTTAGGTGGTAGCTTATTTATTATTTATTTTTCGATATTAATAAAAGTATACGTTTGTTTTTTTTTATATATATTTTATGTATTTTTAATTTATTTTATTTTTCGTGATAGTAAAATTGTGTATTATTTTCTGTTTTGTGTTTGCCAAACCTCATTCGGTACCATTATTGCTGGTCAGCCAAGCCTTTTATCTGTGGTTATATTCCGCCACGAAAGTGATATGGCGCAAAACTATGTTCTGTGGTAGAATAGAGACATTTTTTAATTGTAACTATCTATGGCCACGAACATCGCTTGTTTGACTTCCGTTTGTATTGTAGGCTAGGTATTTTATTACTCAGCACTCAGTAAATAAACTATAATGATGCCTAAATGTCTACTTATTGGTTAACCAAAACCTATAGTCTAAATAGAAATTTACAAGTTCCGTCACAGTAATGGTTATATTTCGATAACTCCTTAACGGTTATAACAATTACAAACAGGGTCCCTTCGTCTGTAATTGTTATATAGGGTTTGTTAATAATAAGATTTAACAACCTCATTGTTAGAAATATATCCTAGCATGTCGACCTCCACGCGGTTCGCCCCGGAAACCATAGTGGTTAATTCTTGTTCAATTGATCACTATGGGCCAACTGACCTGCCTTCATCCTCACCTGTCACCTTTCACTGGTACCCTGCCAGCGTATACGGCGAAGAGAGCAGATTTTTATCGCATTTAAATTCAAATTTAAATCATCTTTATTCAAATAGACTTGTTTACAAGCTCTTTTAAATCGTCATTTTTATGAATCTATTGCAAAGGTCGAAATTTTATTATCTGCTGAGAAGAACCAGCAAGAAACTCAATAGTTACTCTTTTAAATCTCGGTTGACATATAGGTATATAAATGGAATTTGAGATTATTATTAGATTTCACTTTTTTGTCGGCTCTCATATAATAAAAGAAGTGAAATATAAAAACGAACTTTATTTCTATAAATATAAAACGCTATTTTAAACGCGATCACAGCATGTTCTCCTTTCTAAGCTCGTCATTTGTACTATACGGATACTAAAATGTGAAATTTTCAATAGATAGATCTATTCGAGGGTTTACGTTTCAAATTTTAAAATAATACGGTATTTGTCCAAATACAAACGAATATTTATTCTAATTAAAAATTTAAATATGTAACCTAAGGCATAATGACCGATATTTATAAAACATAGCTAATCTATCTGATCAAATATGCTTTCAAATACAATATGCAAATAAAATAACCACATTTAAATTGATTCTTATTTTTTTTGGAATCTATAATACTATGACATATATGTGTTAATGAAATGGTAACATAGTCTGCGGTAAACTCGCTTAAATATCACTTTCACTTAATTTAAATATTTCAATTTTCATATTCTGCAAGTTTTGGCAATGAGAAGTGAAGTGAAATGACTATTGAAAAATAAAGTGAATTAAAGACATACTGGTATACACGTACTAAATGGGATGGAGAAGAATACAGGCTACTTTTTATCACAGTCAGTAAACATATCTCGGTCATGCAGACGAAGTCGCGGTAAAAGCTAGTACCATATATAAATCCCTCACTACTGCTAGTGAAATTAGAGTTTGTCTTCACAGTATATCATTACAGTTTACGCTATCTGTTTATCTTTGGGGTCAGTAGGTATGTATACATGATAAAAGTTAGAAAGAAGGATGAGAGATTTTTTTTAATGGGTGATAATGGAAAGGCAAATCCGCCTGCTCTACCGGTATATGCTGGCAAGGAACTAGTGAGGGATGATTAACGAGGATGAAAAGACAAGTCAGTTAATTCATCGTTATGAATTCACCTGGAGTCAAACATGACGGTTTCCAGGGGGGACCGCGAGGAGGTCGATCTGATAAGGTGTATTGCTAGCAATGTGTAAGCTAGATTCCATTACTTACAATCAACAAACTGACAGATAATTGCGACGTTGCAACACTAGCTTGACGAAGCTAAAGTTATGAACGCTCTTAGCATTCAGAGTAGGCTTTCAAATTCTAAGGCATCCTTTTCCACAGGACTGCATACTTCTGACAAAACTATCTAATCTAATATGACTCATAAAATATACTTCTAATGTATCTCACAATGATCTAATACGGTTAGAAGGGGAGACCAAGTTAAATTTGTCACCGAGTGTACGACGAACTATTACGAACTTATCCGAATATAGGTACCCAACTAATATGGCGTCAAGAGTCAAGACTTCACGGTTTTGAGGTTAAGGTTTGACATTTCCAACCGTTCTAAAATAAAACATCCTATCTTGATCTCTCTTTTCACTCTTAACGTAATAATTATTAAGTCTATTATCCTTTGTATCGCGTTTCTCTTTATATTGGTTCTTTTCTAAATGGCGCATAGTCGCTTGTCATTTTCCAACGCAGTAATAGGGGGTCTTGATCTTTACATTGAATTCGCGGGCTCCTGATGTTAGCAGTATTATTTAACTATGAGTTTCGCGCATGCGCCGTTCCCACGGATCCGTTCGTTTTGCTATTAATGCGTTTTAATAATGGACTAATGATGTAGGGGAGTCAAATGTCTTTTTTTCCACCGAAGGTTGATGTACTGACTTTATAAAGACAAAACGCAATAAATAGTAAGCTTAATCTGGAATGCGATGCGATCCGTTTTTGCTTACAATGAACTAAATGTCATTTATGTTTGAACAATTGTGAATTTACTGTTTACATTTCAGTATATACATTTGACATAATAGGTAATACGTATTATTACTTAGGCATTATTTTTTATTTTCAAATATAGTTAATTGATTTATTGTATTTATTAATGGTATGAAATATAGGTAACATCATGGGCGAAACAGTATACTCTATGTCTATAGGCGACGGTGATCACTTTCCATCAGGTGGGCCGTCAGCTTGTTTGCCATTTTAAGTTGTATAAAAAAAAAAATATAGGTTTTAAACAAAATAAGATATAACCGATAATATAACCGAACGGTAGTTCGGTTCTACCTACGAATAATAATGTATTGATTATTTAAGGTTGATTCTAAATTATTTCAAAATACTTAGTCTAATGTTGAATTAGGTATTTTATGTCCTTTTATAATCACTATACAATCACATCTACACACTAGAAACTAGAAATTCTATTTTCGTGTTACCATCCAATTAACTGGAAACAGTTGTGAGATTGCAATCAATAAATCAAAACTCAATTGATCTAAAATCTATTGATCGCGTTCGAGAGCGTTCGAAAATCGAGACGTATTATAAAACAATGCGCTCTTATCACTGTCGATTATAGCCGCAATTTCAGACCGGAGCGGTAAAATCCCACTTTTTGTATTACACATATGCCTTTGATTTTGTTATTATAAAGTTTTGTAGGTAAGTCATTCAAAATAATAAAATAAATGTATAAAACTAATTCCAAATGGGATAGTCAGTAGACTCTTTAAACTTAATAAAGATTATTAAAGCAAAATAGCATTATTAAAGTATCTAAAATGTATACATAACATTGTTTTTTATAGTTATCCGTTATAACCTTCAAGTATGTTATTGACCTATCTTTCTAGAAATAATAGACAATAATTTGAGATAATAATGTAATTATGTATGGTGTACATGTATAATCTTGAGAAAACATTGTTTCTGGAATGTTTTTAATAACTCAATGTGAAAAAGGCCCAAAAATTCAATTGTTTGTTTAACAGTTTATGACTTTTACATTTATTTGAAAATTCGATTAGACATTTAAGCATGATTGAGTAACAATCATACAAACATGGCAGTGAATTTATAAAGGTATAGAGGAATAACACCTAATTCCTCAGGAATGGCAACGCATGGGGAGTCTTATAGGCGAAACAGTTATACTCTGTTATGTCCATTGTACTGCTTGTCTATAGGCTACGGTTACTGCTTTCCATCAGGGGGGCCGTCAGCTTGTACGCCATTCTAAGTTACATAAAAAAAAACATTTTTTGTAAACTTTCATATTAGTGACATGTCGTTTTTTGCCATTACTTCTAAGTAGTGTAAGGTATTAATTAAGTAGGCGGTAATTAAGACATTTGCATCTCTAGTATTTTTTAAACAAGGTCAAGTATAGCAGTTTCACTTTCTAACGACGATGTAGATTATAGACTTATACTACACTGCCAATTAAGCAGCGTGGAATGGTGCAGCAACTTTCTAATAGTATTGGTTTCTGTTTTGGCTGTGTGATCAGTTTACGACTGGTATCTCCATCTGCCATAAATACATAGTGTTAGTTCAATTTGTAAGCATTTTACTGCAATTTAATAATAACTGTCATCTATATATAATAATTGTAAAATAAAGATATATGATTGCATTAACTGTTTATTACCTTCAAATTCTTGTTACAATGAGATTAGATGACGTAACTAAGAATTTTCAGAACTCAAATTATTATTATTTTAGAGATTTATTAATTCCACTTGTTAAAATATTTTATATTTAATACTATCAACTTATTTAAAAAATACGAATTATTAAATACTTTACTATTAAAAATAAAATTAGTTACTATATACTTATTTCTTAGCACCCCCTGTTCCACTGTTAGCGTGACCGCTACCGTGATCAGGAATAGCGGAGCCGCCGGGGACAGGGGGCCGTTTCTTTACGGTGCTTACCATTGGGAGGCTTTGCCAGTAGTTGCTACGCTTGGCAGGCAGGTTGTCAACCACAGTTAACTCTTTTGAGAGATTTTAAAAGGGACGCTGCTGCCCATCTCTCGACCATAAGTTCCCTTAGTCGCCACTTACGACACCCATGGGAAAGAAAGAGGTAGTCCATTCTATCTCGGGACCGACACGGTACATATACTTATTAAAACTTTCAATTTCGTGAATAATTTAAGTATAATTCAGTATAAATTATTTAGGAAAATGTGTACTATTACAATACTATATAGTACAGGTAATGTTTCAATGTTGTTTGTTTTCACCTGCATTGTTCGATTATATAATGAGGTACACGCTAACCGAAACGATTCTTCAAAATTCTTTGGATAGCCTAGATCACCAAGAGCGATATGAAAGGCATGCAACGAACGACAAACACGCAAGAGAAGTCTTGAGTGAAATCTAATCTGTAGAAATAGTGAAATATAAAAAGTCATGTCTGTAGAAGAAAAATCATTAAACGAATAATAATAATGGTTTACTGTTTTTTGTTGCGACGCATTTTTTTTAAATGCATTTCGTAAAATATTGTCTCTGTTACGTTTTTGGTATCGTGAATAAGTTCTCTCTTCTTATACTTTTATGAGTTTATGATAGTTCCAAATTTACTAATTAGTACTTGTTTTTTAAAATTTGACTAAAAGCAACGTGATAATAAGTTTTTACTGAAACACTTGCCAATCCATCACATTGTCCATCGAATTCTAGCAACTTGGCTGCGAACATTAATCCAATGAAAACAAGCTATGTATTAATGTTTTAACAATCAGATTACTAGATTCATTATTATACCAGGACAATCTTTTTGTATCTTCTTCTGTTGGACAGAATCATATTTCTTCTCACGCACTCCTTCATCTCTTATACCATAATTAGAGTAAACATCGTCGGAATGTAGTTCTATGTCCTTTTTTTTATATATATTCCATTCATTTTTTATTTAGAAACTATCTAGCTCAGGGGTTTATATTCAAGAATATACTAAAAACATTACTTTATTGCCCCAGCCTGAAATAAACGATAAATTTCTTCATAATTTCTTGCTCATAGGAGTCACTATCAAATTTAACGACTTATTTCTTACTAAGTATAATATTATTTGTTCTTGTTTGTAAAATGAGAACAATCATTATGTTAATGTCGTTAATATATTCGTTATTATATGTAATATGTAAGTTTTAATTATTATATTTTTTTTAAATTGTACTGACGCAACAAGTACCTACAAACTAAATATGGTTCAACAATACATCAAAAGCGTCATCTTAGCGTTCACAACATTTGTGTTCTCAATTTAAAATCCGTTCGGAGAACACGAAAAGATAACAAAAATTTCCGCGCCAATTCCGGAGAAGGACACTCGAGCTATTGTTTGAATTCAGAACGCTTTCGGCGAACAGTCAGTGCCAACTTACGTTTTGTTACTTAAATTTTTCAGCTCAAACTATTCTGAACCTTACCCGTTAGTATTAAAGTAATGAAATCATCAATTTTCAGTTTTAATAATTTGGTTGATCGAAAAGAAAGCTCGAATTTCTATGAGCTCTACGCTCATTATTTTAATTTTTAAATAGCCCTAAAGTCTTGCCAGAACATATTGCAAGGTGAAACAAATAAAAACTTCAAATAATTTGTAAGCTTTTGGCGGGATTGGTTTCGTGAATCCGACTAAAATGTTGTCGTTGGTACTCATATCTTGCATTCTTTATTTCTGTGTACGTTTTTATATCATTACAATATTATGTAGTTAGAAGGTGCATAATTCAAGGAAATAATCAAACTAAGAATTAAATAAGACTAAATAGCATAGTAACTACTGGCAAAAAAGGAATTGGGTTTCATATCATGTTTATATTTTAGAACATGTATGTATAGATATAACACACGACATAGAATATAGGTGCTTGAAAAAGAAATACAATGTATAAACATTTTGTAAAACCATAATATCGAAGTTGTCAAGTAATATCTAATTAATATGATACTTACTAGTTTTTTTCTGAACAAAAGGATTAAATATCAATTTTATTCTGTTAAATGCGATAGAAAGTTAGGATATTATTCTAAACCGACTAGTATGTACATGGTTGTATTGTACCTATGTACATATTCTAAGGAAAATATTTTAGTTTTTAATGCCTCATTACGCAGGTCAAAAACGGTTGCTATGTTGTCATTTTGAACCTAAAATAATTTTATATGAAATTTTTGCAACCTGTTCATTGAATATGAAGATTTTACAGTACAAATTACACTTTGCTATTCTAAGTTGTATAAAAAAAAAGAAAAGAAATAGTAATAAAGTCTTTTATGACACCTATCTATATCGATATTTTAGATAGAGGTATATTATATATAAATATATTATATTATAATATATATTCATATTTATTTTGTTTTGATACTTCTAGATTGTTACATAGAGTAATTTTCTTGTTTCGTCAAAACAAACCCACTATCGACCCTTAAATATCGCAGTGATGTATCACTACTCACTACAGCAATCGTTTCCCAAAAATGAATCAGGTTTCCAATTTAAAAATTTAAAAATCGAAACCTAGTTCGCGAGAACATCCAACAGCCTGTTGAGTCCGAGGCAAATATAGTCGTGAAATAAACGGAACTTTCATTTCCTAACGCCAGCACTGACACCTGAAGCCAGAACAGTACAGTTTATTTTATAATTTTCAATTTTATTACAATTGTCTGGGCGATGTCTGTGTCAGCTTTGTTTTCATTCCAGTGTCCATTTATAATTAACTGCATATTTTATTCAGTTTCTTTTCTGTATTGATAGGTACTATAGTGCGTTTGTTATTCTGCTATCCTATTTATATTTTACTAATATTATAAATGTGAAAGTTTGTAAAGTTATTTGTGTTTATACAAATTGATCGGTATTAAAAGAAGGTGGAATTTATATTTGGTATCTTTATACTAATTTACGTGAGCGAAACGAATTTTTAGATCTTTGTTTCTCAATAAAGCTGAAACAATTGAATAAATAATGAAATTTGTTTTTTTTTGTTTTGTATGTAGTCCATGTTCATCAAATGCAACTTTAGTGGACCCTTCTGTGCTTTCAATTTTATTCCCCCAGAAAAGCAGATATTCCTGAAATATGGAAGAAAATATTTTATAAATCGATTAGTGGAGAATGCTACTAAGTCTGCCTTTTGTATTATATTTTCTTTAGGTTAATAAAATTATTTACATAAATAAATAAAAAATAAAATACTCTCTGGATATATAAATTTTTTTGAAAACTTGAAATTAAAAAAGTTCATTGAAATTAGATAGAAATCTCATATGCTGAAAATGACGATATAAATGTAATTAATTACAACAGAACAGATTATTTAAAATTCATACTCAGGTTTACATTTTTGCAAGATTGTGGAAATCTATGCAAAAGCCGAAACTATAAAAAGCTTGAATGAATATTGCCTGTAGAAGTTAGCGGCATTGAAACAGGCGTAGACATCGCCGGAAACTGTGGGTATAGTTGGCGAGAAAAGTATTATTATTGCGAACATAACAATATCCCCAATATGTAGTAACAGGTAACTGGAAAAAGGTAACAAAATATAGAAGTACAAGACCGAGGAGTTTTGAACTTACATTGATGTAAGGATTCATTTTGGGCTTACATATTAGGTTAATAGGAAATTCTAGAAAAGGGCAAGGATTTGTTAGTAATGGACACTATTGTTCCTATCATAAAAAAATATTCTTTGTCAGGTCGATTTCTATATAGTCTTTTCTGTATTGAGAATTAACTAGGCATTAATCGTCATGGTTTCTAAAACATCGTGCTTAATTCTCCGTGATGGGCCAACTGGAGCCGCGATTTCATTTTCATCTAACATCCCTCATTGAAACCGTATGAACGTAATTACTGGGTCATTACTGAACTGATAAGGTATTTTTCATTACGTCAAACTTTTAAAATAATATTTATTTATATTGTGTCCTGAATTTTATATATTAATAAGTGGATCTGTAACTATTTACGCAAATGGATATCTAATGACGCTTCAAAAAACATTGATTTAATTACTTCAAATTAGCTCGTTACTTTTATTGCCACTTGTAAAGATTTATTTGAAGGTCTGTGAGTTATTTGACCCTGGACATACTGGTTAAGGTAAACGTTAACATTTTCATAGCAGTTAGTTTTCTAACGATTATTTAAGTACCAATTATATTAGGTATTTACAAATTCAATGTCTATAAATCTCTCGTTTACTGACGGCTTTGAGGTCTAAAATAACTTTGTATTATTATAAATGACAATTTTGTATATGAATTGCAAGTATAAAACACCACAAAAGCCCTTTCAGTTACTATATCTGCATTTAATATCTTTTTAATTTAATAAAGATCAAACTTTGCAGGTCATGATGATAAGATTATTTAATACGGAAGCTTCAGAAATTGCAATGCTTGTGGTATAGATCTATTTTTCTGAATTAATGGTGCTGTTTATGTTTGCAAATAGAGTATATAAATTACCAAGACGAGCCGCATTACTAACAGATTTTTTATATTACTATGGTGACCAACAAACACACGGCTCATCTGATGGTAAATGGGGTTACCGTAAGATAAAACATGTTTAATATAAATGAAAAACAATTTAAGCTTTTATTAAATTAAAAAAATATGAATAAGAAAATTTACTAAGTACTTTTGTATGCGGTTATCCAAGTCGGATAGTGAGCTGGCGCGAAGCGCAGGAACTACAGTACGCTGTCAACGAAATCTGCGATTATACAGAATCGAACCGAAACTACACAACCGTTCACAGAGTAACTGGCATTGATAAGTATACAACAACTTACGAGTAGCTTTGAGAATCCTTAAATTTTTAAATGAAAATGTCGTTTCAACTGTAGTTTGCACCTGAAAATTGTTACCGGTTTGTTTTAAATAATACTCACACTAATACTATTAGTAATAACTATTTAGTCGAATCAAAAGTTTAAAGATCTTTTTAAATTCTGTTTTATTTGCATGACGCATATACTTTTACATAGTAAAATCCGACCTCCTAAACCTAAACCTAAAATCCTTTTGCAACGAAATTTTAGTGGTATGAAAATCGAGCAGCTTCGTGAGGATGCGTCTAGAATTGATTGGACAATCATCAATGAGGCTGACACTATGGACGCAAAAGTTGAAATTTTTAATTCTCTTCTCATACAACTTTATGATGTTCATGCACCAGTTCGTCGAGTCAGACTCAAGCATCTTCCTGCTCCTTGGCTCACTGATGATATTCGCCAGGTTCGAGAAAAAAAGAACCGAGCCAAGGCATGTTATAAAAATGACCCTGCCAATTCAAGAAAACGGGATAGATATCATCGTGTGAGGAATCATTGCAACATGATGTGTAGAGATGCACGGCGGCACCATATTCATCAGTCCGTTGAAAATGAAGACCAAGCTAAAGTTTGGAAATTTCTTAATTCAATGGGAGTTGGCAAATCTCGAAATACAAACATTTCTAATGATCTTGATCTTGACATGATCAACAGTCATTTTTCTTCTTCCTCCTGTCTTGACAATGAAGTCAAAACTAATACTATAAATTATCTTTCTTCTTTATCCACTCCCAGTCACACTCCTTTTGTCTTTAATCGATTTACCGACTGTGATGTTAAGAGAGCTACATTATCTATTACCTCTAATGCTATCGGAGCTGACGGTATTAGCCGTAAAATGATCATTCCTTTGTTAGATCTCCTTATTCCCATTATATCCAGTATCCTTAATTTTTCCATTTCTTCTGGTTCTTTCCCTCAATGTTGGAAAGATGCCCACATCGTCCCCATACCAAAAAAAGCTAACCCATCTTCCTTTAGTGATTATCGACCTATTTCATTACTCCCTTTCCTATCTAAAGTACTTGAACGATTAATTCATTGGCAATTGAGTTCTTTTATTTCAGTAAACAGCCTTCATAACATCCTTCAATCTGGTTTTCGTCCTGGTCATAGCACGGCTACAGCTCTAGTCAAGATTTCTGATGACATCAGATTTGGTATGGAAAATCGGCAACTTACTGTGCTAACATTATTGGACTTCAGTAATGCTTTTAATACTGTCGATTTTGATGTCCTGCTTGGAGTCCTCAGCTCTCTTAACATATCTCCAGCGGTAATTGATTGGTTTCACAATTACCTGTATGGACGTCGGCAACGTATTAAGATTGAACAAAACACTTCATCGTGGTGTGACACTATGGCCGGCGTACCGCAGGGTGGTGTGCTGTCACCTCTTTTATTTGCCATCTTCATCAGCTCGATAACTCTAGAAATATCTTCTTTCTACCACATGTATGCAGATGATTTGCAAATATATTCACAGACTGCTTTTGATAACCTTGCTCAAGCTATAAACCAAACTAACCATGACTTGAGGCGGATTCTGGAATGGAGTAGGTGCTTTGGCATTCGGATTAATCCAGATAAAACGCAAACGATTATTATTGGTAGCCCCGCTTACATATCCAAGTTAGATATATCTAAATTACCTTCAGTGGAGTGTAATGGTGTTTGTGTCCCTTTTAGTGAATCTGTCAAGAATCTTGGTATTTACTTTGATTCCACTCTATCTTGGAGGTACCAAGTGACCGAGGTTAGCAGGAAGATGTTCGCTGCTTCTGCGTCGCTTCGAAGACTTAGAAACTTTCTACCTACAGCCACTAAAATTTCCCTAGCTCAATCCCTCCTACTCCCTATCCTTGACTATGCAGATGTCGCTTATCCAGATCTAAATATTGATATGCTAAATAAATTAGAACGACTTCAAAACCTCTGCATACGATTTGTTTTTGGTCTGCGCAAATTTGATCATGTATCGCACTATCGCTCTCAGCTTAAGTGGCTTCCCATACGCCGGCGAAGAGATTTACATACCCTCTCTTTGTTACATAATATTCTTTTTAACCCTGGTGCACCTGCCTATCTTAAAGAACGTTTTAAATTCATCTCCTCTACCCATACTTTAACATTACGTTCTTCCGAAAACCTTTCCCTTATGACACCTGCTCATTCCACTAAATTTTATCACAATTCCTTCACTGTTTCTAGCATTAGGTTATGGAATTCATTGCCTGTTGTTATTAGAAGTACAAAATCCATTGATTCTTTCAAACGACAAGTGAAAGATTATCTTTTCTCTATCTGATTTTTCTTCATTTAAAAAATTGGCATTCTTTATTTATGTATTTATATAATTATTTATTTTATGATAGTTTGTTTTCCTTGTGCCTATAATTATTAATATGTATCTTAGCATTGGGTACATATTTGATATATATGCATGGGATTATATAATTTTGTTTGATTGATAGGTATATGTATGTGTGTATGTATATATGTATGTGTATGTATATGTATGCGTGTGTATGTGTATGTATATATTTGTATGTGTATATGTATGTGTATATGTATGTATATATGTATATAATTTTTATATATTTTTAATTTGCAAAAGATGCTTTTTTTAATTATAAAGCACTATTATACCTACTTGTACAACAATTAGTCCATTACCTTAAGGTTGTCTTGAAAAGATTGCTCTCAGCAATAAGACCGCCTTACTGTACTTATACAATCGTATCGTTATGTTTGTAAATTGTCTTGTTTATTTCCTATATTGTATAATGCAAATAAAGTATACTCATTCATTCATTATACTCATTCAAAATGACTGCTGATTTGCTTTTCTAAAATATTTCTCTTTTTCATCAACGTCACCACAATTTATTGTGTATATTTAATAAATATTGAGTTTTTCATAAACTTTTTATAATTATAAATATAATTATAATCTTTTTATAAACTATAAAGGGTTAAAAAATGTATTTAAATATTAGCTATATTTATTGTTGAGAATTACTTTATAAAGTATTTTATATATTACGGATATAGTCGTTCGGCATCATTTATCAAATTACCCTCAAAACTGTTCAGTCGTTTAAGCATGATTACGTAGGTATTTGTTTTTATTATGCAACTTAAAACAACCCACTTGTATGTAAGTAGTAAAGACATTCTTTTTTTTTATGTATGTATCTGTATATGTATGTATATGTATATGTACATATGTTGTACATTGATATTACAGAACACTCTGTGATCTCTATTTGTATTGACTATGGTGTTATGCCTCCAGTTCATTGTCATATTCTAATTAACTGCTCCTCGGTGTTAGCATCTTTACATTTAGTATAACAATATTTTATTATATTTGTATCATAATTGTTGTCAAGTGCCACCGTTGCTGATTTGATTTAACTTCCTAATGGTGATTTGTCATTTCCGGAATAATTATTTACCCGCTAAAAATAGTCAACATAAAAACTAGAAGTAACGGCCAACAGTTAACAGTTGTTGATTGAGCATTGACCAATAAAGATGTATAATTTGGCAATAATACAAATGTATTTTAATTGCGAAGTTGTGGAACTGTTAATACATGAGTTGGATTCCCCTATAATGACACGAGTTTTATTTCATAACCACCGACCTCTTAAATTGTTATGAACATGAGTGGACTACTTTTGACTAGTCTAAAGGTTTGACTAGGGTTTTGTCTGTCAAGTATTTGTTAATATAAACATACAAACATAAAAACATCACATTTGCCGTTTGGTCCCGTCATAGAATAGTCTACCCTTTCCTTTCCCGTGGGTGTCGTAAGAGGCGATTAAGGAAGGGCGAAGGACGGGAAACTACGACCCTCCTAAAATATCTCCAAAATCTAACTGTGGTTGCCAATTCACCTGCCAAGCGTGGCAAGCACTGGAAAAACACCCCTAAGGCGGAGGGTTATGTTCAGCAGTGGACAATAAAGACAGTTAATAAACAACACCAACCTTCACATAAGTAGAGTGTGGATAAATATTCCTCGTAGTAAACTATTTCAATTTACGGATATTATTGCTGGATTACGGATTAGTATAGGTTTCCTCTTTACCTTGTGTCCATCTATAAATATTTGAATTATTTTGAATGCTTTCACCTAGACATATAAGTCATATAATACTTTAGTCATTTGCAGTCATTTTTTTCTCATTTCAGAGGGCATTTCCCCTGAAATTTTCAGGGTAATTACGGATAGTGCAATTTCGCAGTTGAGATCGGGACTTAAACGGTCTAGTTTGTCAAAATGAGGCTGAAAATGTTGGAAGAAAGATCTAAAAAATAAAAGGTTTGTGGACCTCGACCCGGCTCGCAATCTAATATGTTTCAGGTTCAAAATAAATGATGTAGTATGTACTCGTAATAGGGACTGTAATAGGGACGGTGCGTCTCGTGGCCTATATGTAAATATATACGGATATAAATTATAGGTTGCTGTGTATTATAATATTGATAGTGAAGAAATGATCGTCACCCATTTCAGTATAACCGATAACATTCACTTATTTATATTCATTTTAATCGAGTTTTTCATTTCTGATATTATGTATTGGATAACCGATTTATAAAATCTTTATTATTAATCTTTGTTACAGATATTGTAACTACAAAATATAGATATTGTTATATGTTACCGATCTATAGTGCGTACTTTTCGAAAACTCGATGAAAATAAGCCCGTCTACTGACTAATAGCTGGAGTAGTATTTAGGGTTGATAGTTGAGGATGAAGTCAAATCAGTTGGAGTATCGTCATTGATTCTACTGATATTATAAAAGAGAGAGTTTTTAAAGATGTTCAAATATTTGGTACTCAATAACGCTTAAACGGTTGAATGTTGTTTATAATATAATATTAAGATATTTTATATAATGTACCACACAACTAAAGCCATGGAAATCAGTTAATGTTAAAATAATTTGCAGTTAAATATCTACGAAATATCTCCGTGTTCGTTAGTGTATTTTGTTATGGTTGAAGTCGCTGTACTTTTTATGTGGATCAAAATGTATATGTTTATATTCGCATCAAGCTCACTAGCTAATTGTTTACTTAGAATTAGACATTTAATACAATTACTAATACTGTAAAAAACATATGTCAACGCCGGCTCTATATCTAGCTCTGTCCGTGACGACTTTTTCACAAATTGACATTTGCACCGCACAATGAATACGTGGAAAAGATCGTTTTCGCAGCCGCATAGAAATCGACGAAAACAAAGCGAAAAAATGTCAACGTTCCATTTACATGTAATTATGGCTGGGTTTTAGCTCTTTGTTTCAGTTCTATTTTTGCCGGCGATTCAAACCGAAAAAGTTATACTGGACTCGAAACGTTCGACATAATTGAATGTATTTGTATTTGAATTTATGAAATCGTAGTATCGATTTCATCCTCGTGATTGGGATATTGATTTAGTGGGATAAAAAGTACCTTGTATCCTTCTTATCCGTCACAAATGATAAGCTAACTAGTTCTATATTATGCTAGTATATACCTGATAGGGGAAGGGGATTATTGATAATAGGGCCATCGACGTCATTGCTAGCAATATACGTTGTCAATTTTACTTCCACGTAAAAGTCAAATTCCTTTGATAGTTATCGTAGTTAATTCTTGATGAATTCGTTAATAGACTAATTGATTTCAGTACCCTGATACGCCTCCGCCATATACCGACAATGCAAGCAGGATAACCATTCCATTTTCATCCTATAATTCTGTGTTGGTTCTATATTAGTTTTCATCCAATTATTGATCAGACGTTTCGGATATTAATAATATTGTTATCCTCGGCTTTAATATTCTACGATATTAATAATATTGCAGAACATTAAGGCCGAGGATAAACTATGAAGTCGGATGTCTGTTAAGAACTTGGAAACGCGTGGAGTCGTGCTGCACGGAATTTTTAATTCCTAAAGAACCCAAAAGAAGAGAATGTAAGCATTATGTTCACTACTTAGGCGGCATTTAGTGCCAGTCAGCGGTTAGGTAACCTAGATAATGCATGCGTGCACTCCGCTACACTGCTCCGAATGTACCGGCCTACATCCCACGTGACCTTGCTCTCGATCCCCCCTCTATATTGTAACCATGTAATTTGATACCTAATATTTTTTTTACATATCTATACGCGACTGCCTATTGTGATTAGATCTTACGTAACTTCTATGCAGACTAAGTTTTTCTTTTTAGTTTTTAAAAATAAAAACAGAAAAAATCTCCGTCTATTACTGACTGAAAACAGCTGTTACAACAGCTGTTTTTAAAACTTTACAATTTTTTTTAATACAAGTTTTAAAAATGTTGTATTTACGTTCATTAATTCATCAAGACTCCTTTTTTACAAACGGCTAAAGTTATCAAGCTAAAAAATATAACAAAGGAAAAAATTTTACTAATGAATAACACTCATACAGTTATGGCTTATACACATAGACAAGGGATATTCTGATCGCTATATCCTATTTCAATTTGCAGTCCTATTTTGAATTTAGAACAATGGACCCCTGGCTAAAATTATATAAAAATGGGTCAATGATAATTAAAACTACTCCATATTTAAATTTGATATTATTAGTGATTACTAAGATGGATTGCGCTGTGACAGACGGATATATAGAAAAGATATCATAAAGAATAATTTTATACCACTTTGATACGGACCTTTGTAAAAAGAGGCATCAACACTTTAATTTTCAACCGACTTCATAAAAGTAAGAAGTTCTCAATTCGATGAGATATTTATATTACCTCATAACTTCATCAATTCTAACCCGATTTGGGAAAAACTTTTATATCTTGAATACTTTATACTTATATACTTTCAGAATGGTTCTATAGATTTTTTTGCGATCGATTTAGTAGCGTAGTTTTAAATCAAAATTGTTTTGCATAAAAATAGTCGGTTTTTTTAACACATATAATAAACAAATCTTATTAAGGTTTGCAATACAAGAGTTCATATCAATTAGCGACAGTTATCATTTGCCAACTAGGTCGTCAGATTATTTACAATTCCCAGCGATGTAAAAATGCAATTAAGTCAAAAATTTAATATTGATGCACACCAGAAAACAACAGGAAATAGCATAATCAGCGTCACTTGTCGACAAAATTCCGCATTATGTGTCCAATTTCACTTAGCTAGGGCTACCGTGTGAATTAAAAGTGAAAATATTTCGCATGTAATAAGAGTAATGAAATAAAATCTTTATGATATAAGACGAACCTAATTCCACAACATACTTGTAGATAGGTATTATAAATAAGCAAAATACACCAGTGTAGGAGAAAGAAAATTCTACTAAGCAGCATAACTAGTGTGTTCTTTTTTATAAGGTAAGAATGAAACGGTAATCTGGTCTGAAGTATTAGTGAATAATGGTAGGTCTGAATGTAGTCAAGTCAATTATTTGATTGTGATGAATTCACCAGAAATTAACGACGATAGATTTTGGGGCAATCGCGCGGAGGTTGACTGGACAAGATTTTTCATCATCTCAGCCATTGTTCGTCCACTGCTAAACATAGGCCTCCCCCATCGATTGCCATAAAGAACGTTTATGAACCACCTGCATCCATCCACTGACTTCCTGCAATGCATTTGAGGTCATCACTCCATTTAGTGGGGAGTTACTATACACTGTGTTTGCACGTACGGGGTCGCCACTCAAGAATCTTTTTTTCTATGATTTGTCGGTTCTTTAAGCTTTGTGACGTCTAGTGTATACTGTTGGCAATGAATTATGAAAAGCGAATTAGTCATGGACAAACTGACTTAATTTCATCCTCACCTATCATAATGAACTGGTATCTGACATTTTAAAAAGAATGAGAATCGAATAGTAATACCGCCTACTAATAGCGACCGCCTTATACTAATAGGGTAGGCGGTATTACTATTTCATCCTTTCCTATAAAAGTAGGTCATCATCCTGGTATTGCTACTGATTTCATCCTGGAGATATAAGGGCAGTGTATTCATATTAAGTTGGATTATTTAAACAAATGTTAAAGCGTCTCTTAAATTGGAAAGATCGTTGAGTCACCAATTTCAAGCAATCCTTAAATTGGTGGCCTGCCAGCTTCGTATTACCGATGATTCAACGTACTGATTGGGCACCAAATGTGATTCATTTGGTTGAAACATCGTTCCAAAGATCTAACAATTTCTAAGACTAATTAATAAGTATTTGATCGATAGCGAATTAATTATTATATAGTAAAATTATATACATAAAGTACATATATATATATATATATATATATATATATATATATATATATATATATATATATATATATATATATATATATATACATGCACCGGTAAACTATATTTTATGGTTTACTTGTATAAATTATTGGTAAATATTTGAATTTAGAATGCAAAAGGTTGTTTACATATATATTTTGCTTGATAACAAGCAACCGTGCTATTGCTCTGTAAAGAAAAATTACAGGACCTAGAATCTCTTTCTTCTAAAATTGTTTGACAACACAGGAGTAAACCCTGCAAAATATAATTAAAAACTATTCTTCTTATGGAAATCACTTAAAAATGGGATTTTTTTTTATTCATTAGTACATGTATGTGTACAAGGTGGAATTAATGGTTTTCGCTTCGACCACTGGCACAATATTAAAGATATTTATTGATACTAAATTCCGTTCTGCATTAAGCTGATGTGTAGATGTCACTTGTAATGCTGTTATATTACTTGCTTAAACTTTTTTTATGTCTACATCTATTTCATCAGAGTCCTCTTTTGGCTAGATTCCAAGATTCTCGCAAAAACTACTGAACGGATTTAAATGTGATTTAGTATTTACATGTGTAGTTTCATCCTAACTTAGCGTACTTATGTACTGATTCACACGGGTAAAGCCACGTGATATAGTTAGCATCCAATGTAGATTTTAACATTTCTATTCACGTGTTAGTCAAGTATGTCTGATTTCATATTTTTGTGTGTCAAGGTGCCGGTCTATTTACCTAGTTAAAATTTGGCTAATCACTTGATTATTTGATCGTTTGATTTCGTCGGCATTATAGATCAAATGCTGATATATAGTCATATTTTTAGCAATTAATAAATAAGCTGAATGTGCAGTTATAGATATACAATTTCATAAGAATCTATACTAATATTATAATGAGAAAAATTCGATTGTTGGTTTGTAAAAGATAAACTCCAAAACTACTAAATCGATGTTAAATTTTTTTCACGTATAGGAAGCTACATTATCGACAAGTAACATTGGCTATATTTTTCGAAAATTATATCTACCTGTGCGAAGCTGGGCCGGATTGCTAGTTTACAATAAAATGCTTCAATAATTATTAATATATCAGAACAAATGTTCTTGGATAAATTAGCGAATTATGATCGAAGGAGCGATGTTCTTCAATATTTTACTATGTGTCGATGTGTGTTAGTCATTTCTGACTTTGTTTTCATAAAAAGTACTTTTCTTTCATCATTATTTCAACCACTTATGGTGTACTAGTAAAGAAAAATCTCTCCCATAGACTGTAGTGCAAAATTATATATACATTAAAAAGAGAAGTACAAATTGCTGCTTCTAAACAGAGTGAAAGTATGATGATGAACAATATTTCGTAGACCTTGGAGTTTAAAAATATTTGAACTTAGAACATGGAATCGTGTTTTTATAAGTGTTCCTCTATGGTTGTAAAAAGTATTATCAAAATCGGTTTAGAATTGGCGATGTAATCTTGTTATATAGCCATAAAAATCATAAATAAAATTGTGACCTCCACCTTTCAAAGATAAGTGTCAGATGATCTTTTAATATTTAAATTACAAACATAGACGGTAACTGGCCAATTCTTAACAATACCTAGTTTAATAATATACAAAACATTATCTATTCACTATTATAATTTATAAGGTCATGACAGACTTTTGTTTTAAAACCTAGCCGCGTGAGAATTGTCTGTCTAGGCTTTGTTTGGAGGGTACCTATCAAAAGTTATGCGATTTAAACCTACTCGTATTATAATGGTTGTTTACAATAGTATGTCCGTTTAGGTTTGATGGGTTAGTTAGGGCTGATGTCATAATAAGTACCTACTGCAAGCGACGACGGCTAAAGTATATACTTAACCAATTATAATTAGTACTATTAGTGTAAGATCCAGCAGCCCCATAGCTAATAATCATCATCATCATATCAGCTTTTTACATTTTACTACTGAACATAAGCCTCCCCCCCCCTCAGTTTTGCATCAAGTTTACCCCAGTTTAACGCTACTGTCCATCCCTTGCCCCCCCTTAGTCGACTCTTACGACACCCACGGCAAAGGAAGGGTGGCTAATTCTATGCCGGGACCATACAACCGATAGCTAACAATAAAATTCGTGAAATCGACCGCCGTGCAGCCCATTTTGTGAACCATAGTGTATTCATGATGAATTCAACACAGTGGGCCAACTGATTTCATATCAACATCGCCTCGCATAAATTGCTATTACACAGTTTCAACGACCATCTGAAGAATTGTAGGTAGGTACCCACTACCTAAATACACTAGCTTACAGTCTTATACGAATATATATGTCATAAATACTTTCCAATATACAGTTTGCGACTTGTTTTGCTAAGGATATTCTTATATTAAATCGTATAAAGATATCCCTATAACATAACGATCAAACACCAATCCAAATATTTATTACAGTGATTCTATCTGCATTTAAATGACATTTCTGACGGTACAACACGTGATACTTTTAATATAATTCCTCACTAGTACTTTGTCAGCAATAGATAGCGCCGATGGCAACATTGAAAAATAAAAGTACTCATACATTAAAAAATTAAATAATAATTCATATTGTTTGCATATGAGCTAAATAGTTTTATTTTTGTTTTAATTAATGAAATAGTAATTCATATTTTTTGCATACGAGGTAAATAGTTTTATTTTTGTTTTAATTAATGAAATAGTAATTCATATTTACTGCATACGAGGTAAATAGTTTTATTTTTGTTTTAATTAATGAAATAGTAATTCATATTTACTGCATACGAGGTAAATAGTTTTATTTTTGTTTTAATTAATGAAATAGTAATTCATATTTACTGCATACGAGGTGAATAATTTTATTTTTGTTTTAATTAATAAAATAGTAATTTATATTTTTTGCATACGAAGTAAATAAATTTGTTTTTGTTTTAATTAATAAGGGTGTAATTGTAATCTTGTGCTATTAGTTGGTTGCTACTTGTGAGGAATTGCAAGTGAGGATAAAGTCAGATCAATTCCTAATCCTAGTAAAGTCCTAGTAGGTATATTCGTCACGATGGACCGTGACGAATATACTAGGTTTCCTGGAGAATTTGTTGCCAAAGGGATATTACTAACAAAGAACTGTTAGTGCTGATTAATGCAGGATAAATAAATAAGAAATTACATATATCTATATGTTGCCTAATACCCAAAAAATAAACTCTGCAAAATGTTCTATGGTAATTGTTAATTAATCGTGTACTAAAATTCATTTAATTTCGTTCAGCGACTAACTGATTGAGTAATAAATATCTAAAAATCTATTCGAATGAAATCTAAAACTCAGAGAGAATATTATTATTTTGGATAAAACCATGGGATACAGCTAGTAAAAGTGAAATTTAATTTTAAAACGTATTACTAGACATTGTTACTAACCTAGGCCACATTTTGAATTTATTATGTGTTTTTTTTTGCCAGTCTGTGGAACTTTATTTATATTTATAATATTCGTCTAGACAAAACTGCATTTCGTCAAGGTCGCTGCATTGTCACACATATCAGCGTTTACGTTATTATGTAGGTGACGCATTCATACATATATATATGTGGATTTTGCTATTAAAAGTTTCTTATGAACTAATTTATATCAGGTAATATCTATTATTTAAAAAACAATAAATCAAAATAATGTTTATAAGATTTTGAGTAATTACCGATATCAAGCATAGTCTAATCGTCAGCCTCCATATTACCAACGATATAACACATATTATAGGATGTAGTTAAATATTTTGAGATAAATATAAAAAATAAAATATCAAGAAAGTTATTTAAATCAACTATTAGACATTTGAAGTAAAAATAATTACACACTGCAATACATTGTGCACAAATCTAAATACTGAATAGATTAATAATTATTAATTAATCTACTAGTAAATTAAAATTTTACATAATACCTAATTAAAACCGAGTATCTACTATAATTTGAACAAACAAGACATAGTTTGCAATTACTAGCTTTTATCCGTGACTTCATCTTCGTGACCAGGATATTTTCATTGACTGGGATTAAAAGTATTCTATGTCCTTCTCCAGTCTATATAGTAGATACATGAATACCAAAATTTATAATAATTGGTTAAGGCGCTAAAAGATAACAAATAAACCCAATTTCACATTATAATATTAGTAAGGATTTATTTATATTTGATAGAAGGAATTTTCCTAAATAACTGCATATGTCTACTACTATTAATGAGTACATAAAACACTGCATGGTTAATTATTAATCTATTTAGAGCGAAGGGTTAGGAAGCCATTTTGTGTAAAAAATCCAATATAGTATTTACGTGTGTGAGTGTTCAGTGTAGTAAACAATGTAAATATTAATATTAGAATTTTGTAATGTGTTTTAGATTTAAAATGAGTTAATTTACGTTTAGTTTTCTAGTTTATAGTCTATTGAATGTTTTCCATATTTTGAAACATTATTATATTATTAAACTATGTATCAAGTTTTTGATAAAAAAATAATTTATTCTGGAATCTTAAATATCTAGTACATTTTTTTAATTGAAATTGGACTGCGAAACTAGCTGATGGTCCACCTGATAGAAAATGATAACCTTCGTCTGTAGACGTGAAGGTAGCATAGACATTACATAATTCACTTTGTGTCTGTAATTTACTTATAAAATATCCTATACCTAATATCATTGCCATTATCACAAATCAAAACACTGTTAATTGCACTAAGACATTGCACGTTGCCAATAAACCTATATTATTTATTTATATCACCTATGTATTACTATTCTCATGGCATATGGTCATTATAGCATCAAAAATCATTAACAACAAACAAAAGTGTGAACAACTTCGTCAGACATAAAGACCGGTGTCCATTCCATATTCGTGGGTGATCCGTTTCACTCACTTAGCCCCCCACCGCCCCCTATCGATTTTGCTCGCTCCACTTTCGCACCCCCTTTAAAATGTCGACTCGCTCCACCGAGACAATGGGAGACTTGACCAAATTTCCATATAATCCGTGTTTGGGTTGTGTTTTTATGTAGGGAAGTCGATTGAGGAAGGCTGTGGTTTTAATTTTCACGTCATATGTATAAGTATCTCTATTATTTTTGACTTTTTAGGAATTTGTGTAATAAGTATAATAGTTACCAGAGGGGGACTGTACAAAAGTTGATTGCTTGGGTACCTCTGTTCCATTCGTGTTTCAACCGTAAAGTAGTTGTGTTTGCATGGCTGCTTCAGCTTGAAGGGTGGGATATGGCGTGAATTTACAGGGTACAGAGAAATAACACCTAAGTCCTCAGAAATGTCAACGCATGGGGAGTATCATGGATGAAACAGTATACTCTGTTATGACCATGGTACTGCTCATGTTTATAGGCGACGGTTACCACTTTCCATCAGGTGGGCCGTCAGTTTGTTTATCATTTTGAGTTGTATAAAAAAAAAAGTCCAATCCATTCATTTGTTATACATTTAGTAAATAACCTGGAGATCGTTTTATCAAAATGAGGAATCTTAAAAAAGATAAAATAATACTAAAAAAACTTATCTACTGTTTTAGATAAATATTTTAGTAATTAATTCAAATAAAAATATTATTTCTAGCAATTTGTACACAACATACATTCGTAAAAATATTTATTACATAATGTGAAATTGGAAAAAACAAACAACTTAATGCCTATTATGCCAAGTACTTACGCCGTAATCGGTATACATAAAATCGCAATGTTTGTTTGTTATTCTCGAATTCTCAGCTTGATCCCCTTATTTCCTATTTGATATTTTTGTTTCAAATGCGAATGAATCGTTAAAAATTTTTAATGTGTAGGTATAAATAATTACGAAAGGTTTTAACTCTACAACTTGAACATGCAAATTGTTTTTGTCTCTTGTTGTTTGTGTACTCTTTCTGTCTTGTTACATGTTAGTCTTAAAATTGAGAAAAATATAATAATATGTAAGTTTCTGCATTTTCATTCAAATATTTAACGCTACTTGCAGCAACGTTCGCTTAATGTACATACGTACGAATGTACATAAGTATATTGGTTATATTAATTACACAGATTTAAATAATTAAAGAGTTTGTTCACTAATTGGTTAAGCTACCTATGCAATTTTCAAACAATAACAAACAAAATTTTACAGAAGACATTGGAATTATCTTAATTTTTCATTTATTCCGAATACAATGAACCTAAAAACTACAACAGTTTTAATATAAATTCTCAATACAATAATATAAAAGATCCTTTTTCTATGTGATATAAAAAGGGGAAAGGTAAGTTAGGAAAAAAATGTCTACGACTATTTGATAAACAATAATATTGGTGCTTCAAAATGTAATCTAGAATTCTAGACACATATGGTGCACTAGTTTAGGAGCTGTGTACAGATGACAATACTCACATACATAATTACAAGCTCATATTTAAATACTACAAACCATGTGAATATTACAATATGATTCAGTGTTTGTGTTGCAACAAACTTACGTCTCACCCGCTTAGGATCGAACAAAATCAATACAATAGAAGTGTTTTTAACGTACGTCTGTCTGTGCTAGCTATATCTACGTAACCGAGGAGCAACAGTTAGTGCACACCCGCTGGTAGTGTTGGGTAGAGCTTAATAGAGGTTTTTTTGTGGAACAAAATCTTTTATCTTAACGCGTACTAGAAATTTACGAATGAGATTTTTCGTACATTTGTTAAGATTTATTAATGTTTATATTTCAAATTGAATGGTGAGACCCTTCAAATCGAAATCTACGTATCCTGTATTCAATGCTATGGCAAACTATCCTTGGGAATGGTAACATAGTACTTACCATAGGCCTCATTATGTATAGCAAAGTCCATGGTGCAGTTCACGTTTATATGCGACGAATACAATTCCAAGTTGAATAAAAAATAGGCTGAAATTGTAATTTAAAATTTTAAATTACCTGATAATAATCTTACTAATACAATAGTTTTTAATAGTTTACAAAGGTATTTAGATATTGGTACGTTGCAATTTCAGTATCTTTCTTCCGAAGAAAGGTTAATTGGCCTTAATGTTGATTTAATTAAATGATACCTTTCATATTACTTTAAAATATATGTACAACTTTGCTGTATTTATTAAAAATAATGTTATATAACTGACATGTTGTTGGCATAATAATATTATTCAAACGGGGACTAGGTCAGTTATCAAATATTTATGCGGCATATATTTACTACTACATCAATAAAAAATTCTAGAATAACAAAAGCAGTATTTACCTCTACCTTTTGACATTGTTCCTAGACAAAATTCTAGTTCACACTGATACTGAAACTGCATAAGTCGCGAATGTATGTATATCGGTCAAGGGATGACGTAACTCTTAAACTGATTAAAGCAGTTGATACACTGGGGGAAAAGTTGCTACAGATTTTGCAATTCGTAATTTCTCCCAGATTAATATTAGTCGAAAGTGGACCAATAAACTAGTTTAATCTATAACAATTACAAATAATATTAATTAATACTATTAATATAATAAACGATACGTAGACTGACTCATGATAGGCTGTTACTATATACAGCTGTGCCTATCTGTATGATCAGAAATGACCCTGAAGAAGTAATTTTAAGAAACTCTGTGCTATAGTAATTCAAAAAATTTTAATAGAAAGTTAAGACTATAGGATTTACAGTAAAGGCGATAGAATGCACAGAGAGAAGGAAAGAAAAAAAGATAAATAGTTAATATATAGATAATTTATGTATAGAAAGACTTTTTTATATAAGTTATGGAGATAGTATTCCTAATTACGAGTAATAATCTTTAATTAATATTTAAGCATATTCTTCATGCACTAATGGAGTAAAAATGTAATGTGTCATATTATTTTCTTCCAAAGGATAAGGCGAATGGGAGGATATTATAGAACACATTAGTATAAGGAAAACTCGAAATAATGCCTTAGACCAAATCACTAGACTAGTGCGATTAGTCAGCACGGCCTCTTACTTATAAGCACTTTTATCATAATTTTTTAATTTACGACCTTCGTGGTAATTATGCCACCATTGGGTGGCATGTGCTTTACATAAATGAGGTCTCAGGCTCAATTCCGGATCGAGTTAATTTAGAAAACAAACTTTTCTGATTTAGCTCGGATTTTTGTGTGCCCCCAAGATGTACACAGTTTTGTTTCTTATAACAAAAGGGCATCTTAGCTTGAGGGTCAGGTAATTATATGGCACTTGGTATTTATCATTTATAGTTCTTAGTACATTGTCTAAGTCTTCCTATACTACTTGTTCTTAAAACTTGACACAAGTTCTTAGTCTGAACACAACCTTAAGCAAATTCCAGCATGAATGCATCTCTCATTGAAATTTAATTAGGCCTAGTTTTGCCCACATTTACATCTCTCCAATGGCGGCGGAGGTGCGAAGGTTGTGCACATAATATTTGAATAATTTTGTCTCATGTACTGCGGAATGTTAGTAATAAAGTCAATGTATTAAGACTTCGTTTTGTTTAACGATATAAGGGGTTTCTTCAGAGTCGGCAACGCGCGCGTAATGTCGCTGGATTTGCTGTCATTCAATCAGGAGGGCCACCTGCTGTTTACCACCCCTATGATACAGAAAATAATTAGGTATTTACAATAAATCAGTAAAAAAAACAAACGAAAATTATAAATTGCATAACAATGCAATATTGTTGCTATAGAGAGACAAAAATAACAAATAACAAGAATTCAGAATGATTAGTAGGTAGGTACTTTAGTTGTAACATACTCGTAGGTATATTGAAACAATCAGACAGTTATTACGAATAATCACCATGAGTACGCTTATTTACCACCTCAGTGGTATAAAAAGAAGAGTACCTATATTTTACGTAAATCTATGTTTTATATGATATTAGTGGCTTAGTGAACACAAATATAGACATGGTACAATCAAAGATGAGCCCAAGTATGAAAACAGCGGAAGAGGTAAGTATACTGCGTCAACCTCAAATAATGAAATTAAAGTAAGGAAATGATGATTATAGGAATAAAAGGTTTTTTCTTATTTTGGTAATATTTTATTTAAAATCTGTCTGTTTTTTTTTCTACTATTTCGTATTATTTGCCTTTTTATACTAGAGCCAACTGATGTCATTGGTGTATGAGACGGGTATACTTACCATGTCTCAACTCAACTGTGGGTACAACAATACAACATATGGATATAGTTAGGTATGGTAATTAAATTTCCAATAAAATATTTTATAGAATATTATAAACATACTAGTATTTTAATATTTAATAACGGTAAAAATGGGTTGGACGCAATTAAACATTTGTCCCGTTCCCATAGAAGTTTTGTATCAAATCAATATGTTGATTATGAATTACTAGTCGTAACAGATTATGTAATTACATGTACTTTTAATGATAGTGTAAATTACACAATATATTATCTTGGTATCAGTTTTTACCCGCGACTTTGCTCGCGTGTATGGAATACATTGATTGATAAAACTGCATATGTTCCTTTCGATTCTAAATATTACGCAATAACTTAATTTTCCCTATGTTATTTCTTAATTTTAGTTTATTAATTAAGTAATCATACATATACAAATATTATAAAAATCGAATTTTTTGCTTCGAGACCAATGTCGCTGTTATACGTATAGAATTATTTCATCTTACAACAATGGCATGAGATCATTAAATGTGTACTCTTAATATCTCGTCTGTCTCCAATATTAGGTCTTGAAATACCTATTATTGAAGAATGACACCACGTATAGATAGATATTTGAGAAGTTAGATAAAAATCAGACTGTCGTTGTTACAACACAAATGTGAGACTTAAAAACTCAAACTTGCGGTAGACAGGCATTTAGTACATGTTTAGTTTTACTATAGAAGCGTGTCTGAATAACAGATGTATTATTAAAAATAAAAGCTGTTTAAAATAATAAATCTTGCTATGATAATACAGATTCTATCACAAGATAATAAATATTATTGCACTAATTAAACAATATTTAATAATTTAGACAGAATTTACTTACAAGTAAGACCGTTAGCGACTAAGTGCGGATAATGGAGTCCTATTACATTGTAAATTTTTAATACAAAGCCTTACGGTAATTGGAAAGTACATCTGTATAAAGGAATTTTATAAGCGTTAGCGACTACCCACCTAACAGGTATGACATAGATTACCTAATAGGTCAGTGTGATGTGTTACGCCCATTGTAAATCGATTGATTGTAACAGAAAATCGTCACTTCAAAGGGAAAATTGAAGGACTGTAACAACGTTGAGTAATTCTTTTTATTATTCAACTGTTCAGGATGTATGAATTTTGCAATTTGTATAAGTAGACATATTATGGTTATATCAATCTGTTTATTAACATTTATTTTTATAAATAGCCTAAGCTATTTGATTTTGGCGTGTAATATGTTAATCTAATGTTATGCCTAAAAGTAAGAATTTTTTTTAATTTTAATTTTTTTCGTAATTTTAATTTATTTTTACATCTTCAATAGTGGACAATACGAGGATTTTTTTAATTAATTCGAGTAGCAAGCGTATTTACATTTATTTATTTCTTGATTTCTTTTCCCGTGGGTGTCGTAAGCAGCGACTAAGGGAACTCAGTAATCGAGGGATAGGTTGTAGTGACAGCTTTTAAAACATCGCCAAAAGCCTAATTGCAGTTGTCAGTTCACCTGTTAAGCGTGGCAACTAATGGTAATTGATTAACAAATATTTAAACATGTTCAGATCAGTAAGATAAAATCTTATAAATTTTTAAAACAACTTGACTACTAAAAATCCTTTTCTATCCAACCAAGATTTATTATTTATCAGGTATAATACCTGCGGTGTACAAATTGTCTCAACGATGATTATTGGAAGTAGAATTGAGGTTTAGTAGGTTACTTGCTATTTTATTTTAAATAAGACACTAGTGGACCCTAATAATTTGAGTGAAGGTATGTATGTATCTTTACTTTTATAGGCACAAGGGACAAGTCTATTGGCGCATTTTTAGTCTTGTGCCAACATCGCCTGCGTCTGTACACGAGGTACACCACCTGTGGCTTCGTAAATTTAGTATATTTTCCTCTCTTTCGTCCTGCTCGAAAGCCCTAGATGTTGTCTCTTTTACTCATGTTTTCACAAATAAGTTGCATCCGAAAACAACATAGAAAACTCAGTCACTACCGTATAGGAATTTAGACTCTAAGATATATGTGTTAAAATATAATTTCGTGTGCTTCTATTCTGGCTGACAATTCTTTGTTAGCTGTACTGAAAGTTTCAGGCTGGTGGCTGGTAGGAAGTGTACCACCGCGTTGTATTCTCTGATTGTAACATAACGCGATTTAAAATAAATAGTGGTGGAGACAATATCGATAGTTGATTATCGATAAATGTCCATTTAATCGTCATTAGATAATATCTTCTCATGTCAACAACATTTCAGGTATCTGAGGAAACCTTATAATTACTAATTAAAGATTGTAAATACATTTTATTCATTTACTTCCTACTGATGATTGTAGACAGGTTTTCCTTCACAGCCTCTCATAAGAAATGACAAGACTATTTTTGTCCCGCTTCCAATTAAATTTCTTCAATAAAAGTTCCTTTACTGTCTTAACTGTTTTATGTCACATTTAATTAAAATCATTTTAATAGCTTATAGTCACAATAAACTAACACATAATCATTTTTGCTGCAAAAAATGATAAATATTTGGAAAGAAACTAAGAAGACCCAGACTCATCTAAGTAAAAAAAACATAAAAATTTCAAATTCTATTCCTAAAATTATATACATCGTAATAAATTTGAATAACTTTATTACACAATGTGCTTACATATATTGTCATTAATTTCTTTCGACGCTTACAATAATTATAGCATCGATACCTTATACTATTCAGTCACTATTCCCTAACGCGACGTATAAAATCTCATGGATCTGGGCACATGAAGAGCAAGGCACCTAGGCGGCTATGTCGATAGTTATTATAATAATACCTATCGATATCGCATCTTATCACTATCCGGTTAACCGGAGCGCATTTTATCCGTGCTAACGTAAACTGAGTCTGCATTTAATCCTTGGACGAGAATTGGCACAAATATGGTGGTGCCATCTGTTAACCAATTTATTGTTTTATTTGAAAATACATTTACGTTTTTGGTTTCAGGGAATGTAGGACAATGGAATTGTAGTTTAATATCAACAATTATAAAATCCACTGACGATTTATAGATTTTCATTATGTTATTTATTAGTAATTGTATACCGAATTATTTTAATATATGTCCTAATAGATTAGTTGAGGCTTACGTGACGAAATATTTAATATTTCGTCACGTAAGTATTTCTCTCTATGTGTGAGTAACAAACATTCAAACATCTTTACAAAACTTTGACATTTATAAATATTTTTTTTTAAAACACATATGTAGATGCAGGTAATATCTAAGTGCAGAGCATCTTTTGTGGAAGAAAACTGCGCTGGAATCTTAACCGACTTTTTAGACTGGTATATTAGCTGATAGAATAATTAAAATTATTTCGGTGGATTATTATTAATATTTATAAATACATATTTGTGAACTGAGTGAAATAAACATCATTACCACCCTGGTAACGATTTTAAGCGAGTATTCTACTTTCTGCTAAAATGTAAATTTTTCACAGAAATATGAGTCACGCCGCGTCTAATTATCATAATTCATACAGAAGATTCAAAATTTTTGTGCCCCATTTTTTTGGAGTAAATATTCAATTTTACTTGTAAATATTGATTAATTAATTAGTATGGTATAATCGATCTTTAACATCAATACTTCAGTTAATAAAACTATGTAATTATAAATACAAAACCTTTTGGCATAATATCAAATGACATGGCGTTATTGTTTACTTTTGTATTTTTTTTTACCTTTAAGTTTGCAACGTACCTACGTTACGATAAATCGTGACGTATTTATATGGGAATATGTACAGTACAATCGTAACTATTTCGCGTAGTGTGCCTTAAATTTTTACATGAACATAGTAACTACAATACCCAATCACGATTTCTAAGGGCAGGGTCAACTTTCCCTTTACAGACGTGTTTGTTTTTGAGTTCAGCCTGGTCAACTCTTGTAGAACAATCCCATCATTATAGTTGAATCGCTAAGCGATTTGCAACTTTCGACCACAAAGGTCAAAATTAGTCGAATCACTTGTAGTAATTTTCGGTATCTATTTATTTATTACTAACAATAAATAAAATTAAAAAATAATGACTAGTTGTTTTTAGTATACATTTAAATGATATAGAGAGTAAAATCCTACTAATACCCTTTTTTTATATAAAAAATATTGCTTATCAATTTAAAAAAAAAAATCTAATAAGTAGTAATCCTGCCCTGGAGTTGTATCAGTGAGAATGAAGTCAGCTGGTTCATTAAAATCAATTCACCAGTAATTAATCGCGGTGGTTGAACTAAGGGTTTTTTTTTAATGTACAAACAGAATGATATGCGGGGCACAGTGAGGAAAGTACTGAGAACAAAGTCAGATCAATTGGCCTATTGTGGCAGATTCTTTAGGAATCAACCACTGTAGAGTCCAGTAGGGACCGTACAGTGGTCAATCTGTTAGGATATATTGATAGCAATGGAGACTACCCCCTTCTCATTACTAATATCCCTTCCCCCTGGATTATAGAGTTCTCATTGTTAGATAATAATAAGTAGGTATACACGTCAGCGTATATTATTAGCAAACAGTAACAGTTGACAGTTCCACTTTCTAGCAGTGGTACCCCTATTACTCAGTGTCAGGTCGGCCTCTACGCGATTCCCCTGGAAACCATCTTAATTGTTTTTTTTTTTTTATAAATTCATAACTGACCTGCTTTCATTCTCACCTATCATCTCTCACTAGTGCCCCGCCAGTGTATACCGTTATCGTAGCGTAGGTGGGGTTACTATTTAATTATCATCTATTAAATAAAAAAGTACTCATAGCAAAGAATCTCTTCCCTTCACAGTAGATAAATATATCATAGACAAATATTAATCTAACAGCATACATAGGTGCATATCACAAGTAATAACAACAGCTAACTTATCAAAGCGATAACAGTTCATATCATAATGAAAACACTGTCAAACTAGTTTATAATAGGTTACTATGGCCTAGACAATTTGCTAGGAAGAGATTACGTTTTGTTTGTGACATTGCGGCCAACCTTGCTGCGCGTGCGTTGATTGGTCTAAAAATCAAAATGGCCGCGACGCCCGCGCTACCAGTGTCATTGTTTCTATTAATTAGATGACCAGTTTTGTATGTTTTTAACCGTTCTATGTAAATTAAGATGTATGGCGGTAATTACTAGTGCGCAATTAGATTTTATACCTAAATACAGTGACGCTAGTAATTATTATAAAGTCATTTTTTTATAAAATTATTTAGTCATTTGTAAATAGAGTTATAGATCTATAGTAGGTACTTTTATATTCAGTTATAAAATAAATCATTTATATAGAATTGAAATCTAAGTCATTAGCATCCTTTTAAGAAAATCTATTTAAAAATGGCTATTAATGTTTCCCTAAAAGCGCAATAGCCGAAATAAGATAAATTTTAAGCCTCGCATACTAACATGGAGCAAGAGTTGGGCACATTTTTTTTAATAAAAATGTGTAATGACAAACATATTTAACAGAATGTTAATGATTTCGATTTGTAATTTCAGTCTGCATAACTTGTAAAATACGCTACATTCGAGAATTGAAAAAAAAGTCAATTTCTGACAAAACTTAAATCTATATCTTTCAGGATACAGGAAAATTACACAGTTTATGTTTTCATACGAATATTTCCGTCAGATTAAAGGGAATAAGGTATAACAAATAATACTATTTAAAAAAGTGGCTGTTCTTAATTCCGCTATATTTTTGTATACACATAAGTTATGCCATCTAGACAATATCTTCGCTGATTATATATTCAATATTTTCTTAAGATTAAAGTTGGTTTGCTAATTTTTTGTAAAAAAAATAAATTTTTAGAGCCATGAGCATAAAACTTGCCAGCATCGGCTTTTATAATATAGCCTCTAAGGATCGTCCAGATTCTAGAAAAAAGAGGAGTCTTAATAATTCGCCACAGAGAGATTTTAATGGCAAAGGAAGGGTGCAAGTGATGGTAAAAGGAAAACATCCACTTTAACTCTCAAAGTGTTTCGAAGGATAGCATAATTCGTAACATCCGTGTACTATACTTTCATATTTATGTATTTGTTTATTACTTTTTCACTGTTAAACGATAAATAGTTTCTAGCAGAATAAATATGTTACTTAAATTATGATATTATATAACAGATACATTGCAAAGAATAAAGCAAACATTCTATACAATATTAAGTAAAGGCCACGAAAGACTTCTAGTGACTTGGCCTTTTAAATATTGGAACGAAAGGAAATGTTAATTATAGTGAAGACTATCTAGAAACTGTTTAATTCCGAATAAAATACACTACGCTGATATACTTTATCGCCATTAAATTCCAGACTGGTCTGCTCTAGATTACTCATGTGATTTCGGCCTAAGTCTGTATAGTAATGTCGTATTAAAAATTAACTAGTCTAAAAAACATTTTTCTGTCAATCTTTCAACTAACTCGTCTAGATAAAGTAATGCGTCCCGAATTGTCATGTAATCTTCCGGTTGTGTTAGTTGCTTTGCATTTCGAGCCACTGGTTCCTGCTTACGCTGTCCTTTCATTATAGGGCAATAATTCTTTTCTTCAGAAACACCTACTGCACTATACATAATTTGATTATAATCTTACGACTAATGGCAAATTGAACAGTGATAAAAATGTGTTACTTTTGTCCTCAGATCCACCCTATATCTGAAAGAGACAAAACTGTACTGACTTATGGGTTCGATTTTCAGAAATGTACAAAGCGAGATCATGTGCTATCATCTAAAATAATTAAAACTCAGGTACCGTATAATAAGGAAAAAGTGAAGCACGAAAAATTGATAAGGGGTGGGCGCCCTCTATTGATCGGAACCCACCACCCCCGCTATATAAGTATAAAAAGCGTAACAAATTTTCGTCTTAAGAAAAGGAAAAGAAAAAATGTATACAGCCACCCCATCGCGGGTGGGGTCGCCCCCTGGATACGGGGTGGCAGATGCATTTTTCTCGTGGCCCTCTCACTCTTTCCTCCGACTTGGACGTAAGATGTTACAAAGGGCCTTTGTTAGCGGTGCACTTAATTACATTTGGGATATGCATTTTTGGCGCTGCTGTTCGTTTGTCCCTGGTGCGGTTATATGATTATAATATACATCTATAGTAGCTGATAGTCTCGACTTTATCTGGGTATCATACATCATCTTTTAGCTAAATTTTACTGTAAATTCATCGCATGTTTTTTAACAATTTTTTTTTTGTTGATTATTTTTGATCAAATGTTTTATTTGTGTGTAATGTTTTTATTAGAAAGTGGGTCGAGAACGGTGAATCCTGGTATGAAGAAACAACTGTCTTTATGCCAAATTTAGAAAAAGGTAGGCTGTAAATGGAAAATATTATGAAAATCAGCGTAGATAATTATTTTATTTTCATTTACTGAGACGTACCCACATGAATATCAACTTAATAATTATTACTAAACAAATTTGATTGTTGATTTAAAAGTAACTCAATTAATAAGAAAGTACTATAGTAATCAAGGCATGCTGTAATAGGTACAGGTTCAAACCCTATCCGGTTAAATTTTTTTTTTCAATGACTTAATATTTATTATAGTACCAGCTTTTACCCGCAACTTTGACCGTGTGACAGGGATATGTTCATAGATTGGGATAAAAAGTAGACTATCTCTTTACCCATTTCATAGAGTACGTTTATATCAAATTTTATAGTAATTCTTAACCTATTAAGGGGTTATAAAGTAACAAATACACTCACTTTTATTCTTATAAAATGAGTTTGGATTATAATGTAATTTTTATATTTTAATATTAACTTTTGAATGTGAAAAATGATAAATACAAAGCAAAAAAACTTTAACTGTACATAAAAACAAATATAACGGGTTCTCGTGTATATCGCAGTGATACAAAATGCACTAAAATACCTCTGTATTGACAAATTAAATCATATTTAATGCGTGTCTACTTTCAAGTTTCCAAGTTGCAAACGGCCCCAGAGCACGTAAACATCCTAAAACTAACTTTTTACCAACTTCAATTCTATTTATTTCAGCTTGAAGGAAATATTTTACTGAAACCTTATTACATGTCGAAATACATTAAGAGCTCTGATGCTTATGCTATATGCTTACAAATATATTTGGAATGGCAACCAAGCTAATGGCCCACCTGATGGGAAAAAGTAACTATTTTGCCTATACATATGCATATTGCCTTATAATAATGTTTTAGGCTTTATAAAAACACTATGCCGCCTTTGATGATCCTCATGCTATTCTTGAGGATTAAGGTATTGCGACTACACTTTCATTATCATATCCTACATTTTAAACCAAATCCCAGCCTAAAATGGACAGAGGTTGGGCAGCAAAAACACGAGTAACTAAGGTAACTAAATGACTAAGATACAGTATAGTCTGTTATATCCATGTTTATGTCTATAGGCGACAGTTACCACTATTCATCAGGTGGTCCGTCAGTTTGTTTACCATTCTAAGTTGCATCAAAAATATTGCTACTTAAAAAGGTCTTAAACTTTTGGAGATAATATTCAAATAATATATTCACTGCTTAGGTGAAATTTTTAAGTCAAGTAACTTGCAGCAGTCTGAATTACATATAATAAAATCTCTAGATTCACATTTCCAGATAAAAGTAATCCAAAATTAAATAAAAAAAATAAGTAGTTACTCTAATTATATATATATATATATATATATATATATATATATATATATATATATATATATATATATATATATATATATATATATATATATATATATATATAGAATAAGTATAGTATATTATATAATAGTTGATTACTATATACATAGTATATAAACATATTTTATACAAAATTGATATGAGAATTTTGGCACAATTGACAAAAACATCCAGTGATGTTTAAAATGAGTGCATAATTTGATCGAATGCACTATATTTTTCATTTCTTTTTTGTCTTAGATTATTATATTTTTTGCGTAGCTTAGGTTATTGATATACAAAAACAAATTACGTAAATATGAGTACTAAAATGTACTTATTAGTAGAAAACATCTGGTTAAATTACACAGCGCCCTCTAGTCCCAAATTAAGCCAAGTTGTTACAATGAGGAAATAATATCACAGACAAACTGAAAATTGTGTTCAGATGTAAATATTTATAGCTTTATTTACCTATGCCCTATAATGGCTCAAATTATATTCCTAAATCAACCTTCTTTTGTCTTTTATTTACTAATTTAAAAGTAATTTTTTTTTGTAAGTGATAATGAATTTTGTGTATGATCTTATTGGTGCTAGATGGAACCAGTGAAAGACGTATGAAGTCGGGTCACTTAATTAACTAACACGTAATGCTTTTAGGTCAAAAGGCACACCCTTGGTGTTAGGTATCCATATCCATAGGTGACGCTAATTGTTTACTATCAAGCGTACTGTACGCTGTATTTTACCTCGCTTTGTAACAATAAAAAAGACTAGTAACAATCTACGTATCGGTATTAATTCATAATTTAGCCATGTTAATCTAGAATAATAATCTAACCAAATTTCATTCAAATCTGTTTAAAACTGATCGAGTAACATACATCCAAACATCTTTAAAAACTTCATGTTTAATATTAGTAGAAATTTAATATTGAATTTGAAGTAAGCTAAAGATCAAGATCCTTTAGAACGGGCGCGCTTACATGAGACGAACTAAAACGTGTACGAAGCATATATGAAAAGTAATAAGGATAGAGTTGGTCGGATTTCTCTACTAACCCCGTAGCGGACTCGGCGTGAAGACGTGCCTAGATATCTAAGACGCAATGTCAATATAACACACTGGTCATGCGTAATTAACAACCCCCACCACCCCCCACAAGCGATGGAGCGCTATCTTCGAAACACACACAAACTAATAATTAATCATCCGGCGTCTTCCTTCACCCTACCCTTTCCCAAGTTTAATTCCTTCCCCCCCATTCCCCCTACTTTTTTCCGAAGCGTGTTTTCATTTTGTCCGTCTACGCGAAGTAGAATTCAGTACAAATTGAATTTTGTGGTCTACGTGAATATTTAAGAAGCAAAACAGAGGATATTGGGTGGTTTTCAAACCCATTTCCACTGTTAATTTAATTTTTTTATAGCCTACAATATGTTTTTCTGTTGTTTCCTTTATGTTTTGCTTTATTTGTACATTTGCTGATTTATTATGTTTATGTTACTTGTTTGTACATTTTAATTAAAATAAAGTTCGCATAAACATATATATATATATATTATTGTAATCATAATAATTATTATCATACGATTAAAAGTACTGTGTTGTTATTACTCCCTTCTGTTCTTAGTACGTTGTAAGACACTACTAAGGGAAAAGTGAACAAAGCAAAATTCACCATTTCAAATGAATAAATAAAAAACTTTACCAAGATGCCACTGTTTAGTAGCCCAATATTCTTTTATAATGAGAAGAATCTTCTCATATTGGTACAGGTAAAGAGACTTGTCCCCAGTACAGTAGTGAACATTAATAAGTCATTAATAAAAATTATGAACCAAGATCGACTTAATGCATTTTCACCTAATTAACCTTTAAGAAATAGGTAATAGACTCCTTGAATGCATACATAATATTTTTTATGTACTAGACAAACACATAAATTAAGCATTTTATGGATCATCGAACTAATAATAGAATACCTTATAAGTATTACCTCTACGGTATTCTATTATTTAGTTCAAGGGCCCATAAATTGTTATAGGAAAATCAAATAATATTCAAAATTAAATTATCTTTATTCAAATAGACTTGTTTACAATCATTTTTAAATAGTTTTTTTAATCTACTGCAGAGTGTTGTTACAATAAGGGCACAACTTAGTTCATCCAGACCTAAGTTAATATGGGATTTTTGTGTTTAATATTGTTCCACCAGATAATCGTGTTCACTGCCTATTTAATGCTACTAGCATTAAATGATGCGAGAATGATCTAAATAAAAAAAGTATAAAGAAGTTTTGATATTTGATTATATAACTATCTAACAAATATTGGATTCATATATGGATAAATTTTTGAGTTCTGAACACTATATTCATTATTTATCTTAAATTAACAAACATCAGAGCAAAGCGCCAATCACCTCTCCTATAAAAATATTAAAAATAGGGTTTTAGCTCATTATTACTATGCTGGCCTTCTAGCCAGCGCTATACCAAACCTTCAGGCTTAGTATTATTTTAATTTTTAGTTACCCTTCTTCCGATTGTCTGTATCGTGCTTTGCTCTTTAGCTGTCAATATTACTTATCTAGCATCAACTATTTTGAACTTTATTCATAATTCCCTTGAATCCTAATTCTACCTATAAATAAGGTTTTTATTCGTACAGTCGGACAAAATTTTCATTTAAAATATAAAAAACAAAACTTTTCGGTTACCGTTAAAAATAATAAAAACATAATTACTTGAATTAGGAATATAATTATACGAATAGAGAATACTATAATTTATAGAATGAGATGTCATACAATGGGTATGGAAATATCCACTTTCTACAGTGAGCCAACAATCAATTTGTACATTCTATGTTTCGGTCTGATAAGTGATAGCTAGTGCAATTTATAAGGCCGCGTTTACATTTGTAAGTTTTACAAAAGGACAATACATAAAAGTTAATCAATTAATCCATTAATTAATTGTAAGTTATTTACAAAACTAACAATTGTAATAAGAACCAGTCTATTAAGTATATTAAGTGTATTTTTATATGATGAATGGCAAATAAGATGACGGTTCACCTGATGGAAAGTGATATAAAGTGGTAACCATGGTCTAAGAACAGCACCTTTACAAAATACACTTCGATGAAGTAATTTAAGTAAGTAAAATCTGCATGTGTAAAAACGGCTTAAAACGTATAAGGATTTAGTCCTCTGAAGCAGCAACAATTAAGGAATGCCAAGGGTGATACAGTTCATGGTATTATCTACATATGAAAATCTGTAATAAATTTTAGTATGGACCAGCAGAATATTTCTCACTTATAGTATAAAAAAACGATGATCAGCAGTGAACTAACGACGGCTAAAGATGATGATGATCCCCGAATGAATCATGAAGATGAATGAGTACTTTCTACATTTCAGTATACAAGAAACACTGTACTTAAAAACACCACGTAGTTGTACATTACGCGAGGCTTTTTTAAAATAGATATCAATTGGTAAAATATGTTTTGATCTATTAGACTATATAGGTATAATATAAACAGCGTCATGACACCGCATTTTGCCTTTCCAAAGGACTAACGTGTTACGCCTCTACGTTGGGTATTTTCATTGCCTTTTTGTTTTTGGATTAAGAAAACAATAGTTATAAGTTTTATTAAAAGTTAATACAAATTAACAATAGACTTATTAATATTCCAACAGTGTGTACTTTGCTCAACTCGCTCGGTGCACACATTTTTGTCTTTTTCACGGCTTCAATTTAAAATTTTATTTCCCGCTTGACCCAAAGGGGAAGGTGGGGCGATGGGGGTGGCCGGGCCGAGGAGAAGACACTCATTATGACCAATTTTACCCCACTGTTTTTCCTACCATTGTTATTATAGTGATGGCTCATTTCTGTCGCCTCATTCAAGTTTTTGTTAAGTTAGTAGCGAGAGAACTTGGGGTAACATTTTCTGGGATATTTTTTGTTGAGGCAACAATTAAAGTGAGTTGAGGTAAATGGGTCGAGATTTTGTTGTAGGCAGTCGGTTATTTAGTGATTTTAGGGTTCAGTACATAATTAGGTTCTTTATTATTTCGGACCTTTGTTATTTTGTCTTTCTATTTCTACCTCTATAATCTCTTGACAAATTCTCATATATACTCGTAATATACTTAAAAGGGATATTTTGTCCTATCTTCTTACTTCCTCCTTTTCTTTCCTTAGTGTGTGGTTCTTAATCGTAAAGATATCGTAAATAATTTTGAATAAATAATAATGAGTCAGAGACTGAATTAAAGAAATCGATTCCTTTAAAAAAATATAATTATCGATTGTGTTATGTTTTGAGAGAAACATTTCAATTAATATATAATATAATATATACATTTACTTAACCGCTGCATAAATTTGATCCACATGATTCTAATCACTTTTAAGTATCTAAATTAAGCTTCATTATTAGGTTTTCTTATTATTTGGAAACCTCTAAAATTGCTGCTTCCATTTCACCTTAATTAATTAATATTTTTCTAATTTGTAATTTTTATTTTTGTAAATAGTACTTATTTACTTATACACTCGTGCAGTGTAAATAAATACGTGTTAGATATTCTTTAATTAAGAAAATAGGTATTTACCAGAAGAATAAGATCAAAGTTCCCATCGACTTTTAAGTTGATAAAATTTTTACATTCTGAAAAGAATTCTGTACTGATTATGTTTTTCATTTTAACTTTATTTCTTGCTTGCTTTCGCTACATTGCGGCTACTAAAATATTTGCGCTGCGATTTTTGCTTATTTTCTGTTACTTAAATATCCAAGTAACGATTTTACTTTGAAAGTATTAAGCACTAACTGTGCCCGCGACTTTGCATGGTACTTGACATTAATTCGTTAAAGTAATAATTATGATTATACTCATTTTACTTTATTGCATTTAATGGATGTTTTTTTTAATAATGTTTTTGGTCCTCATTTTTAATATTTCGCTATTATTTGAAAACGGAGGCCATTGTGATCTATATAACATTCGATATATTCGCTTTTCGCCGAGTATAGCCAACGCCACAGGGAGCGAATCTACTGTAGTCACCTGGATTTCTTTGATTAGTTATCCGTGTTTTCCATAACCCGAGAGACCGGACTTTTTTATATATGCACTTATATAACAATTAATATTTTTATGTAAATACAAATTTATTTTTATGTAACATTGTTATTTTAAAATATTCTCTAAGTATTCAAAAATATCGAAGCACTTGGTGTTCCATTGTTTCTGCCTACCCTAATGAGAGACAGGCGTGATAGATATAATTGTACCTAGGCGTATTCAAGAACATAGCCGTGCCTTATGGCTACCGAGTTATAAGACATACCATCATTGCTATCGTATAAAGAAGATAATTTCCCCCCCGAAATCCCCAAAAAGGGGGTCAAGCGTGTACCCAGGCCAATTTAATGTGCACCGCTGTATTGATTCTCCGGCATTCTTTCACACAGGCGCGGAGGAGCACCCCACCCCACCCAGCCCATCGCCGCCCCCTCGGAACTTGGGATAAACGAGGATAAGACTTTTCGGGGTATCGATATCATATTGAGCTCATTCTGACAATTAACCTCTGAGACTCAGAACGTGGCGGCTGTTACTTATTTTTTAATGAGAATAAACTTATTATTCTATAGAATTAATAAAGTTGTTGTTTACGTATTTTAAATGTTTCATTATTATACTATTTTTTTTTATTATTTAATAAAAATCTGTATTGATCTAAATATCACTGACATATTTAATTTGATTCGATTGTTGAAATAAAAATGTGGTTTGAAACTTGTATATTGCACATTAATATGGTTTTATTTATTATTAATATTGTTCAATTTGTAAAATATTTATTATTATAGGATTTATATGCGTATACAATGATTCGTTTATATGTAATTAAGTGACAAATATCCAAACATCTATATAGTCTTTCAGATATATTAGCTATATAATTTTTGCCTATATTATTGGTTTTCCCAAGAGACTACAGCATCGGGTTCTTCAAAACGGGGGTAAAGATGTTTTTTCAAAGTCGGCAACGCACGCGTGATACCTCTGGTATTGCAGGTGTTCATAGGCTACGGTAACCACTTACCATCATGTGGGCCGAATGCTTGTTTGCCACCTTAGTGGTATAAAAAAAAATGTCTTTCAGATATTATTGCTTGTACATAATAGGTATAAGCAAGTAAGTTAGTTAATATATTATCTCGTATATAAGCAGGCTCGCTTATTCGCTCATAACATAGTACAATTTACATTAAACATTAATACCTACCAACCGTAAGAGTTGTTTATTTTTTTAAATCTATTTTCGTAATCGACTCTTACTCTAGTAAATCGCATCTATTGACCAAATAAAAAAAAGACAGTACATTTTGACCAAAGCAAGTGATACCGGAAAAATGATTGTTTCCGATTAATCGATTGATTCAGCAATAGCTGCCAAATCACTGTTCACGTGACGCACTCGACGATTTGAATTTCGATGAAGCGAACGCTGCGATATTAGATTTAGGTGAGACTGCGATAGTTGGAGCAACACTTCAAAACTACGATCGTGATAAACATAGATATCATAAAATAATGTACTATAGATTATACAGTATTGGCAATAATGAATATATTGTTGATAAAGAATTCATTCGATTTGTGCTTTCATCTGATTATTTTATCGATTGTAAATAATTACTTGAATATTGATCGATAAATCGATTCAATAAGCAAAAATAGGACATTTGAAATAAAAATTAGTGTTATATTATTTGTTGTTAGAGAAATGTTTATTTTTTGTTTATGTAACATAACATGGCAAACAAGCTGACAGTCCACCTAACAAAAAGTGGTAACCATCGTCTATAGACTTTAAAAACACTAGAACATATACACATATACATTATGAGTCTCATAGTATATAAACCTCATTTGTTGCCATTCGTGAGGACCATTGAGGTGAGGGTATTTTCTGTACCCTGTTATCTCAACCCTATATCCCATCTTTCAAACGGAAACACGACCGTGCAATTCATAGCTTAATACAATTGACAAATCATCCGAACCAAAATCTGTATAGGCTATTTATTTCATCAAAACCCATTTTAGCATTCCTTTGTTGTAACTAGGTAGGTACTGGATGTTCTTGAAACGCAGACTGTCTAGACTCGTGTCATTACAATAAACCTCTTAAGATAGATTAAGGCACTTAAACAAGGTCACTGACACTTTATTAAAAATAATTTCATGTTTTTAAAATAATAGTCATAAATGATAGACTATTATACTAATTGCTTGATCTATTTAAGATATTCAGTCTAAGGAAGAAACTAGACAATAAACATATACAATAGGGCAAGTAACAGTAAATTTAATATCAATTTTGAAAAGTATATATGCAATACTGTCTCGACCGGGAATCAAATACGAAACCTCATTAGCGTAAAAAGCAATCTCTTTCCATTTTGCTACGCTTTAATAAAGCTAATTACTATGAATAGTTATAGTAATTATGTATTGAAATAAAGTTCTGCAAATTCGGTGTCTTGATTCTTAGATGATGTCATTATAATTATTTTTGCCAAGTTTCATAAAATTAGGTCTAGTTTTGAAAATAACTGTATAAAATACTGACATTTAACTATAATTAACTGTATTTAAATAGAGCACTAAAAAGTTGGCTTATTAATACCAGGTTATAACATCGCACTGTGTTAAAAATTAGAAAAAAGAAGAAAAAAGCTCACTTCTAAAGCCTACGTACGACTCCACGTGGCTTCATAATAAACTCGTTCAAATCCAAACAGACGGCCAACTCCGAAACTAGCAAACGATCAACAAAAACAAAGGCTCGTGTACCAAGCAACAGGTACCTCCACGTACAACAAATATACAGCCCAGGGCACGTACACACTGAGCGAACAACGTGGCATAGACAAGGTATTATGCACCCAAACATCCCGCAAACTGGCTGTGTAACAAAATCTTTCAGGATATTTATTTAGTCTATGCAAATGAAATTCCACATGACTCATAAGTCACAAGATTCGAAATTCCAAATTTAAATTCAAATACCTAATCCTGCGCGACGAATTTTAGTAACCATGATCGGAATTTAAAATTTAAAAGATTTATGTTGAATTTAAAATTTGTATTCAGAAAAGAATTCCTGTAAATTGTGTTATTGTTTTATTCGATATTGAGGTTTGTAATATTGTCCTTCAACCTTCCAACAATGAGAAGCGGCTTGTGTCGACGAGAATGAACTTCCCGCCTATTGAATTTTCGCTTACAAAGGAAAGTTTTCAGGAAGCGTTCCGGGTCACTAGCTCTGCAGTTTCGTTTTATATTTAAGTGTAACTTTGACGAAATTGTTAAAAGGGAATGGAGTATTCAATTAAAGTTTTAAACCCCTCGATCCGAGCTTTTGTGGATGAATTAACTATTTATAACTTCCCTACGTTAAGTTTGCATTACGTGTGCACTTTTTGTTTAAATGAAACGCATGCATAGTAAATGGGTAGTGTTTTTAACACTCTTAATAAATTAATTTTATGTGTAATTTTATAAAAACGCGATACTGGCCAGCTACGAAAAGCGTTGGAAACTAATTAAAAACATCAATTCCGAGCGCTACGCTACGGGGGAATATTTCAAACTCACACACACACGGTTAACCCCATGCACACATCTGCGCGTAAGACGCACACAACAGTTAAAAATAAGTCCCGGGCCATATCCGCGTGAGAGAATGGTCCCGTTATCATAGAAAGCCAAAACAAAGTATCTGCCAAATTAGGAACTACCTTTGAACAAAACTGAAATATCTGATCCGTTTATTTATTATTATAAATTCGTCAATAAAACTTGATGATCAGACAATTGGTGTGATTATGTGACATTTCATTACTATTGTTCATCCATTTATTTCATATCCACAGTCATTAATAATAAAATTTACATTCTTACAGACATTAATAAAATTCTCGTAATAAATACAATTTTAAAAATTATAATTATTCACTTCATTTTATATCTTATGTTAAAAAATACTATCATTATAAATGAAAATAATTTTCAGTTGAAATTCAAACTTTATATTGATGAATTAAAGAGTAGTGAAGTTATTTATGTTTATAAACAGTAAGTCCCATTATTTTTAACAACTACTGTTATATACGAGTATAACATGATTTTGGAAGAAATCATTTTATATCAGTTATCTGGTTGTTGATGTGAACGGTTGCCCAGTTCTAGAACTTATCCGGGGGGAGACGGGGATAGCTGGGTGTCTTAAGGCGGAGCGGGACGGAATGCTGAAACCGAGTTATCGTAAATTGATCTGGGGCGGGGTGGCGCGCCAGGGTGGCGGCGACGCGGTTCCAAATTTGACAGCGATGGAAATTGGCGGGAAAGATTATTGGTTGCATCGCGTTCAATTTTTTTGTTTTAAAGTTTCGAATTCGCATACATTTGTCTCGACGATACATACTGTTGACTGAATGTGAATTGAAATATCAAAGTTAAATTTGGAATTACAATTACGTAATTCGTATTTCTGTAGAGTAACAAGCATATCTGGGTCATGTAGGTCATGAATAAGGAAAATTTTAATAAATTCATTTTTTCATTACATGACAGTCTTCTAAGACGCTATTGTAGTTTCCAATAGGCTAGATAGCTTTAGATATGTTACATACTTATTTGCGAGTGAACTCCTTTGTGTCTTAGACGTTCCTAGCTCACGTTCGAGCGGTCTCATAAAAGCGTACACACACCAACATCTTAATAACAGAATCCGAACGCTTCGAGCGATTTTAAAATAAGAATATCATAACTGGCCACTGGGAGGTAGGGGGGTGGATTTCGGAAGAACGTTCGCACTCCTCTCAAGTTTTTAAAATAAGAAAATTTCGGTGGAGCGTGATATTTTTAAAATAAGAACCTCTTTCGTGGCATATTCCGTGGAGAGAGATTTTAAAATAAGAATAGTTTTGCAATACCCCCCGCTCCTTCGTCTGGAGTTTGAAATAAGAATTTGGGGGCCAGATTCGGGTGGTTCGGGCATATTCGGTGGGTGTTGGGGTGTTCCTTGATGAGAACGGAGGTTTTTCGTAGAATTTCGTTAGCTCCTTTCGCCGAGGTCATTGACCGTCGGAGTCGATACTTGTTCGATGGATGTTGTACTAATTGGTTTTCAGTTTTTATTTGTAAGATGTTTGTACAGGTTTCGTCTAGTCTCACTGTTGTGTTTCCAGTATCGTTATCAGTTCTAACTAATGAAATTTGTATTTCAGAGACGACGCTTTTCAAAGTGTTGTGTTAGCAAATATAATTTGGTTTCAGCTGTGAAACTCGTTATATGATTATTTTCATGCCGTCCACAGGATGTGCTGAGGTTGCATTTTATTAGATTAGTTCCTTCAAATCTATATCGTAATAGAATAGTTAACTTACCTGAAACTCAAAAAAATATTTTTATAAATAAACTAAGTACAGTCAGAAACAAACTTTGGCTTAATTGAAGTCGTCCCTTGGCATACCTTTCTGGGTATCTTTGTTCCCTTCGTGTTTGTACAGTGATGCTTTTAATTATTTAAGAGTGGGCTATGTTAATGAAATTGTAGGATACAGAGGCGTAGCATCTTAGTCCTGAAGAAGGCTTTAATAATACTATGGGCATTATCATGTATTTATTTATGTAACTTGAATGGCAAATAAACTGACGGACCACCTAATGATAACTGGTAACTATGGCCTACAGAGTATATTATGTCACCCGTGATAACTTTCATGGTCTGTCTTTCGTGAGAACTAGGGTGTTATATCACCGTACCTTGTAATTTCACTGTCATATCCCATCCTTCAAACCGAAATACAGCCATGCAACTGCTTCATGGCAGAATCACGAATCGGACAAAGTTACCCAAGCAGATGACTTTTATACAAAATTTATTTAGTATTCTATCATATCTATTGGGCTTTTAATATTAAATTACATATTATTAAGTGAAAATATAATATTAAATTATTATTATATGCAAAATTAGCGATCCCACTCGGCTTCGTATAAGTAAACAGAATTTTCATAAATCAATACATACACCTAATAAAAAAAGTTTCAGCTCATTGCATGTACAGATAGCGAACAGTTACGAATTTATTATATGTATTGATTGATTGATTATCACTTTATATCATCCCCGGAAGCTTGTTTGCTATTCTAAGTTTAATAAAAAAATAAATCTGAATATACTTTTATGTTGTAGGGTTGCCGCACGTATGCCATGGCGGAGTGCTCGTTCGCACGCTGCCAACAAGAACGTCGCGCGATTCGTAAAGAACTACAGCGTTGGACCAAGAACATGGTCTACATACTCGGTAAGTAATACCGTTGCCTTTCAGCCAAATTGCTTTTCAGAACTCATTTCCGACCTCCATGGTGCAGTTTCAGACGTTTCTTTACGCAGATGAAGTCCCGAGTTGGATCCCTGTTTAGATCAAAAATCGCGTATACTGAGCAGCGTTGCCAGATGTTAATCACCTGGTACACTGTACCATGCACCTTAGATAGAGAGCCAAGCAAATATTCTGATTGTGAGTCACTTACAGCAAAAATTTTAACGGCACAAAAAAGTTGTAGCATGGTAAGTCAGAATGAAGTAAAATCAATTGAACTATCATGAGCAATTTATTATGATCACCATCGCCTATCATAGCCACAACCATGATGTTTTCCAGGAGAGACCGCTTGAATGTCGACTGGATAGAGTATATTGCTACAAATAAGTCCGTTGGTTCCTATTACAATACTAGTGCATACATAGCACATTCAGACTAAACAATATTTGCATTATTCCAAAAAAAGATGAACGCGCTTTAATCTTGACCCAATTAAAGACTCGATGGTGAATTTTGAATTAAGAAAACATCATCACTAACGGTTCTAAATCTGTGAAGATATCATGTATCATACATATAGTGAAACAAAACAAATACGGCTGTATTGAGAAATTTTAAAGTCATTTCAAAAGTTGGTGACCTATCTCCATCTTGATAGGTTTAGGTTGGATACCTATCAAAAGATTTTTTTCATTTGAAGTCCATAAAACATATGCAGCTTGATGCACTCTTGTATTTGTTTGTGTTTACGGCCTTATTGCGTCAGTTTAGGGTTCCGCAGTGAAACGAAACTCCGTCCAGCTCGAGAAGTGTTTATTGCGTAAAGTTTGGTCTGAAAACATTTGGAAGTCTGATAACTTGTTGTTTGTACTGGAAACTCGTATAGGCGGGAGTGTATGTACATGTATATTAAAACTTGCATGATGATAAAATATGTATCTAATGCTATAGTTCTTTTTTGCAAATGAAAATGGCATGGTAGATACACCGTCGGTATTATTTTACGCTGGCCGATAACCAATAGCGCAAGCCGGTGAAATTCCATTTTTAAAAATGTGTCCTTTAATGAAATCTAGTGATCTAGTACTTTTTGTTTGTAAATAAATCACGTAGAATTGCATGGCGTAAACAACCTTAAGGGACTGAAACCACCGTTACAAAAAATTACAAATACTAAACATCCGTATTAAAATATTGACCTTAAGAACTGTATTCTCTAAGGTGAAGCCATTAGATTTGACCATATTGACTACGAAATTAGGATGGTTTTTGTTTTTGATGCTCTTTCACATAGACCGGCTCGAAGAAAAGAATAGATTTTGACCGCGTTTAAAATAGCTTTTGGTTATTGAAATAAAGTTTATTTATTTCATATGAAACGGATTAGGTTGGCTCTTGAGGATTCTTATATAATAAAAGAAATTAAAAGTCAAAATAAACCATATTTTAAATAAGGTTTATTGTTTTTGCAACTAAACTCTGCTCTTCTCTCCGAGCCAGTCTGTGTAAACGAACACTTAACTTTTCATTGTGTGTTATATAATGCAGTTCATAGACTAGTCTAGTACAGTCCAGTTTGAGGGGAAAAATTAATATATCGATCACTGTCTCTCCTCTACAAAATTCTTCATTAGACATTGTACCAAAATCAATAATTTATGAGGTAATTGGATCTACTTTCAATGTAAGTTATAAAAAAGATTAGTCACGGAGTTCATTCAGTGATCACAAACACTATCAAAGTATCAAAAAGACAAGTACAAAAATAATGTCGGAGAATTTGTTACAAACGACGTTTTGTCAGTCGTCACAGTCATTAATGCAGGTTTACATTTGGTTAGTTACTGACTAAAATTCGAAACAGCTTTTGTGTGTCGCAGTAACTTGTAATATCATTATTTGCACTAACCTGCTGGTGGAATTTTAACGCAATTGTGTTGGTAAGATTATAATTAAATCGAAAACCGACTTTCTTTCAAATAAACGTTAAATAGTAAATGTAATATCCAAATAACGTAGACAACTTCTATGGCGCAGTAGTGAGCACGTTTTTTTATGTAAATAAGATCCCGGATTCTAGGTCGGGTCAATTTAGGAAATAAAATTTTCTGAATCCACTCGGATTTGGGCGTTTTGTTGTGGCGCCAGATATTTTTTGCCTGGTTTCTTATATCGCGAACTATTTTACCTTAACTAGAAGGCTTACCATGAAATGTTTTCCAAAATTTCAGAATCAAACAAAACACAAATTATATGTTAAAATCACATGATAAGTACTGTTTAAAAATATTAAAAATGTTAAAATATCATCTTTTATGGTAGGATTTATGATGAACGAAAATTTAAGCTTCTTTTACTGGGTCGCTTTCAGTATAAATAAAAACACGTAATTAAGTCCGAAAATTTGTAATTTCATTTCATTGTTGACCCCCTGGTGATTGGTATGATTATGCACACGTTTGTTCGATGTGATACCAGATTGATTGCGTCAACGTCAGCTAGCTTTCTCCAGTTTGGAACAGGTAACTCTTCCAATGTAAACCTGCACTTGTGAGTGATAAAATTTTTGTATTATCGTAAATACAATTTGGATGTGCAACTGATAAGGCTCTGCGGTGTGGATCGCGTTGCGCCTAATTCCGTACGCTTGGAGGTCGAGAGTTGCAACCTTGCGTTCCACAATGGTTACACTTTAGTTCCGCCTTCTGGAATTTGTACACCATTTATTGTTTATTTAACATTTTGTTGCATATGATAGTTACATGTTAATTGATTGGTAATTCTTTGGCTAATTGTTAATTATTGATTTGAATTAAATTTGTTAGATATATATAAGGAAAACTAGGTGTAGTAAACGGAACTCTCAGATTACAACATTTACCTAAAAATGTCTATGTTACCTTCTTGTCTAGCATTACAGTCATGAGTATATATATTTTTATTAATGTATATTTCTATAACGACGTGGCGTAATGTAGTCATATCTAATTAAAATACTGTAGACGTTTAACTTAGCATTTTACTTGGGTTTACATATTGCACTTTGCATATTACATAGATATACATATAGTATCTTACAAAAGAGCAAATATATTTAAGTGAATTATATTCTTGTAATGCTGAACATATATTTTGAATGCATTACGACTACCATAACAAACATTATAAATATTTATAATCATATGTGATCTAAATTTGAAGATTTCTATGCTAATATCTCTGGTTTGCGTTGCTGCATTTGATCAGTTCTTTACTATTTTACGTTAAATCTTACGATATTTCGTATCTATTACACTACCACCTCTTAAAACCCAAATACAATTATGATCAAAACGGCAGTGCGTAACTTCCGTGGCCACTGTGGCGAGGTGCATCGGTCGGCCGCAACGCGCAAGCGCCCTGCAGCCGCTCCGCCAAACAACCTGTTGCAACTGGGCCGGCGTGCACAAATGCAACTACTCTCGTCCGCAATCAGGAGCAAAATTGTATTATCTAGCCGCGTTTCGGCTCAATTTTGGCATAAACAAATTCCAAATTCAAAATCCAAGTGCAACATTTCAAATTTGAACGTTACAATTATAATTTAAAATTGTAGCCCTATCCGCTAGCTGTTTCTTGCAAATGCGTTCAATGTCTTGAGACTTTTAAGACGCTTTAGTGAAGTGCAGTGAGAATTGATTAAAACAGGTGCTCCAGATTGATTGTATATTTTATAAGTATCTATATTGTTAATGTTTCATTAAGTGCATAGTTGATTGTTTTACGAAGTAACGGTTCCTGTTGACAAACTTCTAAGTACGAAGTTACTGGTTATTATGTTTTACTATAGAAAATAAAACATTGAATTTTAAAAAAAAATCTTAATTAGTGAATCAATTTTGAATATTGAACTGTTAAGTCAAATTAAAAATTCTAATTCGAACAACGGAGTGGAGTAATTGGTCGGCTGGGTGACTATCAGAAGTTTAGCGTCCCCGACGGAGCGAGACTTGGAAGCAACAAGTGGTCGACTGATGCCTTCCCCGGTAAATGTGCCACTGTTATACGACTTTGCATGCCCGCTTTTGCGGGATTATGTTGCGTTTGGTACGTGCTGCCGTCCCGTTTCGAGTAAATTCGGGATATCTGTTTGTTACCGTTTGTTTATTCGGCATTTGGCCGGTGTCGTTGTTGATTTAGTTTGTATTTTCTCGTATAAAGTTTGCTTTGTTTGCTTTTTTAATTTCATGTGTTTTGTACATTCCATATTTGAATTTTGCGTTGGACAGTGCAAAGAGGGTGGGCGGGGCGGGCGATCGGTTTCTTTTGTTTTAAAAGGTTTCCACGCGCCATCTTAGGTCGATGACAAAAAAGTGTCATGGCGGCTCTTGGATACTAGTTTTGTTCCAGTTTCGGAAGAAAATTTAAAATATCAAATATTTCTTTTTAATTAAATATCTGCCAGTACAATTTCCAAATGTTATCATTTTAATAAATTAAAATTAATAACTATAAAGCAATTAAAAAATATCAACTCGAGCAGGTATTGATATTAAGAAAATAAATAAATTAATAATAAATTAGTTTTCTATTGGGTATGTTAATAAACTAAGAATACCATTTTTTAATATTTCTTTTTTTTTTTGTTTCGTATATTGTATTGTATGTATTTTCAACTAGTAGTAATGACAACCTTATTAAAAAATAAATTTTAATATCAATCTATTGATGAAATATATAACACAGAAAAATAATATTTCAACATAATAATAGTAATCATAAAGAATTAGTTTCAATGAAATCCTTTTTTGTTATTTTTATTCAACCCCAATGCAACCTTAATAAGGTATATACGAATAATTCAAAAACATCTGTTTTTGCGTATAATTTTGTGACATTTTCGATTGTGACAAGCCGTCACGGTTCGGTGGGTGACGTGGGCCGGCTGTCGCACGCACGCGTCTTCGATTCCGCTGATAAAATGTATAAAATAGGCAACGCAATATCATTTGGGACTTTGGGAGTTATAGCTGAAATAATATTTTATGGCAAACATTTTAAATGTTTATTTTTGAGTCTGGGTAGCTATAATTTTTTTTATGCTCCTGGAATTTGACGAGTAGAATTGACATAGTAGCAGTGACGGATTTTCTAGCAGGTTAAGTAGGTTGAAGGGTGATAGATTTTAGAGGTAACAAATTTGGGACTAAAATTTTATAACCATAAAGTTACAATTTCAATGACAATTTTTTTAATTAATATGAGTGTGAACTAGAGTATAGAATTAAAGGTCGGTGTGTGCAAGAAAATTTGAAAAGCCTGTTAGCAGCAAATGTATAAATCTGTCTCTGTATACAAGTAATTTAAGATTTTGCATTGTAAAATATAAACTACTGTTATTATAAGACTCGTAATATTGGTGGAAGTAAACCATGTTGATTTTAATAGAAATGATCAAAACTCATTTAGAATTCACGGAGATAAAGCGTAAGGTGAGCAGTACCTGTATATAATTCTGTATTACTTTCGTTAATAATTATAAGTAGTCTATGGTTAACCGGTGTATTAATTGTCATTAAAGTCTATTCAGTCTATTCAGCTGCTTAAGGGTCATTAAGTAATAAACATGCAAACATATATACAAGTAAATTTAGTGAAAATACAATGTTTTTTTATACAACAAAAGTGGCAAACTAGCATGCAGCTGGTCTAATGGTAAACGATCACTGTAGCCTATGAACGCCTGCGACAATAGGGGAGTGTTTAATAATTAATTAATTAAAAAATAATTTATTCAATCATGTTACAATTTTATTTGATTAGTACCAAATATGTCTTGATCACTCGGTGAGTAGTAATTTGCTTTACTTACAAAGGTGAAGAATGAATTTATTCCCTTCAATATTTTTTTGCATTTCGGTATTGCAAACCTCGGACAATTGTTCGGGTACTTATTTTGTGATTTCATTGTTACTATTACATAAACAGATGAAATCTGCATCTACTTATACACACGCAAATGTTAAATACGAAGCGCGGTGTGTTCTTTGCAACAGCAGAAATATTGTAGTCGCAGATGGGAGGCGAGGTCAATTTGAGAGAGGGGCAGACAGTAGCTATACTGAATGTAGTATTATAAGCATCCTTTGTTGCTGTACATATATATTTATTGAGAATTGACAGCCTTCACAGTTTCGTGATGAAACCCATAGACAATCCTAATCGAGATAGAAAAAGCTGTTGTTAACCAATTGGTTATCTCTGACAGGAAAATGGATGTCACCAATTATAATAATTATGAAGATTACGGTACTTGTATAGGATTTAACGATCTACGATTAGATTTTGTTACTGGAAATGACAAAAAGATTAGGATGTTAGTAAGCTCGTTTCCTTTTTATTTATTTTTATACCACGGAGGTGGGAAACAAGTATATAGACCGCTTGATTGTAAACGGTCACTGTAATCTATGGATGCTTGCAACACTAGGGATGTCATGCATGCTGCCGATCCTGAAGAAATCTTATTGTACCCTTTTTGAAGAACCTCATATTGTAGTCTCTAGTAGTAACCCTTGCTACGTATAATTCTAATATGCTTGTATTACATTCTTTATGCGTGAGCAAATTTTTATATTATGTAAACTAATAAGCATACGTTACAGTTTATACTAGATAGCATTAATATTCCTGCAAACCTCGCTATGGTTTGAAAAGTTATTTGATCAATTATGAGAAAATAACAATATTAGTTTTTGGAAGACACTAAGTCTAACATGTTAGAACAAGGGAATATATTGCCTCTCTTTTAATGTAGCAAATTTTAAAATGTTAAACGAAAAGGAAAAAGTGAATAAACGAATGTTGACTGCCGTATCTAGTATCTGATCTGCATGACATATTATTGAAAACGCGGAAGGACGTATTTTAATTCCAAACATTTAATTTATTATAGATAAAAACATGTATATTTTTTGTTCTATTTCTATTGTAATCGGTAAATGAGTTTTATTATTCTAAGATTTTTCTAAGAAATATTAAAAGTAGATAAATCTAATCATATTTACAAGAAGGTGACTATAATAAAGTTATCTGCATGTATCTTATCTCATTCTCATATTTCTAGAAATTATTTCGGTTTGAAAGTCAGTATAAATAATAATTGTAAAATGATCCTTTATTATAAACATATATTTATTATAATATCTTAACCTATAAGTAATACCTTAGTCTTCTGTCAATAACAAAGCATGATGGTTTCTTTAATAGATAAAATTGGTATTGTAACCTCAGCGAGCGATAACGTCAAATTCAACGGGAATCAGACATAATGGTTTCCAAGTCGACCGTGTGGAGGTCGACCGGACAATATTATATATTATCTATATTCTAAATTATAAAAATATTTTTCAGTTTAGATTTTTTCCTATTAAATATCTCGTAATACTAAAAAACGTATTTTTTATTAAGAAGAAAATACGTGTCAATTTTTGCCATTTAAGGTTCTATCTAAAACATGACTTGAATATATATACTTTATATTTTATTTAATTTATGCAACTTAGAATGGCAAACAAGCGGACGGCCCACTTGATGGAAAGTGGTAACCGTCGCCTATAGACATAAGCAGTACCATGGACATAACAGAGTATACTGTTTTGCCCATGATACCCCCAATGCGTTGCCATTCCTAAGGATTTAGGTGTTATTCCTCTGTACCCTGTAAATTCACGTCATTTCCACCCTTCAAACCGAAACAGCCATGCAAACACAACTGCTTCACGGTAGAAACACGAATGGGACAGAGGTACCCAAGCCACATGGACTTAACAGGACATAAGCCTCCTTCTAGAGAGGTTTTGCCAGTAGTTGCCACAATTGGCAGACGGATTGACAATCGCAATTAAGATTGGTGATATTTTATGGAAAGGAAAAAGTGGCCTATTCTATGCCAGAACCACGCGGAAATGCTCATCATATATCATCAATATTAGTATTAGGTTATGCTATGGTATAACTAGTATCTAATAGTAATAGTATAACGCAGCAGCGTCCCTCGCCAAAAGTTAAATACGGTTGCCAACCCGCCGGCCAAGCGTGGTAACCACTAGCAAAACCTAGTCTACTGCTAAAGATATCTCCATTTTGTGGAAGGCTTATGTTCAGCACTGACTATATTTTTTTCTTTAATCCAATTTCTTTAATTCTCCATCTTGCATACTCGTATGGCAACACTAGTTATGAAATACAATCATTTAAGATGTGTTCCGCAAAAAAAAAAAAACAATTTAAATTGTGGCAAACCAGTTATTTTGATTTAAAAACAAAACTACTGAATCGATTTTAATAAAATTTCTCTGGAACCAATCTGTAAGTGTATCCTTTCAGACAAAAAAGAATGTTTTAAATCGTTTTATAACTATGACATAACAAACATTAAAGAAAACACAATCAAATTGAGAATTTCCATCTTTTTGAAGTCGGTTGAAAACGGTTCATGGCACGTGCTTTAATTAAAACAATAAGTTCCGCCCATCGTATCAGACGTACACATCTACTGAATGAAGGTCGGCATCGGATTGCGAGCTCGAGCACTTTGGACCCGAATGTCTGCTTGTCAGCTGTCATTCAATTAATATCGATTCGCGGATTCGATTTTGACGTGACTCGTTTTCAAACAAGCCTTTCAATTTTGCAATCTTAGTAGAATCTTATAGGTAATATTGTCATTCCTGTTCTAAATTTAAAATTTACTATTGGCTGTAGTTGTTTCCAGAGTGTTTCTTTGTTTTTATTTATTTTTCAATGCAACCTAGAAAACAAACTTGGCAAACAAGATGAATGAAGGAATAAATTTAATGTAATGTATAGTACACACTATCTGAAAGAGAACTCTCGAGAAAGGTCTTTGGAATCAAGTTAAATTTACATTTCCAATACTTTAACAGAACGGTAATAAAAATAATTAATGGTTCAGTCCCACAAAAAACCGACTTCAATTGTGACAAAATCAGTTATATTGATTTAAAAAATACTAAATTACTGAACTGATTTTGATAAAATTTCTATGGGACCAATTTGTAAGAGTATATATATCCTTTAAGATAAAAAAGAATTTTTCTGATCTGTTTAGAGCTAAGACAGTTATATAATAATAAACATAAAAAATATTCGACCTTAAAAACTTTTTTTTTAAGTCAGTTAAAAAAAAAACATTATCCCTCGTACAAGCATAATTGAGTAACAAACATTCAATATTAGCAGGATAAAAACTTGAAAAGGATAAAATTCTTTTGTAATCGTCGAAGTACCTATAATTTAATTCAATTTAATGATAAATAGAGTCGACTAGTGTATTATAAGCAATACATAATTTAATTCACACATAGCGTTATAAGACCTTGAATAAATTTAATATAACTAGTCATAAAGGAACACAGCTATTGATAAAATGTTAGTTCTGTAATCTCAAGCACTATTTAAGTGTATGCTATGTTTATCTAATTTGAATCATAATTAATGTTATTCCATCCATATAAAAAACAAATACATCTTTATTACATAAGTAGTAAAGGTCAAAGTATACTGAAAAACACAACCGAAAACAGAACCGACAATAGAATTACGTATGCGAATTGTAAAAATGACTTCAGCACAAAAAATGTTCAAGTTTGTACTGTACAAGCGAATTTAAGTCTTATGGTCTCAAAAATAGTGATAAAAGTAGAAAGTCATCAATCAGAACTAATTTTTGATGGGATGTGCAATGTGCATCATAGTTACAGCGCCATCTCTATGGATTCCTACAAAATTTTTCAACGAACCATTTTCTTACAAGAACTGCTGCACACATGCAATACTCGTGCAATCGCAGCGCACACTGACGCAACACCGAACACAATCGAACGCACCCACACGCCGAAGAAAAAAACGATAAAAAAACCTCCCACACAAACGCCATAGAATTCGCGCGCACACTGTCAAAAGTATTTCTAATTTGATGAAAATATGAAAATAAAAATTTTGAATGTTTCTAAAATTTTATTACGCGTACATAATGTCATTCTGATTATTAGAAAAAGCCAAGATAAGCGAGTAGAACTCAAATGCACAAGGTTCATACAGACGCGGGCACTCACACAAGTGCGCTAGTATGCAGACGACATTGCACTTTATGATAGTAGTGGAGTATACTAGGACTGCGAAATCTTGATATTCGTGAAGCACTTTTTACAGAAAAATTACTTTTTCATTTATTATTATAACACTTCAGAATATTGAGTTAACATCAATATTATATATATAATATATTTCGGGGCTAAAATATTATCATTTTAAAAGTATATATATTTATGAAAATAAATATGTCTATTATTATTCTTTATTTGACATCACATCAACATTTATTATGTCCATACGTTACAGTAACTGTTTACCATCAGACGGGCTGTATGCTTGTTTGCTACCTTCGTGATATAAAAAGTCCTAAAAATTAAAATAGCTTCATGATAAAATAAAGTATTGTAATCACGCATATTAATATAACAAATTAGTATAATCCTTTACAATAAACTGTGTCACCTGCAATCTCTAAGTATAATCTCTATAAAGTTTAAAAAATATTTTCTGTTAAATTCATTGTTTATGTTTTTAAACAGAATTTAATATATGTTTTACATTAATCATACATTTATACAATTTATACACATAAAGTTACTGTTGAATTACTTTTTAAGCGTATTTTTTCAATTTTTTCTCTTAAGTGCGCTAATATCAAGACTGCATAACCCCTCGTTCTCGGTCGCAGTAAATACAAGGTAATGGCTAAGTACGCACGCGGTCTAGTACGGTGTGCGCCGCCGGTGCAGTCCCGCCTATGCACAATCGGTAGAGAGTCGCATTTCCGTTCTCAACACACCACTGGACCACAACACGCGACATAACCGCTAAAAACCTCCGAAAAAAACAGGAACCCAAATTAAATAAAACTATTTTGATCACAGACTATATTTTATAAATAAAAAAATTAATATATTCATATCATTCGCGTAGTGGTTTCGACGAGAGATAAAAACAAAAAGAAAATATTTTGGGATTTAGTGAGTTTTTCCGAATTATTTCGTCGTATACAAGTGCGGTTATAGCGCTCTGCGATGCAAGACACATATCAGATGGAAACTTAGGACCCGAACTATATTTTTAGTTAGTAATAAATATTATAAAAGGAATATTTTTGTGAGTAGTGACTGTCGTGATGTGTTACATTGTTTTATGCTGTGACAGTGTTATCGCGCTCAAATACGGCTGAATGGATTTGTGAGTGTTACATGACGAGGTGACACCGTATTCGAAATTGAAACTTTTTATTTTTTTTTTACAAAATTACCACCGAAGTGTCAAACTGGACCGAAGAAGAACCGGGCCCCTCTGACGCATGTGAGTACATTATAAATATTGCAAGAGCGATGAAATGAGTTTACTATATTATAAATAACATTAATTTAAATAATGATTTTAACATTTAAACAAAGAAGTATTTATTTCTTCATCAAAGTCAATATAATGTGCCCTTAATCTTCTGTTCTCCTTGACTTAACGCGTTTTACATGCGTCCGTGTGTTGCATATGTAAACGCACGCGTGATCGTAGCAGTGTGCGTAGGGTTCACGCACATTTTTTGTATTTTCTTACGAATCCCCTACCATCGCGCCCCTCCTATAGTCGTTATCGTTTATCTGTCCCACTCTTTTTCTATAACTACGCTATTTTACATTGCATCGGTGTTTACGTGTGCGTGTTCAACACGTGTGTGCGTTAATAAATTGCAACCTATATTTTGATCGAAGGCCAATGACGACATAGAGAAACGTTAGATATACTTTTTTATGGTTATTTTCTTTATACACCATATATAAAACGTATGGTGAAACAATGAAATATTTTAATTTTTTTTAATTCGAAGTTAAATTAGGTATATTCATTTTTAATATCATTATTAAAATTAAAAAAAATATTTTCAACATTTTAATTAACAGACGAAGAGAAGAAAATGTTTATTAGTAAATAAATAATCGATAAATTGAAAGAACTTGTAAAACTGTAAGTTTTTGATTTATTAAACAGTTTATGAGTGATGCTACGAGCGTCTACGCGCTATCGTAGGCTAAAATATAGCCGACGGAACTTGTCAACTTTCGGCGGCGTCCATTAATAAACCATTAAAAAATTTAATTAGTTTATTAATTTCGATGTTTCTTTTTTTTAATAAATTCATTGCATTAAGTATATTAACTAATATCCCGTTTTTCTAATCTATAGTACAAAGCAGTCAAATTAAAGGAATAATTAATAAATATCGTATTAAGTAATCTTTAAAATGTGACCTAATATTGACGCAATGATGATATCCTTACTAATATTATAAAATGTGAACACGAGTTTGTTTGTTACTTTAACGCCTTAATAGCTAAACCAATCACTATGAAATTTGGCATACACGTATTATATAGGACGGAGAAGGAAATAGACTACATTTTATCCCGGTCAATGAATGTATCCCGATTATGCGTCAAGTCGCGGTTAAAAGCTTGTTTATTTATATATTATAGTTATTCATATACTGATACAAAAGGAATTATTACTGATGCAATTACAAAAGAGGTACATGAACCTACTAGGAAAACGTTGTGTATAAGTATTTAATTTATATTTAAACATAGCAAGGAAATTCTGAATTAAATGCTACGCAATTAATTAATAAACTTGCGTATAATGTTTGAAATTAACTTGCCATAAGTGGATGAAATTAATTTATTTGGTGAAGTTATTTTTAAACAAAAGGAGGTCATCTGTACACTCAGGAAATGAGATATATGCTCGGATGACTCGTCACACGATCGTCTGAACTTTATTTTTTAGTTTTTGCTGTTCTCGTTTGTTCCTTTTCATTTCAAAAGAACGTTAATATTTTTGAATTAATGAATCGGCGCACATTTTATAATAAAAAAAAACAAAAAGTGTTTTGGTGTAGCGGTTTAACACACTCCTTTGCATTGTGATCGTTGTATATTAGATCTTCGTATAATACCAAAAATACAATATATGTATTAATATGAACATTTTTATCTCCTAGGTATAGTTTTTATACATTAAAAAAAAAATTTAAATATGTCAATTAGCTGTCAAGCAATCGTAGTGGATTCATTTAAGACTAGATGGCGCTGTGCGATATATGTGTATACAGCTATTTATCCATAAGTGTAACTGAGTACCTAGCATTTATTTTTTCTAAATGACAATTTGTAAAATTTTATTAATTAAGTATAAAGTTGTTATCCCAATAAGCTTACCAATTCAAATCTATGTATTTTGTAGTTATAATCATATAAAATGTTATAATACCAAGATTATTTTAGATTAGACCAATTCAAATTGTCAAGTACACACCCTCGAACGTAATACTAATTCTGTTACGGCGACGCCATTACTCGCGCGGAGTCCTTGCGCGCATGCGCTCGGCCAAGGCGAGCGTTTACACAACTCAGGCGACTGTCAATGTTACTACACAACCTACAACCTGTTGGTAGTCACTTCGATCGCGGCCGCCATCTTGCGTTTAGAAGCCGTTTGAAGGCTGCGCACGCGTGTTCGATGTTTAATTTGTCTATGTTACACATGTATGGGGCGTTTGAAAATGTTCGCTAGGTTTTTAGTATCGTGAAAATGCTCTGACGCATCTATTGTAGGTACAGCTTTTGTTTAGATATCTGTATACATGTATATGAGTATCTATTTAATATCAGAATAAGATTTCACTATTATACTAAGTCCACCTTTCTCATTAAAGATGACGTAATTGTAATATTAAATATTATTAATTTTTTTATTAATTTATATAAAATTACTGAAGATATCTTCAATAATTTTGTATACTTAGGCTTAAGTAGGTACTCTTTATACTAAAATATAACACACTTCCTGAGTTATTCCATATATTTTAATTTATAACGTATCAAAGAGAACGATTTAGGTAATTAATTTTTAAATAATTTTTATATAATTTGTTTAGGGTACATTGAGTTCAGTAACCACGGTAGCTACACTTTTCCATTAAAAATTTGATCTTTGTATACTATTTTGATAATTTGAATAATTTAATTTGTTAATATGAAAGTTCATATTTTATTTGTTAATTTTCAACCCATTTTTCTTTTATTTTTTTTTTATTTATTTTTTGTTTTATTTTATTTAACAAAAAACACAAAGTTACAAAAACAAGATACAATGGGCCCCACACTAGGCGAACCTGTATCGTGGGCACCCGACAAAGATTAACAAATCACAAATGTGTCGTAATAAAAAGTACATAGTGGGCGGGTATTAATATAAAAAGGGATATAAAATTGAAACAGTGAAAAAAGTAATAAAATCAACAATATAGATACAGAAGCAATTATAAAACACTAATAATACTTATATGCATGCATGCATGCATGCATCTTTGGGGAAAACATTCAGCTTTACTTGTAGAACACTTGTCTAAAAGGATACCAGTAATTTTGATTTCACTCTATATACCTACAAAAATATATTTAGCGTAATATATAAATAGCTTTAAAAATAAAACCATACTTGATTTCCCTTATATATTGGTGGCTTTTTATTGGTTATATCCAATTTACAATTATAACGTAAATAAAGAAATGATTTCATGATATTCAAACAAAAGAGTTAGTGATGTCACAACCCCTCGTGGGTTACTCACCGCTTTTGAAGATAGGAAATAATGTTTCTCTACTTATACATTGGTGGCTTTTTATTGGTTATATTTAATTTAAAATTACAATGTAAATAAAGAAATGATTTCATAAAATTCAAACAAAAGAGTTAATGATGTTACGACCCCTCGTGGGTTACTCATCACTTTTAAAGATAGGGAACAAGTTTTCTCTACTTGGTTATATTAGTTGTTTCGTTCATAACAATTATTTTTTATAACTTATATAATACTTACAAACAGAGTAGAAAAAGCACTCCGCCTAGTTATATGTGAATCCTAGCGAAAAATCACTCGCTATCTTATGCCTCGATGTGAAGCCATAAGAATAATAAAACAGTTCTTATTTTATAAGACACTAGCGACTCGCCTCGGATCCGCTCAAATGAAATGTAGAAATAATGAGATGTCAGTATGGAGTGATAATATTATATTGTGTTCGTCTAAGTAGCTTTCTAAACTCTACATAATTTGTATAATTTTTTTAAACATCAATATGGCTATAGAAATCTATCTGTATAATATAGAATGTCAACGTTGACTCTTTTATAATCATAATAAAGAGGAACAACTTCATTATACATTATTTGGCTATTATTGCACATTTTCAACGAAAACTTTAATTCGTTTTAATTTCTTCCGACGTCTTAAACAATTATTCGCATATTTTAACAAATTAACACAAAATAATATTAAACTATGCCTACGTAATTTAATTTTAATTTAATTATCTTCCTTGTAAGTTTTTTTATTGATAAAAACTACATTAAAAGTCGTTGCGTAGTTTAAAGGATCTAAGCGTAAAGTCTACGGGAAGCAACTTTGATATATATAGTATATACGTTACGTAGTACGTTCTATACTATGTAGAGATGCAACATTGCCGCTAGCGTTCCAAATTCTACCACCGGTACAGATCTGTCCGACTATTGACTGAAAACGTGATACCTTTCAAACGTTAATCGAAATTAATATACTTAATACTTAGCTATATGTATGATTAGTACCTACTATTACTAGTCGTGTGTGGATGTCGCCCTCTTGGGTCAAAAGTTTCTAGACCACCTTGTTGTAAATGCTTGCCTGTAACATGGTTTACCGTACGGCTTTATGTGCCCTCTGACGTATGAAGCGAGTGACAATTACTTTTAAACAATCTAAACATATATATAAGAGAGAGAATGGAATACCAAAGACCTCTATCTTACAGATATATCTTGTTTCCTGCACTTACATAACTAGCCTTATACATGCATGCCGTTTACGGAGATTCTTGACTTCTTCCTCAGAAAAAACATGGTCCATCTAAGCATAATAGATTAGTCTAGGTCTCCCCAGTTAACTGCATCTATACACATTCGTATTGTATATCTGTTTTGTCAACCTTTCATCTGGTATTCTTTCCACATACCCGAATTACCGTAGCATGTCCTTTCTTATTTTAACACCGACTCTTTTTTTTCAGACCAGCTTTCGTTAGTCTGATTATTTAGGTTTGAATTCGACTTGGGATTCCAAGACCGCAGTCAAGCGCAGTGAGAACTGTAACCGCATATATGTTTTATAACCTACGAATATATCGCTTTTATATCGCCCTGAGGTCCTGGCATAGAATCGGTCACCTCTTCCTTTCCCATGGGTGTCGTAAGAGACGACTAAGGAAAGGCGAGGGATGGTTAGCAGCATCCCTCTTAAAACATCTCCAAAGCCTAACTGTGGTTGCCAAACCACCTGCCAAGCGGGACAACTACTGGCAAAACTCCTCTTCTGGAGGAGACATGTTCAGCAGTAGATAGTTAAACGAATATTTAAAATATGCATTTGCTTAAAAAACCGGACAAGTACAAGTGAGACTCACGCACCGAGAGTTCCGTATAAATTAGGTACGTATGTTTTTCCCCTTTATATATGCTGTACGACATTGCTTCTTGTCTAATTTCATGATTCTAGGTCAATGGGAAATACCCTATAAGTTTTGATTCCCTCGCAAATGTCCCTTGACTTAGAAGTTTGATGGTTTCACAGTTTCAAAAAGTTGCAAGCTGGAGTATTTTATATTAATTTCAGTATGATACCTCCACGTATTATTGAGAAAAAGACGACAAAGTGGTGTTAAAAGGGTCCCCTTTTTTCTTTTGAGGTACAAAGCACTAAAAATAGCTGAATAGACCTTAATACTTTTGTATTATTTCTAGTATGGGTACAAATTATTGAAAAAAGTTCAAAAACATTCTTAATTCAAAATAATTTGAAATATCATTAACACTACAAGGTCTAGTGGAGTGCGGTGTGTGGTTAGTAGTTGGTAACAAAATACGTACTCATAGTCTGCTGCTCTCTGATTACAGTGTAGGAAGTTCGTCTGTGTGGAACGATGCACACGCGTGTACTCATAAAGCGATATACTTATTTTGATCATTTCTATGAAGTTTACGCTCAAATAAAGACCATTTTGTGAATATTGATTACTTGAGCGTAAATTTCTTAGAAGTATGCAACAGTTAAGATTTAATGTTTAGAAATTCTAATTTACTCAATAAGTCACATGTAATATCGTTGCTTAGAAAAAATAAAACAATTTTTTTACTAATTTCATAAATATGAAAGTAAATTTGTTTGTTAACTTTTAGCGTTTTAACGGCCGGATCGATCGCTATGAAATTTGGTATTTTGGTACTAGTGCAGTACTATATGGACTGATAAAGAATAGGGGCTATTTTATCCCGATAATTGAATATGTCCCGGTCACATACATAGATGACGTCATGTGGAAAAGCTAATAAAAAATAATTTTGTATTTTTTTTTTATACAACTGTACTGGTCTTTAGAATAATTACTCAATTGTAACATCAAATTGAAATTTTAATGAATTTCTGAGACACAAAATTGAACTTCGAAGTCAACTAAATATTTTCAATTCCTATTTGTACTGTTTTCTATCAAGTGTGTACAAGGGTACTTATTTGGTTTATATATCAGACACATTAAATTTTGAAATTATTATTAAAAATAAGTAATTTATGTGGTATCTTTTATGATTAAATTCTAATGTTATACAAAGAAATAGAAAATAACCCCCTTATTCACGAAAACTAAAACGTCCTACAAATCTATTTTAACTGTTTTGTCATTGTCTTTCAAATTGAGAAAATAGAGCATAAGAACAAGACAAAACACTTCAATAGCTAAAATAGGTTTATAAGAGGTTTGACATTTTTATAAATAGGGGGGGGGGGGGGGTAATTATATAAGAAGGACATGTAAGATAAATAATCAAATAAAATGAATAATCACACTTTTCATAAAAAGTAATAATTTTTAAATATCTATCAATAGAATGATTAGAACAAATATAGATTTTAAACAGGTTAAAGCTTTTAAATTCAACGTTATTATAATAAACTAAATACATAATATCTTGTTTCGATGTTCTTTTACGCTAATCTGTGAAATCGTTCAACCGATTATAATATAATCTTCTAATTATGTAGGTATTGTTTATAAAAGATTTCATTGTTTTTATTCTGTTAAGAAAGAAAACTGTTTAAAAAAACCGTTATAAAAGGGTCTAACAACGAAAAATAAAATTATAATCTTTAACAGAAAAATAAATCGTCGAAGAAAGAAATAAACTAAAAAATTTAAAAATAAATTTTTTTAGTCTAGGTATGTTCGTACAGTAGGCGATGGCAAGAAGCAAAACAATGGTCGCCACGTCAGTTTGGTATTATATAACAAGATTGCATACCATAAAAAAACCTACTTCAATTGTGGCAAAACCAATTATATCAACTTCAGAACTACTGATTTTGATGAAGTTTCATCAAAATCAGTTCAGTAGTTTGTGACATTCACTTCATATGCGACCAATCACTAAAATATCCGTTCAAATAAAAAAGGAATCTTTCAAATTGGTTTATAATTGACAGAGTTTGACAAATGTAATAAATATATACAACCAAATTGAGAACTTCCTTTTTTTGAAGTTGATTGAAAAGCTCTGTCGGTATACACTATAGAAGTATGTGCAAATAAGTAGAATTAGGGCCTGGAAGATAGCAACAAAAGCACAGTTATAATCACTGATTCTGCGGCAGAATACTATTGTATCTAGGCCTACTAGGTACGCGATATCAATGACGGGGAGCTGTGACTTGGCTGTGATCTCGTTCCGTGCGCGCGAACTGATTGCGCTGCAAACGGTCAATGTCACCCGTCACTAGTTACGGTCGCCATCTTGGATTTGTTCTTCTATGAACTAAGTTGAAGTTTAAAGATATTTTATCATTTGTACCGTTATACAATTTATCATTTACTATATTTTATGTCAACAACAAAATAGATAATGATATATAAATTTCATCTAAGTACTAGTCCTGCCTTACTTATCAATGTTCGGGCTTTTAGGAAATACTCGTGCAGTTTTAAGCCTGTCTAATAACTGAGTATGCTGCATCGCCTCAGGATTAAATTTAAGGAGAATAATAACACTACACTTACAGCTTTTAATTTTAGCGTGAAAGTGATCAAAATACGTTTAAAGGATAATGTCACTGAAGTCGTCTGTTCAATTTGAGTCGAAACATCTGTCCCGTACAGTCTGTGGCCTCCAGACTGCTATAGGGTTGCTACAAATTCTTCTTTTTTTATTTTTTTCTGTCTCTGTAGGTATTTTTTCATAAAACAATATTTATGACTAATAAAGAATGATTTAAGGTTTAGTTTAATAAAAAATCGACTCTAATATTGGTAAAAACAAAATAAGAGAATGATCAAATTTTTTGGTTCTAAATTAAAGAAAAAGTAACATAGTATATTAAAAATATCTGCAGTCAAATTTAAAACTTTATCTTTACTTTATCTTAGGTAACTATTTAATTCATTCTACACTAATACATTATTTAAAACCAAATTACCTTTTTTAAATCGTACCTTACTAGCCCGATTTTTAAAAAACTTATAACATTGATTTGATATATTAATTGGTACGCCTATTTAATTATTTTGGAAAAAAAGAGTTTTTTTTTTATCAGATAAAGATAATAAAATATGTAATACCTTGAGCACCTACTCATAGCTGTTTTACAATATTAAATGGAAGTAATTGACGACACCCCTAAACGAAAGTAATGAGAGAAGCGAAAAAAGCCGATTCGCTTTCGTTGTCGGCCGAAATTGAATGACCTCAATGTTTTTGTTCTGTTTATGTCTGCACTCGGTCAGAGATGACTGGCGGGCTACAAAGAATAACAACTTCCTTTTGGTAACTTTTGTGCCGTTATTGTTACCTAACCACTTTAATTTCTGCCTTCCTACAGCAATGGCAATATTCTTTCGTGCTGTAGGTACTTACATTCAAGAATAATTATGTGTGATACACAGTTTACTTTTATAAATTTCATAATTTGTTTATGCTATACAATAAATAAATTGTGTTGTATCGACTTTCAAATTTGTCAGATAGCCTCTAAGTTTCTAAATAAGACGCTATCTATGCAATTTGTTGGCCAGAAAAGTCAGTTATTTTGGAATGCATAAGAAACAGCTTACAAGGTTGTTACACTATACAAATTATACATATATTACACATAGATAGTGCATTCGAAAATGAAAAATTTTACTAACAACTAAAAGGATATAAGATTGTACTTTTTGTACCTACAGATTTGATATTATATTAAATGTCAGTCAGACTACTGAGTTATTAAACGAATTGTTTAGAAGCGTGACTGTTTGCTGAAAAAAAGGAGGTTCACATGTCGATAGGTATATTTTTTTATTAATTATCATAAATAGTTTTTTGCCGAATCCCAATTTTGATGAATATTTTTTTGATAGATAGATAAGATAAAGATCGTTCGTTCTATTTCAATTTATAGCCGATAGAAAAGAATTTAAAAAAAGAATGAAGTCTAGAATCAGGAAGGCATAAGCGATATCATCTTAATTTAGTTCATAGGATAGAAACACATCATATAAAGATGGCAGTTATTATTTTTTTAAAGGCAAATTATATATGTTTACGTTTCAGCATATAAATACATGAGCATTATCTAAGGTTTCATAAATAAATCTTTATAAATAATGAACGAATATGTTTTGTACTTAACTATATATAAATTTATGTAATGTAATTCATTCTTTAATTTATTACCAAAAATATAGTCATGCCCGACAACCCTACTTTAATAAGCAAATCGCAAAAATTACCGGCTTTCCCTGTCGACTGGCCAAATTGAATGACCCAAATATTTCATTGTTTGTCTGTAAACTCGGGCACTGTATTGTATTTCATAACGAATATCATATTGCAGCTTGTATTTCTTTGTTTTTGTGTTTTTTTTTTCTTATTTTCATTTTTAAACGTAATTACTTATATCCAATCTTATATTTAGCCTTAAGGATTTCTAGAGTGCATTTACTTATGGACGATGCTTTTAGTTTAGGGTCTTATATGTCCTATGAAGCACGCTGCATGTGACAATATTTCTCTAAATAGGTAATGATAAAAATAAAATATTTTAAACCTAAAAGTATTTATGTGTCACATAGTACATTTCATAATCAATTTTGTGTTGTTAGTGGATTTAAGACAAGTTCGAAATTATCTAATTCTTAATGAAGGAAATAATAATAATACGCTTTGAAATTCTTGACAATGGATAGAAATATATGATGATACAGAATTTATGAATATTTGTGTTCATTCAGAAAACCTTTCAGCTACCTTCAATCATTATTAAAATTTATTCACTGAATTATTCCGTAAAGGTATATAAGTATATTTGTATTTATAAATATGATGTGTAACGTTATTACTGTGTTGATGGGCTAGTTCTATGCCATTTGAAAATCTACGACAGTTGGCAAAATATGATATATTGAGTATTACTTTTACCATAATGAGAATAGTGGACAAGTTCCTCTGACTACCCCATGAGGGATTGCAATTGTTAGAATATACTTTTTTTAATATTAGTAATGTAATGAAAGAAATATTTCAGCATATCATTGCCAGAAAATGTAATAAAGGCGATTACGTCATGTAAAAACTTAATAGATGAAAATCTTGTCAAATACTTTAAGAAAGCTATGTTATATTTAATATTAGTAATCCAACCAAAAATGAAATATAACGAAGTAATGATAAGAAAAAAAAACAACGAAAAGAAAAAAAAGTAAGAATTGAAACTCCAATATAATATCTTAAATGACATAATAATTCAAATCAATCCACTAAAGTGCCTGATGAATCTTTATGAGCCAAAAATTGCACAGGAATTATTTAGCAGTTACTTAGCGATTGTCAATAGTGATGTCGAGTAAATAGCAATAAGCAAGTAGATCTTATTACATTTTCAGTTTTCTAAATCATTATTAGCTTTGCATTTACTTTTAAAATTATTGTAGTTACTTTTACTCGATAAATCATCAATAATCATGATAAATCCTTACTAATATATTATAGATATATAAGAAAATGATTTTGTTTGTTTGTTTATTTCCATCTGGACGAGTTAACCGTTCATCATGAAATTAGGAATAGTACGTTTTATATGGCATGAAAAAAGAGATAGGCTACTATTTATGCCTGTTAATCAATATATCAGTCGCAGGTAAAGGCTAGTTTGATACTATGTTTTCGTATATTTTATTTAAGTTACTTGATTCTTAATTATTACAAAATTAAAATTATATCAAGCGCTTGTAAACTGTAATTGCAGAATATTTTCTTAACTACTTTTACACATTATATTTTAATATAATCTTTATACTGTCATTATAAGCGATTTACTTACATTTTATAAGGTATATCATAAGATAGACCACAGGCGTGAATTTAATTATAACTCAGTAACTAACCCACACGACATTATACAATTTCTTAGGTAATATAAAAATTAATTTATAACTTCCATGGAAAGAGTACTGAAAAAGCAATCTTTGAACATAAAAAAAAATCTGTAAACAAGTTCGAACCATCTAAAAACTTAACATCTTCCTGAGAACACTTACAAACAATAGGTCGTATATTGTAACTACGGACTTGGCACTACACTCGGCCTAGAGATGGTCATACGCACGACTAGCAACAGCTTTAGCCCGTATTATCTGCTGCCTAGCCGTTTACGAGTGGTCCACTGGCCTATTGCTCGTTATTTGCTTGTTTCATATATTTATTTAGCTGTAAAATAGATAGAAACTGTATAGGATGTTGTATCTGTATTAGTAATTCTAATCTGACTAAGAAGAAATAGACTATAGAAATTTGGTTCAAAAATTGATGTTCTATGACTTTACAGTCAACTAGCTATTTTCTGCAGCTTTACCGCTCAATAATATTTTGGCCTTAAAACGAACAAATTTTTTTACGCAGTTATTCTTATGTCTACTTTATACTTCAATTTAATATTTTTGACAGTCTCTCTCGTTCAATTCTATTATAAATTTAGTGTACAAAATCAAATACAGTGTTTTTGTAAGGAATCTGAGATAAAGATAAATAAATCGTCCGTATACAGTTATCTTCTCCATATCACATAAAATGTTTCTTCACCTTGGATGACAATTTGTACTCTATTGTTTTGAATTTTTGTGTTATAAACAATCATAAACTATTGTTTACTATTGTTGTATAATAAATTGTAATTGATTTATGTTTGAGTAATATTGTTTTGACAACATTTAAAACAACCGATTGTAACAAATTACCTACTTGTTAATAATGTGTAAATATTCTCTCTACTCTTAGTGTTTTCTATTTATATACAATTTGTTTTTAAAGTTTTAATACATATGAATACGCATAATATAGTGATCTAAATTACTACTAACGGCAACCAAGTATATACTTACTAAGTACTATTATAAATAAATATTTGATGATTTTCTCCCATAATTAGAGACATACCTAAGTTCAACATATTGTTAGAACTTGGAATGGCTTCTTCAGAAGCCGCATGTTGTACTTTAAATAAATTTTAATTATTAAATTACAGAAGTACATATAGTTTAAAATAATTATTATAATATGTCTTGTATATAGCAAACAAATGTATCTACTTAGATGAACTATAAAAATAAAAGTTGTTATAAATATGTAACTATCGTACTCAGGCAGTCATCTTTAAGCAATTTATTTTAAAATATAAAAGCAGCATACGCGAACGCGAGCAATAATTTCTAGTAGCAACTAAAATCAAAATGGCTGCCGCGGGGTAGATCAGGTTATCTATCGTGCAACCGCCATAGAGCAAAACAAATTCAAGTAAAAACTGATGCACCTCATCCTTCTACAATTTAAAACGAGAAATAAGACTTGACAAAAACCTTTGCCGTGTTCCCGACGCGCTATTCTATGTCGACCGATTTATCCCACCATTTTATTTTGTCTATGATTTGTATTTATAACAAGATTTTTTATTTTGTGATTTGTCTATAATGTAATTTATACACAAGTCAAAGACTTGTGTATAAATTACGTTTTATGTTTTTAGACAAAAAATGATACAATATAGTTTTAATAGAGATACGCACAAATTTTTATTTTGTCTTTTTAATATTTACAACAAATAATTTAGAATAATCCAGTGTATACTTAAGTTTATTTATTTGAAATCGTAGGTAATTACATGAGAAATCAAGAATAATTAAAAAAGAAATGCATTATTATTTATTAATTACTTTGTTTACAAATATTGCAGATACGATATAAAACTTGAATGTGAAGATACCAACGAAGTTTAACCAATTTTAAAAATTAAATGAAAACTCAACATTAAAGATAATCGCAGTCTATGGTCAGCCCAAAGCTACCGAACGCAGGAGCGCAAGAATCCAGTTACGAACCAGTTTCAAACGTCAGATACTAGAGTTATGTTTTATATTTATATCTACCACGCACTTATTACGTCTATATACGTGTGCATTTAGTTTGTATGCGGGTAAAAAACAAAATAAATGTCGGGTGAATAACCTTAGCCCGTCGCGGTTGAGGCAGGGCAGGTTTCCGAACGCGTTGTCAGCGCGGGCAGTTTGACAGCTTTTGAGGAGCGTTCTCCTTTTGAATTGTGGGCGTCGGTTGCTTTTTTTTTAAATTTGATTGGTTTAAGTTACCAGTCATATTCGCTTGGCTGCTTCGCATTTCTATTTGTGTTTGTCTTTGATTCTCTGTTCATTTTGTTTTACCTGTCATACTCGTATTTGGTTGATCTTAATTTCTTCAAGATGTATATCAAGTCTTAAAATATTTAAAAAGCAAGATTTGAAACCCATAATCTTTTTTATTAATGAAGATTATAAATCGCAAACTACAGTTCCAGCTACTGGCCGTAATAAACCCTTGGACCTAAGTACTAGGTTTATGAATGAAGTCAATGAAATGTAAGCATAAAGTATAGGTAAAGTTTAAAAGGATGAATATTAAGTTTAAACTGATGTAAATATGAAGTTTTAAATGATAGGATTCTTCTTTGAAATATTAGTAATAGATACTAGTGAGTATAAATTTATTTTTATTTTATGCTACATAAAAGTTGTAAATAATGATTTATTTTATATTATCTCATTTTTGTTTATTATTCTGATCAAATTATAGTCAATAATTGAATTATATCCACATTCTATAATTTACATAACAACGTCTTGACAGTTATAATGTTATTGACTCTGTTATCGATGTACGTATGTTATTTATTCTTTTGTCTCCTCTTATTTGACAGAAAATTAATTTATGTTTTTAAAATTGTTTTAGACTAAGAACTACTTCGCAATGCCATATACGCTAACAATGCTCCAATTATAAATTTCTTTTAATGAAGTGAATAATAAATAAATAAACATGTTTTGTCGTTGATATTGAGTGATTAAGGTCATATCGTCAGTTTTATCAGTTCAATACACTTTTTATGAGTCACATATTATTATATCGTAATGAATAAATTGAACTATTGAAAAATGGCGACGCTGTGCAATTATTGACTGCGTTACTCTTTGAATACGATGTATGTAATATAAATAGAGTTAGAGAGGCTATAAATATTGTGAATCGGAGTATATTACGGCGTACAAGGTGACACTTTTTATTTCATAAGTCAAATTAAAAATTTAATGGTTAGCTGTTATTAAATCCTAACTGCCTTAGAGATACTTTTACAGGTATAACAAAGAACGTCCTAATTCTATATTTATACTAGATTATTATAATAATAAATATCAATATATTGAATTAAAAATTATTTCACTATGTAATATAGAAAAGAAGATACGTAAATTAGAAAAAAAATTATACTATTCTTTAAGTATTTTATACCAATTAGAAAGTCTTAGTGGTTTATCTTCGTTATGGTATTTTAAGTAAATATACCTAATACTAACTATTTTTATATGATTTGTACACACCCTATCATAAAGACTATAGACAGATAATCGAAAATCTTTGTAGTTATATTATAAAACTTTAAATTTTGTAGAGGCATTTATTCGTCAGCGAATGCTACAGAGTAGGGTAGATAAACAGAGAAAATGTTTTTGAATGCAGACACGCGAGAAAAGAAACTTCTCTTTCTTTTTTAATAACTCATTAAACATTTCATTGCTGTTTAATACCTCACCATAAAATCATGATTTTAGACTATTACCATACTGGCCAGGCGATTCAGTGTATAGTTTTTTTTAACAAGTTTTTTTTTCTTTTGAATTCTGTTATTTATGTTTTATTCCTTTATTCGCCTATTATGACATCGTAAGTATTGACTGACTAGACACTGATTCAGAATCAGTGTCTCGCCAGATTCTTAATCCTTACCTTATAAAGATTATATTTAAAATATTATAATTATTAATCTGTAAAATATTATAATTATGTATAATTACATACAATTATTAAAATGAATAAATCAAATATGGATTAAAATTCAAATACTGTAACATCATCATTAATTAGAATAAAAATTTGAAATGAAAACATCATTATTACTCAATAGCTATGGCATTGTAAACAATAACATTTTGTAAATGAGACGCGGAATTCCGGTCTTGACTGTTTAATAATATTTTTATACACATAAATAAACAGTACTAATTTGTTTTTATGAAACAGTCATTATAATTTGATTAGTACACACAGACACAAAGCATTTCTATCAGAAAGCGTTTTTCTACAAAAGTGATCGGCGTTACCATTCCATTGTCATCCTTAAAAAAAACTATAGAAGAATAGCAACGCATGATAAGCATCGTATGCATCACAGTGTATACTGTAATATCCATGGTATCATTTATAGGCGACGGTTATCATTTTTCAACAGGTGGATACATTAGATTTTTTATAAATCATGTTGTCTATAGGCCTAATCGTTAATTATTCTACAAACGATATCGCTACTGTGAAGGATTGTTGCAATTTGGTGCGTTTTCACAATTAAAATTGCTAAATTGATTTTGCGCGAACCCCAGGAGTACCTCTGGCAAGTTGTATAACAATGTTAGTACTCTAACTCTATTAGTATCTACCAAGTTGGTACGTAAGCCAAATAATCTTATACAACAACCGATAATAAGTATCTGAGTCAAATTTTAAAATGTAATAATATTAAGCTATTTCTGAATTTATATTAATAATATTTTTTACAATGGAAAAGAGTTTATTTCTATCTTGATCCCTTATTAATTTTGAGATAAATCCTGTTTATTGCAAAACGAAATCTGTTTGTAGATACCCTCTTAGTCGATGATAAAAATAAAAAATTTCAAGATTTTGTGTAATAGAATAATAAATCATTATAAACATTTATCATTACGTATATTTCTTTATGTGATTGAGTGTAGGCCACGAAATATGCCTGCTTTATAAAAAAATTAACATAATCTTGCAGCTGCTGTTAAGGTCATTTAACATCTTGTTGACAGCCATCAGGCCTATCGCAGTTGAATTATTAATAGTTCGTTAATTATACATTATTAATTAGACACCTGTAAACTCACTTTAGTTTCGTAAAATTTTTTTCTATAACTTGAAATGGCAAACATGTTGACCCCACCCAATGGAATATGGTTACCGTCATATACAGATATGGTAAATACTATAAAAATCCTAGATACCTATGGTGTTTTTCGTGCTTTGCCGTTTTAGAGGACTAAAGTATTATATCTCCCTGCCATACTCAGTCATATCACTGCCATATCTCATCCTTCGAACTGAAACACAGCCATGCAAGTAACTTACTTGTTCAAATTAATTAGAGGTATTTAGTCTCGATAGTCTGAGATTCCGACGATCTCTTCGGGTGGTATGGTCTCAAAAATATTTGTAAATGAGCTAAATAAAAATAAACTATGAATATACATATAATTGTTAAAATTTATTAAAATAAATCATTGTCAGTACCTATTTCAAATTGCTTTACAAAGCAAGCAAGCTTTTTGCTTTCGCAATTAAAACTATCGTCTATGTTCAAAATTCATTTATGAGTATCGAACAAGAGCGAAGGAAATATATCCAAATAAAGCTTTGTGTGATGCAGTTGAGATTTCTCCGAGCAGCATTTTAGTGAGAAAAACTCAGTGAAACTCGTAAGCATCGTTTGAATGGGATCGATAGCGACCGCCGAGTGGACGTTCCGTGCCGACCTATAAAACTGCTAAGACGGAGACGAGTCATGCATTTGTGAATTTATGGAGATGGTACTTCAATATCAGTGCGTGTTGTATTGATGTATAAAAGGAAATATATTCAATGAAATTAACACATACTACTACATACCTGTTGTATCCAGACAATTGACAAAATAATCTATTTGTACATACATACATATGAAATAGAACGAAATGTTATAATCAATGTCTTCTTATCCATTCTCTTGGTTGCTGTAGCGTAAAATTAATTATAAAGAGACTCGTGGCTATTTGTTTAAATGGTTAGAAATTAGGAAGATGTATATTATGGTATGGTCAAGTATTGTACTTATATTCTATATTAATATCAACGTGTAGTAAAGTTTTGTATAACTTGCCTATATACACTACTTTAAAATTATTACAGTTAAGAGACAGAAAAAATAATCAGAAAACAACAAATCAACACACTTTTTTAACAAACTTGTCGTTCAGGTAACAGAAGTAAATAGATATTCTGCTCACACATATATATACACACACACATACATTATAAAAATTTAATCATTTGTTAAACTTAAGTACAATACTTATTTATACATATTTATTTTTTAAGTCCGTGTATTTTTATATGGTCAATGGATTAGTATTAAAAGACAAAATTAAAAACTGTAATTGCCATATCCAAAATAGTAATTTTATGAATCCTAATGCCGTTTCCAGACGCGGTCAAAGATCCCGCCGGGAAATGTGTTCTACAATGTTAGGGCTGGATTGTCAGTGCCGCGCGAAATGTCGATTATATCAAGTTAAATCATTTCAGACGATAGCGCATCCAAAATTTGGGCTTTTACTATCTATATAAATATTTTTTTTATTTTTAACCAATACGAACCATACTTATAGAATATTAGCTATATTCTATAATCTATATATCTCATAATGAAATTTTTGAAACAATTGAAAAAAATTTTTAGAATTAAAATGGAAAAATGTAACGTTTACTTAAAATTAAGTAAGTATATGAAACAAATAAGTTAATTGTATCACCAGTAAGGAGAGGAACTAGATTACAAAGCCAACAAAAATGAAATTCGTCGATACCACATCCATATTGTAAGTTTTCATTAATCCCGTTATATAGACGTTGATAGAGATATGTACAGGAATGTATGTTAATACTGGATTACGAGACAGGTGGGTGGTACAGTCAGCTTCACAAATATCTCTCCACCACAGAAGCTTAAATTGAATATCTCTAATCAATATATATCTATGTTAATACAATAAATGCTTTAAGTTTGTGTAGCTTATGTTTTATATTGAATTAAGAATAAAGTCCTAACTTGAGTAAAAAAAAGAATCAATATTATTAAGCACTACTTTACCAACAAGCTACAAAGATAATAATTATAAATCTGTTAAACTAACTTATTTGACTTTTCGTGTATTTTAGTTGAGAATACCTACTCGATTGTGCCGCTTATGGTTAAGAGTTTTGGATGGTTCCAAAACTAGTTGAGAATTATCGACAAAATACACGTAAGTAAATCCGATTAGTCATATACTTAGTTAAAATTTAATATGTACTTATGTAACTTAATAATAAATGTATAAGTCTAATCGGATATATATTGTGTAATTATCCCCTAACTTCATTTAAGTTCGTTTAATCCTCAAATATAAGTATATGGGTTTACCAATGAATAGACTAATACTATATTCAATAGAGTATTTATTACTTTTCATTCTGAGACACCTTTGATGTATCAAGATAATGAATAGCGTTGATCGCTAGTTCGACGTGTCAATTTGTGTTTCCGTACTTAGAAGCACATTATTCATCGGTTGCTCTAGCTAGATAAATTAATGTAAATCAAGACTGAGACAAAATTTTATACATACATATCTGTCACGCCTGTCTCCCTTTAGGGGTAGGCAAAAACAAAAACAAAATTTTATAACTACAATAAATTGGTTAGCTAACAAATAAACATATGCAATCCATAGTAGGAGTTCGCTTGATGGTTAAAACTCTACGTATTTTATGTACGTATGTATAATTACATATAAAATACTGTCTGTTAAGAATGTATGATTGTATAGACGAAGTGAGTATTTTGCAGTCAAAACTCTTAAATAGTCAAAAGTACTATTGACTAGCAAAATCAGTCAAAATTCCTTTTGACTGAACAGGTTGATCAAAAGTAGTTTTGACTGAAAATTATTGGTTATTAGTAATTTTGACTGCAAATTTGCGGTTAGGTTAGGTACTTTTAACTGTTATTTTAGTCAAAAGTATTACTGACTAAAACATACGATCAAAAGTACTTTTTTGCTAGTCAATAGTACTTTTGACTAATTAAGAGTTTTGACTGCAACCAGTATATAGAATTCACACATTTCAACATAAATAATGTAAGATTGTGTAATGTAAAATTTCTCTAGGACCAATCTAAAAATACTTATATCTTTACAGATAAAAAAGAATTTTCACAATCAGCTTATAAATGATAGAGTTATGAAGTAACAAAGAAAATAAAAAACATTAACGGATTGCCCAACCTTTTTCTTTTTCGATGTTTGTTGAAAACATTTTTTTTTTTTTTGTAATTAAGAGCTACATCGTATGAATAGTAAATCCTTTATTCAAATGGGGATTATAAAAATACTAGTTTATTACCCACTACTTCGCACGCGTGGATTTCAAAAATAGAACCACGAGTGAAACAGACTACTAGATAACGTATTAAGATGAAACATACAGATTTTAAGTTAGACTTTCAGGAACACAAGTGCGAAAAGTGCATCCAGTTTGGTGCAGTGGTTTTTGTGTGATATCGAAACAAACATATAGACAGATAGACAGACACAAAGTTTTAAAACATTATTGTTTTGACATCTGTCAGTCTTATTAAGACCCTTCATATTTTTTTTCTTAAATATCTCCCATGCACAGACATCATTTAGTTACAATTTTATGTTCTTGCATAGAAATTTATTTCATGTCAACAAGTGATGACCTTTACAATGGAAAAATTACATATATATAAATGGTACTTATTAACCATTTTACAATTTACTATCTAGTTTGTTTGAATGTATTAGTACCTTGATAATTTCAATTCTATGTCGATTTCTCTAAAGTTTATATTCAGACATTTGGAGCTATTAATTTTATAGACTCTCACCAGAGGGAGACTTTGTACAAAAGTCGATTGCTTGGGTACCTCTGGCCCATTCGTGTTTCAACCGTGAAGCAGTTGTGTTTGCATGGCTGTGTTTCTATTTGAAGGGTGGGATATGGCGTGAATTTACTAGGTACAGAGGAATAACACCCGAGTCCTCAGGAATGGCAACGCACGGGGAGTATCATGGACGAAACAGTATACTCTGTTATGTCTATGGTACTGCTCATGTCTACGAGTATAGGCGACGGTTACCACTTTCCATCAGATGGGCCGTCAGCTTGTTTGCCATTCTGAGTTGTATAAAAAAAAAACTGTGTTACTGTTAATAAACGTGATCGTTTAAATTGTTAAACACAAAAGTCTCTAATATTAGAACTAGCCACACCTGAGGAACCTAGGTCTATGATAACAGCAAATGTTGACCATTTATTTACTGTTGGTTTTTGCGGTGGTATACTCGTATTATTGATTTTCTTAGAGAGTAGATTTAACCAATAAAACTAGTGCATACTTAATAATAATGATTTTACTTATGCAGTACAATTTTATATAAATATGAAATCAAGTATCATTGTTTAAAGTAATAACCTTTCACCTTCAGATTTCACCTTTAACCTTCAGATCTTGGACCAAAATATCTATGTGGATAATAATTTCACTGTCATATAATATTTCATTTATTGCCGGGTGGTCCCGGCATAGAATGGGCCCTTTCTTTAAGGAAAAGTTCCCCACTAAGGGAACTTAATGGACGAGGGTTTGACAGTAGCGCCCTTCTTAAAATATCATCAAAGTCTAATTGCGGTTGCCAGTCTGCCTGCCAAGCGTGGCAACTACTAGTAAAACCCTTTAATAAGGGGATACTTTTGTTCAGCAGTAAACAGTTAACGGCTGATATGTTGACTCCATATTTGAAGTCAAAATATACGAGTTAGATTTTCTAGAGAGCTACGTTTAGATTTTTTTCAATTTACTTATTTTAAAGAAAGGAATATAGTGAGGTCGATTCTGAGGCGTCAATCCTCTAAACCTATCTCTTATCCTAATATTTTATTTTAGCGAAATCACTGTTTTATGAACTAAAATTACAATAATTTTAACTTAAATCTATAAGAAAATTAGTTCATATTAGTCCTCATAATAAAAACTTTGCTATAATATCAAATTGAAACTTTAATTTTAGAGAAATGGTGCCTCAGAATTGATCCCATTTATTGTAGGTATGCCTTTTTGATACCAAATAATAAATTCTTATAGAGTAACATTGCTTTTGTATTTTTTTTTTATTATTTCTAAAAATATTATAAAATATTGTTTTGCTAATAGTTTAACGTAAGTACCTACCTAAGTACGAGTACCTATTAAGCATAACAACATAATATCACTTAACCTAAATCCACATAGCAAGGCTATTCGAACGATAAAATCCGTCATACATAAAAACATCCAAATTGAACACGCCTTACTGTAATTCATATGAATCACATGTAATTTTATAGATATGACATGCATAATTACACGATTTTGTACGCTACAGCATGGAAATAAGGACAATAATCGATTTTTTAATGCCCGACATAAGTGTTGCTATGTAAGGATTTTATCTATGCTGATAATTTTCGCTTCCATATTTCAACAGTCCCCGGATTTATGTAGGCACGAAATAACGTTTCACGATTGGTTTAAGTCAGAAGCAATTTGTGTTATCTAATTTTTAATACCGACGCCACTCGATTAGATATCGCGTTTTTTGTCTATGACAAATTTATTTAAAAAACTAATGCATTCATGCCTTTAGAAAAAACAAAGGAGCAATAAATCGAATTCCAATTTTAAAATCGGAACGTGTCGTTCTTTATTTAAATGCGAAGTTAATCGAAACAATAACCGTGCGAGTCTAGCGTTGTATAAACAAATAGAGCAGTCGGCCATTTTGGTTCGTTAAAAACATTTTAGAAGGCGGAACTAGGTTGGGGTTTTTGTTCAAATTTCGAACTGCGGCCCTCCAATAGCGTGCGCGGGCGGGGCCTGTCAATTCGACTGACTTGATGTAGACAATGACCTTTTTGTTTTTTTTTGACGTTAGGATGATTCGGAATTCAACGTTAGAGATAACAACGGCTTGCTTCGAAACATGTTCCTTCCGTTTCCGTTCCGTTGGTATCTATAAATGTAATGAATCATTTTTATTACGCATTTTTATTATCTGTGATTGAGTTCTTTGATATTAACGCGATTTAGATCGCTAATAAATTCTGTTTTTATACAGTTAATGTAGCATGAAGTGTTATTGTTGTTTTTAAGAATTCAAAATACATTAAGAGAACAGTTTAACATTATTAAGTGAACTGTAAATTATACAAGAGTTATTTATGGCCTATAAAGTCCTTATTCGAGCGATAAAGAGTGACAAAGTGCTTCTATTTTTATCTAGAATGAACCCCATCTGGTATAGCAAAGCAATACATTATTTTTGTTCGGAAAATAGGTATCGAATTCAATTTATATTTTTGACCATTATTTTTTTATAAATGTTAAAATTAGAATTGTATTTTTTTTCCTACTTTTTTTGCGTGGAATAGTGTTTATATCTAAGTAAATTAAGATTATGTTCCACAGAGAAAACTCAGTTATTTTAATTTAAAAATTAAACTACGTAATTTACAGATGAAATTTCTATGGGACCAATTTGTAAGTTTCAATTCAATCTTAACTGATTGATTTGGGATGGATGTTAGTTCTAGATTAATAATGAACTTCGAATATACTGATTTTTACACAAAAAAAGATTATTAAATTTTCAGCCTTAAAATATTATAGTTAACAGGTAAGCGATGTAACGTTGTTTGAATTCGATCGCAATCGACTCACTGAACACTAGGAGTGGGTAATATATAGCAATATTGCAATTATAATATCTATATATTGACCCAGTAACAAATATATTAAATACCGATTATCCAATATAGAATATTGAAGTAAAGAACTCAATCGTAATTAATATAAATATTGCATTGGCATGGGTGATATTAAAATGGGTGATGACTTTTCTCGCCGTCTATGTCCAGAGAAATCTCAATATTAGAAATGAGTAATACCTGATATCTATATATCGAGTTCTCCTGGACATTAATGACCACCCATTTCGATATCGACAATACTAGTCCGATTTCTATGTTTATTACGAGCAGGTTCTCCTTTTAGATGTTATACCTATATCGGATTTAATACATCTGCTATTGGGCCAATATATGTATAGATATGTAATGACGAAATATAAATATTGCTATACATATATTACCCAGTTTTACTTGCAACATCGTATACAGCAATCAATCAATGGGATTCGTAGGTAACTAGTCAGGTATTTAATAATTGAATATCAGTATTTTCTACTTTAATATAGATAATTAAATATGCTCGTATATATATATATAAAAAAACATGTTTTTTGAACATTTAAAATGAACCGAATAAGTGGGTTGGCACCTTTATTTTGTACTTCCTGTTGACATTATAAAATTTATTTTGACTGCACTGTTGACATTTTCAGATTTTAATCGTGACCAAGGTTTCTTTTTGGTACCGAAACCTTTTTTGAAACCTTGATATCATATTATTATAAATATTACAATCTATCGAAACATTTTATCAATTAGCTGAATAAAAATACTCTGTATTATAAATACCATATGGTTTATCCACGTATCCAATTTAATTCAAACTTGTTTAGCCTTGTGAGCGTGTTTTAATATCGAAACATTGAAAATTTGAAATATCTATACACTTGAACAAACAAACATTTGGACGTAAGATAGTAAGGTTTCGTTTAGCTTTAGACCTATATTTTCAACCGACTTTAAAAGAAGGAGGTTTATACTTTTTTATGTTTTTTACCTTACAACCGTTAGTTCTAAATCGATTTGGACCAATTCTTTTTTATTTAAAAGAAAACATAAACTGAGCCCGTAATAGAAATTTTATTAAAATTCAGTAGTTTAATTTTGTAGATCTAAATACCTGATTTTGTCATAATTAAAGTAGACTTTTTGTGGGACACCATCTTTAATAATTTTATAATATAATATAATACAAACATTTGGTGGTCAGGGTATGACTATATTTCCTGTGACATTATCCTCTCTTACTGATTGTTCTAAAAATATATGCTTGAATATTCATCTCTAATGAACCAAACGGTAAGCTCCAGCTGTGATGTTCCATTTAAATATACTGACAAAATAATGGCAGGTCGGGAGTTACGTTCACAATGGCATCAATAAAAAAAGGCCAAGAACGTTTTGAATACTCATTGTTAAGGTTTCGAAACATATAAAAAGAGATACGGAACTCTAACATGTAATATATGAATGTAATATTATTATTTTATTGATTTAATACTGTGTTACCCAAAATTCTCTTAATAATTTTTTTTTCAAAAACTTCTCCAAGTGACAATTTAGCAACGGAACTAAATATTTTTACCAATATTATAAATATAAATGTGATGTGAAGTAAATATAAATAGCCTTTATCTATACCTATACTATACATTATAATAAAGATAATAATAGAGCCATTAAGATGCCAAGAGACAACAAACAAACAGACATACTTTCATACTTATAATACTGGAATATTTAGTGTCATTGCTAAATTAAATCATTTGAAGAAATTTTAGAGAAAAAATATACTCAGAGAATTTTGGGTATTTTTTTATACAACTTAGAATGGCAAACAAGCTGACAGCCCACCTGATGGTGGTAACCGTCGCCTATAGACATGAGCAGTACCATGGACATAACAGAGTATGTATACTGTTTCGCCAATAATACCCCCTATGCGTTGCCATTCCTGAGGACTCAGATGTTATTCATCTGTACAATGTAAATTCACGTCACATCCCACCCTTCAAACCGGGGGGAAAGAATTGTTAGTAATGAGAAGTTTAGTGCCCATTGCTATCAATATACCCTATCAGGTCGACCTCCACGCGGTTCCCCCTGGAAACTATCGTGACCAATTTATCATTGAATTCGTCACAATAGGCCCCGCTAGCGTATACTGATAGCGCAGGCGAGGTAAACATGCCATTTCCATGCATAAAAAAAACACCCTTCAAACCGATTATAATATTTGTATCCTGGTAATACGGGCAAAGTCGAAGACTAAAAACTAGTATTTTCTTTTTATACAACTTAGAATGGCAAACAAGCAGAAGGCCCACCTGATGGAAAGTGGTAACCGTCGCCTATAGACATGAGCAGTACCATGGACATAACAGAGTATACTGTTTCATCCATGATACCCCCCATGCGTTGCCATTCCTGAGGACTCAGGTGTTATTCTTCCGTACCCTGTAAATTCACACCATATCCCATCCTTAAAACCGATTATGATATTTGTATCCTGGTAAAACGGCAAAATTATAAAACATAATATCATATTTACATTGAACACTTCTATGACTGTAACCATATGCGTCGCCTTTATTTGCCCGCGCTGTTTGCGCTTGGTGAACGCACACCTTTATCCTAATTGGTGTTTAAATAAATTGACGAAGTTTAAATTTTGTTTGTTAATTTACGGTGTAATTTTCTAAAGGCAATAAAGCCTTTTAAGTATAAAATGTTAGCGTACTAAATCCATATGTACAACAGCTCGACAACACGCCCGTAATACCGCTAGTACTGCAGGCGTTCATAGGATACAGTAACCGCTTACTATCAGGTGGGCCGTATGCTTGTTTCCCATCTTAGTGGTATAAAAAAACAGCTCTACTTTACTTTTTCTTTTTATGGATTCCTTATTTCTTTCGACCATTGCCTACTCGTATATGAGATTTGATATAAATATAGCTGCCGAAATTAATTATGGAATATAATTTATGGCTATAGATAACTTTTATACAAAAAACCGGATAAGAGCTGTTCAGACGCTTGTTTAAATTTCATCTTATCGAATTTTATATTGTTATAAGTCATTAGGTACTAAAATATTGCAATGAAGAAAAAAATTTGACGTTGTGGTATTTGCTGAAGGTATACTGATTTTTAAAAGGAAGGTCGTCAAGCAGGCGGCCGGTTGTAAAACCAAAAGCTAATATTTTGTTCAATATAAATAAAAACATACAATTATATTTATTAACATCATTGTGACATCGTTCTTTTATTCTTGCCTGACAATTATTATTTATTTAAATGTATTTAAAATTGGAATGTGATGACGATTAATGGTATAAAATGGACTTGATGTATAATGTGAACTATCTGTGTAACCACATATTTTTGTATGCCGTACAGGCTAAACATGTCGAACGATATTATATTGTCAACAGCTGCATGTATTTATACACAGGTTTTACAAACAAATAAATCTTGAGATAAATACAGGAAGATAGCGATGATTCTTATTTAATTTACTTATTTCAATACACTGAATAAACTAACTTAGTAACGTACCCACGAAAAATAAACAACGTCCATTTAACTCAATTATATTAAATATAACTCATTATGTCATTTCAAGACTTTCCCATCACTAGAACAATTTTAACTTAAAAAAAAAAAAGTAATAACAACCCGTCACCGGCAATTTCGTTTACAATGTACACGGACGTAATGACAAAATTAAGAGTAGAATGCGTAACCTGTGCACACGCAATGCAACTAGTGATGTGCGTGTCCACTCGTGAATCACCACACTGCGAACTAACTGCATCGATCTGATGTAACTCACTCAGAATTTAATTCAAATATTGATTTTCGCATTTCCAGCGAAGTTTTTTTTTATTTCAGCATTTAATGTGATATCATTATAATACTAGTAAGTTATTATAAATTAGGGATCCGCCCCAGTTCCGTATTAGTATATATTGCCATACAAACTTTTTATAGAAAAATACTTGATTGTCAATAAATCCAATATTAAAATCCATCGAATGGTTTAAAAGAAATAAGTGAAGAAAAAACAGACGTGGGCAACGCTATGTTTTATATTATTAGATATACTATTAAAATGTTTTTTTTGTTGTTATTATCTCTTTGCACCTATGGTCTAATGGTCATGGAAATTAGTATGCACGTAGTATTTTTTTAATAGGCGAGGAAATGAAATGGTAACTCCGCTATCTGTTTACATTGGCGGGGCACCAGAGAGATATAGATAGGTGAGGATGAAACAGGTCAACTGGCCCATCGTAACAAAAAAAAATTAACAACGATATTTCTCAAGGAGAATGGCGTTGAGCTTGCCCTGAGGGAGTATATTGCTAGCAATAGGACACCTCATTACCAGTAATCCCTTTTCCCTCTGCACATAGTATTTGGAATGGTCAAGTATGTGCTATTCTATCATGGTTAATTCCTGATGAATTCATCATGATGGGCTACTGGCCTGTTTTCATTCTCATCTATCACCCTTCACTGGTGCTCCGCCAGCTTATTCCGTTAGCACAGGCGGGGTTACCATACCGTTTTCACCCATCAAAAAAAAAAGGTATGTGCTATTTTTCAACTGATTTCAAAAAGGAGATTCTCAATTCGCATGGATTTTTTTGTTTATTATCTTATAGCTCCATCAGTTATACCCAATTTGGAAAAAAAAAAATTATCTAAAAGGATATACCTACTTACAGATTGGTCCTAAAGAGATGTCATCAACTACAGTTCAATAGTTTAGTTTTTAAATTAAAATAACTGGTTTTGTCACAATTAAAGTCCGTTTTTTTGTGGGACACAATTTTTAATTATTATTCTGATCAATTAATATTAGTGTTGCCAGGTGTCCCGATTTGCGCGGGACGTCCCGATTTTCATGGGTCTGGGGACGCGTCCCGATTTGTATCTGATCGGAACGCTAAATGTGCCGATTAATCAAAAAAGGAAAATGTTTTTTTATAGAAAAAATGTATATTTACGCTACGTATCTATTATGTATATTTATACTTAAAGTACGATTTTATTTTATAATTTCTACTAGTCCAGCAAGACTGATTACTTGTTATGTAAGATTAAATACATATTTAATTTAGGTAATTAATATAATAATATACTTACACTAGTAGGTTAAAACTCCATAAATTGAACCCAGAGTTAAAAACCCGTTGTTTTTTTACTGTCCCGATCTGCAACCCTAAATCTCGTTTTTTTTTACCTCATGTACCGATTTAAAGCAAATTGGACCTGGCAACATTACTCAATATATTATTATCCCGGTCATAGCGATGAATTCACGAATAAAAGCTATTGGAACAATATTTTATCTATTTATATTAAAAAAATATAATCTATTTATATTTTCAATTTCATGTCGATCGGTTGAGTCGTTAAGGTATCAAAAGGTAATTAATAGGTATACAAAATTAAATTCATATTTCAGATGTTAGTAAGAATGAAAGTAGATACCTTCAATAGTTTTCTATAGTACATTAATACCATTAAATTGTGTAGGTATATTAATTAATTTCATATTATAATATACTTTGATTATAAAAAAAAAGACAGTCCCTACTCTCTGCAATTGAAAATTGTTTGTATGACAAAATATTTAAACGCGCTAATTTCTTTTTAATCTTTTTTTTTTTATTTAATCTTTGCACGCTACAAACATTTTCCATGTATTATTTGTATAATGCAAAAAAGTATCCATATATTTTGTCCTAATGAATTTAATATTGTCTCAAATTTATGTTAACACTGTTAACAGTATTTTATAATTGTAAAAGTTAATTGAATAGATGTTAATTACTATTAAACTAAATCAAGCTACTATGTCTAAAAGAAAATTATCTAATATTGACACAGTTGGATCAGAAGACAATTTGAACGTTTATTCAAGAACTACTACAACGACATAACACTAACCTAACACAAGCTTTTTTTGCGTGCGTGTGGCGTGTTAACGCACTCAAAAACATCCGTGTTACGCACACAACAAAAAGTGTACGCGAAAAATGCGAACTGTTGACTCTGTGTGACGTACGCACTCACGCACACTGGTAGAGGAACGAAGGACACGCGGCGAGGTCGTTAACCCCCGTTTTTTGCGAGCGAACGCAGCCGCACCGCGTACTGATCTCAGCGTGCATTGGCCGTTGGTTATTTTCCTTTTTTTTCGCGAACTCCGAAAGATCGTTCAGTCGATCGCGTCAGTTGATACTCGAGCTTGCTATTTTTATATGCTGTGGGAATAGGGATATGATGTCAGTATTGTTTTTGTTTTGTCATTTTTTTCGCTATCCACGACCGGTTGCGAGATGCCTCTTTTTATATCCCGTTTGTTTTGATTGTATCTCGGCTTTTGCTCAAAGTTTTGTATATTATATATTTGATTATATTGCTTTTGTTACTTTAATTAGGTTTGAGACGAATATGTGTATCATGGAAATTGAAATTTAGTGGTTCATGATAGGTATTCTGACTAAACCAGAATGAACCGGTAGGTAACAGCGAGATTTTCATTCACTACCGTTAACTTGTATCTATGTAACACGTTCAACGTCTGAATACGAAATAGAATGAAATCGTTCGGGTAACTGAACTTTTGAAAACTATCGGAAAATTGCATCTTATTTTCTCATTTGTAAGATAAAAGCGTATGCACGTACGTTTAACACGTTTACATATAATGAGCACTTATGTGATTCACATCTATTTCAATAAAAATGGATTTCACGATAAAATTTATAAAAAATAATAATTTCAGTAATAATATATTGAACATCTTTAGTTATACACAATAATAAATATGTATGTGAAATTTCAATAGATGTTAAATTTATTCATAGTTCATTTTCAATAAATATGAGTAACAGTAATGCTTTCGCTAAGTAAATTCTAAGCGTACCTAAGACTTATCTATAACCTAGGTACTTGCATTTACAAGAAAAAAGTATGAAAAATATTTTAATAGTCTAAAATATAAATAGGTAAGTATCTGATTTAAAGTATAAATAGGTAAGTATATAATATCATGTAAAAAAGTTTTATCATTGAAATATATTCATGAAAAAACGTTTGTATAAGAAGTAAATTTATAAAAGACTATGAAAACTGAAAACAATCATTCCTTAACACTAGCATTTAACGTGACACAGACTTATAAATCATTTGGTGATGTATTCGAAGCGCGCATTTATTTTATAGCTCTGACTGACAGGTTGTGCATTTATTATCAGAAAAGTATGTGTCACGAAAACGAATAGATACGATAAGAACTATCACTTATGTATAAATATTTAACAATATTTAATTATAAGAAACCTTAAAATAAATAAGTATTTATATGAGTAATATTCATATTCGTTAGTTATATTTATATAATAAATACCTATGTGAAAAATCTAAACTATACAAATTAATAATATAACCATGTGATATAGATAGTTATGTACAATTTTTGTTTTATTATTTTAATATTATTTATAATAACCGTCATTCTATAGAAAATCAAACAACACTCACTTTTTAATTACAAACGATAAATAAGCACTTTTTATAGTAACATAATTAATTTATATTGATTATAATTGACAGAATTCGTTTATTGTATAACTAATAAAGTTATCATAAGAAACCACCAATACGTGCATTCACAGTATATTGTTCAGGACCTAACACAACATTCGGCGAGCAGGCCCCCAATTCCGTCCCTAACCTACCCCAAGTGAAGAACGTCGACAGCGAAGTGTGTGTGTGTGTGCTGTACGCACAAGGAAAGCGTTTTTCTCGTGTATGCGGCCACCTTGCGAATTGAAACATTTGATTTGTCGTAATTTTTAGTACTTGCCTACCTACTAATACTAACATAACTACGTTTAAACTTCACTTCCTAGTTTAAACAATTTGTTCAATATTTAGATAGGTATTAATTATGTTAAGAAAATTTATTAAACTTTATTAATATAAGTACTTAATGCACCAGACTATCGAAATAGAATCCGCCAAATTACAAGTTTGTCGAATTCGTTCGAATTAAAAAATGAGATGAATGATGATGAATCTCTTTTCTAAGTTATTAAAAAAATGGAAAATAAATTGTGCCACGGTTCCAAGTCTATAAATCAGAGATTATACAAAATATGTCAAATTCGTCCTAATAAAGTGTATGTACTTGTTTTTTTTTTTTTAATGGAATGGTAATGCCACTTGCGCTATTGATATGCTTGGCAGGCATCCCTAACCCATCGTGACGAATTTCATAATTGACCGCGATGGTTTTCAAGGAGAACCGTGTGGAGGTCGACCTGATAGAGTATATTGCTAGCAATAGGGCTGTTAGACCAAACAATTACAAACAATCCTTTTCCACGCGCACTTATTCAGTAGGTACGTACTAGTAAATAACTTATATTTACTAGTTCCAGCTGTAACAAAATAACCAAATCGTTATATTTGTAGTATTAGCTATATAACTACAATCAGATATCCAATATAATGAATCACTTCGAATGAAAGACGATGGTCTTATTCTGACCAAACTGTTTACAGGCTACAAAAGTAATTATGTTCTATTCCTTGTCTTTATAGGCAATGAATGACCGAACAATTGTTATATTGTATTGATTGTTAATTACAATACTAAATTAAATGTCTAATGATAATTTTAAGAACATAAGATGGCATAAAACTGCAGCTACCTACTAGGTGCAACATAAGAAAAAAAAATTAAGATACAATATAAAATGCCACATCCATTAGTTATTGTGCTCATGTGATATTAATAGTTTCGCTCATAATCAATACTTTTACATTGAACCTCTGATGTAAACAAACATAGACATAAACATAAATAAACGTCCATTTTAGTGTCGACCTTTTATAAAAATCGCCTTTGTGTTCGTGAATCGACCCATATAACGCGTGCGCGTGTGCGTGCCCCACATAAATACAACAAATTAAATGCCTAATTCGTGTGCGTGTCGTGAACTTGTGTGCGTAGCTTCTTCGCTCGGAATTCCAAGTTTGAAATTGGAATGAATGACGGTTTAGGTCGCTGACCTACGCCAATGGCAATTTCTTTTTAAAATTATAAAGCTTCTCTTTGCAAAGTTTCTTTGATTATACGAAATGAAACATTTTTTCTATAAGAATGCTATTTATTATTTTTCTTTCGTGAATTACCCACACGGGATTGGAAAAATAATTGTCGAATTTCAAAATCGTAATTTGGGAAGTAAACACCTAAGCGCATCTATTTGATTTTATCATTGATAGAAACAATTTGTATGAAAAACAGATTAGTTTATAAGTGTTCATTCTCATGAATTGGCTGTAGATGAAAGTAAATTAAGATTCCGTTTAAAACAGAGTTTTAAGATCAATCAAATGATTAGGTAGGTAGTTTTTTTCTAATGGATGATAATGGAATGGTAACCTCGCCTGAGCTAACGGTATACGCTGGTGGGGCACTAGTGAGGGATAATAGGTAAGAATGAAAAGGCAGGTCATTTAGCCTATCATGATGAACACACCTGGAATTCAGCACGATGCTTTCCAAGGGGAACCGCGTGGTGGTCGACCTGATAGCGTATATTGCTAGCAATAGAACTAGTAGTTCACATTACTAACAATTTCTTCCCCCCCCCCCCCCCCTTAGGTAGGTAGTAGGTATCCTTACATCTCATTTTTTATGTTACATAAGAATACTCGAAAGCCGACAATGGAAAAGTAAAAATCCGCTAACCTCTTTGAACCAGACTTTTAAAAACTTAAACTTTTTGGCCTATAATAATTAAAAAAAAAAACTTTATGATACAAATGAACACATTTGAAATAGCAAAATTACCAAATGGCAGGCTAATCAGGGTGTTGTGGACTACAAGAGTGATAATTACGAAATTTGTTGCAAAATACGTAAATCTTTATGTACCAGGTAGAAATATATATGTATGAAAATAGTTTAGCACCTTAAGGTTGATCATTTAACAAAATTAAACACAAAATACTAAAACTAGATGGCGCTAAAAACGCGACCTATGGTTTTTGTTGATTATTTTGTAATTAAAGACAATTTGGGTAAAATTTCTACATTGGCGAGTGGTTTTATTGATTTTTTGCCGATATAGTTATAATTTATCATGATTTTTATCTTAATTCTCTTGTATTGTATAATTTTGTAAAAAAACATACTAGCAAGAAACATTGTGATTATGTGGGTTATAATTCATTCAGGAAAAGATCACGTATTATCTGTCATTTCACATGCGTACATAATAATAAATATAGTTCACAAATTTAAAAAATGTTACTTCAAATTGTCTTAAATTACTAAACAATTAACAAGGACCACAACACTCGATTCTAGCGCCATCTAGTATTTCTTGCCCAATGTTGTTTATTGACCCCCTTGAACGGCTTAACGAATCACTAGCGTACAAGTATATACTTTCACATTCATAACTTGGTTAGGATTTTTACTGTAAATTACACTTTTAATGTATTTCTTTTTAACCGTTGCATAGTTTTAAATAATTAATCAAAAATACGAAGGGTTTAAAGGGTTAGGTCCTTCGTCAGAAAAATGTAAGTAGATAAATAATCATTTTCAATCAATATCCAATTATGCAAATTTTAAGGTTTTGTCTTATGTTTGATTTGGGGTGAACATTAATAGATAATGAATTCATTTAATTATTCTATTACCCAGAAGCATGTAATCCATGATTAGATTAATGCTTAGCAAAAATTCTTGTCTGTTTGGTCCGTCTATTAGTTGTTAGACTTCTTCATACATTTTGTTATTACATTTTCTGCAAAGACAAATTATAGTGCCTTTTAACACAACATCAGCGCCATCTAGCGAAACTAACCCGGAATTGCACAACAGATCCGAGGCATCTTTTATGAAACAATTGATTTTTAATAATATGCGATAAATACAGAACAGTAGATAAGTTTTGCGTTTATACCCGAAATAAAACACTTTCAAGATAAGACATGGGGTCCAAAATATTCATATTTCAAAATATCAAAGTTACACGATTACGTTGTAAAGTATTGAATCGATTTTTTTCGGCAATCGATAAAGTTCGTTTCCATGTTGATCCCGTTTAAAATTTTGTGAAAGTCGATGCTGCTGTTTTTCTTTATAGACCAAAAATGCTTGTTGCAAAATAAAATCTATGTGTAAACAAACATTTAATATTTACAAGGTATTTTCGAAACATTACGTTGTAGGGTATCTTTTTAATCTCGTTGTGTATTGGTGCGTTCAATATTAAAGTCGCTCTTAGGATTCTGTACCAAAAAGGTACTAAGGAACTCCTATGGTGCAACTTTTTCCGTTTGTCTGTCCGTTCATCCGAACGTACGCCCGTCCATTCGTCTATCTGGCTGACACAGTACGACACTACTACTTCTATTGATTTGAAATTTTGAATAGTTTTGCAACACATATATTGCAATGGAAATAATTGTTTTTTTTTTATTATTTCCTTTGATAGAGGTCTAACAGTGGTAGTAAAAATTAAAAAAAAAAACTTACTAGGCCAATTAGGGTATCATATGAAAGTGCTTCGTTTGTTTATTTTAAAACTGAATTCTAATTGTTTTAATTGGCAATGTAGACTTTTCATAATGTAACTTGATATAAGTTCTGATATATGTGATATTTTGATTACGTTCTGAAATCTGAAATAATTATAGTTTACAAAAGTATATGTGACCATTTTTTTTAAATACTTTTATTCAAATAGACTTGTTTTATCATATCATCATAAAGGTCGTTAACTATCCACTGATGAGCATCAGCTTCCATGTAAAGGGGGTATTTGCTAGTAGATACTACGCTTAGCAGGGGGGTTGACAATCTCATTTGAGAGTTAGAGTTTTAGGTTTGTTTTAAGAGGGAAGCTGCTGGCAATCATTTGATCATGAAAATCCCTTAGTTAGCTCTTAGGACACTCATCGGACAGGAAAGGACAGCCCATTCTACGCCAAGACCTAGTCTTATTTCTGTGCTTATCATTATCTGTTACGATTCTACTGCTAGGTTCAAAATGTTATCTGCTGAAAAGAACCCGCAAAGAACTCAACGCTTTTTCTTTGAAATATTAGTTAACAATATTTGTGTTTATTTAAATGTACTATGTTTAAAATAACATGGTCTTTCAGCCTGTGCATGATAAAATATCATGCACATTTGTCATTCAAGTAACCATTTAGTGTATAATAAGCTTTGCTTAATAAGTGTCTCTTAATGACACTGTTAAATTTATTAAAAGACAGATATAAAATATTCTTCGGTATCTTATCCAAGTATACTGTCTAAACGATACTTCGAAACAACAAGTTTATGTTTGTATTTGTATTTAGTGTTAAGATTATTTATATCGCTGTTTTTAAGAGACAGCTGAAGATAGCCCTGCATTGCGTAGAGACGTTGCGACTCTTTGCGTCTTTTACCGCATACATTATGGGAAGTATTCAGAAGAATTGTTCGGATTAATACTACATGCTGAATTTTATCACTGTGCAAACCGCCACAAGTTTCAATCAGACCATTTTGATAAGTGACGGTCCTTCACCGTGCGTTTGGCAATGGCATTGACATGTACAGACGGGCATTTTCTTCCTCATACAACCAAAGTATGCAATCACCTCCCATTAGTAATATTTCCGAAAAAATATGACACTGAAATCTTAAAGAAAAAGAACATATTCCTTTCTAAAAAGCCGGCAACACACCTGCAATTTCTCAGAAGTAGCGAGGTAGTCATTTACTATCAGGTCAGCCACACGCTTGTTATCCCCGTATCTTATAAAAAAGACTCTTGCGTATATGCAATATGTATTGTGAAGCTGCGGTGAGAATATTTGCTTCTTTAAATTTCTCTCTTAGTAATTCACAACTTTCCATAAAATAAATCGAGAGTATTTCAAGTTTTTGTAATACAAATATGTTTCGGGCGTCGGCTGCTTTACCCCATAATAATATTTCGTAGGACAATACACTAGTAACTAATTGTAATAAATTACTTTGGTAGTTTCAATATTAGTATACAGTTGAATCCTGCATACACCATACACCGCAGAACTTAATTTGGTGGCAAGGTTTTGAATATGACAGTCCCTTTGAGTTTTATTATCAAAAATGATTTCAAGATAGACAGTAGAACGTATAAAATCAAGAGATTCATTATTAAATTTTACAGTAGCGTTGGTGGAATTGTGATTTTTGTTTAATTTGTCAAATCTTTGAGAAATATTAAAAAAATCTCAAAAGCAAACTTAATTATGCAGTCCAGTTTCTTAATTTTCTGTCGAAATAAAAAGTCGAGGTACCAGATATTAAAATCAAATAGCTTGAACTTAATGGAAAAATGTTACTACGAGTACTTATTGGCGAAAGATACAGTTAAATTGAGAACACTTTCGTAAGTCTTAAATTAAAGTTTTATGTTTAGTGAAAATTCCGAATGACATAATCAAATAAAATTACAATTTTATAATATCAAATTTTACTTTTCCTATAACTAGATGGCGTTATGGTAGTTTTAAAATGCGATATCGTGTGAACCTGTAAAAGACTAATAATCAAAATTAAAAAAAGAAGTTTGAGCAGTTCTGCATCCATTTCTGAAAACATCAATCAGTCAACTCTATTTACTATAATTTTTTAATTATTTGTTCTTAATATTTATATCTATTAGATGTTAATTCTAAATATAATAATTTTGTAGATTTATTATATATAATCTTAGGATATTATTGTTTTTTTTTTTAACATTTAACAAATGAAATGATCAGTAAGCAATGCTGATTAGACATAGGTTAATTAAAGAATTAATATTTTCAATCGGTATATAGCACTAAGTATATCTATCGAGTCAATATTTTACCCTAACAAATCAAATTTCGATATTTTTCTACGTTTATTAATGTACCTAAATAGTGCGGTGGAAAATTTTTAACAATCTAAATTTGATAAATGTCTTTTTTATATTTATAGTTAAAGAAAAAAAAACTTTATTAAGAATTATGGTGTGTTTCGTTTTCCATAATTGGAATTCAATTTATATTAATAATATAAACTCCAAACTTTTTTTTTTTAATAATTATGAATAAACGAATCGTCTACAAAGTGGGACATGGCTACAAATGATGAAAGAAATTTAGGTTAAAAAAATATGTGCCTAACTTAAAACTATTTAATATTACCGAAAATCAAAAATCCAAACTTCCGGTTATTAAAAAAAATTGTAAGGCCCTTCCTTTGTAAGGTTCCGTAGGCGTGTTTCCCCATCCGCGTACGAGGGAGACCGATGATATGCGTATTACAGTAATAGAGAGGGATGGGGAGAGGGCGATGACCTCTAAAACAAATCGTTGGTAGAGAGGGTTCGGTTTCAGTACGGTCAGCAAATAAAGTTGACTTTATTATAATTTTTTCGCTTCCCGCCCCCGAGGGAAGTTATCGGATTACTAATCAAAAACTGAGTTATGATCGGGGTACACCCACTTAATATTACGTTAGTATATACATATAGAAATGTCTCTAATACTATTATAATGTAAATAAAATCAACCAAATATAAAATATTTAAAGGGAATTACAACAAATTTTTCAATTAGTTTATTGTTTTGTCATAAGTTGATGGAAATAATTATATTATTTGTTAAGTTCAAAAGTACAATGATATAAAAACTATTTTTATAATTGTTGCATAAATTGAAAATAGTATCTATTACCTATAGACATAAGTAAACAAAATCTTAGATATTATACTTGTGTACCATGCTATCTAGAATACTTTGCACTCCAGAGAACCAAGTGTGTATTGCATTAAGTGTACATCTATTGTTATTCCACCGCATTTTCTACTCAAATGTTTCTGTGCTACTTAGAATGACAAACTAGCTGACGGCTCATTTGTTGAAAAGTATTAACAATTACCTAAAGATATGAAAATCTTCACAGAGAACATATATTATCTGTAACATCTGTGGTATCCCTTATCTATAAATTAGTACAGTTCCATAGGGATCACATGCAAGCAAAGCTGTTTCACAACAGAAATATAAGTAGAGCAGTGGACTCAACAGTTTCCCACTGATGAATAGACCTCTACCTTTAGTAATTGAAATACTATTTCAGCTTTCTATTAGCATCAATATAATTGTTGATAAATTAGTAAATTCACACATAGAGATAAGTCCACCCTTGCTCACAATATTTATAAATGCATTAACAATGTAATTTACAAGTGCAATAAAGAATATATATAAATTCTAGCTAAATATTTTATACTTTTGCATTTGTAATATTAGTATTTCAGGAGGATAGCAATCCTCCTAAAATACCATTATAGAAACACAAAGTATTATTAGTCAAATAATTCTATTACGTGATTATTCGAACAATAAATATTTTTAATTATATACTAAATTACACAGATTATAATATTGAGATTATTCGTGTTGTTGCTGTCTGTACATTATCTAGGCGCACCCTATTCCCTAGGCTCGTTACAAACCTAGACAGGGACCTAGGCGAAAAATTGCTAGGGCGCACCATCACATGCAAATTAACGTCGACACAATCCTTTTAATGTGTGTCATTTGGGGTAAACGACGTATGTGTGCGGAACACTCGCATGTATACCACGACTAAATACTATTACATTTTATATGCAAAGAATATTTTAAATTTGGAGTCGTTTAAATTTATTTATAATACATTAATTGTAGGTGTTAATCTTATAGAGGATTAGCAATAGATAATAATTCCAAAAAATCATAAAACTAGGAAAATTACATATAAAGTAAGTACGATTCGCTAGTCTACAGTATGAAATAATTTATGACAATTGTGTATAAAATTTAATATTTTTTTTTTTTATTATTAGATGTCAATTAAAACAAAATATTCATATTAATAATTCCAATGAACGAATAAGGTATTATTCTCATACTGATAATTAATAAAGAAAACGTATTTCGTCAAATAGCAGTAAATTATTCAACTGCTAACCTGTTTAAATGTCAACAATTTTATTAATGTTTGGGGACCATAAAGCAAGTTAGATTCTTTTTTTAATTGCATGTATAAGTTTTATAACGTTTCCTTTTTTAAAAAATTGCACGTACTAAGTACAAATCCAGTATCGAGATGATACAACACGAACGTTCAACACGTCTGTAAACAATTAATCCTTCATGCTTAATAACCAAACAGTATGGGTAGTTTGTGAAAAATTGGGTCATCATTTAATACCGGTAGGGAAATAAAATGGCAATTTTTTTTAATAACTTCGTATGGTACATTTAATGAAATTGGATGGCCCACTTGATGAAAAGTGGTAAAAGCATATGGGCATGAACAATATCATGGATATCAGGACATACTGTGACCTCAATAGTACGGCTCAAAGATTGTTTTTCCTGAAGACAAGGACGATTTATCTCCTAAATTGTAAATTTCAATTTACAAATAGACAGAGGTTTAGTAGACTTTGTGGCAGGCCCAAAAAACGCAGACTGACCGTCGTGAACGAATACCCAAGCCAATGCTTTGTTCGTGAAAAATGCACAAGATCGGGCAAAGTGGAATAGAAACAGCTGGAAAGCTGACCCTGGCTATAGTCGGGATTAAAGTTAGCACAGAGAAGAAGAGAATTATTGATTTCACATATACTCGTAAACTTTTAATTAAGTTTTAAGTTTAAGTAACTTTGTTCTGAAATAAAACGATGTAATGCCATTCAATACGAATTACGATAAAAAAGGCATTTGTTTATAATTATTGGCACGTAGTAGCACGTGTAGTTTATGGTCTCTATGATGTTATTCATGTAACAGATAATTAAGGTAACTATTAAGGTTTTATTAAGGTTTTATTCCATAAAAAATATTTATTATCATGGGACAAACTCTTTCTAAATAATAAATGTGTATTTACAAATGAAATGACAAATTTCAAGATATGCTTGTTTATGTAATGTATTAAATATAAAAATTTATTATTATATTAATTTATTTATTATATTTATTTTCCACCATTGCCGATGTAGCCAGTACAGACCACTACAAAGAATCGTAAATTCGATTATGTTGATCCTGTATGAATGTATTTTTGTAAAATACTTTCGCTTTCTTTTTCTCTTCCAATTAAACCAACTGCAAAGCATTGTGAGTGGAATACGGGATGAATAGAGATTCCTCCGCTCTCAAAAAATCGTGATATTATTTAATAAGGAATAACTATAGCGGTTTACGAAAAGACATATTAATATTCAGGTATAAGATTTCATTGTAATACTGTCATCAATTAAAATAAAGAAGATAGTTACAGTAAGACAAGGCATGAATAGACTCAAATATTTATCGTAAAATACGAACAAAAAGAAAAAAGATATAAAACATAGGTATAATTCTGAATTGAGTAATGGAACGTGCCAAACATTATAAAACAAAATATTACTTTACATTGTTCACGTTACTATACATTAAATGATTTTTTATTGTGTAATTGTTTTATAATCTTAAAAATAATCATTATTAAAGTTCAACTAATGAGTATCGACTAATCGTAGCATTCAAAATATTTTAATTGAACAAACAGAAAATAGGTCATCTCTACGAATAGCCTTGTTCCAATTCTGTTTACTAAATTGGCATTTGTTAATTAGATGAGAACGATTTATTAATGGAACTAGTGTGCGAGAGGGACCTCTATAGTGTTGGAGTGGGAAATAATTAAAAAATGTTCTAGAACTTATCTACTTAGTAGTTCCATAAATTATAAGACCGGTTTGACTAAGTGGTATGAGTATTGGTTTCCAACACAAAGTTCACCAATTCAATTCTGGTGTCGGTACTAATAATAACTTGCTGCAGATTACAACGAGGTCCTGATGATTTCTCAACATTTAGTATAAAAAACAAATATATTCAAAACCAGCTATATATCGATTAAAATAAAGAATATGTAATTTGCCTTTTGCAGTATAGAATCTACTTAACGGAATCCTATAAGGGTTTTAGTTTTTCCAATCCAACTAAAAATGAAGTCTGCATCGCTGAACGAATGTTGCATCGAAATCGGCTTATTATACGAAATAGATACCGTTCTTTCGATACAACGGACGATTAGCATAATTTTGTATATTTACAAATAAATGTTTAGGACTTAAGTTTGTAGCTAGTCGCTACTATAAACTCATAACTAGTTAAATCCCTTTTTTATTTTTTTGTAATATTTTTATACTTGCTATATCACGAGACTTAACCTGCGTGTTACAGTATATAAAAATTATATATGCTAAATTAGGATATAAGCTATTTGTATAACAAATTTCATTCAAATCTATTTTGTAGTTTTTGCGTGAAAAAGTAAAAGACATTCGTCCTTTCATCGTTATAAACTTTCGCATTTATAATAGTGATTATAAAGTTGGCTCATAATTTTTTGAAGTAAATATTAAAATATATATGTCTCATATTGTATTAAAATCCATCAAAATAAATAAAAGACATCCAAATATATTTACAAATCGTCTCATTTATAATGTAACTGTTTACCATCAGGTTGGCCGTATGCTTGTTTACCACCTTAGTGATATATAGAAAAAAAATGTACAGTGTGAATAATGTTTGTAAGTTTATTATTCTATCTATATTAAGCTTAAATATCTGAAAAGATTTTAATAAAATATGGCACCCACATCTTAGATTAACACAGGCCACTGAAGAGCCGCAGATTAGAAAGGTAGGAGTTATTAAGTCCGAAGATAATTCGAGCTATCAGAGACGTTCGATTTGAAATTTTTACTAAACACCACTGAAATATTTTATTACATTAAAAATCTTTCATATGACATATTATTATTAATATTTAAAACAAAAATCTTTTATGAAAACTTAGAATGGCGAACAAGTTGGCTTTAGGTACATGTAATGCAAAATGGTTACTGTCACCTATAGACTTATCACAAAAATATTCTTATATCCATAAAAACCTTAACAACAACCTTATAAAAACCAAAACGGCCTATAAACCTCTTTTAACCCTTAATGTGTTGTATTAGAGTCTGTCAAATTGAGAAATTAGTGCAAAAAAAAAGAATAAATCATTTGAATAGCTAACATAGGTTTATAAGAGGTTTTATGTCTTATGAATAAGAGAGATAAAGAGCACCATATGTTAGATACACCATGATACTTATAGCTATCCTCATACGTTGCTATTCTTGAGAATTAAAATTATAACTTGATGCTTTGTAATTTCACAATCATCACGCCCAATAGCTTAATTTATATTCTGCTTAAAAATTTAACTTAATTATTATTAAGATTCCACATTTATGAAGAAAAATGCTTTCTCCCCAATCGATTCTTCCAGGCTCAGACAAGAAAGAAGTCACTTTGCAAAACAAAAGACTAAAGTCCAAAGAAAAAGTCCCAATTACGTTTTCTAGACCACCCACTAGCCCCCGCACCACCCCAAAGCGGGGTCCCTTTTACAGCGAGATGCGAGGGTGGGGTCTCTTTAGCGGCGAGCGTATTAATCACGACCCTTTCGCGCGATTTGCATAGCGGTTTGCCGTTTGTAAGGATGATTAAGCAGCAATACGTAGTAACTATAATGCTATTAGTATTTTTTATTGTTAACTAACTTTTTGTCTGTTAATTCGTACGGGTGTTTTCAAAAGTAGCAAAACTAATGAAGTACATCTAGATGCCGTATCCAGTTAAAATATACACCAGATCTAATTTAAAAATACCTTAAAAAATACGATTGGACGATGAAAGTCTCATCCAATTTAATACAATTATTTTTGGGTGACACTGGAACAAACCCACAGACAAATAGATTCTCTCCCACAACAGATTGTTTAGTTACTTTAATAATAATTTAAAAATAATAATTTTATTATATATTTGTAAGTCTACCTGTAAATCGTGACTTTGGACTTATTTCTACGCTCTGTTAGTACCCCAGAATACACTGACCTATCATGTGTTGCTTTTTTGTGTAATTTTACATTTTTGCTCTTCAAACAGAAATGTAGCTATGCAATAAATCAAGATATATTTGCCAGTGTCTTTTAAATGTTTCACATAGAAAGTATTATTATTAAAAATATAGGAACTAGATTCTGCATAAGGTATACAATTTTTTTATGATAGGTCTTTAGAAAATAATCATAAAAATTTTTAATAGTTAAGCATATTTATTTAGGCTTTATTTTGTATTCGAGCACGATTTTTATATGGTTATCATTAGTGGATACGGCACGATTTGCACGCTGTAATTTTTGTTGTCAAGCTTTAGTTTTGAATATAAATCATTGCACGGTTATTTACAACGTACCACCGTATTCTTCGTTCCGTTACAAATTCTACCATTAAAAAATATTATAAATAAGCCATACATTTGTCAACTGACTTCAAAAAGAAGGCGATACAATTTTTTTTTAATAGAAGATAAAGGAATGGTAACTCCGGCTGCGCTATCGGTATACATCGGCAGGTAGTGAAAATGAAAGAGCAAGTCAGTTAGCCCATCATGATAAATACACCTGTAATTCAGCACGATCGTTTACAAAGGGGACCACGTGGAGGTCGACCTGTCGGGGTATATTGCTAGCAATAGGACTGGTAGTCCGCATTACTCGACATTATCCGACCCCCCCCCCCCCCCCGGCGATTCTCAATTAGGTTGTATTGTTTATATATGTTACCTTATTATTTTGCACCTTATTACTTTGTCACTTATAAAACATCTATAATAAAACGTTTATAAAGCATTGTAAAGAGATTAAAGTTGATTTAATTTAATAGCAAATATTTTATTTATTTGTAAAAGATCATAATAGACATAAGGTGATAGAAAACTTAATCGTCAACATCATCATCTTAACTTTCTACATACGTTGACACTTATAAGAGAAAAATATTATATCAATATCAAGGAAGAGAAAATTTCGTACCATACGGAGAAAATAACTTCTCAATCAATTGAAAACTCTTCAATTTAACACAATTATATGTACGCACATATCTAGTAGAAAACATAAAAAGATAGTGTTTAATTGTGGGCTTGTAATTTCTATCCTCTATAAGCTTACAGTAAGACCACACATTTCGCCCAAAGAGTTTTATTGCGCTGTCCGAAGGAAGTAATTTCGTAGGTCCGACTTTTAGTTTTTAAGAAAGTTCATTCTGCAGCCGACATTTTTCCAGCAATATCCCAGCTCTATCCTAATTGAGGTGTTACTGAGTTTACCGAGTTTCTAGTTTGAGAATTGAGTTTTTTAGTTCAGAATCTGTTTTTTAACTGTTTGACAAAGAAAATGTGCTGAGTTTTGCTTTGTATAATACAGATTATTTAAATATACAAGCTAGTGTAATTCTTTTCCATTTTTCTCGAAAACCTACCGACTACTAAAAATTTAATAATAACAAATATATTCCATCAAGCAAATAGTAAGAAAAATATATTGTAAACGAAGTCTTTGAAAATTAATAATTAGCCATAGAAGCCTTATAGGCTGAAAGATTTTCTGGTACACGTAAGCATAAATTGTACCTACATTTAAAGCTGTTCCACCACCATTTGCTTGCAATCGATTAGCTGGTGGCAAGAAGTTTCCCGACCAGCCACCTGAAAAAAATTGTATATTGTAGGCTTTATATAATTCAATAATGGCTTTTTTGTTAACAAAAATAGGTTATTTAGTGATATAAAAAAATTATGTATATGTAAAGGAACTCTATATTATCTAGTTTATTTTTAATATGCATAAAATATCTAATATTGTATCCAAAATTACATTAGTTTATTAATTGATTCACTAATTTAATTTATACATAACGTAGCGCAAACTGTAAATTATAAGTTTGTTTTAGATGGATATATAGTTTGTATTTGTTGCCATACATACATATACTAGCAGAATATTAAATAGGTATAGATAAATTCTAAAATATCTAATGTGCCTAGATATAAAACTAATAACAACTAATTCTGCACTATCTCTATGTGTTAAGTTATAACATCAACATGCTAATATCCCTTATCACCCTCTGATAACAGTTGATAACGTCGATTCAAGTGCATCGTTTAGATTTGTCCATAGTCCGTACCCGAATTGTATACACAGTCTTACACAAACATGCTCAAAAAGTAGGGTAACAACTTTTTCGGTTAGTGCGGGATAAATGTATTTATGTAAATAAATATAACTGAACATATTATATAGCTATTTAATTTCATAATAAGCAAAATTTGTACCATGGATACTAGTTAACTGATAGACATACCTATTTATTTTTTTTATAAAATGTTAACATTCAAAAAGAAAACAAAATATTGCAAAATTAGTAATAATGGTGTATTGATATGAATAGTGTAGTATTTTTCTCAAATTATTTATTAGTGTTTTTTTAATTTATTAAAAACCAAATAATGAATAATAGTGACTTACTGAGTTATTGAATTTGAATTCTAACTCAAAGGCTACAGTTACGAAAAAAATTATGTCAACTGTTACAGGTAAAAAAAGCTGTGTCAGGTAAAAAAAGTTGTATCAATTATAAGCATTAGAATAATATCTTCGTTAGCGATAAACATTGTTAAATAAATGTACGAAAATCATATTAATCAAAATTTCTGTTGATTGATAATAAATAATTGGAATATGATTTTTATATTTAAATAATATTTCTATATAAATTCGTGATTAGAAAATTACCAAATATCTTATTATAATATTATTTAACCATATCAAGTATTTACGACCTTATACAAACATATTTAAAACACTGTTCTAAACTCCACTTAAATGATTAAATATCATTTAGTCCATATAATAATGTTTATTTTGAATTTAGTTACGAACTTAATAAATTTTTAAATTAAAATATTAAGTTTTCAATGCCTGTAATAATTGAAAACTGTATATTTTTACCTAATGCAGTTATCGCTACAGTAGCGCCACCGCTAATTTCGGAGTGTCTCTTATTATAACGAAATGAAATACACTATAGTGATAAGATATCGTAAGTATAGCCAATAGTAGGTAGGTACGTACTACATGGGTCGTAGTAGCAAGGTTCTCGATAAGTATTTAATTTTATTTCATCAAGTATTAATGTATTACCTATATCCGCTATGATGAAATATGGTTACGTACTACCTTATAGTATTACGTACTTATATACATATTTAACGGAATATACACAACGGAATTAGGGATATATTTTAATGTTTAATTTATGTTACAGAATGTTTTGGTGGAATGGAAGGAAAGTGGTAACCGTCGCCTACAGACATGAAATGTAACCATGCTATTGAAAATAATATGCAGCTATCAGTACGTCATCTAAAATATATTTAATACATAACTCTAAACTAAACATCAGTGCCTAACAAGACAAAATCCTTGACGAGTACTTGAGTATATTTTCTCAATAAACAAGCACCAAATGAACTGACATTTTCCTTAGACATCATTCTGTTTGTTTATTAAAGAGATACGACTGAAGGTTGCTGGTAATCGCGTCACGATGCGCCGAACTACGCTTGCAATGTGTGACATTGAACGACAGACAAATAATTTTATTCAAGTAGATAGAACTTAGATTTAAACATATTTGAAAAGTCATTTTTTCATTACAGCCCATTCGGAATGCAATTTCAGCCAAGAAGAACGGGCAAGAAACTCAGCAGTTTCTTTTTTCAAAAAGTTTAACTATATAAATAATAAATTTGTGTTTATACAAACTATTAAGCAGCCTCAGTTCATAAGAATATATATCTAATTAGCTTAATGTTATAGCTTTTGCTACATATCAGAAATAGGGAAATCACATAGGCCTTTTCTAGATAGCCTATCAAGATAAAACATACACCAGATTTTAAGTTAGACTTTCAGGGATATAATCCATATCCAATGATCTTTCCTTCCAGCTGTTGAATTAAAAGTAGGTACATATTATTAATAGATCCTAATTTAAAATACATAATAAGTGGAAATACGTACATTTGGTACTTACAAGTTTGTGTTTGGATGTGTGTGCATACGTTCCATATTGACGCAGTAGATTTTTCTTGATTCCGAAACAAAGAGACAGACAAAATTACTAAAAATTATTATTTTTGCTTCTTGCACAAATATCTAACATGTAAAAACATCTAGTTACAATTTTATTATATCAGTAAAATTGGGGAGTCTACCACAGAATAATAAAAGTTTTATTTCAGCGATTTTCTTCTAAATAGAACGAACTGCATCGGATTTAATCGCTCGGTATATACTTTGCGTTTGATTCGAGTGAATTATGTATGAGGTTTAATATGTCGTAAGCCCTACTCCAGCAAGAAATTTGATGGGACCATCAATTTGCGTTACACAAGGCAATACAATTTTCAATCGAGTATCGTTCGGAACCTAACATTCTGATTTGTAATTTTTGAGTAGACTCCACGTATTTCTACGTGATTTGTGGATTTAATTTTGTTACAACTTTATTTATTTACAATATAGACATATATTTAAGTTACTTTGCTCCCTTAATACTTGTATACTTAGCCCTTGATTACGTATGCCAATCAGTTCGTAACAGTCAAAATTTGCTCAATATTTGCTATCAATCTTAATTTTAACGAATTTTGTATGACTTAACGCTATTAGTGATCGAATAACAATAAAAGTTGGTACTGCGTTTGCAGAACGAACTTTATTTATTTATTTATTAAACTTTAATATACTTAGAATGTGTAAATGGAGGAATTAACACCATATGGCGTTATCTACCTATCGACCATAGACAGGAATAACTAAAAGTATAATTGACGGTGCAATTTAATGAACAATATTAAACAAAAACAGTAAGTAAAAAATGACATACATATAATACCCATATTACCATTACCATTATGAATGATTTCTACACATTGTTCCTTAATCTCTAGTAGTGATGTTTATAAAAGAAACGTCGATAGAAAACTAGTCCGTCTAGCAATTATAAAACAATTATGTTATTATTTCTTCATCATTTCAACCGTTAATTATTCATTGCTGAATATAAGCCTTCCCCATAAGGGGAGTTTTGCCAGTAGTTGCTGCGGTTGGCAGGCGGGTTGGCACCCGCAGTTAGGATTTTGGGACTTTTAAGAGGGATACTGCTGCCCATCCCTCTTCCATTAAATTTCCTTAATCGCCTCTTACGACACCCACAGGAAAAGAAGGGGTGGATAGTCTATGCCGGGACACCATATGGTCAGTCGTGTTATTTATTGCTTTTGTTTTTGACAACTAGCAATAGATATTAAAAAAAACCGCGCAGTGTTTGTTAAATTGCTAATTTAGAAGTTATTAGCCTGCTATGTTTGGCGAATATAGCCTACAATTACTATTTCTAATATTTGATATATCTATAAAAATAAATGATGAAAGAAGGAAGGACTGATACCACATTAGAATGGAGCAAACAAACAAACAATATTTTGTCATTGTTGACAAAGCGTCACCACTGCACGCTTTTGTATCATCAGGCACGCTCTGATTCCTCAGAACTACTCATTGTTAGTGAACAACAGCTGTCAAAGAAAACCTAACGACACAATGCTATAAGCTTACAACCGATTTCACATTTAAGAATTGACGACCCTTAAATTCACACTTAATGCATATCAAGCATTCTGTTACTCCATGCCTATAGCCAGAGACACAAATAGAAATAGATGACGCAAGTAGGTATCTCAATCATATAAAAACTAAGTGTGTCAAATACTGTGATTTGAGTTAAAGTTATAGATTCATATTTACATAAATGCATAGCGTTAACTAAATCATATCTATCTTTTTGTTCACGTTTTACAAATAAAATCGCAAAGAAGTATAAATTGAAGATAAAATAAAATTGTCCTTACTTAATGCGATATGTTATTATGGAAGACTCAAATTTTTATTTTATAAACAATAACCCATATTTCTTTGGTAATATGTTAGTTTCTCTGGTTGTATGCTCCCTTAAAATGATGCAAATATAAGTTTTTTTTTTCATTTGGCTTCGGCATTTTTGTTTGCTATTAATCGATATAAGTAGGTAGTTATTCCATTTTATTATATATTGATATTAATCAATCGATCAACCAAAATCACATCAGTGACCCCAAAAGTTTTTGAAAAAAATTAGCTGTAGCTTTTTTTTCGAAAGGTACTCATATCCATTCTCGAATAATAGACACACACCCAAGTTACTTATTTATATGAAGGTACCTCAATGTTTTTATTTGAGCATTGTGAAGTCACATAGATTTAATATTTTATGCACAAAAGTAACATTCAAAGTAACAAACGTGAAACCGTAGTATAACGTACTTGTGAGTGAAACAGTAAACAAAACAAGCTATGTCAACATCAATTAATTTATTAAAACTTCCATTTAGGCCATGCGACTACCGGCTCGGTAATGACGAACGCACAAAATTATAATGTATTCTTTCTAGTTCACGCAAAACCCGCTATCCGTCTCTGTCGCACGATCGAAATACCGTAAGCGAGAGGCAAGGTGGGCGGGCGCGGTGGGTATTTTTTCACGGTTAGATAACGGCTCAAACGGTTCACATCTAAGCGTTTTCCGCATAACGATGTTCACTTTTGGCGACGATAAAATAAAGAACATGTTTTATTTTTTTTTTTAAATAAAGTTGTTTGGAAATGAACAAATTTTTTACACAACACTGGCCAGTGTTCAGTGATAAACAATTGTTTAGTTAGAATTTAATTATTTGAAAATGTCATTTTGTAGTCCATAAAAAGATTTGTGTATATTGCTACTTTATAATATGAGAAATTGTTTAAATTTCGATTGAAGTTTAGTCAAACTTACATTATTATTTAGGGTATTTATGTTGATAATTACTATTATTAATGAATAATAAATTTAGGGAAAAATATGGATTTTTTTATTACAATTATGCAAATTTATGTAATGTTTAGACCTTTTTAGATAAAGTATTTGTAATTAAGTATTTATTCAAATGGTGTAGTCATCGGAATTATTGAATTGATTCTTTTTTTGAATCTACCTTACTTCTGAATAATAGGTTTATTAACTACAGGTTATTAGATATTTCAGGTAAACTTAAGTTATAAGTTATGCGTAAATTAGAAAATAATTGCATTCTTAATAAATTTATTTACTCGAGAAAAATGACGCGACTTTTTATATTTACCTATTCTAACGCTTCTAATTCTGACGAAAAACGGGTGGAGCGTTGCCTACGTTTTTCTAACTAAATTTCCTTATCCGCCGCCATTTTTGTTAATGCATTAATCATATTAGAGACGTGCCGTTGGTTAACCGCACAAGTGGGATGTTATTAAATTTAATTGGTCACTTTTTAGTCATATTTGTGATTAACAACTGAACTAGCTACATGCAGTTTATATGCATTTATTTTATTCATAAAAAGTATTTAAAATTCGTTTTAAAAGTGAAATATTTTCGTATTTGAAATTTTTTTTTCTTTTGGGATATTATTCATTAAATCTGTCTAAGTATCGTTATATAAATATACTGGTAAGTAGTACGTATTTTTATACTCATAAGGTAAGGTATATATTAAAAAAAAAGGAATTTGCAAATAAACGATTACATTTTTTTTTTAATAAATAATTGATCTACTACGCGCAAACAGATTATTTTAATAAAGTGTATGTACCTACTAAATAATACGTAACATATTTTTTAAATCCTTGTTCAAAAAACTTAATCAATGGATACACTTTTTTTTAATAAAATTATAAGGGCATCAATAAAAGAGTATACATACTCTTTCAATAACTATAAATCTCTGTGAGAGTCAAGCAATTGGAAGAATACAAGTTTTCTCATTTATAAAGATACAGTTAATTAAATTATTCCTATTCGAAATAAACACAACACATAATATTTTGTACAATTACATTTTATTGTAAATGGAAACGACATGACTATTTTTCCTTATAATTATACAAAAACTAGTTAGGCAAGTATTTGCTGCAAAACATACCAATAATATTTTCCGCTTTACCATTTTGCGCTATAAGGTAAGTACTAAGTGCAACATAATGTTTAAAAAAATACATTATTCACTAAAGGTACTTGTTTATTACGATCTAGAAATTTATTAATTATTAATATACAGTAAAAGATTTTTAGAGTTAAATATAGATAGATACTCTTTATTGTTTCCTCCAGAAGATTACAGTAGTAAACTTATTGTAGATATAAATATACATATAGGTATTATTTTTATGCAATTTAGAATGGCAAACAAGCTGACGGCCCACCTGATGGAAAGTGGTAACCGTCGCCTATAGACATGAGCCGTATCATAAACATAACAGAGTATACTGTTTCGCCCATGATACCCCCCATGCATTGCCATTCCTAAGGACTCAGGTGTTATTCCTCTGTACCCAGTAAATTCACTGACAAATATATTGCCTTTCGTGTCAATTGTATGCCTCTTGGATTGAAATAGACACTAATTGACACTGACATAATTTTGTTAAATAGAATTTTTATAAAAAGAAATTACACAATCCCCCATTGCATCGGGGCAATTCAAATTACGAATAAGAACACGCCCGAAGCCGAGTTCGAGTTATTCATAAATATTAAAATATTTAAAATTGTTCTATTATTTTTGAATTTCAACAAGTAATCTAGACGTTGTATCTATTAAGAACCCAGTATAACATAGACTTGGTATCTATTATGTTAAGTACCCAGTACAAAAAATTACCTACAACATACCTAATATGATTAATTGGACGCATGCTACGCTATGTAATTCATCAATCAAATGTCACGGTCGCGACGATTAAACTGGGGTTAAATGATCGATTATCAAATCGATATTTTATAATGTTCAAAGAAACTTTATAAAAAAACCAAAAGGGAATATATAATGCTTTGTAATAAAGAAAACGTTTATTAACAACAATTTATACTTGTACATAAAATTTGATTAAATTAAAAAAGGTCCTAGATACGTTATTACCGAGACGTATGTTATCAATGAGGCGGTAATCAGTATAATTACACAGCGAAGCACACTTTCCTACTTTTCTCTTTTTTCTTTTATTAACTACGTTTAAAAAGTATACTACGTTTAAAAGTATATAAAATATCCATCAAAAATAATTGAGTTTAAAATATAAGAGACTGGTCGCCGGTATTCGTTAGAAGCCAAGTGTAATAAATAGAGCCACGTATAGTATTTATAAAAAAAAAATATTGAATCCAAAACATTGTTATTATTATATTATATTAGTTGTCAACTATCCACTGTTGAATCCCTCTCGGGGGAAGGGGAGAGTTGCCAGTAGTTTCCATGCTTGGCAAGCAGGTTTGCAACCACAATTAGGTTTGGTGATGGTTTAAGAACGATGCTGCTGCCGATTTGGACAATAAAATACCCTTAGTAGCTTCTTACGATACCTATGGGAAAGGAAGGGGTGGCCAATTTTGTGCCGGGATTACACGGCTATAATATATGACAAACAATTTTGTAGTTATTTATATACTCTATACAAATACTCAGTAACCGGTAATGCAATCCAAACAACAAGGTTGTGGCCTTGCTCCAATAGTTGTCTCTATTCTAGCAATCGACAATAATACCTTCAAAAGTATGTAATTACATAGCTAATTGACAATAGAGTAATTAATAATATGAGATAAACTGCCTGTAACCCTGTATTCAAACAAATATTTCGTTGTTAGATCCGTGCAGGTATCTAAAATACGAAGCCATTTTTACTACAAATTTACAAAACAGTTTAAACCCTTAACATATATATTTATTTTATTTTATCTTTGTACCAGAGAAAGACTTTGTACAAAAGTCATTTGCTTGGGTGCCTCTGTCCCATTCGTGTTATTACCGTGAAGCTGTTGTTGGTATGGTTTAAAGGCTGAGATATGGCAGTGAATTTACAGGGTACAGAGGCATGATACCTTAGTCCTCAGGAATAACAATGCATGGGGGGTATCTTGGGCGAAACAGTATTCTCTGTTATGTCCATAGTATATACAGCTCATGTCTATAGGCGATGGATACCACTTTCCATCAGGTGGGCCTTCAGCTTGTTTGCTATTCTAAGTTGCATAGAAAAATTATATAGTAATAATTTTAGCCTCAAAAACTCAATATAACTTCTTGTAACTGTATATGTGTAATAGTATTAATTTTACATAGAATATTTTTTAATAAATACATTTTCTGTTTATTATTTCTTTATACCACAATAATCACAATCAATGTAATAAATCAGTCTCGAAACATCACGGTAAATAGAAAAAGGTTTTCAAATTGAAATTTTTCAGACTACTCGCATGTCTGTGGCATCAGTCATAATATTTGCAGTTACTATTCTGAATCGATGGACTTAAGTTTCTGATATCCCAGCAAATAAAATACAGTATTTATAACTAGATGGCACATGCCATTTAATTATATTGTCAGCTGCTTCCGTTAGCAATATCACCTGTTTTGATGCATATTAGACTAGACACTTCTGTCTTGAAACTATTAATGTAATTACGTAACGTGGAATTGTCGATACAAATATAATGACGAGTTGACAATCTCTAAAATAGTTGCTAGCTCTTTTTCTTATCTAATAATCCATATATTATTCCTAGAATTTAGGAACAGCAAAAAGTGTGTTGCACATTTAAATAATTCCAACTAGTAATTTATTATATTAATTCATTCTTAATATGAATAAATTAGATTTAAAAACATTTTGAAAAGTCGATCAATGCAGATGGTTTAAACCAGTTTTAAGGTGGGTATGTCTACGAAAAATTTTTATTCTTTGGAATAAACGAAATTTGAAATATAATAATGTGTAAGACAAAGAATTAGTGATTTGAATGTTTCTGGTAAATATCTACAAAAATTTGAAACAAATACTGGAACCGAAACAGAATAAAAGAAGAAGAATTCAAAACATAGGTTTTTCCAAAAGTTTACAGCATGGGATTCTTAAAAAAAAAGGTATAAAAAGGATTCTTCAGCATAATGCCCTAGTATTGCAGGCGTTCATAGTCTATGGCAATCACTTACCATCAGATGAGCCGTATGCAGAAGCCACTTCAGTTGTATGAAAAACATAACAAATTTATCTAAATACCATTAAATCTGATTATAATATTCTCCTCTTATGGGAAGAGGCCTTAATCAATAAAGGGTTGTTAATGGGTTGTAATGATAATGGTAATTATAAACGAACAAACTCTTCGCTTCCTTATTATTATCACTATGTACCTATCTTTTATAAATAGATTAGATAGTTTAGATACTTTATAAATTGTATTGATAACCTCGTTTTTTGCCCGTTATATATAGTATTATGTAATTGTTGTGGAGTATGATGGATTCCCCACTTTTATGGTGAATATTAAATAAATAATTGTCTTTTATAATAAATTGATAGAAAATTATGCAATAAAAAAACAAAGGAACATCAGTCAGATAAAATAAAAATATATGCCCATTAAAATAAAAAAGGTTCAACACTAATAAATGACTTTAATATAATTTTGGTTTCATATAATCCTATTATCCTTCATAAAGTGGCCAAAATTAACTCCACAATTTTCCAAATATAAAATTGTCGCCTTTAAAACTTGCACAGTTATATTGCACTCGTGTCAAATGTGCCTACTCAAATTACCTTGTTTTGGAGTAATTAAATTATGACAGTTTAGTGTTTATTACGTATACTCAAGCTGTAACTCAGCCGTGTGACAGCAGTCGTAAAACGTTGTTAAGTTGTAAAAGTGACGTGTCCCTTTTGTTGTTTTATAAACGCAATTTGGATGGTGCACTCTGTAAACGCTCGTTTGGTCGCACCCTACAATACTGTTATCGTATGTAATTTTATCAATTTTCTCTTGAAAGGAGTGGTAGTTTACTTAGTCGTAATCTTTCAATTGTTTTAGGAGTATATGACGATCTTATAGCTTATTGGTGGAATTGTTTTGAATTGTAATAATTCATCGAAACAAAACTGTATGTATTAGTCATACTTATGCATAGATATCTATAGATTGGTTTCCATTTTGAAGTAGCATATGTACTCTGCTGTTATTATATTTCGGTCGTTTCGATTAGAAAACAGTTGAAACAAAAAGACATAATAAAACATATTTTTTTTAATCTTTGAAGCCGTAATTTTTTCTCACTCTCCATTAGTTACATTGCTACCTACCTGTACCTCAGTCAATCAAATTTACTTAATATCTTTTATCACGATATACACTAAGGATATTTCCTTGAATATACAACCCATTGTATTAGCTATTTACTAAAATGTTCTAACATCGGAACACGGAATAGATGACGATACGTTACCTTGTAAAAACAGCCTTTGGAATTTCCTAGACGCAACTCACAATTGCAAAAGTAAAATTATAAAAGTTTTACTGCTAACTATACTTATAAATTTAGTGATTTTGTCGATTTACTAATAACTGGCAATGGTAATAAAACTTAGATATATATTTTAATGTAATAACTAGCGGTTTAACTTACGTGTAATTAGATTAAGAAAGTTCGACTAGTTTAGGCATCAATTCGAGACCTTTAATTATGAGCGGCTGCGACGCGAGCGCGTACCTCACGTCACTCAGCTTAAACTGGTAGTTATCACATTAAAATATTATATGTTCTTACAAAACTTGTAACAAGATATATACTAATATGAACTATATGTATAATAACAATCGCTTATTTCAATTGTCATGCATATTATAATATGATGCATGGTACGCATTATGGTAGATATCTTTAGTCCTTTCTTATACTAGGAAAGTTTAAATATGCTTAGTGTCTCTTGTGTTAGATACTTACAAACTATTGCTAATTTAATAGTGTTATAGCATATATTTGTATATATATACAAACTGAATTCCTGATATCTGATGTAGTGCAAGTAACTTGCATTTTATTGTTGATTAACATTATACGAAATGAGTTTATATTTATAAAATGTGACCATAACAGTATTGCGTCATATAACAGAGTAATGTGTCAAGGTGAGTACTGCGTTTGATGCATGCATCTGTTGCGAACTTTAGATCTCTAGGGTCATTAGCAACCTTAGGACCACTACAGTACTATATTTAAAAGCATAATGCCACTAATTACATAATGCCAGCTTCATTATATTTACTACTAGTCCCGATTTATTGATCGCAAAATTCTAATTAGATCGACATTTAACATTAATAACAATTTCAATTTTTTATTAACTTTCCAATATCAAGTCTAACCAAATTACCTAATCTAAAAATTGTCACCAACTTTACTAGTCACATTGAATTTAAATATAATCGACTAAATCAACAAAGTACAAGGTATATCTTTTTACAACAAAAAATAATGCCACTAAAATAAAATAGTGGGTCACTATTGGCATACACTAGTAGAGCACCAGTAAAGAATGAAGCAGGTCAGTTGAGCCATCGTGACAATTTAATGGCAAGAGAGACATGATAAAATATATTGTTAGCAATGGAACAAGCCGTTGGATCTTATTACTAACAACCTTTTTCTCTCCGCCATTAACTAATTGACTATACATTTAATGTTCAAAAATTCGCGATGATGATGACAGCGCGGGGTGCAGGTGGGCAAAGTTCAGGTGGGTTTGATCATTTCATTCTAATACTGTTATTTTGATTTATCCCAATTTTAAAATCGAATATCAATATTTTTTTTATATGCTTGTAAATCTTTTCTTTGAATTATACTCCTATGGAAATTTAACAACATTAAGGTTTTTATTTTCACGGCCCCTACTCTGAAAAACAAGAATAATGCTTATCTTTATTCCATTGCTAAGTCCATTCAAGCCAAATCGTTATTGCCAATAAAATCTGGACCTAAATACGTCAGCGCGTAGTGTCAACGAGCTTGTTTATCCGTCTATTCAAGTGATAAATGAACACTAATAGCTTGACACCACACAAAACTGAACAAACATTGCCAGTCGCCATATTTTAATAGGTTCAGTTAACAAACTGTATAAATCTAGTCATTTCTATTGAACTTTCCTTTTTTCTTTTAGAAACTCATTAATGACCTATTGATATTGAGGGAAAGGGATTGTTAGTAATGTGAACTACCAATCCAATTACTAGCAATATATCCCATCAGGTCGACCTCTACGTAGTCCCCCCTAAAAACTATCGTGCTGAGTTACAGGTATATTCTTCACGGTGGACTAACTAACCTGCCTTTTCATTCTCACCTATCATCTCTCACTGGTGCCCCGCCAGCGTATACCGTTAGTGCGAGCGGGGTTACCATTCCATTATCATCCATTGAAAAAATAATAAGACCTATTGGTATTTGCATGAACTGCTCGACAGGTTTAAATATTTCCGTTGAAACAGCAAGACATGTGTTATTAAAAACTGGTGGTAGCTGACGATTTCAGTGATCTTTTTTATCTTTCAAAACTAATTTTATATTTATTACATTACAGTTGTAATTACTTGACATTTTTATAATCATTAGTAGTCTAAATAAGTATGACAAGTTGAATTGACACGAATAAGAACCACCTTCAGAAGACTAACATCCAATTCACGTAGTATTTATCAAATTGTTAATCAATTCATATAAATAAACAAAACCAAATTCTATTATAACCTATTATGGCGCAAAATACAACAAAACCTAATAGCGAACATAGTTGCAGCATCCGCGTGTTCGTAACTGGTCTGGGAGCGAGAATCAAATGTGAATCGAGTGTAGGCCGCGCCGGCGCAAGGTCACTGGGGCCACCATGATTTAGTAAAATGTAGGACGAGTCCTAAAGGTTGTACATTTCTATCACTGTATGTAAAAAAATGTATGTATATTTGTGCCATATCTATTATGGGATAGGCAGACAAATTTAATATGATAAAACATCAGTCTCGGAGACTTTTGTGATTATTCCATTATAGATCATTCTTTTATTTAATACAAGAAAGGTCCATTTATATAATTTTATTCGAGTTTATTTTTTTTCCAAGTACAAAAATTTTGGATGCTACCTACTTGTTTGTAATATATGATTGGGTAATTGATCTAAAGTTAAAATTTGAAAAGTTGGTTGGATAATGCTGAATCTTATCTGTTTTCAGAACTATGTAATTAGCTTAGCTTTTCACGTAATATCCAACAATATAATATTAGCATCAACTAAACTAAACCAATTCAATTTATTTCTATCATCGTTAAATAATAAAGTCAAGCATTGGCTGCGATCCATGTCGCCGCAAGGTTATTGTGATCTCATTTTATCGCTTATAGCTGGAAAATCGTGGGATGAATTCTAAAAGTTAGCCCGCACAATCAATAATTCGCAAGGTTACTGTTTTCACGAGTCAAGAGAAGTATATAATGTATAATTTTTTAAAGTCTAACATAAATATTCAATAAAAATCATCATATCAGCCGTTAACTGTTCAGTGGTAAACATGGCCTGTCCCTATTAGATGGTTTTGCCATGCTTGACAGGCAGATTGGCAACCGCAATTAGGCTCCGGTGAAATTTTAAGAGGGACGTTGCTGCTCATCCCCTAACTACGAGTATTAAGTTCCCCAGTCACCTTTCAATACACCCACGGTAAAAGAAGGGGGTGGCCTATCTATACCGGGACCACGCGGTTTCACACATTTAATAATAATACATGATAGTATATTTTAGTAAAATAACAATATGTTGCTTTTTGTATAATATGCAGTAACGAACATTGACTTTAATACGAGTACATTACTTTCTTTAATTTAATCACTGTTTTGCTGTCTGTAACATTTAGTATAGAAAAGAATGTAATAACTAACATAATGTGGTTACCCTAACTGCGCCCGCGCATATTCTAACCTAGAAACAGGCTGGATTTCGTGACATTCGAGGCACGTGTGCATGTGTGCGTATCCATTCACGATTGTGTTTGTTGAGTCAACACAACCGACACGAATCGCAGTTCCCGGCTAGCGAACAACCATTTTATTTAAAGTCTTATTTCCTTGCAATAGAATCTACTGTTTTTTTTATTATACCTAATTAATTTTGTTCGTATTTGACATGGCATTGGTGGGCTTTTGTATGATAAGATGGGCGTAGCTGTTATTTTGTTCAGTTAGACGATTCGTAGTCGCATTTTTAGTGTTAGAAGTTATACCTATCATATAATAGAGTCATATACATATCATGTTGAACACTATATGCTAAAATAAATATAATTTGAGATATGCTGATAAGGATAGTCTTTAGTATAATTTCAAAATGTTTCTAAAGGTTGTGAAATTTAAAATTTTTATCGACTGTATAGTTCAATTCTAATTATGATCGTGATGTGAAAAATATACTATTTATCTGCCTTTCAGTGTTTACCATGAGTAGTAGTAAAAGATAGATTTCTCCCTTTTATTACCTACCTCTCTTGGAAGTACCTGTTTTGGTCTTAGTGTACTCCCAAAATCTTGCAAGTTTTAAATACTTAATAAGTATGTTGAAGGTAAGAATACTGTGATTGCAGATTTTTTCTTTCTTTTATCAATACGAAGTTTGTGATAGTCATTTTATCCAGTCCCCATTTTTTGTAGGTATACTTACTTAACTCTTATTTGAAAAATATATCAATTTTCATTACATATTAAATCACTTTTTAAATAATTTAATCATTCAAAATTATTGAAAAAAAGCAACAGCTGTGTTTCTTTTGATCGTTATTATCACCGGAAATTGCATTCCTCTATTATTATTCATCCATTAATTACCTCTGAATTTCGTCATTTATAAATCGCTTTAGAAAATTCCTTTTTAACTGAAAGCATAATATTTTCAGATGGACCAATATAGTAATATTTTTAAAATCGATTTAATAGTTTGATTTTTAAATCACAGTATTTGGTTTTTCTACGATAAATTCGGTTTTTTTTTGTGGAAAAAAATCTGTTATTGTTGAAACATTTTGAGGCAGGGACTCTATCTAAATATTATTAATCTAAGCGTCACATTTATTGTCACATCTTATTTAATTAAATTCAGAAGTATTTACGACTTATGTACTTATTTAAAAAGTAAACGGTATGCCTACTTCCTCCATTGCCATATTTTACTTATACCAAAATATAACCTATAAAACCTATTTAAATTGTTACAGTGTTTTTTCACTTTTTTCAAATTGAGAATTTAGCACAAAAGAAAGAGACAACACCGTTTAATAGCTAAAAAGGGGTTAATTAGATGTTTAACGTTTTTTAATGAATATAAGCGTAAGGCTATGCTAAAACCTATGACGCCATCTCATGCCTTTATTACCACACCCTAGATACAAATACTCATTTAGGTATTATCAGTTAATTATTGAACCTCTACTTTAAGATGAGGTCAAATCTATTCAATAGATCTTATAAATAATCTATTTCCACTTCTCTCTGTATCGTATAAACAAATGCACGACATGGTGAGATCATGTAATTAAACAAAAATTATTAATTGATCTGAGTAGACATGGAACTACAATAATGTTTCTATAGTTCGATTCTTTTATAATTATGCAGTTTATTTGTTAGTTCTGTATATAATTTACCCCTAGTACATACTTTATTCACATTAATTTACCAACAGACATATAAAACACAACATACATCCAAAAAAAATACACATTGGTACATGCAATTTTAAGTAGTTAAACAATAGTATAGTATAATAATAAAATAAGTACGGTTTATTATATTACTTATAGATATTGTTGTGTTGATAAAATCATAACATACTCAATATCATATTTACACCGTGGATATGAAAATTTATGGAATTTTTGTGTTATCTATACTAATTAATGTATAAAGAGGAAGTTTGTAATGGATAAACTTAAAACTGCTTAACTAACTTTAAAAATTCTTTCACCTACAGAAAACTTCATTAACAGCGAGTAACATAGTTTATTTTATTTTTGAAAATTATATCTACCCGTGCGAAGCCAGGCCGGATCACTAGTTATAAATATTTAAGATTTAAATATTTTTAATATGTACGCATCTAATAAGATATTATCATGTTATGTAATCTACGAGTAGTACCTCCTATAGAATATACAATAATCCTACTATTAGCACTGACTATAACATGTTAATTTGGCGACTGTTTTAAATTTATTTGTGAGTAGTGAAACTAACTGTATCTTGAGGTCTCACATTATCTCGTTGCAAATTATACAAGTATTAATTAAACATAATTTAAATTATATGCAAGAGAAACTAACTGTTTCATTTCCATATCTTTAACTCAAGAAAATCCATGAAGCTTAATGCTATACAGTCGCTGGCATATTTTTTCTAGCTTGAAATTTGCTAAACTAAACTTAACTTTTTCTAACTTATAAAAAAGTTGGTATTAACCATAGACAGCACAGAATCATAGATAATACTTAGATATGACAAAACGAAGACGTTCATTATACTCCTTCTGTGTCGCCAAAATATACATAATTTCTAACTCTCTTCATTCTTTCATAATTCTGTACCTCTAGACCAAGTGCCTAGATTAATAATAATATAACGTTTTTCAAATTTGTCTTTAGTAGAAACAATAAGGCATGATGAAAAATAAAGTAAAAATAATCTTGTCAAAATCGCTAGGTAATTTTGCAAAGAATCTTTCAGGCCTTATTAAAAGCTTGGCAAATGATTCAAAATATTTTTTTATACTACTGAGGTAGCAAACAAGTTTATGGCTCACCTGATGGTAAGTAGTTGCCGTAGCCTATAAATGCCTGCAATACCAGGGGCATTGAGTACGTTTTCCGAACCCTGATGTAATATTTATATATTTATAATTCTTTACCCCTTTTCAACCGACTTTTTTGAAAAACCCCATGCAGTAGTCTTAGCAATGATTCCATAACTTAAGTATATTTAGTAGATCCAATATATTTATCTATACACCCGCAGAATCATTTTAGAGTAAATACATATATGATATTAGGTAGGTATGCACATACATGGTGCATATAGCATATCAGCGCACGTTCGTATTGACCGTGACACACAATTCGCTCGCTGAATAACCATTTGATATAAATAAACATGGCTATATGATATTTTTGCACTTACATGTGAACTCCGCTTTTAGATAACTGAAGGATTTCGTTTTAAATAGGTATCTACCTATCCTATTGTACCTATATTATTTACCTATATTTATTTTTATAAATAAAAATTAAATAGTAAGCCAGTACACCATCTGAGCTGGTATACCAGTAAAAAAAAAGGTGAAGATGAAAGCGACACGCTTAATTTAAAAATCGATATCTAAAAGTCATAAACAATGCGTATCCTTATCATAATAAAAAAATTACAACTACTACTTTTTTTTATATTAAAGTTAAAAAAAATTTTAGTTTTTAAAATATATTTTATTAAAAGACACATTTTCAAATGTATTATATCATAATAGAAAAATCAATCTCATAAACTCCCTTAATGATTATGTTTATAGTATTCTATATTCCTAGAACGAATAGATTTACCACAATATAGACAAAGGTGTAATAAATACGGAAACTGACAACAAATATATGTGTTGGTTTTTCCTTCTAATTGGAGTATAATGTAGCAATAAATGTACATATTTATGATATTAATAGTCTATTTGTTTCATTGTAAAATTATATATTTTCTATTAACCACATATCTTAGAGTTTTATAACAAAATATCGATATTATTCTTTATGAGTTAAGTACAGATCTTATTAGATATTAGCTTCCATCACTTATGACCCTCACTCTTCTACAAATAATACAATTTATAAATGTATATTTGCGAACTTGAAATATCCTATTAATATAATAACTGCGAAAGTTCATAACGATGGATGGATGTATGTCTGTTACTCTTTCATACATAAACTACTGAATAGATTTAAATGAACTGTGGTACAACGACAGGTTGTATCCTAACTTAGCACAAATAATATTTTATGTGCTAATTCACACGGGCGAAGCTGCAGGATACAGCTAGTAGAGAATATATTCATAAACGTAGAATAGCACTTGAAATATAGTCTCTTAATAGCGTTTATATTCATGTGTAATTTTATAATCATTTTAAAATAAAATCAAGTACCTACAATTTTAAATATATCTAAATGATTATTTAAGTACCTACATTATACTAAATTTATGATTTTTTTTTAATGGATGATAATGGAACGGTATCGGTATACGCCGGCGAGGCACCAGTGAAGGATGATAGGTGAGGATGAAGCAGGTCAATTAGCCCATCGTGACGAATTCAACAAGAATTGTTTACGATGGTTTCCAGGGGGAACCACGTGGAGGTCGATCAAATCTATGATTTAAACAGTAATTTGAGTGAATAGAAAACTAAAATTTTGATTATCTGTCACAAAAATATTGAATTGTATATCACAATTCAATATTTTTGTGTGTACAAACGTATTTAGAAATTTTAAAAATATAAAGTATAATAATATATTAACAAAATATACTATTATAGATATTCGTTTGCTATAAAAATACTTTTTAAATAATTGAATAATTCAAGATTATTGAAAATTATTAAGTTATTACCACCCTGACGAGACGACTTATTGCAGCTTTTATTTTGAGTTTAAATTAATATTATAGAGGTATCTACTAAATGCAAAACTACTCAAGCAAATTATCAAATACGTCACTAGCCATTTTCTAATGTCTCTATCCGACAGCCATTTTATCTGGCATCGTTTCCTGTATTTAGGTAGAAAGTTGACCCTCGACATTGGAATCTTTGATATCTTATTATTTTGTATACTCACTAAGATAAATTTCCATGAGAATCTGTTATAATATCTATGTTTTCTAAGTTCTTAGTCTGTCTATAATCATTTTTGTTACTTTCTCTGTAAAACTTGCATAATTATAATTGTGATGAAACATACTAAGCATAATTTATTTTAACAGGAAATAAACAAAAACTGAACTTTGAAAATTTATTACTAAAACACTTAGGTCTCATTATTGCCTAGTTAACTGAAGATTATTAGTAGTTCATAATTTCTCAACATAATCAAGCCATTATCTTACGCAATCTACTCATTGTCTCCGACATATTTTTCCCATCCATCTGCTAATTTAACTCGAAAGACTTCTTTCATTTTACAGGTTTCGACTCAACAAAAGAAGTTAATTTGTGTGATTCGAAACGCGTCATCATTTTGTTGTTTCGTCAGCCATTTTGGATTTTGCGCGCACTTCCAACTGTCATTAGCCAGTAATGCCAACTTTATAAAATTGCTAGCTAAGGCTGCGTTCAGATATTAAATTATGGACTATTACAATGTCAGCAATTCAGTATATGTAGTTATAGTGTACTTAATTATATCGCTTATAAAGTAATCTAAGAATTTTTATTCAGAGCTATTCATTCATAAATCAAGAATAGATACTTCAGCTTTTTACAAGTTATTGCTTTTTTTTATTATTATTGTCATAAAAGTTTTAAATTTTTTAATATAATATATAGAAACTGTAGGTATAAATATGATAATCAATACTTATTTATCAGCTCTTACTGAGTTCGTCTCATTAAGGACTAAGGATAAGATCTACTGTTCTATAGTAGGTACTTATATCGTCATATTTTTTTTATGGAAATAGTTAAGCCAATTATGCAATTTACCGATACAATGTAAGGATTGAGAACACTTAATTGGATTATTTGAATTAATTGAAATGAAATTATCTAAAGGCTTGTTAATAATATTCATGGGGTTAATTATCATCATCACAGAGAGTCTGTAATTTAAGTGTTTTATTTTTGCTAAATTGAGATTATAGATGTCATGAAATTGAATAATGTATTTTGCCTAATATATTTTTGTTGGTTTAGCAAAATGGAAACTATGCCGTCATATAGGATGGTATAATGCATAATTTGTTTAGTTTGAAGAAAATTTTTTATATCATTGTTATTATGCGATCAAGATAAACCAGTTGTTGATAGCAGAAGAGATTGACATGAGTTATATTGTTGATCTGTTTACAAAAAAATATTATCAAAAAGCTTTTATTGCAATAGGTATGCAATTTAAAATTATAACTTATACCAATTAAATATGAATTCTACAAAAACCTCAAATACAATATTATATTTCATGTAATTCATGAATATTTTTTAATGTATAGGACTTACCTAATTACATGTATTTTACAATCAATTGTTAATTCAATATTCAAATAAAATTAATATAGTACATGACTGCAGCGGCCAACAACTGAAGCTGAAGATATGAGTTTACATAGTATTTTATCTGTCCGCAAAACACGACAGATATGGATTTTCATACAACTTTTGCCGGCCGCTGCCCGCATGTATCTGACCAGTACGGCAATTTTGATTTATCTCGAAGAAGATTGTCAAAATAATACTCACATTTCCAAGCATGTTTGAGAAAAAGTATTTAACCAGTTACAGATTCAGATGACTATTAGTAAATATAAAATTAGGTAGATAATATATAATAGAATTTGCCCCTTCATATAAGTAGACAAACCTACAACTAAGTTTCAGAAACAAGATAAAAGCAAATTAACTCCATCTGGCTATTTAATCAACGAAATCGATAAGCTCCAAGCTAAATACCGAAACAATTTCAATGAAAATAGTTCAGTGGTTTTGTTGTCATACCCGCCGGGAATTACATAACCTTGCTTCGACGAACTCGGTACAATGGTTGCTTATATTAAAATAGTTTGACCGGTTACGCAATTTAAGAACACCTGTGTGAACTAGTCATCCATTCAATTAAAATGTTTATGGTTTTTTTGCTCTATGTTGGTAATAATCTTATTATACGTTGTAAATTGAAAAGAGTTGAGTAACATATGTATTCCGGGGACTGAGTCATGTTTTTTTTTTTTTTTAATATAAGTAGTTATCACACACTTGATGTCTATATCACTAAAGCATTAGTAATTATTATAGATTAATAACATTTTAGTTAAATAGACAACATCCAATGTAATTAAATATTTAAACTGTACCTAAGGCAAAGACTCGAGACATGTGGCCAACAAAGGCCATGATGTGTAGGTATACTGCTTAGATACTATATTAAAAATAACGTCATTCAATGCAGCGGTAGTAAACACTATTATACATTATTATATTTTACTTCTCTAGTCATGGAGGTTCTGATCTATTAAATAACCATCTATTGAGTGATTGTTTATTCGGAACGCATCCGATTCACTTAATATCGATTAATAACAACTCGATCGTAACTGTTTTTGTTAGAAATTTAAATTTCTAATTTTAAAATAAAGCTATCTACCTATTTCATCAGACATTTTTCTCGACAGTTTAATTATAGAGACTACTAAGTATTTGTTAACTAAGTACAGTAACAGGTATCTTGTTGCAAATTTAAGAAAAATAAACTGCTATAATGAATAGAAAATTCTTGAATTCAGTTATTTATTTTCTTAAAATTAATGTAATTACTTTACACACATTATTATTATGTAATCATATTAATTAATTATGTACTTATATAGAGCGTAGATTCAAGATAGGTAATTACAATCATATTGTTTAGAATCGTAAGGTAACTGTAATGTGTTGACAGCCGTAAAAGAAACAACACACATAGTTGGTTAGTTCATAAATAATAATCTAACATGTCCCTATAAAGCCTTAAAATCAACATCCAACATTCGTTCTGAAACTATAAATTTTCTTTATATAATAATTGAACACTTAGATACGCTATCTTCAGACAAACGACCGATGCTTTGCTATTACGGAAAAAACTAATCGACTATTACTTACTTCCATCTGCCGATCAATAGGCTAACGACAAAAAATAATTATAATTTAAAACCGTGTACGTGGCCCTTTTCCAGCAAACAGTGACCTTAAATGGAACCTATTCGATGGGAGATGTATTAAAAATTGAAATAACAACTTGCGTGCAACGACCGCGCGATAGATAGTGGAAAAAAAAATAACAGAAGATGCACCCTAAGAATTGCAAATAAGATCTTAACTTTATAAATTTAAAGAACTATTTCGAATAAACATTACCGTAGCAGATGTTGTTCGAAATGAAGATTAGGGGAACTAAGGCATAAAAACTGGTCAGCCAATGACGGACCATCGTGTTTTTCCATCCCTTTCGCACTACGACTGCACTGCTCTTTCTAATGGTCATATTTTTTGCTCTAATATTCTAATTTTCCATTCAAACGACTCATTCGATTCCAGGGGACTATAACCTTTTATATTAAGTACATGATTATTGACTCAGCTTTTATTTAATAAACATTTCTTTAATCAAAAATATACATGCCCATCAAAATTTCTTAGAATAACATGGCGTTACTGATAGTATAGTCAGCTCTTAACAATTACATTTTTTTTTATCATAGATTGTGATCGTCAGTTTTCATTTTTTCCATGGCCATGCGCGTGGTTGCGTGTTGCGATGGGGACTCAGATAAACTAGTTCATGTGCAAGTTTTGTTATTTTTTCGACAATTGTGGCTGTTTCATTGCCTTGTACACATGGTTAATGTGAAATAAACTTCAAAATTAATGTCCTTAAACCATGTAATTTAATTTTTTTCTTTATTTTGCAATTTGCATAAGTAATTATCAACATAAAATTGTTATTTGTAAAGTTTATTGCATTAAAATTCTGATCCCTTGAATTCTTTGATTAAATTAGATTTATTATATTTAATATCATAAATACTAATAGACTACTATCCTGTAATAAAATTTTTGAAACAATATTTCATTTAATATTAATATTCTTTACAATTAATTATACTTAAGTCCATTATATTTATGATTGTTATACAGCGATACTAAGAACAAATAAATTGAAATAATTTCATATCGTAAATACAAAAACCTGTCAAATATCTGTTGAACTCACTCGCCGAGGATACATAATATACCTAGTCTCTAAAAGAGTTTTTATTTTCTTTAGATAAAAAAATTATTTCAATTACGCGTATATAAAATTTATTTATTCATTGCATTTTTTTTTTATTTTTCACTTTTATCAGACAATCGGTTACTGGTGTCCAAGAGCTAGTAGTTACTTTGCGCAAAAAATAAGTTTAACAATCCAAAGAGGCAATGCTGCTAGGTCCTCGGGTACATTTCCTCAATGTGGTGCGTTGGGAGACTATCAGTTTATTTTTATTAATATTATAAATGTTTTAGACTATATAAGATTATTATTTTTTATTTATTATAAGATAGATAGATATATAATTTATTTGCATGACTTACAGCATAAAATTAACATTAGATATTGGTACATACTTAAAAAAAGAAATTAAACAAGAGAATAAGAAATAACATAAAAAAAGGTTACATAATTTTTCGTGAGTGTGCCACAGTTACACAAAATGGTCAGAACTTAGTTTATTGCTTTGCCCTCAAAAGAGAAAAACACTGATATTCTATTGCAGCCAAATGCCAAAAGTTAACAAAAATAAGTATTAATACTATAGTTCATTTCTCGATAGAGAAATCTGTAATAATAGATAGAGGAATGAACGGACGTTCAAAGTCGCACCATAATTTGTATCTTACCTTTGTATCTTTTTGGCACAGAACCCATAAATAATTCTATAAATATATTGATTAATAAAAAATATATTAGATTTTGAGTTCAAAGTTGTAAATTGTAAATAATAAAGAACAGTGATAAAGCCTTCCGCTTTATAATGGACAATTATGACGAAATTAATAACATATAATTTGTTTTTATTTGATAAATTCATTAAACTATGCTGTATAGTCATATTGTCTAGATAAAAAAAATAAAAAGTAGGTAAAAAGTAAACACAAAGTAATAAAAATCGTATAAAAAGTTAAATACCTAGATAAGAATAATTTAAATTGTATTATTGAAATAAAACTTTTTTGTAGAATTAATAGATATAACTATGAAATTATTTTAATTTTTAGCATTAATTCTATCTTGCGCTAGATGCCATGTGATGATATCGTATGAGATAAAATCCTTTTGGATGTAATGTAATTAGTCAGTTACTATGACAAAAAGGGACTACTAAAACTGTTTTTTTTTTCACGTTGACATGAAAATTGTTATATATATTTATTGTTACATATTGTATAATGTAAATAAAGTATACTCATTCATTCATTCATCTATTTTACATTTTAATACTTTTCTATTATCTAATGTAAGTGAATTGGACTCATTTCGAACAAATCGTCATAATTGTAGAATATTGACGGATCTATATATATAATATTTGTCAGATCCGTCAGTATTCTAAGATTATGACGAAATACTCGCTTGATAGAAGATGGTAGTTAATCGACTGGGAAGCGCTATGACTAAAGAAATATAATATCTCGATATCGAGTTAAACGGAGTTGAAATCTATTGCTAAAAGGATATATTCATATCATTGTTATAAAGAATAGGTGGATTATCTAAACGTAGAACAATGATCTGGCTAAGTTAGTGCTACAGAAAGATCACACTGGAGGTCGCGTAAGATGTACTACATCCGGCCTTTCATTGTCTCCAAGATTTAAGCCCTACATCAGATATCATATTTGTTCGACTGCGCCTTTGTTTTTACGATCACTTGTGGTCTATAATTGAATATTGAATGACGATTCAATGCATTGTCTTTTATTTGTAATATACATCGTTTTCTAGGATTGTTTCAGTAATTTATTTGTTTATTTGTTAGTTGATTTATTTTGTAGTAGTTTTTCACGGACGTTTGCAACTCTGAATATTCATTAGTCACAGGCAATACTCATGCAAAAATCAAAACATCATTATAATGAATTAACATTAATTACTTCAGTACATTAGTGCATAGTTAATGTAGTTTTCAATAAAGTTTTCACTTCGTTTTCAAGGTATTTGTTTCAAATTCAAAGTGTTTCTGTAATGAAATAAAATGAATAAATAATAGTGTAAATATTACAGTCTATTTTTTATTGAAAAACAATACCTTCTAATACACCAAAATATTCCTATTTTGTGACTGAAACTAAATTAATAATCCCAAATAAGGTTATATTTATATAATGGTTGGTTATTCCTAAGCTTTACTTATAAACTTAGTCGTGCTAAAAAAGGCTAGTACCATATAAAATATAAATATTTTTTTAGAATTGCAAAAACCTTATCTGACAGCTTCAAGTTCTCAGATGGGAATTATTTAATAATGTTAATTAAGAGCAACTAATGTCAACAATTCCATTCGCATATTCGCGATGTACCAAACAAGGACGTGAACGTTTCCGCGTTGAATCATTAGTCCATGGGACAAATTACAAGTTGATAATGTTTATATTATGATAAACACGTGCATAGGTATATTATTGCTTGTAGGCACGTTGCTTAATTTATTTGACAAGAACACTAAAACTGTATTTAATATACTGTTACTAATATCTAGTATTTATAACTGCTTCCTGCAAATTTAATATATATCTACTTATTTCAATAAAATCTTTAAAAAGCAGTAGAAGCAGTAATGAAACTGTTTTTTGACCAGACAAGCTTTTTATATTTCTCGTCTGTTTTTTTTCTTTCTATTAATGTAAAAAAATGTTCTAATACGACGAAAACAAATACCTATCTATAATTTGAAGTATATGAAATTACGAAGTAATTTTATTTCAATTATACATTTAATTACACATCCAATTAATAATTTATTATTTTAGTTACATTAGTTGGGTAATAAAATTATTTTTATTACTTTTACAATAATTTTCTAAAATCTACATGATCATGTCCATCAGTTAGTATTTTGTCTTATGTATATATAATAATTCTCAATTTTATTAACAACAAACATCTTATCTTAGCAGCTTCCGCCTGTCGCTTAAGTCAGAATTAAAATGCACACACAAATGCAAACTGACTCATGTTGGCCTTGAAATAGACCAGTCTAATCGTAGTTTTAGCCAATCAGTAGTCGACACACGCTTCACAACCATCCTTTGTTTATTATCGTCGGTTTTGTCACGCCATTTTGTTAAAATGACCTTTTGTTGTCATTTATACAATTTATTTTTTTTATTTTTTATAATTGCATTTAGTTATCCCACTATGACATTACTCATTAAAATTTTATTCAGTCAGACCCAAAATCTTAATTAAAATTTGAGCCGGGAGATGTTTAATAAAAGTGTAGGTACTTGTACAAAATGGAAAAAAATTAAATAAGCTGTAAATGCATATGTTTAGACAATTATGTACTGGCAAAACCTCCAAAAGGGGAGGTCTATGTTCCTTATGGACAGTTAACGGCTGACACCATATACTCAGTATGGAAAAAAATCATTATTGAGTTATCGTCTATGGAGAACAAATATACAAAAACAATAAGAAATACCGCTATTTATTATACTTACGTTTTTCTAAAGTAAAACATCGTCATTGAAATATAAATAACATATTCATGTATTACCTACTTATTGTAGCAAACAAATATAAATAATTTATCTATGTATATTTATTTCTTTAAACGTTCAAGGCAAATGATGCTTATAAAATTTATAATTAATTTATTTAATATTTTTTCTATATTTAAAAAAAAAAACATAAAGCCGTAATCATTTTAATAATTGAACAAAAAGAAATCAACAAAAGAACGATGCTGTAGATTTTAAAAGACATTAGCTCCTCCGATTTACTTGAAAGCGGGTGTAATGTGTAATTATTTTTTTATTATTCCCTGCCATGGGAGTTCAACGCCATGCATTAATTACAATATTAACATGTGAGGGTTTCGCTTCAGTTAGCCTTCTTAGTTAGATAATAGACACAGTTTTGTAACGTTTAAAAATTCTTTTATATATACCTCGTTCACGATTTTGTTCTCTTTCGCTGCATTACGCTACGTTACTTTAAAATATATCTTTTGCCTTTAAAAATGGTAAGGTATGCATTCTTGAATTTTATTACAGTGGTGTTCTGAATACAAAAAAAAAATGTTGTTTTTATTTTTTCGTTTATTTGTTATAGATAAGTTCCTTCCTATTGATTTAGAAAAAAAAAGAAATGGTAAAGAATTTTATTTTGTTATATATTTCACCATTAAAAATGTTGACGATCTCTATAAACGGACGCTATAGACAGCTCTTCGTTTTTTCAAAGCCAATGTTTTATGAATGCAATTCAAAACTATGGTTTTTTTATTACTTTTTTTTAACTATTGCGTACGACTTGAACGGTAGTTGATAGCGAGGTAATAAATTATACTTGTTGTAGGTATGCAAATACTTGCACCCATCTCCAGCCTATTTTAAAATGCATATTAACCTATAGATCTAGTTTTTGTAAAGAATTTGATAGGTGCATATTAGAAAACAGGAATAAAAACTGGCCGTAAACTGTAAAATCGATAATTACATTTTTTTAGTACTTATTTGACTCCACCAAACAATATTAGTTATATCAAGTCATGTCATCGGCGAAATTGCAAAGAAGCAATACACGAATATTTATGTGATGCAATCCCCGAATTTCCGAAGGTAGTTTAAAAGAGGTATATATTTTTTTTCGAATCCACAAAAATTTAATTAATTTTGAAATAGATGGTAAGTGAATATAAAAAAAATATATTAAACTTCTGTCGAAGGCCTAACAACATACACGCAACATTCTATATAAAATAAACATCATATGACGTAGGCCGTATGCTTGATTATTACTTTTGTAAAATAATAACACGGAAATGTTCCGTTATGTTGCCCTTAGTACATTCCTGTACCGTGCTACGGTAGCAATACAAAATTTATCTCCGCAATAAACAGCTATAGTGTGTAATTAATATCCTATAATTATTTGCTGGCGAAACGAAAACATCAAACGTGGGTAATAAATTCATACGAATGAAGTTTGTCGACATTTTGTCATGTGAAAGCTGTATTTTTTATAGTTTGAAAGCTATTCATAATTACAAGAGTTAATTAATACTGAGTAATTATTGTTTGGTGATTGTTAATGTTGATTTGGTACTTTTAAATCACGGATATGTCAAGTTACATTCCAGTTATAATGATATGTTAGAAATAATTTATGTATATATTTTCGATTTTTTAAGTAAAAATAAATAATATTATTATTAAAATATTATACATATATTATTAAGAGAATAAATTATAATAAATAAATCTGATGTTACATTTAATAAATAATATTTGGACTACATATTTTTCTTTTGTTAAGAAAATTGATTTTATTTGAAATTATTCTACCTATAGGTATATCTTTTAAGGTTTTTTTTTTCCTTTTGAGCTAGGTAGAGAGCACAAATATAACTTGCTTTAGAGGTTATATTACAAAAGTGTGATTAAACATCTTTTTATTCATTATAAAATGTAAAATTTTTAATAATTGTTTAAATAATTTTGATATATTTGATAAGTTTTCTAAATTAATAAACTGGTTCTCGTAATTATATTGTTTAAGTTTCTTTGTCAAGAATTTTTTATATTGTGTTGTGGTTTTCCCATAATTTTCTCTGTTTAATAGGCTTTTATTTAATTTTGCTTGTTTGTATCTTTAGGTTAATCCTTAGGTACACTTACCTTTTTTATTTAGTTTCCGCTAATGCATTAAAATTTTATACACATTATTCTAATGCGCTGAATTAGATATCCAAGAGCGGATGCCACATTAGACTTGAAAGATTGCTCGTCTTTCAAATCTGGCCACTGATAGAATTACCACTATAGTACCTTTTTTTAACGCGAAGAAATATCCCTAAGACTGTCCCAACTGCCGAAGGAAATTCATGAGTGTGTGGGATTTTTTACCAACTAAATCCTCGTGCGTACATCGAGGCGCAATGCTGGATCCCCAGGGTTCTCGTTTATAGACGATCCAGGAATCACTGCAGCACTAATTTGTATATGTAATGAGTAATTGTAATAAACGAATGCTTAATGACTAGGGTCTGATTCATATAGCTCGAAATTCATCACAAAATATACCTATTTGTAAAAGCTTATGTTGCCAAAATGTTATGTAATTTAGAATAGCAAACAAGATTACGACTCACCAGATGCAAAGCGGTAACCATTGCCTATACTTTGACTTGAACAGCACCATAAACATAACAGAATATAATGTGTCGCACATGATATGCTCCATTCGTTGCCATTCTTGAGGACTACGGTATTATGCTTCTGTACCTACCCTATAATTTTACTACCATATCCCACATTTAAAACCAAAATAGAGCCATGCAAACACAACCGTTTCATGACAGAATCACGGATTTGTATTTTATTAGTGCATTCAAAAAAAAAATTATTCTAAATTTACTTGTACTTTTAGACGCATGCTACTCGTATGTGCAAGATCTTGCATAATTTCTGAACTGTTTTTAATATATTTTTTTTACAATTGATTTGAATTCCTGCTAAATTGTCTTAAATTAATTGTCCCTTGTCAGTTCCAAGTGAATTTACTTACTATATTATAGTCGTGGTTTTATATTAAATTTTTATGTATATCTATTCTAGGTCTAGAACGGGTGGCGGAGGAGTTGATGGGTCGAAGAAAATGGAAACTATATCAGGACGCGTTAGTACCCAAGCGCACCGAGGCCGAACGATCCAGCGACGAAGAATCCATGCCTGCCACCGACCCCCCTCCCGCGCTCAAAATAAAGACTATAGAGCAGATCAACGCGCCAGAAGACGAGAGGCCGAAAGCCGAACCGGAGACAGAAGCCGAGCCGGAGAAGACGAGGCGGCCAGAGACCATTCTAGAGAGTCTGATCAAGCGGCCAGCCACTCAACCCAAATTGGAGGTGCCAGAGGAACCAGCAGATTGGAAGCCACCAGACAAGTGTTATTTTTGTGTGGACGGAGAGAGGGGTGAGGCGACGGCAGCGGAGGGCAGGCAAGCGGGCGGCGCGACGGTAAGTACCGCCCTGTACAATTTTTGGCAACCAATTCGAATTATCGATTAGATTAATTTCGTAGTAATGTGATCACGAATACGACGGTATCTTCCTACCTATAAAAATTCATATTTAGTATTATCAATCGGTAATATCTAGTTTTAAGCCATAGTACTATAAAAAAATAATAATATACTTCACGCTATAATTCCTGATTGAGTCGTTAGATATTTCACAACTATAATTCTTTTTGAAATACGTATGTCTTTATAAGAATAATAATCCTACTTAGATACTGAGTACAAGTAAAACTCCTATATTATAGAGGGAAGAAAGATCGCTAGTAATGAGGACTAGCAGTCCCATTACTAGTAATATACCTTTTCACATCGACCTTCACGCGGCTCCTCCTGGAAACCATCGTGTTGTTGAATTTGTTCAATTCGTCATGATGGGCCAAATGAACTATTTTTGTCTTCACTTATTATCTCTCACTGATGTCCGTGCGCATTTTAATAGCGCAAAAAGGTGTACCATGTTATATTAAAAAAAAATATTTATATGCAATTTCAAATAGCAAACAAATTGGCATATTACCTGTTAGAAAGTGATAACCATCGTCTATACATATGTACAGTAAATTCCTATATTATAAAGAAAAATGCTAAATTGGTTAACGAATCACGAATTTTACAGACATTACTATTTAAAAATAAACTTACTGTTAATGTTTATAGTATTTACTAAAACGCATTACATTAAGTCCCGAAAATAAATATCGATATGTGTAACAAATGGAAAATTTATTAATAATAGCAAATATATCTATATCCAAAAATGTCTCGATTCCAAATATTATGTATATAAACGTAGAAGAAAAATTTATATACGGAATAAATAAAATCCAAAACTGTATAGCAATAAGAGTTCAAGATAAGCCTCCAGTGACTAGAACAAGCGACGAACGACAACGTGCGCGAATTTCCTCAGCTCAATAACCGAGTGGGAACCTTGAACCAGATTGTGGACGATTAGCCGGCCAGATGTTCAGAGAAGGCAGACCAGTGTTACACTTTATCTTATTCCAATGAATGTAAAGTTCAAAATTAGACAAAGAGTTAAAATTAAACGCAACCACATGTATGACAGTAGTACGAGTAGAAATAAAGTCTGAATACAGTCAATGTTATTGGTTATTGGAATCTATGAGTGGAAAAGAGATTGGATTAAAATTAAAAACAAGTGCGTTCTATTGATATAAGTGTGTATATATGTTTACTACTAAACATACACGTTTCAATAAAAAAAAAAGGAAATTGAATTTTAATAATTTAAATACCATACAATATATATATCATCATATCAGCCATTATCTGTCCACTGCTAAACATAGGCCTACCATAGTCTATAGAGACTGCATAAGGAACAGTCTTAAGCCATCTGCATCTACTGTCTTCCTTCAGTGCATTTGAGGTCATCACTCCATTTGGTGAAGTGTCGTCCTACACTACGTTTGCTCGTACGGGTTAGTCACTCAAGAAACTTTCTTTTCCAACCCATTGCAATTACAGCTTGCTTATTCTTCAGTCTATGTCGGCCACTTTAGTTCTTTTGTAGATATACTCATTTCGGATGCGCGCAAAGATTTCTTGAGCATAACATACAATATATATTGCATCTTTTAAATAGACATGGGGAACATCAGTATAATTTCGATGTGTACTGTGTACTTACCTCTAAATATTAATGGAGAAATAAATGTTTATCACCCATTTTGATATCGCTTATACCAATCGGATATACATATTCATTTCGATCAGATACTGAATAACCGATATTTAATATATCCGTTAGTCAGCCAATATACAAATAGTGTAATAAAATATATAGATATTGCTATATACGAGCCCACCACTATTTTTAAGTAGGTATATCTAGGAAGATCTCTACAAGTGCAATAATTTAATACGCAATATATACTAAATAGGTTTAGTTCGTGAGTCAGTGCTGAATTATTCAATGATTACCGCTCTTTGAATGTCAAGGCTACTAAGGTGCAGTCATTTTGAATCATGTGATGTTAAGTTAGATGTAGATGCATGATTATTACTAACTAGATGAACCGGAACTGGACTAGTTTTATAATCTTTGCCATATTAGCTTTAATAATAAGACGTGTCGATAGATTGTCGCGACTCGAGATCTCGTATTGATTATATACGAGTGTTTAATTAAAAAAAAATACTAAGACTCATTATTTTGTAGTTTTTTATTAATATTAATAATTTTTTTCTACACAAGATAAGAACCACTTTACTAATGTTAAAATAAACAAATCGCATTAATATGTTTCTTCTTCAACTCAGTTTAAAGATCCCAATTTTAGAAACTATGATGGTACAAAGTTAGAGATGGCATACATTATTAAATCATATTCTTTCTTTTTGCATTGGGGATTAAAGTAGGTAATATTTTTTTTATATTAAGAAAATTAAGACAAGATCAAAGAGATAAAACAAAATAAATCTTTCAGACAGATACCTACTTATTTTGCCGCTCTGGAAAAAATATTTGTCGCCTTTTTATTTAAATGACCATGTTAATTTCAGTGAACTCATTTTACTCCTCGAACTATTTGCCCAGTGTACGCCCCCTGGATCGGGCCTTGCCTTCAATATTCTAGAAATACTACAAGTACGCTATAGTTTTTGATCACGCGCCATTTACTTTGCAAATATATGCTTCACAGGTATGGAATATAAAGAATGTTGTTTATTACTACATCAATGTCTGCGATCCATAATTTTTTAAACTTCAATGTTTTACAAGATCCATAAATTAATAGCAAAAAAAAATAATTTAATATTTTTTTCTTATTAACCGTTGTAGTTCCTAACTCGGTTCTTATACAAAAATGTCTATTCGTTTGTCCAAAACAGCCCAGTTTTTAGGTTTATTTCTGATGAGTGATTTGTGTGGTGTGTATGGTCTATAACATACGAGTATAGTACTCTCATGCGATTCGTTTTTTATATATGAATGTGAATACATAATGTAAAATATTATAATTATTACTTGCAACACTGAAAGATGGCATGGTTTGTTTTGTTCAAAAACATTATGCGTCAGGGCAAGCGTTATTGGTTGACCGTTTTTGGATCTCGTTTCTAACACTCGACGCTCCATCTAGACTACCAAGTATGAATATTATAAACATGACCTAGGTTTTCACTTTTGTCTTATGGTTTTTGTTAATGTATTCTAAATCCATATACAACCATTCTACAAATACTCGTATAAAATTTCTGTCTCATATTTCCGTTTATTTTCATGGGAACCAACAAATTGACATTTCAACTGCATAGCGTATAAATCTATGCTTGGAGCCAACAAGAAACAGTTTGGGCATACATTTCTTACAATGGGAAGCTACATATGACGAGTTCAACGAGTTATTGTTCCGTATTCCCACACACATGCGCTATTCAAACTGATATTATTGCGTTTTTGTAAAAAAATACGACACAATAACCGTAATGGTTTCTGAATGACTTCGAAATTATGTAGCAATAAACATGCACTCCCGGAACAAACAATATCTTTTCAGTATTTTACTGAACTAGATGTTATTTTGCGGAAGTACATACCACTAGTTAGTCAATTAAGATTATTTGGATTAATTCCGCTACATATTATACGGTATTAGAACCTATGCGTACGACTGCCAACATTTGAGGACTGACTGCTCTTATTATTAGTAGTAAAAGTTCTATGACCTTTCATATTAGTCATCAATTTCTGACCGTTATTCAGTCTAAGAATCTCTAAACGAGGTGTTTCCCAGTAAATGTATATCGCTATCTGGAATTTAGTGACGACCATTGGGCACCCAGACTGCGAAAATTTTTGTGGGTGCCTTAAAGTTAAAATACGTTTCGCAACATATGTGTAGACTGAACAACGGTCAGAAATTGATGACTAATATGGAAGGTCGTAGAATTTCGAAGTATAAGTTTAAGTTATAAGTTTAAGTTTATCTAGTTCCTTTGTTTGAAAATGTTCAAAATATTGTATACCGCTCTACCCGCTGACATTGATGCTCCTTTCCGCTTTGCTGGAAAAGAACTCTTCTAGAGTTAAGCTCGCCTTTGTACATTTGATTACCTTTGTCATATTTTTATGTATAATTAGTGCGTACAATAAAGTATTAAATTAAATTGAATTAGTAAGAACAGTAGTCAGTCTTGAATTTAGTCTCAAGTTGGCAGCTGCATACATACTCGTACTAATGGTAGCAGAATTAAACAAAATAATTTTAATCGATTAAATACTTTTTAGTGTATTTATAACTCTTACTGAAATAAAAACAAACTCCACGTATATAACTTACGTAGGTACCTAATTTTCAAAATTGGTATATTTACTCTTTTCTAATTTTCATTTAAAGCGTTTTAATAGGTCAGAAGTATAATTATAACAAATTGATGGATCTATAAAGACGATTTTTTTTATAATTACCTAACATTCGCAGCTTTTATCCCATAATTTAAGCATAGAGAAAATTTTCTTTACTCATGAGTTAAGATAAAAGGCACTTCGAAAATGGAGTATCTGAATTCACTTGTATATTTTGTATTATAGTATGCGTTATTTTAGTAACTACAGAATTGATTTTGGTAATAATTTTTTGGCAATTGATAAAATTTACTTCTGTGTTAGCTGATGTTATTTCGGTTACGATAGAAGTCTTACTCACTTTTTTGTCATTTAAGCGTGACCCTATTAAGATATTATTGTAAGAATAATGTATATAAACAACGTATTAAGGTTTTAATTATAATTACTGCGTAAAACAATGAATTCATAATTTATTGTGACAAATATCCACTTCAAGTCACGTTGCGCGTACTTATAGATTCTAAATCTTTATTTTTTATGCTTATTGTATTTTTAAATTATGGAATACAAACATGCAATCAACGTAAAGCAGGACTATTACGCTGTACTGTAAGTGTATTTTTCACTTTGTCCTTATAATAATTATGCCGATAAACTTCATATATGTCTATTACTCTGCCCATGACTGTACAATCTACTCGTGATACTTAAATATAAACACGAACACGTGTAAAAATATTTTCCACCTGAGTTTATTTTACAAAATATAATCGTAATTGAACGATGTATTTACATGAAGGATGTTTAAGAAAAATCGTTGTAAAAGGTCTCAATATAAACCTTGTCTATCTGTTTGTCTGTAAGTTTGTTCCGGCATTGCGCAAATCTAGTAGATTACCTACGGTACCTACATCAAATTGGATAGGGTTTTCACTGTTGTGTTTTTAAGGTTTAAAAACTGATGTAAGTACCTACTTATGAGTTGTTGGATACACCATCTAGAAATGCCTATTTAATTGATTTTCCTACTTCTGAAGCCCATTTATTTATTTATTTATTAACTCTTTATTATATTAGAAACATCAAAATAAACAATGACATATTAACAATTCAAGCGAAATACAGTAGTACTCCATGTGTACAAAGCAGGGAAAAAGCTAGTAGGTTTATTAATAAGTAGTAATTGTTTTATAATCGATTTTCACTATGAATAATTATAGCGTTATTACTATTTTTTCTTAAGGTTTACTTTTACCACAAGACGTTATAAGGTTTCCATTACCATTGTGCAGGTTTATATTATACCTATTAAAAAAAAAACCTCTTATAAAGCAAAATATTAATCATATAACAAGATTAATCTATCAATGACATAATGAAAATTTATGTTACAAATGTTAGTTGGATATTTAAAATTTTATTATATTTAATGTGTGTCGCATTTTTTTAGGAATAAATTCTTTTTTTCTTTCTAAAACCAAATTATATTACTATCACACATCCCAGTTATAAAAAATAAATACAATTTATTAATAAAAATGCAAGTATAAAAGATCTAGTTTTAAATTACAAGTAGGTGCCTACCTGATATGAATAATTAAATCTATCCATTGTAATTAATAACAAAAACGATGGTTCCACATTTCTAATCATTGTCAGTTCATAATAACAGTTTATTGTAAACCCTTTAGCCTACAATAGCAATTATGTACCTTGTCTAAACCAAGCTTACATAGACTAGCATATCTAGATCTGTCCGATTCCATAGAAATTGTCCATGGAAACGAGTTTTTCCTAATAACAGGGTGGAGGAAGAGATCTGCTTATCCTGGTTGCTCGACAAACCATAGTTTCAATTTACGAAACAATGCCTTATCCATTTGCTACGATTCCACGTCAAAGTAGAAAACTCGTATTTTGATTAATACGCGGGAAAGAGAAGGGGTGCGTGAGGATTGTATTATTACGGCTTTGGGCTTTATTGTTCGAGAGGTAGGGTCGAATTCACTTTGACGTGAGCATTGCTTCTAAAATACTGAGCGTGTAGGCGTGCAGCGTGAAAAGTAGGCAGTGTTTGGACAACGTTAGGTGAGGAGAGGTCATTATGACTTTATATTTTAATAGCTCTTTTCATTATGGTTTTCAATTTTGTTTTTTTTTTTGATGCAATATTTTTTATCGACGTAATTACGCAATTAGTGTAGAATTGAGGAATAAAAACGTGTATTTATAATAATAAAAAAGAATTTATAATGTTCGAAATATGAATACGAGAATTAGAATATTAAACATTTTGAATAATTGTTTTCTTTTTTTACCGCGGCGTTACTCTTATGTGTTAAAATAGGATATAACCAACCTGTGTACCGAATTCTATTTAAGTTCCGTTCAGCCATTTAAACGTTATTGAATGACAACAACAACAAATATCTTTATAAACTTTTATGTTTATAATATAGGAAATGGTGATATAGAAAAAGTTATAATTTGTGATACATTTTTATAGTTTGAATAAATTCGTATTTAATCAATTTTATGAAATTATATTATTCTTTGCCACTCTTGGTATACATAGGACTCATGCTTTTTTGATCCTAAAAAGTAGGTAAGTACTAATGGTCATTACTGAACTAATATTGACAAAATATTGTCATATGATGAAAAAGTCGTGATATCAACTAACATTTAAAATGTGTACGTAATTATAAGTATATATATATATATATATATATATATATATATATATATATGGTATATAATATATGAGTGTTATTCGTCATTTAAACTAAATTTAGTTTAAATTAATAAGTTTAATTGAAGCAATTTAAGATTATTTAAAGAAAAAGAACATTATACTTAGAGGCAACGAATTATTAAGTGTTATAAAAATTAATAAAAACTTTTTATTTAACAATAAACGTAATTTATATACATTTTTAGTATAATTGTATTACTTTATATGCAATAATATAATCTAAAAGTAAACATTATTACTATTTTACTATCATGTTTTTCTATTAAATATCGTTTATTGCAAATGAATTGCAGTAAACGATATTTAAAAGAAAAACAATTTTTGCTCATTGAACATCATTCAATCTTGAATTAATTGTTGAACAGTTACAAAACTATAAAAGGAGAAATAATTACATGGGAAGCGTGATTGATGCGTAAAATAACTATCCATGCCATTTATTTTATACCGTTTTAATAGTAAGTCTATTCCTATTTTTCAATTTTAAACTAGAAATTTATATGTGATTTTTTAAATAAGATAAAATAATAGTAGGTTGACCATGTACTCGATAATCAATGTAAAATCATAGTTTTTGAGTTGTGAAACGATACAGGCAAATGTAAGGTCAATAACCTCATTAGATTAAGTGATGACCTTAAAGTGTTGCAGGAATTAAAAGAAGTCAGCACATACAGTTGGCTCATAATCGTTTCTATTGATTTAATTGACCCCAGTTAAAGTTTAGGATAAGATCTATAAAAAATAAATTTTAAACATTAGATGTTATTTTTAGAAGAAATGAAGCTACATAAATAGTAAATAACTTGTTAGAGTTTGTAAAAAATATACAAAGAATATCGTATGTGAATAAAATTACGAACATTGTGTTCCATTTAATAATAATTAGAACAAACATGATCGGTTACCACCCAGTTTGATCTAAAAGGCCTGAAAACAGCTTTAAGTTCAATTAGAGAAACATTAATACAATTTATTGCGATACGCACTGTGATCCCAACACTTTTACAATCATTGAAAAAACTTTTATATGAATTTTTAGAAGCAAATTGTTTGTAAAAAGGTTTATCGCATTTGATTTAAATTTTTTATCTGTAGTACTAAGATATGCGTAATGACAGGCTATTTAAAATATTTAATATTTTCAATTACAATAACAAACATATTTTAAAACTACTGACACATCTAATTGAACGTCATTTTGTATTATTAAATGCATAAATATTTCAATTATTTTATATAAATTTCATTGTAATAAGCACGCAATGTTTGTGTAAAAAAATTAATAATTATCATCTAGTTTGGGTACTTAATTTGCACAATCATTAAATTAGATTCTTAGAATTTCACGCATTATTTTATATATAAAAAACAATATCCAGCACATTATAAAATTCATAATAATAATCGAGTTATTAATGTATGATAGTGATTATTTCCTTAATCAGCTTTATTAAAAAAAAGTGAGGCACTGGACAACTCTATGGTTTTCTTTAGCCGATCAGTTAAACAGCATAGGCCGGACAGAAAAGCCTATAGGGGCGGTCCGCAGAGGGTGGAAACCTCGGAAAATTCACGTGCAAGGCCCTCCCCTCACAGAACACGTGCCGCCAAATAGCTTCGCGCTATGAACGCCTTTACTAATCATTGCCGTTCGTAAAAAAAAAAGAAAAAGTAACTTCCACATTTGACGATTCAAATTTCATTTTTGAAAATAGAACGCGGCATTGTCTTTTATACTTTTTGCTTTTAAAATCGTGTGTGCTTTTTGTGCTCGGATATGTTGTAAATGAAAACAACTACTTTGTTGTTTGTGAGTGCTTTATTACTTTTTTTAGTGTGAAATGGAAGGGAACGTAACATGAAGCGATTTCATGGTTAGTTGATCACTGGTTTGAAACATGAAACATCTCTGTATTTTGCTGTTTTAACCTACGTAAATCTGATTACGCATGCATATTTTTACAACTGTTTTAAACTAACGCTAGTCACTAGCTTAACATTTTTACGACAAATATAAAGTCGATAACTCTGGTATTCTAGAGATATATGGATACAATACTCATGAAATAAGAATATAAACAAAAATACACATAATAATAATAATAAAAAAAATTTCGAACTCTTTCTTTCTTTTTCTGTATTATCATTCTCATACAAGGTATCATAAGATATTTATAAGATTTTTAATATATCTATATGCATTTATTTTACATTATATTTTGTGAAATTTCGTTAAAAATTTGAATAAAACATATAAATATTATAATTAAAATTGTCCTCTTAAATGTCAAAACGGAGGTCTCAATTTATGTTACAAATATTAATATGCATAGTTTTAAATACATACATATTAGAAGAATCAAGTTAAACATATCTACATACCTTGGTATGATCCTTACCTACCATTTATTAATGAAATTATTGCTACAATAAATATTAATTCAAATATGCATTAATATTAAAACGTACTTATTTGTTTATTTCTAATAACATATATTTATTTAAGATTAAAAAGCTATAAATATAATAAAAAAAAAACTATTGTAGATATATTATTAAAATTGTTCTATTTATGTCGTTTTTGAATTGATTAACCAATACATAGATAGTTATGTAAGGTGTTATATATTAATGAAAAAATCATCAACTCAAGTGCACGACACTTAGCTAAACCCAGGTACTTATAATGCTGGTTTGTTAATCAACATGCAAATTATTCGAACATTTTTAGACCTTGTCATGCCATTAACTAAGGACAGCATTTATTACGACTAAAAAACATACCGGTGAATTTAAAATACAAATTACAATTATTTAAAACAGCTGCCAACTAAACAATTGAAAACCTACGACCTTATTCAAATTAACCGTCAATTTATTTGTCTATAAGTAGGTGTAATCTATTACTAATCATAGCTGTAATATCTACCTAAATTTAATTTGCCTCTGTGATATTGATAAAATAGTAGGCATAAAATAAAAAAAAGATTGTTTTTATAGGCATTAATAAAAATACTATTCTAAATTCAAACGGCCCATTAACCGGTTCCCACGGCCGCCATGTTGGCTCGTCCTCGGCCGCTATTGGTCGAGGCCGCGAGTTTAGAATTAGAATGTGTTGTGGACCCCACCATTTGGCGAGCGGTAAATTATGTAGCCAGTTTTTTACACAAGTTCAAATAATGGGAGCAGCTGCTCGACGCGCCACTGTCGTCGATAACGAGTTAGAAAAAAAAAAAAATAGATGCAAACTATTGTTAGTTGTTCTGCCAATTAGTGCTGTTATATGAGCTGCGAATATTGTCTTTAATATATCTAAAGGCCAATTAATTGTTTCAATAAGTGAGACTAAGAATTAATCAAAATATTTTACCTATGATAATAATAATATATTTATTTATGTCTCCTTACAAACAAGTTAGATTTACACATGAGGTATTTAGGATAAAATAAAATAAAAATATTATGGAACTCTGCTGTGAGGAGCTGGTGTCAGAAATAAGTTAAAACCGACCACCACTATTGATCTTATTAAAATGCAAAATATATTGTCTTTATAAATTTATCTCTATCTATATTTGCTCTACAATTTTTCATTGTCGTGACAATGAGTTACCTGTATAAAATTCCCTCTTAGCAGATTTCTCAGAGCAGACAAATCAATTTCTATGAAAAAATAAATTCATTGCTGCATAGAGACTATACGTAGATATTTAATCTACGTATAGTTTCTACAAAAATTGGGCTTTCTGTCTTCAGGTTATGAATTGTTATAAAATAAAATACCTAAATAACTTATTCTTGATAACTATTAAGTCTTATACACACACAAAAAACATCCTTTTGACGCAAGCGTAATTAATTAATCACCTTAAGAAAACAATCCATCAATCAAATCAAGGAAAAGGAAACAAAACATCAATATGGCGGCAACCTAATATTTTATGTTGGTAGGTATACGCGTCGTATAGATATGTGCATCGGACGATAGCTAAACAATCTGTTAGTTAGTATTCAAGGTGGACATGATTAGCGAAACGCCAAGGTGAGCCAAACTGGTCGCAAGTACACCAACGCTTGCCACGTAGAACAGTTTTGCGCGTTTTGTTTGCAGTACCATTTCGTTTTATATGCCTAATTCTTGATCCGTGGCCTAAATTACTAAGGGTTTATATTTACTCAATATTTTTTTAATCTGGCCGAAGTGGTAATAAATCTCTTTACTATATAAATACATATGAAACCATTAATATGTTGTTAAACACTCAAGAATGAATAGACAAATTTGGATAGTCTTTTTTTTTATTTTTGTTGAAGTTTGAGAAAATTCTTAGAAAAAGAAAAATTGGCAAAATTGCGAGGAAAAATATAAAAACTCCATTATTCTTTTCCCCATATTCTTCATTTTCCCCATGTTTCCAGCTGCCTACCAAAACTTAATAGCTTTCGACAATACGATGGATTATTTATTAGTTAATTAACCTTTTAAACGAGATTCATTAAATATTTTTGTAAGGTTAGTTAAGTAGGTTTGGTAGGACGTTATAGCTGACGCATGATTTTTTCAAGTTTTATATGTATAAATAGTTGTAGTTTATTATTTAAAATAAATATAAAAATCTTTAAAATATTTAAACACTAGATACCTAATGATTAATAAATTAATTATAAGTTTAAAACAATTTAACTGATTATAATAATGATATCTATTTTGCCTTGTTATAGGAAAAATGTTATAAAAAAGTGTAAAAACAAATCCATTGTCCTATACACGTCACGTGGCACTTTAAACAAAATAGCATTAATCACTAACATTAATTAACGCAATTGACACTGAAACAAGCGGAAAATACGCTTCAGGTCTGACAGCAAAATTATATCGCATCAAAATCGGCCTTCACAAGAACAATAACTACTTAGGTACTATGGTCAACGATTATCAATTTTGCGTAATCGAAAATTCGAATTGAGAAATCAATTGGAAATGAATGTAATCAGTTATACTGCTTGAAGGTACTTTATTGATTAAGTAGAACTTTCAAACACTATATTATTTATCATTCCATGATATGATTTATTTACTTATTTATTCTTTATTGCACAATAAAACTTTGTACAAGTGGCTAGCTTAATGTCATACGGCATTCTCTACCAGCTAACCATTAGGCAAAGAAAGAAAGCGTATGAAGGGCAAATGTGGTAAAAAATATGCGACATAATTATAGTAACATTGATGATAAATATAGTAACATGATTGTATCTTTTTGATTTGTTACTCAGTCACGCTTAAGTAAATAGTAATGAGCGGTTAAACGGATTTGTATGACATTTGATGCAGAGATAGACGATACTATTTGCATATTTATTTAGTATTGTAAATGTACTAGTATTACAAATTAACTATATTTGTTATCATTTTTAGTTCTATTTTGATATTTTAATTGGTGATGATGGAATAGTAACCCCGCCTGCGCTGTCGGTCAACACTGGCGGAGCACCAGTGAGTAATGCTCGATGGTTTCTAGGGGAGAGGGGGGGGGGGAGGAATATGGAGGTCGATCTGGTCGGGTATATTGCTAGCAATGGGGCCCTTAGTCTCCATTATTAACAATAATATAGTATTTGGTTTAACTTTCGATCGTCTAAATTTCACAACCAGCGTAATCTTGATAATAAGAAATATTTAAGCAAAATTAATATGATGGGTTTTAACATATATATTAGAAATTTTATCTGACTATCGTCTGTATGTTTGATTCGTTATCACGCAAAAAGTACTATACAAATTGGATGAGGTTTACACCATTGTATTCCTGAACGTGTAACTTAATCTAAAAATTGTTTATTACATTGGTTTTCGTACTTCTGAAACCACACATATGAAGTAGCTAGCTAATAAATTAAAGTATAGGAAAATTATAGAGTGAAATACTAATTACCTTTTAGCATAAATCAATGGAATATTCTGCCAGTAAAATTGAATAAATTATAATTCCCAAAGAACATGATTGAAAGCTAATAAAAACCTTCGGATACTAAGTTTTTATTTTTGCGGTAAAATTTTTTTATCATTATTTCGACTTCTGTTTGACTGTTGCTTTTTTATTCAGTTTCGCAGATATTTAAAAAAAAAACATATCCTTTAGAATAATGCCAATGATTTCTAATTTACTTGTAGGTAATTACCTACATAACATTCTGTAAATACTATATATTGATTGTCTGATAGTCATGAACTAAAATAATTACTTTCAAATGGATGACCTTTAGAACCTCGGTTATTAGTAAAATAAATACGATGGAAAAAATTTCTCACCACTAACAAAATATAGCACATTGCAAACTTACTGTTCCACTAACAAGTTTCAATATCGATAATATTTCGCCGTCATTTTAATTATAGCTCCTTATAATTAAAACCGAAACATGCGTAAATAAATGTCGCAAATTGATAAATATTAATACGCCATAGAAATATTACTTAATTAACTCCAGTCAATGATAAGAATCATTAAGGAATAATTGAAATACAAACGGTAAGTTAATGCACGCGTAAATTATTGAATTAGTGGAACGTGCCTAAAATAGTAATAATATACTTTATTCTAGTAAACTTAATTTTCAGCATTTTATAATTTTTTTTTGTAAATTTACTGCGCAATTTGGTACGAAATTTTAACTGAGAAAAGTGAGTAAAGAACTCAGCCATTACTTTTTCAAAAGAGAAATTAAATTTTACATGAATGTTATAAATTTCTTTGAATGCAAAATTACCAAATAGCAATAGTTAAATAATTAAATATGTATTTATCTTAGAAATTACTTGTCAGTGCAAGTCTTAGATTCTTATTTGTGTTGATGGTTCGAGTTTTATTCGCGTTAATTTATCAATTTGAACCGGTCAGTACAAGAATTTTCATATACAAGATTGATAATATAGATTCTTAAAGGGTACTCAGACATATATTCAAAATTCCTGAAGGTTTTATACGGAATAGTAACTGTATTATTCAATGAATAATACTATATAAATATGTAACTACTCAAACATGACCTACTTTTATTGGTCGAGCTTCACATGTTTATTTTGCTCTATGATAAAAAAAGTTTATAAGGCTGTGTTGTGTAAAATTTTATTAATATATTGTCGTTTTTATTGTTGACGGGGCATTATTTATCTCCTCCTGTCAAAAAAATAAAAAGTTTTTTTATGGAAGGAAAACGTCTCTACAGACATGACATCACCATGAACATTAGAATACACTGTGACGCCCACGGTGCCCCTATTAATTTGTTAATCCCGAGGACAATGATGTTATGCCTTTAAAGCGAAACACAACCATGCAAGCATAGTGGCTCACGGTAGAAACACGAGTGGAACAAAGGAGTAAAGGACTTGAGTACAAAATCTCCCTGCAATATAGAAGCAAATTGAGTTTGTTACTAAAATAAAATATATATTGTTACAGAGTCCAGCTTCAGAGTCAGACAGCAGCTCAGTTTCGGGTGCAAAGAGCCCGGGAGCTCCTCCCTTACTCCAGCACCTGTTACAGCTGCAGCTTCAAGCGCAGAGTCCACAAGCTATCGCCCAGGTGAGCTGGGAACACTTGCAGAGCTTGGCAGAGCCCAACAACACTATGGGCGCGAAGAGTCCAGGAGCGTCGCCTCTCCTCCAACATCTATTGCAACTACAATTGCAGGAACCAACTTCTCAAAATATAAATCAGGTTAGATTCGAGTAAAAAATATCATAAAATATACAAATTTTATTTAGCAGTTAATACTACATCATAAATATCATATATGTCAAAAAAACGGTAATACAAAAGACTCGCCGTGTAGGCCCCGGCATAGAATGAACCATCCTTTGTGGGTGTCGTAAGAGGCGAATAAGGGAATTTATGGTGGAGGATTGGGCAGCAGCGTCCCTCTTAAAAAAAAAAAACGGTCGTCTTCAGGGTCGGCAACGCTCGCGTAATACCTCTGGTATTGGTATATAAAAATAAACGACAATAAGCGATATTCAGCTACAATTTTAAACTATGTCATCCCTTCGAAGTTCTAAAAGAATTCTTGTCAATTGGAGCTGTCATAGCGGTCATTCATTGTAGTAAATACAGTGGTATTGTAATACGGCAGGGTTACATCGAAATATATGTCCAGTTCCAGCAGATGATAGCAGCGTTGGCGGCGCTGGGCACGGGGCTGGTCCCACCTGCTCTCTCACAAGTCTGGCTGATGCAGAGGCTCGCGCAGAATCGTCCGCAGGCTGATAGGTGAGTTACTTCAATATTTTATATATTCTCGTCGATTTTGGGTTGTTTTATCTAATGGTAAGTTTATTATCTATAGCATTATTCGAGCACTGTTCTATTTGTATTTGTATTGTATTTGTGTATGTAAGTATATGTATACATATATATTTATTTACGGATGTATGTATGTTATTAATATAACATTTATATAATTATATAATATTTATACATATTTTAGTAGTAAATGCACCGCCTACTTAATTTTCTGCTTGCCTCATGGTTGACTGGTAGAGAACGCCATTAGATGTCAAGTCCGCCATATGTTCACTTACTTCTATTATATATAATTATGCATTGAAGTTTAAATAAATATTATTTATTTATATCGAACCCAAAATTCTATATAACTTAGATAATCATCTTAGTAGTCAAAGACAGTTTGGTGCGATTCATTTGGATGGATAGTAGATAAGCATCGTCTTATCTATTTCTAGCGGAAACAGCAATATCAATGATATCGCTTGACATTACTCCCTCTTATTCATTAGAACGTCACACGTCAAACCTACGAGCACTGTTTTATTTTTCCTTTTACGCTAATTGCTCAAAATTTGAGAGCAAACGACAAAATACTCTAATATTTAGGTTTGTAGAAGATTTTAATTTTTATAAATAATAGGACAATACAGAATATATTCCATTTGAAAACTTTCTCTAAGGTCTTTTCTAAAGTCAGCTAAATATAAACTTAGAATAAAATAGGATAGAGATTTATTTTTTGACAAAAACAAAGTTACAATCATAAGATACAATGAGCCCCACAGTAGGTGAACCTGTATCGTGGGTATCCGACAAAGATTACTAAATAATAAACTTACAATAAAAAGTATATATTAGGCAGGTATGAATATAAAAGAAAAGGAATGTAAAATTGACACAATGGCCATTTGCTGATCAGGCAATCCCAAAAAATTGTAACGTTAGTAGAATCAACAAATATAAATAATACACAAGCAATTATAAGACATTACTAATATATGTCCCTAAGAGAAGTGAAGATGTGTAAATGAATGTGGTTATGTTCGTGAATATGCGTGAATTTGTGTTGTATAGACTATGTAGAAAACATACACTCCATAGTGTATGTTATTATTTTCCAAACTACAGTTTTTCAGTTGGTTCGTAATATAATGATAAAAGATAATTATTTTGTATTTCATAATATGTGAACTATGATCTAGAAGCGAACACATTTTATTAATTTTATAGTAAATTGTTGGAAATGTAAATGCACCAAAATTTTGATAATTATTTTTTTATGCCATGAAGTTGGCAAATAATCATACAGCTTACATATATTTACAGAATACAAGAAACATAGTTATTCTATTCGCTATAAATAAAGATGGATCCTTGAAACGTGCGCAGAATATCAAATATATACGGAAATATTTTCGTGGTCTCAAATGGGTATAATGTGTCTTGATGATTGACTTAGGGACTTGATAATTGTTTGCATACTATATAGTCAAGAACATCCTTTTTTTATTATCAAATTACTAGCTTTAACTCCCAACTTCGTCTGCGTGATTGGAATATGTTCACTGACCGGGATAAAAAATAACCGAAATCTTTCAGGATTACATCTATACGTACTATTACGTATCTACTTACAAAATTTACCAAATTTTATAATCAATATTAAGCCGTTTACCAAGAAGTAACAAATTTTCATATTGAATGAAACTTTTTAAGTCACTAATTATGGAATTTTAACTGGAATGATACAAATGGAATGTTTAATACAAATAAAGTGAAAGACAACTAAATCTTTATCTTTATATCTCTCTACATAAAGAATTAAGTGGAATGATTTTTTGTACTATTTGATTAATTATATATCAAATATATACGTATATAGTTATTAGAATATCTAATTATATATAACTATGACATATAAATTTCAAGACTTCAACTGTGACTGCCAATTATCATACTTGTTACTCTTCTTAATTTTTCTTACTTTTATGAATGTTTATATGTATATAAGTAATTACTATCTTATACTAAAATATAAATAATTTTATTTTTTGAACCGTTATCGAGTATCTCTGCACATCCTAAAGGTTGACTGTCTATAGCATTAAGCCCGCCTTTTGTACCATATTTTATTGGTCAATAAAGTTTAATTAAATAAAATTATCACATTAGCACTCTCTAGGAACCGAGTCACAGTCGAGTACCAAAGGTCTTTAATTTTTCAAATACGTTGGTAACAGTAGATAATAGTAGTAGGTAGGTAACGGTACGATTCGCAGCTTTTTTGTTCTGAAATTTAATGAAAGAGAAAAAAAAATAGCCGGTGCATTGTTTGACATATAAATAATACCTATAGGTACCTGGCAAATTAGTCTTCAAGAACGATAACGTGTTTAAACCTAAGAATAAGGTTTAAATGAAGGGATAAGTTAGTTTTTGTTTTTCGTCCTATCGATTCGTGCCGTAAACCTCGTCTGTTATCGTTACCATTTTATGTAGCGCACGTAGTACCGTAAAGCTAGGGTTATCAGAAAAAGTAAAAAAATAAGCAATTTTTATTTTTATAATTAGAACTGACTTCTTTTGAAACTGTGTAAACTAGAGAGTAGCATAATAATGTATTAGAAATATTTTTTATTTTAATTCACAAAAAAATTAGCAACTATCTGTCACATGTGCTGTTCAATAGTTTATTCTAAATAGGGAAAGTGCTAGAACTTCTAACTTTTTGCAGACACTGGCAATAAATACTTTTAATATTATTCATAGTAATTAACCCTACTACATAAGAAAAAACGTTAAAAATATATTATTAGTAAGTCTATTAACAGTGATTTTTATCGACTATTGCTTATTGCCTCATATTTTAACTCCCTTTCTAATATTATTTATACTTATTATTCGACTTCATATAAAAATATTATCTATTGTCCTAACTCTTTTGCCAACCCTAATAGACAGCATCTAGAGGAATACAAACTAAAACGGATTGCTTCGTCCTAATTCTAAACACAAAACCGAAAGGCATAAATGGAAATTAACTACCTGCCTAAGTATAAATGCCGCTCAATATTTTAGCTTTGTTCCCATGTTTTGACCTTATGAATTGACTTTATATTACTTTTCAAATCTGACTGAATGTCTCTACTATCAAAGTATTAAATAATACATACTAAAGTTTTTTAATTACAATAATAATAGATGCCTAATCTCATGGCTTTACTCCCAGATTAATGATGATATATAATTATGATAAATTAATTAGACACTTTTTTTACAATATAAGCCCAGGGCTCCGCGAATCATGTTTCTACTTTTATTCTATTATTAAACAAAATATAGTTGATATATGGTATGACTGATAATATAATTAAGTTGTTATAGCTGTTAACTTAATCCTTAACCAATACTAGTTAAAAGTAGCAAGAAGCTTAAAGTGTAGTTTATACCAACATATAGGGTTGACGATAAAATTCAAGAAAACATTATACTTCTGTAACCATTACATTTATCAAGAGCACAGTATTTTATAACGCATAAAATGTCACGAATTACACAAAAAAAATATTTATTTTACATGTATTTATTTATTAAGTACATTAACAGTCTTTAAACACGAAAATTTTAATATAAATCAATATTCGCATCAATTACAATGGACAGTAATATCTTAAAGCAATCAATAAATCTATATTAATCATGCACTTTGGCAAAAATTTAATTACATTCAAAATACAATTAAATTATTGTTATGTTATGTAACGTCTAATATTAAATTTATTAAAGCACATTAAATTTACTATAATTATATTACTTATAAACATTCTGTTATAAATACAGGATACTGTGATGACCACAGATGTTGTGTATTGCAGGTTGTAGTCGAATGCAGATGAATAATCATTCTCTGTAAAAATCTGCGGGAGGCCTTGTTTCAACTATGAAAAATTAATGATAATTATTGTACACTTTTGGATGATTGAATTAACATGTATCATTTTCATTGCATTACTAAACCATAATAAATGTCTCGGTTATCTTTACGGTATACATATGGTTAATTAAATAGGTATGTAAATTTATTATAAGCTTCGTCAAGGCAGATATATTAAAAGTAATCAGGAATAAATAAGGATACTCTGACAGCCCTAACTGAAAGCATATCAAGGTGCGTACTTATCCAATTTAAAATTATAATGCGATTACATAGAAATTCGTACGTATTGTAGGACTAGCATTTGGGTCGGTAATTAAGTAATCTATAACTTATTCAACTAACTTACATAAATTATTTTAATAGAAAATAGTGACGTGGCTTAAATAGCTATGCCACTTTTATTTGTTCTTTCAACTACTTGGCGTAGTACTTTCGTATTTTTACTTCTGGTTTGAACGTTTTACTCTTCTAGTAAATATGTATGTTGTCTACACTTTTCTGCTCGCATTAAAATAGTTTTCCTAACATATATTTTTTCTAACTTTGATCCTTATTTCCACTTTGGGTTTGCTGCAAGACAACTCTTACAGAATTAGGCTTACCTTTATATATTTGTTTTACACTACTATGTATCTGTATGTATTATAAACATGATGTATGTATTATAAGTATGTACAAACATACAAATATAAGCAATAAAGTACATAAATACAAATACAAAGTGTAGGTTTTCCTAAACTTATTTTATAATAAAAATTGACGTATAAAATATATGCACTACTGAAAATTAATTGTAAACTTTATTTTTGTATATTTCCCTATACAAACGACACGTTAGTGTATTCTTGAAAAATATTTATAAGATAATAATTAAAATTAATATATCTTATCTTTATATCTTTGTATTTTCTTGTATTACGTATATAGAAATATTTAGATGTTTAAATTAAAACCGTTTACCACATTATATAACATTGTTTACGACTAATGACATTGACTAACCATTGGTTGTGTAACACAAGACTTTAAGTCAAATAACTTTTTTTTAGCCTAATCAACCAACTTCCAAAAGAAGAAGGTTCTCAATACGATTGTATTTTTTGTGTTTGTTACATTATAACTCCATCAATTATAAACCGGTTAAGAAAGATCTTTTTTTATCTGAAAGAATGTATTAACAGATTGATAATTTATTTATATTTTATCAAAATCAGTTCATTAGTTTAGTTTTTATATCAAATAAATTGGTTTTGCCAAAACAAAGTCGGTTTTTTTGTGGAATCTTAATTATATTATAACTTGTATTAATTACTAATATTATGGCAACCCCAAATAAATAATTGGAATAAAATTAAAAATGGTATTATGAAGATGGCGACTGCAACGTGTAGTAAAATTGATATAAAGACAAAGTTGTGTTTCAATACTTTCGAATATCGAAGATTGGTCGTGTTCTTGATTCCAGTCCGGATGTTGAGCCGACAATCTCGGTTCCGCCGGATACCCACTGGCGGTTTTGTCTGACTTCTATAGTTTGAAATATTTCGTTTAGTCGCCCGAACTATTTAAATACTTTACATATATATCTACTCTATTTACTTCTATCAATAGATTCACAAAAGATCCATACTCACACACACATACTCACTAAAATTGCAACAAATTTTATTTTTATATATTTTTAATTTGCAAAAGATGCTTTTTTTTAATTATACTGTACTATCATACCTACTTCTACAACAATTAGTCCATTACCTTAAGGTTGTCTTGAAAAGATTGCTCACAGCAATAAGACCGCCTTCCTGTACTTATACAATTGTATCTTTATATTTATTAATTGTCTTGCTTATTTCCTATATTGTATAATTCAAATAAAGTATACTCATTCATTCAAAATGCTCATATAAGTACTTACCTACACTTATGCTTTACGTTTCTTATTTTGCGTCAGTAGCAGCTTATATTTTTTCCACACTAACATGTCAAAACCCTACAAAAACATTGAACTTTTCGTAATAACTTGATAGATGCGCCGTTATAGTACATAAGCTTATATTTTATAAACGAGTGTCTCCATACATATGCTTCGCCTAATAGGCCAACTTTTATATCTATGTGTGCGTGAATAGGGTTACCATAATATATATTTATTACACACTATATGGGAGAAACATGTAGTGTATGTTTAAATTGCAATAAATAATAACGATATAAAATTCTTTCGAATATATTAGAAAAAATAAGACAAACAGTTTATAATGACTTAATAGTAACTGAATACTTAGAATCAAAAATAGTCACGCAATATGTACTAGATTCTGACATTGAATGGAATTTCAAGATGTGTAACAGGGTTTCACGAAATGTGTTTTATAACAGTTGCAGTAATTACCATAAGGCGACCCACATACTCTTGCCTTTTTCATTCTAATAAAAAAAATATGTCTGTTTGTGGATCAAAATCAAACTTACTACCTTAATCTAGTACAGTAGGACAGTAAACCACTAAACCAATAGCTCGCTTTCAAAATATTGTAATGCACAAAACACGACATTATGCATGTATAGAAATAGGTATTTTAAACAACAACAAACATCGATTCCACATGAACTAAATTCCATCGAATAATTTCAATAGGCATCACCTTCAAGATGTATAGACTACAATAACATCACGCGGGTGCTTTTGTTGGGCCGCCACGGTCGAGTATGAATGGGAACAGACGCTTTTCGTATGAACGCCTCTCTGTCAGTTGAGTTGTGAACGATACAGAAACGATATTGGAACGATAATACAAAACGGTATAAATGTTATCCACAACTGGTTCTTTTGTGTGAATTATATAGTTTATAGTATTTGAACTGGACATGTGTGTAACTATTTCGGCGCATTGTGCTTGAATTAATCCGATTATAAATTAGTTAATAATTCAATATATCAATGAATACATACACTAAAATTCTACCACTCAGTAAGTAAGCTTCGCTCCACGAATAAAATATAATTCAATCGTGAGAAATTGGTATAAGACACGGTAAAAATAATTATCCATATCAGTCACTTAGCTCGAATAACCTTTAATATTTAACAATGAAGAAAGCTTCTTGAGTGGTGACTCCTTACGAGCAAACTAAGCGTAGAACGACTTTCCAGTAAATAGAGTGACGACCTGAAGTGCATTGCAGGGAGCCAGTGGTTGGAGGTGGCTCAGGACCGTTCCTTATGGCAGTCTATAAGTGAGTTCTATGTTCAGCAGTAGATGGACAATGGCTGAGATGATAATGATGATGATGATCAGTTCAAAATTGACAGAAATATCGCTTAATATATCATGAAATTTTGTTAGCAATTAATAGCAGTTAAGTGCTATTAATTTACTTATTTATAAACTTAATATTTTGTTGCAAAACCGTAAGAGCAGATAAAGTCATATATTTTTCAATAAATATTAAATTTACTAGTTCATTTATTATTATCCTATTGATGTTTACATGTTTCAATCTGTAACAGATCACGAGAATTCTATATGATTATGACAAAATTTAAGCGATGATTACATATCTGTTGCCATAAAGTGAAATATCAGCTCATTGCCCATTAGAATAGAAAAATAATAAAACCGCAATAGATCGCTATCGTAATGAATACGTTACAATATCGTATCGTTCGAATAGCACCACTCACCTGAACAGTTTGACAATGTTTCCTATTCATTAAATGGCGCGGAGTATAGATGGAGACTGCACATCGATATTAACATAATAATACATTTCAAATAGCTGTAAAGTTAGTAAACACATGTTTTCAGTGGTTTATACTGAGAAAAGTTCATTATGACTAAATCCATTAAATAAATAATACTAATAAAGCACTTAATAAATTGGTGTAACAATAAGTTTGACTATTTGTGATTTAATTTGATGAATTTCGGTTAAGTAAATACAGCCTATATACTTAACCAATTATAGGTATCTATTAATAAAAAATAATCAAACGTTTGTTTGATTTTTGTTTGAGTTTGATTATTTAAATAAAAACATTATATTAACCTAATTTTTATTTTGCTGTTTTATTTTTAATAAATAAACTTAATTTTTTACTTTTAATCAGTATTTGTTATAAAAAATTCTCAAAAACAAAATTAGCTGTTTTGCAAACGTCTATATAAATAAAAATCAATTGCCTAATATAAGCTCATCACTTCAGAATGGGAACACTTACTTTGATATTTTATGCTTTCCCTTCTAATATAGATAGATATCATGCTCGTTATGTTTCTAATTGTCAGAACAAGGTTCGTATGAATGAGACCGTTTGAAAAATCGTACCGGAAAGTGGAAAATTTAGTAAATAAGGTAAAATTTTGTAAAGCAGGACGGGCATCTAGTTCTTAATATTTTCAAACAAAAAAAAAATAGAACAAGGAGACAATACTTTTTAATTATTATAAATTAATAAATTCAAATTACTTCCCATACGATTTGTAGCGAATGAAATCTTTTGAAGTAAAGCCACTCCAATCTCGACACACTTACCTTGATTTCTACGTACAATATTTACTTAGACATCTACCTTCTACAGCACAACTAGATTCACTGACTCTATAATAAATTTAAATTAATTGATTGAAAAGACTGAAAAGATAACAATAGTAAACTTATTATAAATAAGTTCCTCTAGTTTCTTTAATTGTGAAAAAGCATTACCTACATTAGAACTACGCGATATGCAATATGCAAATAACTGTGTAGTTTTAAAGTATATAGTAAAACTCACTAAAACTCCGAAACTGAAACAACACCAGAAATTTAGTTTCAGTCACGAAATGTAGTTTCGGTTGGACACTATTAATTATACAGGCGACCTCAGGCGATATTTTATTTCACTTACACGAGAACCAAGTTTCATTCCCGTTTAGGCAAAGAGCTCTATAATCTCTACTTTTTTCTCTTAGGCTTTGCTATTTCTTTTTTATTGTAAATCCACCTTAATCTAACGTAAATTAAATATATGTATTTGCTTATTATTATGCTTATAATATATACAATTTTGTTAAAATTCAATATTTTTTTAATATATATTTTTTAATAATAAGACCAGCGCAAGGACAAAAGTACGAGCCAAAAACAATTGGTATACAATTTGTCCTAAGTCTAGGTTAAATCAATAACACCGAAACAGACATTACACGTAAGTAAATATTCTTAATCGTAGTCATTGTATATTATATTATAAAACTAAATACAACTCCCGACTTTGCTTTTTTATACATTTTAACTAGAATTATTTTAGTAGTTTAATAAAAAAAAATATGTGAAGACTCTTTTATTACCCTGCTAGCATTTAATTACTTAATTCTTTCACTCTCTATCTTGCTTATCCAATATCTTTGTTCAGGTTTTTACCCGCATTTTACCCCAGGCATGAATCTTTAACATTAGTATAACCTAGAGGGTATTTTTTGTAAATGCGATCAATTAGTTATTTATTAACTTATAAGAAAATTAAAAGATTCTTACAATTTATTTGTGCGAAATGTATTTTAAATTGGGTTAATATCTACTGAACTATTAAATTTCTTTTGAATTTCGTTAACCGTATTTTTTGTAATGATTTAATGAAAAAAAAAAGGACGGGCATTTAGGTCTCTCTTAATTTTTATAAAACAACTACACTAAGAAAAGCTACTCTGGCTTTTTTAATTGTATTGATAATATAATAGATTATTAAAAACTTAATGACGATTTCTAGCTTCAACTACCGATAATGCAGTCGCGATTACACCAGTTTTTGAAGAGAAAAAGCAATTCATTAGACATAGCTTAAAATTCAATATAATAGTCATAAATAAACGTACACAAAGGCACGTACGAAAATTAGCTATTTACAATTATCGACCTGAATTTATAGCATACCTATAATAATTAAAAAAAATATAATAATTCGTCATATTATTCAGCAAAGTCACGAAGTTCATTGAGGTTAAGGTCGTACAAACACCAAAGTACATATTAATCACCGATGATTCGTAAGAAAAGCTGATAAAACAACATTATTTGTACAACTATAAATGAGGACTATTCTGTTATTTTAACCAAAACTATAAGAAAACTATTTTGAAAATAAAATGCTCAAATACTTTTATTTTCATTTAGATTTATTTGGATCATTTATTTAATATTTTTATACCCAATCACGCTTATAGAATTGCATTTTAATTAAATTTGGCACACGGATGTATCATCAATCTCTGGTTTACAACAATTTTTTTCAATGTTTTTAAATTTCGTATATTAACTTTTTTCTTTTTGTTTATTATATGTTTTAGTCGACGAAAGAAACGACGAAGGAAACGCCTTCGTTTTATTTTTAATAAGTTTTGGAGTTTTAGTTGTTACATTTGATCTAGCTTATTATAATCCCTAACAACTCTTTAGGCTATTTTGCTACCAAATATTATATTAACTACCTATAAGTTACAATACTAGCAAAAACAGGCACGCACAAGACCTCTGGTTAATAATATTTAAAAGTAAGAATTACATTAAAACAAAATCGACGAAGAATCGACCTCATTATAACCATTAAAAGTAATGTTGCTTTTGGAAATTTCATAATAAATCAAGCAGTAAGACCGTAATAACATGCGGCAAAATTGTGTGTGTGTATTTTTATTTAATACTCGTGTTTTGAATATGGGACAACTTTACGATTGTATTTGTGACATTATATATTTAACAAGGTAATTAATATATATTTTATTACTGTAAATTGAAAAAAAAGTAAAATACGGGAATAATGTTAAATTCATGCACTTCAGTAGTGTTTGAATACATACATTTGCTTAGTCCTTTATTACTCGTATCATATTTTGTACGAAATGGGTTTCTACACTGATATAGTAAAAAGATAAAAATAATTTACACAATACGTATTAAGTGTCATCAATTACATTTATTTTAAATACATAATTGGGATTTAACGCGATGAAAAACCTTTATAGGTAAATAATATAAGGCAATAAAGAAGCGAGTATGTAGATACTATTTACCTGCAAAAGTTTTTAATCGCGTTGAGTCCTGATTGTGCATTTAAAATATGTGTAAACAACGCGTAAGTTTAAAATTAATTAATTAGATTTAGTTGTTTAAATAATCTTTGAAAGAGCTTTTATTTCACACCTATATAATCCATAGTAGTGACCCTAACCAGACGTTCATAATAACTATTAACATAGGAACACAGTATAGTAACATAAATGATAATCCTAAGAGTACATTCTGATAATACACTAATCAGAAATTACAATATTTAAAATACATAGGAACACAGTATAGTAACATAAATGATAATCCTAAGAGTACATTCTGATAATACACTAATCAGAAATTACAATATTTAAAATACTAGTTCTTAACTGCGACTTCGTCCGCATGACAGTGATATGTTTGCTAACCGAGATAAAAAGTAGCCTATATCCTTTTCTATCCCATATAGTGCGTGTATACTAAACTTCATAGCGATTGTTTAATTCCTTCACATTTATAACATTGGTATGGTTTTTACTTATTTGTTAAGACGTACATAATTTACGTTTACTATAGAATCGTAAAATCAGTACAAATTTTAAATTATCCGTATGTTTAGTTCTATAATAATTAAATATATATCCTCCACAGGCTACCTGATGTGGGAGACAAAGCGCCGACGCCATCATCTCCGACTCTACTGGAACAGCCGCTGGATCTCAGTGCAAAGTCCACATCCAGCACTAGCGGTACGCCGCCCCCTGACTCCAAGATACTGGATAATAGGTAAGCATATTTTTATGCAACTTGCAACGGTAAAAAAATTATCTAACCACAACATAAATCACGTTATGTGCATCACTTAATACACTGTGATGTTACTTACCTCATGCATTATCATTTCTCAGAACTGAGATACACTATACTTATATTTAATTTTATATTTTGATGAACTGTTAATTCATTATCTTTATAGTTCCTATGGAATTGTTTTTCTACAGAATTCCGAATTTGTTTAAATCAATAATTTTAGCGAATTATCGCTCTTTTATATGATCATTATGCCAACATTGCTATACTTATATATACATATTAATAAAATACCAATATTATGTATTAAATTTACAAGTAATAAATATCTAACACATTATACCTATGTATTTAATTGATGTGTTTTGGTTTGAAGGAAGGGATATGGCAGTGAATTTATAGAGTATAAAGGCATAACATCTTACTCTTTAGGAATGGCAACGCATAGAGAGTATCATGGACAAAACAGTATACGAGTACTCTGTTATGTTCATGGTACTGTTCATATCTATAAGCGACGGTTACCGCTCTCCATCAGGTGGACCGTCAGCTTGTTTGCCATTCGAAGTTGCAATAAAAAAAAATTAACCCTAAAACAAGAGACTAATGTCTTTGAAATAAAACGAGAAATAGAAACAACGTTTTTCGTAACAACAACTTATCAATAAATGAATGAATATAATGAATGAACGAATGACAATGAAAACATAAGGGAAAAAATCAAGGAACGAATAAATTTATTTAAGAGATAATAAATGATTAGATTTTCAGTCCAATATCAGGTTAGAATACGGGTCACACCAAAAATTAAAAGCACTAATTGGTTATTGGAATATGTTTGGAATTTAAATCATCGTAAATTCAACACTGTACGGTAACATGTTATAGAGATGAATTTTCTATATGCAGATCATGATATACCTAATAAGCACTATTTACAATTTGGTTGTACTAATAAGCTCATTACGTTATACTAATCTACAATAATCCTCTACTAATAGAACCAAGGTATTTGTATTACTGACTAATCTTTGTTAGGCAATTACCTATCCTATCTTAATTAGTATAGGCTTGTTTAATGAATATATTATATATGTAGGTATGGAATGAGATATATCAAACATTATATTGTTGTTAACATACTAACAAACCCAACAAAAAACCTGACGTTGTTGTTTTATTTCCTCTCGTGTTGTCTAGTGTTTGTGACTGGGAAACAATCGTTATCTTGGTAAATGGTATAATTTTTTAAAACATGTTGAAAGAAATATGAAAAAAATATTAAATTGAATACAAAATCTAAATGTATAAAAAGGCTGGCTAGCCGAGTCGCTAGCAACAGCAATAACATATTGGTATATAGATAGATATAAACGATAGAAATAGACTTGCCATTTCTCAAAGTACAAAGCGCTGACGAAGAAGAGCTTCAGATTTGCAATGTGCGCAGTTATGATACATGTCATGATACCCATGGTTACCAGGTGTTGGCGTCCGGCCGATGCAAACTCCTTACATTTTAATACATAATGTTTTATATAGATTTACTTTTAGTATCTTTTAATTTATAATTTCAAGTTAGTATTTCTTTTTTTACATTCGGCATACAATATATTTTTTCTGCTAAAATCCGTGTCTTCATCATTTATCACCTCATCACACATCCACTGCTCTCTAATAATATATTCAAAAGTGACGTTCTCAGATGTTTTATATAAATCTTTAATTTTATAGATATTAATCTATAAAATTAAAGAGAATAAAATAAAATAAATGTAAACATTGAACTGGCAGTATTGTTTTATATCAAGAAATGTTGCAGCCCTAATACCAGGAATGTAGTCAAGCGTGTGAAATAACGCGAATATAATACTGGTAACCAGAATGTACGAAGTTAAAATATAAAATTGAGGAAAAGGAAAACACCCATTAACGATTTTCTATGGTCACCTGCAGTGGTCATATAGCCCAAGCCATCGAACATTAGAAACGGGTGCGCGCATACAATCCAACTTCCTATTAGACGAGGACTCGGGTTACAAAAACAATAGCAGTGTAAATGCACCCATTAAACCATGAAAACAAAACTGAACGATTGACTCGGGTTCGTTGAACTTTTGACAGTTGACGCCATAATGGATAACGTGAACTATTTCGCCACGTACTGTAATACAATCCAGATACATTATGCTGATCAATTAAAATTGTTTATATTCAGACTGCATCATACGGTGTAACATGATTTCCTATAAAGTACGATAAAGTGAAGAGTTCTCAGACATCTATTTTCCCACACGATCAGTAATAGTCAATACAAAATTCTTCAAAATTCCCTGGAAGTTAGAAACGATGCTAAGTCAAGCGGAAAATAAGACGTAACTCTCACGCTCTCATAGCAGTAATTTTAGATACTAAAATATAACGGAACACAAATTGAAGTTAGCTACAAAGGATTTACATTCAAAATATTTTTCTATCACATCATACTAACATCATTAATGTAAAAGTAATTGTATCTCTGCTTGGTTTTCGCGGTTTTACTTCATTCTTCTGGTTAAACCAGTATTTCTGGTATTACAAGTGTACTAGGTTGTTCTTATTTCATATTTTTTTTAAGTAATATGCCACCTTCATTGTTACACGTAATCTTTGACGTGGCTTATCGAACGATGGTTTACATACCTAAAGCAATTGACAAGTATTTTCCTGACAATTTAAACATGAATTTCAAAGTTCAGAGCTTTAAAATAAGATCCCAAAATGCAAGCAATGAAATATAATTTGGTTCGTATATGATTCATCGATGTGATCGTTTGAATTATTCTAACATACCACAGAAAGACTGTTCAAAAGATCTGCTTAGGTATCTCCTTCCACTGGTGTTTCTACTGCCAAATAAAAGTACTTGCATACTCATGATTCAGATTCGAACCTTTTAACTGAAACAAGACCTGCAAAAGCAGCATAGTAACATTACGCAGTACGGAGGCTTAACTCTTTAGTCCTCAGAAATAGTAATACTTGAGAGAGTGCCATGGGTGTTCTTATGTATTGGGTGTTTATAAACAATAACTACTACTTTTCATCAGATAAGCCATTTGCTTATTTTCTATTTCAAGTTGCAAAAAATACGTTACAATTTAGAGTCAATTCAATTCAAAATTTAAATAATTATCATTAATATCAAAAATACATATCATGTTCTCTTATTAATAAAATTATGAATAAAGGTAGTTTAATAAATATTACATGTTTATTTAAAACATTTACATGCTAAAATTAAGTTTTAAATCAGTAGTAACTATTTATATATCCTGTAATCGCATTATCTAATCAAATTGATAGATAATTTAGTCGTAAAAATGCTAATGAAAATGTACATTTTCCTGTGTGCATATTTAATTAATGAATACAAACCTTGTAGACAGAACAAAGGCAGGCAGAAAAACTAAAATATGTACTTTGTAAAACGGTGTTAACATGATATTTTGTATATTTTTTTAAAAACATTCAAGTATAATCTGTTTGATGGAATAAATATGACCAACTACACGAACTGTTGATACATAAATGTCATAATTATGTAAATCTTACTACTTTGTTACGATGTATATTGTTACCGGAAAAGCAAATGCACTTAAGCTCCAAAAGCAGGAATACAGTTTAATTTTTTTTTTACTTACAGCCACAGTTATAACGTTTTTAGGTCATTAATTTACAAAGTAACTGAAAGTCCAAATATAAATATTGATTTAAATAATTCAAACATTATAAAAAAAATATCCAGAAAAGTTACGAACAAACCGTTTATTTGAACTAAGCAGTTATTAACTATCATATTACTCTTACATTGAAAGCCACATTCTAAAAATAAAACACCATCCGGTCTTATTAAAAGTCAAACCGTAAGATTAAGGAATGACTATCTTGCAAATTCAATAATAGGTAAGCTGCTTGCTAGATGTAGGTAATTCACGCGTTATTGCATATAAAGTTGACCACCAAATTACCGCCACCAAAATACAGGGTATAGAGGAAAGAAAAGTAAATTTTGTTTAGTAGCTTCTAAATCAATTAATAATCCTTGTTCACAAAAGAAAGTAGGTACTACACAGCGATGTCATTTATTATTATGACCAAACAACGAAATAAAGGCCACATAATCCAAAACAAATTAAATAATTTATTTTACTGGACTAGATGTTATGCGGAAGTCAATACCACTAGTTAATTGATTAAAATTATTTTGTTAAATTTCGCAAATGTATGCACTCGTAATGGTAGTGGAATTAAAAATAATATTTTTAACCAATCAACTAGTTAAATACTTGTAATATAACCAGAAGAATAAATTAATCATTGCATTTGAAATCAAAGAGACGTAATGCAGTCAAATCCAGAGGAATCAAGAAGCATAATATCTCAACTCTTAAAAGTGATACATACATTGGCAGCATTTACATATTTGGTTAGATAGTATTGAATAGAGTTATGTGGCGATTGCCATTTTTAATTAGAGACCTTCTGCTTGGTATTTCCATTAAGTATAAACACAATCAGTCTTTATAATTGTCGATAAGCCGTAATAATATAAAATTACTGTATGTACTTGTATGTAGCTACATGTGCGCCAAAGTCAAGGAACCTATATCTGAGCGCAGTGTCAATGCTCCGGTATTTTATGACGAATAACATTGCTAAAGAAAAGTTTATCGGACTGTGTGTACAATGTGCCGTTTACATTGATTCATTGGCCTGATGAAATTTCGCACTTAAAATAGAATTTATACTTCGCTAGGCTTCGTTCCTGATACTACTGTTTTGATATATAATTTTTTTTAATAATATTTTATTACAAATATTTTTCTTGCAGCCTGGTCTAATCTAACTAAACACTCCATCATATTTTTAGGCGTTAATTATCAACTGTTGAATATGAACCGTCTCTGTAGACTGTTATATAGAAAAATCCTAAACCATCTGCATCGATTGACTCCTTACAATATATTTGAGTTTTTCGATTTATTTAATGGAAAATCATCGAAGACTTTTTGGAATTGCACCTGTATTGAGACGGCAACCTGAAATTCCTAAGTATTTTTTAGGATATAGCTCCTCAAAAAAACCGCAGCTACAAACGTGATAATATGTAATATGAAATTAACAGATAAGTTCTATCGATTTCTGAAAGATTTATTAAAATAAATTCGACGTTTGATGACATCAAGTAAAAGAAATTGCTTAAAAATTGTTAACACCAATCCAAATCAACTACAGAGATTAATTATGATTTACAAATGTACTCAGTTATCGTAATATATAAAAATCTCGTATAACGATGATCGTTCACGCTTATCTCCAAAAGCGATCAACAGATTTTAATGAAATTTTATAAATATATGGTATTTGTAATTTAATATAATCTAAGACTAACTGTATCCTGCGGTTACACCCGAGTGAATCAATATATAAAATATCCTATGTGTTAAATTAGGATATAACTTACTATAATGTACGGTGTACCAAATTCCATTCAATTCCGATCAATAATTTTTGTATGAAAAAGTAACAAACATTCATCCATCTATCCATCATTACAAACTTTTGCATTTATAATAATAATAGGATAACAGGACTACAATTACATTGTACAGAGAGACACAATATTTTTTATTCCGATAAGCAAAAATGGACCTGGTAGGTGGTAATAGGAGGCAAAACAACATTTGTCGGTTTATCTTTTGGTGATTTTTAATGTTGTTTTATTTCTATACTCAAACCACTAACTTAAGCAATAAAACGTTGTGAACCGCGGTATAAAATTTGCAACAAAATATTAAATTCCTATGTTTTGAAGAATATAAAACTTATCAAACACGATAATGGTCACAAAATCGATATGCTCCATTGCACAAGAGATGTTTATAGCTGATATCTCGGTTTTAACATCGATATTATACACAATACTCAATCGATAACTGAATAAATTCATTCGTTGGGTCCGCGATCTGGGTCGCATGACTCGCCAAAACAAATAAAAATGCTACGATAGTCTCAGTGCATCGACCTTGCATCCTCGGCACACACGAGAGCTGCATCAAACCGAAATGCAATCTATAATGAGCATTATAAAGTGCAAAATGCTACGCGAATTATATCGAAAAATAAGAAAGCTAGACCAAGATGAAACTGAAGACGTAAAAGTTCGTCAGACGATTCTTAGCTTTAACGTTACGGACTGAAGTAGGAATTCGGTTGATGATATTTTGGAAAATAAAAGGTAGAAGGGAAAGATAAAGATGCATTCATGGCAGTCCGTTATCGCGAGTCAGTAAATATTTCGCATTACTTATCTGGTATTAATACGATTTCGAAATGTTGCATTTAGTTGGTAAATGATTGTAGGTTGTTGACCAGCTGACATCATGTTTTATGGGTGGAGACTATTGAATTAACCCCGATAACACAAAATTACGATATCGAGTTTACTTTTTCCTGTTTAAAATCTCAAGATTATTTAATTATTTCTATATACCATGAATATTGTTTGATTATTGCTTTAAGAATTATTACCTTTATATTAATTTTATTAAATGTTATAGCTTTATTGGCTATATATTTTTGAGTATATTTTATTTATATTGCCCCAAAATTTAAATACAAAAGAAATTAATTAATACGATACAGCTGTGAAATAATACATTTTATATCTACTAACAATCATTATTTTCTTCTTATATAAATACTAGCGGCCCGACCCGGCTTCGCACGGGTGGACATTTTTACAACATTTTAAAAAGTTGTTATTGTGACATAACGATAATAGTTAGATCTATAGTATCGCAAAGTTTTCTGTAGTTATTGATATTTTCTTGAATATTGTAGAACATACTTTTGTTCTATCGCTAATAGTTTCCGAAGCGCATGCGACGAAAGATATTTTATAGCATTTTTTACATCTTGAGTTACGTTACTAAAGTTTTAGTAAGGATTCCTAATGTTTTCTAGCAATAAATATAGCCTATATTACTCAGGGTGAATGTAGCTTTCTAATAGTAAAAGAATTTTTGAAATCGGCAAAGTAGTTTTTAAGTTTATTCATTACAAACATACATACACACAAAAATACAAATATTTCCTTTTTATAATATTATGGTAGTATTATATTATTTATTATCGGTTAGTAATAAATTTTATTTTGTTTCAGGTTAAAACGTGCAGCAATAGAAAGTGCAAGTAATAGCGTAACCAGACGGACATATACTGATGATGAACTTCAATCAGCTATACGGGATATCCAGTCGGGTCGATTGGGTACACGACGCGCAGCAGCCGTCTACGGCATTCCACGGTCCACGCTACGTAACAAAGTTAATAAATACGGACTCAATGTCGATCAACATGACTCCGAACCTGACAGTGAATCTGAGAGACCAGAATCTCCTCCTGTCATCCTAAAAATACCAAACTATCGGCCCGATGAGAAGAGTCCTTCTCCGGCCACTCCTGTGACGACTCCTGTCACACCCATTACGCCTATCATTCCACCGCCACAACCACCCATAAACCCACAGCCACACCTCCCCACGTTTTTTGCAGACCCACCAGCAAACCAGCACTTATTCACGTCCATAAACGACGTAATAGTAAGAAGCATTAGTCAGAAATTCCAGCAGCTTCCCGAAAGAGCTCCTCAAACTACGGATCTGCCGTTTATGAGAGCACCCGACAGACATGTTTCGGTTATAAAAACTCAACCGGAGAATCAGAGGAATTATCCGACACCGAGTAATTCTAGAGCAACAACGAATAATAATGGCCAACCTGCAGCTGGAGGTAAAGGCACGCGACCCAAAAGAGGAAAATATAGGAACTATGATAGAGATAGCCTCGTTGAAGCCGTAAAAGCGGTACAGCGCGGTGAGATGTCTGTACATAGGGCCGGGTCCTATTATGGTGTACCACATTCAACACTGGAATACAAGGTAAAAGAACGGCATTTAATGCGACCAAGAAAACGTGAACCGAAACCACCACAAGATGCAAAGCCGCAACCACCAAAACCACCACCACCCAAACCACCAACAAAATCTTTTACTAACGGGATGAATGGTCCAGAAACTCCAGGTTACCCAACCGGCTATCCGTTTTGGCCTAACCCTGGTTTTCCACCACCACCCACGACCGATTTATATGCATCACACATGATGCGGCGATTACGTGAAGAAGCGCCTCCACCTGCTAACGGTTCGTTCCTCGAAGGTATTATTCGGTCGAGCCTAGAAAGACCGGGTGCTGCGTTATTGCAGCGGCTGACGGCTGAGCCACGACCACCTTTACAAACATCGAGCGAAGCGCCGAGTCTGCTACGAAGGCTGGCTGGATCGCCGGCTGAAGAAGGCCCGCCAGCTCGCAGGCCCCGTATTGACAGCTCGGACCGACAGCTGGCAGCGGAGATGCGAGAGGCGGTGCAGCGGTTACGCGCCGACAAGCTGCAGAAGCCGCGCAACGGTGCCGCATCTCCGCCAACAGCGGGCGCCCCCTCCCCGCCCCCGCCAGCCGCGCCCCCCGACCGCGCCTAGTGCTGCCTGCGGGCTTTCCCGCTACATCCTTTCCAGTGACGTGACTCTAGTGTTAGCTTTTTATCGCCCAGATTCTGAGCCGCGTCGAGATGCTCCGATCTCCTCAGTCTTGTGATAATATTATGTAAAGTACATTCCGTTGGGAGCGGGCCTGTACGCCACCCGATGTCCGTGGTGGCCGGGCGTGGCCCGCATGCGCGCGCGCCGGGGGCAGAACTTTGACAACTTTTTAGTGTGCAATAGAACATTTAAGGGTTCTTCATACAAAACTCACGCGTTATTTGTGTATACTGTTGTAGTGACAATAACGTTAGTTAACAGGCTTTTATTCATATTTTACAGATAGTCTGGGTTGGATACATTACGCATTTAGACATTCATATTTCATACACTACGCTGGTATACATTTATGAAGGAAGTATTTTCCGTTTCCTTTCCGCTTCCGGTCAGCCCAGATCTTTCACACGATTTATATAACTTACATCGACACTATATATCACCAAATATCACAATAGTTACCTAAAAGTCACAACCAGTTCAATGTACCACAGCTTTACTTATGCAATATCACAATATGGTAGTTAAAGCCCCTGATGACTAGATCCTTTGAATGTGGTCGCTCGTGGCAACGGTGTTTGTTCATTTGGTATAGGATAATTGTCATAAGTTTTATGTTAATATTATGGAGTACCTAATAATCGTAAAGAAAGACGCTAATAATACTAATGGGCAAGTCAAACTAATAACACCGTATGCCAAAGCGACGATAGGGTTGTACAAAATTTCCGGAAAAAAAACACAAGAGCCTCGATTTTTGACCTTGTTTTAAGTAAAAGACAACCAAAAGTTAAACGTTAAAAAAATTAAATATTTAAATAATTTTAAGTAAATAAAAACAATGTAACAAATTAAATATAAAGCTAGCTATGCGAGTGTAAATGTTATCGATTTTTAAGTGAACTATTGCAGATTTTGTGCGGTGTTTTTACAATTAGATAGGTAATAATATATTGAATGAAATTATTAGCGCTATTTGCGTGTAGAGTGCGGCTATTGTGCCGTCTTTTTCTAACGCGAGATTAAAGATGGAAAGTGCAGGCTAGGCGTGGATGGGTTCGCCGCGACCTGCAACTGCGACCCGCTCGCGCCTCGGTAAGGACTTATGTGCAATTATTATTTTCTATAAAAAAAATAGTAATTTAAACTGTGTCTAAGCTAACACGTGGGTTTCCATATTACTGAATGTGATATTTAGGTATTACGATGCGAGTGCGGTTTGTTTCAAGACCTACGGGGTACACGCCCCAACCCCCACCATTATACATACACGTACGTTATACATCTAGTGAACTTATATATATTTTATGTACTGTATTAATGTATCCTAAGAAAATATATTCTTATTTTTCAAGGTCCAAGTTTTAAATGTTTTATCGACTATACAAAAGTGTGAATAATCATTATTATATTCTTGTCGACTTTAAAAAAAATATAATTATCCCAAAAATCCTCAAAAAAAAAAATAAAGTAATTGATATCTTCAAATTTGTGAAATTTTTTGGTGTTCAATCAAAAGTATAATATAATTGAAGTACGAGATGAAAAAAAATGTATACGCTCTCCCAAAATAAGTTTAGGTGAAAACTATTTGGATATAAAATTATCGTACGATAGTTATTGTAAGTTATGTGTACATGTGCGCCTCATGGAGATTAAGGAGTCTTTGTATTATGTATGTAATTAAAATATACATATATTATTATACAAGTTATAAATAATAATGTCATACATTTTTCTTCGGAGACCATGAAATGTGCAAAATAGTACCTAAGAGATAGAACTCGACATTTCGACGTCTTTTTAAAAATCCACGGACTGAGAGAAACTTTTTAAAATTTTGTTAATTTTATTCGTGAGAATTTACTATATCCAAATCATGATACATATCCCAAATGCCGAGATGTCGAATACGTTCTCTTTATATAAAAAAAAATGAAACATAAAATTTTTATATTCCAAATTTTGAACTAGTCGATAGCATGTCTTTCACTTATGTTTTCTCTATAAATAATTTTCGATGTCTTTTTAGCATTTAATATAAAAATATCTTATATTAAAATCGTTATGTGCATTTATTCATCTGAGCGATGCCATTTTGTTTTTACGTAGAAAAACAATTAAGTGAGATTTTTCTCGTGTTCACTATAATATAACCCACACCAGACCGCATTTCGGATTGAGTTAAAAAAAAATAGAAATCGAACAATTTTTTTTTTATAATACGTACACAAATCTGTGTGTTACGCCTGACATTTGTTGATAGCTTAAAAAATGGTTATTTTGTGTAAGTTTGTACAGAAATATTAGGATGGGACAATTTGCAAAGAGAACTTAGATATTAATGAACATTCCGTTTAGAATGTTATTAGTTTTTTTTTATTATTATTATATAAAATATTTTTTGACATCGGGAACAAATTATGTTGTTTAATCTTATTTTGTAACGTTAGTTAATTTTAAGTGGCTTTATTTTAGTAACCTTATATATTATAATATTATATTGAGATGTTATACATGTCATTGTTTTTGTGCAAAGTGTTTGGGGTTCTATTCCCGGATTTAAAAGAGAGTTGCGACTGATAAGTAGTAGAAAAATAGGCGAGTGCTCACAAGAATGGGCCGGTCTGTATCTGTACAAATGGTATACGCCGCCTTAACACTTAAAATGTTATTGACAGTGATCTCTCGAAATTAAAACGACCAACTTGAAGCAAAGTAACGTAAAAATAAACCTTCTTACATAAAAGCTAAATCCAAAGCATTTTTTTTTTCTGAACAGTTGGTCATTTTAAGGACTATTAGGCAAAAGACGCGTGTTGGATATTCATTAAAAATAAAAAAAGTTTACAACAAAAAGTTGCAATGCCTTTATTAATTATACCTCAATTCAAATAGCTATTTAGATCGTTCTGTGAAACACTCCTAAAGAGTCTAAAGTCTATAAATAATATAAATAAACAAAATCCCACGTGTCCATATTGAGACAAAGGCAGTGCGGCAATTGGAACCGTGTATATTTTATGAGCCTGACTCTACACATCAAACATCTTTCGTATGAAAGAGATCACTGGTTTATTAGTGAATCATTTTTATTGTATATTGTTCAATCATTTTTCCACATAGTTTAAGAATTTTAGTTATTATAGTAGTGTAATTTTCAATTAATAGGTAGCAGGTAGTATTTCTTTAATATTTTGTTAATTTTTTCGTAAATGTAATAAAATCTGCGTAAGGGTAGGTTAGAGTCTTGAACGGTCCTCGACTGGTCCAGGAACAAAAAGACAATGAAGGGAAGTTGCATTTTTAATAAAACTACGAAATAGGATTCCGCGAGATGTTGTGAATGTATTTTCCTTTTCTTATTATGAATACAGTTTCATAATTCCTTTAACGTTATTATTCTAAAAACAAAATATCGCCTTACAAATAATCTGTACTATTTTTTTTTATTTTGGCAACACTTATGATTTTAGTACTCTTTATCATTACATTTAGCATTTTTTTTTTATTAGCGATTATTAAATTCATAAAGATATTTTTCTTCAATCTATAATTAGTTTAATAATGGATTTTGGTGCCTGAAAAATTTACTAATTAAATTCTAAATAAGATATCAAATTTTATGCAAGAATATAGAATTTGATTTCTTATTTTTTCTTTTGGGTCTCGCGGCTTTATTTTAAAAGACATTGCTAGATCTAATTATCTTCATTCGTGAAAAGCAGTTGTTAATTTATGTGGCTGTATACTTTATGGTACAGTCGAATTTAGTAATAAGCTATGTGTTACATTCACTTTTACATCATTCCCCTTGACTGGCTCAAGTGTCCAGTGAAATAGAATGTGACAAAACGTCAAATTGATAACTATATTTCTGAATTTGACTGTACGAGGCCGTTTTCCGACACACATATAGGAATAAGACGCTATCATGTTTACGTTTTTAATATTGACCACGATTGTCACAGTAAAATTACGTTCCTAGCGTACTTACTTACTGTTTATTAGAAAACGGCCACAAATTTGTGTAAGTATACCTACTTAAATGTAAGTTTCACCTTTATTGTCACTGATTGTTTTCCTTTACATCTATATATGTATTTCTAGAATATTAATTTAAAAAAGATATTATTGTACTATTATTACAATAATTGACTTATTATTATTGACCATTTAGAATTATCGTGGAATAGGATATCGAGATAAAGTTCTTGGGTGTTCGTTTTTTTTTTGTAAAAAAAAATATGTACAACATGAAGCATTTAATTTTAGACATATTAAATATAATGTTATCTTTATAAAAAAAGGCATAGTGTAAATTCAATTTATATTATTTCACGATATTTATTAAAAATGTGACGCTTTTAAACATATTACATCACAATGCTGAGGGTCATTTCTTCTTATTGAGAAGGTTTCTTTGCGACGTCATAGCGACGAAATTAAGTGATTGGAAACTAAATTTGTAATCAGGTATGGACCAATGTATCATATAGACACTGTTATTTCCTAAATAATGGCTCACTTTTTTTTAATATATACGGCTAAAAGAGCTAACAAGATCAAATTATAATATTGTTATTTAATTATTGAGTACAAGTTTTAATGAAATATTTTTTTCAATATTTACCTTACTCGCCTCTATTATTTTTGTTATTTTGTTCCTTTAGTTTTTATTATTATCATTGTTTAACTTTCATAACAAATAAATAGAAGGTTTTGCTTTAATATTAGCAACTCATTAATAATTATTTTTTATTAATAAATTATAATTATTATTATATTATATATTTTTCACTTCCTCAGTAAAAAGTGATGTTTATAGATTTATTATTGTTCTATAGTAACGTTGCTCAGATAAAAAAATATGTTTTGTAAAAACTGTAGATTGGCTAAAAACGCGATTGGCATGCCGCTGTTATATTAAATCTAGTCAAATTTTTAGAGAGGAAAATTTTGAAAAGCTTAGCATTTCGACTGACTTTTTGATAAAAAGTTGAAAAATAACGTCCAAAATAGTCGCAAGGCGACGTAAAAAGTTGATTTGAAATCGTGGAATTGTAGACAATGTTTGTAAAAAGAAAACTGTTTCTTACGTATACTGTAACTTTAAAATTATTTGAAGTGATTTTTTTTTCATATGTAATGTCCTTTATCTATAAGATCTTTATATCTTACGTTAAATATCTTAATGATGTGGCTGGTGAGGCAGGTGTAAGAATGTGCAAGGATATTTAAAACCTGTATACAATAAATTTCTTTCATTTGTTGAAGTTATTTTGTTTTATTTTCTTTTATATATTCAAAATTTTGCCCTACACTATATTGTACGTTTATATACACAAAACAGCTTAATGTGAATGCTTCGTTAAATTTTGTGTGACAAACTTTGAGATTTAACCGCATATAACTCCTGATATTTATAAAATAGTTAACTATTATAAGATACATAAAGTAATAATTTTTACATCAATATATTAAGAGTTTATATTAAAATTAACTACTTCATTTTTAGTTTCTTTGTATTTGGAATAAATTAAAAACTAGGATTTTTTCTGTGCTTTGTATAGCTTTTTTGTCTTTTTTCTGGAATGGCAACTCAGGAGCAATTGGCGGTTAAATATTGTCTTGTAGGATAGTCACACTCTTTTTTCTGCCGTTAAACAGCAATATATGCATTGTGATTTCAATCTTAAAGACAAAAATGCTAGTGCAATCACAAGAGACATGCAAGTACATATATAATGTCTTAAATTTCAGAATATGCAAAGTAAAAATCTTTAGAGAGCGCCAAAATGGATGGTATAGTAATTCTGTAATTTCTATAGTGCACTTTAAATCAAACAAAATGTATCCTCCTCCATTATTCTAAAGCAAAATTTGCAACAATTTTTCATGAGAAAGGGTGGTAATTGACTTCCTAATATAACTTTAAACAGATAGATAGATATTCTTTATTATTTTGTCCAAAAAATTGCAATAGTAAACTTATTATAGATACAAACAAATACAATTACAAAAGATTATTACAGATTCCACACTTTAGTTCAATCTCAGATTGTGTTGAATAAACCAATAAGACTTAGTACATAATTTAAAACGAGTATTTGTCACCCTTAAAACTAATAATACGTGACATTTAATAAAAAGATAGATTTTTTTAGACTTTATTCAAAGCTAGAGAATTCTTTTAATGATCTAAATAAGTAGACAATTTAGATAAAATTATTATACCTAATATTATTATTTCAGCCGTTAACAGTCCACTGCTGGAATTAAGCCTTTCTCATAAGGGAGGTTTTGCTAGTAGTTGCCACGTTTTGCAGGTGGTTTAGCAACCGCAGATAGGCATTTAGAGATTTTTTTATACAACATAGAATGGCAAAAGAGGGACGCTACTGCCCATCCCTTCCCCTCCCTTAGTCGCCTCTTACGACACCCACGGGAAAGGAAGGGATGATCTAATATAGTAGGATATTATTATTATTTCTGTAAAAGTGAAATTACGTTACTCTGTCAATAAAATTATAAAGGTACGTCACATACTCAACATTTATTATTATTATGCACCTACCGTCATCCTAAAGGGTTAATTTTTAACTTAATTTTTGTTCAAAATTTTATTATGAACTACAAAAGTTCATAGAATACACTGCTATTAGGAGATACTTAAATAAGTCTAATGACCTATATAAGCAGGAAAAATAATATAGGCCGACATTGTAGCGGCGCAAAATTAAAAGAAATAATAATACACAACGAAACAACTGATAATTTTACGCACATCAACCAAATGTCACCTCTTGTTCAAAAAAGAAATGAATAAAATATTTCATAAAACGAGAACAGTGGGCCAACAGTAGCACAAACAGAAACCGCAAATAACACTTATTTCAATAAATAATTTCGGTTTTGGTAAAGCATTTTTCGAACGTTTAGCCTGCAGCGCATGCCACTTGGTCTCAAGGACGTAGATTTAAAATAAAAAAAAAAAAAACATAAAATTCAATATGGCTTTCATGGAGAACCAAAATGGTAAAAAAGTGGAACCCGTTCGAAACCAATTTAGCCATTTTTTCTTGTGAAGGCATTGAGACTATAATTTTTTGAGTGCTATTAATGCACATTAAGCAGATATACTTTTTTTTTAATAACATCAAGTCTAGTTAGTGTTGATACTAATATAGTACATAGTAGGTATATGTTATCTGTGCTGCTGTTTATGTTTACAAGCGACGGTTATCACTGTCCATCAAGTGATCCGTTAGCTTTATGCAACTTAGAATGGCAAACAAGCTGACGGCCCACCTGATGGAAAGAGGCAATCGTCGCCTATAGACATGAGCAATACCATGGACATAATAGAATATACTGTTTCGCCTATAATATCTCCCATGTGTTGCCATTCCTGAGGACTCAGGTGTTATTCCTCTGTACCCTGTAAATTCACTGTCATATCCCACCCATTAAACCGTGCAAACACAGCCATGCAAACATAACTGCTTTACGGTAGAAACACGAATGAGACAAAAATGCCCAAACAAACAACTTTTGTACAAAATCTCCCTCTGGTAAACTTACTATTCTCATAAAATATTCTAGTTTAATTGAGAGGCGTTAAGAATATAGACCTATTTTAAGACAGGTAGGTATGTAAACGAATAGGTACTTAAAGTATTAATTCCAAAAAACAAAACACAATTACTTTCAAGTCAGTTATTATTTAACAAATTATTGTTATAAAAACAATTAGGTATTTATGTGTTGGTAGATTGCATGTCAACAGTTAATTTAATCAAAAAATATAATTACTCTACTTACCTTCTTATTTCATGCAGTTTCACCCCCCTATTTTATAGATAAATGGGCGAAAATTGTGATAAAAATTCAAACTAATTAACTGAAATGTTTATAGATTTTGATATCTAGATAGATAGATATAGTTATATACTTACTAACGAGTGCACGCAAAATTAACTACATCATTATAACATTTACAAAAAAATTGCATGGCTTTTAAAAGTTTGTCCATGATTACAGATAAAACTTATCTACCTATATAGAGGAAATAATGTTGGAACGGAAATTTATATAGGTACATAATTATATACTCACTTGACCACTTTATACGGTAAATATACTGAAAATTTAAAAAAATAAACCCTACAATGCGATACAGTTCGATTGTACGTTAGTCTGTTGGTTTTATTTATTTTCAGCAAATTCATTTTATTCACGTATTTCATACGTCATAGTTTTAAGAATATTGTTATTAATAAATATTTAATGGACCACAAAAGTCCCAAATAAAAATTATTAGTTTTTCAGCAAACTCTAAACTAATATCCACTAGTAAAACTAATAAAAATAATAAATTTGTAAAAGTTATCAAAAAATTACGTACGATATTTATTGCAACGCTTGCAACAATAAAATTAATTATTATTATAAATTATTATCTATTATCGTATCTAAATTCAATTTGGATATTAATTCAATTTTCTAACACATAACGTCGCAGAAAATAACTCAAATGTCTAGTAATTACTTCTTTTTATACATTTCTAATACATAAATAAAATTAATTCGTTAATATAGAATAATGACGGATCTGCAATTTATGTAGTTATATTGCAAATAGATCGTTATTCTACAACGCTAAAGCTTAGGTATAATTACTTAAAATATGTTTGGTGAATAAGAATTACCTACATAGGTACAGTACCTACCTATAACGTGTTACTTTAACTTTGAATAAAAAAGAAACTAATAAAACATCGGTGGTTTTAAAAAAGGAATAAATCACAAAACGTGCGCGGGCGCAACGAACGAAAACGAAAACGGCCGAAACAACATGCCAAAAGAGTAACCATGACCTTACTCTCTTGCTCTTGACTTACATAGTATGCATGTGTGTGTGCAATTTGGTACTTTGACTGGCTCATGTTTTTTGCTCGTATTCCGTCAAAGAGTAGGGAGGAAGACCGGATTGGGCAGTGCGGTAGGTAACAAAAAATGTTTAGATTAGTTTGTTATGCTACTCTTTTTTTTCCTTTTATTTCATTGAATGGTTGACTCGTGTTACATATATAATAACAATAATTCTGAGTGTGAGTAAATACTTACCGAAATAAATCAATGTATTGACAGATGTTTAAAAAATATGAAAAAATTCTATACCTATATAAAAATAATAAATTGTGCTGTTATATATTATATATATATATATATATATATATATATATATATATATATATATATATATATATATATATATATACCATTATCTTATAAACATGTTACATCTCCATTTATATCAGCCATTAACTGTCCACTGCTGAACATAACCTCGGTAGACAGCCGGCTTGGAAACCGTAGCTAGGATTTGAGGAACGCTGCTGTCTATCCTACGATCATTAAGTACCCTTAGTCGCCTCTTACATCACCCACGGAAAAGAAAGGAGTAGCCCATTCTACGTCGAGACCACACGCAAACATCTCAATATTGCTACTTAATTACCTAACAATTTTCCATAGGTAGATGTTAGATTTAGATGTAAAATATACTGATATTTAATTGTTAATTAAAAAAATATTGACATTTCATTTATTCACGTATCAATTATTCATTATATTTTAAGTATAAAATATTAAACTTTATATCAAAACACATTTTGAATAAGCAGATTATCCGACTGACTGAAAAAGGCCTCTTTTTTGTATGCCTCTCTTCTCCCCACATTCATAACCAGTTTTATCTGTCTTATACCTATTTTAAATTTTAGAGTATACATACACGATATATTAATTCGAATAGATCAGTATAGGACTTTTCTGATTCCTGAATCTTTTTACTTTCGCATTGTAAATTTCGTCATCCCTTCACCCGATTTCCGAAAGTACTACTTGTAATTCTTTATTTTAATTTCATAAAGCAAGCAGTGATTCTGAAGTATTTCTTTTCAAAGATTGTTACTATAGTTTGAACAATCAAATGTAATTGTCACTCATTGCAATTACTTTATTTTGCAGATCCATCGGGTAGTTCTAGGAGTCCATTATCTGTATAAATATCCCACGTTGTAGAATAAAATGAACGTGATAAATTCAGGAAGAATAATCTAAATTTCCTTACGTTATTATAACCAGAGAAGACTTTTTGATGACAACAAAAAGATTGCCCACGATGACATGGAGTAAAATACATTAAGAGCACTATTTTCATTATGAAAATGTGATCAATATGTCAATACTGTACGCACATTCTTCCCTCAATTCTTCTCTTCTTTGAGATTATTTTTATCTCGGCTATTGTCCAGAGTGAAATTTTCTATTTTTTATTTTTTTATAGAAATTGGTATGCAAATAACTTTACATGGTGGATAGTGGTAACCAAAAGCACAATGGACTTTTCTTTTATTGTTTTTACCTCGAATAAGACATTTTTCGCAAACAGTTTCGTTTCAAAGTTAATCGAAACGGTGGCCTAACAATTGGCACAGTTGCATATATCTAAATTAATACTATAGTGGAATACGTATGTAATTAATACATTTCAAACCATCAGAAGCAATAAGCATCATTTACTTTGTTCAGTCAAATGGAAAACTTGGTAAGAAAATGTTAAATACAATTAAAGTATTTAGTGCTTGCTTGAATGAACGCAAAAATGATAAAAATTCTCAGTACACATTTATAAGTTGAAATACTTATTTCTGCGCGTTCTGGAATACAATTAAGGTACATAACTGAAACAAAAATATTTTTCTTTAACTGTCCAGTATCCAGATATTTAACATCTGCTTTAATCTATGAATGCTGAAAATGACCTATAAATATCTCTGATCCTGATTAAAAGATAAAAACAGGATCTAAAGAACGTTCTCACTAAAACAGCATTTGAATATCTAAGTGGGTACTTTTTGCTTATTGAATTTCTTACTTACGTAATAATATGTTTATTTGCTTAGTATTTATATACTAGATGCAAACCTAATTATTACTAATCGAAGATAAATATTATTTTTTATGCAACTTAAAATGGCAATCAAACTGACGACCTACTTCATGGAAAATGATAAGGGTCATATGAACATAACAGAGTATACCATGTCGCTCATGGTACCCATGATTACGTATCATAATCATAGGATACATATTTAACATGATTTTATCGAAATTATACAAACATTTTTGATATGCTCTTGGATTCCAATTGTTAAAGCCGCTGTTTTTTTTTTCAGATTCTCCGCTGTAGTCATAAAACGAGAAAGCATACACCATGACCAACTGCCACTTGGTTGCAATTAAAGTATTACTCTTTGACTGTCAATTTGGATACTTTTTGCGCGCGGTTCGCGTGCACGCACACACCCACCACCCATTTGCAATTGCGCATGTTTCATGTGTGTGTGAGTGTATTTTTCGCCGCATGAGCATGCAGTCTTTGGGCAATGCACTCACCGATGCACAATGCCACTGACCTTGGCGGTGCAGCTGCATTCGTGGGGGACGATTTTGTTCGGCAATTCGTTTCGCGGTAAATTTCGGCGCGCTTTTTTTTTATAAATAAAACGTAAGTACCTACAGTAATGATATTCGTTAATTATTTACAATACATCTATTCATTACTATAAACTACTCTTAATTATTTCTAGTCTAATATGCATACCACAAAGTAGATTTTGTAATTGTGTAGTTTTTTTGTAACTCAAAAATGTTCTTTGAATTCCATAACATAATTGCCCACAATTCTGTTTATAAAAAGCTAATAATAATAAACATAATTAATCATATTGAATGAATAAATAAATGCGTATACTTTTATTAGCATTATACAATGTAGAGAATTAACGAACACACTTAGACAATTTATGCAAGAAATACACTTGTATAAGTACGATTAGGTGTTCTTACTGCTGACAGCAATCTTTTTCAGATAACCTTAGGATAACGAATTTAATATATATATAATTGTTACTCGACTTATATAATATACATTATATAAGTCGAGTAGCTGATAGTTGAGCTTTTGTCTAAAAAAGTTAAATGCCCAAAACATCACCTGCCAACAATTAACCAGTAGGTTTGCGTGTGCACCTCGAAATGTCATCAAATTTATAGGCCTCGCCTAATTACAGCAAGTTATTTTCATTACTGTTCTGAAGCGTTCGTACCTAATAGTTTTTATAGAGCTGCAGCGTTTAAATGTGAAAATGAGCCTCTATGGAGACGATAATAGAGAGATGGCTAGAGATAAGGATGAGAGTGTAGCCCTAGAAGGTAGGGAAGGGAATTATTAATAAAGCAGACTAAGGGCTCAATTACTAGCAATATACCCACTCAGGTAGACTACCTCGGGATTCTCTCCGGAAACTACGGTGGTTACTACATTACAATGAGCCTATTGACCTTATTTCATCCTCACCTATCAATCATCTCTTACTGGGGGTACGAATATAACCATATATCAATGATATGGCTTGGTGGGTTACCCTTTCATTTTCAACGAGTTTACCTCTCCGTCGTATACTGACAGCACAGGCAGGCAATTTTTATTACTAAAAAATTGATGTCGCTATTTTTATGCTTATTAAATGTTCTGAGCCCAAAATACATTAGCATATTTAAGTTAATTTTCCAAGGAAATTGCCATTCTAAGTTGTATAAAAAAATTATATCTGGCCTAAAAAAGACTTATATGCTTTTTTTAACATGTCTTTATGCATATCTGAAAACTCCGCTCGTATCATGAGGTGGACACCAAAGAATTCTGGAGTGGGTATCCCCGCCCCTCCTTAATATCCTATTAAATATTACTACCAAGACTGTCTTATTTATATAAATTTAGGTGTTTACAATACAAGTAGTATAATGAGAATATATCTATAATCGTCATCTTCATATACTTATCACAATAACCATATAATACATCATTTATAAAATAATAAATACAGTTAATTTTAATGAGAAATGATAAAAAGGCGGCCTTATCGCTAAGCAATCTCTTCCAGACAACCTTTGGGTAGAGGACATTGCTATATATATATATATATATATATATATATATATATATATATATATATATATATATATATATATATATATATATATATATATATATATATATATATATATATATATATATATATATATATAAACATACACAAACTTAAAAGCACATCTACAACAGGAGAGAATGAAACTGGAAGATGAGGAGAACACGGGAAAATAGTACTTAAAGGGAGAAATAATAGGATTTAACAGAGGTTTATATAAACTTCATATATTTTACTCTTCCATTCTTCTCTATTCACAGTCATTTTCACATTCACTCCCAATGTGGACATAGCATTTTTCATGCAATCCATCCATGTCTTTTCAGACCTTCCTCTGCCATTATAGTCATCTACATTTATATTTAATACCTTTCTTAAAACATGCTCCTCATCCCTACGCAACACGTGTCCATATCAGGATAGACGGATACATCTTTTCTATCAGTAGCGGTACTTTCATACATTCTCTGATATACTCATTCTTAATAAATTGTCATCTCAGCTAGATGTGATTTATTAAGAAAAAAAAATTAAAAGGCATGTATAATACTTGAATTAGGTACTAAAAATGACACATGGAACGTGAAAAAGTTATGACTTGTCAATAATATTTAATGAATACTCTCGGAGTTATAACAGAGAGTATGTTTTTAACATATAACTATTTTTCTTAGCTGACTTTGCCCTAATAAGGCAAACGAACGCGGACCAATAAATCTTTGTTCACCAGTCGTGAAAGTAATTGTTATTAAGAAACACAATGATGGATATGCTTCCCGCAAGCTAGCGTCTAGCTGCTACATATGTTATGCGGGTTTTTGTTATAAAGTGAATTACAAAACCGTATATAAATTCCTGTTACCTAAAAAGCGGTCAAGTGCGAATGGACACGCTCACCACGAGTTCCATTACATTTTTTTGCAATAATACGTTTAAGAAAGAGAAATAATTATTTTTGAAAGTAATGAAATTAAGAAAAGAATGTTTGATATACTTAACTATTAATTATTTTAAGACAAGATTTTTTAAGAAGCAATCATAATTTATTTTAAAGTTTAGATAATTTAAAAATTTCGTCCACGAGCTCTTTGTCGAAATTTGCTCTTGAAACTACAGCATAGAGTTCTTCCAAAAAAGATTCATCTCTATCTTACCAGTGTAGGTATATCTATCAATAAGATAAGATTATCATTCCACTTTTATCTCTTAAAACATCTATTACGTCAATAGACTTCAGTAAACGCTTACCATCAAACGTTTATGCTTGTTTACTAAATCAGTAGTATAAAAAAGACTATTTTCATCAAGTTTTCGCTTATATATATTATATAATAAAGACCTGTTATAGGATAACTCCGAATCGCTAAAAATTGACATTCATTTCAAATATCATCGCATGTCCAGGCAGCATAAGTTTGAAATGTGAGCATTTTCGTTGAAAAGCTGCTAATTCGTTCGACTCTTTGTGTTTTTTCGCAGAAATGCACTTTAAGTTGGTGGTGGTATTTGGTGCTCGAATTAAATACGAGTTATTATGTTTTTGTTCACGTTCAGATATAACTATGATATATTTGGTGAATTCGCATGTCATGGGTTTATAAGGCCCCAAATATCTGATATGCTCGTGATTTTATTCGTCTGCTGGAAATTTAAAATTAAAAGAAAATTACCTAATAGTTAACACAGCGGTTATAATAATTTGGATAAGCAACCTTTTATCCCGATTATCTATAACTTTCTTATAAAAGCATTTATACACATTCAATAACACAACATAATTATATAACCTTACCATGCTCTTATGGTTAGTAACAAAACTTAACTAAAAACATCAAGACAATAACGCTGCATATTTTAATCATTATGTCCGCTGTAAGTATATACCGTTGAGGCTTTATGGACAGATCTACTGTACTGTGACGAGTTCGTGCTTGGTCTTATTTCAATAGATCAGTCTGATGGAAGGTAACGGCAAGATCTAAGGTGAGACGTGCTTACCCAGAAGAAGACAAAAAGAGTACAAGATTCTATTTCTCCAAAAATACAGAATCTAGAAAAGCGTTTAACTCCTAGGCAGTTCCCATCAGGAATGATTACGTTTAGTTCCACTACATAAGGAGCCCTGTTTTTGTTGTGTAGAAGGGAGAATACAGGGACAAAACAAAAGTCTACATAAATGTATCATATAAACTAGCAACTCTGCATTAGTGTTTTAGAGTTTGAAATTTAGCCTTTATTAACCTCCGATCAATCTCTTGTCGTCTCCAATCAATCTCCTAGCTTAGCGCTCAGATCAGAATTAAGAACAGCTAGTTGGTACTTGGAAAATCCATCCTACAAATGGCTACATGCATGACTAAAATATTTATGGCCGTGACTTCTGCAAACTAAAAACCCATTGTACTTATCGAATTACAATAACAGTGAAATGTACGAAAATTCATCCAATAAGAAATGTAATTGAAAAAAATAGGCGTTTGAAAAAATAATCAGGTATAAAAATTTCTAAAATATTAAAATATTAAATAAACAAAAAAAGTCAATCAGTATATAAATAACGCAGATATTAAAAGCGAAACTTGACTATCTTGACTATCGTATTAAGCTGTTGTAAGATAGAACACCTTAGCCCAGCCCTTATCTTATGGATGCCGGTGATAACCTTTCAGACATTACTGTTTTGTAAGAAAAATAAATAAAACATACAACACCTATTTAGTGGCGACCTCGTATGCAGTGTAGAATGATCCCAACTAGATGGAGTGACGACCTCAAATGCATTGCAGGGAATCAGTGAAAGCAGGTAGTTCAGAACCGTTCCTTATCCTTATGGGGGAAGCCTATGTTCAGCAGTGGACGGATAATAGCTGAAATAATGATGATCACAACACCTATCTACCTTGGATAGTCGTACAGAACTTTACCATCAGACCTATCTATGAACAACTGTAATTAATTGTGTGTATCCATCCACGATACGCGACTCTTTTTGTCCTTAAAGTAAAAATATTAGTCCACTATTACCATGCTGGTCAAGCGATTTAGTGTAAAAGATTGTATTTTAAATTTTTCTTCTCTTGCACTAGTGTGATTTTTGATATTATATTTCGCAAGATAAATATTAACTTCAATCACGTAAAATTCTATATGAAACAGATACCATCATTAAGAGCAAAATGAAGTGTCAAATTGGTTGACAATTTACGAATATATCGTGTATTTTACGCATGTACAAGAAATATAAGAGAATTTCCTTCTTCTTTAAGACGCTTAAAAACACCATAACTATCAAGCATGGTCTGAAGGCCTAATATATACATATTACAAATAATTACTTTAATAGTGATAAAATTTATATGGGACAAATATATAAGTAAACGTTTCTCGTTATGTTTTTACACGTACCTATTTAATTTTCTTTATAGAAGACGTTTATAGGTTAATAGTACCTACCTACATACTATTACCTAATTTTTACACGTTGACGTTTTTCGTCATGTAATTTATGTTAAATAGTGACAAAAAGAGAACCTCTTCCTTTTTAAAGTGTAAAAAAATGTGGTATTCACCAGGTAGACTGCAGGGTAAACTACTTGTAGTGAATGACACGCGACCTGCCCGTTAGTGACCTGTGCCAGCGACACGAACGTGTCGTATGTTTTTGAACATTAGCTGATTTTAGCACTGATATAAGCAGCCTTTGCAAACAGGCTTGCTATGACAATTTTTAATTTTTATCTAAATGTCAAATATTTTGATTCCAATTGATACGATTTATACACTTTTATTCAGTCACAAACTTACATCGGTTTTTATTATGTTTTGTCATGTAACCACTATGCTAATAGAGAAAAAAATACAAGTAACTTTTCCCCTAATGTTGCTACATATATTAACTATAAATATTTTAAATATACCTATCAATGCAGGTAGCGTAAATAGATAGGCACGTAAATAGATAGATTTACATTTTAAGATTTTCTAAAATACCAAGAAAAATACCCAATTTTTTCCAAGTTCATTTAAGTTTTACCTAAATATTTAATATCTCTAAATTTCGGGATGACAATAACATATATAACCAAAAATGTGAAAAAATATCTTATCTGGCAACGCCGTTGGCAAGCTTACTTCACATTGATTTTAATTATTGGACGCTCCAGTATTGGATGGATTTATAAAAAAAAAATGCTACACATTTTTTTATGTCAGTAATAATAAACTGAGAAATTAAGATTGAAGTGTGCCTCATATTACGAGTGTATATAATAAAAATAGTTACTCTTCTTTTAATTAAATAATGGGGAGATTAATTATATTGGTCTTCCAAAGCAATCCAATTCCAGTGGGTACACCCCCTATGTATGACATAAAGACGTCAGACAGATAGAATTACATGTATTTTAATCTATACGTTATATACCCACTTGTTTATTTATTTATTAAAAATACAAATAACAGAAATACATCGTTATTTCTTACTTACTATTTATTTCTTGGGAGTATAAACATCCAGCGAAAACTTCTTTTTTCTTAGCTAGAACAAAAGAGAAAATGTCTATTTCAGAGATTGCTCATTACGTTAAAATATTTTTTTGCAATAAACTTCAGGAAGCATTGTATACTGTTATAAAAATTATATAGATAGAGTGTCGCCATACAAATGATTCTAGAAAAGCGGGTCAACTTTTTTATACAATTTTGCGCTATAAATAGTTATAAGTGATTCCTTTATAACTTCTATATTTATTTTGTTTTATAATTTTTCCATTTTTTTAATGCGTAAAAATTCATTTTACTTATTAAAAATAGATACGTGAAGATACATTGTGTGGGTAATTACATAGAACGCTGATAAAAAGACGAAAACTAATTTGACAATTAGCTGGCAAAAAGTTAATCCGTATCTATATAATCTAAGACAGCATCAAATCAGCATATGATCGTAATGAAATATACCAAGTTTTATGACGATTAGTTGTTAAAGCGCCATGAGATAATAAATACACAAACAAACTCACTTTTACATTTATAATATTGGTAAGAATTTTACAAAAATACATTCAAAAATATATATTACAAAAAGCGGACGTAATGTTACATTAACATTGTCTATCCAGTCGACCTTTAAGAAAAAATAATTTATTCTATTATTACTGTATATTTTAGTGCAATAAAGAATATTAATTTATATCTATTTATTATTAGGCACATGGTTAGTAAATACCAATTAGTAGGTTCTTCAACTAATTGACACAGGAGTGAAAGAATTGTTAGTACCTAATGGAGACTAAAGGCGCCATTTCTAGCAATATACCCAACTAGTTCGACCTCCCCGTGGTCCTTCTTGGTAACCATCGTGCTAAATTCCAAACGTTTTCATCACGATGAGCTAACTGACCTACCTTTTCATTCTCACCTATCATCATTTAGTGGTGCCCCGCCAGCGTACCTATACCGTTAGCGCAGGCGGGGTTACAGTTTAATTATCATCCAATAAAAAACTAATCACATGAAGAAGTAGATTGATTCAGATGCCTTCATATAAAGAGAAATTGGCCCTACTGATGGAGTACAAAACCGTACCTACTATATTAACTTTTGTGTCATTTATTGTAGTTTATATAACTCGTATACATTGAACATTATAATAAAAGGTAAGGTAGAAGGAAGGAGGAGAAGAAAGAGATCGAGACATAGTTACATCAGGCAGATCAAGGAAGGAGTTTGTGTCGTGTCGTATCAAGAGGTGAAGATACCGATACGACAACATAACCTTCAAAAAAAGAGTATATTCCTTTTTAAAAGGCCGGCAGCACACCTGCAATGCCGCTGGTGTTGTGGGTGATCATGGGCGGCGGTAGTCACTTACCATCAGGTGAGCCGCATGCTCGTTTGGCCCCTGTGTTGTAAAAAAAATGAGACTCGTTTAAAATCGTAGTAAGTGGCAAAAGCTCCACCGACAAGAGCGCAGCTCTTAAATAGGATAGATAGATATATTCGTATGTGATTATATATATGATTGTCGTATCGTCCCAACATAGAATAAGCTACCCCTTCCTTTCTCATGGGTGTCGTAAGAAGCGACTAAAACTAAGATGAAATTCTAGGTATAATGGTCAAGGGTTGAGCAGAAGCTTCCCTTTTAAAACATCATTAAAAGCTTAACTGCGGTTATCAATCCGCCTGCCAAGTGTGGCAACTACTGTAAAGTTTTGTGGGTCTTGTCTTTTTTTTTAATGAATGATTATGAAACATTATGAGACATTAAGTTACGCTGATGGAGTATCTTGAGAGGTGATAAGTGATGATGAAATCAAGTCAGTTGGCCCATCATGATATTTATATCACGAATTAACCACAATAGTTTTCAGGAGGATCGCATTAATATCGATCAAGCAGGGTTTTTTATGAATTAAAATGAAATAGTAACCCCAACTTCACTATTAACACGCTGAAGGGACACCAATGAGGAATAATTGGTGAGGATGAAAGCACGTCAGTTAGCCTATTATAACGAATTCAACAAGAATTAACCACGATGGTTTCCAGGAGGAACCATGAAGCGGTCAGCCTGATAAGATATAATTGCTAGCAATGGAACTTTTATATCCCATTACTAACAATCCCTTTCGATTGAACAGCGTATCTAAATTGTTAGCAATTTGGCTGATTTTGGATCTCCATTATTGAAAAAGGGAACCTCGTTTTTTCAATCAATGAAGGTATAATTAACAATCCACCAGCGCTATCATCATTATTCTGGCAGGGTAAGAGAGAGAGAAGGGATTGTTAGTAATGGGCAGGTTAATAATCATTACTAGCAACATTCCCTCTCCCATCTCTCAACTCTCCCAACTCTCATTTGGCAACTATCGTTCTTAATTCCTTGTGTTACAATGAACCTAACCTTATTTTAATCTTTTCATTCCTTCATTCTCGACTAATGTATGCCGTTATCATATATAGCTGCACCATTCCATCTTCATCCATTTGAAATACACTGAGCTTACCAGTGAAGGATGATAGATAAGGATGAAATCAAATAAGTTGGTTGCCTGGAGAGCTGAATATGAAGGGCAATTCTCGATGAATTTCTTTGTTGTATAAATAGATTAATGAATGTGTTGGAGCCGAAAAATAATTATTTTTTATTTATATCGGAGCATCAAACATTTTTTTTATCTATTTAACGATGTTTATACTTGTTCGTGAGTTGCCAACTTGAAGTTTTATTTTTCAACAAAAAGTGGCTCAGATAGCTATGTAGAAAATGTAGGTTCAAAACCTATTTGATAAATAAATATCGTTAAGTTATTTTTTATTTATTTTAATACTTATTGTTTCTAAAAAAATAAGTTGAAATAATTGAGACTTACGTATCTTCTTTCAAATCTAATTGCGCCGGACAATTTATTCGGCATGCATTCATTGAAACGTCTGTTTATAACTTAAAAAATCGTAAAGACAAGTGAACGATTGACGAATGTTTTATGTGTCTGCCTATTGAAGGAGTATAACCATTTTATAGGTTTTATTATTAGATATTTTTATCAGTTTATTTTGTTGCAAATATAAAATATCTTTGTTAGTAGCGACATCTACTGAATGTATCCAAAACTTAAATTTAAGCTTACACTAAATGCAATAGATGTCGCTAATTTACATATCAATTACAAAATGTGAAATTCTAAATTATTAATCTTATTCACATTTCACAAGCTTATTTTTTTAATAAAATTAAAATTTTTAGTAATTTTTTAATGTTTAACTAATGTTCTCTTGCAAATTAAAGCGATATAGAATTAAATAATACTTCGTAACGGATCAGACATGATCTGGAGTATGCAAGATACAATAAGACGTTGAATATTAATACTATAAGATATCTTATTTTTTATATGGTTTATAATGCTGTTTATTATTCCGAATAATGATTTAACCAAGTTTTATTTTATTAATTGTGAACGCAGCAAAAACATATATTATTTTTTTATTATGGTAACATTCGAATGTCAAAATGCTACTTGCCATCTATGAATACTTTCCCATAAAAATTGAATTAATATATAAATATGACGGGCTCCTTAATTTTGAATTTTTGTTAGGTATATTTGATTTAAAATTAAATATACTATATATAATTTTACTATATAAAAGTACCCGTAACCGGCGAGCGTGTATGACAAGATTGATGAATGTGGAAGAAGCGAAAGAGGTTTGTTTGAATCGAAGCATTTGGCGTTCCATTGTTTCTGCCTACCCTAATGGGAGACAGGTGTGACAGATATGTATGTATGTATAATTTCCCGTTTTTTATATTTAACAATATGTATCGACAAAATATATTTAACCCAAGATCACTACATTTACTTTTTATTAATTTTAATAATTTTATATATATATATATATATATATAATTTTATTTGTCTCTGCTATATGTACTCTGTTACTAATAATTTAATATTTATTTCTTATCGTATTATTTTTGCACCATATATGTTATGCTTTATATACAACCACTATAAATACTTTTTCCTTAAAGGTTTTCAAAGTTGATTGGAAGAAATCCCTTTGTGGGATAAGCCCACTTGTGACCATTTTTGATATAACCTAATATCTATACTAAAAGTGTATGTACAAAAGTATATAAATAAATAAATGATAGTTTATCGTTGGTACTAATTCTGAGAAAAATTTTTTGCTCTAAATTTATTTTTAAACTTAATTAATGAAAATAAATCCTAGGTTAAACGTTGTATTTTCAAATATGCAGACATTTGGATCATTTAAAAATTATTGTCACTTTTTAGTTTATAGAAATCTCGTGTATAACGATAACGCCCTAGAAACTCTTTTCAAAGGCGTCGTCCACACACAAGTAATAAATAAATAGCGTTAAAGAGATTATTTTAGAGAATTAAATTAGCTTAATTTTAATAAATAAATATAGATTTTAATCTCCAGCAAAAACTTCTTTCAAAAAAAGTATTTTTAAGGGTGTTGTATATTTTCAGTGTGTTAACCCTAAAATTAGTACCGTATGAAAACTACGCGACGTTGAACTGCATGTACGTTCGCGCTAACAAAACTCGTTGAAAATGCAGTCATCAAAATGGTAGAATCGTTGCAAATGTTCTTATTCCTGTTCAAATCAAAATACAGACGAAAATTCTCGTGGTTCTCACCGTTCTTGTGTTCAGTTCTTATAGTGTTATTGTTTTGTCATGGTGTTCTTTCTAAATGTAGCGATCATAATTGTTTGAATGGTGTGTGTAAAAATGATACTTGTATCTGCTACGACGGCTGGCAGGGCTCAGAGTGCCAGTATTGCGGCGGGAAAATCAAGTAAGTACCTCTATAGGATCCCTAGAATGTCGAGTATTCTTGGTTCAGTGACCTGATTGACAGGCGCACCTCTTGTCACATTGAAAACAAGAACGGTTTTGTAAGAGAAAGCAAACCGTAGGATTATCCAATTATCTTCTTTGGCTTCTTCACTTCTTCCTGAGCTGTTTGCGAAGGTCGTATATAAAGCGGCATGTGTAAAAATAGCAACATACCTATTTAACAGCTAGTCAGCTAGATTGACGTTAACGTGAAAAAAACATAAGAAATTAGTCCAAATTAATGTACGATCTAGATTTTATGGTCTTAGAATGAAACTTTACCACACTGCTGCCCTTGTAAATGCTATTATTAGGTGCTAATTGACCATTCTGAAGATAATTTTACAGTAATCATGTTCTGACTAATGAAATTATTGCTCTATATTGCTATGTGTTTAACATTTCATATTTCATTCATACTTGAATGAAAATTACTAAAACATTTCCTCAGGTTCATATTAAATATCTGAAAAATAAATTCAAATATAATAGCTTAGGTAGGGTTTACCAACATTAAATGAAGTGTACTAGATTGCTGAAATTCATTCGAAGACATTGAAATATTTGTGTAAAAAATATCTTTACAAACTATCACATATTATACATATTTACACAACAATGGCCCAAATGAGAGGTTAAGTGTGGTAAAAATTCATTTTTCACATATTATATTGTTGGCTTTCTGCTCTACACATGGTAATAATTTACTAATAAACTGTTTGATGAAATAAACAATAACAATTTTTTAATCATGTAATTGTAGATTAATTTTTATATTTAATAGTTTTAACTGAAATTGTTTGCATTGCATTTTTAAACTGAATTAATTGCATTCATGTGGCACATATTTAAGTAAATTGGTTTTATTTTTCCTACTCATAACTCTTAAAATGGACCATTGGTAAAATCAAAAATAGTTTATTTATTGAAATAAAAACTAGTTTTTATTTTTCTATTTAATGTTTATATGGATTATTAGTTTATAATTTCACTTGTTAACAGTTAAACTGGAGGTTACATAAGAAAATGCTATTTAGGAAAAATGCTTATAGAGTAATAGCAAAATCATATAACACCTGAAAAAGTTAAATTACTTTAAACTAAAAGTAAATAATAACAAAAACCTTAATTTTTATATAACATCTATTATCTATGTGCTCAATAAGAAGTAAACAATGTATCTTGTGTATACCTACAATTTATTTTCATTTTATAATGTTTTTTTTTATTACCATATTTTATACCTCTGTACTATATCCTACTGATCTTATTTATATAAATAATTATTATGTTGCAATTGTTTATTCATTAAAAAAGAAAATGAAATAGATATATAAACATATGATTCTATAAATTAAAAAAATTGGTTAATTAAACTGTTCATCTTGTGATTGATAAAATTGTCTCCTTGCATTTGTTTGTGTTAAATTTAAAATGATTTAACTAGATATTAGATTCATCTTAATTATGGGATTTCTATAAGCTATATGAAAACAACCTTCTTCCATCTTCCAGTCAACCCAAAACAGTTGGAAAGCATGTCATTAGTGGCACCTAAATTGCAACAACTATTAATACTCCAAATATAAATAACTAATCAATACATAAACTAATATACAAATAAACAGTTAAATGAAATATTAATATATATTATAATATTACATAAATATATAAAAATAAATGTAATGTCTACCTACATTAGAAATTTATTGTACTGAATTTATTAAGTACTTAAGAGTATATTGACCCATGTTTATATTATACCTGTCTATGGAGGAGGTCTATGGCAGCAGTGGATACATAATGACTGAAGATGATATATATGCAATATTCTCCTGTGATGTGGTGACAGAGGCTTTACTTTTAAAGGTTAAGGTTAAAGTTTGATGACAACAAATATTTTTAATATAGTACAATAAAGTAAAATCACATGTAATAAATAAATTAAAAATTGAAATTAAAGCATTGAGTTCTGACAACTTATGTTTATTCAAGGAATGAAATGTACTATTCAATTGACAAAAGTAGTGTGATACATATTGGCATGCCTAATATACTTTTACGATCACTATTAGTTTTTATTTACTACATGATTTTTATCCTTTTTCACAACATGTCCATATCAAATTAACCTCCTTGGGGAGAAAGAGATCAAAGAGATTGTTAGTAATGGGGTTTAACAGCTCATTGCCAGCAACATATTCTATTACATCAACCTCCACATGGTTCCCTCTGGAAACCATCATGGTTAATACTTGAATTGAATATGTCATGACTGGCCAATTGAACTGCATTTATCCTCATCTGTCATCCCTTACTGATACTCTGCAAGTGTATACTGACAGAGGACAGGCAGGATTATCATTTTACCCATTAAAAATCAACTTCCTTTCTCTCATGTGGATAAATCACTAGTACTACATTTAGACTTTCTCATATGTGCATGTTGGTTATTTTTACAACAACAATCAGCACAATTTTATCAACATTCTCATTTCCACTGAATGGAAAACTTTTTCATACACCAATGTTGCCTATTGTTCAGATTTGTGAATTTATCTTTGTGTAAGCAAAATATATAAAGGCTGTTATTTACATAACTTAGAATGGCAAACAAGCTAACAGTCCACCTGTTGGAAAGTGGTAACAGTTGCCTATAGTGATATCTATAGGCAACTGTTACCACTATATGTATACTACCATGGGCATAATAGAGTATACTGTAACACCGATGATACCCTTCGCGTGTTGCCATTCCTGAGGACTAAGGTATTAAGTGTCTGTACTCTATAATTTCATTGGCACATCCCAGCATTTAAACCAAGTCATAGTCATGTAAACTCAACTGCTTCATGGCAGAAATACTAATGGTAGAGAAGTATCTAAGCAGACAACTTTTGCACAAAGTCTCCCTCTGGTTAAAAAATAAAAAATAATAATAATAAAAATTGAGAAATAAAAGCATTCTTTTAAAGATAGTATTAGATAGATGTAAAAGGAGGGAATGATCTAAAAAAGCAGTTGGATTATTTAAAAAATGGTATACATAAAAGAGGTGAAAGAGAAAGTCATATATGGAACTAATAGAATAAAGGCTTAGCTGAATAATTGACTACATTATGCAGCAGAGACCAATCAATAATCTATAAACAAGGGAATGATGATTCTGAATCATATAATGTGACTGGCTTTATAACTGATATATAGCCTCCTTTTTAATTCAAGTTCAGAGCATGTGTTATTTATTTACAAATTTTATGCAAATTTTTATAATGTTGATCACATCTGTTTCATTGTATTTATTCCATTTTATTCTGGTTGTAATTGTCTTGTTTGAGGCACATGACCGTGGTTAATACGTATTCATTTTTATGGACTAGTTTCATAGGATATAGCATTATCTGATTGTAACAAATTAAATAGATGACGAATATACTCATATTGTATATATAGACGTGTCTGGGCGGCCGTTTCGTTTGTAATTTGTAGGTATTTCACTATATTTATTTCCTTGTATTTCGATAACCTTGATGGTGTAGGGGATACCGTCTCATTTTTCAATGATCGCAGGTTCAATTCGTGCACATACTACACATATGAACATACGATCATGAATATATCTCTGTATCGTATTCATCTGGGTATTTTCTTTATATAATCCTTACTAATATTATAAATGTGAAAATGATTGTTTGTTGCCTTTTTTAAACAATGGCAATGAAATTTGGTGTACACAAGGATGTAGGCTACTTTTTGTCCCGGTCAGTAAACATATCGCGCTCACGCGGATGAAGTCGCAAATAATAGTTAGTAATATATATATACATACACAAAAAAAAAATAAGGAATTTGTTTGCTTTTTTTTAAAGTAATAATTACTTATTTCTGCGATTTCCAGGTTGACATCCCCAACTGGTATCATAACGGACGGGCCCGGAAATTATAGTGTGAGCACTCAGTGCTCATGGCTGGTGTCTCCGCCGTGGCTCGGTCCATCCCCGCCGGCCATCCGCGTCCGGCTCGAGACATTCGCCACCGAGTGTGGGTGGGATCATCTGTATGTGTACGATGGGGACAGCGTCAGGGCAGAGAGACTACTCGCCGTTTATAGGTGAAATATTAATTTATTAAATGTTCTAAGCATAGAATAAAATATTCCAATGTTTGTTTTTTTTATACTACTATGGCGGCAAACAAGCATATGTCCCGTCTGATGGTAAATGGGGTTACTTAGGAAACCTTAATATTCCCTTTTTGAAGAACCTGCAGTGTATTTATTAAGAAATTTAAAAATGTTTACGTGACATCTACTTGTTATCTTGAAAATGTTGTCACAATCGACCTATCCTCATAGATGTAGTCTTATTAAGTAAGTAATTTAATTTAGTATGCAAAAAAGATTAAGTCTCTCTTGTGCACTGCATTAGACAACTAAGCGGATTGACAACCTCAAATGCATTGCAGGGAGTCTCCAATAAACTGCCATCAGGAACGGTCTTAAACCACTTATGCCCACTGATAAGTGGTTTAAGACCGTTCCTGATGCCAGTTTATTGGAGAGGCTTATGTTCAGCAGTGGACAGTTAACAGTTGAAATGATGACACTAAATTAACTTTTTTATAATATATATTCATGTACTGTATTTATAACCTGTGTAATCCAAATTAACACCATCGCAAGAGACGTGCAAAATGGCTAAGGATCGATCGTCATTTCGGCATCGAATTCTTATACACTTCAATTCATATCTTCGTCCCAAGTTTCTTATGCGATAGCAAGAGAGGAAGTCGAAGGTCTCCATGTTTATTCTCTAATTTTCTATCTCTCTATACATTCATTCTCTAAATGGCGTGCTAATTTCAATACAACTCAAAAATATGATTGAATAATAAACATCATGGCATGTTCAAATAATATGTATTATTGAGATAAGAGAAATTTATACGAATCAAGGTCAACTAGATTTGACGACGCTATAAAGCAATCTAATCCTGCCCAAATTATCGTGAATCCTCGAGTAGTTACGTAGTATTATGAACACAAGTGCTCTAATCAAACCAATAAAATAATTGCTTCGGTCATCTGTCATTCCCGCAAGTCATTCGTAATTTTCACTTCTTATTTATTATAGTATATATCTATCGCTACGACATATGCGTATAAAATGTGATTAAATAATTCGAAATTATGTGTTCAAAAAAATTTTACAAAAATAGTAGGTATGGGATCATTATCCCTTGCTAACAAAAGTACTACAAGTGCAAACTTATAGTATAACACTTATTTGAGATACTGGCTAAGAATAAACAGACAAACAGAGTGTATACAGATTTTCGGAAAGCCAATAGATCATAAACGTCTTTAAGAAAAAATTGCGTATAACGGTATACGGGGTAAACTTTGGCGATGGTTTTAGCCATAGATAGATAGGTACTCTTTATTGTTTCCTCCATAAGATTACAATAGTAAACTTATTATAAATACAAACAATTACAAGAAAATATTACACTGAGAAAACAATGGGCGGCCTTATCGCTAAGAGAAATCTCTTCCAGGCGACCTTTGGATGGAGAAGAGTAATTAGAAACATATATTATATATCACTAACAGAACTCAGAAAGATATTAATGGATATGAATCAAATACTGTATCCATAAGTTCAGGAGTACCGCAAGGATCCAGTCAGCCCATAATGTTCACGAAACAGTGGTAAGCTCACGGTAATAGTTGACGAAGCTTCTTACACTTGGCCTATGAACAAATGGAAAATTATTCCATATCTAATCCAAATACTTACGCACGAAACGTTTTTTTTTTGGCTTTATGACAAAATTTCTTACCTTGTAATAAGGATTCTGAATGGAAATCTCCGTCAGTGATTACTACATGAGTATTATAATCTGTTGACATAATCAGGCATATAAGTTATCAAGGCGATAGTGTCTTTACAGACGTGTTGCATTTGACCTCATTTTTATTTTACTGAACTAGATGTTATCTTGCGGAAGTCTATATCACTTGTTATTTGATTAGAATTATTTGGTTTAATTCAACTACCATTAGTATATGTGTGACTGCCAACATTCGAAGATTGACCTCATTTTTACTTTCCATTTAAAGTGAGATTGTGGCAAACATCGGTATTTATTCCCGAAATATATTGGTATAGTACTAATGAGGCATGATAAATGAGATTAAAGTATTTTTACTTTAATCTCCTTAAACTTAAAATGTTGGTCCATCATGACTAATTCACCAGGAGTTAGCCGAGATAATTCAAAAGGGGCCACTTGGAAATCAATCTCATGGATAGATAGCTACCAATGGAGGGGAAGGGGATGGATTATTTGTAATAGGGTATATCTGCCCCATTGCTATATATACCTCATATACCCTATTAAATCAACTTCCAAGAGCTCCTTTTAAATTAACCATCATGGTTAATAATTTGTTGAAATACACGATGGACTAAATAACCCGTGTGATCCTCACCTATCATCCCTCGCTGGTGTTCCGCTAGTATACAAGTATACCGATAGTGCAGATGGAGCCACTATTAGCCGCTTTTTTTCATTTTAATGGGCGATAATAAAATAGTAACCCTGCCTGAGCTAACGATATACGCCGGCAGGGATGATAGGTGAGGATAAAAGTAGGTCAGTTAGCCAATCGTAACGAATTCCACTAGAATTAACCACGATGGTTTCCAGAGGGAACCGCGTGGAGGTCGGTCTGGTAGGGTGTATTGCTAGCAATAAGGCAGTTAGACCCCATTACTAACTAACAATCCCTTTCTCCCCAAACGCTAATGGAACTGTTAATCCCTATTTATAATCTTTTCTCTAATTGAGGTTGAGATTAGGATCATGAATACAATATCTGTTTGTATCAGTCTGGGTGTTTACTCTGTATGTATTTAAAAAAAATAAGTATGTTTATTCAGTACATGCTCTGCTTAGTTAGAAATAAGTGACATTGTATAATATTTCCAATGGTATTTGTTAAAATAGTATTTTACTTAATCAATATAATCTGTATTTTTAGTGGAGTACTGGAGAATGGCGAGTCGGACTGGACCCGGCAAGTGATCGCCCGCTCCGGCAGCGTACTTCTCCATTTCTTCTCGGACGACGCGTACGCTATGGAGGGATTCAACGTTACGTACGCAGCGTACTCGTGTCCATCTAACGATCACCGCACTAATTGTTCAAGTGAGTCCGTAATATAGATATGCTCACAACTGTAATCCTTGATGGAATTGTTGACAAAGTTGTTGACTTTTGACGTAATGATGCATTCATTTAATTATTGAAGAAGCTTTTGACTAATCTGTCATGTTCTATTGAATTCATCATTATTAATGGTTAGTCTCTTTTCAAAATATTGAGTAGATAATTGATATTTTAATATGTTATATATTACTATTTTATAGTTGATTTGGTCATTTGGAGAGGATGGATGAAAGAAAGATTATAAAAGAGTTTTATCGAGCACGAATGAATGCAAATGTCGGTAGAGACGGCCCAGACGGACGTATGCTGACCAAATAGGCGACGTGCTAAAAAGGGCCAAATTAATAGTACCCGTAATTGGCGCGCGTGTATGAAAATATTGATGAGTATAGAGGAAGCGAAAGAGATCAGTTTGAATCGAAACATTTGCTGTTCCATTGTTTCTGCTCATCCTAATGGGAGATAGGCGTGACATATGTATTAATATTATTTTTCTCTTAATTTGCATTATCAATTATATTTTCTTTTATTCCTGTCTACAATAGACTGATAGATGACGCTATATGGTGTTAATTCCGCCATTTACATTATCTACGTGTAATTTAAGTATAATAAATAAATAAATTCTGTCAGAGCCTCTTATTTTGATTTAAAAATTAATCTAAAAAACTGATTTAGATTGAATTTCTTTGAGACCAATCTGTAAGTATAATAGCCTTTTAGGAAAAAAAAAAAGAATTTTCCAAATTTGTTTACAACTGACGGAATTATGAGATAATGAACATAAAAAAAATCAACTGAATTAAGGACCTCTTTCTTTTTGAATCTTGGTTAAAAAGAAGTAAACATATTTCTTCAAAGTCCGGCAATACGCGCGTCCTTCGTATTGCAGGTATTTTTTGTCTACACGATAATTGCTTGCTCAGACTAACCTTATTCTTGTTTGCCACCCGAATGATATATAAAAAATCCAATAGAAAATACATTATTTTTGTCCTTCTTCCTACTAATTATTTATATTTATTTGTTTTCTTTTTTACAGATCACGGTGAATGCGACGATGGTACATGCAGATGTGAGCCCGACTGGATAGGCGTGGCCTGTGATCAACCACTTTGTCCAGGTAATTGATAATTTAAATAATTTTATAAAAAAATATTGTGTCCCATAAAAAAACTAATTTCAATTGTGACAAAATCAGTTATTTTGATTAAAAAACTAAACTACTTAATCGATTATGATAAAATGTTTATGGGACTAGTCTGTAAGTATATTGTTTCAGATAAAAAAATAATTTTCCAAATTGGTTTAAAACTGACTGAGTTCATAACTCAGTCAGTTTTAAACCGACTCAGGTAACAAACATTAAAAAAAAATACAATCAAATTGAGAACCAACTTGTTTTCGAAGTTGGTAAATAAAATTACTAAATTATAAATAATGAAATTTAAAAGAAATAAATCATAAATCATCGTAAATGTCACTAATTACTTAAATTGTTTAGTAAATCTATTATCACATATGATAATGGCAGTTGAAAGGAACAGTTAATATGTGTAAGCTAACAAAATAACAAATAAGATTTTTTTTCACTGTTGAGAGTGTGTTGTATTTTAGACAGCCCACACGTATTGTATACGGAGTGCAATATATACAGAGAAAAGTATATCAACCAAATTAATTTCCATTTTTATGGCAACATTAGACTTGCATACAAATATAATTAGTTGTATTATATTATTATCGCCTTTTGTATTGCTATATTAAAGATAATATTTACGTTTATAATTAGATTGCATTTTCCTACGATTGTACAGATGACTGTAACGCGGCATACGGTGCGGGCAGTTGTACGGAGAATGGCTGCGTGTGCACAGCCTCACGTACCGGTGAAGATTGCTCACGCGAATCGGCTGCGGCGGGCTGGCGGTGGGCATGGAAGGAGGCAGGTGCTGGCCGCGTGGAAGAGGCTCCCCCTCCCGTCACTCCACCCGCAGTCGCCGCGCATGCCTTACTCGCTTACGGTGACGACCTGCTGCGTGTCGGCGGCGAGACGTTCTCCGAAGCCGCTTTCTTGTACAGGTATGTGAATGATTTCGAATTCTGTAGGAAAGGCAAAAAAGCTACCTCAATATAGCCATTTCTCATTACTTTTTTTTTTTATAAAATATGTTGTCCATAGAGTATGTCAATATTAGTGATACTTGGCTCTTGATGGAACTTTGTATAAATTGATATTAATGTTCTTAATGTTTTGTAATAATACAGTATTGCTGTTTGTTTCTGGCATATAATGGGTTACCCCTTCTTTTCCTGTAGGTGTCTTATGAGGCGACTAAGGGAATTTAGTGGTTGAGGGATGGGTAGCAGTGTCCCTCGTAAATTATCACCAAAGCCTACATTCGATTGCTAACTCGCCTGCCAAACGTGACAAATATTGGCAAAATCCTCCTTATAGGAAGGCACTATATCTATATTATATTTAGCTGTAAAATATGTGGTTTGAAATTTATGCAATGAAAATTCACAGTACTTAAAATGTGTTAACCCTAATCTTTGGATGTGTCTCTTTGATAGGTACAAGGTGCTGGAGCGTACTTGGGAAGTGGTGGAGACGTCGGGACCAAGTCCTGCCCCACGATTTGCGCATTCGGCCATACTGCATGGTCACCAGCTACTAGTCTATGGCGGGCTCGTCGCTGCGTCAGACCCGGAACGGGGGTTAGTATGCTCACATCTTATATCCCATTGATATATTAAACCCTCAAAATTGTAAATGTTTTCCATTTACCCTTGTTTCTTGAAGCATTTGTAATCTAAGAGTGTAACATGCCCGCTAGTAACAATCCGTTCCTCCACAGGGGCGGACTGGCGGGGTTGGAGGGCCGTGCGGGGGACGCGACCAACGAACTGTGGCGGCTGCGGCTGGACACGCCGCGCCCGCGCTGGGACAACGCCACGCCCGCCGCCTGTGCGCCGCACCGCACGCCGCCGCTCCACCACTGCGGTCAGCACCTCGCCACCATTTATATTACTAAATGCTCTGCTATTATTATATAAATACAACTTTTCAATTTATTTACCGACATTGCGTTCATATTTGAAATTTTATTACATATCATGGTGTCCATGTTATCGATACATTAACATAATAATCATTACTCTCAATGCATTCTATTATAGTTATTACTAGAAAGTAAGTCCAAGAGGCAAATATACATATAATTATATTGTACTTAATGTCACGTACTTATATTTCGCAGGTGGTCTACACGTGTCGGGTCACTCCGCTGTTTTAGTGCATTTGGGTGTTACCCGCAAGCCTGTCATGCTCGTGTTTTTCGGGCACTCTCCGCATTACGGCTATCTACACACAGTACAGGTATGACCATTCTTTTAATAAAAAAAAAAAAAACAATTTTATTCTTTTACTATGTCCCATGGTAAAATAAAAAAAAAAAAACAGCTTATCTGTTGTATCACTTGTGTGTAATCAGCTCCCTTAGACATAAGACATACAAACCTATCTATACATATGTTATTGCTGCCATATTCAGGCAAATCGAGACAGCAACGTCCATTGTTGTTTTTCACGTGTGCGACGTAACGAAAATGTATCTATGGATAGACTAATCGCTTGTTCCAGGAAATTGAGCATCTGTGTAACAAATAACTGTACAGATGTCGTCTGTATTTTTGTGGCTATGTTACAGGAATACTTCATCCTGATTTTTATAATTTTTGCAATAGCAATTTAAGTTTTTCTATGCAATATGTCCACAAAATATATCAACGTTCTTTATTGAGATTTGTCACGATTAAGCTCACTATTTTCTATACTTGTAATGTATCCTTTAATAAACATTTAATTTTCAACTGACTTCAAAATAAGGAGATTCGTATTCAGTTGTGTTATTTTTAAATTGTTGTTAACTTATAAGTCTGATGTAAATTCAATTATTTATTTAAACTTAATTGACAAATATCATAAGTGTTTATAACAGACTCATATGAATAAAATTGTTTTGATTTGTTTGAACAAAATGTGACACAATAGGCGAACTTAATGCTATAATTGGCTTTCTCTACCAGTCTATTCAATGTTCAAGTTGTGCTGCGATACTGTATACATTCTTTATTCGTTATTGTACGCAAACTAAATGTTAAGAATAATCAATTTTAAACGTAATGTACATAAACGAGCTTATTTTTAATAAGAGATTTCTTCCAGCAAACTTTTTCAAATTAATTAAATTGTTATTTAAAAATAAAAATGTGTGTCATATGTCAGCATAGTGATAAGTAATGCTCCCTTAGTAGACGCTTAATACTATATTATACTTGGCGATTTATTTATTTTAAATGACAGACAATTCCATAATTGAATGGATATAACATTGTTTGTAACGTTTTGTTTTGTAGGAGTACTACATAGAGGAGGGCGCGTGGGCGGGCGCCAGTACACGCGGCTGGCCGGCGCGCGCCGGCTTCGGACACAGCGCCGCGCTCGACCCCCTCTCCGGCAAGGTGTTCGTCCACGCCGGGCTCGTATCCGAGTCCGAGGCCACGCAGGTATAACCAAATCTACCCATCAATGGGGGAAAAAGTTCAAACTGGGAGGGAAAGGAATTGTTAGAAATGGAGTTTTCCAGCTCAATTGCTTGCAATATTTTACCCTTTTAGGTCGACCTTCGCGTGGGTTCCTCTGGAAACCATCGTGAACAATTCTTGTTGAATTCGTCACGATGGGCTAACTGACCTGCTGCTCTCTCACTGGTGCCCCACCAGTGTCTATCAATAACGCGGGCGAGGTTATCACTCCATTATCACCCATTAAAAAAAAGGGGGAGAAAGGGTTTTTTTTATGCATCTTAGAATGGCAAACGAGCTGATGGTCCACCTGATAGAAAGTGGTAACCGTCGCCTATAGACATAAGTGGCACCATGGAAATAATAAAGTATGCTGTTTCGCCTATGATACCCCCCATGCGTTGCCATTCATGAGGACTCAGGTGTCATTCCTCTGTACCCTGTAGATTCATTGCCATATCCCACCTTTCAAACCGAAACATAGCCGTGCAAACAACTGCTTCACGGTAGAAACACGAATTGGACAGAGGTGCCCCAACAAACGACTTTTCTACAAAGTCTCCCTCTGATTTAAAAGTCCCACTGCTAGCCACCATCGTAATTGAGCCTTGTAGAATTTGTCACTATGAATTAATCTGCTTTAATCCAAATCTTTCACTGGTGCCCTGCTAGGGTATACCGATAGTGTAAGTGCGGTTACCATTTCATTTTCACCCATAAAAAATATATTGGACAAGGTTCGAACGCATACATCTATACCCTGTAATTTCACTTCTATATTCTATTTACAGAGCTTAATAGTATTTAAAAATTTTCAGATAGACTAATTTATATATGATGATTACAGGCACCATCATCAGCTTTATACGAGTATGACCCGGAAACTAGAGTGTTCAAGCCATTACCTTCGGCGCCTACTCCCAGATACCTACATACCGCTACATTTATATCACCGGGTGAGTTGGTCTTTTTTAGATTTCTCTACTCAATTTTTGTATAAATTACGTTATTTTTTTAAATTAAAAAAGCTTTCCAAAGATACAAATTAAAAACTTATTTTTAAGGCAGCACTAAAGTACAAGGCTTTTGTAGAAAGGTTCGGCGCCTGTCTAGCATTGGCAGAAATAAATAACATTTTTGCCATAAACCAGCAATGCTTTCATCTTATTTTATTAATAACTGTAGCAATGCTATGTGTTCTGAAGCATAAGATAGTTGAAAAAAGTAATGGCTGAGTATAATTTAAGTAAATTTTTAGAATATTTACTAAAGCTGTTTACTGATCTGGACGGACTGTTTACTAAATTTCTAGAATGAATTGTGGTGTGGTGATTCATGACCGCACCTTGTCTATAACATAGATACCTATGGAGCTGTACAAAAATCGTTAAACTAAAGGCAATGGTTTTGATATATTTAATGTTTACAGGTGTGATGTTAGTATTCGGCGGTAACGCTCACAACGACAGTGCGGCAGCGGCCGTGTCGTCAGCGCCCGCCGCCGCCAAGTGTTACTCCTCTGCTGCCCTGCTCTACGATGTCAGGTAAACTTGCTTGCAGTGTTACAGTAAACCCTGTTTTTCCAGATGTGTGGGGGGGGGGGGGAGCTTGACACTGTGAGTAAAAGGTGCATATGTACTTTCAGACGTGTCTTTGCGAAGCTTTGTTCGTACGAGTATCATAGAGTGGACACCCTTCCCCTACACAAATACGTCTATGTTAAAACTTTTTAATAATTAGGATTTATAAATAAAATCTTATATTTCTGTCGTGAAGCAGCTGTGCTTGTTGATTTTGTTTCGTTTTAAAGTGTGAAATAAGAACGTGAATTAATAGAATATGGAATGTCCTCAGGAATGGCTACTCATGAGGGGTACTATGGGCATTATTTATTTATTTATTACAGTATAATCTGTGATATCTAATATACTGTTTATATCAATTTTGTTAATTAATATTAATTGTATTGTGATTTATGTAAAGCTGGCTTTTTCCTTCCCAGTGTCAAACAGTGGGATGGTTATGGTATGGTATACTAAATGAGTTGTTATATGGAACAATATGACCAATTGTGTTATTTTGGTAATAGTATTCAATTAAACTGCTGTATTCAGCAATTATGATATGTGTATCAAATACTAGATGCGGGCGATGGGGCGCGGTGATGGCGCCAGCGGGTTCTGCGAGAGCTTCACACGCCGCAGTCCCGCTGCCGCTGCAGCCCCGCCGTTCGGTCATACTTCAAGGCGGGTAAGTGTGTACACGTCTTATCGATTATTATTAATATATTTTAAAAAGAATCAGTTTACTAATTTGTTTGTATTCTTTTTTTTCAATATCTTTTAACCTATTTTGATAATACTTTTTTTATTTGATTGAATTTGCTCTAATGCAGGTATGTTATCCTGATAGAATTTATTAATATATTATATGATTATTCAAATAAAACTAACTAATTTTTAGACAAGTATGAGATTTCTATCTAATCATCGAATAATTTCTTGACGAATGTAGTTGCTGTTTTTCTTTGAATAACAAACATTGCTTGCTAAATAATCCATTTTTGTGGATATACAACTATGTATTTTAAATTTAAATATTTCAAATCTAATGTATGAAATATATCATCATCCATTCGTGTTTTATGTATTTTAATACTAGATTTAATCATTGACTTTGTTCATATAATTAAGAACGATATCCTTTGCAATCTCAAATTTTATCATTATTGGTCGAGTCAAAGTAGCAAGAGGTAACAAACGATCTTATTCTCACCTTTGTAATAGAAGGAATTAATAATAGAAACTTTGTAATAATAGAAACAGATTACTAATATGAATTTTGACACCTCAAAAAAACTTACTGCCTTCAGTAGGTGCTTTTTTTACGGGTCGAAATCGTACTGTTTATTTTTTTATTTAATGGATATACATAATTACATCAGATTCGACGGGCGACTACGAGCGGATGCGCTGGTGTTTGAGGCCGGCGCGGCGTGCAGCTCGCTGTCGGACGAACTGGCGTGCGTGGGCAGCGCCCTTTACGCGGCCGTGGCATGCGCGTGGCGCCGCCGCGACCGGATATGCGTACCGGTAGGTTTATATTCTCTATTTACTTATTATTTTTGTACGGCTACCGTGGCACAATGGTAAGTACATTGATTTGCGTAAATGAAGTCCCGAATTCGATTCTCGATCAGGTTAATTTAGGAAATCGATTTTTCTGAATTGACTCGGATCTGGGTGTTCTGGATTGTGTCCTCAGAAGTAGCTTGGTGCCTCAAATCACATTATATTCTAGTATCACTTATTATTATTTATTATCTTGATCTATTTTCTTTCGTTGCACTATTATTAGTGCCCAATAATTTAGGTGTACATTCTGTACATTTATTCTAGAAGCATATAAGATATGAGGTATAGCTAAAAAAGATTAAATATATCCTCTTGACACATGGTAATATATAAAAGGTCCATGCTATGTTTTAAAGAGAGTTCAATTCATTCATAATTTGCATTACAAATAATCATGGGTGATGCGGTAAATTTATCTATGATTTCTATTTATTGTATCATTTACTTATCTTTGTTTCAGTTGGAGGAGATCGGTTGGGCGGAGTCGTTTGACGGTTCCGTAAGAACGTGTGTAAATGAACCATTAGATGGTGAGTGTTGTATTTTGTTTGTTTTTTTGCACCATTTTGGACTTCTCTTTTTCTACAATAGCTTAACAGCTAAACTCACCATGTTAGTAGGGGGATTTAAAATATTTGTTGATCCATTTTACTTTGCAAAATTATATTTCTTTTTATTAGCCATGTAAAAATAAACTCTTTTACATTGTTTATTGTTAATATGAGTACTAGCTATTTCCCGTCGCGTTGTCTGCAATAATCTGTATGTGAAGTATGTGTTGAGGATCCTCCAAACATTCAAATTTATTCATCTATTTACACGCAATTGAGTAGCAAATATCCAAACATATTTAGAAATTTTCACATTTACAATATTAGCGTGCTTCAGCTTCATTGTTAAAATACTCTTTAAAAGGATGTTGAAGATTGATGATGATATCAGCTTTACTATTCAATGCTGAACATAGTCCTCTCCCTTGGGGGGTTTTGCCAGTAGTTGCCACGCCTGGCAGGCCGGTTGGCAACCGCAATTAGGCTTTGGTTATCTTTTAAAAGAAATGATACTGTCCATACCTTACGACATCTACATCAAAGGAAGGGGTGGCTTATTCTATGCCGGTATTACACGACCGATAATGATTGATACAAACAATTAGTTCTTTATATGCAACTTATGAGAAGCAAACAAGCTGGCGACCCACCTGATGGAAAGTGATAACCGTCGACTATATACATGAGCAGTAGTAACCATAGACATAACAGAGTATACTGTTTCGCTCACGATATCCCTCATGTGTTGCCATGCCTGAGGACTTAGGTGTTATAGCTCTGTACCCTGTAAATTCACTGCCATATCCCACCCTTCAAACCGAAATACAGCCATACAAACACAACTATTTCACAGTATTTACTTGGTTAGAAAAATAAAATGTGTGTATTTGTACGTGTGTGTGACAGCGGACGAGCGTCGCTGCAGTAGTTCTGAAGCTGCCCAGTCGTGCTGGGCGTGTACCGCCGCCGGCTGCGCCTGGTGCGGCGCCTGCTTCGCGGCCCGCCAGCGGTGCGCGCGCCGGGCTCACCAGGTCAGTACAGCGCCGTACGAGTATGCTCACCACCATAATCGACAATGGGCTAGACAGAAGTATTTTTAAATGATAAAAATATGAATTACAACTCCATCTGCACTATTGGTATACTCTGGTATAGTGCCAGTGAGGGATGATAGGTGAAGATTAGTCAGTTGCTCCTCTGTGAGGAGTTTACCAGGATTTAATGTTAAAATTTTTAAGGGGGGACCGCTTGGAGATCAACCTGACAATATGCCCTATAATGCTAACAATGGCGCCGTTGATGATCACTACTAACGGTTCCCCCTTCTGGTATAAGTATCTACAATAGTCTTTTTGAGCCCCTGAAGAGAGTGCAGATTGGAGCTTTGAGAAGATTACTCCGACTTTTTCTGGGAAAAAGTTTAAGATTTTATATATTACTAACTGTACACGTCGCCCACGTCGTGCATATCGCTCACGGTCGGATCGTGATTTTCCTCGTAATACGAGATACTAAAGGAAAATAATTTTAAATCCGACAAATAGTTCCCGATATTATCACGATATATTAGTATAGATGTGCCCTATTCTATAACATGCATACCCCTTCTTTTCCTGTAGGTGTCGCAAAAGGCGACAAAGGAAACTTAACGGTCGAGGGATGAGCAGCAGCGTTTCTCCTAAAATATCACCAAAACATAACTACTGTTGCCAATTTGCCAAGCCTGCCAAGCGTAGCAACTACTGTCAAAACCATCTTTATTGGAGAGGCTTATGTTCAGCAGTAGACAGTTAACGGCTGATATGATGATGATTAGTTTAGTTGGCATTAGAATTGTTACTACATATGCGTGGTGTTTGCGGCGCGCGCGTACAGATGGCGCTGTCTGTGGAGGAGTGCGGCGCGGCGGCGGGCGGCGCGGAGCCGGCCCGCGAGGCCTGCGCTCGCTTCCACTCGTGCGCCGCCTGCTACGCGCACCAGCACCATCATGCACATGTTTGTATTCACTTTATACTGCATACACATAAAGAGTTAATGGCTGAAATGAAAATTATGATGATATGCTTGTAAAAGTTTTTGTTACTCAGTGACATGGGTTACACCTAAATAACTTTGTGCTATGTACCTTTGTGCAAAGTTTCATTAAAACCTTAGATGAAATGTGGTACATAAGTTGATCACATCTAGTAAATTTTTACAGCTAGTGAATGTTTTCAACAACTTTTGATGTCGTTTGCGATCTATATAATTGCTTAAAGACGACAGAAGAATATAGAAGACAATCAAACAAGATTGTTGTCTTTCAATTAAATTTTTGCTAATTATTTCTACTAGTTTTAAGTTATAAATAAATCTTTATACAGGGTACAGAAGAGTTGAGTCAGCGGCTGTGTTATTGGGATTATGACAGCGTTAAATGCAAGCCTGCCAACTCATCGGACGACATAAGGTATTGCAAGAATGCCTATATATAATGAAATATAGAAAAATATAATTGAATTTCGATTTTGTTTATTGATAGATAAATTGATATAAATGTAATTAAATTATTGGATATTACATCAATCGAACAATTTATACAATATTTGATCTGTTTGTTTTTAAAACCATAATATATATTGACATATAGCCCATTGTTTTCTCATTGTGATTATCTAATATTATGTAATAGGACAATAAAGAGTACCTATCTACATAATATGACAACATCTCAATTACCTATTTTATTAAAAATTTCGTAAGAACATATTGTAATATAAAATCAATCGCATTCTTATGTGTATTTTAAACGAGCATTCTCGACTAATCAATCTTACTTTAAAATCTTAATTAAATGCAAACTTTCGTAAATAAATCGGTAATTTTCAATATTTCTAATAGATTATTTAAAAAGTTCTATGATAGCGAACTAAATATTAATCATAGAGTTACTTGTAGTTGTACATAAACCTGCCATTAAAAATTTTGTATCTACTTTATATTTATTTTTAGAAGTTTCGAAGATTCGTTAGTACTTTAATAAGAATCTTATTGTATGGTTTATTGTTTATTTCGTCATCTGAAAAAAAAGCATTTTTAAATAATGATTCCGAGACATTGAAAATTTTTCAGATTTTTTTTTTAACGTTGGTAGGTAATTCAAATATTGTTATATTACGCTAAGTTTCGCTACTAGCACTTTTAAGATAATCGGACGGCTATTTCGATTGTAAACTTCTAACTTTCATTTAGGAGCGTGGCGACGGCAGGACCGTGCAGCGCTGCGTGTTCGTCCCTACGTACGTGTGCCAACTGCACTGCTGAGGAATGCATCTGGTGCGCGTCTGCTGCACGCTGCGTCGACAAGGTGAGATCTACTATAATCTACTGTGCCATCATATATATTTTATTAAATTAAATTCTACCATTTACTACCAAACCTTTCTGTGGCTATTAGTATTTTAGTGTATATGTTTTTATGTTCACTTGTGTATAAGTTTTAGAAAATACAAATGTTGCACCAAAACTTTGTTTGTTTTCGGGACATTTGGTGTTTTATTGTTTCTCTATTTCCTAATAGAATACGTGACTTATTAAACTTTGTATGCAAGAAAAAAATTATATACATAAAAATGAATTGTCTTTGTTATTGACCACAAAGCTTGAAAATGGCTGGACCAAAACTTCTAAAAAGGTTTTTATGAAGAGAAAAAGAAAAAGAAAGAATTTTCCAGAAAAACGTAAAAAATTCATTTTCCATTTTCTCACAAAAACTGTTCCTAGCTGCCAATTGAAATGTTTCAATCAAACATTGATATCAAACATAATCAATGCCAGAATTTGACAAACAAACGTTTGAGGGGACGCCGGCTGTCGAGTGAGCCAGTGTAATAAATAGTCTTAGATTATATAGACAGAGTGTCTCCATACATATGCTTCGACAAAAGTGGATCAACTTTTTCATACAATTCTGTGTGATAAATAGTTATTAGTATTTTCTTTATAACTTTTGTATTTATTTTGTCTTATAATTTCTTTATCTTTTTAATATGTAAACACTTATTTTATTTATTAAATAATATGTCAAGATACATTTTACGTGCAACTATATAGGACATTAATTAAAAAAAATTGAATCAGCTAATTCGACAATTAGCTGAGTAAAGTAAGTAAAGTCGAGTCGTTTTTGAGACTCGATGCTGCCCCGTGTAGGTGCAAATTGAAAATCAGCGCTGAACAAACATCAGTCCGGCAAAAACTGAGTTTGTACCTATTGCCAGGCGCATACGAAACTGCACAACATATTGATTAATAAATATATGTAGATTATAATTTCTGTGAAGAATGGCAATAAATTTAATTACTATTGTTATTATTTTTTAAATTTTACAAAAATTCTCATCTCCCCTCTTAAAAAGAGGAGATGGCGACTAACCCCCGGCAGAAGCACAGTCGGCCGGGGTTCAGGGCCCCAGGAAGAGAAACCGGCGTACAGAATCTAAGAGCATCGCTTTCTGCATCTTTCCCGGAAGTGAGCCGCCTCGGAATTCCAACTGTCTGAGATGTTGTTCCAGACTGGTTGGGATAAGACCGTTCACCGACATAATGATTGGAATGATTTCGGTGGATGTCACCCCCCACACGGTCATCTCGTGAGCCAGGTCGAGATATTTTCTCTTTTTCTCAGTTTCGGCTTTCACGAGGTTCTCGTCATACGGTATGGTGACATCCACCAAAAACACCCTCGAGAGTGCCCGACACATCACCACGATATCAGGTTTGTTCGCAAGAACGGTCCTGTCCGTGATGATGGATCGGTTCCAGTAGAGCCTGACGCTGTCGCTTTCGAGGACCGGCTGGGGTTCGTACTCATAGTATGGCAACCTCTCATTCGCGAGGCCGTACTTCAGAGCTAGCTCTTGATGGAGTATTTTGGCTACTTTGTTGTGTCTGTGCAAGTACTCAGTGTTGGCAAGAGCTGAACAACCCGAAAGCACATGTCTGAGTGACTCACCGGGATGGCGACATGCCCGACAGATGTCCTCAGTGCCATCCTTCAGAATGTGCTTTCGGTAATAGTTCGTCTTAAGCACCTTATTATGATCTATATATATGTAAGTAAATGGTAACGTGTGCAGAACGCGTACGGCGCGTCGTTCCCGCTGGGCGGGTGCCGCGCGTGGTCGACGAGCGGCGGCGCGGCGTCGTGCGGCGCGGGCGCGGCGGCGGGCGCGGCGGCGGGCGCGGGGTGCGGCGCGCACGTGTCGTGCGCCGCGTGCCGCGCCGAGCCGGCGTGCGGCTGGTGCGACGACGGCGCGGGCGGCGGCCGCGGCGCCTGCCTGCCCGGCGGCGCGAGGCGTCCGCACGCGCCGCGCGTCTGCGCACAGCACAGGTACCTGCTACGCGCATACTTTTTTTTTTATTGAATGAAAATGG